>NC_038046.1:48148978-49389451 GCF_002211085.1 Panicum hallii
TTTTACAAAACATAAAGTAAGAAAAACATACTTGCAAAACCACCCTTTACTTATTTCAAAATTACCTTAATCCAAATACATTTTGCAAAAACAACCCTAGGTTTTTCTATAATTACAAAAATACCCCTTTTAACTTGTACTTTTAAATTTTCAAAAGCTTCACATAAACATACACAAGCTTTGCACTTAACAAACACATATTTACACTAACAAATTATATTTCTAACATTACAAATACGCGAACTGTCACAGCCTCCCCCCTAAAAAGAATCTCGTCCCGAGATTCGGACGAAAGACTCTTTAAGGGAAGAAAAGCAAATCACACATCAAAAGTAACAGGAAACAATCATACTAGAGAAGATTGAGGTTGATGATGAGAGCATGACGAGATGAGTAAGACGAGAGCATGAAGAGATTGTACATAAATAAGTTTGACAAGATAAGAAAGGAAAAGGTGATCAAATTCTCATAGAGCTAAGATCACAATCATGAAAACGATAAATGTCGATGACATTCATCACAAAACTTATAGTTAGCAAGGGAGGATAGTACAAGGGATTGACAAAGTGATGTTTGAAACATTTCTGCTCAGAGTTTATTATCTGAATGATTTAGATGATATTGATTGCAAAACATGCCTATTTATACCAACGCAATCAAGGAATAATGATAAAATGTTCTAGCTCAGAGTGCAATGCTTGGTATATAATCATGAACATGATGCACTGTTGAGATGCATGATTGCAATGATGATGCAATACGAGGATGGAGGACTTCATGCACGATCGAAATGGTGCATAGGACATAATGCAATTACCATGATACTGGCCCAATGATGCATACACCATGATGCAAGAATGATGATACTTGCAATGTATGCACGTATGAAATGCATGAAGTATGATGCATACCCTCATGAGTTGATGATGCACACGACTCGCACTCTACAACTGTTCTCTCGTAACTAACACCTGGGTGGCTCTATATCCTTAAACGAGGATCAAAAGTTAGGACACTAATAAGGTTGCATAAGAAGAGTTTGCAGTGGGGTTACGTCACATGTACCTAGTCACCAGTGCGCTCCTAATGGCTCAATCATGTGACTGCAGTGCACATGAGGCCTTAGGTTCCGACACGGCATCATGGTCATGTGATTAAACACCACCACAAAAAAGGAATAGCAACCCTGTAGTGCCAACAGCAACAAGATAGGTCTTAAGAAGCCGAAGACAACCTAAAGTTGTACAGGAGGCACACTCGTTAGTTAGTCTACGGGCTTTCGATGATGATGCAACACCATGCATTGACCAAAATGGTATATGTTATGATGCATGACTTTTTGCCGGGAGAATTGTATGCAAAATGTAATTATTGTCATACATCTTTTTAATTTATCCAAAATCATCTGAGCAAAAATCGAAGGTGCAACTTTCAGATGTTGTAACCAGAATAGACAATAAGATATGGTACAACATCGAGAGAGGACAGATGATTCACTAAATAATGGATCCAAGGGTTTGCTGACAACTATCAAGATTTAACCCTTAAGGAAAAGCAAGATCAAGGGTTTGATTGAGCTGTCAAGCTAAGATCGGTGATAGGGTTCAAACATAACCCATTCCACTTGATTCACAAAAGGCGTTCTCAACTCTAAGTTAGCCTAGCAGATTACGTTGGCTCCTACCACACAAAATCAAAACAGGCATTCAGATACAAGCACATATTTCAGTTCATCAACGTAACAACCAAGACAATCAGGTCAATCCAAGATAACATGATGCATGCACGTTCTATCGTCCTCACAAACAAAAATAACTGCCAAGTAGTCTTGGTCTTACGTGGTTAAGTACGGTGGCATCATAATAATACGTCTCTCCCTATATATACTAGTCGTTCTTACGTTCAAGCTTACGTAACGAGGTTAGCGTACCTGCAGAAAATCACAATATATATATGTTGAACCTTTCATGCCAGCATGTCATGAAAGCGTCCCCAAACATTACTGTTCACTATAGAAACAGCATCTGTACAATTACCGCCGTACAGACAACGTTAACATACATTATCGAGATAACATATTCACGGGGGTACCGCAAAATGCGGGTGTATGATCTGCGATCGCCATACCCTGCGCCGAACCATATACTCCCAATGTAGTCAACTGAGGTTGGTACATTGGCAGCATCTCAAGTAGGCCACTGCTTGAGAAACAGCGTTCGGTTCACATCACCGACAGGAAGGCCAAGCTCCCTCAGTTGGCTGAGGATCCTTACCTTCTTACCTCATCGTCGAAGATGTCGTTACAGAATATAAGGTTGAGTTGTGCATGAATTTAAGTTTTAACGGAAAAGTAATGCTGGAAGTTAGGATTATATATATACTATAGCCACCTCTATTTTCCTCATAAGCATTACCCTAGGGCTTTACGTACTAAGCATAATCCTTAACGAGTCCAACACGGCTTTGCTAAACATTTTGTTGGTCAAACTTTTATACTGAAAGTATTTTTAAGGTAAAATGTATCTCCAGAGTAACCTTATAGCTCTGATACCAGCTGTGGCAGAACCAACCTGAATTATACCGGCTCAAGTACGCGAGTCCACTCCCGAGGGCTCCAACGTGCTTCAAACGGTATAATCCCTTGGCCTGTCGGGTAACGTCCCGATAAACCACCGATACACAGGATCAAATAAGGTTACCTCACACGAAGGTGAGTCTAGAGATACAATCACCATCACATTTTACATCACAGAGAATTACATTACAAGAGTTTCCAAAAGAAGTATGAAGTTTCAAATCTAGAGAAAAGATTACAAACCATTAAAGCTATGGTTTTTGGCAGCGGAAAACATACGCGACGATCTACAGCACGTTGACAAGACGGATGTCATGCTAAGCCTGGGCACGACATCACTCGGTATCACCAATGTTGGTCGGGGACGGATCCGATTCCACGGACCAACCTTCTGGGAGAGCACAGGGCCAAGATAGGGGAAGAGTAGAATCTTCAAGGACTATACCTGAAAAACATAAAACTAGCAAGACTGAGTATACTAATACTCAGCAAGGCTTACCCGGGATTGGGAATACTTTAGCCCATAACTAGACTCATGAAGGCATTTCAAGGCTCTGGGTTTATTTTAGCGGAAAAGCAACTAAGAGTATAATTTTCTTTCAAGTTTTAGCTTTCAGATTCTAGTTTCATTAACCATTCTAGGTAAGCACCTATACTAAACAAGCATGTTAGATATTATCATCCATCAGGATTATCTCATCAACAATTACACTTTTTACTCAATGTGGTAAAAGGGATAAGCAGTCTCATGCATCGTGAGAGGCGGACGATTCCTGAATCGAGATTCAACCTTGCAAGGTAAACCTAACACACACGCTTGGAATACCAACAGGGCGTTCCGAAGCAACCGTTTACCTTTCATTCCGACTCGTGGACAGGCCACCACAAGCGACTTGCAGGACCGTACGCACATCACTTGTGCAGGACATACGTCTGTAGCGCGACTACAAAACCCGTATTCCAGTCTGCCATGCAGAACGTACTCCCACAGGTCGGTGCGTGTGAACATAACATAAAGATCGAGTGGTGGGAGGTATGTCCACTTACCGGGCCGATTGGTTACTAGGCTTACCGCTTTACCATATTTCGCAGCATGTGGCTAGTACTGTTCAAACGCTTAGCCACCACTACCACACATATCGACCTTATCAACTTTTAACGAAACAGACAGGGTAAATTTCCAGGTCATGATACAACACATGACCCTGTCCGTCATCCTTATAGTGGTTGCAGGAATGTAAACATGCAACTCCTATATCGCGCGAGTGACAGGAAATCACCCGACTTCTACCGGTCCTATTAGCGGAGCAACTATCCGATAAGGACTCGGGAGCATTGCATTGGATTCCTAGGATTCATGCATCTAGGGTTTCACTTCAATTCCTAGACTTAATGCAAGATATAATATAGATAGACATAGATTGCAGTGTAAATAAAGTAGTGGGATATGTCCGGGGCTTGCCTTTATTGGTGGGTCTGAAGTCAGAAATGTTAACATCTTCCGAACTTTGGTTCGGGGCTTGCGATATTCCTTGGTGACGTTCACTTGATCTTCAGACATATCCTTCGTAAATTCCTGGGAAAACTTGTAGGTACCGTCGCAGAAGTAGTCGTATCTACATGCAATGCAGCATTACACTCAAAGTGTGTATATAAAACTATTTCACTTCACAACAACGTTGCAATTCAACATCCATTTAACATATTACTCACATAACATCCAGAAAAACCTGAGCTAAACTTAGACCGAGCTTAAGAGGGACAACTAATTAGAATCGGTTGCTCGTTGAAGATCACAATAGAGCCGATTGGAAACAATGGGGGTTTAGCCGATGGAAAGGTGCATCGGTTGTGCTTAACAGAGGCGTGTCTACTGTACTATCCTACTGATCTAGGGTTGTGTATTTTGACCTGTGTAGCTAATTGAAGTGTGGTTAAGGGTATGTGATCGATAGATATATAGCCGATTTCTTAGCCGATGAATCGGCTGATGGAAGTGTGTGGACAAGGATGAGGAAACTAAGGATTGATCGGCCATATTTGACCGATATGGAAAACGACTAGAATCGGCTTGGATCGGCCGATAGCAAGAACCCTAAGATCGTGTGTGCACCTCAACTTGATCGGCTATGTGATAGCCGATATAGGACGGAACAACAGAATGTTACCGGCAGTAGCCGATACTAGAAAGATAACAACCGTTTCAGCTAACCAGCCAATGGTAGAAGCATCGACTGACAGCTGTTACACAGGAACATTATATACTTAAAGAAAACAGATGCTAAGTGGCTGGGTTGATAACCTGCCACTGAAGTATAACTGTCAAGACGTATTAGCTAAGCAGTAGATGCACACAGACTGACAAGGATCTATATACGACAAGGAAGTTAAGGAAACAGCAATCAAGACGAGGACAATGTCTTGATGGTAGGGACATGAGCGTTTGTGTGATGGATTAACTAATTACCACACTTTTTCACTTGAAACATACATTCTATAATCTATACTCAGCCACAACACATGCATATTACAAAAGACACAATAAAGCATTCATTTCCTAAGATTTAACCTAGATTACAAATCAAAGACTTTCAACTCAGAATCACAACATAAAACTTGTAGGTTTTGACTTAGGGTTTCAAACAAAACTGATTTTACATTTTTATGAACGTCCTACGAAAATCTATGAAATGTAGAAGTTCATTGATTTGAAATAAAGAAAACTCTGGAAACCTTACAGAAAACACCCTAGAACTTTCTAAAACGAAGCAATTAAGTCCCTGATCCGGGAAAAACAGATAGCAGGAAGATACTGACGATATTCCGGCAAAGGGATCGCCGGCATTGGAAAGATTCAAAGAATCAGGGCAAACCTTGGGGTAGCCTTAGTCGTGGAGAAGAACAAACGGAAGTGAATTCTCGCGGTGAATAGGATTGGCGTCGATAAGATGAGCTCGACGACGACGAGATTCTGTGGTTGACGAAGTAGCTTGCCGGGAATTGCAGTGGGTAGAGAATGGCCGAAGAAGTAATCTTCGCGGTGATTCGTGGTTATAATGGTTGAGCGATCCACGAGGGGCAAGAACCGTTGAATGTCGGGGATCATGGGACGAGACGATGGAGCCGAATGGGTTCGCTATACCGACTTCTTCGCGAACCCTAGGGTTTTCCTGCTCACGGGTTGAACTTCCTCTTCCCACGCACATGCGATGCCAAAGTCGGGCCGACCGAATATCTCTACTCGCACAAGAAGAAATCCTCCTTGGCTTGACTGCACCGCACCTCCTCCGAGCTCGTCACGCCCGACCACTGTCTTCGCTTCGCGGCTTCTTTTTCTGATTCGCCACGCCGTACTCACACTTCTGCCTTCGCGAGGACCGTGGTCCGCTTGCATTAGGGTTGTGCCTTCCGTTGCGTTTTCCTCGACGGCCTCTAATGTCCATCACGCGCGACCCTCCTGCACACCAACTCGGTCGCAGCCTGAGCTCGTCCAGCGGGAACTCCGTCATGCGTTGCACGCCGCCGCTCTGCACGTCGTTGCCCTGCATAGATCTTCCTCCTTCTTCCGTTGTTGGTCACGCGCTCGCTTCGGCCTTGCCGTGCCTTTGCTGCGCGCTACACTGCTCTGCCGTGCATGCGTTGCTCCACCTGCGCGCTCGCATCTGCCACACCCTCGCTTCTGCCCTCGCCACTCCCGAACCGACACGTTGTTTCCACTGTGCTGTGCTCCAGCTCTTGTTCGCTCAACGCTCGCGAGCCAGCACCGACTGCTCGCCTGAAGCCGTCGGCTTCGCTCCTGCGCTCGGCTCACGCGCGCCACCCGCGCTGCTCCTGCTCCGGCCACGAGCCGCCGCTGCACGGCACGCGCATCCAACCCGTCAGCGCCGAGCCGGCCTCGCTTCGCCCCTGGGCTTGGCCTACGGTCCTCCTGGCTGCACTTCCTGCCCTCCAATTTCCCCCTCGCGTTGCAGCTCCCCGACGTAGAACACGGTCACCCGCACTGCACCGCTCAGCCCAGCTTCTGTGCTCGCCTGGCGTCTGCGTCCGCGTCGCCAGCAGCCGCCGCCCGCTGACCGAGCCGTGCGCCGCCTGCGCTAGCGCCCAGCGCGCCGCCTACTCCCGCGCAGAGCCGTTCGCCCGCGCCTGTGCGCTAGCGCCGCCAGCCTCTCGGTGCCCCCCCGCTTGCGCCACTGCCTGGGACACCTGCGCGCCACCTGCAGAGCGCCTGCGCACCGCCCCAGCCGAGCCGCTGCCTCCGCCCGCCAAGCTGCTCTGCTCCGCGCCGTCCAAGCGCCCTGCACCGGCTCGCCCACGCAGCCGCGCGCCGCGCGCTCCGCCCAGCCGCCAGCGCCTACTGCCGCCCCGCCTGCGCGACGCCCGCGCGCGCGCGTGCCTGGGCCCGCTGCCGCGGCCCACCGGCCGAGCCGCCCGCTGCGGCCCCCGCCCCAGTGCGCCCTCTGCTGCCCGCGCCAGGAGCCGCGCCTGCTGGCCTGCGCAGCCGCACTCCGCCCGCTTGCCTGTGTTGGACTGATTGGAGGAAGGGTAGACGGGAGAGAGAGGAAGAACCAGTATGGTGACCAGAGAAAGGAGATAGCATCGGAAGGGGATAAAGGAGCACCAGGGAAAAGAAAAACAGAGGAGAAGAAGGGATGGAATTCTCCAAGGACCTATGCGTAATTTCAGAAAACTAAGGGACCTATTTGTAAAACAAAATTTCCCGTTGATTTAAAACCCAAATGAAGAAATGCCCAAAACAAAAGTTGGAGAGTTTTTCAAACTCTACAACATTGCTTTAGGGCTCAAGTTCAAAAACTCAAAACTTATATTTTTACACGTGAATCTTTGAACAAAAGTCGGATTTGAATTACTTTTGTCCTATAGAGCGTAACTTTATAAAATTTAGGACCTAAATGCAAGCATTTATGACACGTCATAATGACGGAATAGACTCGTCATGATGACTTGCACTTTTACACTTTAGCCCTGAGTAATTTTGAAAGTTACTTTTGTAAATCAAATATTTGCATAAAAGGACTTGTATTTTTATAAAATTACATAAACATCCTTAATTTTTACCATTTTACCCAAAATTTTTGCATATTTCAACACGCGCATTTCCAATGCAAGTTTTGAGTAAATATATATATTTTTACAAAACATAAAGTAAGAAAAACATACTTGCAAAACCACCCTTTACTTATTTCAAAATTACCTTAATCCAAATACATTTTGCAAAAACAACCCTAGGTTTTTCTGTAATTACAAAAATACCCCTTTTAACTTGTACTTTTAAATTTTCAAAAGCTTCACATAAACATACACAAGCTTTGCACTTAACAAACACATATTTTACACTAACAAATTATATTTCTAACATTACAAATACGCGAACTGTCACACTATAGTTTATAGAAAATACAATTGTACCCCTAGCCTTTTTGTACTACCCACATATATCATGGTAAACATATATATATATCATACGTATATCATACCAAACCTAGTGTCCCTGTTTTCCAATTACCTGAATGTCACATCATCGAGGCTCTAACTGAAGCTCCGAACCAAAGTTCGGAAATCCTTGACACTTCCGCCCCCAACCCCACTCAAGAAGGCAAGCCCCGGTGCATAACCCAGTATTTCAAATTGCTACATTATGCAATCTTATACTTAAGTCTAGGAGTTGAAATGGAACCCTAGATGCATGAACCCTAGGAACCTATGTATTGTGCCTGAGTCCATATCGAGTAGATGCTCTGCTAATAGGACCGGTAGAAGTCGGGTGATTTCCTGTCACTCGCGCGATATAGGAGTTGCATGTTTACCTTTCTGCAACCACTATAAGGATGACGGACGGGGTCATGTACAGTATCATGACTCGGAAGGTTACCCTGTCTGTGTTGATAAAAGTTGTTAAGGTCGAAGTGTGTGGTACTGGTGGCTAAGCGTTTGAAAGTACTAGCCACATGCCGCGAAATATGGTAAAGCGGTAAGCCTAGTACCTGATTGGCCCGACAAATGGACATGTCTCCACCACTCGATTATTTAGTTTCTGTTGTACACACGCACCGACGTGTGGGAGTACGTTCTGCACAGCAACAGGAGTACGGTCATGTAGTCACGCTACAGACGTATGTCCTGCATAATTGGTGTGCGTACGGTCCTGCAGTCGCTTGTGGTGGCCCTGATCCATAACCCGGAATATGAGGGAAACGGTTGCTTCGGAACGATCTTTGGATGTTCCAAGCGTGTGAGTTAGGTTTATCCTTGCAAGGTTTGGAAATTCAATTCAGAATCATCCGTCTCTCGCGGAAATTGAGACTGTTTATTCCTTCTGCCACATAGAGTAAGAACATTAATCTTTATGGAATAATTGGGATGAATGTTAATCTCTACCTTGCTTGCCTAAAATAGGTGCTTACCTAGAATGATTAATGAAACTAGAACCTGACAGCTAAAATATGAAAAATTAGTTCATATTCTTTGTTGCTTTTCCGCTGAAATTAAACCTAGAACCATTTCAAGCCTTCATGAGTTTAGTTATGGGCAAAGTATACCCTAATCTTGGGTAAGCCTTGCTGAGTATTAGAATACTCAGTCTTGCTAGTAAAATTTTCAGGTATGACCTTTGAGAACCCCACGGATAGCTCTGCATGGCCAACTTCTGTTCCGTATGGCTGGTCCGTTGAGTGGGATCCATCCCCGGCTGGCAGTGACCCTCCTGAGTGACACCAGGCCTTGGGCTGAGCATGGTGTCAACCTTCGCGGCATGTGTAGTCGCGTGTTTATTTTCTTCCGCTGTGAACCTGGACAAGCTGTTTAGCTTGTCACTTTAAACAATGATTGTATAATTTTATTTAAAGTTTGGAAATAGTTTGTAATAATGTTTAAGCTTCTGTAAATTAAAAGTTGGTGTGCTGTGATGTGATTGTATACTCGCCGTTGTGTGAGATAAACCTGCTTCGATCCTGTTGAACCGTGGTTGTATCCGGCGGAGACCCGACAGACCAATGGGTTGTTCCGTTTGAAGTGCGTTGAGTTAGTATCGGCTGTATAGCGATGACTAGCGCACTTGAGCCGAAATAATTCAGGCGGTTCTGCCACAACTTCCTTAGAGCAAAATCAAATATCTAATCTTCCAATTCGTTCTGTTCCGGAATCTCGGGACGAGATTCTTTTTAGGGAGGGAGGCTATGACATTTCACGTATTTAGGAGCTAGGCACGCTAATATCTAGTATAAGTTGTGCTTGTTAGTGTGAAGTGTGTGTTTGTTTTGATGAATGACATTAAAAACTTAAATATACGTTAAAGGGTATTTTTGTAATATTGGGAAAAATTAGGGTTCTTTTTGTAAAATGTATATGAATGGGAGGTAATTTCAAAATGTATGAAGGTTTGTGTTGCAAAAGTATGGCAGAACCAACCTGAATTATACCGGTTCTAGTACGTGAGTCCACTCCTGAGGGCTCCAACGTGTTTCAAACGGTATAATCCCTTGGCCTGTCGGGTAACGTCCCGATAAACCACCGATACACAGGATCAAATAAGGTTACCTCACACGAAGGTGAGTCCAAAGATACAGGCACCATCATATTTTACATCAAAGGAAATTACATTACAAGAGTTTATAAAAGTAATACGAAGTTTCGAACATAGAGAAAATATTACAAACTGTTAAAGCTATGATTTTTGGCAGCGGAAATCATACGCGATGATCTACAGCACGTCGTCAAGACGGATGTCATGCTAAGCCCGGGCACGACATCACTCGATATCATCAGTGTTGGCCGGGGACAGATCCCATTCCGCGGACCAACCATCTGGAAGAGCACAGGGCCAAGACAGGGGAAGAGTAGAGTCTTCAAAGGCATTACCTGAAAAACATATAACTAGCAAGGCTGAGTATACTAATACTCAGCAAGGCTTACCCGTCTCATGGTATACTTAGCCATGTAACTAGACTTATGAAGGCTTGTAATGGTTCTGGGTTTAGTTTCAGCTGAAAAGCAACAAAGAGTAGATCCTTAGTTTCAACTTTTAGCTTTCAGGTTCTAATTGATTATCCATTCTAGATTAGCACCTACACTAAGCAAGCAAGGTAGAGATTATCATCCATCAAGATTGTTCCATCATTAGTTACACTTCTTACTCTATGTGGTAAAGGGATCAAGCAGTCTCATTCATCGTGAGAGGTGGACGATTCCTGAATCGAAATTCAACCTTGCAAGGATAAACCTAACACACACGCTTGGAACACCAAAGGGTCATTCTGAAGCAACCGTTTGCCTTTCATTCCGACTCGTGGATCAGATCCACCACAAGCGACTGCAGGATCATACGCACTTCCAAAGTGCAGGACGTACGTCTGTAGCGCGATTACAAAACCCGTACTCTTGGTTGCCCAGCAACACGTATTCCTACACGTCGAACAAAGTAACCAAAAGAACCAAATACATGTGGTGGGGGGTATGTCCACTCCTCGGGCCGATTGGTTACTAGGCTTACCGCTTACCATATTTCACGGCATGTGGCTAGTACTTTCAAACGCTTAACCACCGCTACCACACACTGCGGCCTTATCAAGTTCCACAACACAGACGGGGTATCATCTCAACCATGATACCTCATAAAACTCCCGTCCGTCATCCTTATATTGATAACAAGAATGTAAACATTACAATTCTTATATCGCGCGAGTGACAGGAAATCACTCGACTTCTACCGGTCCTATAAGCAGAGCAGCTATTCGGACTCAAATTCTAGTGTTCAGTACATAGGTTCCTGGAGTTATGCAACCAAGGTTTCCAAACAACTCCTAAGAACTTAATGCATAAAGATATATATAAATAGTATAGATTGCAGTGTAATAAAGTAGGGGTTATGTCCGGGGCTTGCCTTCGCTGGTGGGGCTGGGGTTAGTCAAGTTAATATCTTCCGAACCTTGGTTCGGGGCTTCAGAGAATTCCGAGACGAGGTTCCCGGGGTCTTCAGAATAACCTCCTTCTGGTTCCGGGATTAGCTGGTAATCTCCGTCGGCGAGAGTGGTCAAGTCTACATGACGTGCAAAGGTATAACTTATGGAATGCATATACTTTTAATTTAATTCATAATAAAGTTGCAATCCAAATAAAAGAATATTACATTTCAATAAACAACCTAACTACCCTGTACTGGGCAGTCATTTATTGAGTATCAACTAAACTAACTAGTTACGTTAAGCAACAGGGTGGGTTACCCTAAACATCTATACTAACTTCATTAGGTAGCATGTTTGGTTATCTAATTGGTTGGTGTATAGGTCTTGGCCTTAACCGATGAGGATGCATCAGGTTTAGCCGATTGACGTGCTTTGGTTATGTCTAATAGAGGCGTGTCTACTGTGCTATCTTACTGATCTAGAGTTGTATATTTTGGCCTGTGTAGCCGATGGATAGGTGCATCGGTTTCCTAATTGATCGACGAAAACATCGATTACTTTAGCAAAGGGGTGTTTCCTAAAGCAGTTGTGTCTTAACTGAGATGTGCTTAAGTGTTATCCTAGGTAACTAGGTGTGGTTGCATCGGCTGGATTACGTCAACACAACAATTGAGTGCCGTACAGCCGATGGGGTTATCTAAGTTAGACCTATTTCAAGAATTAGATGTAACAGAACACTAATATTAAACTAGGTTGGTGAGACCATAAGTGCGGAATTAGACTAAAGAGGATGTGGTTGAAGGTATGTAACCGGTAAGCATATAGTCGATCTCTCAGCCGATAAATCGGCTGATAACAGTGTGTGGATAAAGATGGGAAAACTAAGGATTGACCGGCTATAATTGACCGCTATGGGAAACAACTGGAATCGGCTTAGATCAATGGGTAACAGAACTCTAAGATCGTGTGTGCATCGACTATGTGCAGCCGATACGTTATCTAAATCGGATGGCTAATTGATCACTGTGCGCATTGGCATAGCCGATTTGTGTTTTTAGCAAACTAGTCGATCTGTGAACATCAGCATGCTAGTCGATCAGGGTAAGTAACTATTTGATTGCGCATTGGTAAACTAGTCGAAAGTGTGAGCATTGGCCGAGCTAATATGTGCGCATGCATTAGATCTGTGAATCGGCACAAGTAGCCGATTCTCTATGCTGTACTGGCTGTGCTTAACAGATAATTACGTTCTCTATTGCATGTGCCTATCCGATTCTTGACTGGAGTGTTAACCGGAGTAATCAGTGTTTGAGTGGTTCGATGATATCAGCAAACAACCGATTGATGCATAGCCGGCGTGGTTGTTTAGATCGGACCAGGTCGGTCAAGGCACTAACATCGGATCGGACCGATAGAGTGGTTAACATCGGGCCGAGGGGCTTTTGCCGGTAGGGAAGAAGTCAAGAGGCTCATGGCCGATAGGGTCACGCCTATCGAAAATCGGCTGAACTAGTAGCCGATTGCTAAACCTAGTTACAAAGGTGTATCAACTAAGTAGTCGATACACGAGGTAGACTAGGATCTTTACATAAGAAGGGGCTCTAATAAGATTGTAATCAAGACCAAAGCAAAGGTATGAGCATCCATATGAATAAGGGTTAATCAATCATCACAAAAAGTCTGCCATAGGGGCAGCAAGTACATCAGGCATGGTGCACAATTTATCTTTAGTCAATCTATGGCAAGGACTTTGGCTACCAATAGCTAATTAAGTTTAGCGTCACATAAATAGTAGGCTAAAGATAAATCAAACATTTCACGTTCAAAGTAGACGTCTCTTATGCTTTAAAGTTGTACAACAAGTCTAATTAAGATTCAAACAAGCGGCACAAGAAACATATTGTAATAATAAGCATACAGGAGTAAATATAGCCTTTAATGGTTCTTAAATCATTTCAAGTCCTTCATCATGTCACAAGAGTCACATGGTTTTAGGTATGTTAGCTAAGTTGTTTTAAGGTTGCGAGATAGTTTTAACAAGCATACAAACAATACCATGCTTAAGCAATCAACTTTTAAAGCATATGCTCGGAATTTGAGCAACCACACAGAGACACTCGTTGTAACCCTAATTCATGTTGTAACATGACTTATTTAGGAACAAGGATCAGCTACTAAGATTCACAGGTAGGAAAACACTTCTTAGCGACATTTAACAAGAAAACTATATCTAGGAATCAAATAAATGCCGTAACTTGGCATTGTGGCAGAACCGCCTGAATTATTCTGGCTCAAGTGCGCTAATGATCACCGTACAATTGTAATCAGCTTAACGCACTTCAAACGGAAAAATCCCTTGGTCTATCGGGTCTCCGCCCGATACAACCACGGTTCAACAGGATCGAAGCAGGTTTACCTCGCACGAAGGCGAGTTCACATCACAGAATAGCTCATCAACATTTAATTACAGCCATACATTCATTATTACAAGCCGAGTTCAAATATAAGTAAACTTATACAAATAGTGTTCAAACTGACAAGCGTAACGGCTTGTCCAAACTCACAGCGGAAAGAAAAGTTTACGCGACTACACACGTCGCGAAGGCGGACACCACGCTTAGCCCTGGGCCTGGTGTCACTCCGGAGGGTCACTGCTGGCCGGGGATGGGTCCCACTCCAAGGACCAGCCATAAGGAACGGACATTGGCCACACAAGGTTGTCCGTGGGGTTCTCGAAGGTCATACCTGAAACAGATATTGGCAAGGCTGAGTATTCTAATACTCAGCAAGGCTTACCCGAGTTTGGGTATACTTTAACCCATAACTAGACTCATGAAGGTACTATATGGGGCTCTGAATTTATTTTCAGCTGAAAAGCAATAGAGAGTATAAACTATTTTCAAGTTTTAGCTTTCAGATTCTAGCTTGATTAGCCATTCTAGGTAAGCACCTATACTAAACAAGCATGATATAGATTATCATTCATCGAGATTATTCAATCAACAATTATACTGTTTACTCGATGTGGCAAAAGGGATAAGCAGTCTCAAACCTCATGAGAGGCGGACGGTCCGAATCGAATTTAACCTTGCAAGGTAACCTAACTCACACGCTTGGAATACCAACAGGGCGTTCCGAGAAACCGTTTCCCTCATATTCCGGGTTATGGATCAGGGCCACCACAAGCGATTGCAGGACCATACGCACATCACTCGTGCAGGACATACGTCTGTAGCGCGACTACAAAACCCGTATTCCTGTGTGCCATGCAGAACGTACTCCTACACGTCGGTGCGTGTAAACATAAAATAAAAGTCGAGTGGTGGAAGCGCGTCCATTTGCCGGGCCAATCGGGTACTAGGCTTACCGCTTACCATATTTCATGGCATGTGGCTAGTACTTTCAAAAGCTTAGCCACCACTACCACACATTTCGGCCTTAAAACTTTTATCAAAACAGACAGGGTAAACCACAGGTCATGATACAGCACATGACCCTGTCCATCATCCTTATAATGATTGTGGAATTGTAAACAAGCAACTCCTATATCGCGCGAGTGACAGGAAATCACTCGACTTTTACCGGTCCTATTTAGCGGAGCATCTAAGCGATAAGGACTCGGGTTCAATACATTGGATTCCTAAGAGATTATGCAACTAGGGTTTCATCTCAACTCCTAGACTTAATGCATAAGTATAGATAAATAGACATAGATTGCAGTGTAAGTAAAGTAGTGGGATATGTCCGGGGCTTGCCTTCTTGAGTGGGGTTGGGGGCAGGAGTGTCAGAGGCTTCCGAACTCGGGTTCGGGGCTTCAGTTAGTCCCTCGACGACTTGTGTTGGGTCTTCTGGAAAGCCTTGGTCTTGTCCTAAGACCAATTCGTAGTCTCCGTCGTCGAGCGTCGTTGATTCTATATGAGATGCAATAAATTAAATAAGGTGAAATTTAAATTTCAGATTTCACATTTCAAATGTTATAACTCATCTAATTAACACACAAGAATTCATAAAATAAAGAGAGTTTAGGTTTGAAACACTATCTATAAAGAAATCACAAAGATATTGTGAAGTTTGTTGCAAACAAGAACTAAAACATTTAAATTAAATTTGAAATGAACCAAAATTTAAATTCAAAACTTTTAAATAAAAGACCATAGATTTTGGAAATTTGATTATACATTAAGCATTAAATAATATCACATTAGAGAATGACAACAGATCTCAATTAGCAAAGGTTATACAACAGGTTTAGTTAATATTTCAAATTTGAAAGTTCAAATTAAAAGAAGTTAAGTTTAAATCAAATTTGAGTTTGAAACTTTTCACAAAGTTACTTAGAGCTTATAGAACATTCATGCCAAACTTCATAAGCAACAAAGCATGAAATATCAGGGTTAAGCATAAACTACCCCTTAAACTTAGGTTTAAAATAGAGGTAAAAGTATGTTGTTTCAAATTAAACTTTATTAACAAAAGTTATAGAGTTTGAAATCTAGTTTCTAACAAAACTAATTTTGCCATTTTTGGATTTTTCTGTGAATTACTATGAATTTTGCAAGACAGAAAACATACCCACATGAAATAACAGACACTCTTGCACATAAGTCCTTAACACTACTATTCCCCTGAGTCTTATAGTTTGCAAATAGCCCCCTGGGCTTTTGCTCCTTCTAACCCGAACTCCCTGCCGGTCCAACACAGAGGTGGCGAGGTTTGACCGGCGTGCACTGGTGACGGCGATCACCGGCGGTGGAATTGGAGGGGAGGGAAAGCATCAGCGACCCTTTGCGCACTTGAGGATGGTTGGAAATTGAAGTGGGGTGGTTAGCAGTGGCGGCACGACAGAGGCCGGCGACCGGCGATGAAGATGAGCGGTGGGAGCAACGATCCAGTGGCCAGAGGCGGCGTGGAATGGGCCGGGAAGCTTCACTGGAGCACAGAGAAGCCGGCCGTAGGGTCCTGGTGGTGCGGGGGTGACCGAGGTGGCCGGCCCACGGTGGCTAGGAGGCGGTGGCGGGCGGCGTTGGTCGGGGAGGTTCCTCGGCCGGAGTTGGGGAGGTGGTCGAGGGCTAGGAAGCACGGGCAAGCACCGGGGGAGCCTCTAGAGTGTTCGGTGAGGGCGATGGTGGACGGGACGTGGCGGCCACGGCGACCCAGAGTTCACCGGAGAGACGGGTTGGGCGGTGGAGGTGAAAGAGGCTCGGAGTAGGTTGGGCACGCAGACTAGCAGGGCAAATGAAGCGAGTGTGAGCTACTAGTGCTATTGAGCAGAAGAGAGGGGGAAATAATGCGAGCCTGCGGGAGAATTGCGGCGGCGGCAGGAACGCAGGCGGGCGGTGCTGGCAGCCTGCAATTGACGTGGCACTCGGGCGGGGCACCAGCAGAAGGGGGGGCTAGAGCGGTGAAAGGATGGTGAAGTGATGCGTGGTGAGGGAGGCACAGGAGGTGGCCGGCGGCGGCCAAGATCGATGTACTGTGCCGGCGGCAGGGGGAACCAGAAACGCAGAGCAGAGAGCAGAGGCGCCAGGAAGAAGAAGGGGGTAAGAATGAAGCCGGGGACTGATTTGCCATTTCAGAGAAAAGCAGGGACCTCACTGTAAAGAGCTTGCAACTTTTAAACCAGTGCTCAAATGGAGATGGTCCAAAAAGCAAAAGTGCATAGTTTTTCAAACTTTACAACTTCTCTTTAAGGTTCATCTGCAGTTGAGAAACAGTTTTGAAGATACTATAGACTTAGTAATATTTTCACATTTTATGTAAGTCCTATGGATAAAATTACTTTTACAAATATACCCAAGGGTAATTTCCCATATTTTTACAGTTTAACCACAGTTACCACCTTTTGCAAAACAACCCTCATGCTTTTAAACTTTTCCCTCCATTTCCACCCATTTTGCATAAAAGGACCCCTAATTAAATTTAATTACATAAATAACACTTTTTCTTAGACATTGCATATATTAAGCACACCTTTTGCCATACTTTACACATAAAAACATATCAAAACTTTAGGGTACGACCAAGCTAATTACCTGAGTGTCACAGCCTTCCCCCCTAAAAAGAATCTCGTCCCGAGATTCCGGAATAGAATGGAATGGAATGATTAAGCTCGGAAGTTGGCTTGGAAGAAGTCGGGGAAGTTATGCTGAAGATAGGATTCGGTTTCCCATGTTGCTTCTTCTTCCGTATGATGGTCCCATTGAATCTTGTACATTTTGACGGTTTTCTTCTGGTGCTTCTTTCTTTAATGTCTAGTATCCTCATCGGATGCTCGATATAGGTCAGATCTGGTTCGATTTCGATAGCTTGGGATTCGATGATTTCGGTAGGGATCTTGACACACTTCTTGAGTTGGGATACATTGAAGATGTTATTAACGGTTGCTAATTGAGGAGGAAGTTGAAGACGGTAAGCTACGGGTCCACAGGCTTCAAGGACTTCAAAGGGTCCAATGTACCGAGGAGCAAGTTTTCCTTTTATACCGAATCTTTGAACACCTCGGGTAGGAGAAACTCGAAGATATACAAAGTCTCCAACTTGAAATTGTAAGGGTTTTCTTCGCACATCAGCATAGCTTTTCTGTCGAGATTGTGCCGTTTTGAGATTTGCCTGTATAATCCTTATTTTCTCTTCTGCCTCACTGACAAGGTCGGGTCCAAGGACTTTACGCTCGCCGATTTGTGACCAATTCAAAGGAGTTCTACAACGGCGATCGTATAATGCTTCAAATGGGGCCATTTTAATGCTTGTCCGATAGCTGTTATTATAAAAAAAATTCTGCCAGTGACAAGCATTTGTCCCAATTTTTGCCGTACTGAAGAACACAGGCTCTAAGCATGTCTTCCAGAATCTGATTTACTCGTTCAGTTTGTCCATCTGTTTGGGGATGATATGCAGAGCTTCGGATTAATTTAGTTCCAAGGGCATTTTGGAGTTGCTCCCAGAACCGTGAAATGAATTGTGCTCCGCGATCGGAGACGATCGTCTTGGGTATACCATGAAGGCGAACAATCTGATCCAAATAAATCTCGGCATACTTTTTAGCAACATACGTAGTATGAACGGGAATGAAATGTGCAGTTTTGGTTAATCGATCTACGATTACCCAAATGGAGTCATGCCTCCGGGAAGTATTAGGTAGTCCAACAATAAAATCCATACTAATATCTTCCCATTTCCAAGAGGGAATGTTTAAAGGTTGGAGGGTACCAGCAGTCTTCAGATGACTGGCTTTGACTTTTTGGCAGATATCACATTCTGAAACATACTTGGCAATTTCTCATCTCATACGGGTCCACCAAAAGCTTTGTTTTAGATCTTGATACATCTTAGTACTGCCCGGATGTATAGAAAATTTGGACAGGTGGGCTTCGTCCATGATTCGCTTCCGGAGTTTATGGTCCTTAGGTATCACAAGACGTTTGTTGAACCACAAAACTCCCTCGGAATCCACCTGGAAACATTTATACTTTTTCTCTCCCTGCATTAGCTTCTGCTTAATAATTCCAATTCCCTCACTACGTTGCTGAGCGAGAATAATGTCATCCCTAAGCGTGGCTTCAACCGAGAGATGGTTTAAGTCACCTTGGGGAATGATTTCTAGATTAAGCTTTCCCATTTCCCAACAAAGAGTTTCATTGAAAGCTTCGACAGATAGGCAGGAACAATGTGCCTTGCGACTAAGGGCATCGGCAACAACATTAGCCTTGCCAGGATGATAGTGTACCTCTAAATCATAATCCTTGATTAGTTCTAGCCAGCGTCTTTGCCTCATATTCAAATCTGCTTGGGTAAAGATATATTTGAGGCTTTTATGATCAGTATAGATATGACACTTTGCACCCATTAGATGATGTCTCCAAATTTTCAGAGCATGGATGACAGCTGCTAATTCGAGGTCATGGGTAGGATAGTTCTGTTCATGAACTCTGAGTGCTCGCGATACATATGCAATTACTCGGTGATTCTGCATAAGGACACAACCCAGACCAGTTCCAGATGCATCACAATAGATGTCAAAGGGTTGTGACACATCGGGTTGAGCCAAGACTGGGGCGGTAGTAAGACGATCTCTGAGAACATGAAAGGCATCATCACATTTTCGATCCCAAGAGAATTGGACACCTTTCTTTAATAACTCGGTCATAGGTTTGGCTATTCTGGAGAAATCTGGAATAAACCGACGATAGTAGCCTGCTAGACCAAGAAAACTACGGATCTGATGGACTGAGGTTAGGGGTTTCCAATCCATCACTTCTTGTACTTTACTGGGATCGACGGATATTCCGTCACTAGAAATGGTATGGCCCAGGAATTTTATGGTATCCAACCAAAATTCACACTTGGAGAATTTGGCGTATAGGTGGTGGTCTCTTAATCGTTGAAGGATGACATGGAGATGCTTGGCATGATCTTCTGGAGTTTTAGAATAAATTATAATGTCATTAATGAATACCACAACAAACTTATTGAGTTCTTGCATGAAGACGGAATTCATGAGGTACATGAAATAGGCTGGAGCATTAGTGAGACCAAATGACATGACAAGATACTCGTATAGACCATATCGGGTAGAGAAAGCTATTTTTGGAACATCACTAGTCCGAATCTTAATTTGGTGATAGCCGGAACGGAGATCAATCTTGGAGAACACCTTGGCTCCGGCTAATTGATCGAAAAGAATGTCAATGCGGGGTAAGGGATACTTATTTTTAATAGTCACCGCATTGAGAGGACGATAATCGACACACAGCCTTAAGCTATTGTCTTTCTTTTTCACAAACAGGGCTGGACATCCCCATGGCGATGCACTTGGACGAATGAAACCCTTATCCAAGAGGTCCTGGAGTTGAATTTTTAATTCAGCCAACTCATTAGGGGGCATGCGATAAGACTTCTTGGAGATAGGAGCTGTACCAGGTTGGAGTTCTATGATGAACTCGATATCTCTATCTGGGGGCATTCTAGGTAAGTCATCCGGAAAAACATCTGGGTATTCACAAACGACTGGAATATCCTCTAGCTTGACCCCAGACATAGCATATGTGCGAGAGTTGAAGGACCTTGGTGGTGGAAGATAAAGAATGGTAGGCTCAGTTTCCGGTGAACCTATCTCCACGGTTCGGAAAGGGATATCTATAAATACATGGTACTGGGTCATCCAATTCATTCATAAAAGAACATCCATTCCTTTTAGGTCTAGTAATAGTAAATCTGACTTTATCAGGGTATTGCCTATTTGAATTGGCACGCCCCTACAGACGTGATTTGAAGAAATGCTACCACCAGGAGTTGTTATCACATATATCCCATTAACAGGACAAATTTCCAAACCTATCTTAGTCCCAAACTTTGTATTGATAAAACTATGGGTGGCACCAGTATCAAAAAGAATAGTAACGGGGTAATGGTTGATAGAAAATGTACCCGTCATTATCGGTGTCCCTCAGGAAGTTCGGAGAGCGTCGTAAGATTCACCCTCCCTTGACGGACCTGCACCGCTTGCCTCTTACCCTTCCCCTGGTGGTTGGGATTAGATGCCTGCCCTTGGAAAGATTTCCTAGGTTGAGGGCAGTCCTTGATGAAGTGGGACGGGCTTCCACAGTTGAAACAACGATAATTGCTGTTTCCTGGAGTAGCTGGTGGAAAGCTCGGCCGTGGACCTTGTCGTGGCGGCTGTTGATTTTGCGGCAGCGGTGGTCGGTTGAATTGTGTCTGTTGGGGAGGTCGAGCTACCCATCTGCCAGGCAAACTATTTTGAGGCGGAGCTCGAGGGGCGTTGCTCGGAACCAACCGATACCTTGGCGACTGTGAAGTTGTAGGCCCTGTGGGTGCTTTCCGTTTCTTTTCCGCTCTGTGGGCGGCAATGCAATCCTCTTGAGTAATGGCCATATTGACCAACTCATTGAAATTGTCGGCCTTCACTAAATTCAGCCATTCTTTGAGCTTGGTGTTTAGGCCTCGGCGAAAGCGATCACATTTGCGGGCATCAGTGTCCGCATGAGACCCTGCATACTGGCACAGGTGATTGAAAACCTGTGCATACTGTGTAACCGTGCGGGTACCTTGGGTCAAACTCAAAAATTCATTGAGCTTCCGCTCAATGAGTCCCGCTGGTATGTGATGTGCTCGGAACACAGTTCGAAACTCGTCCCAGGTGACGACGTGATCGGCAGGTTGCATCGCATAAAACTGATCCCACCAAAGACGAGCCGTACTTCGGAGTTGCTGAGCTGCAAAGAGCACCTTATTCTCATCTGAACATGGAGCTGGTAATAAGGCGAACTTGGACTCAATAGTTCGCAACCAGGCATCTGCGTCCAAAGGCTCATCGGCCTTATGGAATAATGGCGGTTGAGTGCTGAGGAAATCCTGGTAACTGGCCGACAGGGGTTCACCTCGGCCTCGAGGTTGCTGCTGAAAGTGGCCCATTTGAGCTTGAACAAGTTGATTAAGAAGCTCAGTTTGCCGGGCCATAACCTCGGCCAGGTTGGGAGGTGGCGGTGGTGGTTGCTGAGAACTACCAGGCTGACCTGCCCGGAATCCTTCCGGGGTTGCTCGAGTAGCTCCAACCATCTGAAATAAAGGAGACATCCATTATCAACCGTAATCTTACTCCAAATTTCAGATAATATGCAATCACCAAGCGGAAATGTAATGCATATGCTCCATTCAATCCACTTGTAACAAGGATATTGAATCAGATAATCAAACACAGGATTTAGATTACTATACAGATACTGATATCCTTACATCTCATATCGATATACTTAAACCATTACAAACTTTTGCCTAACAGCACATGCCACATATACAACAAGTGGCTCTCTATCTAAATAAACTACACACCACCTATGTTACACATTTTTTTTACACTAGTTATAACTAGACTACCACTCACTCAATCACAACTAAAAGTCATCAAAGTTTCCTACTGATGACTGACTACCAGAAGAGGAATGATGGGGACTGATGACAGGATCTCCATGCTCAAAATCAAGTTCTGAGATTCCTTCAATTTGCTCTGGGTCTTCCTCTTCAGCCTCAGGTGCTGCAGGTGCAACGGGAGGAATTGGGGGCTGCTGCAATTCTTCAATCTGAGCTTGAGCATTATCAACCGCAAGGATCAGATCATGGATTTGTGCCTGTAGAAATTCAATAACAGTATCACGCTGAGTGATTATGTGATCACTCTCATTGATCTGATCTTCCCGATGGTGGATGGTCTCGCTTTGAGTAGCAATAATCCCATCCTTCTCAATCACCACAACTTGAAGTTGATCCGTCTGGGTGATATGTCTAGCAGCTTCCCCATGGAGACTCCGCGCAGCATAAATTAAATGGCCTATCTCCCAACGTAGCAACGAGTGATAATGGTACTGCACACTCGTGAAACGCCTCATCCCTCGTAGGACTTCTTCTGGTGAACCTTCCAATCTATGACTCTCAGGAATTACCCTGAGGTCCCATTCTGACTCACCAGGATTTGTTGTAGCAAACAAACCAATGGGTTGTCCTACGACTTCCTCACGATGTTGACTACAAAAGGCATAAATGGCTTCTAGTGCCGCCGCTTCGATAGTATCCACAATTCGATAGCCTATCATGCTAATCTCAATAGGCTGCCATTGTGAACGAAAAGGATGCTGAGGAATAGTCATCCTGACATGAGCTCTATGAATTCCTTCTTCCAAATGTTCGACAGCATCATACTGAGCAGGCTCCGTGTAGTGAAAAGACTGCAAGGACTCCCAAAGTAGACGAGGGAAACCTTCCCAATGGAGGGCATTAGTGTGAAGATGCCTTCCGGATCCTAGAAAACATTAGAAGGTGCTACCATCTGCGACCAGAATGCAAATGGTGAAACTTTTTATCTTGTTAAGAGAGTACAAGATAAACAGAACAAGATAATCATTTCTGATAACAGCAGGGACTGAAAATCAGATGGAAAACTAAGGTCTTATATAAGATACCCAACCTAAAACTATCATTAAAACCCCATTAGCCTATTCCAAGGACAACCAATATATTCTTCATACATTAAAAATCCTTTTGTTAACAAATTATGCATGCACGCACTACTCGTCCTCACAACCAAACAACTGCCGAATATGTTCGGACTTACGTAGTTAGTTCCGGTGGTATATTCATACGTCTCTCACTATATATACTAATTGATAAACCCTATGCATCCTAATAGCGTAAGTGTGGTTAGGGTACCTGCAGAAGAATACACATATATATATATAACTCATGAACCTTTCATGGCAGCACGACATGAAAGCGTCCCCAAACATTACTGCTCACTTATAGAAACAGCATCTGTACAATTACCGCCGTACAGACAACGTTAACATACGTCATCGAAACAACGTATTCACGGGGGGTACCGCAAAATGCGGGGGTATGAACAGCGATCGCCATACCCTGCGCTGAACCATATACTCCCAATATAATCAACCTAAGTTGGTATATTGGCAGCATCTCAAGTAGGCCACTGCTTGAGAAACAGCGTTCGGTTCGCATCACCGACGGGAAGGCCAAGCTCCCTCAGTTGGCTGAGGATCCTTACCTTCTTACCTCACGATCGTAGATGTCGTTACAGGAAGTAAGGTTGAATTATACAGGAATTTAAGTTTTGACAGAAAGTAGTGCTGCAGGTCAGAACTATCTATACATATATAGATACTAATAGCCACCTGATACTTTCCCATATAAACCCCTAGGGCTTTACGTTCTAATCATCAACCTTAACGGATCCAACGTGCTTTGTAAATTCATTTGTTGGCAAACTTTTATCCAAAAAACACTTTTTAAGAGCTTTTCCAGATGTAAAAGTAAACCTACGGCTCTGATACCAGCTGTGGCAGAACCACCTGAATTATTCCGGCTCAAGTGCGCTAATGATCACCGTACAATTGTAATCAGCTTAACGCACTTCAAACGGAACAATCCCTTGGTTTGTCGGGTCTCCGCCCGATACAACCACGGTTCAACAGGATCGGAGCAGGTTTACCTCGCACGAAGGCGAGTTCACATCACAAAATAGCTCATCAACATTTAATTATAGCCATACATTCATTATTACAAGCCGAGTTCAAATATAAGTAAACTTATACAAATAGTGTTCAAACTGACAAGCGTAACGGCTTGTCCAAACTCACAGCGGAAAGAAAAGTTTACGCGACTACACACGTCGCGAAGGCGGACACCACGCTTAGCCCTGGGCCTGGTGTCACTCCGGAGGGTCACTGCTGGCCGGGGACTGGTCCCACTCCACGGACCAGCCATAAGGATCGGACATTGGCCACACAAGGTTGTCCGTGGGGTTCTCGAAGGTCATACCTGCAACAGATATTGGCAAGGCTGAGTATTCTAATACTCAGCAAGGCTTACCCGAGTTTGGGTATACTTTAACCCATAACTAGACTCATGAAGGTACTATATGGGGCTCTGAATTTATTTTCAGCTGAAAAGCAATAGAGAGTATAAACTATTTTCAAGTTTTAGCTTTCAGATTCTAGCTTGATTAGCCATTCTAGGTAAGCACCTATACTAAACAAGCATGATATAGATTATCATTCATCGAGATTATTCCATCAACAATTATACTTTTTACTCGATGTGGCAAAAGGGATAAGCAGTCTCAATCATCGTGAGAGGCGGACGATCCGAATCGAATTTAACCTTGCAAGGTAACATAACTCACACGCTTGGAATACCAACAGGGCGTTCCGAGCAACAGTTTCCCTCATATTCCGGGTTATGGATCAGGGCCACCACAAGCGACTGCAGGACCGTACGCACATCACTCGTGCAGGACATACGTCTGTAGCGCGACTACAAAACCCGTATTCCTGTCTGCCATGCAGAACGTACTCCCACACGTCGGTGCGTGTAAACATAAAATAAAAGTCGAGTGGTGGAAGCGCGTCCATTTGCCAGGCCAATCGGGTACTAGGCTTACCGCTTACCGTATTTCGCGGCATGTGGCTAGTACTTTCAAAAGCTTAGCCACCACTACCACACATTTTGGCCTTAGAACTTGTATCAAAACAGACAGGGTAAACCACAGGTCATGATACAGCACATGACCTTGTCCATCATCCTTATAATGATTGCGGAATTGTAAACAAGCAACTCCTATATCGCGCGAGTGACAGGAAATCACTCGACTTTTACCGGTCCTATTTAGCGGAGCATCTAAGCGATAAGGACTCGGGTTCAATACATTGGATTCCTAAGAGATTATGCAACTAGGGTTTCATCTCAACTCCTAGACTTAATGCATAAGTATAGATAAATAGACATAGATTGCAGTGTAAGTAAAGTAGTGGGATATGTCCGGGGCTTGCCTTCTTGAGTGGGGTTGGGGGCAGGAGTGTAAGAGGCTTCCGAACTCGGGTTCGGGGCTTCAGTTAGTCCCTCGACGACTTGTGTTGGGTCTTCTGGAAAGCCTTGGTCTTGTCCTAAGACCAATTCGTAGTCCCCGTCGTCGAGCGTCGTTGATTCTATATGAGATGCAATAAATTAAATAAGGTGAAATTTAAATTTCAGATTTCACATTTCAAATGTTATAACTCATCTAATTAACACACAAGAATTCATAAAATAAAGAGAGTTTAGGTTTGAAACACTATCTATAAAGGAATCACAAAGATATTGTGAAGTTTGTTGCAAACAAGAACTAAAACATTTAAATTAAATTTGAAATGAACCAAAATTTAAATTCAAAACTTTTAAATAAAAGACCATAGGTTTCGGAAATTTGATTATACATTAAGCATTAAATAATATCACATTAGAGAATGACAACAGATCTCAATTAGCAAAGGTTATACAACAGGTTTAGTTAATATTTCAAATTTGAAAGTTCAAATTAAAAGAAGTTAAGTTTAAATCAAATTTGAGTTTGAAACTTTGCACAAAGTTACTTAGAGCTTATAGAACTTTCATGCCAAACTTCATAAGCAACAAAGCATGAAATATCAGGGTTAAGCATAAACTACCCCTTAAACTTAGGTTTAAAATAGAGGTAAAAGTATTTTGTTTCAAATTAAACTTTATTAACAAAAGTTATAGAGTTTGAAAACTAGTTTCTAACAAAACTAATTTTGCCATTTTTGGATTTTTCTGTGAATTACTATGAATTTTGCAAGACAGAAAACATACCCACATGAAATAACAGACACTCTTGCACATAAGTCCTTAACACTACTATTCCCCTGAGTCTTATAGTTTGCAAATAGCCCCCTGGGCTTTTAGTCCTTCTAACCCGAACTCCCTGCCGGTCCAACACAGAGGTGGCGAGGTTTGACCGGCGTGCACTGGTGACGGCGATCACCGGCGGTGGAATTGGAGGGGAGGGAAAGCATCAGAGACCCTTTGCGCACCTGAGGACGGTTGGAAATTGAAGTGGGGTGGTTAGCAGTGGCGGCACGACAGAGGCCGGCGACCGGCGATGAAGATGAGCGGTGGGAGCAACGATCCAGTGGCCAGAGGCGGCGTGGAATGGGCCGGGAAGCTTCACTGGAGCACAGAGAAGCCAGCCGTAGGGTCCTGGTGGTGCGGGGGTGACCGAGGTGGCCGGCCCACGATGGCCAGGAGGCGGTGGCGGGCGGCGCTGGTTGGGGAGGTTCCTCGGCCGGAGTTGGGGAGGTGGTCGAGGGCTAGGAAGCACGGGCAAGCACCGGGGGAGCCTCTGGAGGGTTCGGTGAGGGCGATGGTGGCCGGGACGTGGCGGCCCACGGCGACCCAGAGTTCACCAGAGAGACGGGTTGGGCGGTGGAGGCGAAAGGGGCTCGGAGTAGGTTGGGCACGCAGACTAGCAGGGCAAATGAAGCGAGTGTGAGCTACTAGTGCTATTGAGCAGAAGAGAGGGGGAAATAATGCGAGCCTGCGGGAGAATTGCGGCGGCGGTAGGAACGCCGGCGGGCGGTGCTGGCAGCCTGCAATTGATGTGGCGCTCGGGCGGGGCACCAGCAGAAGGAGGGGGCTAGAGCGGTGAAAGGATGGTGAAGCGACGTGTGGCGAGGGAGGCACAGGAGGTGGCCGGCGGAGGCCAAGATCGATGTACTGTGCCGGTGGCAGGGGGAACCAGAAACGCAGAGCAGAGAGCAGAGGCGCCAGGAAGAAGAAGGGGGTAAGAATGAAGTCGGGGACTGATTTTCCATTTCAGAGAAAAGCAGGGACCTCACTGTAAAGAGCTTGCAACTTTTAAACCAGTGCTCAAATGGAGATGGTCCAAAAAAGCAAAAGTGCATAGTTTTTCAAACTCTACAACTTCTCTTTAAGGTTCATCTGCAGTTGAGCAACAGTTTTGAAGATACTATAGACTTAGTAATATTTTCACATTTTATGTAAGTCCTATGGATAAAATTACTTTTACAAATATACCCAAGGGTAATTTCCCATATTTTTACAGTTTAACCACAGTTACCACCTTTTGCAAAACAACCCTCATGCTTTTAAACTTTTCCCTCCATTTCCACCCATTTTGCATAAAAGGACCCCTAATTAAATTTAATTACATAAATAACACTTTTTCTTAGACATTGCATATATTAAGCACACCTTTTGCCATACTTTACACATAAAAACATATCAAAACTTTAGGGTACGACCAAGCTAATTACCTGAGTGTCACAGGCATGCAGCAAGAATTTGGTAACACAGATTAACCTGCATGATAACACACCGATAAGGAGTGTAAAACAGTTCACCAGCATTTATTGTCGACCTAAAGTATTTATTTTAGCCTCAACAAGACAACTGAATAAAAATAGATTTACAAACATGCACATAGTCTCTGGGCATGAAATTTTTACAGTGAACTAAACATGCAAAAGAGTAAGTTACTACTTAAATTTCATATATTTTTGACTTCCAGCACTGTAGATATTAAATAACAAGCTAAAACAAGTATTATTCATGATTAAATCAAAACATCATAAAAGCATTAATCAAACAGTAGATTAATTCTTTTTCCTAAGTTCCTCATGCTAGAACAAAATTAATCCAACTGGCTTTACATTTATACCATTTTTCTATTACTTGCTATGCAATTTTCAAAGCTTGCAACCACTTAAAATAATATTTAAACTAGAGCAAAATTTTTCTACTAACACATACAAAATTATACACATACTGCATAGACCTACTCACAAGGATCCCAAAACATCTTCATTTGATAATTTATGATTTATATACTACTTTCTATGAATTTTTAAAGCTTTAAACGACTAGGTCCATAAAAGACTATACCTATGAGTCTATGACAGTGCAGAAAACCCCCTGGAGTTGTTCCAATTGTTGCACGAGGTCCTTCCTGTGAGCTTGAAGCAGAGGAGGCGCTGTGGGGGCTCGGTTCCAATGGGAGGAGGTCATGCCGGGGGCCAGGGAGCTCGAGCCGTTCACCGGGAGTCCGTTTTGGGGGTCAGAAGGCGAGCAGGAGGGCCAAAAGGAGGTCCTCGATGGTGGGGAAACCAGAGCAACGTTGGAGCTCAGGCGCGCGGGCTGTTCCGGTCGAACCAGCGCCGACAGCCTCCGTCCGAGCCTGCCGCGCGCCTGGGCCCGCTCCGCCTGCCCACCGGCCGAGCCGTGGCCGCCTGCCGCTGCTGGACCCGCAGCTCGCCTGGGCCGCTCGCTCTGGCCCCGCCGCTCTTTGTGCCTGCACCTGCCACGACCCGCCCAGCGCCTGGCGCTGCCGCTCGCCCGCTCGCGCGCACGAGCCCGAGCCTCGCCTACCCACACCTGCTCGCTCGCCGTCCGCCGCGCCGAGCCAGCGCCCTTGGCCGCGCCGCTCGGGGCCCACGCCGGACCGCCCCTGTGCCTGTGCGCTGCGCCTGGAATTGAACAGAAGGAGAGAGGAAGGGAAAGAGCATTTGGATAGAGATGCCGCCTGTGGAAAAAGGAAAGCGGCACAGCAGATAAAGAAGAACAGAGGAGAAGGAGCGGAGGGGATAGCGGCGCGTGGAATTTTTGCAGCAGGAGGTGGCAAGGGCGGCCGGAAACAGCGGTGAGAATTGCAGAGGGTGGCCAGAAACAGAGCAGCGCCAGAGGAGGAAGAGAAAGGGAGTTTCTCAAGGACTTATTTGTAATTTTAGAGAATTGCAGGGACCTCCCGGTAAAGAAGAATTTAACCACTGTTCTAGGGCTCAAACAAAGATGTGACCAAAATGAAAGTTGTACATCTTTTCAAACTCTACAACTTTGTTTTAGGGTTTGAACTCCAAAACTCAAAATATGGAGTTTTACTTTAAGACTTGGACTAACTTTGAATTTTACAAAATCTTTGTCATTGTTAGTGTAAATTACATATAACCTTGGGCCTATTTGCCGGTTGCTATGTAAGTCATGATTTCTTACATTATTACCCTTTTGCCTCTAGTAAATTCGGAAAGTCACTTTTGTAAACCACCTATTTTGCATAAAAAGACTTGTACTTTTATAAAATTACATAAATACCCTTAGTTTGACCACTTTACCCACAATTTTTACACAATTTAACATATACATTTCAAATAAAGCTTTTGGATTTATATATATATTTTTACAAAGGGTAAAATAAGAAAAACATGTTTGCAAAAACAACCCTAGGTTTTCCCGTAATTCCAAAAGTTACCCTTTTTACTTGCACTTTTAAATTTTCAAAAGCTTCACACAAACACACACCAGCTTTACACTTAACAAACACATATTTCACACTAACAAAATATAGGTCTAGCATTACAAGTACACGAACTGTCACAAAAAGTAAGTATTTACTTTTAAACCACTGTAAGAAGTGGAATTACTCTAAGGTTTCATTTGAAATGTGAAATTTTAATAGGTTTTATTTGAAATTGCATAGTTTGTCGGATTTTGAAATAGTTTCAAAACCCTACCTATTTTGAAGCTGGAAACTAAAGCAAAGTGGTAGATCTTGTTAAGCTCTACACTTTTGATTTTGGGCATATTTTCAGTAAAACTATGGTTTAGAAGGAAATTTTACTTCACAGTAAACTCCGTGAACTTTTGCAAAATTATGAATAGGTCCTCGTCTTCTGCCTCCTGCTCACAGTAAAGACCGATTGTATTCAGTACCAGATTGGATCTATGTATATGAATAAGGTAAGCATATCCGATGGTAAAATAAAACCTGCTCTGTAACCATTAAGCTAATCCAATCTACGATGGTTAAAGCTTTCACTGCATAGCCGGAACATCCTACACGTAATTGAGCCAAACAGATACAATAAGTAACGAGATAACAACCTAAGCAGAGCCAAGGAGAGCCGATTCCCGGAACGATCCCTTTTTAAGCTGTTATAAAGCGCCAAACGTACTGCCGGAACATTCAAACCGTTTGAAGGGCCTAATCATGCAGATATTAAACTAAATCTTCAATGAATGAAGACTAACCATAACAGATTGGATCTACTAAACAAAAATAGAGCAAGATGCTGCCCTTATACCCGAGATCGGGCACGATGACAGCTGAACATGTACAGGTAACAAGCGATGCACGATTAAAGCATAGAATAGCCGATGCTACTCTATAAATGCCAAGATAACTAGTGTCACTCGTCATCAACAATGCTTTAGTACAAGAAACACAAAACGGTAGATAAGTAGGAATGATGCCGCCCCGATCACGCGGGGCGTGATCAGGGCTGCACGGCACTTACCCGAGAAACCCTAGAATAGGGGTTGCGATGCGCTGAGAATTGTTGGTGAATGATTGTTTGATTTATTCATAATCCAGGGAACATATTTATAGTCCGGAGACTTACCTTCCCTAACCAATCCTAACTAACCACGACATGAATCTAGGCTATCTCTTTCTAAACTATTCAAACACACATACCTATCTAGATACATGGCCAGCCCCGGCCTCAAACACCCGCGCAGGGGCCGATTCGCAAGCCCACTACGATTACCTTTCGAGCCCATCTTGCTTCGTGGCCCACCTTTCTGGCCTACCTAAATTATGCAATAACACATGCCCCCTGGTTTCGGCAATAATTATTTCAAAACCATTTCTCTTTTTATCGCCCCGCCTCTTCAACTTCCGAAATCCGTACAGGCGTGCCTCTTCGTCTTCCAGGGGATGTGGCTGCTCTGCATCAAACTCCTTGGAAACCGTCACGGTGCCGATTCATCTTCCACTCCATCTTTATAAACCTGCCCCCGGTAGTTTTCCTTCTCTCATCCCCTTCCATCAGCCATTAGCAACCGCACCTGATACAACTTTCCTCCTCTCGTAATGGCTTCTTCTTCTTCCTCTGCTTCTTCTGCCATCTCCTTCGAGTTCGAGTCCACTCAAGAACCCACTCCAGAATACAACCCTATAGCTGCTTATGAGGTCCGTGCCCCCCTGTATTGGGATGCAGAGGAATGGGACTTCCACACCTGGTCAGAGGATGATGAGTCCCTGACCGATGGCGAAGATCTCCACCTCATCCTTGGTGGTGAGCTGGAGGAAGACGACAAGGACGACCTGTCCTGGGAAGAAAATTTCTTCTTCTCCTCGGAAGAAGAAGCCGATTCCTCATCAACCGAGGAGGACTCGGTGGCAGGAGGCTTCCTCCTTGGTGGATCGTCGGAGGATGATGATGATGACAACGACGATGAAGAAGCCGAAGATAGCAGCAGCTTCAACAGTGACAGCGGCGGAGATGATGCCGGTGACGACGACTGCAGCAGCGACGCCAGCGATGCCAGCACGGCTCCACCGATCAAACGCCGCAGAATCTCCAACGCCTACTGGTGGTAGACTGTAGGATTAAGCCGATAGATTGGCTCTAGGAGCAATCAGCTCCCCCTTTTGTACTTGCCCCCTGTTATGAATAAAATCCTTTATTTTAACCGCAATTCATTAAGAAACCAATCTCTTGGGAGCCGATGGCAACGCATCGGTTTCTTTCCTTAAAATGCCGATCCGGACCTTAGTCGATTCTCCAATCCATTTCATTTTCCGCTTAAATCTGGAACCTTCCCAAAACAGATCTTCGAAGACTCCACGAATCCAAGTTATTCTCCAAAACCTTTTTTGCTCATAAACCCTAACCGCAAAGACCCGAACCAAAGCCTTTAGTACACAAACTCATACTTGCGCCGCCAACCCTAGATCCAGTTCCCAGGTTCTTGATCTTTGGGATTTGCGATAGTGGGATCTTTGAATGCCGATGCGGGCGTCCTTAGACTGAAGGTAAAACTCCAACCTTTGATAACTTAATGCAGCAATTACTAGATCCCTTGTACCATTAAATGACCCTTCTTCGGTTATTTGGCTTTTATGGATTTTTCAGGTTTCAGATATTCTCTTGCCGTATCCTTCTTCCCCCAATTCTTTTTGTCTCGGGCCTCGTTCTTATAAGAAACCCGTAGATCTAATTTCTTGCGAGGCCAATTGGATTCCATTCGTGAGCCAAAACATAGATTTAGATTCCTAAGTCGACAGCCTACGTGCCTAGCCAAATCCTCCCGAGGGCTGGATGACCTGGTATAAAAGAGTAGCAAAGACCTACCAGCCCACATGGGAGACCATAGAGATAGCCGATGCTCTGTCTTTGTCTCTATTCTCTCTCGAGAAGAACGAAAACCTCCTGAAAACCATCGGTGACTTTTGGTCCGATGCCTTGAACTGCTTCCTATTTGGTCACGGACCGATGACTCCAACCCTTCTAGATGTAGTGATGATCACTGGTTTGGACATCTCATCATCCTGCCCCTCAGCCTATAGACTATCCAAAGTCCCCTTCAAATTGTCCTCCAAAACAGAGTGAACAAACTGGGGTGCATACCTGAACCAGCACCTTAAAGCCAAAGGCCCTATGACCGGAAAGGAACACACAGCCTTCTTGAATCTTTGGTTGGAACACTTCTTATTTTGTGGTCCTTCCCTTGCCCCAACCAAGAATTATCTCCCCCTAGCATATGAACTAGCCAAAGGTAACACTGTTGGCCTTGGCAAGTTGTTCCTTGGGGAAGTCTACAGATATCTCCACCTGATGTGCTTGAGCCTACTTACCCAGAAGAAACTTAGGACCGATAGTCCCTGGTGGTTCATCCAATTGTGGGCTCACCTATACTTTCAGGACTTCATCCCAAACTTCCCTGTTTTAGCCGATAACTCTTTTCCAGATCAGAGTGGGAGGCGGATCAGATGTACCAGCTTCAGCCAGGCTTTATTCGCAGCAAGTTGAATCCCTCACAAGCTTCAAACTGGTTTAGAATTTTCTATAGGGGCCTGAACAATCCCATCTTCCTTCCCTACACTGATTCTGAAATTTTTGAGAACCCGATCACCTTCAGATTGGCTGATTTTGCCGATGATGACGGCACTCAGCAGCTATATTTTATCATGATCTGCCCTTGCTTCCTTCCAGTTGGCATGAGCACCTCCAACCGGATCATCAAACCAGGATATGAATTCTATCAGCCAGTCGTAGCAGCTCGGCAGTTTGGCCTCGGGCAAGTTCCTCCTCACTTTTTCCTTCATCATTTGATGACAAACAGAGCCGATCTGCCCGATATCATCACTACCCAAAGATGCTACAGCCTGTTTTCAGATCTTCTACTGTTTCCCAATCCCTGTTGACCTGTCGTTCACCTCTTCGGCCATCGACTTTGAGAACTGGTGGTCAATGTGGAAGACTCATGTCTTCCGGAAAGCCCTGGGGCCGATGCTGCAGCAGATTCACACTGAGTATGAAGCCCCTAAAGAAGAGGTATTACTTTCAATTCACTGCTTTCCTCCTGACTTCGCTTAATTCCTTCTCTAACTCCATTTGCTCTTTGTGCAGCAAGAAGGTGGTCCGGAGCCTAGGAACGATTATGGCTCCCCCTTCCGGTTTTCACCGATTGCCCCGTTGGTCCTTTTCGGCAGAAACGCACCTCCTCCGTCAAAGGCCATTATGCGGATCCAACCTGGCTCCGCCAAATTAACTCCCAAGCGGAAGCGATCTTCTGATATTGCTGTCCCCCGAGCCCAAACTAAGGCGAGGAAGATGATTGTCAGGAAAATTCGGAAGGAAGCTGGGCCATCTTCCACCACTCAAGAAGCTCCGACTGCTAGCTAGGTTTGGATCGCTCCTCTTCTAATTAATCCTCTGAACATGTATATTTTGATTTGATTGCTCTTTCCTTTCTTGCAGACCGATGTCGTAGATATTTCTAGTGGGGAAGAGCCTACACGCCAAGAAATCCCAACTCTAGAGGCCTCAGAGGATCCTTTGATGATGGTCAACGCCTTAGTCAACCTTTCAAGACCCCATCCCGAAGACTCCAGAAAACCCCACAACGCCAGTTGATGCTTCGGTCGACCTTCAGGATCCGCAAGAGCCGATCGTTGCCGCGTTGGATGTTGGCCATTCCCTACAGGAGCTGATTGTCGCCTCGTCGGCTACCAGTCCTTCTTCAGAAAGAGCGCGCTTGCAAGAGCCGATCGTTGCTTCATCGGCTGTCACTCCTCCTCCAGAAAGGATGCATCCTCAGGAGCCGATCATCACTTCATCGGCTGTCATTGCTCCTCCAGAACAGGTGTGTTTTATCACCGAGTCGTTTGCATCTTCTTTTCCCTGTGCTGCTTTAATCTTATGTCTTCTTTCAGGGTCTGAACCTCTCGGAGTTACTTTCATTCGATCCTGCATCTGTCGGCTCGGCCATATTAGACGTCAACGATCATCAGCAAGATTCGACCGGCATCTCCAGCCAACTTCTCCACGTGAAGGACCTTCTATCAGCTCCGATTGACGCCTTAGTCCTGGATTCCGACGCAGTGAGGCAGATTCTTGAGGAGATCAAGTCTCAACTCCCAGAAGTCCTTCAGATCAGGCTTTTGCCAACTGGGCACCTCCCTTTCTTCCTAGCAAGGGTAGAATAGGCTCGGCACAGAATTGAAGCTCCTCGCTCTCAAGCCCCCTTGAAGGCCAACATTGCCGAGAGGTGCCGATTGCTTAACGAGAAGAAGGCGACTCTAGATGCTAAGGCCGATACATCTGTGCACTCTCAAAGGCTTCAACTTCTAGAGAGGGAATTAGAGGACCTCAAGGCTAAGGTCTGGGCAACTGAGCAGCGCATCCAGGAAGAGAAGAACCTTATTGCCAGCTCCAAACGAGAAGCAGAAAACTTGACCGCTCAACTGAAGGTAGAACTCGCAGAGCTGAGCGCTTTGAGTAGGCAGGTGGTGTCGAGAGAGGACCAGGATGATGAAGCAGTGATTGCTGAAGCTGATCGCATCCATCTTGAAGCAATTGCCACCATCGATGAGTTCATTCAGTAGACTTCCTTGTAGTCACCCTTTGTAAGATAAACCTGCATGTAACTGTGTTAAGATTCTAAAGTTGATGGTCGTACATCGGCTATTCGACCGACTCAATGCGTTGGGTACAAAGTACTTCTCTCGCCTTTTTTTATATATATATGGGCCGACCACACGTATCAGCCCTCTTTCCTTGTACCTAGCCTGGCGCGTATCATTGGCTTCACCTGTACGAGTCATCAGGTTCTGTCGGCTCATACCCTCCCGCGTAGCGTCGGCTTTCTCTTGTACAGGCCAACTGATCATATCGGTCATAGCCTGATGCGTAGCATCGGCTTTATTGCTCATCATCCCACATACTTGGGAAGTATTTCTTGAGATGTTGATCGCTGACCGCCACCGGGAACTTGACGCCATCTAACTCCTCAAGTATATATGCGTTCCAAGATAGGACTTGGTTAACCCTATAAGGCCCGTGCCAATTTGGAGACCATTTGCCATACGCTGCATCTTTAGTCCCCAATGGTAGCACCGCTTCCCAAACCAGATCTCCAACTTGGAATTCTTTTGGCTTGACTTTCTTGTTGTACGCGCGGGCTACTTTGGCCTTATTTTCTTTGATCTTCTCAAGTGACCAAAGCTGGAGCTCCGTGAGGTCCTCAACATTATCATTCATCAGAGTAGCATACTCTTCAGCTGTTAAGTCATTTCGAACTCTATGCGCCTTGAGCCGGCCGTAATTTCCCATGGTAATATAGCCTCCTGTCCATACACTAGATGATAAGGAGAAGTTTTTGTTGCTCCATGGCAAGAAATACTGTATGCCCACAATGCCTCTGATAAGACCTCATGCCAACGCCTAGGATATTCATCGATCTTTCTCTTGATCAACTTGATAAGGCTCTAATTGGATGCTTCAGCTTGTCCATTTGCTTGGGCATAATATGGAGATGACCTAGTCATGCAATTGTATTACTACTGAAGCGATGGAGGTGTCACCTACTGATAGGTACACGTAGAATGGTCTATCTTGTTGGGGTGGAACTAACACGGGTGGTTTTGACAAATACTCCTTGATCTCTTCAAATGCCCGTTGCTGCTTTGCCCCCCAGCGAAACTCATCATTGGCTTTAATTTTCACCAACTCCATAAAAGGCTCAATCCGCCCGGAGAGATTGGAAATAAACCTTCTGACAAAGTTGATCTTACCAATGAGCTGCTGGAGCTCCCTCTTTGTAGTAGGTGGCTCCATTATTCTCACAGCTTCTTGACTTTTTAGGCCGATCTTGATTTGTGACGGTTCATGTACTTGTAATGCTAGGCAAATATTTTGTTAGTGTAAAATATGTGTTTGTTAAGTGTAAAGCTTGTATATGTTTATGTGAAACTTTTGAAAATTTAAAAGTACGAGTAAAAAGGGTATTTTTGTAATTACAGAAAAAACCTAGGGTTGTTTTTGCAAAATGTATTTGGATTAGGGTAATTTCAAAATAAGTGAAATATATTTTTCTTACTTTATGTCTTGTAAAAAAAATATATATTTATTTATCCAAAAGTTTCATTGGAAACGTATATATTGAAGTGTGTAAAAATTTTGGGTAAAGTGGTGAAAATAAGGGGTATTTATGTAATTTTATAAAAGTACAAGTCCTTTTATGCAAGTATTTGAATTACAAAAGTAACTTTCAAAAATTACTCAGGACTAAAGTGTAAAAAGTGCAAGTCATCATGACATGTCTATCCAACCATTATGACGAGTCTATCCTGTCATTATGACATGTCATAAATGCTTGCATTTAAGTCCTGAATTTTATAAAATTACACTTTTAGGACAAAAACAATTCAAATCCGACTTTTATTCAAAAGTTCACGTGTAAAAATATAAGATTTGAGTTTTTGAACTTGAGCCCTAAAGCAATGTTGTAGAGTTTGAAAAACTCTCCAACTTTCGTTTTGGGTATTTCTTCATTTGGGTTTCAAATCAACAGGAAATTTTGTTTTACAGTCAGGCCCTTGCAGTTTTCTGTATTTACACATAAGTCCTTGGGAAATCCTAGTTCCCTTCCTCCTCTGTTTTACCTCTCTGTGTCTTGCCTTATCCTTCACTGGCGGCTGTATCTTTTTCTTTCCCTGCTTTTCCCCTTTCTTCCTTCAGCTCACGGCTGTGCGGGGCACTGGGCGAGCAGCCTAGGCCAGGCGGCGGCGCATGTGGGCCCAGGCAGGGCGGACCCAGGGGCGGCCGCACGCGTGGGTGCGGGCAGGCGGAGCGCGGCTCCCAGGCGCAGGCGCGCGAGCGCTGGCTCGCGGGGCGCGGCGCGCGGCGGGGCCAGAGCCCAAGCGGCGCCGGGCGGAGCCGAGCGAGCGGCTCGGGCTCGGGCGAAGGCTGGCCAGGCAGCAGCGGTGCGGCGCGCAGGTGGACGCGGAGAGCGCGGGAGCAGGCAGTGGCGGGCCCAGGCGTGGAGCAGATGCGCGCGAGTGGCGCTGGCTCGGGTGGCGCGCGGAAGCGGAGCGACGTGCGGGTGCTTGCGGCGCGGCAGCAGGTGGTTGCGGCGCGTGGGAGCGAGTGGCTCTGCGGGCGGCGCTAGAGGCCGGTGCACGGCCGGCGCGGGTAGCTGCGGCACCAGGTCGCGGCGCGGCGGCTCAGGAGGAAGAGGAGCAGTGTAGGTCTGAGTGGAGCAAGTGCACGGCGCGAGCGGCAGTTACTGACTCGGTGCGACAGCGGCTTAGGGCTGGGGCGCACTGGCTCGAGCGCGGCGGCAGGCCGACGAAGGTGCGGCAGATGCGGGCGCACGGGTAGAGCAGTGCGTGCGCGGCGGAGCAGAAGCGTGGCCGCGCGGGATTGGCGCGCGCGGCAGGTGCTGGAGTGGCCGAGCAGGTCGACGACGTATAGGCGTGCATGTGCGGATGCGGGAACGCGGTAGCCGTATCGAAGACGCCACCAAGGTATTCGACGAAATGTGAGCCGTGGGAGAAGTGAAGCTGAGCCTGCGAAGTGGGAGCGGGTCAAGGATGCGCGCGGCTCGGACATGTGCAGATGTGACGCGGCGAGGCCGAAGCGAGCGCGTGTCCAGCAGCAGGAAGAGGAGGAGCAGTTGCACGGTGTGCAGGGCAACGATGTGCAGGGAGGTTGCGCACGATGCGAGAGGAGTTGCAATGCGGCGGCTGCAGGCAGACCCGCCCAGGGAGCAGTAGAGTCGCGCGTGGAGGACGTCGGAGGCCGTTAAAGGGAAAGCAGCGAATGAGATCAAGCGGCACTGCGGATTGCTCGCGGAAGATATGGAGATAGCCCCGGTGTGAGCGGGCTTCGGTTCTCGCGAAGGCGGAAGAGTGAGTATGGCGTGGCGAATCAGAAAGAGAAGCCGCGAAGCGAAGACAGTGGTCGGGCGTGACGAGCTCGGAGGAGATACGGTGCAGTCAGGTCAAGGAGGATTTCTTCTTATGTGAGCAGAGGTGTTCGGTCGGCCAGACTTTGGCATCGCATGTGCATGGGCAGAGGAAGTTCAACCCGTGAGCAGAAAAATCCTAGTGTTCGCAGAGAAGTTGGTATAGCGAACCCATTCGGCTCCATCGTCTCGTCCCAGGAGTCCACGACATCCAGCAGCACCTTTCTCTCGTCGATCGCCAAGCAAGACCACAAGTTACCACGGGGACTACCCCTTCGGCCATCTTCCACCCACGGCAACCCTTCCCGGCAAACTTCTTCGTCAACCACGGAATCTCGTCATCATCGAACTCATTTTATCGCCGATCCTGTTCATCGCGGGAATTCACTCTCCGCGTGTTCTCCTTCATAACCAAGGCTACCCCAAGGTTTGCCCTGTTTTACCGAATCTTTCTAAAGCCGGCGATTCCTTTGCCAGAATATTGTCGTTAACTTCCGGTTATCTGTTTTCCCGGACCAGGGACTTAATTATTTTGTTTTAGAAAGTTCTAGGATGTTATTTGTAAAATTTCCAGAGCTTCCTTTATTTCAAATCGCTGAACTTCTACATTTCATAGATTTTCGTAGAAAGTTCATAAAAATGTAAAATCAGTTTTGTTTGAAACCCTAGGTCGAAATCTACAAATTTATAATGTGATCTTGAATTGAAAATCTTGATGTGTGGTCTAAGTCAAGTGTTAGGGAATGAATGTTTTATTGTACTTTATATTGCATGCTCGTGATATAACTGAAAAGTAAGCCATAGAATATATGTCTTAAATAGAGATGTGGGATGTTTAGTTAATCCTGTCACCCGAGTGCTCATATCTCTACCCTCAAGACATTATCCTCGTCTTGATTGTCGTTTCCTTAAGGTTCTCTTCGTATAAAGATCCTTGTTAATCCATGTGTATCTGCTACTTAGCCAATACCTCTCTGTTTCCTTTGAGTTTAAAATATTTCTGTGTAACAATTATCAGCCGATGCATTTCTTTTGGTATGCTTCTACCATCGGCTGGTTAACTGAAACGGTTGTTATCTTCCTAGTATCGGCTACTACCGATACAGTCCTTTTGTTCCGTCCTACATCGGCTGCACATAGTCGATGTATCAAAGGTGTACACACAATCTTAGGATTCTTGTTATCGGCCGATCCAAGCCGATTTTAGTTGCTCTCCATATCAGTTATGGCCGATCGATCCTTAGTTTCTCCATTCTTATCCACACACTTCTATCAGTCGATTTATCGACTGAGAGGTCGGCTTTATACCTATCGGTCACATACCCTCAACCACACTCCCATCGGCTGTACGTCACTCAATAGTTGTGCTGACGTAATTGAGTCGATGCAACCACACCTAGTTACCTAGGGTAACAACTTGGCACATCTTAGCTAAACCCCTGTTCTTCTAATCGGCTCTGTTGTAATCTTCAACAAGTAGCCGATCATAATTAGATGTCCCCTTAAAACTCTATTTAAGTTTAGTTTCAAATCTTTTTGGGTGTGATGTGAATAGTGTGTTTTATAAGTGTTGGATTGCAATTGTATTGTGAAGTCAGATAGTTTTATGTGCACCCTTTGAATGTAATGTCGCATTGCATGTAGATACGACTTCTTCAGCAATGGTACCTACGAGATCTCTCCGGAGTCTGCGGAGGATATTCCTGAAGACCAAGTGAACGTCACCAAGGGATTAACTGAAGCCCCGAACCAAAGTTCGGAAGATATTGACATTTCTAACTTCAGCCCCACCAGTAAAGGCAAGCCCCGGTGCATAACCCAGTAATTAAATTACTACATTATGCAATCTTATATTTATATATTATATCCTGCATTAAGTCTAGGAGTTGAAATGGAACCCTAGATGCATTGATACTAGGAACCAATGTTTTGAACCTGAGTCCATATCGGCTAGATGCTCTGCTAAATAGGACCGGTAGAAGTCGGGTGATTTCCTGTCACTCGCGTGATATAGGAATTGTAATGTTTACATTCCTGTTATCACTATAAGGATGACGGACGGGAATTTTATGAGGTATCATGGTTGAGGTGATACCCCGTCTGTGTTGCTGAATTTTGATAAGGTCGCAGTGTGTGGTAGCGGTGGTTAAGCGTTTGAAAGTACTAGCCATATGCCGCGAAATATGGTAAGCGGTAAGCCTAGTAGCCAATCGGCCCGAGGAGTGGACATACCTCCCACCACTCATCTTGCTTCTTTTGGTTACTTATGTTCGACGTGTGGGAATACGTGTTGCAAGGGCAACCAGGAGTATGGGTTTTGTAGTCGCGCTACAGACGTACGTCCTGCACTTTGGAAGTGCGTTTGGTCCTGCAGTCGCTTGTGGTGGCTCTGATCCACGAGTCGGAATGAAAGGCAAACGGTTGCTTCGGAACAACCCTGTGGTGTTCCAAGCGTGTGAGTTAGGTTTACCTTGCAAGGTTGAATTTCGATTCAGGAATCGTCCGCCTCTCACGATGAATGAGACTGCTTATCCCCTTTATCACATAGAGTAACAAGAGCAACTGTATGATGAGTAATACTGATGGTTGAGATAAAGAGCTCTACCTTGCTTGCTTAGTTATAAGTGCTTATCTAGAATGGATAATCACATAGAACTTGAAAGCTAAAAGTTGAAAATAAGGATCTACTCTTAGTTGCTTTTCAGCTGAAACTAAACCCAGAACTATTATAAGCCTTCATAAGTCTAGTTATGGGCTAAAGTATACCCAATCCCGGGTAAGCCTTGCTGAGTATTAGTATACTCAGCCTTGCAAGCTATATGTTTTGCAGGTAATGTCTGGAAAACCCTACTCTTCCCTGCCTTGGCCCTGTGCTCTCCCAGAAGGTTGGTCCGTGGAATGGGATCCGTCCTCGACCAACATTGATGATACCGAGTGATGTCGTGCTTGGGCTTAGCATGACATCCACCTTGACGACGCGCTGTAATCATCGCGTATATTTTCCGCTGCTAAAAACCATAGCTTTACAATTTGTAATGTCTTTTCTAAATTTAGAACTTCGCACTGCTTTAAGAAACTCTTATATTGTAATTTTCCTGTGATGTAAAATTTGATGGTGACTGTATCTCTGGACTCACCTTCGTGTGAGGTAACCTTATTTGATCCTGTGTATCGGTGGTTTATCGGGACGTTACCCGACAGGCCAAGGGATTATACCGTTTGAAGCACGTTGGAGCCCTCTGGAGTGGACTCGCGTACTTGAGCCTGTATAATTCAAGTTGGTTCTGCCACATGATTCCTCTTTCATGAACCAAGAAACGCAGAAATTGACCTGCTGATACGCCGAAAGCGCATTTCTTCGGATTCATCCTAAGCCCGAACTTTCTGGTTCATTCCAGAACTTCTCGTAGGTCCCCCAAGTGCCCTTCTACTAACGCAGACTTCACTACGATGTCATCAATATAAATTTCCACCATCTTGCCGATTAGGTCATGCAAAATGTAGTTCATGGCACGCTGATATGTAGCGCCAGCATTCTTCAACCTGAAAGTCATAACCACATATTCGAACAGTCCTACTACCCCAGGCACTCTGAATGCGATCTTGTTTCTATCCTCCAGAGCCATGAAGATCTGGTTATAACCGGTGTTGCCATCCATAAAACTCAAGATCTTATGATCAGCAGTAGCGTTGATCAATGTCTCTGCAATAGGCGTCGGGTATTCATCCTTTGGAGTAGCCCTGTTGAGGTCTCTAAAGTCCACACAGACACGCCATCGGCCATCTTTCTTTTGCATAGGTACGACACTTGAAATACACTCGGCATACCTGCAAGGCCTGATAAATCCTGCTAGCATTTTCTCCACCTCTTTCTTGACCTCCACTAGGACTTCAGCCTTCATTTGCCGCTCTCGCTGCTGAAATGGCTGAAATCCCTTCTTGAGAGGGAGTCGATGCTCGACTATGCTCCTGTCCAACCCAATCATTTTCGTATAATCCCAGGCGAAGCAATCTGTGTACTCCTTTAGCAAAGCTATCATCGGCTCTCGTAGACACAGGCGTAACTTTTTGCTGACAAATGTTGGTCGTGGCTTATCCCCAGGACCAATATCCACTTTTTCGAGCTCGTTAGCTGATGAAAACCCGTATCCTAATTTTTTGTCATCTATTAAGTCAACGCTGCAGATGGATAGAGAAGATAATAAAAATAATTTCAGCCGATCGTTGAGATCAGCCGCTTTATATCCTTCATTGATCTTTGAAATTTTACAATTGAAGTATGGCCGGCTGCTAGACCGGGCCTCCCTATAACTGCTATGATCATGTAAAACACTTGCCATCAAAAGTTTACATTTTACTTTTTGGGGCCGATCGCGGGGAACGGCCTTGCCGAGTGCGTCAGAGTAGCTCGTTCTTCGTGACTTATCTACTCTGTAAGGCCAGTGGATAAGACCAGCCTCACCCCATTTTTTGTAGCTTCAATGCGGTCGCAGCCTTCCAAACTGATCCTTGAGATCGGCTCTTGGTCTTCCGCGTCCTAGATGCTCATGGCAGCATGTGAGATCTCGATCGAGTCATCTGCATGAACCACCTCTACCTCATCTCCATCCCACTGGATTAGACACTATTGCATTATGGAAGGGATGCAGTAGTTTGCATGGATCCAATCCCTGCCAAGTAGGACATTGTATGTGCTCTTACTGTTGACAATGAAGAAAGAGGTTGGGATAGTCTTATTTCCAATGGTTAGATCCACAATAAGGATGCCTTGTGCCTCTGATGTTTGGCCGTTGAAGTCGCTCAATGTGACATTGGTCTTGATCAGATCTCCAGTGGACCGCCCCAACCGACGCAGCACTGAATACGGCATTATGTTAAACTGCCGCTCATGTGTCGACCAACATCTTGTTGACAGGCTGGCCATTTATGTAACCCCCTGAGATATAAAGCCTTCAAATGCTTGTAGTTCTTTACTCGGGGCTTCTCAAATATTACTGGACGTGGCCCCAAGTCAAGCTGGGCTACCGATAACTCTTCATGGCCTCGAGCGTGGAACTCCGTGGGGAGTACAAACACTATATGTGCATCAGCCGATGTCTTCGCATCGACTCTTGTAGATATTGGCTGCCACTCCTTCCTGGGAGGGCGCGACTACTTTTTCTGCGTGTAGTGGACTTTATCTACCAAATCTGGGCACGCCTTCCTCAGCGTCTCAAGATATCTGGCCTCGGCTTCCTCTAGGCTGCACAGCCGCTGTACCCTGCGTTTCTAGGAACGGTTAAGTCCATCAGGGCACCAGCGTGACCGGTGATACTTATCCTCTTCTTCTTCGAAGTCCACCCTTCTTCAAGTGGTTGAATCTGTTCTTGCTAGGATGGCACAGGTCCTAAATGTCGGAAAACTGAACCCCTTCTGCATCTCGCTTCTGGGATCCGCACCCCGGGCAATCCTTGGTAGTAGGCAATCGGCTCATGCTAGAGTCCCAACAATACTTGAAGAACGGGCAATGCCAATGATCACTCGTGTCTTCCCGCTTCTTCAAACTTTTCCCAGTATGGCGTTCATACTCTTCCTCCTCCGACTCACGTTGGAGATGTTGCTGGTACTGGTACTCGTACTTTTTGAGGAGATCGGAAGAAGCTAGCCGCTGATTGCTGACATGCCTTATTTGTTCTTCCGTGATATATCCCTTTTCCCCTTTTTGGGGCCGATCGCAAGAATCGGCCTCTTCATTCCTGGTTCGGCGGCATGGTGCAAGCCCTGCCATGTTAATGCCGAGTGCGAAATCTAGTTGTCGCCTCATAGACCAATCATAACCTTCCACCATATTCACACTCGGGAAGGGATGGGTGTCGACCTTCATGGCAGTTTGGCCAAAGATCAATCGGCCTTGCTCAATAGTTGAATGGATCTGCCGATGGAGTTCTTTGCAGTCGCTCGTGTTGTGAGTGAAAGAGTGATACCACTTGCAACATGATCTCCCCTGCAGCTCCTATGCTGTAGGAGGCTTGCAGCCTTCAGGTAACTTCAACTGCTTCCCCTTCAATAATAGGTCAAAGATCTGTTCAACTTTACTCACGTCGAAGTCAAAACCTTTCGTAGGTCCTTGCTGTTTCACCCACTTACATGACACGGGATTTGCCCCCCGAGTCCATTCTGCAACTGCTACTTCCTGATCATCCCCAGAATCTTCAGTGTCTTCTGTGTCGATCAATGTCACTTAACGCTTGAACCTATCCTGGTATAGTTCTGGGTGGCGCTGCTCATATGTTGTTAACTTTTGCACCAAGTGCGCCAAAGAATTGAACTCCGATTGGAAAGCCAGATCCTTGATCGGCTTTAGTAATCCCAAGGATGCCAACTCGACCGCCTCCTTCTCTGAAATACGGGTCGAGTAGCATTAGTTCTTCACCTCTCTGAAGCGTTGGATGTATTCCGCCACAGTTTCCCCATGCTTCTGCCATACTTGTGCCAAGTCGGCAATTCCTGCCTCTGCAGCTTCCGAGTGATATTGATTATGAAATTCCTACTCCAGCTGCTTCCAAGTGCGGATCAAATCAGGGCCTAATGATCTGTACCATCCAAAGGCCGGCCCTATGATAGACTGCGAGAAAAACCTTACTCGCAAGGGATCCGACACTGAGATCATCCCTAGTTGCATCAAGTATCGGCTTACGTGCTCGATGGAGCTTGATTCTTCCGCTCCACTGAACTTGGTGAACTCAGGAAGCCGATACTTGGGTGGCAGGGGAATTAAATCATAGTCACTAGGATACGGCTTAGTATAGCCGATCGCTCTCCTCTTTGGTAGAATGCCAAATTGATCTCTTAGGATGGCACTGATCTGGTCTACCGTCTGCGCTCCTGGGGCTGAGTGCACACTATCATGACTCGGCCTGGTGGCATAAGCAGCTAGCCACACTTGTTTGTCAGCATCTGCCCCAGAAACTCCTCCAGCCGCCCTCTGCACCAAGTGTACCGGATTATTGCTATCCGATATATAAGCACACATATACCCATGCGGGATCTCCTTAGGTGGCTCGCTGAAGAACTGGTGATCCACAGGGTCACCTCCCACCTTGTAGACAACGTAGGCCGGGGAGCCGTGTGACTCCGGAGCCGCGAGCGCATAAGGCAGTGGTGGCCTAGCCTGGAATGGCAATTCTCCCTTATGACTCCCCAAGGTAGGTCCCGTTGGAGAGTATTGATGCTTCATGATCTCCCGTCAGCAGAAATTGATGTAGTTGATGAAGATGGTCCCACCGGGTGTGCCAGAATGTGTTGTCAGTCAAAACCCACCGGCGAGCAGCGACAGGCAACACGAGGAGCCGGGAGGCTCCCGGGACTGCTGGTGGGCCCCGGTCCCTCAGTCAACAGCCCGAAATCCGGCACACGACCTAGCGTTTGGGTTGCTCGGCGTCCCACCTGACCTTGTACCTAATCAGGAAGGTGCTATATGTTAGTTTCCTATACGCACAGACACGTATAAACATTAGTCCGAGCCGTGATCGGCTCATCGGATGATTCCCTATATCGGCTGTAAAGAGCCGATTGTATTCAGTACCAGATCGGATCTATGTATATGAATAAGGTAAGCATATCCGATGGTAAAATAAAATCTGCTCTGTAACCATTAAGCTAATCCAATCTACGACGGTTAAAGCTTTCACTGCATAGCCAGAACATCCTACACATAATTGAGCCAAACAAATACGGTAGGTAACGAGATGACAACCTAAGCAGAGGCCTAAAAATCAACAGAGTGCCGATTCCCGGAACGATCCCTTTTTAAGCGTACTGCTGGAACATTCAACCCGTTTGAAGGGCCTAATCATGCAGATATTAAATTAAATCTTCGATGAATGAAGACTAACCATAACAGATTGGATCTACTAAAAAAATAGAGCAAGATGCTGCCCTTATACCCAAGATCGGGCACGATGACAGCTGAACGTTTACAGGTAACAAGCGATGCACGATTAAAGCATAGAAGAGCCGATGCTAATCTATAAATGCTAAGATAACTAGTGTCACTCGCCATCAACAATGCTTCAGTAGGAGAAACACAAAAAGGTAGATAAGTAGGAACGATGCCGCCCCGATCACGCGGGGCGTGATCGGGGCTGCACGGCACTTACCCGAGAAACCCTAGAACAGGGGTGGCGATGCGCCGAGAATTGTTGGTGAATGATTGATTAATTTATTCATAATTCAGGGTACATATTTATCGAAGACCCGAACTAACGTTCGGAAGAGCCCAAGGCTAGCACTGCTCAGGAAGGCAAGCCCCGGAGCATAACCCTTATTTTCAAAATTATGCAATATTGTAATTCTATTTACTTGTGCAATTACGTTTATAGGAGTTTGGTTGAAACCGTAGTTGCATGACCCTAAGTACCCATGCTATGAACACTAGTTGTAAAGTTTGCTAGATTGCCATGCTAATAGAACTCCAGTAAAAGTCGAGTGATTTCCTGCCACTCGCGAGATATAGTTGTTTGTTTACTTATGTTGGAATCATAAGGATTTATGTATGCCTTGTTTCAATCGGAAATCCAGTGGTCGCATCGGGATGTTACCGGACAGACTGTCTGTTTACTCTGTTTTAAGTGTGTGTTAGCCCGGATTGCCTTTATGGTGATGGTTAGCGTACTTAAGCCGGATTAATTCAGGCGGTTCTGCCGCAATATGGTGAGGCAATGTTTGCTTGACCGAATCAGTCGGTCAAGGCTGCATCTGCAGTACTAATGGCAACGGCTAGTTCTTTGGAGGGGCTCTATATATACATGTGCTACAGCTCTAATGAACCTCTCTTGACACCAGGAAACATTCATACTCACTTTTGGTAGTCAAGGGCAAGTGAAGCACTAGAGTGATTTGCAAAGTTCTTAATTGAAGATTAAGGACATCCTTAGTGCTTAGGGAGTAGCAAATGTGCACCCACCCTTTCTCTTGGTCTTGTGCAAGTCAAGTGAAGTCTTTGCTTGTTACTCTTGGTGATCGGCATCACCTAGACGGCTTGGTGGTGGTGTTCTTGGTGAGCTCTCAAGAAGGAGTCTTATGAGCAGCCCCAAGAAGGTTGTGGTTGGTTTGGAATCCACCGATCCGAAGTTGGAGAATGGATATCCACTAGAGAGCACTTGATCCTTACGTGGATCAAGGGGTAGCAATACCCTTGCGCGGGTGCTCCAACAAGGACTAGGGGAGAGTGACGACTAACCCTCTCTTTACTTTCCGCAATTCACTTTCTGCAATTTCACTCTCGGCACATGGGGTGATTAGGCTTAGATGTAGGTTTTAATTTCCGCAAGAAAATTTAGTTAGAGCCTAATTCATCCCCCCTCGTAGGCATCTTCATCCTTTCACCAAGCTCTCCGTTGAGTAACTCTGTGGATACCCGACGGGCCTTCCCCATGCACAAGTGGTCTCCGCCTTGCCTCTCCCGGATGCTCCCTGCCGTCTTCACTAGGTAGAGCTATGGCAAAATGCCGAGGGCCTCTCCTCCCTCTCACAAGCACCGACGGCCTCTCCACAAAATCGGTTGGAGGGTCTCGCTAGACTTACAAGCTTCGGATTTACAATACTTGGTGCGTTGTGACGCCCTGAAAATCTACCAAATTAAATCACGCGCTAGAGTGCCTCATTTAAAAGTCATTCGTCGCCAAAACCCTAACCCTAACCCTTCCTGTCCGACAGCGGACCTGACCGATGTCCCCTCCCGTACCACCTACGCGTGACCGCTTTCCGCGATCAGCGCCGGTGCAATGCTGTGCTTCTCGCGCAGCGCGCGGTCGACGCTCGCGCGCGGCCGACCGACCGCGGTCGCCGCCGCGATCGGCGCCGACGCGCCCCTCCCTTTCTCTCCCTCCCCTTTCTCCTTTCTCTTTTTCTCTCTCCCTCCTATTTCCTTTCTTTTTCCCTCTCTTTCTTCTCCCTTTCTTCTTTTCCCATTTCCCTTCTCCTCCCTTCTCCTCTCCCCTGCTCCCGAACGCCGCCCTCTCCTGCTTGGCCCGAGCCACGGCCCTCTTCCCTCACGCGCGAGTGCGCGCCCGAGCACCCCGCGCGCACACCCCGGCCGCGCGCTAGCCCCTGCCGTGCCACGCACGAGCCCTCGCCGCGCCGCGCGCGAGCTCCTGCCCGGCCGCGCCGCGACGCACGCACGCGCGACGCGTGACCATGCGCCGCGCCGTGCCGACCGCCGGCCGCACCATGCCCCTGGCCCGAGCCGTGTCGCGCCACCTGCGCACGCGCGCGCCCGCGCGTGCCCCGCGTGCCACGCCGCCCGCCGTGCCGCACGTCGCCTGCACACGCACGCCGAGCTGCGACGACGCGCCGCCCGCCGTGCCGCATTCCGCCCCACCGCGCACGCCATCGCTTCCCTGCTCCTGTGCCGGCACAGCTCCACGTACGGTACCTCGGCGCCCTCGCCACCACGCCGCTCCACGACGTCCGCGAACGGCCAAGCGCCATTAATGGCCGTCCCGAAGCCGCTCCGCCGGCCACCACCCGCTCGCCCGCTCAGCCGCCTATAAATAGGCCCCCGAGCAGCCGCCACCTCCCCCACGGCCTGCACTGCCACCGCCCGCCCCTCCCCTAGCTCACAGCGCCGCCGCCGCAAACGCCTCCGCCCGCCGCCGCTTGCTCCCGTGGGCGCGCTCCCTCGCTCCACCTCGGCCCAAGGTGAGGCCGGGGAAAGGATACCCGTGCCCCCCTCTCTCTTTTCCCCCACCCCCGGACCGCCGCCATGCCCTGACCGGCCGGATTGGGCCGCCGCCGGCGCCCTGCCCTCCCCCTCCTCTGTTTTGCACGGGGGAGAGGAAGGAGAAGGGCATTTTGCCCATAGCCCCTCCCTTTTCCCTATTTTTCCCCAAAAACCCCTCCTTTCCCATGAACACTCCCCTATTCATTCCCCTTTTGCAAAAGAGACCTCGTTCTTCCTATTAATTCAAATTGAACCCTCCAATACTAGAACCTAGATACATTTGACACTCTTTAGCATGCCCCGAGAATTTCTGGGATTTACAAAAAGGTCCATGCTATTTCCAGATACCTACGAATAAACCCCTAGAGCCCTGTTCAACCACCCGAACCCCCTTTAGCTCGTCATTTTATGTGCGAAACAACCTCCGATCGACCCGAAACTTTACCACTCCATTTCTAGAGTAGTTCTAGCCATACCATTAAGAAACCACCCGAAAATATTAACGCTACCTCCGTAACTGAATTATTTCCGATTCGAGCTCAACGATAAAAGCTTTTAGTTCTTGTGCTTGATTGTGTGTCTGTTTGTTTGCGTCGTAGGACACGGAGTGAACGAGGAAGGCCTCGACTGTGATCAAGCGAACGAGAACCAGTTCCGCGACTCCGAGCCCGAGGGACAGTGCTACGATCAGGACCACCCGCAAGAGTTTGACGATGGCAAGTTCAATTCCGCCCTTTGATGCATGTTTTGTCCTAGTTTTTATAAACACAACCCGATGGCCTGTTTTATAAAATTGCATGGTTTTGCGTGCCGTAACCATGGTAGGATAGCCACCCTTGTTGTGACAATCATACCTTGACCACCTGATTTTATAAAGAAAATGCGTGTGTGTGGGAAAGGGTAAAATGTGGATTTGAGAAACGAGTCGGACGGGATGGATGGCATTTCTGTGTGAATTGCCGTTGGTGTGCTCGTACCTGTGTGGTTGAGCGTGGAGGGGAGATATCCATCTTGTCACCCCTAAGGACCGAGTTGATGTGACATCTCACCTAGCTTCTTGTCGTGCGAACCACTTGACCGTTGTATGGGCAACGGCTTAGCATAAATCCCACTAGTTAGCCTGATAGCCATCAGGAGAGCTGAGAGCAACGGGTGATCAAGGAGAAGGGATAAGCTCTGTGTGACTTATGCCCCGGTTAAACCTCGGAGATAGGTCGAATTACCCCTTGATGGATCCCGTGGTGGCTAGTCAGGTCTAGCTAAGGTGGGTAATGGCTTTGTTGGGATCTGCACCGGCACTAAGGTGTTCGTGCTGTGGTACCCCACCTGTGGGTAAAGTTGCACACCTCTGCAGAGTTAAAATCTATTCGAATAGCCGTGCCCACGGTATTGGGCAAGTTATGGTGTGGTCACATAACTAGTGTTTACCTCTGGGAAATGATGGGCTGGTGTGAGTCGTTTGGAAGGTGTCCGGCAGTTGTGCCGTGAGCTACGGCGGACGGGGAGTCCGGTAGCATTTTCAAACCTGGATCCTGTGTGGATCAACACTGTGTGCTTCTTGGTATAAGAACACCTGTTTTGAAAAGTGCTTTTTAAAACGAACCCCTGCATATAACTGTGTTTTCCGCAAATGAACCGTAACCTTATTCTTGGAATATCCTGTGCATTAAATTTTATTATACCCCCCCCCTTCCGTGGGTGTGATTGGATTTGCTGAGTACGTTTGTACTCACCCCATTCTTACTTTTACAGTGGAAGATCCAGACTACGTCCCCGAAGACAACGAGTAGGGTTTCGTCCTGCACCCAGTCTTGCCTGTGGTTGAGGCCACCGTTGGATTCCGCATGGCGCAAGACTCTGATGATCCTTTGTTCGTAGCTAGTGTAGTTGTGTGGGTTTTGGTTGTAATCTTCGCGATAGTGGCGCTTCACTGCCCATTACCGCGTAGAGTTGTACGGTGATGTACCATCTGATGTAATAAAAGTGTTATCAGCCTCCTGGGACTGATAAAGCAACACTTTTAAGTCTTCCCTGATGGGGGGACGCTTCATGCGTGCAAGCACCGATAGCAATGAGGTATGCAAAACTCATCTAACTCTAGGCTAACTCCTAAAGCAATGTGTTAAGAGGCCTAAACTAGCATTAATCAAGCCCTAAGACTTTTGCTAATTGCCTTAATATTCTCTTGAGCACTTTGATGAATAGAGCACTTGAATATGTGTGGAACACAAGTCTACAAGTTCCCCAAGCTCTAGCTCGCTTCAAATGGCCTGGATATATGGTGTATATATAGCCACAACCAAGAAACTAGCCATTGCCCCTTATGTTGCAGATGCAGCACTGAATGACTAATACTGTTCGGCAATCTTTGTCTCACCGACTTAATTGGTGCTCTTTTTTTAAAACAGGGCCAACAGTCACTGACAACTGACTGTCAGACCCGGGGCCACCGGGCTGGGCACATAACGTAGTTTAAAGAGGTCTAAGAGATTAAGTCCGTCTTATCTCTTATTCATTTTGTTTATCTCTTGTTTATCCCGTTTAAATAGGAGATAGAGCTAACCAACACGAAGGGGATCTACTCGAAGATATGTTCTGGTATGATCCCTCAGCGGAGGTTGGTTAGCATCTTTGTAACTCTGGCCTCTCGGGTATATAAGGGAGGTCAGGGACCCCTCTCAAAATAGAAGATCACTAGGTCATTCTACATCAAAGGCAATACAAACCACCATACAGGACGTAGGGTGTTATGCTTCTTGCGGCCCGAACCTGTCTAAGCTTTGTGTTCCTTGCACCTTCGAGTTCCTGATCTCGGCGTCCCTTAACCCAAAACTTACCACCTTGGGTATATCCCACGGTGGGCAGCCGGTTAAACACCGACAGCTGGCGCGCCAGGTAGGGAAGCGCGTCGAAGATCCACCGGCGAGCTCGATGGCATCTTTCAATTTCATCAGGTCAGTTCCCTCTCAGGGTACGACATTCATTTTTGGCTCGTGGGTTTGCATCGCAGATGGTGCGGGCAACTTTCGGTGATTCCTCGTCGACATAAGGCCAAAAACCTTCGCTGCGGATCCTCGCAGTGGCCTCGACAAGTTCGTCGATGAGCTCGACAACTTGCCGCTCCATACTTCCGCAGCACAGATCGAGATGGAGTCTGCTCCAGGCTCGACTTCTTCTGGTGTTGCGACAACTTTTCCTGGTTTCGACTTGTTCCAATCTAGGGATCCGCATGGCCGATCTCAACTCGGCTCATGCAAACTGGCCACTGATCTTCAGGAGGCCAACGTATCTGGGTCCCTCTCCATGTTAGAGAAGGATCTGGACTTGCTGCTCCAGGACGGAAAGCCTGAAGCTACCGCGTGTCGGGGGGCTTCGGGTTGTTCTGGTCCCGGTGATTTGGTGATCACCTCTTTGCCGGAGGGGCGTGTTGTGCATTGGAGGGGCATGAGGCTCTCTGATCTACTCGAGGCAGAGGGTCGACTTGTGGCCCACCTTGAGCCCTTGCCTTTTCAGGAGAGCAGGCCATTGGCCACCGTGGCGGAGGGGTCGACTGAACTAGTCGACGAAAGTTCTTCGGACTCTGGTGGCCAACATCGCTAGGGTGACAGCCATTCTCGAGCGCAACCATGATCCGGAGGTGCGTCAAGCTCTTCTCTACGCGCAGAGGGCTTGGATCCAGCTGGATCAACACAACCCGGCGTCCACCATCAGAGAGGAGCGCGTGGGTGAGAGTCGAAGTCAGGCTCATAGCCGAACGGCTGGTGGCCGCCCTCGACACCATCTCAGCAACGACAACGCCGTGGGAGTCAGGTCCCTGGCGGGAGGCAGCAGCCACCGCAAGGAGGTCATCCGCGACAAGCCAATCATCGATTTCCTCCAGAGGATCTGCGCCAGCACATCAATGACGGTCGCGACGCGCGGACTGTGATCTCTTCCAGGCGCAAGACCCGCGAAGAAATCGAAAACAAAGGTACTGACTGTAGCGATCGTTTTCCTGCTTTCTTTGCACGTTTCAGCAGCTACAAGTACCCAGAGGGCTTCAAACCCATCGGTATTACCAAGTACGACGGTAAGCAGGCTCCTCAACAATGGCTCCGTTGTTACTCCATGGCCATCGAGGTAGCAGGGGGTTCAAACACTACCAAAGTCGTCTACTTCCCGATGGCTTTGGATCCCGCGCCGCTCACTTGGTTGGAGAGCCTCGGCAGCAACTCCATCGACTCCTGGGAACGACTTAAGAAGGTCTTCATCGACAATTTCCAAGGAGCGATTGCCCGTACAGGTACTCGACACGATCTTGCCCAGTGCAAGCAAGAACGTAACGAGCTTCTGCGGTCTTACACGCGTCGCTTCTTCGACGTCCGCGCTAGCATCGCGAACATCTCGGAGGACGACATCATCGATTGCTTCTACAACGGCATCACTGACCCGGGCATCTACAGGGATTTCGGGCGGAACAGGCCAAAGACTATTGCGGGCCTTCGTGATATGATGCACGATTGGTCCGAACAGGAGGAGAAGATGCGGGAGCGGTTCCCGCGGCGTCAGGACAGCAATCTGCGGCGCTCAAATGACAACTGCAACGACAAAGGCCCATGGGACTTTTCGGGTCCGCCCTGGAAGCGAAAGCTAGATGATGTCATCGCGGCCATCTGTGACATTCAGGTAATAAGTTATAAAAATTAGACTTTAGATATAATGGGCATAAATGTTAAGGGGGTATCTAAAATTTTTCATGTGTTATAAACCTTTTGTGTTTAAAGTGTGTGTGCTTTGATATGGCTGTTTAAGCCCTTGAATAAGGGTAAGGGCCTATGTGTAAAAATATAAGAGATAGGGTCCTTTATGTAAAAAGTTGAGAAGTAAAAGTAACTTTTATGTTCACTTAAGGACTTAGTTGTAGAATTATTTATCATCATAACCTATCTTAAGTAATTGTAAACATATCAAAGTTTAGCTAAAATCCCGTTCGGTAAGGACGGGAGTAATTTAAATTTTACCTTGTTTAGAATTCATCTTATAAGGTTGCAAACTTTGAGTTTTCGAATTTGAGTTTTAAAGAAAAAGTGTAGAGCTTGAAAAACTCTACAATTTTCATGTTGGACTTTTTCTCAGAAAACCCCTGGATTAGTGGGAAAAAGTACTTTGCTGTAGGGTCCCTGTAACTTTTAAAATTTGCAAACGAGTCCCTGGATCTTTCCCTCCTTTCTTCTTCCTCTGCACCCCTTCTGCTCCTCTGCTCCCGCACTGACGTCGGCAACAGAGCGCCTCCCCTGGCCGCCGTCTTGCAGTCACCGCCGTCCACCTCATGCTGCCCCTCTCCACGCGTCGGTCTGCTCGTTGGCCACCGCCGTAGACCCTCCCCGGTGTCACCCCACACGCGCGCCACGATGCCGAACGTCTGCCGGTGTCGCCACCGCAGCGCCGCCGTGGAAGACCCCCGAGCGAGCCCTAATGTCTTTACCTTTCAAGAGCATGAGCACCGCCAGGTTCTCTGCTTTCTGTTTCACCATTTCCCCTTGCCTTTCCTGAGCCCGCACCACACATCCCGCGCTGCCTTCTCTCCCAACTTCGGCCACGTTCCGCACCGCCGTGGGTAGCCCATCCCGAGCTATTTCACGCCACCACCGTGCTTTAACCTGCACCACGTCACCCCTACGACGCTCCCTAACTTGCCAATTGAGTTCCTAAGGCTTTGCCTTGGCCTCTCGACGAGCTCCATGAGCCTTCTTGTCGCCGCCGTGTCCTGTCCACTGTGAGACTCCACCTTCCGGCCTTCCCTGGCTCAAGTTGACCCCGGCCTGAGCTCCATCACACTCCCAGGCAACTCCCCGACCACTCCACCATTGTTCCAAAGGCACTGGAGCACTGCCCCACCGAACCACCTCGCCGCCGGCCGCAGGCCTCCGTCGCGCCGCCACTCTGAGCCGTCTCCCTCCAATTCCTAGCTCGCATAGGTACGCATAGAGCCCTAGATGCTCCCCCGCCCCTCTATTCTCACCCCCGGCGCTCGCCGTCGCCGGAGCTAAGCAGTCAACACCGGACTTTGCTTTGACCGAGGGGGGGATTGGGGTAAGGACTGCGGGTTAGAAGAGATGAAAGCTTAGGGGGTTTTGTGCAAAGGGGTAGACACAAGGGAATAGTGCTGCCTGAGGGCTTTTCTGTAATGAAGTTTGTTATTTTATGTGAATAGAGTTTCTGTCTTGTGAAATTCATAGAAATTCGTAGAAATTTCCAAAAAATGTCAAATAAATTTTTTTGGAAACTAAATTTCAAACCCTACAGATTTTGTTAATAAAGTTTACTATGAAACCAAATAGTTTTGAGTCTATTTTAAACTCAAAGTAAAAGGGTGAAAGGTGTATAACTTTCTCATAATAGCTTGTTTATTTGTAATTTTTGGTTTGTAGTCCCTTTAAGTGATGTGTAAGCCTAAGTGAAAGTTTTTAACCTAATAATATTTTGTAATTTAGGTCCTTTTGAACTTAAGCCTTTCAATTTATAATGTTATGAATTTAATTAAATGTGTTCCCTAAATTTATTTTAGTTAGATCTTTTTACCAGGATCCAATGTATAAATAATCAATGTATAATTAAATTTTCAAGATTTTATGTTTCTCTTTGTCAAAAGTTTAAATTTAATTTTGAAATTGGTATTCAAATTTGAATATTTTGGTTTCTATTTTTATAACTTTATTGGAATCATAATTCAAACATGAGCATTAACTTAAAACCAAACTTCCTTCTCATATCCTAATTTTATGGTATTTTATGTATGATAGTTATTTCGATTACAACTTTGTTGGGTAATAAAACAAAAAGATTATGCATTTCCTAACCCTATATTTTTGCATATCATATAGAGCCGTTTACTCTCGCCGACGGTGACTACGAGCTGATCGCGGATCAAGCCGAGGAAATTCCTGGAAATTCTGGAGACACCGTCGAGAATCTAACTAAAGTTCTGAACCAGGGTTCGGAGGACCTTGACCCTTCTGCCCTCAACCCTGCTCAAGAAGGCAAGCCCCGGACATAAACCTTATTTTATTTACTCTACCATTTATATTATTATCTCTATCTCTGCATTAAGTTCTTAGGGATTGCTTGAAACCCTAGTTGCATTCTCCTAGGAACCAATGTATTGAATACCAGTATTTGAGTCCGGCTAGCTGCTTTGCTAATAGGGCCGGTAGAAGTCGGGTGATTTCCTGTCACTCGCGCGACATAGGAGTTGTAATGCTTACATTTCTGTTATCACTATAAGGATGACGGACGGGAGTTTTGTGAGGTATCATGGTCGAGGTGATACCCCGTCTGTGTTGTTAAAATTCTGATAAGGTCGTAGCGTGTGGTGATTGGGGTTAAGCGTTTGAAAGTACTAACCACATGCCGCGAAATATGGTAAGCGGTAAGCCTAGTAGCCAATCGGCCCGAGTAGTGGACATACCTCCCACCACTCGTCTTGCTTCTTTTGGTTACTTATGTTCGACGTGTAGGCATACGTGTTGCTGGGTAACCAGGAGTACGGGTTTTGTAGTTGCGCTACAGATGTACATCCTGCACTTTGGAAGTGCGTATGACCTGCAGTCACTTGTGGTGGCTCTGATCCATGAGTCGGAATGAAAGGCAAACGGTTGCTTCGGAACAACCCTGTGGTGTTCCAAGCATGTGTGTTAGGTTTACCTTGCAAGGTTAAATTCGATTTGAATCGTCCGCTTCTCACGATGATTGAGACTGCTTAATTCCTTTGTCACATTGAGTAACAAGAGCAATTATTTTGATATTATCTAAAATGATGAATGATTAAAGATTATACCATGCTTTTATAGATTTAGATGCTCACCTAGAATGGATATTCAACTAGAACCTCAAAAGCTAAAAGATGAAAATAAGGATCTACTCTTAGTTGCTTTTCTGCTGAAAACTTACCCCAAAACCATTACCAGATTTCATGAGTCTAGTTATATGGCTATGTATACCATCACCGGGTAAGCCTTGCTGAGTATTAGAGTACTCAGCCTTGCTTTATAACTTTTGTTCAGGTAATGTTTCTGCTGATCAAGCCCTACCTGTACCGTGGCCCTACCCTCTGCCTGATGGTTGGTCCGTGGAGTGGGACCCGTCCCCGGCCAACCGGAACCCTCCGAGTGATGTCATGCACGGGCAAACATGACATCTGTACTGACGACGTGTACTAAACCGTACTTTAAATTCCGCTGTTAATCTAAAACTTATGCCGGTTTGTAATAATTCCCCGGTTGGGAAGATCAGGTTACTTTTAAACACTCATGTAATATAACTGCCTGTGATGTAAAATGTGATGGCCTTTATATCTCTGAACTTGCCTTCGTGCGGGGTACCTTGTTATGATCCTGCTTTCGGTGGTTTATCGGGACGTTACCCGACAGGCCAAAGGATTATACCGTTTGAAGCACGCCGGAGCCCGCTAAAGTGGTCTCGCGTACTTGAGCCGGTGTAATTCAGATTGGTTCTGCCACAGCTGGTATCAGAGCTAACAAGTGTACACTGGAGATGTGAAGTGCCTTAAAAATACTTTCGGTATAAAATTTGACCAACAAAGTATTTTGCAAAAGGTACGTTGGATTCGTTAAGGTTGTGCTTAGTACGTAAAGCCCTAGGGTGATGTTTAAGGGAATAATAGAGGTGGCTGTACTATATAAGTGTATAAAGTTAACTTCCAGCATTACTTTCTGTCAAAACTTAAATTCATGCACAACTCAACCTTACATTCTGTAACAACATCTTCGATGGTGAGGTAAGAAGGTAAGGATCCTCAGCCAACTGAGGGAGCTTGGCCTTCCTGTCGGTGATGCGAACCGAACGCTGTTTCTCAAGCAGTGGCCTACTTGAGATGCTGCCAATGTACCAACTTCGGTTGACTACATTGGGAGTATAAGGTTCGGCGCAGGGTATGGCGATCGCTGTTCATACCCCCGCATTTTGCGGTACCCCCGTGAATACGTTGTTTCGATAACGTATGCTAACGTTGTCTGTACGGCGGTAATTGTACAGATGCTGTTTCTATAGTGAACAGTAATGAATGGGAATGCTTTCATGACATGCTGGCATGAAAGGTTCATTGGATATATATATGTATTGTGGTTTTCTGCAGGTACACTAACCACGATTATGAAATTAGGACGGATAGGGCTTATCGACTAGTTATTAAGGAGAGACGTATGTACTATGCCACCGAATCTAACCACGTAATTCCGAAGGTATTCGGCAGTTGTTTTTGGTTGAGAGGACGAGTAGTACGTGCATGCATAATTCTTTGATAAACAAAAGGGTGCATTGTATGTTTCAGTTAGAAAAAGATGAATAGTCTATTGTTTATTTCTAATATGAGTTAATGGGGTTCATGTGGTGGTGTTGGTCAAAACCTTAAGTTATATACCGGTTAGAGATCCTACGGTTGTTAGTCCCAATCGTTCTTCCATTTACCTTGTGACCTTCTAACGAGGTAAACACATCTCACCATTTGCATTCTTGATTGCAGATGGCAGCTCCACCTACTGTTTTCTGGGATCCGGAAGGGCATCTCCATACCAATGCCCTCCATTGGGAAGGTTTCCCTCGCTTACTTTGGGAATCCTTACAATCTTTTCAGTATACGGAGCCTCCTCAGTATGATGCTGTCGAGTTCGTGGAGGATGGAATTCATAGAGCTCACGTCAGAATGACTATTCCACAGCATCCATTTCGTTCCCAATGGTTGCCCATCGAAGTTAACGTGATGGGTTATCGTATCGTGGATACTATTGAAGCAGCGGCATTAGAAGCGATCTATCGTTTCTGCGTTCAGCATCCGAAAGAAGTTGCAGGGAAGCCCATCGGGTTGTTCTCAACGACAGATCTCGATGAGCCAGAATGGAACCTCAGAATCGTACCTGAGAGTCATAGATTGGATGGTCCCCCGGAAGAAGCATTCCAGGGGATGATGCGGTTTATGAATGTGCAATACCATTATCATCTACTTCTGTGTCGTGAGTTGGGCCGAGCGATCTATATTGCCCGAGGTCACTATAGAGAAGCTGATAGACAAAATACTCAAGTGGATCAGCTTCAAACTCTAGTGACTCAAAAGGACGAGATTATTGCAGCACGGGACGAAACTATCCATCACCGGGAGGATCAGATCAATGAGAGTGATCACATAATCACTCAGCGTAATACCGTTATTGAATTCCTACAGGCACAAATCCATGATCTGATACTTGCGGTTGATGATGCTCAAGCTCAAATTGAAGAACTGCAACAACCACCGATCCCTCCCGTTGCACCTGCAGTACCTGAGGCTGAAGAAGAAGATCCAGAGGAGATTGAAGGAGTCTCAGAACTTGATTCTGAACATGGTGATCCTGTTCTTAGTCCTCACCATTCTTCTTCTGGTAGTCAGTCTTCCATAGGCAACTTTGACGATTTCTAGTTATCGAATCGTCAACTTTCTTTTAGTTGTACTCTGCGAAGAGTGAGGTGCTCTAGTTAAGGTGTAGCTTGTTTAGATCTAGTGCCATTTGATGTAATATAGATGGCCGGTAGGTGGATTCTATAAGCTATGTAATGAGAAAAACCTTTGTATCCATGTTGTAATATAAGTTTCATGTTTTTATTTCTCTAATCTTTATCTTAATATATTGATATGAGAAGATTGAATGGAGTGTGTGCATGGTATATATGGATGATGCATTTTCTGAAACTAGGAGTAAGATTATGTGAATGTTAACGGACATCTCCTTTATTTCAGATGGTGGGAGCCACACGTGGAACCCCGGAAGGTTTCCGGGCAGAGCAAGCTAGTGGTTCTCAACAGCCACCCCCACCACCTCCCAACCTAGCTGAGGTGATGGCTCGACAGACGGAGCTTCTTAATCTGCTGGTGCAAGCACAACAAAACCAGCAGCGTCAACCGTTTCGTGGAGGTCGTGATGACCTTCCTCCTCCAGTGGCCAGCTATCAAGATTTCCTTAGCACTCAACCTCCGTTCTTCAGTAAAGCTGAGGAACCTTTGGACGCTGATGCCTGGCTTCATATCATTGAGTCCAAGTTCGCCCTTTTGACTACACCTTGTGCGGACTCAAGCAAAGCTTCTTTTGCTGCTCAGCAGCTGCGCGGTGCTGCTCGCATATGGTGGGATAATTTTTGTACCATGCAGCCCGCGGGACACGTTATCTCCTGGGAAGAATTTCGAACCGCCTTTAGGGCACATTATATCCCTGAAGGATTACTGGAGCGGAAGTTAAATGAGTTCTTGGCACTTACTCAGGGCTCCAGTACAATATTGCAGTATGCACAAACGTTCAATCATCTGTGCCAATATGCTGGTCATCATGCAGACAATGATGCCAAAAAGCAAGACCGCTTCCGTCGTGGCCTTAAAACCAAGCTTAAGGAACGTCTGAATCTTGTTAGACCCAATAGTTTCAGTGAGCTGGTAAATATGGCCTTAACCCAGGAGGATTGTATCATGGCACACCATGCGGAAAAGAAAAGAAAGACCCCTACGGGATCCTCGAGTGCTCAACCACCAAGATATCAGGCCGTCCCTAATGCCCAAATAAAAGCACCACCGAGGAATACCCCGTTTGGTCGACTGGTTTTTAGGCCGCCTCAACAACAAGGAGGCTATAGACCTTCTGCACCTCCACAGCAGCCACAGCAATTTGGCCCAAGGCCAAATGTGCGACAAGCTCCACCGAAAGGTAGTAACTATCGCTGCTTTAATTGCGGGAGTGCAGATCATTTCATCAGGGATTGTCCACGGCCTAAGAAGTCTAATCAAGGGCAAAGCTCTAACCAAGGTAATCAGAACAAGGGTAAAAGGCCGCTGATGCAAGTCCGGCAGGGGTAAATTAACTTCACCTCCCTTGCAGAGCTTCCGGATGGAGCCCCTGTTATGTCGGGTACGTTTTATATCCTTCATCAACCAGTTGTTACATTATTTGATTCTGGAGCCACTCATAGTTTTATTAGTAACCACTGTAGTACCCGAATAAAACTGGATCCTTGTCCCACCCAAGGATCATATATGATTTCCACTCCGGGAGGCAAGATTACCTCAAATCAAATGGTTAGGAGTGTGCTAATCCGATTGGGCAGCCAAATAATTAAAACTGATTTGGTCTTACTAAACCTAGAGGGTGTTGATGTTATACTCGGGACAAATTGGATGACTGAGCATAAAGTACTCCTAGACATTTCTTCCCGAGTTATTGAAATCAATTCACCCTATTGTGGAGCCATTACCCTCTATCTGCCCAGGCAGGAATATCTCTATTCTTGCACTTATGCTATCACAGACCTCAAAGTTAAGGATATTCCGGTAGTCTGTGAGTATCCGGATGTCTTTCCCGATGATTTGCCTGGGATGCCACCTGACAGAGATATTGAGTTCATTATTGAACTCCAACCAGGCACCGCTCCTATCTCCAAGAGGCCATATCGTATGCCCCCAAACGAATTGGCCGAGCTTAAAATTCAACTTCAAGATCTTCTTGATAAAGGTTTTATACGCCCGAGTGCGTCGCCTTGGGGTTGTCCTGCTCTTTTTGTCAAAAAGAAAGACAATAGCCTAAGGCTATATGTTGACTATCGTCCACTCAATGCGGTCACCATCAAAAATAAGTACCCACTTCCCCGCATTGATATTTTGTTTGATCAATTAGCTGGAGCTAAGGTCTTCTCAAAAATTGACTTATGCTCTGGCTATCATCAGATCAAGATTAAGCCTTGTGACATTCCGAAAACGGCTTTCTCAACCAGATATGGGCTATATGAATATCTGGTTATGTCTTTTGGGCTTGCTAATGCTCCGGCATATTTCATGTATCTTATGAATTCAGTCTTCATGCCGAAACTTGATAAGTTCGTCGTGGTCTTCATTGATGATATCTTGATCTATTCCAAAAATAATGAAGACCATGCCAATCATCTACATATTGTTCTCCAGCGATTATGTGATCATCGCCTTTATGCCAAATTCTCAAAATGTGAATTTTGGCTAGATAGTGTGAAATTTCTGGGACACACTATCTCTAGCGAAGGCATATTGGTTGATCCAACAAAAGTCCAAGAGGTTATGGATTGGAAACACCCAACTTCAGTCCATCAAATCTGAAGTTTCCTTGGGTTGGCAGGGTATTATCGCCGATTTATTCCGGATTTCTCTAAGATAGCTAAGCCCATGACTGAGCTTCTTAAGAAAGGAGTTAAATATCAGTGGGATGATAAGTGTGATGAGGCATTCCATACTTTAAGGAAGCTTTTAACAACTGCCCCCGTACTAGCTCAGCCGGATAATACCCAACCTTTTGATGTTTATTGTGATGCTTCTGGAACAGGTCTCGGTTGTGTTCTAATGCAAAATAACCGAGTCATTGCTTATGCATCCAGAGCACTTCGGAATCATGAGCAAAATTATCCAACTCATGACCTGGAATTAGCAGCCGTTGTCCATGCTCTTAAGATTTGGAGGCACCATCTCATGGGTGCTAAGTGTAACATTTACACGGATCATAAAAGCCTCAAATATATTTTTACCCAAGCGGATTTGAATATGAGGCAGAGGCGATGGCTAGAATTGATCAAAGATTATGACCTTGAGGTATATTACCATCCTGGTAAAGCTAATGTAGTTGCGGATGCACTTAGCCGCAGAGCACATTGCCACTGTGCATCCATGACTACTATCAACGATACTCTCTGCAATCAGATAAAGAAACTCAATCTAGAAATCGTTCCTCAAGGTAGTCTAAATCTTTTAGCCTTGGAGAATACCCTTCGGGATAAAATTATCATGTCACAACTACATAATAAGGGTATCAAAATCATCAAATCAGAACTATCCCAAGGAAAGGCTAAATACAAGTGTTTCCATATTGACCCTCAGGGAGTCTTGTGGTTCAACAAACGACTTGTTGTACCAAAAGATCATCAGCTTCGAAGGCAAATTCTTGATGAAGCTCATTTGTCCAAATTCTCCATTCATCCCGGTAGCACCAAAATGTATCAAGACCTACGACAACATTTTTGGTGGACTAGGATGAAAAGAGAAGTTGCTAAATATGTATCTGAATGTGATACATGTCAAAAGGTCAAGGCTAGTCACCTTAAAGCCTCTGGTGTACTCCAACCATTACCCATTCCATCGTGGAAATGGGAAGATATTAGTATAGATTTCATTGTCGGTCTTCCCAATACTTCCCAAAAGCATGACTCCATATGGGTAATTATTGATAGACTCACAAAAGTGGCTCACTTTATTCCCGTGAATACTACGTACTCCGCCAAGAAGTACGCTGAAGTCTATCTTGATCAAATTGTTCGGTTGCACGGTATTCCTAAGACCATCATCTCTGATCGAGGAGCACCATTTGTTGCACGCTTCTGGGAGCAATTACAATCCGCTCTCGGCACCAAACTGATTCGAAGCTCTGCATATCATCCACAAACAGATGGACAAACTGAACGGGTCAATCAAATTCTCGAAGATATGCTCCGAGCTTGTATCATTCACTATGGGACAAGTTGGGACAAATATCTTGCCTTAGCTGAATTCTCTTACAACAACAGTTACCAGTCCAGTCTCCAAATGTCACCTTTTGAAGCCTTATATGGTCGCAGATGTCGAACCCCTTTGAGTTGGTCTGAGACTGGTGAGCGCAAGATTTTTGGACCAGATTTGGTTATGGAAGCCGAGGATAGGGTCAGAATTATTCAAGGCAATCTTAAAACAGCTCAATCTAGACAAAAAAGTTATGCGGATTGGAGAAGGAAACCCTTACAGTTCCAAATAGGAGATTTTGTATATCTCCGAGTATCCCCCACCAAGGGCGTTCAGCGTTTTGGAATAAAAGGAAAACTAGCACCCCGATATATCAGACCTTTCAAAATTCTTGAAATTTGTGGCCCAGTGGCTTACAAACTTCTCCTTCCACCTCAAATGGGTGCTATTCACGATATCTTCCATGTCTCTCAGCTTAAAAAGTGTATCAAAGTACCCTCGGAGATCATTGAAATCCCAGCCATCGAGATCGAACCCGATCGATCCTATGTTGAACAACCTATTAAAATCTTGGATACCAAGGAAAGAGTCACTAGAAGGAAGACGGTTAAAATGTATAAGATCCTATGGGATCATCACACTGAAGAGGAAGCAACTTGGGAAACGGAATCTTATCTTCAACAGAATTTCCCGACTTTCCTTTCAACTAGTTCCCAAATCTGATCATTCCATCATCTTCTGCTTCCGAATCTCGGGACGAGATTCTTTTTAGGGGGGAAGGCTGTGACATTCAGGTAATAAGTTATAAAAATTAGACTTTATATATAATGGGCATAAATGTTAAGGGGGTATCTAAAATTTTTCATGTGTTATAAACCTTTTGTGTTTAAAGTGTGTGTGCTTTGATATGGCTGTTTAAGCCCTTGAATAAGGGTAAGGGCCTATGTGTAAAAATATAAGAGATAGGGTCCTTTATGTAAAAAGTTGAGAAGTAAAAGTAACTTTTATGTTCACTTAAGGACTTAGTTGTAGAATTATTTATCATCATAACCTATCTTAAGTAATTGTAAACATATCAAAGTTTAGCTAAAATCCCGTTCGGTAAGGACGGGAGTAATTTAAATTTTACCTTGTTTAGAATTCATCTTATAAGGTTGCAAACTTTGAGTTTTCAAATTTGAGTTTTAAAGCAAAAGTGTAGAGCTTGAAAAACTCTACAATTTTCATGTTGGACTTTTTCTCAGAAAACCCCTGGATTAGTGGGAAAAAGTACTTTGCTGTAGGGTCCCTGTAACCTTTAAAATTTGCAAACGAGTCCCTGGATCTTTCCCTCCTTTCTTCTTCCTCTGCACCCCTTCTGCTCCTCTGCTCCCGCACTGACGTCGGCGACAGAGCGCCTCCCCTGGCCACCGTCTTGCAGTCACCGCCGTCCACCTCATGCTGCCCCTCTCCACGCGTCGGTCTGCTCGTTGGCCACCGCCGTAGACCCTCCCCGGTGTCACCCCACGCGCGCGCCACGATGCCGAACGTCTGCCGGTGTCGCCACCGCAGCGCCGCCGTGGAAGACCCCCGAGCGAGCCCTAATGTCTTTACCTTTCAAGAGCATGAGCACCGCCAGGTTCTCTGCTTTCTGTTTCACCATTTCCCCTTGCCTTTCCTGAGCCCGCACCACACATCCCGCGCTGCCTTCTCTCCCAACTTCGGCCACGTTCCGCACCGCCGTGGGTAGCCCATCCCGAGCTATTTCACGCCACCACCGTGCTTTAACCTGCACCACGTCACCCCTACGACGCTCCCTGACCTGCCAATTGAGTTCCTAAGGCTTTGCCTTGGCCTCTCGACGAGCTCCCCGAGCCTTCTTGTCGCCGCCGTGTCCTGTCCACTGTGGGACTCCACCTTCCGGCCTTCCCTGGCTCAAGTTGACCCCGGCCTGAGCTCCATCACACTCCCAGGCAACTCCCCGACCACTCCACCATTGTTCCAAAGGCACTGGAGCACTGCCCCACCGAACCACCTCGCCGCCGGCCGCAGGCCTCCGTCGCGCCGCCACTCCGAGCCGTCTCCCTCCAATTCCTAGCTCGCACAGGTGCGCATAGAGCCCTAGATGCTCCCCCGCCCCTCTGTTCTCACTCCCAGCGCTCGCCGTCGCCGGAGCTAAGCAGTCAACACCGGACTTTGCTTTGACCGAGGGGGGGGATTGGGGTAAGGACTGCGGGTTAGAAGAGATGAAAGCTTAGGGGGTTTTGTGCAAAGGGGTAGACACAAGGGAATAGTGCTGCCTGAGGGCTTTTCTGTAATGAAGTTTGTTATTTTATGTGAATAGAGTTTCTGTCTTGTGAAATTCATAGAAATTCGTAGAAATTTCCAAAAAATGTCAAATAAACTTTGTTGGAAACTAAATTTCAAACCCTACAGATTTTGTTAATAAAGTTTACTATGAAACCAAATAGTTTTGAGTCTATTTTAAACTCAAAGTAAAAGGGTGAAAGGTGTATAACTTTCTCATAATAGCTTGTTTATTTGTAATTTTTGGTTTGTAGTCCCTTTAAGTGATGTGTAAGCCTAAGTGAAAGTTTTTAACCTAATAATATTTTGTAATTTAGGTCCTTTTGAACTTAAGCCTTTCAATTTATAATGTTATGAATTTAATTAAATGTGTTCCCTAAATTTATTTTAGTTAGATCTTTTTACCAGGATCCAATGTATAAATAATCAATGTATAATTAAATTTTCAAGATTTTATGTTTCTCTTTGTCAAAAGTTTAAATTTAATTTTAAAATTGGTATTCAAATTTGAATATTTTGGTTTCTATTTTTATAACTTTATTGGAATCATAAATCAAACATGAGCATTAACTTAAAACCAAACTTCCTTCTCATATCCTAATTTTATGGTATTTTATGTATGATAGTTATTTCGATTACAACTTTGTTGGGTAATAAAACAAAAAGATTATGCATTTCCTAACCCTATATTTTTGCATATCATATAGAGCCGTTTACTCTCGCCGACGGTGACTACGAGCTGATCGCGGATCAAGCCGAGGAAATTCCTGGAAATTCCGGAGACACCGTCGAGAATCTAACTAAAGTTCTGAACCAGGGTTCGGAGGACCTTGACCCTTCTGCCCTCAACACTGCTCAAGAAGGCAAGCCCCGGACATAAACCTTATTTTATTTACTCTACCATTTATATTATTATCTCTATCTCTGCATTAAGTTCTTAGGGATTGCTTGAAACCCTAGTTGCATTCTCCTAGGAACCAATGTATTGAATACCAGTATTTGAGTCTGGCTAGCTGCTTTGCTAATAGGGCCGGTAGAAGTCGGGTGATTTCCTGTCACTCGCGCGACATAGGAGTTGTAATGCTTACATTTCTGTTACCACTATAAGGATGACGGACGGGAGTTTTGTGAGGTATCATGGTTGAGGTGATACCCCGTCTGTGTTGTTAAAATTCTGATAAGGTCGCAGCGTGTGGTGATCGGGGTTAAGCGTTTGAAAGTACTAACCACATGCCGCGAAATATGGTAAGCGGTAAGCCTAGTAGCCAATCGGCCCGAGTAGTGGACATACCTCCCACCACTCGTCTTGCTTCTTTTGGTTACTTATGTTCGACGTGTAGGCATACGTGTTGCTGGGCAACCAGGAGTACGGGTTTTGTAGTCGCGCTACAGACATACATCCTGCACTTTGGAAGTGCGTATGACCTGCAGTCGCTTGTGGTGGCTCTGATCCATGAGTCGGAATGAAAGGCAAACTGTTGCTTCGGAACAACCCTGTGGTGTTCCAAGCGTGTGTGTTAGGTTTACCTTGCAAGGTTAAATTCGATTCGAATCGTCCGCTTCTCACGATGATTGAGACTGCTTAATTCCTTTGTCACATTGAGTAACAAGAGCAATTATTTTGATATTATCTAAAATGATGAATGATTAAAGATTATACCATGCTTGTATAGATTTAGATGCTCACCTAGAATGGATATTCAACTAGAACCTCAAAAGCTAAAAGATGAAAATAAGGATCTACTCTTAGTTGCTTTTCTGCTGAAAACTTACCCCAAAACCATTACCAGATTTCATGAGTCTAGTTATATGGCTATGTATACCATCACCGGGTAAGCCTTGCTGAGTATTAGAGTACTCAGCCTTGCTTTATAACTTTTGTTCAGGTAATGTTTCTGCTGATCAAGCCCTACCTGTACCGTGGCCCTACCCTCTGCCTGATGGTTGGTCCGTGGAGTGGGACCCGTCCCCGGCCAACCGGAACTCTCCGAGTGATGTCATGCAAGGGCAAACATGACATCTGTACTGACGACGTGTACTAAACCGTACTTTAAATTCTGCTGTTAATCTAAAACTTATGCCGGTTTGTAATAATTCCCCGGTTGGGAAGATCAGGTTACTTTTAAACACTCATGTAATATAACTGCCTGTGATGTAAAATGTGATGGCCTTTATATCTCTTGACTTGCCTTCGTGCGGGGTACCTTGTTATGATCCTGCTTTCGGTGGTTTATCGGGACGTTACCCGACAGGCCAAAGGATTATACCGTTTGAAGCATGCCGGAGCCCGCTAAAGTGGTCTCGCGTACTTGAGCCGGTGTAATTCAGATTGGTTCTGCCACACCATCGACCGTCCTTCAAGGGGCAAGAAGTCGACGACGCAGGAGGAGTTCGAGAAGCTCCTGCAGAAGAAGTGCCCCTGGCATCCGGGCGCCAACCACGCCGCCATCGATTGCTACCACCTTCGGAGGACGTTCAGCAACAACGATGGCGGAAAGAAGAACAAGAAGCCTGCTGACAAAGAACCCGAGGATGATGATCAAGAAGATCATGGGCGCAACCTGAAGTTTCAAGATGCTTCGAAGGTTGTCAATGTCATCTTTGGGGGAGACGAGGATTTTGGTTCCAGGCGGGACCAGAAGCTGCTTCTCCGGGAGATTTTGTCCATCGAGCCGGCGGTACCATGACCACTCCGTTGGTCGGAGGTCCCCATCTCGTTCTCCCGCGACGACCAGTGGATGAGCTTTTCGGAGCCCGGTAAGTTCCCCTTGGTCCTGGATCCTGTGGTGGCAGAGGTCAAGCTCACCAAGGTCCTCATTGATGGCGGAAGTGGGCTCAATCTCATCTTCGTCAGCACACTGAAGAAAATAGGCCTGGACTTCAAGGACATGCTGGTTCCCAGCAAGTCCCCCTTTTACGGCATCGTCCCAGATAACGCGGCACACCCGCTGGGTACGGTGGTCCTCTCAGTCACCTTCGGCACGCGGGAGAACTATCGTACCGAGTTCATCAAATTCGAGGTGGCTAACTTCGAATCTTCCTACCATGCCATATTGGGTCGACCGGCACTTGCCAAGTTTATGGCAGTGCCGCATTACGTCTATTTGCTTCTTAAGATGCCAGGACTCAGTGGAGTACTCACCCTCCATGGCGACCTGAAGAAGTCATACGACTGTAATCAGGAGGCGATCCAATATGCTTCGACTACTCGCGTGCCAGATGCTTCGGGAGAAGTACTCGCGGCCGCGTAGCAGCTTTCCCAATCCGGGCTGGAGATTCCTTCCAAGAAGGCTAGCAAGTTGAGCATCCAGTCGACTGATGACGTGGCCCTCAAGACGATCCAGCTTCAGGAGGGAGATTCATCTAAGACCGTTGTCATCGGCGCCGGCTTAGGTGACAAATAGGAATTCACGCTCGTCAGCTTCCTTCGGGCTAACCGAGACATATTCACATGGAAACCAGTGGATATGCCAGGGGTGCCTAGGGAGTTGATCGAGCATGCTTTGAATGTACACCCGAAGGCTACGCCTAAAAAGCAATGCCTGCGGAGGTTTGCCCACGACAAGCGTGAGGCCATTAAACGGGAGATCGCTAAACTTCTCGTGGCTGGATTCATTAAAGAAGTAATCCATCCAGAGTGGGTAGCGAATCCTGTTCTTGTAAAGAAAAAGAACAATGAATGGAGAATGTGTGTCAACTACACTGATCTCAACAAGCATTGCCCAAAAGACCATTTTGGGCTGCCGCACATTAACCAAGTTGTCGATTCGACGGCTGGTTGTGTCCTTCTTTGTTTTCTTGATTGTTACTCAGGTTATCATCAGATCGCGCTCAAGGAGGAGGACCAAATCAAGACCGCTTTCATCACCCCGTACAGGACTTACGCCTACAAAACAATGTCCTTCGGGTTGAAGAATGCAGGAGCAACCTATCAGTGTGCGATCCAGATGTGTTTCGCGGATCAGCTGCACCGGAATGTTGAGGCCTATGTGGACGACGTCATCATCAAGACCAGGGCATCCAGCGACTTAATTGCAGATTTGGAGGAAACATTTAGCAGTCTGCACAGATTTCGGTGGAAACTCAATCCCACCAAGTGCGTCTTTGGAGTACCTTCAGGGAAATTGCTCGGGTTCATCGTCAGCAACCGGGGCATTGAAGCCAACCCTGTAAAGATCACGGCCATCACTGATATGGAGGCTCTGGCCACAATCAAGGATGTGCAGAAGTTAACAGGCTGTATGGTGGCCCTGAATAGGTTCATCTCCCGACTCGGGGAGAGAGGACTAACTTTCTTCAAGCTCCTGAAAACGCCAAGATAAGTTCCAATGGACGGAGGAGGCTGAGCGAGCCTTGCAGGATCTGAAACATCATCTTTAGTCACCTCCGATCCTTACAACACTGTTGCCAGGGGAGGATCTACTACTTTACATCGTGGCAACAACTCATGTTGTCAGCAGTGCTATTGTAGTCGAGCGAGGCGAAGAAGGCCATGCGTTTGGAGTGCAGAGCCCTATCTACTTCATCAGCGAAGTCCTCTCCGAATCCAAGGTACGGTATCCAGCTGTTCAAAAGCTCTTGTATGCAATCTTAATCACATCAAGAAAGCTACGCCATTACTTCGACGAGTACAAGATCACTGTGATCACGGACTTCCCGCTGGCGGATATTCTTCATAATCAAGATGCCACGGGGCGCATATCCAAGTGGGCAGTGGAACTGGGGGCTTTGTCAATCGACTTCAAGCCACGCACTGCAATCAAGTCACAGGCTCTAGTCGACTTCATGGCTGAATGGAGGGAGAATCAAGTCCCAACCCCAGTGGACAAGCCAGAGCACTGGACCATGTATTTTGATGGGTCCCTCAAGCTCGACGGCGGCGGCGCTGGGGTTCTGCTTATTTCTCCACGAGGTGAACAGTTGAAATATGTCCTTCAGATCCTGTGGGCGGTATCCAACAATGAAGCCGAGTATGAAGCTTTGCTTCACGGGCTTCGTTTGGCGATATCACTAGGGATCAAGCGACTACTTGTATATGGTGACTCTCTTCTTGTTGTTCAATAGGTCAACAAGGAATGGGACTGCAACAACGAGACAATGGATGCTTATGAACAGGAAGTGCGCAAATTGGAAAGCAATTTCTCCGGCCTGGAGGTTCATCATGTATTGCGGGAGCACAATGTCGGCGCGGATATCCTGTCCAAACTGGGGTCCATGCGCGCCCAGATCCCATCGGGAGTCTTCGTCCAGGAGCTAAAGCAGCCATCCATCAGGTCTTCTCCGCAGGTAACCATCGACGCGGGTCCCCAACAACCCGATCGAGAGGTTATGGTGCTGGAAGAGGACTGGCGAGAGGCTTTTATCGATTTCATTTGAGATCAACGGCTACCAGCGGGAATCGACACCAAGAGCGCAGAAGCGGCACGCGTCTTACGAAGAAGCAAGGGCTTTGTCCTGGTCGATGGCAAGCTCTATCGGCGTGGCGCTCGGTCAGGAGTTCTCATGAAGTGCGTCACAAAGGAAGATGGTTACGACATACTGCGGGAGATCCACGAAGGCGTCTGCGGCAACCATGCGGCTTCAAGAACGCTGGTGGGGAAAGCATACAGGGGCAGTTTCTAGTGGCCCACCGCAGTGACCGACGCGGAGGATCTCGTGCGCAGGTGCCAAAAATTGTCAATTCTTCAGCAAACAGACGACAGCCTCATCACCATACCGCCATGCTAGCCTTTTGCCTGTTGGAGTCTTGAAATGATCGGGCCCTTCACGATGGCGCCAGGCGGTTTCACCCATGTTCTGGTGGCTATCGACAAGTTTACTAAGTGGATCGAGTACAAGCCGATAGCCAAGCTCACGCCAGATCGGGTCGTCGACTTCATCTCAGATATTTTGCATCGTTTCGGCTTCCCCAACACCATCATCACGGACTTGGGATCAAACTTCACGGCGAACCAGTTCTGGGAGTTCTGCGAGAATGCTTGCATCGAAGTTAAATATGTCTCAGTCGCACACCCAAGGGCCAATGGACAAGTCGAGAGGGCGAACAGCTTGATAATTGACGGCCTCAAGAAGAGATTATATGATGAAAATAGCAAAAAGGGAGGCAAGTGGGTACATGAGTTGCCGCATGTCGTCTGGGGGCTTCGGACCCAACCGTCCAAAGCCACAGGGAAAATGCCTTTCTTCCTCGTATACGGATCTGAGGCTATTTTACCAGCCGACATCATGTGGAAGTCTCCCAGGGTCGAAATGTATAATGAAGGCGAGGCGGACGAGTGTGATAGTTCATGTATTTATAAACTAGGCATATAATTTGTTAGTGTGAAGTATGTGTTTGTTTGTGTAAAGCTTATGTGTGTTTGCGTGAAGCTTTTGAAAATTTAAAGTGCAAGTAAAAAGGGGTATTTTGTAATTGCAGAAAAACCTAAGGTTGTTTTTGCAAAAAGTATTTGGATTAGGGTAATTTCAAAATAAGTGAAAGGTGGTTTTGGTAAACATGTTTTTCTTATGTTATCCCTTGTAAAAATGTATGTTTATTTGAAAGTTTCATTTGAAATGTGTATGTTGAAGTGTGTAAAAAATTTTGGGTAAAATGGTAAAAATAGGGGTATTTATGTAATTTTTATAAAAAGTACAAGTCCTTTTACGCAAGTATTTGATTTACAAAAGTAACTTTCAAATTTACTCAGGACTAAAGTGTAAAAGTGCAAGTCATCATGACATGTCTATCAAATCATTATGACGAGTCTATCCCGTCAGCATGGCGTGTCATAAATGCTTGCATTTAGGTCCTGAATTTTATAAAGTTTCACTCTTTAGGACAAAAGCAATTCAGATCCAACTTTTGTTCAAAACTTCACGTGTAAAGATGCAAGTTTTAAGTTTTTGAACTTGAGCCCTAAAGCAATGTTGTAGAGTTTGAAAAACTCTCCAACTTTAGTTTTGGGCATTTCTTCATTTGGGTTTTAAATTGATGGGAAATTTTATTTTACAGAAAGGTCCCTGTGATTTTTTAAAATTGCGCATAAGTCCTTGGGGAAATTCCATTCCCCCTTCTCCTCTGTTTCTGTCTCCTTTCTTTTTGTTCCCCGTCGGCAGCACAGTCTCCTCCTTATCCACTTTTCCCCCTCTCTCTCTCCTCCTACACCCGGTTGAGCACAGCGGCATAGGGGCTGGCGCAGAACGGCGCGCGCGGCTCGGTCAGCGGCCGGGCGAGCCAGCGCGGAGCGGGGCCCGGCGGCGCGCAGGCGCACGGCGCGGGCGCGTGCACGCAGGCGCGCGGAGCGGCGGGCCCGGGCGAGCGTAGGCGTGCGCCAGGCGGCTCGCGGCAGCAGGCGGTGCGGAGCAGGCGCCGGGCAAGTGCGGGTTGGCGGGCCCAGGCGCGGGGCGAGCGGAAGCTGGAGCGGCGCGCGTGCGTGGCGGAGCCGAGCGCGCGCGGCGCGGGCGGGCCCAGAGACGGTGCGCAAGCGGCTGCGGGCGAGCCGGCGCCGAGCGTGCGCGGGAGCAGGCAGCCCGAGCAAGCGCGCGGAGGCTGAGCGGCGCGGCGCAGGAGCGGGCACAGGACACAGCCCAGGTGTGACGCATGCAGGCGTGGGCGACTACGTCGGCTCGGCGCAGGAGGCTGGCGGCGCTGGCTCGGCCGGAGCGGCGCAAGCGCGGATGCGGAGCGCGCGCGGAAGCCGACGGTGCAGGAGGAGCCGCGATGCGGCGGCTCGGCGAGGCCCTGCTCGTGAAGGACCTGGAAGTAGCCCGGCGCCGAGCTTGCGAAGTGGCTAAGCGAACGTAACATCGGCGACGAAGCGAAGGCGGAGGTCCGGGCTGAATTGGACTAGCGCATCCGCAAGTATGGAGCGGAAGCGTTCTGCCCGCGGCGGTGGTAGGCCGATTCGGATGGCGTCACAGCTGGCAGGAAAGGCGGCAGAGCTACACCTTGTGCGAGCGAAAGTGACGCACAGGAGCTGCAGCCAGGTACGGCAGCCCTGCAAGTGACTGCACGGGCATACCAGATGTGTTTCTGCAGTGCATGTGCATGAGCAGAGAAGACTCAGCCCGTGAGCCGGAAAACCCTGAGGTTCGCGGAAGAGATGGCATAGCGAACCAATCCAGCCCTATCGGCTTCTCCTATGAGTCCACGGCATCCAACAGCACCTTTCCCTCATCGATCGCCGAGCAAGACCACAACACCTCAAGAAAGCTCGTGAACCCTTTCATCGAGCTCTTCTCATCGCCAATCCTATTCCCCACGGAAAATTCACTTTCCGTCTGTTCTTCTCCACAACCAAAGCTACCCCAAGGTTTGCCCCGATCCACTAATCTTCCTAATGCCGGCGACTCCTCTGGCCGGAATATCGTCGTTAACTTCCTGTTATCTGTTTTCCCCGACTAGGGACTTAAATGCTTTGATTTAGAAAATTCTAGGGTGTTTTCTGTAAGATTTCCAGAGCTTTCTTTATTTCAACTCAGTGAACTTCTACATTTCATAGATTTTCGTAGAAAGTTCATAAAAATGTAAAATCAGTTTTGTTTGAAATCCTAAGTCAAACCCTACAAGTTTTATGTTGTGATCTTGAGTTGAAGTCTTTGATGTGTGGTCTAGGTCAAATATTAGGGAATGAATGTTTTAATGTGCTTTATATTGTATGCTTGTGTTATAGCTGAAAAGTAAGCCATAGAATATATGTTTTAAATAGAGATGTATGATGTTTAGTTAATCCTTTCATATGAGTGCTCTTATCCTGCCATCAAGACTTTAACCAGGTCTTGATTGCCGTTTCCTTAAGATCCTTTTCGTAAAAGGATCCCTGTTAGTTTATGTGTTTTTGCTGCTTAGCATATACATCTCTGCAGCTGCGTTCAACATCAGCTTTTGGTTCCGCCGCTAAGCATCCATTTCCTTGAGTCTATGATGTTCCTGTGTAGCAGCTGTCAGTCGATGCTTCTACCATCGGCTGGTTAGCTGATACGATTGTTATCTTTCTAGTATCGGCTACTGCCGATACAGCTCTTTTGTTCTGTCCTACATCGACTGCACAGAGTCGATGTATCGGAGAAACACACACGATCTTAGGTTTCTTGCCATCGGCCGACCCAAGCCGATTTTGGTTGCATTTCTATATCGGTCAAACACGACCGATCGATCCTTAGTTTCCCCATCCTTATCCACACACTTCTATCAGTAGATTTATCGACCGAGAGGTCGGCTTTTTACTTATCAGGTCACATACCCTTAACCACACTCCAATCGGCTGTACGTCACCCAATAGTTGTGCTGACATAATCGAGTCGATACAACCACACCTAGTTACCTAGAATAACACTTAAACACATCTCAGTTAAGACAACTGCTTTAGGAATCATCCCTCTGCTAAGGTAATCGATGCTTTCATCGATCAATTAGGAAACCAATGCACCTTTCCCTCGGCTAAACCTCTGTTGTTTCCAATCGGCTCTATTGTAATCTTCAACGAGTAGCTGATTCTAACTAGTTGTCCACCTAAAGCTCTATTTAAGTTTAGCTTCAAATCTTTTTGGTTGTTATGTGAATAGTGTGTTATATGAGTACTGGATTGCAACTGTATTGTGAAGTAAGATAGTTTCATATGCACACTTTGAATGTAATGTCACATTGCATGTAGATACGATTACTTCGGCAACGGTAACTACGAGATCTCCCCAGAGTCTACGGAGGATGTTCCTGAAGATCAAGTAAACGTCACCAAGGGATTAACTGAAGCCCCGAACTGAAGTTCGGAAGATATTGACATTTCTGACTTCAGCCCCACCAGTAAAGGCAAGCCCCGGACATAACCTACTATTTTATTACACTGCAATCTATATCTATTTACGTATTCTATGCATTAAGTTCTTAGGAATTGCTTGAAACCCTAGTTGCATTTCCTTAGGAACCAATGTATTGAATACTCGCACTTGAGTCCGGCTAGCTGCTATGCTAATAGGGCCGGTAGAAGTCGGGTGATTCCCTGTCACTCGCGCGATATAGGAGTTGTAATGTTTACATTCCTGTTATCACTATAAGGATGACGGACGGGAGTTTTATGAGGTATCATGGTTGAGGTGATACCCCGTCTGTGTTGTTGAAATTGATAAGGTCGCGGTGTGTGCCGATCGGGGTTAAGCGTTTGAAAGTACTAACCACATGCCGTGAGTTTTGGGTAAGCGGCAAGCCTAGTAGCCAATCGGCCCGAGGAGTGGACATCCTCCCACCACTCGTCTTGCTTCTTCTGGTTACTTATGTTCGACGTGTGGGAATACGTGTTGCAAGGGCAACCAGGAGTACGGGTTTTGTAGTCGCGCTACAGATGTACGTCCTGCACTTTGAAAGTGCGTATGGTCCTGCAGTCGCTTGTGGTGGACCTGTCCATGAGTCGGAAAGAAAGGCAAACGGTTGCTTCGGAACTATCGTTATGTTCCAAGCGTGTGAGTTAGGTTTACCTTACAAGGTTAAATTCGATTCAGAATCGTCCGCTTCTCACGATGATTGAGACTGCTTGATCCCTTTATCACACAGAGTAACAAGAGCAACTATATGATGAGTAATACTGATGGTTGAGATAAAGAGCTCTACCTTGCTTGCTTAGTTATAAGTGCTTATCTAGAATGGATAATCACATAGAACTTGAAAGCTAAAAGTTGAAAATAAGGATCTACTCTTAGTTGCTTTTCAGCTGAAACTAAACCGGAACTATTATAAGCCTTCATAAGTCTAGTTATGGGCTAAAGTATACCCAATCCCGGGTAAGCCTTGCTGAGTATTTGTATACTCAGCCTTGCTAGCTATATGTTTTGCAGGTAATGTCTGGAAAACCCTACTCTTCCCTGCCTTGGCCCTGTGCTCTCCCAGAAGGTTGGTTCGTGGAATGGGATCCGTCCTCGGCCAACATTGATGATACCGAGTGATGTCGTGCCCGGGCTTAGCATGACATCCATCTTGTCGACGTGCTGTAGATCATCGCGTATGTTTTCCGCTGCTAAAAATCATAGCTTAAATAGTTTGTATTGTTTTCTCTAAGTTTGAAACTTTGTACTACTTTTATAAACTCTTGTAATGTAATTCTCTATGATGTAAAATGTGATGGTGATTGTATCTCTGGACTCACCTTCGTGTGAGGTAACCTTATTTGATCCTGTGTATCAGTGGTTTATCGGGACGTTACCCGACAGGCCAAGGGATTATACCGTTTGAAGCACGTTGGAGCCCTCGGGAGTGGACTCGCGTACTTGAGCCGGTATAATTCAGGTTGGTTCTGCCACAACGAGGTGCGGCAGTTAGAGCTCGATTCTGTGGAGGAATCTCGCTGCACCGCTCTTGTTCAGTCAGCTCGGTACCTGCAAGGGATCCGGCGATATCATGATCGCAACGTCCGGGAGCGGTCATTCAGTGTTGGTGATTTGGTCTTGCGTCGTATTCAGGACGAATCTGGCCTACACAAGCTCAACTCAAGGTGGGAGGGCCCGTTCATCATCAAGCAGGTTTCAAGGCCAGGGTCTTATCGACTACAATATCCTGAGGGTCAGGATGTCCCGAACTCCTGGAACATTCAGAACCTGCGCAAGTTTTACCCTTAATACGAGGCCCGGTGATCGCTGAATCCCCGGGGGTTTGGAAGATTTCTTCTCCCCGAATCAATTTGGAGGCTATGAGCCACATAACTCGGGCTGTACATTCCTTCTTACCTGCATGATGGCCATGGTCACGCGCAAACACTTATATATAAATCGACTTCTCGTCGTGAATGATGCGGGGGCTACGGCCACGTTCTTCCGCCTTTTGACTTCAGTTCCTGACGGAACCCTCGGCTCCGTCTAACTTCTCCACATATCGAGTTCCGCCGCGACCTTGGATGGTCGCACGCGACAGCAGTCGCATTTTTCCAACATAGTCGACCCGTTCAACTGGTTTATTCCCAGTTTGTTGGATAAGCTCGTGCAAGGAGCTGCCTGGACTACATCCTGCGTGGTTGCACCCAGAGTAGTCTCGTCCCTACCACGAACACGGCATACTTGCGGCGACGCCCGCGCTCGCTCCCAGCAAGTCCGATCCATCCGTACGGGTCCTACCTAACTTGTGGAGCGCGCTCCTACGAGGAGCAACCCCGACTACGTCCAGAGTCGATGCACTCGGGGTTGTTTTGCCTTAAAGCCTAGCAATTGTGCGACGATGCTCGCGTTCTTTTCTTACAGTTTTAGACCCACGAGTTCGGGTCGTGGACAACTTGTTAGATAAGTTCCTACATGGAGCTACGGCTACCTTCAGGGTCGTTGCACCCAGGGTAGTGTCTACTACTTACGCCTTGTAAGCCTGGATATCAATTCAGCACAGGCACATACACAAGTAGAGACATCAAAAGAAACTATATATACAAGGAAGTGAATACTTGTTTTTAGTACCCTAATCTTGCATTACACTTTGAACTATGTGTTCTGATACAGGTTGGGCCTCTAGGAGGTATCTGTCGAATTGCTCCTCGGTGCAGTCCGCCGCCATGCCTTGAGCAAATATCTCCAGCTTTACGCTCGGTAGGAAGGACTTCACGATTGCGAGGGCATTGTTGACGCACGTGACAGGTGCCTCGGAAAGGAACTTCATCACTTTCTTCGGGGCCTCACAGAGACGCTCTAGCAGGGGCCAGGGGTTCGCTTCGCCTTCTTCTGGTGGGTCCACCATGTCCACTAGCTCCCGGGCGGCCCCCCTGATGCTCTCGAGTTCTTCACCCAGCGTCTTGATTCGCTGAAGGTTGTTGATGAATTGTTGCTCAGTGTCGCCGATCACCTTCTGCAGCCTCTCGACGTCATCTGTATGGTGATAGAGTAGGTTCTTCACGTCAGTAAGTAGCCCTTCTTTACTGATTAAATTTCTCCTAAGCTCTGTGGTGGAAAGCTTTTCAGAACCCAGGGTGAGTTATACAGAGCAAAATACCCGAGGGAAGCAACGGTTTACCTTGGTGCGCCTTCTTTTGCGCCCTGAGCTGCTCCTTATGCGCCTCAAGCTCCTTCTTCTGTTCCTCGAGTTGTTGCTAGAGCTCGGCGTTGACTTTCTCAAGATGTACATTCTTCATCTTCTCGTTGTCAAGGCGCTTCCTCAGGGCATCGAGTTCCTTACGGTCACGGGCAAGGGTCTTCAATTCCTCTGCCTGCTTCCAGGAGCGGGCGATCACACTCTGCATAAAAAGGGAAAAGCCAGATTAGCAACTCGACTCAGCCACTATTAGAAAATGCTCTCAGGTCTTACCATGGTAAAGTCATGCACCTTCTTGAGGATATCAACACTGTCATCCGTCAGTAGCAAGTCGTCTGCCAGGTCGGTGGCAACGGCTTTCTGACTACCCGATCCGGCCAGCAGCAGCTCATCGGGTCTCCCGGAGGTTCCCACGGCTTCTTCAGTAGTCAGCTGCTGGGCACCTGCAATCACAAATGTTCTCAGCATACAGCATGCGGATCTCGGTAGCTAGCCAGGGCGGTCAGACACTCACCTGCGCCATCTGTTGGAGCGGCGCCAGGGGCCTCGACCTGTTTCTCGCCACCGGCCCCGGCCTATACTTGTTGGAGCTCGGGAGGCGGCAGGTCGGGCAGCGCGGTGTCGGCCCCGGGGGCTGGCTCCGTGGGCGTCGACCCTTTGGGGGCCGATGCCTCGGGGGCTGACGCAGCGGCAACTGGCCCAGCACTTGATGATTCCTCCCGGATCGAGGACCCGAGGGCTGGGGCAGTCGAAGTTGGCGTCAGCTGGAGGTCCGCGGCACTTGCAGCACTAATGAAGTCGAAGTTAGGCAACACATAAGCTGAAAGATCAAATCATTTGCAGTGCAACAAGAGGCAGACTTACAGTACAGATTTTTTCTTAATGGCTCTCTTCATCCGCACGGCCTGACGCGGCGTCTCCGTTGCCGGCGGCGGGGTTTCACCGGCTTGTGGCGCTGTCCCTGCCACGGCGATGGTGACAGCGGCGGCGGTCGCCGGGCTCGCCCTTTCTTTTTCAGGCTCGGCCCGAGCGGAGGATGCGGAAGGACTACAGGTGGATGTTATAAGTACAACTCAGCATCAAGGTAACATATTACAACAAACAAGTAGGCTCTTACCTAGTGGATTCGAGTTCCTGCGCCTTGCGCTTGCGCACCAGTCGATGGCCCTGCAGCACCGGCGGCAAAGCGCCAGTCAACTCCACGCTCTGCTCGGAGGAGTTGTCCTGGCGCGTTTTTCCTTCGGCTCCTTCTCCCGCCTGCGAGCTCACACCTTCGGTGGACTCGCTGCTGTGTTGAGCTGCAGCAAGGCGAGCCCTCTTGGCTTTAGCGGCAGCAGAGGGGAGGAGGTGGTCCGGTCGGGGGACGTCAGGTCACGGCGGGTAGCTGCGGTACACCTCCGTGTGTCCCTGCAGAGAGTTCTTCAGTTGCGTAACGAAGCAAAAGCGGTTATCTTCAGCAAAAAGAAGTCGAATACTTACCGGTTTGGGCGGATTTCATGCGGAAAACAATGTGGGCACGTATGGCACGGCCTCCACGTCTAGTAGCACCCGCTGAACTCGCTGGAGCACGACTTCATCTGGCAAATCCTCTGCGCACATGCGAGAAGGATCAGCGGGGCCTGTGTACTCGAATCCCAGGCGATGGCGCTGCTGGATGGATTGGACGCGACGCTTGTAAAATGCAAACATGACGGAGGCGCTGGTCACTCCCTTCTTCTTCTGTGCCTCAATGACGTCCAGCAGCTCTTTGACTTGGTCCATCTCCCCGCCGGAGGGTTCCAGGTTCCATTCCCCCCTGATTACAGGTGGTCTGTTCGACTTCGTCGGCAGATGGGGAGCATGGTTTTTGATGTAAAACCAATGGTTTTTCCATCCAGGAAGGTTGGAGGGGAATTTGTATGTGAGATATTTGTCGCCGGCCTGCTGACGCAGTTGGATGCCGGCGCCTCCCACCACGGAAAGGTTCTTGGAGGTGGGCTGTGGTTTGATATGGAAGATGAAGCGGAAAAGATCCCAGTGGGGTTCTATTCCAAGAAAAGCCTCGAAGTAATAGATGAAAATTGAAATGTGGCAAATAGAATTTGGGTTGAGATGGTGAAGCTCAAGCCTGTAGTAATACAGAAGGCCTCGGAAGAAGGAACAAGAGGGGAGAGCCAATCCCCGTTCGGCAGAACGAGAACATGTGCTAATTGAAATATGCAAAGATACCAAATGAATAAATGGAGATACCATTTGAAATACAAATCCCCTTTGTAAGGTCACAATGGATATGAGACTCACCCTCATTTCAATGCCACTTTTCTCCCTTTCTTGGACCAAATTCTTGCAATCTCCCTCAAGATAGTGATATGAACTTGCAACATGTACTTGAGATTCTTGCTTTCTTGCATACTTGCTTTGGTCGCTAAAATTTTCCCCCTTTGGATTCAAACACTAAAAAGAAGACATCAAATGCACAATGGAGAGTTTCATAGATCATGATCTTTTGGATGTGGAAGGCAAACAAGATCATGAAAATGAAACTCACATAACATAGACTAAGCTCCCCCTAAGTGTGTGCATACATATGATGGAAGACAAAGCATATGCACAACTAGTCAGTTAAGACAAGATGAGGAGATTAATCTATATTATGCATGGAGATAGCTTCAAATGAATTGAAAGGTATGGAATCAATGAAAACAAAGATACCACATATGTGAAACCAATTGAAGATAGATTCATGCATATTTTCGAGGATTATTCTTCTTTCAACTTGAGATTACACACATGATAAGCTTGCAAACAAGGTTAGTTTCTGTCACACCCGATTTATAAGAACATAAATCGAGCAATCATATATGCGCCAGGATCAAGTCACGCATATATACAACAGACTATTAAGATATCACAACACATGTCACGAATAAAAGCGTATAAATTATAAAATGAATATCTTTATTACAACTGAAGTCGTCGAAGCTGCTGACGTAGTCCTCCACGTTGCCAGGCATTGAGCAGCAGTCGAAGATATCCGAAATAGAACAGAAGAGTAGAGAGGCAAGTGTGAGTACAAACTCGTACTCAACAAGTATAACACAAACTATGAGGCTCTAGGCTAGCTGACTCAACTGCATTAGCTTTTAATCTTGGCAAATTTTATTTAAGCTAATTACTACAAGTGGATGAGTTACCATAACCCAAATTGCTTAAGAAATTAATCAGTATTATTTAAGAACTACTGAGAACCATCCAAACCAAAACCACCCGGGGAAATCTCCCTCGCCAAAGGTTGATAACCCCACTAATCAAAAGGAGGATCTGGGCCGCTCATGACTGTGAGCACAGCTGATATATCAGTTTTACACTCTCGAGAGGTTGCACAACTTTACCCACAAGTCGTGAGCTACGCTAGTTATTCATCACACTTCCTCAGGTGAGATGGCTAGCAAGCACACTACGAGACCGTTACAAAGAATCACGTTGGTAAGGTGTAACCGCTAAGGATTCTGGATCAGCGACGATGGGGCCCACCTCCGGGGGTACAAGACACACAGCACAGACCAAGCCGGAGGAGCAGGGACCATTGAAGCTTACCACCCCTCTTGCCCACGCAGGTAAGTTACTCCCGAACCAACACAACCTAATTAGTAAGTCAAGACCGTCCCATTCCAGTCTTGTGGTTGCGCGGTTGTCCCAGGTTGTCGCTCTATGAACCGGTCCTTATGGAGAGTGGCCAACCAAGCACTAAGCACCGTGCTGGCCCCCTAAACCATGTTTCTAACAAAAACATCTTTTAAGGACGCACAAACCACTCAAGCACACAGCACAGAGGGTTGGCTCCAGAATTAAGTTGCATAGGACCATTAATCCAATTAATTAAAAAGGACCAAGATTTGTTATAGCGCAGCAACCTAGCACAACTAACCAAAATGCAACCCAAAGGATATATGTAAAGGATATAAAGGTGGCTAGGAAATTCTTATAGGTATACAGAATTAAAATGCAGTATGAAATTGTATTTACAAGTGATAGGAGGTTCATGTTATACTTGCCTTCCTCGTACTCTCCCGGCTGCTGCTCGAACTGCTCGGAAGATGGTTGCTCCTGGTACTGCTCCGGTGGCTCGACGTCTACTCACGATCATAACAGCAATACATGGGCCACACATGCACACACATGCAAACAATAGCAAAACATAAGAAACAGTACATCAATACAATGGAACAGCACATAAAACTGGCCTAGAACTATTCTATGTGTTACAACGATCGCGTGGATATAAAGAATGCTTAAAACGGAGCTAAAACGCGAAAACTACACTTAAAACAAGACCCAGGGGCCTATCTGCAAGAAAAACTGGACTACAGGGGGGTTCTGGGCAAAAACCAGGGGCCTAAACATAATTAAAGCATAGACTCGGGGTTAGCACGTGAAAACACAGGGCATGGACGGCGGGTTCAAAAACTGGAAAGCTCAGGGGCTTCGGTGCGAAAAACAGGACCTAGCTAGAATTTCTTCTGAACGAAGGTGGACTGCGGGTTGATTCCAAGGAAGTTCAGGGGCTCTTTAACAAAACTGCCACAGCTGAAGGGGTACGCGGCCTCTAATCTGGGCGGTTGGATCTAAATCGAACGGTTCCGACGCACTCCGGTTCGGACGGTCCGATCTAACTGCTGTTTACGGACGGTCCGATCTGACTGCCGTTTACGGACGGTCCGATCTGTCCGAGGGGGTCCGGTCCACTGGATCTTGATCGGAGGGCTGGGATAGAAGAGGTACGTGGGATCTAATCCCGACCGCTGACTTCGGATCGGACGGCTCGGTTTGGGTCGGGGAGCACAGGCGGCGGCAAGAGACGCCGGCGATCAAGCCCGCGGCGGCGCGGCTCGGGAGCTCGCCGGAGACACGCGATCACGCGTTCCCGGGGACATTTCACGACGAGATCAAACCCAGGAGGTAGAGCACAATGCGGGGAACCTAGCTGGGCACTTGTGGAGGTGGATTCGAGCTCGGTTAGGGTGGAACGACGGCGAGAGCGGCTCGGCACGACCAACCACGCCGGCGTGCGCGCGGTCTAGGCTCTGCGGCTAGCTAAGGATCACGACTCCTAGTACAAAAGAACCAGGGCGCGAAGGGGAAGCTCACCGCGGGGTGTGGAGGCCGGAGACGCGACGGAGTGAGGAAGACGACGACGTCCGGCGGCGTAGAGGATCGGGCTTCCGCGGGGAGGGGTGATGCCGAGGTGACCGGGGTCCTTGGCTGGCGTAGATTGGCTCCGGGGACCCCTGTGGAGGTGGTCAGAGGGTCAAAATGGGTCGGGATGCAACGACTGCGAGGAATTCCGATGTCGGAGCAGCTCACCGGAGAAGGTTTCCTCGGAAAATTCGGTCGATGCCGAGGCGTAGAGCTTCGATGCTGGCCTCTTGGAGCTTCGGGATGGCGAGGGGAAGCTTTTGCGAGTGACGTGGGGGTCCGGGGTGCAACGGAATGGCCGGTCGACGGTGAGGCCGAGGCGTCTGCGCGGCGGAGGAAAAAGGGCGGCGGTGCTGGGGTCTCCGGGGTTGCAGGGCTGGGGTTAGGGTTCTGGGTACCAGGGCGCAGGGGGGTTCCCTTTTGTAGGGCGGCGGCGCTGCCCTGGGCGTGCGGGCCCGGATAAGGAAGCTCGCCGGAGATCTCGGGGGAAGTTGAGCGCCGGAGAAGAAGGAGGAGAGGGGGAAGGGGCCGACAGGTGGGGTCAGGCTGAGGGAATGACCGAGAAAGGCAAGGAACGACTGAGAACGGAAAGGAATGACTGAGAAAGGAAAGGAATTACTGAGAAAGGAAGAAATGACAGAGAAAAGAAAGGAATTACTGAGAAAGGAAGGAATGACTGAGAATAGAGAGACTACGGGAGTGACTGAGAAAAGAGAGAATGACTGACTCACTTTCCTGTTTCCACTCAAATCTATTGGAATTCAGTTCGAATTTGAATTCAACTTGTATGCACTCAACCAAATAAAACTTATGCACCAGCATGAGTGCACAAACATGTTGACCTTGTAATAAATTTTATTTTCCCGTGTTATAAATTTCTTTTAAATGCAGGATAAATTAGAAAAACCTTGAAAATTTTATTTGAGCCAAAATAAATTCCTTAAAATTTGGGAAAATTACATTAGGGTGTTACAGTTTCAAAATCACAAACCATAAGGTAGCTCCCTAAATGTGTGCATACAAGTATTTGAATTACTTGTGGGAGACATGCACTAGTCAATGATGACATTTGGAAGTTATCCTATGACTTGGATTTGGCACATAAGATAAGAAATAAAGTTAGTGACATTTTCCTACAACTAATAAACATTGTAGGTTGCTCATGGGTTAGAGATAAACACAAGCAACCTACCATAAGAAAGCTTACTCTAGGCAATGCAAAGGAATTTAAATATGCTCATGCAATCCTAGACAAGTATAGGAACTAGATGCTAATTGAAATTGCTTGGAAGTACATCTAGTTACCTAGGTTACCTATGGAGGATTTGGGTATTGGATTGATCAAGGATTTGCAATTTACTTTAATTCTTGATAAACATGGCTTTACATTTACTTTCTCTTCTTGTCTAGACAAGTCTCCAAATCCTCCCAAGTCCCTTGGACTCTAAGTTTCCTTTGGAACCCAAACCTTCTTGGAGCCCTTCATGGTAGTGATGATTTCCTTGGACACCCAAATAGGTTGGTTCCACCCCTTGCCTTGCTTGTTGATCATGTGAGCCACCACCTTGTTTTCCTTCTTCTTCAGGAGACAGGGTGTGGTCTTTTTCTTATCAACCTTCAAGTAAGGTTTGGTGTTGGAGTTGACGTTCTTCTTGTTTTCTTCCCTTTCTTTTTGTTCTTGCACTCATAGGACTCGGGACCTTCTTGATGGCATAAGTAGCAAGTTATGGTTGCTCCCTTTTCAAGCCTCTTCACCATCTTGAGACGGTTATCTTAAGAAGGTTGTTTCTTGCACTCATGACAACTTTCCTTTTTCTTTAGCCTTGTCAAGTCCTTTGTGAGCCCTGTTAATTCTTGCTTGAGGTCTTCATTTTCTTGGGCAATGAGATCATCACAAGTTTCTACAACAATATTCTCAACACAAATATCAATGCAAGAGAGTGAGCTTGATTCATCAATTAAATCAATACAAGAAGTGGAGGCATCCTTTTTAGATTCAAAGATTGATTTTGATGTTTTTTTAGAGGTAGTTTTAGTTTGTTCAAGAATCTCAATTTTCTTGGTTATCTCATCATTTTGATCACTGATCATATCAAATTGTTTGGTCAATTCTTTACAATTGGATGATGAGCTAGCCAACTTTTCTTTGAGTTCTTTTTTTTTAGAAAGAGTTTTGTTATTGCTACCTCTTGGGTGTGAACAAGATCTACAAGTTTATGAAGAGAAGGGCAAGAGTAATCATTCACTTACATCGCTATCACTCATAACTTTGGAAATAAGGCAAATGTGTGATGAGCTTGATGAAGGTAAGAAGGTACATGGCTTGTGGTGGATTTCTTCATCACTTGAACTTGTCATATCAAATCCACCCTTTGCAATGCTAGTGAAAGCCTTCTTGCTTGCCTTTCTTTCCTTCTTCTTTTGCTTGCATCTTGCTTTCATGAGAGGACAATCTTCAATGTAGTGCCCCTTTTCGCCACAACCAAGGCATTCCTTTTTCTTATTCTTTCTTCTTTGGTTCTTAGCTCACCAATTGCTTCATGTAGTAGGGACACCCTTTGAGTTGAACTTCTTGAGTAGCTTGTTGACTCCTTTAACAAGTTGCTTGATTTCTTCACTATCATCCAAGGAGCTACAACTTGCTCAATAATCATCTTCCTCTTCTTCATCATCACCACTCTCATCTTTATTTGAGGTTGAAGCCTCACTTGAACTTGAACTTGAGCTTGATTCTTGCTTTTGAGCTTCCTTACTTGATGTGGATGATTCTTGTTTATCTTCAATCTTCTTATCCTTTTCTTCTTTGCTTGATGTACCAACATCTTGACTTGAAGGAGAAGGTTCTTTTCCAATCTTCATGGATAGATCATGAGCAATGATCTTGCTCAACACTTGAGTGGGCTTCATCTTGCTCAAGTCTTCAAACAAGTGGAAGTAGCTGACTATGGCTCTTGGGAAGTACTTGGATGATCTTTGTTGATATGTCCTTGTTGGTACATACGGACAGGGGTACCTCCTGCTTGGGCGTCCAGCTCCGGCGTGTGCGCCAAGCGCATCGTGGTGGACGCGGGCTACCACATGCTCGGCCGCCTTTCCTCGATCATCACCAACGAGCTGCTCCACGGCAGGAAAGCTGTGGTGGTCCGTTGCGAGGAGATCTGCATGTTCGGCGGCCTCATCCGCCAGAGAGTCGTCTGCCAGAGTGTCCAACTTGATGGGCGTGAGGTTATTCGTGATCGTGCCCTTGGCCCGAGCCTGACAGCTAGGCACATGGTCTCCGGGCCTCCCCCCGTGCTCTTACAGGTCCGGTGTCTCCACGTACCCCTCGAGGTCAGGGTGCTCAGGAATGGCCTCCACGGTCCCGGACCCCCCTTCCCCCCAGGGAGGAGGTCCGGTGCCGCCATGAGCCCCTGAGGAGGCGGCTGCTAAGCCAACTCTGCCATGTGTCCGGTGGCAAGCCAGCCTTCTGCGGGGCGCCAGCCCAACTACTGCATTAAGTGCGGGTAATTGGGGTGAACGTGCCCGGGTCAAGGCGTGGGCTGTCCACAGATACGTCGGGAAGGTGTGCTCACACCACGGTAAGCCCGCCTGTTACCGAGGCGGCGCGTCACATCACCGTGCTGCGGGCGCGGGGGCGGCGTATAGTCACATAACAGCGCCTCGCGCATGAGCAAAGGGTAATTATGATCTGCTGTAGAAGGTCTGCGGCGTACGCTGCTACAGTGTGCGCAGAGGCTACGGTGCAGCAGGTCAACATAGCCCATTCGCCTATCAGTGGGAATTGATCCAACAGTGATAGCATGTCTTCCACTGTGCAGGCCGCTGATAGCAGGCACTGTGCCGGTAAGGTGACACATGACCACACCCTGGTTGTAGATACGCACATCAACTTCTCGATCGAGAGGACTATAGGAAGGAGCTGGAGAGGAAGATTTCTGTATCTTGGTGTTAAAGGCTCCAGTGTTTGTACATTATTTAATAGGATGTCGGGCCCACCTGTTGGGGCCCCACTTAGTGTACGCGCTCCCCTTGAGCCTATAAAAGGGAGAGCGTGCATGTTAGATCACAAGTTCTCTAAGCTCTCTAGAGCCGAACAAGTTCCCTAAGATCTGAAGCTCACGAGCTCGCTCCCCAGCTCTAAGTTTCTACAAACAATACACCACACAGGTGGACGTAGGGTTTTATGCTCCGGCGGCCTAAACCACTCTAAATCCTTGTGTGCCCCCCGTGTTCATTGGCCTCTTATCTTGCGCTCTTTGACTACCCCAAGCTCATCCTAAGCTAGGATTAGGCGGGTGCATTCCGCCACCAGGCTGGAGGTTTCCTCCGACATCTGGCGTGCCAGGTAGGGGTTAGGTTTGGTTTGCACAAGATCAAGGCCCTTGGTCACAATGCCTCAGTTAGCTGAGCTCCATGACCATCTGATGGGGGAGGAAGTGGCATCATCTGCGCCACTTGCCTCCCGCCGCCCTCCATCTAGGGTGGTGGCGCCCGTCGCGCCGCAGGGTGCTGCGCGGCAGGTCTCTAGGGTCCTGTCGCAACCCTCCCAAAATGGGCTGTTGATGGCGGCCAGGGAGCTGCTCCATAACCCGCCATACGTGGCAGCCTCACCCGATGCACTGAGGCAATGGCATGACGACGTCGACCGCCTCCTCAACCTGGCACAGGTCACCCCGAACTCGGCGGGGGGGGGGGAGGGTTTGTGTCCAGGCAGCGACGTTGCCAAGGCGGCGCATCCGGCTCTATGCACTCCCCATCAGTGAGGAGTGCACGGACCGAAGATCTACGGGCAGAGCTCAACCGCAGACGTGCGGGGGAGGATGCCCGCGTCACCATCGAGCGGGCGCGCATGCTCTGGCTCAGCATCGAGGGTCGGAACCTTGAGACCGAGCTTGATGCGGCAGTGCCAAAGCCGCAAGGTTTCGTCCAGGCTCCTGTGGCTGGGGTTGGCTGCGCAGACCTCGCAAACCACCTACGAGTGGTGGCCTGGCCGTCCAAGTTTTTGCCACACCTGCCAAAAAAGTACGACGGGTCAACCAACCCATCGGAATTCCTGCAGGTCTATATCACCGCCATCACGGCGGCAGGGGGTAACAACGCCGTAATGGCAAGTTACTTTCATGTAGCCTTGACCGGGCCAGCCCGGACATGGCTCATGAACCTCACTCCAGGATCCATCCAATCCTGGGGTGAGCTCTGCGTGCAGTTCATGGTGAACTTCGCCAGCGTGTACCAGCAACATGGCGTGGAGGCCCACCTCCACACTGTGAGGCAACAGCCCGGGGAAATCCTCCGAGCCTTCATCTCCCGCTTCACCAAGGTGCGTGGAACTATTCCACATATTTCCGATGCATCTATTATCATAGCTTTCCGTCAAGGGGTCGTGAGGAGAAGATGCTGAAGAAGTTGGCGACACACCAGGTGCAAACCATCACCACCTTGTTCGCCTTGGCGGACAAATGGGCAAGGGCCGCAGAGGGCCGAGCGTGGCACTCTGTCCCGCAAGGAGGGCTTGCCCAAACAGGGGGCCCCAGTGTTGCTGCCCCGGGCAGTGGCAAGAAGAAGAATAAGAATAACCGTGGCATCAACAGGCCACAAGCTGGGGCTCCGGTCACCGCGGCAGCAGTGCTCGAGAGCCAGAACTCGCGTGGCAAGCGCCCGCGTCAACAGCGTACCGACCCTGGGTCGCGTTCTGTTCATCCCGAGGCTCGCCACAGCGCCACTGAATGCCGCGAGATCCAGAAACTCACAGAGCGCCTTAGCAAGAGGCGTGACCAGGCGTCCAGGGATGGCTCCTCCCCGCCGCGGCGTTCCAGCAAAGAGAAGGTCTCTGATGCCGATGCTGCAGCGGCAGAGAGGGAGTTGGGGTATCAAGCCCCAAAGAAGGACCTTACGGGTCTCTTCCACCAGTCCGACTCTGAGTCTGGTGGGGACGAGCACTGCAAGAAGCTGTACGTTATGTACGGCGGCAGCTCAGAGCTCGTCTCCTGGAGGGACATCAAGAACCTTTGCCGAGAAGTTTTCTCGGTGAAGCCGGAGGCGCCAAAAGCAACACCCCACCAGCGGTGGAGGAGCACCACCATTTCCTTCAGGCCATCCGGCTGCCCGAAAAACATGGCGGGGGCTGGAGTGCTACCACTTGTCACCGCCCCCACCATTGCCAACACCAGGCTCCACCACGTGCTCATCGACGGAGGCGTCGGCCTTAGTGTCATCAGCTATGCAGCGTTCAAACACCTACAGATTCCGGAGTCCAAGTTGGCCCCATCTCGTCCATTCTCCGGAGTGGGCCCTGATCCCGTCTACCCGGTGGGGACCATCTCCCTACCAGTCACATTCAGGACGGAGGTGAACTTGCGCACAGAGAACGTACAGTTCGAAGTTGTGGAAGTGAACCTCCCTTTCAATGCCATCATTGGCAGACTGGCTCTGTACCGGTTCATGGCCGCTGCCCATTATGGGTACTTGGTCCTCAAGATGCCGTCCCCGTCAGGAGTTCTCACCATGCAGGGTGACCGGACCGCTGCGGTGGTGGCAGTAGAGAAGCTGCATGCGATGGCAGCAGGTCTTGCCTCGACTGCCGGTGCAGAAGGGTCCGACCCCTCACCATCACGCGCTAGGGTGCCAGCTAAGGCACCCAAGATCCGTCCGTCTGATACTAACAATGTTCCCGTGAAGACCATCCAGGTCGGAGCGGAGACCTGCCAGACCACCTGCATCGGTGGGAACCTAGGAGAGAAATAGGAAAGCGCGCTCATCACCTTCCTCTGGGCAAACATCGACATGTTCGCTTAGGAACCGTCACAGATGCCCGGGATTCCCAGGGAGGTGATTGAGCACCATCTGAACAGCCACCCCGATGCTAAGCCGGTGCGGCAGAAGCCACGAAAGCAGTCCATCAAGCAGCAGAACTTCATCCGTGAAGAGGTCCGCCCTGTGTGGTTGGCCAATCCGATCGTCGTCCCGAAGGCTAATGGGAAGCTTCAGATGTGCATCGACTACACCAACCTCAATAAGGCATGTCCAAATGATCCCTATCCACTTCCTCGAATAGACCAAATCATAGACTCCACCTCCGGGTGTGACTTGCTGTCCTTCATAGACACCTATTCTGGTTTTCATCAAATCAAAATGGCTAAGGATGATAGGAAGCATATAGCTTTTGTAACAGTGGATGGTCTTTATTGCTATGTTGTAATGCCATATGGACTGCTTAATGCTCTACCCACCTTTGCTCGTGCAATAAACATCACATTAGGTGATTTGGTTAGAGACATAGTTGAGGTGTATGTTGATGACATCGTTGTCAAACTAGAGAATTGAATTCCCTGCTAGAAAATTTAGCTCAAGTCTTCGACAAGCTATGCGCGACCTCTACGAAGCTTAACACCAAGAAATGTGTCTTTGGCATTTCGGCAGGGAAGCTCCTCGGTTTCCTGGTGTCCCACTGGGGGATCGAGGTGAACCCGGATAAGATCCGGGCAATCGAGGCAATGAGACCCCCTGCATGTCTCAAGGACGTGCAGCAGTTGACAGGGTCCCTTGCAGCCCTCAGCCGTTTCATTTCAAGGCTGGCAGAGAGGGCCCTCCCCTTCTTCAAGCTGATGAGGGGGTCCGGTCCATTCACATGTACTGAAGAGGCAGAGCAAGCCTTCCAGGAGATGAAGCAGTACCTCACCTCCCTGCCAGTCCTGGTAGCCCTGGACCCAGGTGAGACGCTGTTTCTGTACCTTGCAGCGATGACTGAAGTCATCAGCATGGTGCTGGTCGCTGAGAGGTCTGAGCATCTCCTACAGGGGGCCTCCGCGGTCCCCCCCTGTAGGAGGTGGAGGTCCGGCCTCCAGCAAAGTGACAACCGACCCTGCTTTCGGGGGTCCGGTCGGGTCCCGGCCCGGGGAAGAACCAGAAGACCTGGGGTCCGGCGAGTCCCCAGCTCAAGGAGAAGGACCCAGTCTCGCTGGCAAAGTCAAGACCATCCAGATGCCGGTCTACTATGTCAGCGAGGTCCTGCATGGGGCAAAGGCCAGATATCCCGAGACGCATAAGCTCCTTTATGCTATACTCATTGCATCCCGGAAGCTCCGCCATTATTTTCAGGTCCATAAGATTGTTGTGGTGACCTCTTACTCTTTGAGGGCCATCCTCCACAATTCCAATACCACCGGCAACATCGCCAAGTGGGCTGCAGAGCTCCCTGGATTTCAACTCAACTTCCAGCCCCACCACGCCATCAAGAGCCAGGTCCTCGCCGACTTTGTTGCGGAGTGGACCCCCAACACCAAGCGTCCCAGGGGGTCCAGACCATGGTTCGGACCCCCCACCTCTGGGAGTCCGGGCTCCGGTGTTCACTGGACCCCACTGGATGCTTTTCTTCGACGGGTCCACACGTAACAAGAAGGCAGGAGCTGGCGTGGTCCTCATCGACCCAAGTGGCGAACAAGTCAAGTACATGGTGCTCCTCGACTTTGACGCCACCAACAACATGGCGGAATATGAGGCCTTGATCTTCGGACTAATGGTGGCCCTATCCCTTGGGATCCGAGAGCTCCTGGTCAAGGGAGACTCCAACTCGTCATCAGGCAAGTCCGGGGGGAGTGCTGTTGCAAATATCCCCAGCTCAACACACTTCAAACGGAACAACCCATTGGTCTATCAGGTCACCGCCCAATTCAACCACGGTTACACAAGATCGAGGTAGGTTTATCTCGCACGAAGCCGAGCTTACAATCACACCATAGCTCACCAACTTTTAATTCACAGAAATATTAAACATTATTAAAATCTGTTTCAAACTTAAAGTAAACTTATACAAACATTGTTTAAAACCACAAGCTATGCAAGCTTGTTTAGAGTCACAGCGGAAGAAATTAACACGCGACTACCCACGTTGCGAAAGTTGACACCACGCTCAGCCCGAAACATGGCGTCATTCCGGAGGGTCATTGCCAGCCGGGGACGGATCCCATTCCACAGACCAGCCAAACGGAATAGAGAATGGACAAGCTGGACTATCCGTTTGGTTCTCATAGGCCATACCTGAAAGACAGACTAGCAAGTCTGAGTATACTAATACTCAGCAAGGCTTAACCAAAAATAGGGTATACTTAACCCATAACTAGACCATGGAGGATTGAGAGGTTCTTATTTTCTTTTTTTTTGCTGAAAAGCAACAAAGAGTATGATCTAATTTTCATGTTTTAGCTTTCAGATTCTAGCTTCATTAACCATTCTAGATAAGCACCTATACTAGACAAGCAAGATAGAGATTAGCATCTATCAAGATTATTCCAACAATAGTTACTGTTCTTACTCTATGTGGTAGAAGGAGCAAGCAGTCTCAATCTCCGCGAGAAACGGATGATTCTGAATAGAATTTCACAACCTTGCAAGGGTAAACCTAACTCACATGCTTGGAACATCCAATGATCGTTCAGAAGCAACCGTTTGACTTTCATTCCAACTCGTGAATCAGGGCCACCACAAGCGACTGTAGGACCATACGCACATAAATGTGCAGGACGTACGTCTGTAGCGTGACTACATGACCGTACTCATGTCCGCTGTGCGGAACGTACTCCCTCATGTTGGTGCATGTGCGAAAAACCAAATTACGAGTGGTGGAGGGGGTATGTCCAGTCCTCGGGCCGATCGGTTACTAGGCTTACCGCTTACCATAATTCGCAGCATGTGGCTAGTACTTTCAAACACTTGACCACAGCTACGACACACTGCAACCTTATCAACTTTTATCCACACAGACGGGGTAACCTTCCAAGTCATGATACCGCACATGACCCCGTCCATCATCCTTATAGTGATTGCAGAATAGTAAACATTCAACTCCTATATCCCGCGAGTGATAGGAAATCACTCGACTTCTACCGGTTCTATTAGCAGAGCATCTATTCGATAAGGACTCAGGCACAATACATAGGTTCCTAGGATTCATGCAACTAGGGTTCCATTTCAACTCCTAGACTTAATGCATAATATAGATATATAAGTATAAAACTGTATAAGTGTAGTAATTTAAAATACTGGGTTATGCGTCGGGGCTTGCCTTCTTAAGCGGGGCTGGGGTCAGGGATGTCAAAGACTTCCGAACCTTGGTTCGGGGCTTCAGTTAAATCCTTGACGACGTTCACCTAGTCTTCAGAAAACTCTTGCTCGGGTTCCTGAATTAACTCGTAGACTCCATCGTCGAGTGTCGCTGACTCTACATGAGATGCAATGATTTGTATTAGGTGGTTTTTGAGTTAAGAATTTCACTTCACGATAAAGTTGCAATCTAACAAATTGATAAACACAACTTCATAAAACAAGAAATTTAAATTCAAACCTACCATTTGTATCTTAATTCAATTATCATAATTGATTGGATTAATTGAATTAGGTTAACAAGTTTGATTTGTATTTTGAAATCCACAAAGGCTGTGGCCTTGAATTTTTGTGGGTAAGTTTACTTCTAACAGACAAGCTTACTATGAATTTTTCATAAATTTCTAATAACATAAACTAAAGCATTTGAAATAAGTTCAAATTTTAAGTTTAAATTCAAACCTTAGGCAAAATAGTGCCTTAAATTCTTGAAAGATTTATTATGAACTACTCATTTATAGAACATCACATGGTGAAAAGATCTAGGCATGAAAACCTTAGTAACATGCTTGAATAAATTTAAAGCATTTCAAGCTTGATTTGCATAAGTTTAAATTATCTCAAGCTAGGGTTCAGTACTGCAAGTGAAAGTTTTACACAAGCTTACTTATAACTTAACCAAGCTACACACCAAAAATCACAAGCAATAGAGCTAGCATTTAAAAGTTATACTCAAGATACCCTTTTGCTAAACTTTAAAATCACTCTAAAAACAATTTGTTTCAAACTAAACTCCAGTAACAAAAGTTGTAGAGCTAGACTTCTGGAGTACAACAAAACTAGTTTGGTAGTTTTTGGATTTTTCTACAAATTCCTATAGATTTTCAAAGTTGGTTGATTTGAAATGGGGGGTACTTATTTTCCGCAGAAAGGCCCCTGGAAAGATTTGAATCCTTGCAATTGGGTCCTTGGCCGGGTTAAACAGAGAAGCCGATCGACGGCGATCGAATTCCGGCAAGGAGGCTCACCGGCGACTAGGGGAAAGTGGGGTGGCCGGTGTTGAGGAAGAGAGGGGCTGACATGGTGGGTCGACGGTGAACAGGGGCGGGCGGCGGGGCTCTGAGGAACAACGATGGCGTTCCGGTGGCTGGAGTGCCGGAGGACAGCGGGGAAGTGGCTAGAAAGCTTCCACGCGATGATGTGGTGCTAGTGGTGTGCTTGGTAGGGGCTGGGAGGCGGCGGAGCGGCGGGACGACGTCGTGACCGAGCGGCGGCGGAGCTCGAGCTCACCGGCGCTGTGGTTTGGGCTGCTCGAGTGTGGGAAAATGAAATTGGACGGGTTCGTGAGCCTCAGTGGGTTGCGGCAGTGTTACTGGAGCACCGAATCGCGGGTGGGAGGCGGCGGAGGCGGCTGACGACGGCGGGCAGGAGCTGCGGCGGAGCTCCGGCAAGGCGTGGCGCTCGGAAAGAAGGAAGAGAAGCAGAATGGGCGTGCGTGAGTGCAAGAGTGAGTCCGTGGAGAGCTCAGGGATGTGCTTCAAGTTGAGGAGGAGACACGGCGAGCGAGAGCTGCTGCTGGCAAGCCGGCGGGCGCAAGGCGCTCGGGACGACGGCAGCGTGACGTGGAGCGGTGAGGAGAGGGCCAGCGCAGGTTGGGTGAGCGGTGGGCGTGGCGCTGGAGGGGCACGTGGCGCGGAGAAGAGCGGTGCGGGGCAGCTGGGGCTCGGGAAAGCGGCCGGCGAAGGCGGCGGTCGGGCGCAAAGGGAAATAGAAAGAGGGAGGGCTGGAGGTAGACAATGAGGACCTTTCTGCAATATTTCAAAAAGTGCAGGGAGTCCACTGTAAATGCAAATTATCTTTCAAACCATAGCTCAAATGAAAATGTGCCCAAAAGCAAAAGTGTAGAGCTTAGCAAGATTTACAACTTTGCTTTAAGGGTCAGCTTCAAAAGTGTCAAATATTTGAATCTAATTTAAAACTTGGTAAAATTTTAAACTTCGGAGAAATCCTATTTTAAATCTACACTCCAATTGAATCCTTAGGGTAGTTTCACTTCTATCTGTGGTTTAAAAGTAAGTACTTGCTTCTTGCAAAACAACCCTTTTATATATTTTGATTTTACCTACCATTCTCACACATTTTGCACCAAAGGACCTAAATTTTCTAGAATTACAAAAAGCCCCTTTTGCCTTTGCATTAAAGTTTTTAACACACATACAAAAGATCAAATGCACAAACTCATACTAGAATCTAGTGTGTTTTTTCCTAAGTACCTGAATGTCACATCCTTCCCCTCTAAAAAGAATCTCGTCCCGAGATTCCAGAATAGGATGGAATCGGACGATCAGATTTGAGAGTTGGCTTGAAGGAAGTCTTGAAAGTTACGCTGAAGATATGATTCGGTTTCCCAAGTCGCTTTTTCTTCAATGTGATGGTCCCACTAAATTTTGAACATTCTGATGGTTTCTCTTCTAGTACTTCTCTCTTTGGTGTCTAGTACTTTGATCGGATGCTCGGTATAAGATAGATCCATTTGGATTTGACTAGATTGGGAGTCGATGATCTCGGTAGGAATTTTGACGCACTTCCTAAGTTGAGATATATGGAAGATATCATGAATGGCTGCTAGTTGAGGAGGAAGTTGAAGACGATATGCTACGGGTCCACAGACCTCGATAATCTCAAAGGGTCCAATATATCGAGGGGCAAGTTTTCCTTTTACGCCGAACTGTTGAATACCTCGAGTAGGAGATACTCGAAGATCCATGAAGTCTCCAATCTGGAATTGTAATGGTCTCCTTCGTATGTTAGTATAGCTTTTCTGTCGAGATTGGGCTGCTTTTAGATTATTCTGAATAGTCTTCACCTTTTCCTCTGCTTCAATGATAAGGTCGGGTCTAAAAATTTTACGCTCGCCGGTTTGTGACCAACTCAAAGGAGTTCAGCATCGGCGACCATATAATGCTTCAAATGGAGCCATCTTGAGACTTGTCTGATAACTATTGATCTAGGAAAATTCTACCAGTGCCAAGCATTCGTCTCAATTTTTATCATACTGAAGTACGCAGGCTCTAAGCATATCTTCTAGAATCTAATTTATTCTTTCTGTTTGCCCGTCTATTTGAGGATGATATGCGAAGCTTCGAATTAACTTAGTTCCGAGAGCATACTGAAGTTGCTCCCAGAATCGAGCGATGAATTGTGCTCCACGATTAGAAATGATGGTCTTAGGTACTCCATGGAGACGAACAATTTGATCTAGATAGATCTCAGCATACTTTTTGGCGTTGTAAGTAGTATGCACGGGAAGGAAATGGGCGGTCTTGGTTAATCGATCAACGATTACCCAAATAGAGCCATGCCTTTGGGAGGTGTTAGGTAAGCCAACGATGAAATCCATGTTGATATCCTCCCACTTCCAAGAGGGAATGGGTAGATGTTGAAGAATACTAGCAGTTTTTTGATGACTGGCCTTAACTCTTTGGCAAATATTACATTCCGAGACATACTTTGGAATTTCTCGCTTCATACGAGTCCACCAAAAGTTGTGTTTCAAATCTTGGTACATCTTGGTACTGCCGGGGTGTATAGAGAATTTGGATAGATGGGCCTTGTCCAATATCTGCTTACGAAGCTTATGATCCTTGGGTACAACGATACGCCCGTTGAACCATAGAACCTCTTCATGATCTACTCAAAAGCACTTGTACTTTTTTTCTCCTTGTGCTAACTTCTGCTTGATGATTCTGACCCCTTTGTCATGCTGTTGTGCTAGAATGATGTTATCCCTAAGCGTAGTTTCAACTGAGAGATGGTTCAAGCTACCTTGAGGAATGATCTCTAGATTGAGCTTCCTCATTTCCCAACAAAGAGTCTCATTGAGAGCCTTTACTGACAAGCAAGAGCAATGTGCCTTGCAGCTAAGTGCATCCGCAACGACGTTGGCCTTGGCTGGATGATAGTGGACTTCTAGATCATAATCCTTGATAAGCTCTAACCAAAGTCTTTGTCTCATATTTAGATCTGCTTGAGTGAAGATGTACTTGAGACTTTTATGGTCAGTACAGATATGGCACTTTGTACCCATCAGATGATGTCTCCAAATTTTAAGTGCATGGATAATGGCTGCGAGTTCAAGATCATGTGTAGGATAGTTCTGTTCATGAGTCTTGAGTGCTCACGATGCATAAGCAATCACTCGGTTATCTTGCATAAGCACACAACCAAGTCCGATTCCCGAAGCATCACAATAGATGTCAAAAGGTTTGGAAACATCCGGTTGAGCCAGAACTGGGGCAGTAGTGAGATGTGCTCTGAGGGTGTGGAATGCATCTTCACATTTCTGATCTCAGGAGAATTTAACTCCTTTCTTCAGTAATTCTGTAATAGGCTTGGCTATTCTTGAGAAATCAGGAATGAAACGACGATAATAGCCAGCTAGACCAAGAAAACAGTGGATCTGATGGACTGATGTAGGAGGCTTCCAGCTCAGCACTTCTTGGACTTTACTTGGATCAATGGATATACCATCACTGGAGATAGTGTGACCCAGAAATTTAACGGTATCCAGCCAAAATTCACATTTGGAGAATTTGGCATACAAGTGGTGGTCTCTTAATCTCTGAAGAATAATATGGAGATGGTTCGCATGATCTTTCGGATTTTTAGAATAAATCAGAATATCATTGTAACATTCCTGTAATTAGAATTTAGACTCTAGGTATTAGTGTGTGGTATGTATAGTAGGATTAGTACAAAGCACTAAGGGTGTATTTGTAAAGTATGAATTTTATAAGTTCTTGTGTACAATTGTGTGAAAATATTCTTAAATGTCAAATTCAATTGACTATAGCAAAGAAAAGTACAAATATGAAGTTAAAAATCTAAGAGAAATAGACTTTGTATAAAACTAAGGATTTATATGAAATTAAAACAAATATAAGGGTTACTTATGAAATGGTTGGAATATAAAAGTCAAATTCAAATTTGCTTAAGGGTTAATGTGTAAAAATACAAGTAATCATGACAGGTCAGAAAATTTGTAAACATGCCCAAAGTTTGATCAAAATTAGGTGGGCAAAGACAAATTAATTTAAATTCCATCTTATTTCAAAATGTAATCCAAATAGCTGTAAACTTTGAGTTTCTGAACCCAAGCCCTAAAGCAAAGTTGTAGAGTTTGAAAAACTCTACAACTTTCATGTTGAACACTTTTTCATTTGACTTTTGTAGCAGTGGGAAAATTTTAGTTTACAGATGGGTCCCTGAATTCTTTAGAAATCACGAACAGGTCCCCCTGACATCCCCTGCTTCGTCTTCCTCTGGCACGCCGCTTCCCCCTCTGCTTCACCTCTGTCTCCGCCGCTCACCGCCGGCGCCGCGCCCAAGGCTCCACCTCCAGCCTCTGCAAGTATCCACGCGTCGCCCTCTACCTCTCACACCTCGGCTCCTCTCTCCCCCTGGCCTCTCCTGCGCTCGCCACGCGCGCGCCGTCGCTGCTCGGCCGCCACCGAGCCGCCGCCGTGGCAAGCCCCCTGTCGAGCGCCCAGCCCTGTGTTAGCGCGCGCTTGAGCCCTACAACAACCCCACCGAGCTGCTGGTCGCATTCTTTTTCTCCTCTTACACTCCCACGTCTCAGAACGCTGTCGCCCGTGCCGCCCGAACGCCGGCGAGCTTGAGCTCACCGTCGACCCACCTCTCCACCGCTGCTCCGCCTACGCTGAAGCGTCCCCCCATCAGGGAAGACTTAAAAGTGTTGCTTTATCAGTCCCAGGAGGCTGATAACACTTTTATTACGTCAGATGGTACATCACCGTACAACTCTACGCGGTAATGGGCAGTGAAGCGCCACTATCGCGAGGATTACAACCAAAACCCACACAACTACACTAGCTACGAACAAAGGATCATCAGAGTCTTGCGCCATGCGGAATCCAACGGTGGCCTCAACCACAGGCAAGACTGGGTGCAGGACGAAACCCTACTCGTTGTCTTCGGGGACGTAGTCTGGATCTTCCACTGTAAAAGTAAGAATGGGGTGAGTACAAACGTACTCAGCAAATCCAATCACACCCACGGAAGGGGGGGGTATAATAAAATTTAATGCACAGGATATTCCAAGAATAAGGTTACGGTTCATTTGCGGAAAACACAGTTATATGCAGGGGTTCGTTTTAAAAAACACTTTTCAAAACAGGTGTTCTTATACCAAGAAGCACACAGTGTTGATCCACATAGGATCTAGGTTTGAAAATGCTACCGGACTCCCCGTCCGCCGTAGCTCACGGCACAACTGCCGGACACCTTCCAAACGACTCACACCAGCCCATCATTTCCCAGAGGTAAACACTAGTTATGTGACCACACCATAACTTGCCCAATACCGTGGGCACGGCTATTCGAATAGATTTTAACTCTGCAGAGGTGTGCAACTTTACCCACAGGTGGGGTACCACAGCACGAACACCTTAGTGCCGGTGCAGATCCCAACAAAGCCATTACCCACCTTAGCTAGACCTGACTAGCCACCACGGGATCCATCAAGGGGTCATTCGACCTATCTCCGAGGTTTAACCGGGGCATAAGTCACACAGAGCTTATCCCTTCTCCTTGATCACCCGTTGCTCTCAGCTCTCCTGATGGCTATCAGGCTAACTAGTGGGATTTATGCTAAGCCGTTGCCCATACAACGGTCAAGTGGTTCGCATGACAAGAAGCTAGGTGAGATGTCACATCAACTCGGTCCTTAGGGGTGACAAGATGGATATCTCCCCTCCACGCTCAACCACACAGGTACGAGCACACCAACGGCAATTCACACAGAAATGCCATCCATCCCGTCCGACTCGTTTCTCAAATCCACATTTTACCCTTTCCCACACACACGCATTTTCTTTATAAAATCAGGTGGTCAAGGTATGGTTGTCACAACAAGGGTGGCTATCCTACCATGGTTACGGCACGCAAAACCATGCAATTTTATAAAACAGGCCATCGGGTTGTGTTTATAAAAACTAGGACAAAAACATGCATCAAAGGGCGGAATTGAACTTGCCATCGTCAAACTCTTGCGGGTGGTCCTGATCGTAGCACTGTCCCTCGGGCTCGGAGTCGCGGAACTGGTTCTCGTTCGCTTGATCACAGTCGAGGCCTTCCTCGTTCACTCCGTGTCCTACGATGCAAACAAACAGACACACAATCAAGCACAAGAACTAAAAGCTTTTATCGTTGAGCTCGAATCGGAAATAATTCAGTTACGGAGGTAGGGTTAATATTTTCGGGTGGTTTCTTAATGGTATGGCTAGAACTACTCTAGAAATGGAGTGGTAAAGTTTCGGGTCGATCGGAGGTTGTTTCGCACATAAAATGACGAGCTAAAGGGGGTTCGGGTGGTTGAACAGGGCTCTAGGGGTTTATTCGTAGGTATCTGGAAATAGCAGGGACCTTTTTGTAAATCCCAGAAATTCTCGGGGCATGCTAAAGAGTGTCAAATGTATCTAGGTTCCAGTATTGGAGGGTTCAATTTGAATTAATAGGAAGAACGAGGTCTCTTTTGCAAAAGGGGAATGAATAGGGGAGTGTTCATGGGAAAGGAGGGGTTTTTGGGGAAAAACAGGGAAAAGGGAGGGGCTATGGGCAAAATGCCCTTCTCCTTCCTCTCCCCCTTGCAAAATAGAGGAGGGGGAGGGCAGGGCGCCGGCGGCGGCCCAATCCGGCCGGTCAGGGCATGGCGGCGGTCCGGGGGTGGGGGAAAAGAGAGAGGGGGGCACGGGTATCCTTTCCCCGGCCTCACCTTGGGCCGAGGTGGAGCGAGGGAGCGCGCCCACGGGAGCAAGCGGCGGCGGGCGGAGGCGTTTGCGGCGGCGGCGCTGTGAGCTAGGGGAGGGGCGGGCGGTGGCAGTGCAGGCCGTGGGGGAGGTGGCGGCTGCTCGGGGGCCTATTTATAGGCGGCTGAGCGGGCGGGCGGGTGGTGGCCGGCGGAGCGGCTTCGGGACGGCCATTAATGGCGCTTGGCCGTTCGCGGACGTCGTGGAGCGGCGTGGTGGCGAGGGCGCCGAGGTACCGTACGTGGAGCTGTGCCGGCACAGGAGCAGGGAAGCGATGGCGTGCGCGGTGGGGCGGAATGCGGCACGGCGGGCGGCGCGTCGTTGCAGCTCGGCGTGCGTGTGCAGGCGACGTGCGGCACGGCGGGCGGCGCGGCACGCGGGGCACGCGCGGGCGCGCGCGTGCGCGGGTGGCGCGACACGGCGCGGGCCAGGGGCGTGGTGCGGCCGGCGGTCGGCACGGCGCGGCGCACGGTCACGCGTCACGCGTGCGTGCGTCGCGGCGCGGCCGGGCAGGAGCTCGCGCGCGGCGCGGCGAGGGCTCGTGCGTGGCACGGCAGGGGCTAGCGCGCGGCCGGGGTGTGCGCGCGGGGTGCTCGGGCGCGCACTCGCGCGTGAGGGAAGAGGGCCGTGGCTCGGGCCAAGCAGGAGAGGGCGGCGTTAAGGAGCAGGGGAGAGGAGAAGGGAGGAGAAGGGAAATGGGAAAAGAAGAAAGGGAGAAGAAAGAGAGGGAAAAAGAAAGGAAATAGGAGGGAGAGAGAAAAAGAGAAAGGAGAAAGGGGAGGGAGAGAAAGGGAGGGGCGCGTCGGCGCCGATCGCGGCGGCGACCGCGGTCGGTCGGCCACGCGCGAGCGTCGACCGCGCGCTGCGCGAGAAGCACAGCATTGCACCGGCGCTGATCGCGGAAAGCGGTCACGCGTAGGTGGTACGGGAGGGGACATCGGTCAGGTCCGCTGTCGGACAGGAAGGGTTAGGGTTAGGGTTTTGGCGACGAATGACTTTTAAATGAGGCACTCTAGCGCGTGATTTAATTTGGTAGATTTTCAGGGCGTCACAAACCTACCCCACTTAAATGAATCTCGTCCTCGAGATTCGGCTGGCTCCTAAATAGATGAGGAAACTCCTTCTTTAACGCCTCTTCGCGTTCCCACGTTGCTTCTTCAACTCCGTGTCTGCTCCATTGAACCCTGCAAATCCATACTTCGGAGTTTCTCGTCCTCCTAGTGACAGTGTCTAGAATCTTGACCGGTACTTCCTGGTATCGCAGATCCGGTTGTAGGTCTATTGTTTCTACCGGCACGTGTTCTCCTTCGGGTACTCTCAAACATCTCCTTAATTGCGAGACGTGAAACACTGGATGTATATCCGACATTTCTTCTGGTAACTCCAGTTGGTATGCCACGGCTCCGACTCTCTTTAGAACTCGATACGGTCCAATGTATCGAGGGGCCAATTTTCCTTGCACTTGAAATCTTCGTGTCCCTCGAATGGGTGAGACCTTGAGATAAACAAATTCTCCCGGGTTGAAACTTATTTCCCGCCTCTTCTTGTCTGCATAGCTCTTTTGTCGGGACTGAGCTGCTTTCAATTTCTCGCGGATCTTCGCTACTTTTTCTTCTGCTTCTTTTATAAGTGCGGGTCCTACTAGGGCACGCTCTCCAACTTCTGACCACATCAGGGGAGTTTTGCACCTCCTTCCATAGAGAGCTTCGAATGGCGACATGCCCAAGCTGGCTTGGTAACCATTGTTATACGAGAATTCTGCATAAGGTAGACTCTGCTCCCAATCATTTCCATAGGTTAAGACGCATGCTCTCAGCATGTCCTCCATGACCTGATTTACCCTTTCGGTCTGACCATGCGTTTGTGGGTGGTATGCGGAGCTAAAATCCAACTTAGTGCCCATGGCTTTATGCAGGCTTTTCCAAAATCTAGAGGTGAATTGGGTTCCTCTGTCTGAGACAATTCTGCTAGGCACTCCATGTAACTTTACTATGTTTTCCACATAAAGCTTTGCCAGCTTCTCTCCACCGTAAGTGGTTCGTACGGGTATGAAATGAGCCGACTTAGTGAGTCGATCCACTATTACCCATATGGAATCGTGTCCCTTCTGTGTTCTGGGTAGACCCACTACAAAGTCCATTCCTATTTCATCCCACTTCCACACCGGAATAGGCAAGGGTTGCAATAATCCTGCCGGCTTCTGATGTTCGGCCTTTATCCTTTGACAAGTGTCACAATGAGCCACAAATCGTGCAATATCCGCCTTCATCCCATTCCACCAATATTTTTGCTTTATATCCATATACATTTTGGTGGATCCTGGGTGGATGGAGTAGGCCGAGTTATGGGCTTCGTCCATGATTACCTGCCTGAAGTCTCCATCCTGGGGTACACAAATTCTATCCTCATACCATAACGTTCCTTTGTCGTCCACTCTAAAACCTGGTGCTTTGTTTTCTCCAGTTTGCTTGCAGATCTTTACTAGCTCTTGATCCGAGTTTTGAGCCTCTCTAATTTTATCCTCTAGTGTTGGTTGGACGTTCAGCACATGGCTGGAACCTCGCGAGACAATGTGCACATTTAATCGTGCCATCTCCTCGCGCAGATGATCATCTTTGGGCCCATAGGATTTCCGGCTTAAGGCGTCGGCTACTACATTTGCCTTTCCGGGGTGGTAATGGATCTCTAAATTGTAGTCCTTAACCAACTCCAACCATCTCCTCTGCCTTAGGTTCAAATCCGGTTGGGTGAAGATATATTTCAAACTCTTATGGTCGGTGTAAACCTCACACTTATTTCCAATCAAATAATGTCTCCAAATCTTAAGGGCATGCACTACGGCCGCTAATTCCAAGTCATGGGTCGGATAATTCTGCTCATGAGCCCTGAGTTGGCGGGAGGCATATGCAACAACCTTTCCGTCTTGCATCAGTACACACCCTAATCCTTGTCGGGATGCGTCACAATAAATGACAAAGTCCCGATGAATGTCCGGTAGGGTCAGCACTGGGGCGGTTGTCAGTCTTCGCTTCAATTCTTGAAAACTTCTTTCACAGGATTCTGTCCAAGTGAACTTTTTCTCCTTCTTAAGAAGTTCCGTCATGGGTCGGGCTATCTTAGAGAATCCCTCAATAAATCTCGATAGTATCCGGCTAATCCAAGAAAACTTCTGATCTCACTAACGTTAGTCGGTTGCTGCCAATTGGATACGGCTTCAACCTTCTCTGGGTCCACCGCTACTCCTTCCGCGGTCAGAATGTGACCAAGGAAAGCTACTCTCTCCAGCCAGAATTCACACTTGCTAAATTTTGCATATAGTTTGTGTATCCTTAATTTTTCCAACACTACCCGCAGATGTTGTTCATGTTCCTGAACACTCTTGGAGTAAATAAGTATGTCGTCGATAAAGACTACGACAAACTTATCCAGCTCGTCCATAAACACTTTGTTCATGAGGTTCATAAAGTAAGCAGGGGCATTGGTTAGTCCGAAGGACATTACGGTGAACTCAAACTGCCCGTAGCGGGTGACAAAAGCTGTTTTAGGGATATCACCTTCTCTAATCTTGAGCTGGAAGTATCCTGACCTTAAGTCGATCTTGGAGAAGTACTTGGCTCCCTTTAGCTGATCGAACAGGTCGTCAATCCTGGGGAGGGGGTACTTATTCTTAATGGTAACCTCGTTTAGTGCCCGGTAATCTACACACGACCTCATACTCCCATCTTTCTTTTTGACAAACAGAACTGGGGCTCCCCAAGGCGACGAGCTTGGCCTGATGAAACCAATCCGTTGTAGTTCTTCTAGTTGTTTCTTTAATTCTGTTAACTCGGATGCCGCCATCCTATAGGGTCTTTTGGCTATAGGGGAGGTTCCGGGGATAAGGTCGATGACGAATTCTATATCCCTGTCTGGTGGCATGCCAGGAAGTTCCTCGGGAAAAACATCTGGGTAATCGTTCACTACCGGGACTCCTTCTGAGGGCTGTGCTTCCATGCTAAACACCATTGGGTCAAATTTACTATCCCGGGTATGGCAGATCACTTGTACTCCTTCAGGGTTTGTTAGGTGTACCACTTTGTCAGTGCAGCCTATGAGACCATTGTGTCGGCTTAACCAGCCCATTCCAAGAATTACGTCTATTCCCCCAGACTTAAGTACTACCAAGTCTGCTAGAAATTCTACCCCACTTAAATTGATTCTTACCCGTAGACAGCCTAATTGACAATTGATGTCGCCTCCAGGCGTCCGGGTTAATAGGGGTGTTTTTAGTAGTACTGTGGGTATTTTGTGTTTTTCCACAAAGCTTGAGGATATGAACGAGTGCGATGCTCCAGAATCAAATAGTACTGTTGCCAGAGCTGAGTTGACTAGATACTCACCGAGCACTACTCCCTGAGCTTCTTGAGCCTCCTGCGCGTCGATGTGATTGACGCGGGCTCGTCCAAATGATTGCTGGGATTGCTTCGTCTGCTGACTGTTGTCATTGTTGCGGACGGGCACTCGGTTGGCACCGGTCAGGGCTGGTCTGGGCCCATTCACTGTGTTGGAGAAGGCTGACGTGGCCGGCTTATTCTTGGCATAAGGGCAGTTGGCAATGTAATGCCCTATCTCGCGGCAGTTGAAACAGGCCCTAACATTGTTGTTGTCAGGGGCGACCTGGCTTGTATTGCTCTGCGGGGCCCTCGTGGCACTCTGGCTTCTAGGTGGGGCCTGTGATCCTGTCACTTGAGACTGAGTTCTATACTGCATCGGGGCCTGAGATCTTGGTGCAGTGTAGCTGGAGTTCCTTGGCTTTTGGTAGCGGTCCTGTTGGCGGGCCTTACTTTCCAAGAACTTGCGTTTGTTGTCCTTTCTTTCTTCAGCCTTGGCCCTTTCCGTGAGGATAGCCTTGTTCATCAGAGTGTTAAAGTCCGGATAGATCTGGGGAGTAAGTAAGGTCCGGAGTTCTGGGCTTAACCCCTTCTTGAACATGTCTTGCTTCTTATCGTCGTCGTTTACTTCTTCCGGCGCGTACCGGGCCAATTCTATGAACCGGTGGGTGTATTCTTCCACCGTCATGCTTCCCTATTGTAGTGCGCGGAACTCATCCGCCTTGCGCTTCATAGTGGCCGAAGGGATGTGGTAGCAGCGGAACTCCCTTACGAATTCTCCCCAGGTGATGGTAGAGGCATCTTCGGCTGCGGCACAATAGTTTTCCCACCAGGATAATGCTGTTCCGGTGAGCTGGTGGGCTGCCAGAAGGACTTTATCCCGGTCCTGGCATTCGAATGGTTCGAGCTTCCTCTGAATTACTCACAACCAGTCGTCAGCATCCAACGGGTTGCAGGATCCGGCGAAGGTAGGTGGCTTGGTCCTTAGAAAGGCCGTCAGCTTGTCGTTCATGTTCTGCCCTCGTGGTTGCCGGTTAACGAGGGCGTTGGCCAGTGTTTCCAGTATTAGAGTCTGGTTGTGAATTATTTGTGCCAGCTCTCCGAGGGGTGGGGGTGGTGGTAGTTGCTCTTCTCCTTGGTTTTCTCCTCGGTTCTGGCTTACTTCTTGTTCTCCTTGTGGAAGATTTTGCCCTACAGGCTGCGCTTCGGCACCAGCGGCTGCAGGGTTCCGGCTGCGGGAGGCCCTTGCGATACTTCGGGGAGCCTTCTGTTGATTGGGTAGAGTGGGGTTACTATTATGTGATGTTTAAGTTGTTTAATTCGTATATATAAGGCAGAATTTACCTTCTGCCGGTACTCGTATAAACAATCAGCACACAACAAACCAGCACACACATCACAAACAACAAGCACAAACCATTTTATTACTGCAAGGGGGTACAACTTGGGGGGTACGACTAGGTCTCGTGCTACTCGGCCAAGGTCTTGTCTAAGAGCACGTCTTAAGCTGGGGGGGTGCATCACTGGGACGGCGTCGGTTATTCTATTCGTGAGGTGTGCCTTCTTCCGGGGCGGAAAGGGTGAGAGGTTCTCGCTCGCCGTCTTCTGGGTCCCCATCGGTCAGGGGCTGCATTGCAGCATCCCCTTCGTCGGCGGCAGCAGAACTTTCAGGATTCTCGGGTGGGGCTCGTGTGCTCCCAAAGAGTGATCCCCACCCTATGACAGGTGTCCCGAGTAAAACATGGTCTTCCCCTATTGCCGGGACTGGTGTCCCGCTTTGGGTCCAATCTTGCATACGCCGATCTCGGGCCTGCCTGAGGCTTTCTTGGGCGACTGCTTCGCTACTGACCGCGGCTACGGCTCTCGCCTCGGCATGGGCGGCTCGGATCTGCTGTATCCTCACCGCGAGCTCTGCTTGCTCGGCTCGATGGGTCTGCTCCCTTAGAAGGTTGGCTTGCTCATCAAAGAGTTGGTCCAGGGCGGCTAGGTAAGTGGCCACTTGGTACAGGGGGCCTTCTTCGTGGCGTCGTCGCTCCAGGTTTCTCATGCGTGCTTCCCAGACTGGGGTTCTGATGGCCGGCGGGAAGAACTTCGCTGGTGTAGGGGCGAGGTGTTCTTCAAAAATCCGGCACAAGTAACGGAGTGCTTTTCTGATGGCCAAGGGGTAGGTGTCTTGGTGTCTAAACCCTGTGGCGGTCGCTCGCCAGGGCTGGATGTCGGGGTAGCGGTTGCTCCTGGCGATGACCAGGATCACCCTGCAGCGGAGGGTACCATGGTGCTCGTACTCTCGGCTGTAGTACCTTGGGCGCTCTGTAACGCCAAGGCCTTCCAGGGTGTTGATCAAGAGGCTGGGGAATCCAGGTGCAGCTTGGCAATCGCCCTGGGTCCATCCTTCCTCAGCCATCTGAAATAGAAACAGGGTAAACAATCTGGTACAGGTGCAACGGGAGTAGATGATATTTATTATTACAACAAGGGTGGTACAGTTTTCATGGACGCGTCGTCATTAGGTAGGGTTTTAGCTAGGGGTGCTAATCCTATCATGGGGATTCTTCCTCGGTCTTGATAGAGCGCTTCTTTATTGGAAGGAACCGATCCATCTCGTTTTCGGTCTGAGTACCCTTATCCCAATGGGTTTCCATGGGTCCTTCTTCTTCTTCCTCGATCCATCCACCTATTCCGTTGCGGCTCTCGTACTCTTGCATCTGGGCTTGGAGGGCGGCTAAGGAATACTCGGCGCTTGCGGCTCTTGTCCGTTGTTCCTCTAACTCCTGGGTTAACTTTTCAATCCCATGGATTAGCTGCTTCAGTTGTGCCGCCTGCTCGCGGTAGAGTGCATCCAAGCCAGTGAGGTAGATGGACAGGTAGGAAACCGTGTCTTCCAGGTCTTCTTCTTCTCGTCCAAGTCCCCTCATTCGGGCCATCCAAGTGCGCCCTCTTCCCTCAGCGGGTGGGAAAAATCCCATAGGAGTCCGCTGAAGGTGGTGCCTGTAGAGCGCACGCAGTCGCCGCAGGGCTTTACGAGCGGCCTTTCGATAGGTGTCGGGGAAGCGGAAACCAGTGGTGGAGATGAACCAAGGGTCCTCATCAGGGTAGCGGGTGCTTTTCTCCACAAAAACCATCATGTCGCACCGAAGGGTGCCTCCGGCGATGTACTCACGGTAGGCATACTCCGGTGGTTCCATAACCCCGACGCGTTCCAGGCTGAGCAATAGCAACTTGGGGAGGCCGGGCTCTGCGTGGCAGATTCCGCTAACCCATCCATTGCCAGCCATCTGGAACAAGGCAAAGACCAGGGGTGAGTGTTTGCAGAAAATTTCTAGATCGGGACAAATTCTAGGGCCTGAAAAGGGGTTTCGCTCCTAGGGTCGCGTCCTACGGCCAGTCTACGGCTCTGATACCACCTGAAGCGTCCCCCCATCAGGGAAGACTTAAAAGTGTTGCTTTATCAGTCCCAGGAGGCTGATAACACTTTTATTACGTCAGATGGTACATCACCGTACAACTCTACGCGGTAATGGGCAGTGAAGCGCCACTATCGCGAGGATTACAACCAAAACCCACACAACTACACTAGCTACGAACAAAGGATCATCAGAGTCTTGCGCCATGCGGAATCCAACGGTGGCCTCAACCACAGGCAAGACTGGGTGCAGGACGAAACCCTACTCGTTGTCTTCGGGGACGTAGTCTGGATCTTCCACTGTAAAAGTAAGAATGGGTGAGTACAAACGTACTCAGCAAATCCAATCACACCCACGGAAGGGGGGGGTATAATAAAATTTAATGCACAGGATATTCCAAGAATAAGGTTACGGTTCATTTGCGGAAAACACAGTTATATGCAGGGGTTCGTTTTAAAAAACACTTTTCAAAACAGGTGTTCTTATACCAAGAAGCACACAGTGTTGATCCACATAGGATCTAGGTTTGAAAATGCTACCGGACTCCCCGTCCGCCGTAGCTCACGGCACAACTGCCGGACACCTTCCAAACGACTCACACCAGCCCATCATTTCCCAGAGGTAAACACTAGTTATGTGACCACACCATAACTTGCCCAATACCGTGGGCACGGCTATTCGAATAGATTTTAACTCTGCAGAGGTGTGCAACTTTACCCACAGGTGGGGTACCACAGCACGAACACCTTAGTGCCGGTGCAGATCCCAACAAAGCCATTACCCACCTTAGCTAGACCTGACTAGCCACCACGGGATCCATCAAGGGGTCATTCGACCTATCTCCGAGGTTTAACCGGGGCATAAGTCACACAGAGCTTATCCCTTCTCCTTGATCACCCGTTGCTCTCAGCTCTCCTGATGGCTATCAGGCTAACTAGTGGGATTTATGCTAAGCCGTTGCCCATACAACGGTCAAGTGGTTCGCACGACAAGAAGCTAGGTGAGATGTCACATCAACTCGGTCCTTAGGGGTGACAAGATGGATATCTCCCCTCCACGCTCAACCACACAGGTACGAGCACACCAACGGCAATTCACACAGAAATGCCATCCATCCCGTCCGACTCGTTTCTCAAATCCACATTTTACCCTTTCCCACACACACGCATTTTCTTTATAAAATCAGGTGGTCAAGGTATGGTTGTCACAACAAGGGTGGCTATCCTACCATGGTTACAGCACGCAAAACCATGCAATTTTATAAAACAGGCCATCGGGTTGTGTTTATAAAAACTAGGACAAAAACATGCATCAAAGGGCGGAATTGAACTTGCCATCGTCAAACTCTTGCGGGTGGTCCTGATCGTAGCACTGTCCCTTGGGCTCGGAGTCGCGGAACTGGTTCTCGTTCGCTTGATCACAGTCGAGGCCTTCCTCGTTCACTCCGTGTCCTACGACGCAAACAAACAGACACACAATCAAGCACAAGAACTAAAAGCTTTTATCATTGAGCTCGAATCGGAAATAATTCAGTTACGGAGGTAGGGTTAATATTTTCGGGTGGTTTCTTAATGGTATGGCTAGAACTACTCTAGAAATGGAGTGGTAAAGTTTCGGGTCGATCGGAGGTTGTTTCGCACATAAAATGACGAGCTAAAGGGGGTTCGGGTGGTTGAACAGGGCTCTAGGGGTTTATTCGTAGGTATCTGGAAATAGCAGGGACCTTTTTGTAAATCCCAGAAATTCTCGGGGCATGCTAAAGAGTGTCAAATGTATCTAGGTTCCAGTATTGGAGGGTTCAATTTTAATTAATAGGAAGAACGAGGTCTCTTTTGCAAAAGGGGAATGAATAGGGGAGTGTTCATGGGAAAGGAGGGGTTTTTAGGGAAAAACAGGGAAAAGGGAGGGGCTATGGGCAAAATGCCCTTCTCCTTCCTCTCCCCCGTGCAAAATAGAGGAGGGGGAGGGCAGGGCGCCGGCGGCGGCCCAATCCGGCCGGTCAGGGCATGGCGGCGGTCCGGGGGTGGGGGAAAAGAGAGAGGGGGGCACGGGTATCCTTTCCCCGGCCTCACCTTGGGCCGAGGTGGAGCGAGGGAGCGCGCCCACGGGAGCAAGCGGCGGCGGGCAGAGGCGTTTGCGGCGGCGGCGCTGTGAGCTAGGGGAGGGGCGGGCTGTGGCAGTGCAGGCCGTGGGGGAGGTGGCGGCTGCTCGGGGGCCTATTTATAGGCGGCTGAGCGGGCGGGCGGGTGGTGGCCGGCGGAGCGGCTTCGGGACGGCCATTAATGGCGCTTGGCCGTTCGCGGACGTCGTGGAGCGGCGTGGTGGCGAGGGCGCCGAGGTACCGTACGTGGAGCTGTGCCGGCACAGGAGCAGGGAAGCGATGGCGTGCGCGGTGGGGCGGAATGCGGCACGGCGGGCGGCGCGTCGTCGCAGCTCGGCGTGCGTGTGCAGGCGACGTGCGGCACGGCGGGCGGCGCGGCACGCGGGGCACGCGCGGGCGCGCGCGTGCGCGGGTGGCGCGACACGGCGTGGGCCAGGGGCGTGGTGCGGCCGGCGGTCGGCACGGCGCGGCGCACGGTCACGCGTCGCGCGTGCGTGCGTCGCGGCGCGGCCGGGCAGGAGCTCGCGCGCGGCGCGGCGAGGGCTCGTGCGTGGCACGGCAGGGGCTAGCGCGCGGCCGGGGTGTGCGCGCGGGGTGCTCGGGCGCGCACTCGCGCGTGAGGGAAGAGGGCCGTGGCTCGGGCCAAGCAGGAGAGGGCGGCGTTCGGGAGCAGGGGAGAGGAGAAGGGAGGAGAAGGGAAATGGGAAAAGAAGAAAGGGAGAAGAAAGAGAGGGAAAAAGAAAGGAAATAGGAGGGAGAGAGAAAAAGAGAAAGGAGAAAGGGGAGGGAGAGAAAGGGAGGGGCGCGTCGGCGCCGATCGCGGCGGCGACCGCGGTCGGTCGGCCACGGGCGAGCGTCGACCGCGCGCTGCGCGAGAAGCACAGCATTGCACCGGCGCTGATCGCGGAAAGCGGTCACGCGTAGGTGGTACGGGAGGGGACATCGGTCAGGTCCGCTGTCGGACAGGAAGGGTTAGGGTTAGGGTTTTGGCGACGAATGACTTTTAAATGAGGCACTCTAGCGCGTGATTTAATTTGGTAGATTTTCAGGGCGTCACATACGCTGACCCAATCCTCAGCTCCACCTCACCTTCGCGCAGCTTCCCCGCCAGTTCCCTTCTCCACTCGAACACCGGAGCTTCATTCCCGACGGCCACCATCCGCCGCCGCCTCCTGCCCACCGTGGGCCCAGCCTGCTCCGGGCACCCCCGCGCCACCACGACCCCCTAGCCGGCACCACGTCATCCCTGTGAAGCTCCACGAACCATCAAGTTGAATCCTAAGGCTGTGCATCGTCCTCCCGACGATCGCCGGTATTGGACCTCGCCGCCGCCGCCACTGTCTTCGTCGATTGCTTCTCCTCCGACACGAATTCTTCCAATTAGTTGCACCTACACGTTCCCCATGACATGCTGGTTCTTGTGCGCAGGTTCCTTGCCCACGTTGATCACCGGAACCTCGTCGTCGCCGTCGACCTCTCCGCCGTCGCCTCGGGTCCTCGTCGGGATTCCACTTTCCGGCCACCCTAGCCCTCGACAAGTGGAGCAACGGGATCACCGTAAGCTCCTAAGCCTGTCCCTGCCCTTGAACCTCGCCGCCGGTGACCGCCATCGCCGGAACATGGCCGCCCCTGTCTTGTTCTGTTCGGGTCCACGGCCAAGGACTTTGGTTTAGAAGAATCGAAACTTCAGGGGGTTTTATGCATAGCTTTAGACTCAGAGGAATAGTATCCAGGGACCTCCTTGTGTAAATATTTCTGCCAACTTAGAGATGCTATATCTTTTCGAGGGAAAATCATAAAATTGTAAACTAAATTTTGTTGGAATCTTTAGATAAAGATCTGCAACTTTGCTTAAAGGGTCAACTTCATTTTTTAATGTTTGATGGTCTAATTTAAATATCAAATTTAGTTGCTTGTAAGCTTAGGAAATGCATAGTAATTCATAGAAAAATGATAAAATAGTAAAAATAGTTCTGTTAATTTTCTTTCAACATATAGAATTGAAGAAAAATAATTATCCTGGTATTCTATTATTGGTTCCTTAATGTACAAGTTTAAATAGAAATAGTATATAGTTCATCTTACATAATTAATTTTTTTATATATGTTAATGGTTCAAAAATCATGAAAAATATATTAAGGTTCTATTTTGTATTATTGCCACATATTATTAAGTTTTCAACTACGAGTTGGGTGTTAAATAATTTGGACATAATATAATTGATTTATAATGTAATGGTAACTTAAAATTCATATAAATTAGTGAGGTCAATATATAAAGCTTTTTAATAAAAATGTTAGGAACCACCCCACTTGTTGCTCCATGCTACTAGTTAGTTAATTAATGTAATCCACCCTGTTGTTTAATGGGTTTAGATAAAACATATAATGCTCGCTAAATGACTGCCCAGTACAGGGTAATTAAGTTGTTCATCAAAATATAATATCCTTTACATGGAATTGCAACTTTATCGTGAATTGAAATACAAATGTATGCATCCATTAAACTTCATCTTGCATATCATGTAGACTCGACCACTCTCGCTGACGGGGACTATCAGCTGATTCCGGATCAAGAAGGAGGTTATTCTGAAGACTCCGGGAATCTCGTCGCGGATTTCTCTGAAGCCCCGAACCAAGGTTCGGAAGATATAAATTTGACTAACCCCAACCCTATCAGCGAAGGCAAGCCCCGGACATAACCCCTACTTTATTACACTGCAACCTATACTATTTATGTATATCTTTATGCATTAAGTTCTTAGGAGTTGTTTGTAAACCTTAGTTGCATAATTCCAGGAACCTATATATTGAACACTAGAACTTGAGTCCGAATAGCTGCTCTGCTTATAGGACCGGTAGAAGTCGAGTGATTTCCTGTCACTCGCGCGATATATAGGAGTTGTAATGTTTACATTCCTGTTATCACTATAAGGATGATGGACGGGAGTTTTATGAGGTATCATGGTCAAGATGATACCCCGTCTGTTTTGATGAATTTGATAAGGTCGCAGTGTGTGGTAGCGGTGGTTAAGCGTTTGAAAGTACTAGCCACATGCCGTGAAATATGGTAAGCGGTAAGCCTAGTAACCGATCGGCCCGAGGAGTGGACATACCACCCACCACATGTATTTGCTTCTTTTGGTTACTTTGTTCGACGTGTAGGCATACGTGTTGCTGGGCAACCAGGAGTACGGGTTTTGTAGTCGCGCTACAAACGTACGTCCTGCACTTTGGAAGTGCGTATGACCTGCAGTCGCTTGTGGTGGCACTGATCCACGAGTCGGAATGAAAGGCAAACGGTTGCTTCGGAACGACCCTGTGGTGTTCCAAGCGTGTGTGTTAGGTTTACCTTGCAAGGGTTGAATCTCGATTCAGAATCGTCCGCCTCTCACGATGTATGAGACTGCTTATTCCCTTTACCACATAGAGTAACAAGAGTAATTATGTGATTATCAAAGATGATGTTTGAGTAAAGATTCTACCATGTTTGAATAGTTATAGGTGCTTACCTAGAATGGTTAATCAACTAGAACCTGAAAGCTAAAAGTTGAAATTAAGGATCTACTCTTGTTGCTTTTCAGCTGAAAACCCTACCCAAAGCTAAAAGCCATCATGAGTTTAGTTATGGGCTAAGGTATACCCATCTCCGGGTAAGTCCTGCTGAGTATTAGTATACTCAGCCTTGCTTTTGTTGATTTACTGCAGGTAATCCTCCTGATGAGCCAGCATTCATTACCCCGTGGCCCTACCCTTTGCCTGATGGTTGGTCCGTGTTATGGGATCCGTCCCCGGCCAACACAGATTCCGCCGAGTGATATTATGCCAGGGCTAGCATAATATCTGTAATGACGACGTGTATAATGACTACGCTTTTCAAACTCCGCTGTTTTGTCTGAAAACTAAAACCTGTCTTGTAATAATCTCTCCTCCGTGGGAGCTAATGATGCTTTGTACGTTTTTGTAATATAACTGCCTGTGGTGTAAGATACTTTGGCATTGTATCTCTGGACTCACCTTCGTGTGAGGTACCTTGTTGGATCCTGCGTTCGGTGGTTTATCGGGACGTTACCCGACAGACCAATAGTTTTATACCGTTTGAAGTACGAGGTAGCCCTTCGGTGAGGACTCGCGTACTTGAGCCGGTATAAATCAGGTTGGTTCTGCCACAATCATCAATGAAGACCACTACGAATTTGTCGAGTTCTTGCATGAAGATAGAGTTCATGAGATACATGAAGTATGCTGCTGCATTGGTAAGACCAAACGACATGACCAGATATGCATAGAGTCCATATCTGGTGGAAAAGGCTGTTTTTGAAATGTCACTTGGCCTGATCTTGATTTGATGATATCGTGAGCGGAGGTCAATCTTAGAGAATACCCGGGCTCTGGCTAACTGATCGAATAGAATGTCAATGCGGGGCAAAGGATACATGTTTTTGATAGTTACCGCATTGAGAGGACGATAATCTACACATAACCTTAAACTATTGTCCTTTTTCTTCACGAATAGGGCTGGACAACCCCATGATGAAGCACTCGGACGAATAAAACCTTTTTTAAGGAGGTCCTGGAGTTGGATTTTTAACTCTGCCAGCTCATTGGGTGGCATACGATAGGGCCATTTAGAGATGGGGGCTGTGCCGGGTTGTAGTTCTATGACAAACTCAATATCCCTGTCCGGGGGCATTGCAGGCAAATCATCTGGGAAAACATCTGGGTATTCGCAAACAATAGGGATATCCTTTAACTTGATCCCTTCTACAGCATAGGCACAAGAGTTGTTGCACTCCCGTTGTGGAAGATAGAGAATAGTAGTTTCATGATCTGGTGAATCTATCTCCACGGTTCGGGAAAAGATATCCAATGACACTCGGTGCCTAGTCATCCGATCCATGCCTAGGAGGACATCCATTCCTTCTAGGTCCAAAAATAGTAAATCTATTTTTATCAGATTGCTACCCAACTGAATTGGCACCTTTCTATAAATTTGATTTGATGCAATTTTACCGCCAGGAGTCGCTATCATATAGGATCCCTTAATAGCATAGAAATCCAGGCCTACTTTTGTTCCACATTTTGAACTGATAAAACTATGGGTTGCACCAGAATCAAAAAGTATAATCACGGGTTGATGGTTTATAGAAAAAGTACCCGTCATTATTGGCGCACCCTCGGGGAGTTCGGAGAGAGTTGTGAAGTTCACCCTCCCTTGGCGGACTTGTACCACCTACTTCTTGCCCTTGCCCTTGTTGTTTGGGCTAGATGTTTGCCCTTGGAAAAATTTCCTGGGTTGAGGACAATCTCGGATGAAATGGGATGAGCTGCCGCAGTTGAAACAATGATTGTTGTTGTTTCCTTAATTGGATGGTGGAAAGCTCAGCCTTGGGCCTTGCTGCTGTTGCTGCTGGGGTTGTGGTGTCGGCGGCCGATTGAATCGAGCCTGCTGGGGAGGCCTGGCTACCCATCTGCCTGGTAGATTGTTTCGGGGCGGGGCTCGGGTAGCGGTGTTCTGGACCAACCGATACCTTGGCGGAGGCGCATTTGAGGGTCCCGTGGGTGTTTTCCGTTTCTTCTCTGCTCGGTGGGCTGAGATGCAATCCTCTTGAATAATGGCCATATTGACTAGTTCGTTGAAGTTGTCAGCCCTTACCAGGTTCAGCCGTTCCTTAAGCTTTGTGTTTAGGCCTCGACGAAAGCGATCCCGTTTATGGGCGTCAGTGTCCGCATGATAACCCGCGTACTGGCACAGGTGATTGAAGGCCTGTGCATACTGCATGACAGTGCAGGTTCCCTGGGTCAAGGTCAGGAATTCATTGAGCTTTCACTCAATGAGTCCCTCTGGAATGTGGTGCGCTCTGAAAGCGTTTTGGAATTCATCCCATGTGACAACATGACCAGCTGGCTGCATACTATTGTACTGGTCCCACCATATGCGGGCGGTGCCATGAAGTTGTTGAGCCGCGAAGAGTGCCTTGTTCGCGTCTGAGCATGGTGCAGACAACAATGCGAACTTGGACTCTATAGTGCGGAGCCATGCGTCAGCATCGAGGGCTCATCTGTTTTATGGAACAATGGGGGCTGGGTGCTGAGAAAATCTTGGTAGCCAGCCGATGGATGTTCATCACGGCCTCGGGACGGGTGATGAAACTGGTTCATCTGGGCCTGTACTAGTTGGTTAAGAAGTTCCGTTTGCCGTGCCATAACTTCTGCTAGATTTGGGGGTGCTGGTGGCAGTTGTTGGGAACCGCTATCTTGGTCTGGCCGGAAATCTTCCGGGGTTCCACGTGTAGCTCCAACCATCTGAAACAAAGGAGATGTCCATAATTAACAACATGTTCTCGCTCCCATTTTCAGAAGATATACCGCCGCTAAACAGATATGTAATTCACATATTCTGTTTAACCAACTCATTCAAAGGGCAAGGATATCGATATGAACAACAGGACTCCAAGCTTAGATTTAAAGCAGAAACTGCTTATCCTTAACATATTACATCAGGGTGGTCTTGAAAGGACCTCAAGATGCCTAGAGGGGGGGTGAATAGGCTAATCTGAAACTTAAAATACTTTGAACACGGTTAGTAACACATATGTCTGGATACTCCGGATATATGTCCGGATACTCCGGATATCGAGTCCGGGGTTTCCGGAGATAATGTCCGGACTATCCGGGTATGAAACAAGCTACACAAAAACAAAGATAATGATGCTGTAAATTAGATCCAGTAAATTTAGAGGGACTTGTGGTACCTTTGGAGTGTTTCTCACCAGTTGTCTTACTCCAGAGACTTGTGTAATAGTAGATCATCCTCAAACCCAAGAAAGTTAGTCTCACAAGCAAATAACCACTAAGACATGCTAGAATTACAAGAGTGAGACAGAATTTGTTCCCCGAAGTTCACTCCCAAAGGAGCTATGTCTCCGTTGAGGAAGGATTCAAGAGACGGTGCTCAAGAACCCCTATGCCCCTCTCCTAAGGGTGAGACCAACGCTCAAACCCAAGGTCACTTACTATGAATTCCTCGGAGAGGAATAATGATTACAAACTTGCTGTGATGCTCACAACTCAATTTCGCATTCACAAGCGACGCTTAGCCGTCTAGGAGCTTGAAGCTCCAAGAGTAACAAACTAGAATCCACCGGCTAGACTTGGATGATGTGCTCAAGAGATGGAATCGAGGCTTACTTGCACAAATCTTAGCTCTTGCAACAATCTCACTTGAATCCCCTAAGAAAATCACTCAAGAATGGAGCAAATGGGAAGTGAGAGGGCTCTCTTTTGCTTGTAGGCAGTTCTGGTCGAAATGAGCAAGAGAGGGAGTGAGAGAGGGGGGTATGGGGTATTTATACCTCTCTCACAGAAAAACTAGCTGTTGGCAAAGGGTACCCGGATATTCCGGGTATTTGTCCGGATACTCCGGACACCAGGGTCCGGACACTCCGGACCAGAGAGTTTTGCGGACAGGTAACAGTAACTCGGAGACTCCGGTACATCCGGATACTCTGGACACTCTGTCCGGACATTCCGGACGGGAACCCGGACACTCCGAGTTAGACAGTGAATTTCACAGGAAGCCCCTTTTTAGTGGTAGGATTGTTTCTCATGAATTTTTGTAGGTTCTCTTGAGCACAACTACCACGTCCACGCTTGTGGATCAAAGTTCCTCTTGATAGTACGGCGTTCCTATACTCAATTTCAAAAATAAAATCTAGTCTTTTAGTACACTTGAGAACACCACTTTTCATATCCTTTTTGAGGGTTCATGCTTCGTTATATGTTTTGCTCAGTCACCCTTAGCACCTGCACACATGCTTAATAACACGATTAAATATACATGTGCTTTGTCATCTATCACCAAAACCCACTAAGGGGCCTAGATATCTTTCAATCTCCCCCTTTCTGGTGATTGATGACAACCCACATGTATCTCATTTGATAACCATAAAGATGTAATCTTAAGTATGTAAAGAGCTCCCCCTTAATGTATGCCATAAATTTGAATTTCAAATTGACTTCTCTAAAGTCAAGGTTGGCACATTAGGAAAAGATATGAAAGCTCTTTATACACTCTACAGTGGGGTGAGCAAGTGTGTGCTGAGATAGTGTGTAATGCAAATGTCATGTTACTCAATCAAAAAAAAAACTTGTGTTGTCAACAGAACCCGGAGACTCCGGGTATATGTCCAGAGACTCCGGATCACATGTCCAGAGTATTCGGAAGTATTTCCGGAGTATCCGGACCATCAGCACAAAACCCAAAATGACACTGCATCACAATTTAAATAAGAGTCACACTATCACTTCAGCCTTAAAAACAAACTTCAAACTGATAATCAACACAGAGTAGCACATATTACAAGTTTTCTCACACCACATAGTCCTTACACGAAGATTGTTCAAGCGAAACGATAAGACAACATTAAGTTTGATACAAAGCCCAAATGAGTACATAAATGATCATTTTCACTCCCCCTTTGTCATCAAGTGCTAAAAAGGAAATGAAAAAGAGCAAGGAAGTCTTCTACTCATCATCATCTTGGGCGTCCTCATCGGAGGTATCCTCATCCTCATCCGAGTCGGGGATCTCGCGGTAGTTGTGGGGTTCTTCTTCCTCGGTCTCTTCCTCTTCATCAAAGATCTCTTGGCCACGAGGAGGAGAGCGACGAGAGCGAGTAGGAGCACGGGTGCGTTGACGTGGGCGAGGAAGTGGAGCATGAGCAGCAGTAATGGCAGCCTCATCCGCAGCATCCCACTCGGCAAATGGGACATCAAACTCGAGCAACTCATGGTAGGGATCCGCCGAAAGCCCCACGTGACTCTTGATCTCAATAATGTCACGGCGGTTTTCATTGATTTCTTGAGTGGCTGATTTGCACATGCAGAAAATGCTCTTCAGTGCCCTCTTGATGAACGAGTCATGGTGACCACGGCGGGAAGATGATGGACCCGAATAAGATGGAGCTGGGTCAAACCTTGGGTTTCTTGTGGCGCCGGCACGAAGAGGAGGTGCCCGTGGTGCATCGCCGGAGCGCGGACGAATGCGAAGAGGCTCATGCTTGCAGTCCTTAGGAAAGGTGATCTTGGTGACCCTCTCAATCATATACATAATATAAGGAGCTGAGGGCAGAAACTTCTTGGGATCATTCATGGTTCTCCGCAGCTCATTCCAAATAAAGTCCATGATGCAAAATGGTTGCCCTCCGGGCATAGTACGAGCAAGGAGATTGCAGGCAAAATATCTAAGTGCAGTAGCATCACCATCCTTAGCATCAATGGTGGCATGAAAGAATTGATTCATCGTGTAGTAGAAGGGTTGGAGGGTGCTTGCATTACCGGCTTCGGCTAGGATAGGATTGTAGAAAAGAGCCGGTAATTGACTTGGCTTCAATTGATGCTCAACATGAATTGGATTCCTCTTCTCATCCTGTGAGCTAAGTCCAAGAATCCTAGAGAAGGTCATGTAATCTACCCCATACTTAACTCCTTCTGTGGTCCAAAAGAAGGCAACTTTGCTTGCATCATAGTAGAGAGAAGAATGAAATTGAGCAAGAATCTCTTCATTCCAGTCATACCGAAAACCCATGATATGATAAAGACCAAATTCTCGGCATTTTGCAATTGCTTCATTGAAGAATGGGTCATCGAGTCTCTCAAAGTAAGCCCAATCTACAAATTTGCAGGGGACAATTGGTGCCTTGCCCTTGCGCAAAACCACAGAGGAATAGAAATCTTGATGCAACTGACACCAAAATCTTCTTTCCAGGTTTTCAGCCTTCTCATACCTATATACTTCTTTGGTTCGAGCACTTGTGAGGGCGACGGCCTGATTGAAATAATTTCTCCCCAAGGAAATAGTAAACTCGGGCAAAATTTGAGGACGGGTAAGCTTGGGACAGACCGGATACCAAGTCTGATCAGTAGAGAAAGTAACCTCCAGGCGGGGAGGAGTCCGCGGGCAAATGTCCGCTGTGATGCCTCGTCTGGAAGGGTTAGCCCTGGCCGGAGGATTTGGCATGCTTGTCATCATGTATGGGGCTTGACAGGGTGGTTGGGCTTGTGAGCTGCTGCCTGCGGGCTCTTTGCCAGGACGATGACGTGGTTACAGTTCCCTTGGAGGAGGACTAGGAGGTGAAACTTCCTCCTCTTGAATTTGTGGATCATGTCGGCATTTTTGCCGTCTCTGCCCAGTAGAAGCATGTGCACGGTCTCTTCCCATAGCCTAGATATAGGATTGAGTGATTAGGATCAATCTAGAAACAATAGAGAAGAAACGTGCTGGCTAGAATTCAGAGAATCCGGAGAGTCCGGGTATATGTCCGGATACTCCGGCCACACCGTCCGGAGTATCCGGACCGAATATCCGGAGTCTCCGGGCATCGAATTTTAAACCCTACTTTCAAGAAATCGAAAGATTCGACCATGGGATTTGAGTGAAATTTGGGGTACAGGCTGCTAGATATAAGGGAAAATAATGCCCTAAAGGATATCCAATTTCATCAACTACATTGAGAGATTGGGCGATTTGAAGTTTGAATACCTTAATGGAGTTGAAAACACGGGAAACTTCAAATCCAATGCATTCTCCGGAGATTCCGGATGGGAGAGTGCTCTTCCTTCAGCGATTTGCAATTCTTATGGGCTTGGATGGAGGAAATCGCCCCTTGGGCGTGAGGGAGGCAGAGGAGAGGAAGAAGGAGGCAGTGGCGGTGAAAAAGAAAGGATGAAACGTTTTAACCGACCCCCTCCACGGTATATATAGGATGGTTTTACCATCCGGAGTATCCGGACAAAGGTCCGGAATATACGGCTCCCCCTTAATCAGAGAAGAATTTCAATGAAGGATAGGATTGAATTTCGACAGAGAAGTCTAGTGATGTGAGAAGCTCACTTAACTTGAGACTAGCCAACAATCAACAATGGGAACAATAGTCTCAAGTAAGCAAGAAAAGATTCAAATTACTTTGAAAATCACACTCCTAGCAATTCTAGTAAGTTTTTCAAAAGAAATTTCTCTATAGCAATCAAACATGTGCATGATCTCAGACTAAGTTACGAGAATCCAAAATATTTAGCTCACTCCTCAAGGTACAAAACCTTTGCTCATCAAGTGGTTTGGTGAAGATATCGGCTAGTTGTTTATCGGTGCTTACATGTCTCAACACGATATCTCCTTTGGTCTTATGGTCTCTCAAGAAATGGTGTCTTATATCAATGTGTTTGATTCTTGAGTGGTTTAGTGGGTTGTTAGCTAGCTTTATTGCACTCTCGTTGTCGCACAAGAGTGGAATCTTACTAAACTTGCAACCAAAGTCGCTCAAAGTAAATCTCATCCAAAGTAGTTGCGCACAACAAGCACCCGCAGCAACATACTCGGCTTCGGCAGTGGATAAGGCAACAGAATTTTGTTTCTTAGAACTCCAAGACACAAGGGACTGACCAAGGAATTGACAAGTCCCCGATGTACTCTTCCTATCTACTTTGCAACCGGCATAATCCGAATCGGAGTAGCCAAGTAGATTGAAAGTGGAGCCCTTGGGATACCACAAGCCAAGGTATGGAGTGTAAACCAAATATCTTAGAATTCTCTTAATAGCCATAAGATGACATCAATATATCTTAGGACCAAATATAATGTCGTCAACATATATTTGGCATACAAAAATATCTTTATCAATTTTACGAGTGAAGAGAGTAGGATCGGCTTTGCCTATCTCAAAGCCTTTCCTTAAGAGAAAATCCTTAAGGCATTCATACCATGCTCTAGGAGCTTGCTTAAGCCCATAGAGCGCCTTATGGAGCTTGTAGACGTGATTAGGAAACTTAGAATCTTCAAAACCTGGTGGTTTCTCAACATATACCAATTCGGAGATTGGTCCATTAAGAAAAGCACTCTTCACATCCAATTGGTATAGCTTGAAATCATGGTGTGTTGCAAAGGCAAGCAAGATACGAATTGACTCAAGCCTAGCTACGGGGGCATAAGTCTCACCAAAATCCAAACCTTCGATTTGTGTGAAGCCTTAAGCAACCAGCCTTGCTTTGTTCCTTGTCACCACGCCATGTTCATCTTGTTTGTTTCGAAAAACCCACTTTGTTCCAATAACATTTTGCTTGGGTCTTTCTACTAAGGACCAGACTTCACTCCGTGTGAAGTTGTTCAATTCTACTTGCATAGCCATCACCCAATCCGGATCATCCAGAGCTTCTTCTACCTTAAGTGGTTCCAAGGAAGAAACAAATGAGTAATGTTCACAAAAAGTTGCCAAACGAGAATGAGTAGTTACCCCTTTGCTTATGCTTCCAAGGATGTTATCTACGGGATGATCCTTTTGGATAATTTGATGGATTCTTGGATGTGGAACTTGAGCTTCATGTTGTATTGGCTCAACTTCTTCTTCAGCCTGAGAGTGATCTTGATGGGGAGTTGAGGGTTCAACTTCTGTAACCCGGATAGTCCGGTCCACAGTTCGGATACTCCGGATAGGGGATCTGGAGTCTCCGGACGTATTATAGGAGTTTCCGGGTTGCGCTGCGGAGGTGGATGTAGATGTCCTTCACAACATCAACATATCATCATCATCATCATCATCAGCATCTTGATCTGCTCATTCTTGAGGCTTTATTTCACCAGTGGCTAGCTTCTTAATCGCCTTGCTTGGTGATTCCTCCAATCCTACAATACCATCAACTTGCTCCCCTTGAGAGCCATTAGATTCATCAAATGTCACATCACACGCTGTGACACTCAGGTAATTAGCTTAGTCACACCCTAGAGTTTTGGAATACTTTTATGTCCAAAGTATGGCAAATGTGTATTTTATGTATGCAATGTTATGGAAAAAAAGTGATGTTTATGTAATTAATTTTAACTAGAGGTCCTTTTATGCAAAATGGGTGGAAATAGAGGGAAAAGTTTAAAAGTAAGAGGGCTGTTTTGCAAAAAGTGATATCTGTGGTTAAATTGTAAAACAGGTGAATTTACCCCTGGGTATACATGTAAAAGTATTTTTATCCATAGGGTTTACATAAAATGTGAAATTATTACTAAGTCTACTTAATTTCCAAAACTATTGCTCAAATGCCGATGAACCTTAAAGAGAAGTTGTAGAGTTTGAAAAACCATGCACTTTTGCTTTTTGGACCATCTTCATTTGAGCACTGGTTTAAAAGTTGTAAGTCCTTTACAGTCAAGTCCCTGCTTTTCTCTCAAATTCCAAATCAGTCCTCAGCTTCATTCCTCCCCCTTTCTTCCTCCTGACGCCTCTGCTCCCCTGCTCTGTTTCTGGTCTCCCTGCCGCCGGTACAGTGCCTTGAATTTGGCCGCCGCCGGCCACCTCCTGTTCTCCCCGTCCACGCGTCTATCCCCTGCGCAACCACCGCTCTAGCCCCCTCCGGTTGGCGCCCTGCCCGCGCGCCACGGCGCCTGTGCGCTGCCAGAGCAGCTCGCCGGTGTCCCTGCCGCCGCCGCGCCTCCGAGGTTCATCTCCCCCGGTGGCAACCCCAAACCCGAGCCCAGCTTGCCGTGCTCCCCTTTGCCGCATCGTTTGCCTATAAAAGGATGCCCTAGGTCTCTTCGCGCGTGCACAGAAACCGCCGCCTCCTCCATTAGCGCCGCCGTGACCTCGGGTCGCTGTGGAACTCTCCCCTCCGCCCTCTCCCTTCCCAAACCGACCGCACCATCAGCTCCTCCGTCCCCCACCGCACCTCCCCGGCCCGGCCCTTTTCCTCCTCCGCACGCCGGAACCCCTCTGCCGCCGCACGTCTCCGGCCGCCGGCCCAGCCTCCCGTGGGCAGCACTGCTCCAGCCATCCCAAGCCTCCCCAAGACCACCCACAGGTAGCCCAAGACCCCCTCGTGCTCCCCCTCCCTTTTTCCCTCGCCGCCGGCGACTCCCACGGCCGGGATTTGGCCGGCCCCGAGCTCCTCCCCGCCGGCCATGGTCATTGGACCCAATTGCACTGATTGCTTTCTTTCTAAGGGGTTTTGTGTAAAATCCAAGGACTAGTCTGTAATAGAAGTATCTGTTATTTTATGTGAAAGCATTTTCTGCCTTGCAAAATTCGTAACAATTCACAGAAAAATTCAAAAATGGCAAAACCAGTTTTGTTAGAAACTAGATTTCAAACTCTATGACTTTTGTTAATAGAGTTTAGTTTGAAACAAAATACTTTCGCCTTTATTTTAAACCTAAAATTAAGAGGTAATTTATGCTTAACCTTGTCATTTCATGCTCTATTGTTTATAAAGTTTGACATGAATGTTCTATAACCCCTAGGTAACTTTGTGCAAGTTTTAAACTCAAATTTAATTTAAACTTAACCTCTTTTAATTGAACTTTCAAATTGAAATACTAACTAAACCTATTGTATAACCTTTTCTAATTGAAATTTATTGTCATTCTCTAATGTGATATTATTTAATGCTTAATTCATAATCAAATTTCTAAAACCTATGATCTTTTATTCAAAGTTTTGAATTTAAATTTTGGTCATTTCAAAGTTAATTTAAATGTTTTAATTATTATTTGCAACAAACTCCACCATGTCTATGTGATTCTTTTATAAATAGTGTTTCAGACTTAAACCTCTTTATTTTATGAATTCTTGTGTGTTAATTGAATGAGTTACAATATTCGAAATATGAGATTTTAAATTTAAATTTCACCTTATTTAATTTATTGCATCTCATATAGAATCAACGACACTCGACGACGGGGACTACGAATTGGTCTTAGGACAAGACCAAGGCTTTCCAGAAGATCCAGCGCAAGTCGTCGAGGGACTAACTGAAGCCCCGAACCCAAGTTCGGAAGCCTCTGACTTTCCTGCCCTCACCTCCACTCCAGAAGGCAAGCCCCGGACATATCCTATTACTTTATTTACACTGCAATCTATGCTCATCTATATTATATCTTGCATTAAGTCTAGGAGTTGAAGTGAAACCCTAGATGCATGAATCCTAGGAATCCAATGTAGTGCTTCCGAGTCCTTATCGGTTAGATGCTTCGCTAATAGGACCGGTAGAAGTCGGGTGATTTCCTGTCACTCGCGCGATATAGGAGTTGCATGTTTACATTTCTGCAACCACTATAAGGACGACGGATAGGGTCATGTGCTGTATCATGACCTGGAAGTTTACCCTGTCTGTTTCGTTAAAAGTTGATAAGGTCGATATGTGTGGTAGTGGTGGCTAAGCGTTTGAACAGTACTAGCCACATGCCGCGAAATATGGTAAAGTGGTAAGCCTAGTAACCGATCGGCCCGGTAAGTGGACATATTCCCACCACTCGATCTTTATGTTATGTTCACACGCACCGACCTGTGGGAGTACGTTCTGCATGGCAGACAGGAATACGGGTTTTGTAGTCGCGCTACAGACGTATGTCCTGCACATATAGGGTGTGCGTACGGTCCTGCAAGTCGCTTGTGGTGGCCTGTCCACGAGTCGGAATGAAAGGTAAACGGTTGCTTCGGAATGCCCTGTTGGTATTCCAAGCGTGTGTGTTAGGTTTACCTTGCAAGGTTGAATCTCGATTCAGGAATCGTCCGCCTCTCACGATGCATGAGACTGCTTATCCCTTCTGCCACATTGAGTAAGAAGTGGAACTAATGATGGATAATCTTGATGGATGATAATCACTACCTTGCTTGCTTAGTGTAGGTGCTAATCTAGAATAAATTCTCAACTAGAAGATGAAAGCTAAAACTTGAAAGTAGTACATACTCTTTGTTGCTTTTCAGCTGAAAATAAACCCAGAGCCTTTACAATGCCTTCATGGGTCTAGTTATGGGCTAAGTATACCCAGCCCCGGGTAAGCCTTGCTGAGTATTAGAATACTCAGCCTTGCCAATGTCTGTTTCAGGTATGACCTTCAAAAATTGAAGGGTCCCCCCCTTTAGGGGAGACTTAAAAGTGTTACTTTATCAGTCCCAGGAGGCTGATAACACTTTTATTACAACAGATGGTACGTCACCGTACAACTCTCCGCGGTAATGGGCAGTGAAGCGCCACTATCGCGAGGATTACAACAAAAACCCATACTACTACACTAACTACGAAAAGGGGATCATCAGAGTCTTGCGCCATGCGGAGCTCCAACGGTGACCTCACCCACAGGCAAGACTGGGTGCAGGACGGAACCCTACTCGTTGTCTTCGGGGATGTAGTCGGGGTCTTCCACTGTAAAAGTAAGAATGGGGTGAGTACAAACGTACTCAGCAAATCCAATCACACCCACGGAGGGGGGGTAGAACAGAGTTAAATGCACAGGATAATCCAAGGATAGTGTTAGGGTTTATTTGCGGAAAACTCGGTTGCATGCAATGGTTCGTTTAAAACATTTTCAAAACAAGCTTTCAAGTACCAAAGAGCATACAAGGTTGATCCACGCAGGATCCAAGTTTTAAACTGCTACCGGACTCCCCGTCCGCCGTAGCACACGGCACAACTGCCGGACACTTTCCAAACAACTCACGCCCGCCCATCCATCCCAGAGAAAAACACTAGTTATGTGACCACACCGTAACTTGCCCAGTACCGTGGGCACGGCTATTCGAATAGATTTTAACTCTGCAGAGGTGTGCAACTTTACCCACAGGTGGGGTACCACAGCACGAACACCTTAGTGCCGGTGCAGATCCCATCAAAGCCCTTACCCACCTTAGCTAGACCTGACTAGCCACCACGGGATCTATCAAGGGGTCATTCGACCTATCACCGAGGTCTAACCGGGGCATAAGTCACACAGAGCTTATCCCGTCTCCTTGATCACCCGTTGCTCCCAGCCCTCCTGATGGCTATCAGACTAACTAGTGGGGTTAGGCCAAGCCGTTGCCCATACAACGGTCAAGTGGTTTGCACGACAGGAAGCTAGGTGAGACGACACATCAACTCGGTCCTTAGGGGTGACAAGATGGATATCTCCCTTCCACGCTCAACCACACAGGTACGAGCACACCAACGGCAATTCACACAGAAATGCCATCCATCCCGTCTAACTCACTTTTCAAAGCCACAATTTATCCCTTCCCACACGTACACACACTTTCTTTGCAAAACCAGGTGGTCAAGGTATGGTTATCACAAGTAGGGGGTGGCTATCCTACCATGTTTCGGCACACAAAACCATGCAATTTTATAAAACAGGCCTCTGGGTTGTGTTTATAAAAACTAGGACAGAAACATGCATCAAAGGGTGGAGTTGAACTTGCCATCGTCAAACCCTTGCGGGAGGTCCTGATCGAAGCACCGTCCTTCGGGTTCGGGGCCGCAGAACTGGTCCTCGGTTGCTTGGTCGCAGTCGGGAACTTCTTCGTTCACTCCGTGTCCTACGACGCAAACAGACAGACATACAATCAAGCGAAAGGACTAAAAGCTTTTATCGTTGGGTTTGAATCGGAAATAATTTAGTTACGGAGTTAGGGGTGATATCTTTGGGTGGTTTCTTAATGGCATGGCCAAAACTATACTAGAAACGGAGTGGTAAAGTTTCGGGTCAATCGGAGGTCGTTTCGCACATAAAATGACGAGCTAAAGGGGGTTCGGGTGGTTAAACAGGGCTCCAGGGGTTTATTCGTAAGTGCCTGGAGGGGGCAAGGGCCTATTTGCAAATCCTAGAAATGCGCAGGGCACGCTAAAGGATGTCAAGTATAATTGGGTTTGTGTAATGGAGGGTTTACTTTGAAATATTAAAAAGGGCGAGGTTTCTTTTGCAAAGAACGGGTGAATAGGGGGTTCCTAAAAGGGGGGGGGGTTTCTTTGGGGAAATACAGGGGAGGCCAGGGGGTTATGGGCAAAATGCCCTTTCTTCTTCCTCCTGCCGCAGGAAACAGGGGAGGGGGAAAAGGGGGGGCTCGGCGCCGGCCCAATCCCGGCGGCCGAGGCCCGGGGCGGCTCGAGCGCGTGGGGGAAAAGGGGGAGGGGCGCGTGGGGATCCCATCCCCGGCCTCACCTCGGGCTGAGGCGGAGCGTGGAGGCCGGCCGACGGGGACGGCGGCGGCGGGTGGTGCGGCACGGGCGGGCGGCAATGGGGGCGTGGGGAGAGACAGGAGGCGGCGGTGGGAGCTGTGGGGGAACGAGGGGCTGCGCGAGGGCCTATTTATAGGCGGCCGAGTGGGCGGGCGGGTGGAGGCTGGCGGAGCGGCTCCGGGAGGCCATTAATGGCACTCGGGTCGCGACACGGCGTGCGGCAAGGCGCCAGCGCCGAGGCGGCGTTGAGCACGTGGGGGAGGAGGGGCCGGGGGCTGTGCGCACAGGGGCGGCACGGGCGGCGAGGTGGGGTGCGGCAGCGGCGGGCGGCGCGTCGCCACGGCTCGGCCGTGCGCGCGGAGCGACGGGCGGCACGGCGGGCGGCGCGGCACGCGGTGCACGCGCGTGCGCACGCGTGGGCGCGGGCAGCCGGCGTGGCGCTGGCCAGGGTGGGGGGCGGCCGGTGCCCAGGAGCTGGGCGGCGCTCGGGAGCAGAGGAGAGAAGGGAGGAGAAGAGAGGAGGGAAAAGAAGAAAGGAAGAAAAGGAAGAGAGGAAAAAAGGGAAAAAAAGAAATAGAAGGGAGAGAGAAAGGAAGGAAAAGAGAAAGGGGAGAGAGAGTGTCGGCGCCGGTCGCGGCGGCGACCGCGGCCGGTCGGCCACGCGCGGGGGAGCGCACTGCGCGAGGAGGAAGGAATCGCGCCGGCGTTGATTGCGAAAAGCGGTCGCGCGCGGTTGTCGTGACGCGGCCGGGCGCTGTGCGGCACAGGGCGGAAAACGTGACAGCGCGCGTGTGGCGAAGAGGGTCAGGGTTTTTCGACGGTTAAGTTTTTAGTCGGAACGCGTAGTTTAGATTTGAAATTTTCGGGGCGTTACGAACCTACCCCACTTAAATGAATCTCGTCCTCGAGATTCGGCTGGCTCCTAAACAGATGGGGAAATTCCTTCTTTAGGGCCTGTTCGCGTTCCCATGTCGCTTCTTCTACTCCATGTCTACTCCACTGAACCCTGCATATCCGTACTTCGGAGTTTCTTGTCTTCCTAGTGACAGTGTCTAGAATTTTGACCGGTATTTCCTGGTATCGCAGATCCGGCTGTAGATCGATTGTTTCCGCAGGCACATGTTCTCCCTCGGGTACTCTTAAACATCTCCTTAATTCTGAGACATGAAATACTGGGTGTATATCTGACATTTCTTCCGGTAACTCCAGTCGGTATGCCACTGCTCCGACCCTCTTCAGAACTCGGTACGGTCCAATGTATCGAGGGGCCAATTTTCCTTGCACTTGAAACCTTCATGTTCCTCGAATGGGTGAGACCTTGAGATAAACAAAATCTCCCGGATTGAAACTTATTTCCCGCCTCTTCTTGTCTGCGTAGCTCTTTTGTCGCGATTGGGCTGCTTTCAATTTCTCGCGGATCTCCGCTACTTTTTCTTCCGCTTCTTTTATGAGTGCGGGTCCTACTAGGGCACGTTCCCCAACTTCTGACCACATCAGGGGAGTTTTGCACCTCCTTCCATAGAGGGCTTCGAATGGCGACATGCCCAAGCTGGCTTGGTAGCTATTGTTGTACGAGAATTCTGCATAAGGTAGGCTCTGCTCCCAATCATTTCCATAGGTTAGGACGCATGCTCTCAGCATATCTTCCATGACCTGGTTTACCCTTTCGGTTTGACCATCCGTCTGTGGGTGATATGCAGAGCTAAAATCCAACTTGGTGCCCATGGCTTGATGCAAGCTTTTCCAGAACCTAGAGGTGAATTGGGTCCCTCTATCCGAGACAATTCGGCTAGGCACTCCGTGCAACTTTACTATGTTTTCAATATAAAGCTTTGCCAGCTTTTCTCCACCATAATTAGTTCGTACGGGTATGAAATGTGCCGATTTAGTGAGTCGGTCCACTATCACCCATATGGAATCGTGTCCCTTCTGTGTTCGGGGTAGACCCACTACAAAGTCCATTCCTACCTCATCCCATTTCCAGACCGGAATGGGCAAGGGTTGCAATAACCCGGCTGGTTTTTGATGTTCAGCCTTGATCCTCTGGCAAGTATCACAATGGGCCACAAATCGTGCGATGTCCGCCTTCATTCCATTCCACCAATATTTTTGCCTTATGTCCATACACATTTTGGTGGATCCTGGGTGGATGGAGTAGGCTGAGTTATGGGCTTCGTCCATGATTAGCTGCCGGAAGTCTCCATTCCGGGGCACACAAATCCTATCCTCGTACCATAATATCCCCTTATCGTCTACTCTGAAACCCGGCGCTTTGTTTTCTCCAGTTTGTTTGCAGATCTTCATTAACTCTTGATCCGATCGTTGGGCCTCTCTAATTCCATCTTCTAGTGTCGATTGGATGTTTAGCACTTGGCTGGAACCTCGAGGAACAATGTGCACATTTAATCGTGCTATTTCCTCGCATAGATGATCATCCTTGGGTCCATAGGTTTTCCGGCTTAAGGCGTCGGCCACCACGTTCGCCTTTCCGGGGTGATACTGAATTTCCAAATTATAGTCCTTGACCAACTCCAACCATCTCCTTTGCCTTAGGTTTAAATCCGGCTGGGTGAAGATATACTTCAGGCTCTTGTGGTCGGTGTAAACCTCACACTTATTTCCAATCAGGTAATGTCTCCAAATCTTAAGGGCATGCACTACGGCTGCTAATTCCAAATCATGGGTTGGATAATTCTGCTCATGAGTCTTGAGTTGGCGGGAGGCATATGCAACGACTTTCCCGTCTTGCATCAGTACGCACCCTAATCCTTGTCGGGATGCGTCACAATAAATGACAAAGTCCCGATGGATGTCCGGTAGGGTCAGCACTGGGGCGGTTGTCAACCTTTGTTTCAATTCTTGAAAACTTCTTTCACAACCTTCCGTCCAGGCGAACTTCTTCTCCTTCTTAAGAAGTTCCGTCATGGGTCGGGCTATCTTGGAAAATCCCTCGATAAATCTCCGATAGTACCCGGCTAACCCAAGGAAGCTCCTGATTTCACTAACGTTAGTTGGTCGCTGCCAGTTGGAGACTGCTTCGACCTTCTCTGGGTCCACGGCTACGCCTTCCGCGGTCAGGATGTGACCAAGGAAAGCTACTCTTTCCAGCCAAAATTCGCACTTGCTGAACTTAGCATAGAGCCTATGTGTCCTCAGCTTCTCCAATACTACCCGCAGATGTTGCTCATGTTCCTGAATACTCTTGGAGTAGATAAGTATGTCGTCGATAAAGACTACGACAAACTTATCCAGCTCGTCCATAAATACCTTGTTCATGAGGTTCATAAAATAGGCAGGGGCATTGGTTAGTCCGAAGGACATTACGGTGAACTCAAACTGCCCGTAGCGGGTGACGAAAGCTGTCTTAGGGATGTCACTTTCCTTAATCTTGAGTTGAAAATATCCTGACCTTAGATCGATCTTGGAAAAGTACTTGGCTCCTTTTAGCTGATCGAAAAGGTCATCAATCCTGGGGAGGGGGTACTTGTTCTTAATGGTAACCTCGTTCAGTGCCCGGTAATCTACGCACAACCTCATGCTCCCATCCTTCTTTTTGACAAACAGAACTGGGGCTCCCCACGGCGACGAGCTTGGTCTAATGAAGCCAATTCGTTGCAGTTCTTCTAGTTGCTTCTTTAACTCTGTCAACTCAGAGGCCGCCATCCTATAGGGTCTCTTGGCTATAGGGGATGTTCCGGGGATAAGGTCTATGACGAACTCTATATCCCTATCTGGCGGCATACCGGGAAGCTCTTCAGGGAACACGTCTGGGTATTCGTTTACTACCGGGACTCCTTCTAAGGGCTTGGCTTCCATGCTAAACATCATTGGGTCAAACTTACTATCCCGGGTATGGCAGATCACTTGTATTCCTTCGGGGTTTGTTAGGTGTACCACTTTGTCAGTGCAGCCTATGAGACCATTGTGTCGGCTTAACCAGTCCATCCTAAGGATCACATCTATTCCCCCAGGCTTAAGTACTACCAAATCTGCTAGAAAGTCTACCCCACTTAAATTGATCCTTACCCGTGGACAACCTAATTGACAATTGATGTCGCCTCCAGGCGTCCGGGTTAATAGGGGTGTTTTTAGTAGTACTGTAGGTATTTTGTGTTTCTCCACATAGCTCAAGGATATAAACGAGTGTGATGCTCCAGAATCAAATAATACTGTCGCCAGAGCCGAGTTGACTAGGTACTCACCGAGCACTACGCCTTGGGCCTCTTGAGCCTCCTGCGCGTCGATGTGATTGACGCGGGCTCGTCCAAATGTTTGCTGCTTCACCTGTTGGCTGTTGTCGTTGTTGCGGACGGGCACTCGGTTGGCTCCGGTCAGGGCTGATCTGGGTCCATTCACTGTGTTGGAGAAGGCTGACGTGGCCGGCTTATTCTTGGCGTAAGGGCAGTTGGCGATGAAGTGCCCTGTCTCACGGCAGTTGAAGCAGGCCCTAACGTTGCTGTTGTCGGAAGCAGCCAGGCTGGTGTTGCTCTGCGGGGCCCTCATGGTATTCTGACTCTTAGGCTGTGCTTCAGGGGCTCGTGATCCTGTCACTTGGGACTGAGTCCTATACTGCATTGGGGCCTGGGATCTAGGTGCAGTGTAGTTGGAGTTCCTCGGCTTTTGGAAGCGGTCCTGTTGGCGGGCCTTACTTTCCAGGAATTTGCGTTTATTATCCTTTCTCTCTTCAGCTTTGGCCCTTTCTGTGAGGATAGCCTTGTTCATCAGGGTGTTGAAGTCCGGATAGATCTGGGGAGTAAGCAAGGTCCGGAGTTCTGGGCTTAACCCCTTCTTGAACATGTCTTGCTTCTTATCGTCGTCGTTCACTTCTTCCGGCGCGTACCGGGCCAATTCTATGAACCGGTGGGTGTATTCTTCCACCGTCATGCTTCCTTGTTGTAGTGCGCGGAATTCATCCGCCTTGCGCTTCATGGTGGCAGAAGGAATGTGATAGCGGCGGAATTCCCTTACAAATTCTCCCCAGGTGATGGTAGAGGCATCTTCGGCTGCGGCACAGTAGTTTTCCCACCAGGATAATGCTGTTCCGGTGAGCTGGTGGGCTGCCAGAAGGACTTTGTCCCGATCCTGGCATTCGAATGGTTCGAGCTTCCTCTGAATCACTCGCAACCAGTCATCAGCATCCAACGGGTTGCAGGATCCGGCGAAGGTAGGTGGCTTGGTCCTTAGAAAGGCCGTCAGCTTGTCGTTCATATTCTGCCCTCGTGGCTGCCGGTTAATGAGGGCATTCGCCAGAGTCTCCAGTATTAGGGTCTGGTTATGGATGATCTGCGCCAGGTCTCCGAGGGGTGGGGGTGGTGGTAGTTGTTCTCCTTCTTGACTTCCCCTCGGTTCTGGCTTACTTCTTGTTCTCCTTGGGAAAGATCTTGTTCAACGGGCTGTGCTCCGACACTCGCGGCTACGGGGTTCCGGCCACGGGAGGCCCTTGCGACGTTCCGGGGGGTCACCTGTTGATTGGGTAAATTAGGGGTACAATTATGTGATGTTTGAGTTGTTCAATATATAAGGCAGAATCTACCTTCTGCCGGTACCCATATAAACAAGCAGCACCAGCACACAATCACAAACAGCAAACACAACCCTTTTTATTATTGCAAAAGGGGGGTACAGCTTGGGGGTGCGACTAGATCTCGTGCTACTCGGCCAGGGTCTCATCTTAAAGGTACGGCGTAAACAGAAAGGCTGGGGAGGGGCATCACTGGGATGGCGTCGGTCACTCTACTTGCGTGGTGTGTCTTCTTCTGGGGCGGACAGGGCGAGAGGTTCTCGCTCGCCGTCTTCTGGGTTCCCATCGGTCAGGGGCTGCATTGCAGCATTCCCTTCGTCGGCGGCAGCAGAACTTTCAGGGTTCTCGGGTGGGACTCGTGTGCTCCCAAAGAGTGATCCCCACCCTATGACGGGTGTCCCGAGTAAAACATGGTCTTCCCCTATTGCCGGGACTGGTGTTCCACTTTGGGTCCAATCTTGCATACGCCGGTCTCGGGCCTGCCTGAGGCTCTCTTGGGCGACTGCTTCGCTACTGACCGCGGCTGCGGCTCACGCCTCGGCATGGGCGGCTCGGATCTGCTGTATCCTCACCGCGAGCTCTGCTTGTTCAGCTCGATGGGTCTGCTCCCTTAGAAGGTTGGCTTGCTCATCAAAGAGTTGGTCCAGGGCGGCTAGGTAAGTAGCCACTTGGTACAGGGGGCCTTCTTCGTGGCGATGTCGTTCTACGTTTCTCATGCGCGCTTCTCAGACTGGGGTTCTGATGGCCGGCGGAAAGAACTTCGCTGGTGTAGGGGCGAGGTGTTCTTTAAAAATCCGGCACAAATAACGGAGTGCTTTTCTGATGGCCAAGGAGTAGGTGTCTCGGTGTCTAAACCCTGTGGCGGTCGCCCGCCAGGGCTGGATGTCGGGGTAGCGGTTGCTCCTGGCGATGACCAGGATCACCCTGCAGCGGAGGGTATCATGGTGCTCGTACTCTCGGCTGTAGTACCTTGGGCACTCCGTAACGCCAAGGCCTTCCAGGGTGTCGATCAAGAGGCTGGGGAATCCAGGTGCAGCTTGGCAATCGCCCTGGGTCCATCCTTCCTCAGCCATCTGAAACAGAAACAGGGTAAACAACCTGGTACAGGTGCAAAAGGGAGTAGATGATATTTATTATTACAACAAGGGTGGTACAGTTTTCATGGATACGTGGTCATTAGGGTAGGGTTTTTGCTAGGGGTGCTAATCCTATCATGGGGATTCTTCCTCGGTCCTGATAGAGCGCTTCTTTATTGGAAGGAACCGATCCATCTCGTTTTCGGTCTGAGTACCCTTATCCCAATGGGTTTCCATGGGTTCTTCTTCTTCTTCCTCGATCCATCCACCTATTCCGTTGTGGTTCTCGTATTCTTGCATCTGGGCTTGGAGGGCGGCTAAGGAATACTCGGCGCTTGCGGCTCTTGTCCGTTGTTCCTCCAGCTCCTGGGTTAACTTTTCAATCCCATGGATTAGCTGCTTCAGTTGTGCCGCCTGTTCGCGGTAGAGTGCATCCAAGCCAGTGAGGTAGATGGACAGGTGGGAGACCGTGTCTTCCAGGTCTTCTTCTTCTCGTCCAAGTCCCCTCATTCGGGCAATCCAAGTGCGCCCTCTTCCCTCAGCGGGTGGGAAAAATCCCATAGGAGTCCGCTGAAGGTGGTGCCTGTAGAGCACACGCAGTCGTCGCAGGGCTTTACGAGCGGCCTTTCGATAGGTGTCGGGGAAGCGGAAACCAGTGGTGGAGATGAACCAAGGGTCCACATCAAGGTAGCGGGTGCTTTTCTCCACAAAAACCATTATGTCGCACCGAAGGGTGCCTCCGGCGATGTACTCACGGTAGGCATACTCCGGTGGTTCCATAACCCCAACGCGTTCCAGGCTGAGCAATAGTAACTTGGGGAGGCCGGGCTCTGCGTGGCAGATTCTGCTAACCCATCCATTGCCAGCCATCTGGAACAAGGCAAAGACCAGTGGTGAGTGTTTGTGCAGAAAGTTTCTAAACCGGGACAAGTTCTAGGGTCTGAAAAGGGGTCTCGTTCCTAGGGTCACGTCCTACGGCCAGCCTACGGCTCTGATACCACCTGAAGCGTCCCCCCAATTAGGGAAGACTTAAAAGTGTTACTTTATCAGTCCCAGGAGGCTGATAACACTTTTATTACATCAGATGGTACGTCACCGTACAACTCTCCGCGGTAATGGGCAGTGAAGCGCCACTATCGCGAGGATTACAACAAAAACCCATACTACTACACTAACTACGAAAAGGGGATCATCAGAGTCTTGCGCCATGCGGAGCTCCAACAGTGACCTCACCCACAGGCAAGACTGGGTGCAGGACGGAACCCTACTCGACGTCTTCTGGGATATAGTCGGGATCTTCCACTGTAAGAGTAAGAACGGGGTGAGTACGAACGTACTCAGCAAGTCCAACCACACCCGCGGAGGGGTTATAACAGAATTAAATGCACAGGATAATCCAAGGATAAGGTTATGATTCATTTGCGGAAAACTTGACTTAATGCAAAGGTTCGTTTAAAAACATTTTCAAACAAGTCGTTAAGCATCAAGGAGCGCATGGTGTTGATCCACACAGGATCCAGTATGAAACTGCTATCGGACTCCCCGTCCGCCGTAGCACACGGCACAACTGCCGGATACTTTCCAACAACTCACTCCAGCTCAACCATTCCCAGAGAGAAACACTAGTTATGTGACCACACCATAACCTGCCCAATACCGTGGGCACGGCTATTCGAATAGATTTTCAACTCTGCAGAGGTGTGCAACTTTACCCACAGGTGGGGTACCACAGCACGAACACCTTAGTGCCAGTGCAGATCCCATCAAAGCCCTTACCCACCTTAGCTAGACCTGACTAGCCACCACGGGATCTATCAAGGGGTCATTCGACCTATCACCGAGGTTTAACCGGGGCATAAGTCACACAGAGCTTATCCCATCTCCTTGATCACCCGTTGCTCCCAGCCCTCCTGATGGCTATCAGACTAACTAGTGGGGTTAGGCCAGGCCGTTGCCCATACAACGGTCAAGTGGTTTGCACGACAGGAAGCTAGGTGAGACGACACATCAACTCGGTCCTTAGGGGTGACAAGATGGATATCTCCCTTCCCCGCTCGACCACACAGGTACGAGCACACCAACGGCAATTCACACAGAAATGCCATCCATCCCGTCTAACTCACTTTTCAAAACCACAATTTATCCCTTCCCACACGTACACACACTTTCTTTGCAAAACCAGGTGGTCAAGGTATGGTTATCACAAGTAGGGGTGGCTATCCTACCATGTTTTCGGCACACAAAACCATGCAATTTTATAAAACAGGCCTCTGGGTTGTGTTTATAAAAACTAGGACAGAAACATGCATCAAAGGGTGGAGTTGAACTTGCCATCGTCAAACCCTTGCGGAAGGTCCTGATCGAAGCACCGTCCTTCGGGTTCGGGGTCGCAGAACTGGTCCTCGGTTGCTTGGTCGCAGTCGGGAACTTCTTCGTTCATTCCGTGTCCTACGACGCAAACAGACAGACATACAATCAAGCGAAAGGACTAAAAGCTTTTATCGTTGGGCTTGAATCGGAAATAATTTAGTTACGGATTTAGGGGTGATATCTTTGGGTGGTTTCTTAATGGCATGGCCAAAACTATACTAGAAACGGAGTGGTAAAGTTTCGGGTCAATCGGAGGTCGTTTCGCACATAAAATGACGAGCTAAAGGGGGGTTCGGGTGGTTAAACAGGGCTCCAGGGGTTTATTCGTAAGTGTATGGAGGGGGCAAGGGCCTATTTGCAAATCCTAGAAATACGCAGGGCACGCTAAAGGATGTCAAGTATAATTGGGTTTGTGTAATGGAGGGTTTACTTTGAAATATTAAAAAGGGCGAGGTTTCTTTTGCAAAGAACGGGTGAATAGGGGTGTTCCTAAAAGGGGGGGTTTCTTTGGGGAAATACAGGGGAGGCTAGGGGGTTATGGGCAAAATGCCCTTTCTTCTTCCTCCTGCCGCAGGAAACAGGGGAGGGGGAAAAGGGGGGCTCGGCGCCGGCCCAATCCCGGCGGCCGAGGCCCGGGGCGGCTCGAGCTCGTGGGGGAAAAGGGGGAGGGGCGCGTGGGGATCCCATCCCCGGCCTCACCTCGGGCTGAGGCGGAGCGTGGAGGCCGGCCGACGGGGGACGGCGGCGGCGGGTGGTGCGGCACGGGCGGGCGGCAATGGGGGCGCGGGGAGAGGCAGGAGGCGGCGGTGGGAGCTGTGGGGGAACGAGGGGCTGCGCGAGGGCCTATTTATAGGCGGCCGAGTGGGCGGGCGGGTGGAGGCCGGCGGAGCGGCTCCGGGCGGCCATTAATGGCGCTCGGGTCGCGACACGGCGTGCGGCAAGGCGCCAGCGCCGAGGCGGCGTTGAGCACGTGGGGGAGGAGGGGTCGGGGGCTGTGCGCACAGGGGCGGCGCGGGCGGCGAGGTGGGGTGCGGCAGCGGCGGGCGGCGCGGCACGCGGTGCACGCGCGTGCGCACGCGTGGGCGCGGGCAGCCGGCGTGGCGCGGGCCAGGGGGGCGGCCGGTGCTCAGGAGCTGGGCGGCGCTCGGGAGCAGAGGGGAGAAGGGAGGAGAAAAGAGGAGGGAAAAGAAGAAAGGAAGAAAAGGAAGAGAGGAAAAAGGGAAAAAAAGAAATAGGAGGGAGAGAGAAAGGAAGGAAAAGAGAAAGGGGAGAGAGAGTGTCGGCGCCGGTCGCGGCGGCGACCGCGGCCGGTCGGCCACGCGCGGGGAGCGCACTGCGCGAGGAGGAAGGAATCGCGCCGGCGTTGATTGCGAAAAGCGGTCGCGCGCGGTTGTCGTGACGCGGCCGGGCGCTGTGCGGCACAGGGCGGAAAACGTGACAGCGCGCGTGTGGCGAAGAGGGTCAGGGTTTTTCGACGGTTAAGTTTTTAGTCGGAACGTGTAGTTTAGATTTGAAATTTTCGGGGCGTTACATCCAGCTCCGTGCCAGACAGATCTGAGCTGGCCCCGCGCACGATCCTGCAGCAGCCGTTCAGCCCGTTGAACATGCAGGCCATCTTGGATCGCTGTTGCAGGGGAGCGATGCGGCACCTCAGGAAGTCGCCCAGCACCATCATGGACGTCAAGCCGGGTCCAGCACTGGGTCGAGCTCCACCGGTAGGGACGGCCTGGCCTTCCAGCAGCTGCGGTCGAGGAGGGGCCCTTCCGTCGGCAGCTCGAGGTGGTCGTTGGTGTCGGTCATGGCGATGACCTAGTCATCGCGCCAGTCCTCCCACTTGGTGCTGGAGAAGGCGCTGATGTAGGAGCTGGACATCCCATGCCGAAGCTGGAAATAGTAGGCGCCGATCTCGCGCTTGCTCCTCCTTGTCCCGACCAGGGAGTAGAAATGCCTGAAGTGAGCAAAGACGAACCCCCACGAACATCTCCATGAAGTGAGCGAAGATGGCCACGAGGAGGACGGAGTGGGGGGTGAGGTGCTGGAGCTGAAGACCGAACTCCTCCAGGAGCAGAAGGAAGGAGGAGGAGATCGGAGGCGCTAGCCCGCAGGTGATGTACGAGTTGAAGAGGACGAACTCCCCCGCGACCAGGTCATTGAGGGAGCTCGAGCCTGCCCGGATCTTCCTGGAGAACTCCGGCGTGGTCCACCCCAAGAGGCGGCGTACCGTGTCGAGCTGATCCTCGCACTGGAAGCGGCTGGGATGGCGAAGAGAAGACATGGCGGCGATTGCTGCGGGTGCGAGGGGAAGGATTGCAAAGGTGCAGGAAGAGGAAGAAACGCCGGGCGCAAAAGGCAGATCGCAAAAGTACAAGTGGAGACGAAGGGGCGTTGCGGAGTCTAGAGAAGGCAAGTACGAAAAGATAGCCGATCCCTACGGCGCATGCCTTTAAGTAAAGTTGCTCCCCCTCTGGACTCTACGGCGACCGAGGAGAAGCCAAAGCGTCACTCGCACCAGGCGCCCGCATCTCACCCCCTATGACTGGTGGGCCCTGGCTAGCCAGTCAAAGGTGTGGTCGCTAGAGGCAGGCGAAAAAGGTGGAATCCGAACCGCCAGTGCCGCGGGACGAGTGCGAATAAGATAAGAAGCTGAATTGTCAAGCGCGCAGAACGTGGACAGAGGATGACCCCTCGGGGATCTCGCCGGAGGGGAAGGTCCTTCTTGCCCCTTCGCTGTGGGCGCAAGCTGTCCACCTGGTGCAACACAAGATTATGGCCCCACCTGCGGGTTCGTCCCTCACCCAAGGTGGGCCCTGGGGCCTCTGTCGGTACATACGGATAGGGGTACCTCCTGCTAGTGTGTCCAACCTGAGGGGCGCGAGGTTATCCGTAACCTCGCCTAAGCCTTTGGGTGACGGGGCGTACGGCCCGGGCCTCACAAATGGGGTCACGGTCTCCGAACCTTACCCCGTGCTCTAGCAGGACCGGCGCCTCCATGTGCCCACAAGGACAAGGTGCTCAAGAACAGCACCGCGGGCCCGAACCACCGCGGGTTGGTCCGGTGCCGCCACGTGTGGAATCCGGACCCCCAGGGGGCCTGTGCACCTGGGCCGGCCTCGGGGGCCCGGACCTACCTTCCTTCAGAGGAGGAGGTCCGGTGACGCCACGTGCCCCTGAGGATACGGCTGCTATGCCAGCTCTGCCACGTGTCTGGTGGCAGCCAGCCTTCAGCAGGACACCAGCCCAACTATCGCATTAAATGTGGGTAGGTGGGGTGCGCGTGCCCAAGACAGAGCATGGGCTGCCCACTGTCACGTTGGGCACGTATGATGACACCACGGTAAGCCCGCTAGTTACCGAGGCGGCGCGTCGCATCACCACGCCGCGTACGCAAACGGGCGGCATGTAGTCATATCACAGCGCAGCGTGAGCAAAGGGTAATTATGATCTGCTGCAGGGGGGCCGCGGCGTGCGCTACTACAATGCGCGCGGGGGCTATAGCACAGCAGGTCAACATAGCTCCTTCACCTGTCAGCGGGAACTGTAACCCAACAGTGACAGCATGTCACCCACTGTGCATATCACTGGCAGCAGACCACGGTACAAGACTAAATCCAGACGGAGGATACGCTCGGGGGCCGAAGGGAAGATTTCCGAATCTGTAGCATTCCAGGCTCCAATGTGTACGTTATTTAATATATTGCCGGGTCCACCTGTCGGAACCCCGCTTAGTGTACGCGTTCCTCTTAAGTCTAAAAAAGGAAGGGCGCGCACGTTAGAACTCAGGTTCTCTGAAGGGCTCGGAGGTTCACGGAAGCTTAGGCACACCCACACAAGCTTTCTCAAGCTCTCTAAAGTTCTCTCAAGCCTTACAGACACTCACAAGCTTCTACAAGCAATACAACACACAGTGGATGTAGGGTTTTACGCTCCGGCGGCCCGAACTACTCCCTTGTGTGTTTTCCGTGTTCATACGCCTCTTGATCAAGCGATTTAGACTTTCCCCAAACTCATCCTAGACTAGAATTAGGCGGTTGTATTCCGCCACCCGGCTGGAGATTTCCTCCGACAATGACCGGCTAGAAAAGATGGCGCGCTACGCTGCGCCCAACTAAACTGAATTTAACGAAGCACTATAGAACGTGATAATAACATGTAGTAGTAAATAATAGTTTGAATCTATCGGAGAAAGAGCCTTCTTTGACTGATCCATATAGGAATGTTAAGGGAGCGGTAGTTCACCGACATGCATCAATGCATATGTGGCAAAAGTCATAAAGAAATTCGTAAGAAACTCCATTTCAATCTATAGGAACGCTACGGTTCCCGCTTGGCTATCTGCACGAAATAAAATTGCAATGACGATCAAGAATCCGTGCAGAAGAACCATTCAACTAGAAAGGGAAAACAGAAGGGAAATCGATCTGCATGACGTTGCAACCTTATTGGAGCAACAGAGGTGGCAGGTTACCTGAAACTGGAGGCAAGGCTCTCCTTCAGTGGAGGCCGTGGGGAGCAGAAACGGGTGGCGGGATGGACCTCGTCAGTGGACGCCCATGGCTGCTCCCGCACGGCCGCACGAGCAGGCAGCCCCGCAAGCAGCAGCATGGATGGCCTGCCGATCGAGGCCGACCCCTCTGGCGGTGAGGCGGACTCCTCGATTTCGTCGCGAGACACGGACGGCGAAAGGCGAGGCCCCGAGCCGCTGCTCCCAGTCCCGGCCGTAGACAGATGCAGCCCAGACGCGGGGAACAACGCAGGCAAGACGGATGACTGCCACGACAACAGCACGTACACGCCGTAGGTAAAAACAGGTCTAGAGGCTAGATTCACCATGAGCTCCGAGAATTCTTTAAACCAATGTCAGCTGATTTTTCGGAAGTAGCTTTATGGCTATTAAATAGTATACTATATTAATAAATTTGCTGATATGATATGATAGGATACTGATGAATATCAGCTGAGTTTTCGGACGAGAGATGAGTTTGAGCACCGTGACATTACTCGGTTCGGTTACAATGAAATCATACGCTGAAACTGATCCGGTGCAGGTAGAGAAGGTATTTGGGCAGGTGAGCTTCAGCTCTCTGCCTGCCCTGTCCTGACCCACAGTGAAGCTCCATGCTGCAATTGCTGCTTCTCTCCGTAGTCGCGAAATTGCCACCGTAAAACGGCCGAGATTTTTCCCATGCATCAACCGCGTGCCATCCGTCAGGCGGGATGCAGGATCTGCCTGATCCATCGGATCTGCAGAATGTACGAGAGATCGTCTTCCTTCTTCATCCGAACATAGCTACGGTTCAGCTTCTTCGATGCAAGAGAGGTCTACCGGGCCTCACCATGACAGGACATTCAGTCGCTTGAATTACAGGAGATGTGGTAAAGAGAACACTTCGCGTCGGAAACAGTACCGATCAAGTGGCAGCCGCATCCTGACATGTCTGTTGGGCAGTATGGACCATGCACATTCCCATATAACTGCAAGAGTACAGCTTCATCCATCATCACGGGCAGGCAGCTCGCCGCATCATGGATGGACCATGGCTGCCTGACGCGAACCAGAGCTCCTGGGGTCCTCCACCCTTTCTCAACATGTGGTACTGTGGTAACAGGCTATCACCTAGCAGCCTGCTACGGCCGGCACAGGTGAAGTTGCTGGACCGATTCATGGTATGGTATCCTGCAATTGCAGCACCCCGGCACGGCCAATTTCTAGTATAATAATAGGCTGAATGCTGAGGTGGAGAGCGAGAAGAGGAGAGAGAAAAGGTGGGATGTAAACTGAATCAAGAAACTTTGTAAAAAGGACAAGTGGACCATGTAATAATAGTAAAGACTAACTACTGTACGGGTGAGCTAAGAGATAAACCGTAAAGATCCTTGCACCCAGCAGCTGCATGTATTATTAACCTTGCTATAATCCGGAGCAATGGTGTGCGCCGCTTAGAGTTCACAGGGCCAAGGACATGGTTAGGTGCATCACAGTCCTTGTGGTCCTTTGGTGGAGTGCATCACTATTCAGTGTTCCTCACGAGTCACACCACTCGCCGCCCACCGCTGCCTGGTGCCAATCTTGCTTTCAGGACTGGTATCACAAGGGATCTTTAGCTGCAAGGCCCAACCACATCGAAACAGTATCGAAAAGAACAGGGCCTGGAGAAATTATGCAGTGAAAAGGCACGGAGATGAGAGATCCGGAAGCCAAGTTACAATATTACATGGCATAATTTTCTCCTTTTTTTCATTTTGGATATAGAGGTAACACAACATGACAAGTCACAGTTGTTTGGAACTCCGGAAGAGAAGGGTTATGAACAACCAACCAACCATTTGGGTCAGACCTTTTTTTTTTACCTAGGCAAAAGCTGATATGTACACTAACTTACATGGCAATCCATCACTTCCTATGTTCGATATGGCCACCGACTTTGGCTGCCAGACGACAGGATACATACGCATCAGAGACCCTAAGACGTCTCTCTGCTTCATTCAGCAAAAACTTTGGGCTTCCGGACCCTTTGGCTCCTCCTGCTATTTACAGCCACCAGCACAGCCTTCTCAATCTTCAGATTCAAGGGGGAGCTTTCGGTCTCTTCCTTTATTGCAGAGCCCGCCTTTTCAGTCTCCTGCTTCTTTGTAGCTGAGGATGGGTTTTCAGTTTTCTGCTTCTTTGTTGCTGAAGATGGCTTCCCAGTTTCCTGCTTCTTCGGTGCTGCAGATTCACGCTTCTTTGCGTCTGCAGGTTCCTTTCCAGTTTTGCGCTTCTTCCCAGCTGAGCAAGCGGTCATGGTTCCCAGCCCTGTTGCCGCAGAGGGAGTGCTCCCAGTTTTGTTATTTGCAGCTAAGGGTGTGCCCTCAGTTTTCTCCTTTGCAGCAGGTGTTTTGGAGGCCTCTTTCTTCTGCTTCTTGGTGAAAAAAGAGCCTTTCTTCCTCCTCTTCTTCTTAGGTTTCAGCTCCTGCTTGTTCTGAGAGGAGAGAGGCTCCTCCCCTGGAGCAGAAGTGCTATCTGTTTCCACTGGAGCACAAGTGTTCTTTACTTCTGCTGGAGCAGAGTTCATTTCTGCTGGACTAGAAATGTTCTGGCCTCTGGAAGAACTTCCAGAAGGCAGATGCCTGGCCTTATCTAACTGCTGACACGCTTCATTGACTGCTTGATTGTCTATGAGGATATCATCAGTGTTCTGTGAAAAAAGAAACAGTAGTAGAATCAACTAAATGTCAAAGCAAATATATTATCCAACAAGCTAACACGTTCACCATTTATTCTGGAAATGGTTCAAAATCAGTGAAATAGTTTTAGATAATACAAATGGAGAAAAATACTCAATACAGCATAGCCACGTCTCCACATTTGAGATTTCAAAATTGTCATAGAAACGTAAATAAGTTAATAGTATTGTGTGTTTAGAAATCAAAGTTCAAATTGAATTGACCTGCAAATTTCACTAGGGAAATCTTCTACCTATGCTGAGACAGTAGATATCAATTTCTGGATAGATCCGATTCACAAACATCATAACAAATTTTAGATTAGAATTGGTACTAATGCATAGGAACATGCAGGCATCTGACATGGGCCCATACCTAATGTCCAAGATATAACTCCAAATTCCAGGTTATGCAGGGAAATAGCATCTGTTTACATGGAGATTACACTTATTTATTTAAAAGTGAACAAATAAAGTCGCAATCCGGATAAGGTTCGACTATTTTCGCTAGACAGTAAATGGGGACTTTATACACCCGTGCATATAAGATGATTAAAATTCCAACTTGAAAGCAGTAACTCTGAGAGGATCAATCAAATCCAAACAAGCACTAAATAATTAGACAAGGAACACAAATAAGCAAAGAACCAAAGACTTACATCTTTGCATAAATCCCCAATATGACCATTTGGTATGGTGTCAGTACCCAAGAGTAGATTTGCTGTGACAGCTTTCTCCGTCGAGTGATTGCACTCTCCACTTTTTTCTTCAGCATTCTTATTTGCATATTTCATATGAGTGTCAGTTTCCCTGTAAGGCAAAGCAGGCCTCCCTGCAAGAGGTGATCCATCATCATCCTTCAGCAAAATGTTTAGATTCTTCCTTTTCTGTGGTTTAGTATATCGACACTTTGTATAAGAAAATGAGCGCTTTTGAGTAAGCTGCCTCTTCCGAGGCACCCTGACATGAGAATTGTCCTCAGAAAGTGGCAAATCTTCGCTTCCAGAATGAGCCTTGCTGAGACGATCTTGCAGCAGATGAACTCTAGACTGGAGCCCATCGATTGTCATCAGAGTGTCCTTTAAAGTGAGTTGCTCAAAAATCATATTATAATTCTCGGAATCAAGCAATGTAAAAGTGTCAAGTCCACCTCTGATACTGCCATCAACTGCATTAAGAATGAACCAAATACAACACATAGTTAACACTTGCCTGACAATTACTTAGGATGAGAATATAGACGAATTGCATTTTCTGCATGGCCAACTAACTAAACCCCAAGTGGCTATGTGTGTCCATCAATCTATCCAAAAATAGGAATGTTACCCAAAAATCCAATGAAACCACAGAGGATCAGAAAGGTGTTGGACACATTTTAATATATATGGCTATACAAACTACTCGCTCTGTCAGATAATATAGGGTGTGTTTCTGGAAAATTCAAACTTTGTATATTTTGATTTATGCTTACTCAAATAGTAAGTATGTCTAGTGTATAAAATCATACAGCTACATTCATATCTTTCACGCTATATTCATTTTATAGATAAAATAGTATACTATGAGAAAGCAATGATCAAAGTCTAATTTGCACTCAAATATGGTCAAAGTCTAATTTTGAATCCTGGCAAAATAAAAATTGAAGATCCTGTCAACCTAAAATACCCTATATACTTGGATGGAGGGAATATTTGCTTGGATACTCCACAAACAATAAGTAGATGTATTAAGATAAAATGGCAGGTAGCAATCTACACAAGAGCTAGGTCACTTCTACCAAACAGATTTTGTCTCGGAAGCATTAACCTTGACCACTAAAGTACACATATAAGCATTAAAATGTGTCATATAAAATGACATATTAGTAGATTTTCCATGTTAAGTGCTTTCAAGCAATGATAGTTTTCATATTTTTACTGACATATTAAGTAATGTCAAAGGTGTGTGCCGGAGACTGGTAATGCCCAAAACAGAAAGTAAAATGGGAGTATATAGTAACAACTAAGAACCATGTGGCAACAAGGTTACATTTGGCATCTTGGATTTCTAATGACTAATTAATCATTGACCTTCGATTAAAACATAAACATACACCTTTACTAAAACACAACCATATTCCTAACAAAAGCAAACTTTTTCTCACAAGCAGGTTTGGAGCTAACACGGTCTAATGTAACTTTGTAAATCCCATGCTTTCCATTTTAACTTCACGGAAAAGTTTGACCAGATGGGCACATTCATACCTGTATTGCCACAATCATCATCAATTAAGACACCATCAGTTTCAGCTCCCTTATTTTGTTTGTCTGCGAAATATTGAAAGATTCTTATCAGTAACAACTAAAACCTGGTGCAAAATCAACATGGCCATGAATAAATTGATGTACTATCACTACATAATGGTAGACATAATTGGATGTCGGACCATGATAGTATGACAATATCTGGTGCTTCTTGATGTACAATGATGCATCAACATTTTCTTCATGTCTCTTCCTCTTTATCCTCTTCATGATACTGTTCCGATGGCCTTTGTGAATCTGCATTGATTCTGATGTAGAACCATTTGCTTGGCTTACTGTTTGTTGTACTTCCTTTTCTTTCTTGATTAGAGCAAGCTCCCTGTCATACTTTGATACTTGAGATGACAGCTCCTTCATACGCAACTCTAACCACTGGCATCTCCACAGAATTGGACGAACAGAATTCCTCCACTCAGTTGTCACCTTTTTCCTTCTGAAGGGTAATCCCATATCACAAAATTTGCCCAAAAAAAGGCATGTCAGAATAACAAAACTGTACACTATAACGAAATATTATAAGAATATAACAAATAGCTGCTTGCTCCATATACCCATAAAATTACAGGTAAGCTAACACTTTGAAGCACTCATAAGGGTAGTTCAATTATCAATTTCCTTGTGCATGACTACAAATTATAGTTTTAAAGCATGAATATCAAAAATAAGGATGCAAAGCATACTCTCAAACATAGAAATATGCATGAAAAACAATACATGATGTTTCCTGACAAGCGCAAAATGGAATCTATAATGGTCTACAGCATTAAAGATAAGCATCATCAATGATGGTTCTGATCAGTATGCATATCTATTTGTTAATCTGAATCCCAGGCTAAGAACTTATTTTGTGAATTCAGATTGTCACGCTTAGCACTATTTAATATAAAACATCTAGGTGAACTTTTCAAAAGAAAAAAAAAAAGAAGAAGAAAAAAATGGCAACACTAACCCAAGGACTTTCTCTCTAACCAGAAGGATATTGGTACTTGATGTGTCAATCTTTTGATTGATACGTTACTCAATTGACAGACACATGGTTCCCCCATGAACCCATGCTGATTATCATGGAATTAATCGACCTGGTTGTTGAAATCAAAGTCCCGGTGGGATAGAACACTATAGATTTACAATGCTTTTGTAGAAGCTACCATTTGCTTAACTATCCTTTTAAATAGCTATGCTTGCCAATGGAAGACCATAGGAGTATCCGGGATTGCTTTTTCTGATCGTGGCAGGCATACTTGGCATAAGTAGCATGGCACTTCTAAGGATAGAATACATTATTTCTGTCTGTTGCCCTTGATCCACCTGCTTTTATTTGCTTAGAAGAATTGGGAAGAAATTATACCTGAGTCTTAACCTATCACGTGCTATCATCACCTTCTAAGTTCTAATATTTCATATACAAATGATAACAGGACGTACACTGGAAATGGAAGATATTGACGACAAGGTACTAATTACTCAGCATACAAGACACCACATTACGTTACTGAATCATTTCTTTCCATTTTAGGTGCACCGATCCTCTTTGCGCTTCCGCAGAAAGGAAGGTGCAATAACTAAAACATAGTAAATCAGTCAAAGCCCTACACTGAAACACATCAGTTGTAACCTTCCGTTTGATCAACCGGAGCGCGGGAGCGGGAAAACCAAACACTGAAACACACTAGTGCCTAACTGCCTAGCATAATCTTACACCTGCTCGTTCTACCACGAACCAGAACGGACACAATCATCATATCAGTAACATTCAGAGCACACAAGGAACTGACCAAACGACTCACCTAGGCGGCTTTGCGGGTCGATGAGCTGAGATGCCAGAATTCACCTCCGGTTCACCCCCATCAGCCTCACCTTCGGATCCGGAGCAGGTGTCCCCGAACGAGCTCGAGCATTCGGTGGTATCATCTCCCTCACCTTTCACGAGATCAGGAGACACCACCAGAGGGCCACCATTCGCGCAGACGGCCTCGGTTTTCACCACGACCATGCTGCTCTGGTTCCTGGCACCGCCGTCGCCCTTGTCCTCAGCAGAAGGAGCAGGGGCGGGCGCCATAGAAACCCCACCGGAATTCCCCCCCAATCTTCCTTCAGAGAACCCTGTGGACGGACGGATCACTCTCAGCGACGAAATTCCGAGGAATCGAAGGAACTCAGCAAGGGGTAATCAGTTACGGACCCAGTATACGACATGTCGTGAACACGTACACCCGGTAATTTCTGCAGAAAATCGAAGAATCGGCCAAGGACGGGGCGCCGCTCGCCGTGCCGTCGCCACCAATGGGAAAGGAGGAATCGGGCCTCAGCCCGGGCGGATCGCCATGGCGTAGGGCGGTAGGGGAAGGATTATTAGTGGGGGGATCGAGATCGGGGCGCGATCGCTCGGGTCCGCGGCAGAATCAGTCGATCGCGAGGACCGAGCCGCGGGGAGGTGGCATCTGCGGATTTTGTTTTGAAGCGGAGAGGAGGGAGGAGGAGGCTGGAGGCGAGCAGGCGTCAGTTACGAGCTTCCCTTCCCCTCGATGCGGCAGTGGGCGCTCCCCCCTCCCTGTCCACACCGCGCGGCGAGGTGTGTCCACCACGCCACCTCCCTCCGGGACCCACGGAACCCACCTCCCTACTGTGCTTGCCTTTGGGCTTGGGCCCTTCTTTGGGCCGTGGAGCGCTCCTGTGGACGCCATGAGTCCATGACGATGATTTGTACTCGTAGCTACTACCAATCTTCTTGCCTTCTTGGTGGCTTATAGCCGGCATCATCTGAACGTAGAGCAGCGACATAACGCAAGGACAATTGTGACAAGTCATGGCATCAGAATTAGTTTCCCATCATCAACCTAAAACAAATTGTCAAACTAACAGCAGAAGTAACAGAGCCTAGATCCAGAACTTGAGACATCTGCCGAATGGAAGATACATCTGAACGCAATGCACACCACCCTGGATTTTACACGCTTAGCAATACAGCACTTACAAGCTGACGACCTTGATGGTTCTGGACGGCTTTATGGCAGCATTGCAACCAATGTACTGGCTAGGATACGTTGCCATCAAAGATCAATTGCATCAAAATTACAAAAGAATCATCTCCAATTCTACACTTTAGCATGATCACAGTTGCAGGAATGTCAAGTGAGGTGGAGTAATGTCATACAGCCACGTCAGGATGAAGGCACAAATTAGGCGCTCACAGGATAAATGAACAAGGCAGTCGATAAAGGTTGTACTAAGATAGCATGGGATATGTTGTTTGACAATACCTAAAACATAATGAGATCAAAGCTCACAAGTACGCCACAATGGAGACTAAAACGATATATACAGCCACACTGCCACAGCAAGAACCAAGTAATAATGAGAACTAAACATTTAGGTACTTAACTCCTTCAGGTGAAATGAACTTAACATAGGCCATAGCGACAATCTTGACCTCAAGGAAGCGCAGCTGATCAGAAGGGGAATCAGAAATTTATCATGAGACTTTCTAATCATTCAGGTATGAGGATTGGCTGATGATGTCTTGGATGCCAAAGAGGCTATATAATCTGCAGTTTCATACAGTTCCTTCCTCCTCTGAGCAATTGTCGCTTCCATGAACTCTTTATGCTCAGCAATGGAATCAACAAGTTGCAGCAGCTCTCTTGCAGCTGCCTGAGTTTCTTCATCATCTTTGAGTATTGCATCTTGGAGCCGCTTCTCCGAATTCTACCAAATCAAATAGAATTTCTTTTAAATTATCTGTTTATGAATGTAAGCTAATAAGGAACACATCTTTAGTATGGAACAAAACAAATACAAAAAGTACCTTCAAAAATTCGTCTGCCTCCTTTTCAACAGAACTCAAATCATTGTACTTTTTCTCCAATTCATTTTTCATTCGTCTCGCATCAGCTGTACATCTTGAGTCATCGTTTGTGATTTCACGATCCAGCAAGTTCAAACGAGCAACCATCTAGACAACAGCAAATACAAGAGGTTTGACTTCATTATTTTCATATTTTGCAAAAACTATTCTGTAAGAGTCCAGAACAACTTGAGCTGTATGGTAAAAGCCAGGGCCAAGCACTTGTCCATATTGATACTTGTTTAGGATCACCATGGAAAAGAGACTGGGATAAGGAATTCAAGAACACCCCGAAAAAGGCTGCAAGCCAGAGTAACATCATATAGATGAAATGCTCCTACACAGAGGGCACAAACAACAAAATCCATTTACAAATATTTGACAACTGGTACAACACTTGTCTGATTATTCATCATTTTATTTCCCCGACTTTGTGAATTAGCCTCCAAGATACTCATTAACCTTGCATAGATTAAAGTTGTAATGGAGTTCTTTCAGACACTGCAGCGGCTCCTTTTGTTTTGACGGAGGTACAAATTAAATTCAGATAAAAGGTGGCAGGACATCCACATATGTGTTAACAAATAAATCATGCCCGCTGCTCTTACTGAAAGAGAATACAGCTTGGAAATAGTAGATTGATTATGGGGTGCAAAGCACGTGTATGTATATAGGCAAGGAGGTCCTGGGAGTGGTTTATAGAATAGCACCAAATCAGGAAGATCCCATAATCTAATTTACAACACATCAGTGAAAGGCAGATCATTAGAAACGGCATCACTTTACATGAAGAAGTAAAAGGAGATCTTTACAAAAGACATAGATTAGATAGCCCTCAAACCTAATTTACAACACATCAGTATAGTCCATGGGACAAATCCAAAATCCGATTTACAATAACAGCAAAATTGATTTTTTTTTCATAAGTCAAATCCATTCTTCATGTTTACTTCACCATAAATTTCATGAGTAAATATATATTAAGATAAAAGGGTGGTAGGGCATCTGCCTAATTTTTAACAAATTGATGATGCCCCCTGCCGCACTTCTCTAGTGAAAAGGCATAGATTACATAACGCTCAAGTTAAATCACAACACATCAAAGTATAATCATGACATAAATCCAAACTTTAATTTCCAGTAACAGCCTCAATGAATCATAATTGGTCAAGTTCAAATACTAAGGGCTTCTTCACCACCAAGTTGATGTGTAAATATGCTCAGTGCCCACTCCCATTTATAGGAAGCACTATTCTTCCTGATTTTAGTAACTTACAGCTTAAAAAAGGTTTATTACTGGTAAATACTGCCAATAAAATACTACAAGGACCAGCAGGAAAGCTTTATCAAGTTGAAGTAAGTGACTGTATGACCCTAGAAACTGGTCTACATCAACATCTGACTAATTATTTATGTGTTGCTAACTGTGTAACTAGATTATAGTCTGGTCGATAGACTTACCTCGTCATGTTTAGCCTGGAGTCTGGAAATATTACTCCTTTCCTCCTCCAAGATTTTAGCACTTCGTAGCAGCTCCTTTTGTATATCAACAGACTCTGCAAGATTTGAGACGGCGATCCTTTTGTTCTCCTCAGAATGAGCCAAAAGTGCAGGTTTCAGCACTGTTTTGTAACCAGGACCTAGCATCTCAGCAGGTGAGGACCCTTTTGGATTTATCATGTACTGAAAATCAATACCAGGTTTCAACCTGAAAAGTGGCCCAGCAGTGTAAGAATTGGTTAATTGGTTTGAGAAGAATGGAGAGGAACAAATTCAAATAATGAAGAAACTACAGTAGATGTTGCGGCACATTCATACTTTTTGAGGGCCTGGTTGCATCGCTCGGCAAGCCCCTCAAGCTCCTCAAGCTTGGTAACCAGCTTAGCATCAAGCTCCCAGCCCTTATCCTCCAGTGCTGCTTTCCCATTCTCGGCATTGGCAATGTCACGCTCAATTGCCTGCATCTCCCTATGCATCCTCTCGACATCCCTGACATTCACCGCCTGAGTATCCACTTTCTTCAACAGGTCCTGATTTTCAGCAGCAGTGCGTCGGGCGTCCAACACTTTTGCCTCCAGCTCCTTCTCCAAATCCACCAACGCCTCTTCCCTTTCGTCGATCTTAGTTTTCCAGGTCTTCACCACGGCCTCAAACTTGTGAACATCTGCAGTGAAGGCCTCCTTCTCCACCTCCAGTGCCTCCAGCCGAGAGGGACCAGAGGTGAGCTTATTCACCTCGGCCTCCAATTCCTGTGCCTCCTTCTCCACAGCACGGAGTGTTGCCACGGCAGCCTCACCGCTCGTCCGGGCTTCGGAGAGGTACTCCTCGTCGAGGGCTTCGACGGCGTCGTCATCCCCCGACAAGAAGTGGCAGTACCCCTGGGCGGTATAGAGCATGAGATCGTTGGTTGGGGCTTGGGCGGCGGAAGAAGCCTCCGCATCGCAAGACTGGGAGAAGATGGTGAGCCAGTGGAGTACGGAGAGGAGAGGCGGCCACGAGTGCGGGGTGCCGGGGGCCTTGAGCGCGGAGCGGGTGATCTTGTAGGGGCATCCGAGCAGGCGAAGGGTCTGGATGAGGTCATCCTCGAAGGTGGCCTCGTTGGGGGGGAAGTCAATGCGCTCGAGGAGGATGCGGAGCGCGGCCTGGATGTCGCGCGCGGAGGGGAGCGGCCCGCGGAGCGTGACGGCGGGGGCGAGGAAGGCGTTGACGACGCGGAGCGCGGCGGCCTGCGTGGCGCGGTCGGAGAAGTTGGGGGCGGCGCCGACGCCCGCGCCGACGGAGGAAGCGCGGTGGCTGCTGCAGAGGCTGGCGGCGTCGGAGTCGCGGCGGGAGAAGGCGGAGTCGAGGTTGCGGATGGGGATGGCGCTGGAGTCCAGCGCCGGGGTGGCCTCGGCCGTGGAGGGCGCCAGGGAGGACTTGGGGAACCGCCGGCCGCCGCCGCGCCGCATGGCCGCAGCGGACCTTGAGAGGATTTGGGGGTTTTGAAATGGAGCGGCGGCAAGGGGAACCGCGGGTCCGAATGGAATGGGGTTTCCGTTTTTCCGCGAAGCCCTTGCCAAGTCGAGGTATCAGGCAATGGTTTCTGTTTTTCCTTCGAACGGCAGAGCAGTACGGCTGGGAGAAATTTCGATACGTAACATCAAATTCGCGCGTTTTAAACTTTTTCAAGATCCAATTCGCGAGCCTTTTAAAATATAATCTTCCACCTGTGAATTGCTTCGATTCAAGGGGTTTCTCCTCCTTTTCTTGATTTCCCGAATTTTTTTTTCATTTTCAACTTACAGAACACTGAACTGCCGGTTTTACCCCTAACCCAATCCATCCAAATCGATTTGACCGAATCGATCCAACCCAAGCCCGGCCTGCCCCTCTCCCGTGCTCCTCTCCTCTGTTCGTTCCTTCGGCATCCGACGACAGCATGCTCACCCCATCTCCATGGCCGCCGGCTGCCAGGCGGGTCAAGCTCTAGCAGGTCCCCGCGGAAGTGCCCTCCGCCTTCGCTCTCCTCCTCTGCGTCACCACCCCGCCATTGGTGCCAAGCGCTGTGTACGTACGAGGACACCACGCCGCCGTGCTTATGTGAAAGCTCTGCATCGCCAGTAGATTGGAGCTTCTTGTCTGCTGGTGTCACCAGCGAAAGCGAGACCTCATGATGCTCGTCGTCCTCCCTCGGATTTCCATCTGAAAACAAGAAACAGGGGCAGCTTCCAAATTGAGAACATCAGTGCACAGGCTTTTCAAATTGATGTGAGAATTAAGATTGTTAATGTATATTGAATGTCAATCACTTAAGTGTTGTGAACTATGCTTCTTGTAGTATTGTAAATTGAAATTGCTTACCGTTGTCAATATGAGATCATATAACTAATTTTGTCAAGAGAGGATATCTTAATTCACATCAATTTACAATGTCAAATCAAAATTCAGTCGCAGCATAGCCCTCCACCAGAAGACCATGTGTGGTGGCTGGCTGGCTGCCCGTTGTCATGCGGTGGAGCATGCTTGGAAGTAGCTTCCGGCAGCCGCACGCAAGTACAAAGTGTCAAAGTCGATGCGGCACCTTCGAACCAGGAGCTGCGGAAGCCGTCGCAAGGGGAGGCGGAACAGGAGAGCCGCCGCCGGCCCAAGCTGTCTCCCGGTGAGGTCCTAGGACGCCGGGAACCGGCTGAACGGACTCCATGATCCCCTTCGAAGTTCCTCCCGGGCAAGTGCTGCCGAGGGCCGGCGGGAGGGGGCACCAGCGGGGGGAGGGGCAGCAGCGGCTTGCGAGGGCCGGCGAGAGGGGAGGGGGCAGCACCGGCAGCCGGCGGCTGAGGGCCGCGCGGGAGACCTCGGGAAGGGGGAGCAGCTTGGGCCGGCAGGCGGCGGAGCTCCTGTTCCGGCTGGAGCAGCGGCGACCGAGAGAGAGAGGAGCACGGGAGAAGAGAGGGCCGGCTGGATCGATTCCCATGGATTGGGTCAGGGGTAAAATGGGCAGTTCAGGTGCTCTGTAAAATGACAATGAAAAAGAAAATCATGAAATTAAGAAAAGGAGAGAAAATTCCAAATCGAAACAATTTGCATAAGGAGGGCTATATTTTGAAAGTCTCGTGAACTGGATGTCAAACGAAGGGAGACGCGCGAATTTGATATCAAATATCGAAATTTCTCGCTGATTGGACAGACAAGTTGTATGGTTTGCGTTTTCCGCACGTGTGAAGCACTCTAGAGCATCTCCAGCATACTGCTCATCTCTCGTACCTATATATTTTCTTTCTCTCACCAATAATACTTTTTATATTTTTGGTAGTTAGTGCTACAACGTATTACTCCACGGATAGGTAGATTTGACCAAGAGGAAGATATATTTTGACGACCACCAAAAATATTTTAATATTAACGATGGAATCGGTAATCTACTGTACACCTCCATTACAAAAATATAGCATACATCTGAAATATAGTTTATTTTAAAAAACAAATGGTTTTGATGCTCCATCCTCTGGTCGTGTGTACTCTTCCAGAGTATGTTACCCCATCCCAAAGCTATTATTATTAGCACGTCCCATAACTCTCTCTGTTTCTAGAATTGTACCCTTCATCCACAGGTACAGAAAGCATCATTCTTATTTCACATTTATCCCGGTCACAGTTAGGTTCGGAACTAATCTATGCATTAATCCTAGATCCAACAGCTAGAAGGCGGGAGGGCTCTTTAGTCCCGGTTGGAGCCATCAACGGGACTAAAAGATTGAGACTAAAGGTCCAAACCTTTAGTCCCGGTTGGCACCAACCCGGACTAAAGAGTCACTCTTTAATCCTGTTGGTGTTGCCAATCCGGATTAAGGGATTCTCCACTGGTCAGTATCCTAACTAGAGTCGCTGCGTAGGTGAAGTGGTAGGGAAGCTATATACGAGGCGTCACGGGTCCCGGATTCAGGGTGCAAAAAATTTAAGCGTCACAGGTCCCGGTTGCTATAACCGGAAGGTTGCCAATCGGTATTAAATCCTATTTCTGTACTAGCGTCTATATTGTTCTACGCTCCTCTAACAATCACTTGACGTGCGTCTCTGCCTTCACTCACGCACTGTGGCTAGTGATGCTAACTCAAAGTGGTGCCAGAAAAATAAGAAGCGGGGCATGTATTCACCTGTGTCCAAACAATAAACAAGTGTAAATCTAACATTCATCCCTGCTTCCAACCAGCGTTCACAATACCCTCCCAATTTCAACCCTCAGTATTCACATCTGTTCAATCCATTTGGAGCTCAATCAAGCTTACCCACAACCACAATTCCCATCCACACAAGGAAGCTATCAGAGTGCTTACCAGGGCATGAGGCAACGCCAACAGGGAGGTGGACAAGCAACACCAGTTGGATCCACCGCCTTCTTCTAAGGTAGTGAATCGCGAGCTGATGAGAGCAGCCCTATTGGTTCAGCTTCTCCAGTATCCCAAGAGCAGCTTCAACGGAAAGATCCTGTTGACACAGCAGATTTGAGTGAGAGGAGTGAGAGCAGCCCTGAAGAAAGCCAAATAAAGAAGCTTCAACGGGAAGATCCTGTTGACACAGCAGATTTGAGTGAGAGGAGTGAGAGCAGCCCTGAAGAAAGCCAAATAAAGAAGGGCGTGTGAATTGGGGAGAGGAGGAAAACCTTAGGTTAGTAAGTGCTTGGTTGAAGTATTCTAATGATCCAATTCAAGGAGTTGATAGAAGGGGAGATAGGTACCGGAAGGATGTTGCAGCAGAATACAATTTGCATGCACCCAAAGAGCAAAGAAGAACATCAGCTAAGTTGAAAAACCATTGGAACAAAACTATACCTTTAATACCAAGTTCAATGGATGTTATGACAAGGCAAGGAGAGAGTATGCTAGTGGCGAATCTGATGACCAAGTCATGGAAAGAGCCCGTGAAGAGTAAAAAAAAGTTGTTAATAAAAAGAGGCCTTTTGCATTGGAGTATTGGTGGAGAGCAGTGAAGGATCAACCCAAGTGGAGTAAAGCTTACCCAATTGAAGAAATGATGAACAAGAGAAATAGGCTGAATGCATCAGGAGCTTATTCTTCTTCAAATCAAAACAGCGAAGATGCAGACCCTACAGTCAGGTGCAGACCACCAGGGTGATATCCCTCCTACAAAAGGAGGACCTTTCAGTGTACCATACCCACTCCAAACCATTTCAACCACCAGAAATTTTCCTACTCTGCCAGCCAGCAAACCAGTTTCTCCATAAAGGGTGGCAATGGAATCAAATTTTCCCTTGGAAACACCTGAAGATTATGATAGTGATGCTGAAGTCAATAACTTCTTTTTGGACTTCATGAACGATCCAGATGAGGCTCAAATTGAGGCACAAATCATAGCTCAAACTGAGGCACAACAGAGGCACAGCAGAGAGGTACTGTCTTGTCAGTACCAAAGGTTTCGTAGAAGACACATAGAAAGAGATCATGGAGCTGCTAGGGATTGATTGATGTCTTATTACTTCATAGAAAATTCAGTATACAATGATTTTCAGTTTTGACAGAGGTATAGGATGAAGAGGCATCTATTTCTACACATCGTGCAAACTCTTAGTTCCCGGTCTCCTTATTTTTACCAAAGAAGCGATGCATTTGGGAAGGTGGGCTTTTCACCCTAGCACAGATGCATTGTTGCCATGCGGATGTTAGCACATGGAACACGTGCTGATTTGTGGGATAAAAATCTACAAATTATTCAAACCACAGTCATTGAGTGCATGAGTAACTTATGTAGAGGTTTGATTGAGGGCCTGTTTAGTTCCCAGCCTGTAAACGTAAAAAAGCCGTAAACGCAAAATTTTCAAAGAAATCTTGCTAATTTGAAATACTAAATGAAGTCTATTTACAAAACTTTTTGCATGGATGGGCTGTAAATCGCGAGACGAATCTAATGAGCCTACTTAATCCATATTTTGCAACAGTGATGCTACAGTACCATCCGCTAATTATTGCTTAATCATGGATTAATTAGCATCATTAGATTCGTCTCGCGATTTACAACCCATCTGTGCAAAAAGTTTTGTAAATAGACTTTATTTAGTACATCAAATTAGCAAGATTCCTTTGCAAAATTTTTTTTTGGGTTTACAGCTACGGGAACTAAACAGGCCCTGAGTGCTTTGGTCCTACATACCTAAGAAAACCAACTAGACAAGACATCTCAAGGTTACTTCATATAGGATCTGCTCGTGGGTTCCTAAGCATATTGGGAAGTGTAGATTGCATGCATTGGCAATGGAGAAATTGTCCAGTGGCATGGAAGGGGTAGTATACTCGTGGAGATCAGGCTGGGACCTACCGTTATGTTGGAAGTTGTTGCCTCAAACGACCTTTGGATATGGCATGCATTTTTTGGTGTTGCCGTCAAACAATGACATCAATATCCTTAATAGATCCCTCTATTCACTGAGGTAGTACAAGGGAGAGCTCCAGAGGTTCAATTTACAGTCAATGGCAATGAGTACACCATGGGATACTACCTAGCAAATGGTATTTATCCAGAGTGGGCAACATTTGTGAAAACAATCCATGTGCCTCAATGTAGCAAAGACAAACTATTTGCAGAACGTCAAGAGGGAGCAAGAAAAGATGTGGAGCGTGCATTTGGTGTTTCGCAAGCTTGCTTTGCCATTCTATGAAGCCCGGCTCGTATGTGGCAAGTGCAATCACTTGCTGAGATTATATATTCATGTATTTACACAACATGATTTGTGGAGGATGAAAGGGATACTTTTAGAGTTTGCTATGATGATGACTACCGAGTATGACTATTGCAATGGTCCCTCCACACCACTGTTAAATTATGGACATGGGTCAATTCATGGGTTTGCTAGAGCTAGAAGAAGATACTCAGAATCGAGATATGCATCATCGTCTCAAAGCGGACTTGGTTGAACATATATTTCAGCGTTTTGGAGATGGTCAAGCATAGAATTATTTAGTTTCTCAATAACATGTGTGTACTGTTAATGTATGCTCTCTATTATTATTGTTAGGCATGCCGTGTTGAAATGTACCACTTTAGTTTTTACTTCATTATCATTAATCTCAAGCATGTCGTGTTGTGTTCTATCAAGACTCCAACTAGTCAAGTATTTCTAAGTTAACTTTAGATTAACCTCTCTTGTTTTGCTTTGCTCTATTCATCTTGTGCTATTTCTCAGTACCCTACAAATCAAAATTATCTGTACATCACAAAGAATAGAGCACGTGTTAGAAATCTAGGCAATTTTCGGTATATTTTAATTCCAAATATTAATATCAATTTCATGATATAAATGAGTGATGTGCACGTGTTCATGTTATTCTCATTAATAAGCATGAACAAAGAATTAAACCAGAGTAGGTTTAGTAAGTACCCCAAGGCGGGACCAGTGCCGGAGGCACCGGTTGCGCCGTTACCAGCTGGAATAGACATGCTATTCGACTGGCCTTGCTTGAAGTAGCCGAACTAAGTCGATGCAGGAAGGTGTTCGCAGTGCAGTCCCACGAACGGTTACGCCGGGAAGTAGACGAAGTAGTCGTTCGCACGAGCGGTTACGCCGGGAAGTAGACGAAGTAGTCGTTCGCACGAGCGGTTGCGCCGGGAAGTAGACGAAGGAGTCGTTCAGGGAGCGAGCAGTCGCGTCAAGACGCTCCCCAAAAACCTAATTGCCCGCGTCCCGTGCAGGACCTTCAGCGAGCAGAGGTTCCGGAGGCCCTGCTCTCGCTAGACCTGTGCGCGCAGTGCTAGCGGTGGGGAAGGCAGAAAGCAGCTGAGGGAGAAGGGAGAGGTCTCCTGAAGAGGAGTACCTTGAGAATGCTTGAGATGAGTGAGGATGGGAGGAGAGGGTGCTGGCTTATATAGGCTCGAGATGCCTCAGGTTCAACGAACCTGGACGTCACGAATGGCTTTGATGAGCGGCAGTTAATGTGCCTTAATGTGCCTCAGATTCAACGAACCTGGACGTCACGAATGGCAGTTAATGTGCCTCAGGTTCAACGAACCTGGACGTCGTAAAGAGCCTTCAATGTCTGGTCATTAGTATCGACATTAACACTCTGTTTTAATGCTCTTTACTGCAAAAACGTTCTCATCTCAGCACATCACGCCGCACCGCACCGCACGTCACGTCCGGCCGCGCACGCGCACCGCACCGCACCGCCCGCCCGCCCGGCCGGCCGCGCCGCGCCGCGCCGCGCCTCGCCTCGGCCACGGCCACGGCCACGGCCACGGCCCGGCTTGGCGAGGCGAGCGAGCGCGCGCGCGCGTGTGGTTCACCGTCCTCCTCTTACCGGCTTCTCAAGTGGTGTACACGAAGTCCACCTTTTAAGTCGGTTGAGATCATCCTCAATTCCCGGTACGGAATTAAGCATTGATTCCCTAGCATTAATAGTAGGCTTTAAATTCTTTTAATTGCAATAGAATGAATGGGCCAAGCCCATTATTCCAACAATCCCCACCAAGAAATTCAAGCCGCACTAGAAATGCCCTCATTCCCTCATTGATATACCAGTATTCGACAGAGACTGTTAAGTTGAACTTCCATCTAGGACAAAGGCTACACTTATTCACAACTGTGCAATGGACTATGCCTTGAATTGCCAGTTTTGTGCAAACAAGTTTGACCAGAGCCCTACACTGGTACTAGGCTGCAAGAGCATCCCCGCGGTTTGGAGCTTATAAGTCATACTCCAGGCCCTTCTTGAGTTTTTAGAGAATACCCAGTTCTCATAGACCATGACCAGTGGTCAAACTCATATAGGTGTGTTCTTTTCAGATGTTCTGTAGGACAACATCTTTGTTTCTAGAAAACAACTCATTTGTTTTAAAGAAACCACCTGGAACACATTAAGGTATAGACCAACCTGCCATACAGATTAGAAGAGAAATGCACCTTATACACGGAATGAGCCCTTTTCACAAAGGTTCTCTTCTCACCGTCAGACTTTAGTTTGTTTCACCATCCTAATTCACGGGATCTCCGATCACATAGGACAGGTTTCCACTATAGAATGACTCACGTGGATCTCAAGCCCAATTCCATAGATGCATTGTCTATCACATTTCGTGAAAGACCCTTTGTAAACTGATCTGCCAGATTTTTAGCCGTCTGAACATAGTCCAGGGCTATAACTCCGGAGTTTCTCAATTTTCTGACAGATTTCAACCGCCTTTTCACATGTCTAGATGACTTCATGTTATCCTTTGAACTGTTCACCTTGACAATTACCGTTTGATTGTCACAGTTCATTAGAATTGCCGGTAATGGTTTTTCAACTATCGGCAAGTCCATAAGGAGCTCACGAAGCCACTCAGCCTCAACAGTGGCGGTATCTAACGCTGTGAGTTCTGCTTCCATAGTTGACCTCGTTAAGATGGTCTGCTTGCAAGACTTCCAGGAAACAGCTCCACCACCAAGTGTAAACACATATCCACTTGTGGCCTTTATCTCATCAGCATCAGAGATCCAATTTGAATCACTATACCCTTCTAGTACCCTTGGGTATCCGGTGTAGTGAATTCCATAGTTCATTGTCCCCTTCAGATAGCGCATTACTCTTTCAAGAGCCTTCCAATGATCATCTCCCGGGTTTGAAACAAACCGGCTCAGTTTGCTTACAGCAAAAGAGATGTCAGGTCTTGTAGCGCTCGCTAAATACATTAATGAACCAATGATCTGAGAGTATCTCAGCTGATCTCGCATTATCCTTTTGTTCTTTCTAAGAATTAAACTGGCATCATATGGTGTTGAGACAGGTTTATAGTCGCTATAACCAAAGCGACTTAACACCTTCTCCACATAGTGAGACTGTGTAAGAATCACCCCACCATTGATCTCTTTTACCAGTTTTATATTAAGGATAACATCAGCTTCTCCCAGATCCTTCATCTCAAAATTTTGAGATAAAAACTCTTTGACTTCCTTAATCACATTAAGGCTAGTGCCAAAGATCAGTATGTCATCCACATACAAGCACAAAATCACTCCTTCAGCCCCACCATAGCGATAGTACACACATCTGTCAGCTTCGTTCACAACAAAGCCGGCAGAGGTCAAAGTTCTATCAAACTTTTCATGCCACTGCTTAGGCGCTTGCTTGAGACCATATAAAGATTTTAACAACTTACAAACCATTCCTTCTTGACCCTTTGATACAAACCCATCCGGCTGATCCATATAGATCTTCTCTTCTAACTCTCCATTGAGGAAAGCCGTCTTAACGTCCATCTGATGAACGAGAAGACCAAAAGAGGCTGCCAGGGAAAGTAACACTCGAATTGTGGTCAATCGGGCAACTGGTGAATAAGTGTCAAAGAAATCTTCTCCTTCTTTTTGGGTATAACCCTTGGCCACAAGCCTAGCCTTGTACTTTTCAATAGTACCATCTGGCCTAAGCTTTTTCTTGAACACCCACTTGCATCCAACCGGTTTACATCCATAAGGACGTTCAACAACCTCCCAGGTTCCATTAGACATAATAGAATCCATCTCACTCCTTACTGCTTCCTTCCAATAGTCAGCATCAGGAGATGAATATGCCTCTTCAATGGTTCTGGGTGTATCATCTATGAGGTATACAATGAAATCATCACCAAAAGACTTTACAGTCCTTTGTCTCTTGCTCTTTCTCGGAGCATCATTGTTCTCCTCCTCAAGATTTTCTACAAGTGTATGTTCATTGTGTTCTATCGGCTCAGCAGAGCTATCATCCTCGATGAACTCTTGCCTAGATGAACTTGTTTCATCTCTCATGGGAAAAATGTTTTCAAAAAATGTAGCATCTCTGGACTCCATTATAGTACCAACATACATGTCAGGTACTCCAGATTTCACTATTAAAAATCTATATCCAACGCTGTGAATAGCATAACCTAGAAAGATACAATCCACAGTTTTAGGTCCAAGCTTACGTTTCTTGGTTATTGGCACACTCACTTTTGCCAAACAACCCCATGTACGTAAGTATGACAGTGTTGGCCTTTTCTTCTCCCATTCTTCGAATGGAGTTATCTCTTTATTCTTTGTAGGAACACGGTTTAGGACATGACATGCAGTCAATATAGCCTCACCCCACCATTCCTTGGAAAGTCCCGCTGTATCTAACATGGCGTTAACCAAATCCGTTAGAGTGCGGTTCTTTCTTTCGGCAACCCCATTTGACTGAGGTGAATAGGGAGGTGTCCTCTCATGAATAATACCATGTTCCTCGCAGAATAAAGTAAATAAATTTGAGAAATACTCGCCACCACGATCTGACCTAACTCTTTTGATCTTTCTCTCAAGTTGGTTTTCTACTTCAGCTTTATAGACTTTAAAGTAGTGTAAAGCTTCATCTTTTGACTTCAACAAATAGATGTAACAAAATCTAGTACTATCATCAATCAAAGTCATGAAATATTTTTTACCACCTTTTGTCAACACTCCATTCATTTCGCACAAATCGGAATGAATTAATTCTAAGGGTGCCAAGCTCCTTGCCTCCGCGGTATTATGAGGCTTACGAGTTTGTTTTGATTCAACACATACATGGCACTTAGAATTTTTGACAAAAGTAAACTTTGGAATTAAGCTCAAATTAGCTAAGCGCATCATACAACCAAAATTAACGTGACAAAGCCTCGAATGCCAAACATTTGTTTCATCAACGTTAATAACATTGTACGCAACTTTATTACAAACATCTGACAAAGAAAGACGGAACAAGCCTCCACTTTCATAACCTTTTCCAACAAAAGTACCAAACTTAGACAAGATACATTTATTGGACTCAAAGACTAATTTGAAACCATCTCTACACAGTAGAGAGCCGCTGACTAGATTCTTCTTGATGGTGGGGACATGCTGCACGTTCTTCAGCTGCACGGTCTTCCCCGAAGTAAACTTCAGATTTACCGTACCAACACCAAGAACACGCGCATGCGATCCGTTCCCCATCAGCAAGGAGGAAGTCCCGCCGGTCTGGTAAGAAGAGAACAAAGAAGCATCAGCACAAACATGAATATTAGCACCAGTGTCAACCCACCACTCGGGTGAACCAAAGACTGAAAGAACAGTAGGTAATAAATTACCGTACCCCGATGTTCCTCCAGGCTCGCTAATAACCATGTTGGCGGAGTCGTTGCCTTTGCGGTTCGGACACTTTGCAGCAAAGTGATCCGTACTACCGCACACATAGCAAGCTCCCGTCTTCTTCTTCTTCTTAAAAGTGGTTGTCTTCTTAGTCTTTGGTTGGTTCTGCGGTGGCTTTTTCTTGTTCTTGTGGGAGTTGTTCTTCTGAACAAGATTGGCACTTGAAGCACCAACAACTCCTTTCCCACGTATGTCCTTTGCTCTCGCCTTCTCCTCAACATCAAGAGTCCCTATGAGTCCATCTATTGTGAACTCCTGTCTCTTGTGTTTTAGAGAAGTAGCAAAGTCCCTCCAAGAAGGTGGCAGCTTAGAGATTATACCTCCGGCCACAAACTTATTGGGTAACACACATGGGGACTCTTTGCTGCAATTTTTGAGATCTTTTGCCAGAGTATGTATTTCATGAGCCTGTTCCACTACAGAACGGTCTTCGACCATCCTGTACTCAAGGAACTGCTCCATGATATACAACTCACTCCCGGCGTCAGATACTCCATATTGAGCCTCAAGAGCATCCCACAATGCTTTGCCAGTTGGCAGCCGGATATAAGAATCCACCAGGTTATCACCGAGAACACTAATGATCAAGCCTCGAAAGAGGATATCAGCCTCATTGAACGCACTCTCTTCCTCTGGAGAGAATTATTCAGGCTTACCCTCTTTCACATGGATCACTCTCGATAGTGTTAACCATAGTATAAGCCGCTCTTGCCAACGTTTGTAATTTGAACCATCAAATGGTGGTGGTTTGATTGATGCAGCAAAGCTAGATACCGAAAGCCTATTAACAAAATTAGGTTTTTGGATTGTTAGAAATCTAGGCAATTTTCGGTATATTTTAATTCCAAATATTAATATCAATTTCATGATATAAATGAGTGATAAGGTGTGTACAATATATGTGCACGTGTTCATGTTATTCTCATTAATAAGCATGAACAAAGAATTAAACCAGAGTAGGTTTAGTAAGTACCCCAAGGCGGGACCAGTGCCGGAGGCACCGGTTGCGCCGTTACCAGCTGGAATAGACATGCTATTCGACTGGCCTTGCTTGAAGTAGCCGAACTAAGTCGATGCAGGAAGGTGTTCGCAGTGCAGTCCCACGAACGGTTACGCCGGGAAGTAGACGAAGTAGTCGTTCGCACGAGCGGTTACGCCGGGAAGTAGACGAAGTAGTCGTTCGCACGAGCGGTTGCGCCGGGAAGTAGACGAAGGAGTCGTTCAGGGAGCGAGCAGTCGCGTCAAGACGCTCCCCAAAAACCTAATTGCCCGCGTCCCGTGCAGGACCTTCAGCGAGCAGAGGTTCCGGAGGCCCTGCTCTCGCTAGACCTGTGCGCGCAGTGCTAGCGGTGGGGAAGGCAGAAAGCAGCTGAGGGAGAAGGGAGAGGTCTCCTGAAGAGGAGTACCTTGAGAATGCTTGAGATGAGTGAGGATGGGAGGAGAGGGTGCTGGCTTATATAGGCTCGAGATGCCTCAGGTTCAACGAACCTGGACGTCACGAATGGCTTTGATGAGCGGCAGTTAATGTGCCTTAATGTGCCTCAGATTCAACGAACCTGGACGTCACGAATGGCAGTTAATGTGCCTCAGGTTCAACGAACCTGGACGTCGTAAAGAGCCTTCAATGTCTGGTCATTAGTATCGACATTAACACTCTGTTTTAATGCTCTTTACTGCAAAAACGTTCTCATCTCAGCACATCACGCCGCACCGCACCGCACCGCACGTCACGTCCGGCCGCGCACGCGCACCGCACCGCACCGCCCGCCCGCCCGGCCGGCCGCGCCGCGCCTCGCCGCACCTCGCCTCGGCCACGGCCACGGCCACGGCCCGGCTCGGCGAGGCGAGCGAGCGCGCGCGCGCGTGTGGTTCACCGTCCTCCTCTTACCGGCTTCTCAAGCGGTGTACACGAAGTCCACCTTTTAAGTCGGTTGAGATCATCCTCAATTCCCGGTACGGAATTAAGCATTGATTCCCTAGCATTAATAGTAGGCTTTAAATTCTTTTAATTGCAATAGAATGAATGGGCCAAGCCCATTATTCCAACAGCACGTACATGCCTTAGCTTGAAACTTGATTGGAACCATGGCGATGCAGTCCGCCAACCAACCCCGATGCCTGCTGGACGTGGACTGCCGGCGGAAGCAAGCACAGGAGGGGTTCTCCCCGTGGCCGCCACGACGCCGTCCGTCTCCGCGCGACCGCCTGCTCGACGGCGCCGCCCTTCTCCAGCGCGGCCACCTGCTTGACGGTGCCGCCGTTCTTTGCGCGACCGTCTGCTCCACTGCCACTACGCTAAAACAGCGAATAGGAGCAAGTAATCTAAGACGAGCAAATAGGAGCCTCTAGCCTCTACCCTCCCCCACCCCGCGCAGCGCCGTACCCGCATTTTTAGCGCGTCTCTCTTTCGGTAATATGAGACGAGCTCCTATAGAGCGCGTCTCGCTTTACTTTACTGTTCTGAGATGCGCCCGCATGGTGAGACAAATGCGAGACGTGCCTTTGGATGGCGCGTCTCAGATTATGTTGAGATCTGAGACGCGTCTTTGAGTGGCGCGTCTCGCATTAGTTCCCACCTCTGAGACAAGCCCCGCCTGGGGAAAGTAATGCGAGACGTGTCTTACTAAGGCGTGTCTCGCAGTTGTCGTACCTGCCCTACAGTACAGTACATTACATTACATTAGTTCCCGGCTCCAAGAGTAACAATACATTACATCTCATATCTCATAATACAAATCATCTCACAGATGCAATTGGTCTAGCTAAATCCAGCAATTATTATTACATCGATATTAATTATTACATGGATATTAAATCAGGCAATGCAGCTTGCTTACTAGCGCTAGCTTGGCTTTCTGATTCCTGCCCCCCGTAATTGTTGGTTATCGTTCTCGTGCCACAGCAGCTTACGTTGGTTGAACATTTGCTGCAGGGGAGGCAGCCGCCGAAGCAGCTAAACAGCTTCGACCAGCTCGGAAATTTCATCTTGGACCAGCTCGGGTTTTGTGAGAAAATAGAAATCGATAGAATCCTACCACTAAAGCAAACAAAGAGAAATTTCGTCCGTGGGTTTTGTTGGTTTGCTGATGCAGATATAGGCAGAATGCGATGATTCCAACAAATACATGTAACAATGGGGGTACCCGATCCTGATGCGCGGGGGATGTTGGTGGTGATGGGCGCTGTGGTCCCCGTGTCGGCACACTCCGGGAGAGCCCGCTGGTGGCGGTCTCGGAGGAGGCGCCGCAGATCTGCCGGTGGTGGCGACCGCCGTGATCTGCACTCCGGGAGCGCGGCGGTCTTGGAGGATGAGCCGCGGACGGTGATGCCGAGCACCGCGGTCTCCGGGATGCTGGGGAGGGGGATTTTGTCGGTGCTCATCGTTCAGTAGTACATCTCGTGACTATTTCTTTTCTTAAATAGCAGGAGGGGACTAAAGCGAGACGCGTGCCACAAATGAGAGATGCGTGTTTGGGTGGCACGTCTCAGATCATGTTGAGATCTGAGACGCGCCTTTGGGTGGCGCGTCTCGCATTAGTTCCCACATTCGCCTCCGCCTTCTTGGAACTTTAGGCCAATTTTCACACCCGCGCCATCCCCGTGCTCTTCTCCCCGCCGCCGCCATCCTCTCGCGCTGCCCGCGAGTGCCACCGTCATCGAGCCTTCCCGAGCCGTCGCCGTCGTCCCCGGCCCCGCGGCGCCGCCCCAAGCCACTGTCGCCCGCAGCGCCGTCCCGAGCCACCGTCGCTCGCAGCACCGCCCCGAGCCCTTCCCCGATCTCCCCGGCCCCGCGGTGTCGTCCACTGCCGTCGTCCTTGCCCTAGTTTGGTAATGAGAGTTTTCCTTTTCCTTTTCATCCATGTCAGCTAGATCACCTGTATTTGAATTAGGTATTATATATATTTGAATTAGGTATTATATATATTTGAAGAGCAGAAAAGAGTATAGTTAGTGTAAGGAAAGACCCTATAAGTTCAGACAATATGCTACATTCTATGATATCCTATTCAATCCCCTGGTTAGCATGCGATGCTCGTCGTGCTAATAAATCCTCTCTTCTTAAAGCCCAAGTAGGACAAAGAAATGCAAGTAAATACCCTCGATTCAAGTCCAGTGCTGATAAAATCCTGCTGTCCAGTTCGGGAAAGCAAGTGATTGATTAGTTCCATTGGTCTATTGGCTTCAGCTTCGAGTCTACCTCATTTCTATCAAAATGATCTGGTGTCTATGTCCATGCCTGATGTTGGTAAATCGTATATCTATTGCAAATGAGCTTTTCGGAAGGGACAGCTTGTAACCCATGACTTACTACTGCTGTTTAACTTGGTAATATTCATCCTTGTAGCATTCTTTCAGAATTTGTGCACGCTGCTGTTCCCGATGGAAAAGTTGTAGATGCTATGATTTCAGTTTTCCTTTTCCTAGTATGATGTGAGCAATGGAAAGAGTTTTACTTCTCTTCCTCCAATCAACTAATGTAATGAGAGAGATGGATGGCTCTTCCTCTATGGTTGTATCTGATTTTCTTTTTTCTTTCTCGTGTAGCACGATGTCCAGTGGTGAGGACCGTGTGCAGCAAGCTGCAGGCGGTGAGGACCGTGTGCAGCAACCTACAGACGACAGAGCAGCTGCAGAACGGCCGTCACGATCGCAGTCAGGAGCTAGCACGTCTCGTGCTGGCAGAAAGAAAAGGTTACGGACAACGTGGCCATCAGATGTGAAAAGTTGTGGCCGGGTCAATTCTGAGGCAGCACCCGAAGACCCGTCAGTCAAAGTGAGATTAGGATGGGTTTGTGGCCTTGCTGCCCGGCAAAGGGTGCCACTCACCTTCGAATATTTCGATGACTTGTCTTGGGACGACAAAAAGAATATCTTCGCAAACGATATTCAACCCTATGTTGAATATCCAAGAGAGTTGCACGATAAGGCTATGAAGCATGCTATGAAGATCATCTCTAAAGCCTGGAAGAGCTACAAGAACAAGTAAAGTATTGTCACTTACTATTGTCATTTACTGTCATTTTTTTATTATCTACTGTAACTTATGCAGATTTATTGTTTTGTTGTGCGGGCTTTTAAAGTGTTGAAAGCAGAACGAGAACCCTTTCGATAAGTATGGGGATTTGACAGCAGAAGCCTGGGAGGAGGTTGTTCAAAAGTGGAATACTCACGAGTTCCAACAGTCAAGTGGGTATTATCGGTGGCTCTGAGCGTAGAATGAGCTTGACCACCACCTTGGCTCAATGGGATATGCTGGAAAGCAACGTAAGTGGGAGCAGGAGGATGAGATGCTGGCAGAGAGGGGCATTGAGAATCCCTATGACTCGTTTGAGGGACGGCTGGCACCATTTATGCATGCTAGGTCAAGGCTCACGGAGGATGGCAGTATCAGTTTCTACAGCACGAGCGCTGAGGAAGTTGCTCAAAGGGCTTTGTTGGAGAGCAGCCAAGGTTCAAATGAAGGAGAGAGGGAGTTTGATGCGCTCACCAGGGCTTTGGGAATCCGTGAGCAACGGGTTCGTATCCGTGGTGTTTCCAGTCAGTTGACCTGGAAGGAGGGGTTCCCTGAACACAAAGGCAGCTACCGGAAGCGGACTCGAGTCTCCTCATCAAAGGTTGACATAGAGGAGATCAAAAGGGACTGAAGATGGAGATGTTTGGAGAGCTGAAGTCCATCTTCGATTCTCAGGGTTTGTCATTCCCTGATTTGCTGGGGATGAGGATGACTGAAGAGCGAAGGAGCAGCTTCACTTGTACTGTAGTGGGTGCTTCTCAGAGTAGAGGGACAGAGAGGCCATCAGTGCCTACATCAGTGGAGCCGGATACGATAGATGGCTTGGCTCGTCTGACCCGATGCAGTCTTCTCGTGCAGGTCGGAGGATCATCTCGATTGGAGGTCGGGAAAGGGCTTGTGTATCCCGGTGTGTCCCAGCTTGACGATGTCCAGGTCAGTGCATTGGTCTTTGCCTCTCTTTTCTTTTCTCCTGTTTCTTTGTTTTTTTCTTTTGGTTTGTCCAACTTGCTTGAGATTTAAAGGCTTTGTTGTTGTTGTTGTTGCAGGTCAGTGCTGATTGTGTTGTGGTCAAGATTGACTTACTGCATGAGTTTGCTAAGGATATCAAGCTGGATGTGCCACCAGATGACATGACCACCACTTTGCGGGATGCAGTTGCGAGAAGGGTTCAGTGGCGGAGAGCTAGTATTGATATTGATCCAGCAGATGCAGATTCAGTACGGACCACTGAACCTCAGCCACAGAGTCCTCCGTTGCAACCGACGTTTTCTGAGCCACGGCCACAGCTGCCGGATCCATGGGAAGCGTTTCCGGATCCGCATCCTCCTGTCCCTACTCAGCCTCAGATTACCCCCCCTCTACCTGTTCCGACAGAGCCAGCTACTGCTCCCAGGAAGCCAAGCAAGGCTAATCCTGTGAGGAAGAAGCAGAATAGGCCGATGCAGAGGAAGAATGACATCTCAGAGGGTAAGAAAAAGGTGGAGGAGATAAAAAAAAAACCGGTTCCATTACATTACACTTCTGAGAATCCAAAGTATAGGGTTGGAAAGGCCTTGCTTAGTTCCTCTGAGCTTCGGAGAGCAGGTCAATATTGTATGGACCTGCACAACTACTGCATACAAAATGCCGATAAACTCCAGGATATCATAGTGACATACAAAGAGCGGCACTTTCTGCAGCTTGAGGGCACTGAAGGCATCTTTACTGTTGCCTTCTCCAATTTGTTCGACCTTTTCAACCTTGACGCTTTGGATCTTTCTCTTGTTCGGTGCTTTGCATCGTAAGTCGATTAAGACTTGTTTCCATTTCAATGCATTTGATATACGATCAACAATTTAGCACGTTTCTATTTAAATGCACATGGATCGTGTAGGCACATGCAACAAGAGACAAGGCGTCGAACTGGAAAGAAGTGTGGGTACATTGACCCACAGATGATGATGGTGACACTAATGACTTTAGATAGAGATGGCTTGGTCAGGTACGCACATGCAACAGTTAAACTTGTTTTCATTTCAACTTGTAGCCACATGTAGTCACTTGTTTCCATTTAACACATGTAACCGCTTGTTTCCATTTCAACTTGGTCAAGTACATGGTGAAATGCATGCGAGAACATGCTGACAAGAAGCACATTGTGGTACCATACAACCCAGGCAACCATTGGCTTACACTCGTCATCAATGTCAAGAGCAAGAAAGTCTTTTACCTTGACTCAAGAATTCCATCAGATAAGTGGGGAAAGCCAAAGATACGTGATTATTCTCTAGTCATCTTAATCCTTGACGAGTAGTTTGTTGTTTGCGTTAGATTTTTATCGTTTGCCCATTTCACAATCATTTTTAATATAACATCCGGATGTCTGTGTTTAGGTCTCTTGACAGGCATCTTAGGGCCGCAGAAGAATACAAAGAGCAACGTCGAGTTGCGTTTACAGATCACACCGCGTGGACGGTAACTAATATAACTAAATCGCTTAACTATTACGATGTTTTCTTGGTTCTAAGTGTCGCAAAATGCTAATTTCTATCTATCTTTGACATGTAGTGCACACAGCAACCCTCAGGTAACGCATGTGGGTTCTATATTTGCAACAACATGCTTCTAGTTGCAGCGGTACCGGATTTCACGGTAAGAATTCTCACGTGTTCTAATTAAGTATATCTGTCTTCATCTTGTATTATAACTGCTTGTAATTATTTTTCGAAGGACGAAGATGATTATTTCAATTATACGACGATTGATAATGTGAAGGATATCCGAGAGAGGCTAGCGGGGTTCCTCACGATTGAGGTGATCAACCCAAAGGGGGAGTTCCATTTCTCACAGCACGGCAGGCGAAATTGAGCTAGATTGAGACTTGCTTTGCTTTTCTTCAATTGTTCTTGTCGATGATTGTTGTTTTGAGTTAGGTTGAGCCTTATTTTGAGTTTTGGACGAGGCTAATTGCTTTGGACGATTGTACATGTGTTATATAATACTATCTTTGCTTGTGTGTCTCGTACTGTGTGAATTGTATGGATGCGTGCGATGATTGCGGTGAATTCTGTGAATTGAAATCTTTTGCGGATATTTGATTGCGGCTACCAAATTCTGGCTAGTTCCAGGATGCAGCTGGGAAGAAAAAAAGGCCCCTGTTGGGGGTAGACTAATGTGAGACGCGCCTTACTTAAAGCGCGTCACGCAATTGGCTCCCAAGGAAGCCTGTGTGAAGCAAAATGCGAGATGCGTGCGTCTCTCATTTGCGTAATCTGAAACACGCAGGAGGCGCGTCTCATATTACTTTATAATCTGAGACGCGATAATGGAGGAGCCAACCCCTGCTCGTCTCGCATTTTGCTTAGGTCGCGTCTTAGATTAGAGATGCTTCTCTTCTTCTGATTCGACTAGATCCGAGCAATTGAACTGGTGCTGAAGCAATATCACCAGGAAGGAGCTCGAATTATCTGAGGATGGCGAGCTCGAGCGAGCGCTCTGTTGGGAAAGACTGCATCGCCATCACGTCGCTGCATCGCTGTGGAAGCAAAGCAACAGAGCCTCCAAAATGTCTCGACAAGACAAGGCATCAAATCGCAAGACTCCACGAGAGAGAAAGAAAAACCGCAACAATTGTTAGAGCAGCACAATTCAAAACCCCAACAACTGTTAGAGCAGCACAATTCAAAACCACAACAACTGTTAGAGCAACACAATTCTTGCACCACTGCTGGGCTCTTGCACCACTGCTGGGCTCCTGGTAGTGTTTCATATGGCGGGTTGATCACAGATTGGAAGTCAGAGATCAGGAATTTTTTTGAAAGGAATTGTACAAACGAACAGCGTATATAGCCATATGTAACATAAAATTCTCATCGCTGCCTTTTAAGCAAGTTTCATCAGTTACCTAGTAGACGGAAACAGGGAAATGATCCATTAAAAGCAAATGGAACGACTACATCAGTGACCATGCCAAGAAGGACGAGAACGGAACAACACTAGCAGTTTCCCAACCGTCATCACCGTACACCAGTTCCTACCTGACAATAATGGATACAAGGTTGCATACGCCAACTAGTTCTTAGACACCACTCTCCAACTCAATACAAGGCTGCATACGCTGGCTAGTTCTTGGGCGCATTGCTCTCCAGCTCCTTCCTCAACTGCAGCGAGAAGTCATCGTTGACATCGTCGTCATCCCAGTCATCCTCCCATTGCTGAAGTGCTTCATTGCCTTCTTCCTTGTCGTCCCACTCTGTAATTCAGTAGTGTCAGCCTGACATTAAGTAATAACACAAGCACACATTGTTTGAATCTATAATGGATTTGAACTGAACATATAAATTAGCCCTGTGTTCAAATTCTTCCAAAAATCAGATCACGACACAACCAAAACCAAGGGGGCATGCTATATGTTTTTTTCTCGAAGATGCTATATGTAACTTGATTCAGAAACGAATATAAGAGAAACTAAACAAACAGTATGTTTATCCAAACGAGCCATGATATAGCATCGCGAAGTTGTTAAACTGGAAACACCATCTGCAGATAAACTTTAACATCAATCACGCTTTCCAAAATAAAGAAAACATAAATAGATCTATGACTCGTTCTTTTCAACTTGATCTGGCATGTAGCAATGTACAAATGATCTAAATAGAATAAGGGATCAGTCCTCAACACAAATTACATAGCAATAGGCTGGATATGTTAATATTCTTCTTCATTGCCTTCCAGGCAATTTCATTGGTTTCAAAATTCATGTACTCCCAGTCAAAAATTAATTGTCATCCAAGAATGTGCTGTGTGTAATCAAACCATTTTAATGTTGACCAATTCCTCTACAAACATTTAGATTGGATGTACGAAAGTGATGAAAATCTGTCTACGAAAATACTTCCACAATAGTAATGTTGTGAGTCTGCCAAGATACTGCCATGGAAACTTTGTACTGAAGGGCTGAATCAGTGCTTTAAATCATGCTTGTGACTGGAGTGACTGACTGATAAGGGAATCTGGTTCCTGATATAGATAAATAAATCACAAATCTTATCAAAAGAAAAAAAAGCTCCCTATCTCGTATACATAAATAAAGCGCAAAATCTTATCAAGAGCCCCTGTTCAAATTGAATCAGCCTGATATCCCAAACATTGTCCTAGCTCAAAGACCTTGGATTGTAAAATGGAATTCCCTAACTAGGCAGAATCAACACAGACAAGAGCAAAGCCTGCCCAACAATGCCCAATTTTGGAGCAGCAGACTAACCACAGATGTTGTTATTTGACAGGAACCACAGAGTCAATCTCTGATTGTTGAACTCAGCAATAGCTCAGTCGCTTCTAGAATCTACAAGATGAACAGCCTTGCCTTCAAGCTCATATGCAACCCAAGCACAAGTAACAGGCAACAATTTCACAACCCATATCGCACAGCCCTGACTCTTCCACCAAAGCACATCAAACCCGAACTGAGCTAATATGCCACGAACCCTAGCCTGCTAGCCAGATCCCACCAACGGGCAACGGCGCCATCTACCAGATCTACTACCAGCGCATCGAGGACTTCGACAGCAATACGAAAAGGGGGGGGGGGGATTCGATGCGGCAACGGTACCTTGGTCGATCTCGAACTCCTCGAACTCGTCGTCGTCCTCGAGCAGGTCCATCTTGGCCTCCTCCGTCACCTCGGGCTTCGCCGGCTCCGCCATCGGGACTCGCAGCACAAGTCCGGCACGAAACGAACCCTGAAGTCGCGGAGAGAATCGACGGGAATTAGAATTAGTTAGTGTGGCGCGCGGCTTACGGAGATCGAGACGAACCAGACGGACCTGGCCTCTTGAAGCGAGCTCGTCGCACGCCGCCTGCCGAATCGGAGAAGGGTGTTTTTTTCCCCTTGCGGAAGAAGAAGAACGGCGGCCGAGCCGGGGCGTTTTGTTATAGAGGTTGTTAAGCAGGGGGCGATCTATAAAACATTATGAGGCAATTGCGTTCGAGAACTCCACGGAATCATGTGTTAGGATATATGATCAGTTGATCATTAGGAGTAGTATAATCACAGATGTTGATTACGGCGGTTGCCTAATCAATGGTCATGATCATATTTGAACAGACATCTCCTCCACCCCTCCACCCCTTCATACATGTATAAATAACAGTGATCAATGAATAAAGAGTGACTTCTTGCCTCACAATTACTACTGTAATTTAGTTTTAAACACGTTATCAGCACTGTTCTCCACGGAGCCACAAGAAACAAAGCGAGTTCCATCTGTAAGTCCTCATATACAGAGAACTCTCCCTTGTTCTTCTCCAATTCATCCTTGGCTTCATCATGAACGGCGGCCATCATCACCTGCGTGATGTTGAAATCCCCGGCCGTCACTTGCTACGCGCTCGCACTGCCCGCCGTCGTCGTCTTGCCCACAGGCTTCGACGAAGTGATGCTCGGGTCACCCTTGACCCAGAGCGACTCCGGCGAACTGGCGGTGACCCGGGTGCGGGCCCTAGCGCCGCACCACCGGCGTCTCCTTCACTGGCCATGGCGGATATCGGTCCTCCACCCTCTGCACCGGCGCCACCGCACCGGCCCCCGCTGACCCGTGGGGAGGGGTGGGCTCGCCCGCCTTCACCGTCGCCTGAACGGGTGGCCGAGCGGTTGCGGGCTTCAGAGACGCAGCAACTGCTCCGCCCCCTCCGCTACTGCCCACGCCATGGGTGGGGGCCGTGCCCAGCCCGGATGGCGGCCGCTCCTCCAGAACCGCCGCCACCTGCAACCGGATCGGGCGACCCCACTGCCGGCGACGACATCCTGCAGCCACCCCCGACGCGCCCTTCTGACGAAGCCGAGCCCTCGGGAACATCCTCTCCGCCGCCCTTGCTCAGCCCCAGCGGCAACCGCATGGTCCGCCGCTTGGCGCACCATCTGTCCCCCCGCCCTCGCCAGCCGGGATCGTGGGCCTCGACAGCACATCCACCCGTGGTGGATGCTGGTCGAGAGCGCTCGCGCTCACCCCCTCGTCGCCGCCTCTGACCGGCCCCCGGGCGGCGCGGCCCCGCCTGGCGCGGCGGCGCTCCACGCGGCGCGGCCCCGCCTGGCGCGGCGGTGCTCCGGGCGGCGCGGCCCCGCCTGGCGCGGCGGCGCCCCACGCGGCGCGGCTCCGGGCGGCGCGGCCCTGCGCGGCGCAGCTCTGCGCGGCGCGGACCTGCGAGGCATGGCCCCGCACAGCGCGGCGGCGCAGCGCGCCACCCCTGGGCGGCGCGACCCCCGGCCGGCACGGCGGCGACTACCCAGCGGCGGAGCGGCGGATCGGCGGATGGTGGCCGCCGGAGTAACCGGTTAGGGTTTCTAACCCTAACCGCTCCCTCTTACACGGTGAACTTCTGTGGGCTGCCGTCCCCCAGCGGGCTTTTGCCGGTTGGGCCGCGTGCGCGTGCGCGCCGGGCCGCCGTGCGCACCGGGCCGCCGCACGCCGCGCTCCCCGCCGCTGGCCGCGCTGGGCCGCGCGGGCCGCGCTGGCCGCGCGCGCCCGCAGGCCGCCGCTGGCCGCGCTGGCCGCGCGCGCCTGCAGGCCGCCGCTGGCCGTGCTGGGCCGCGCGGGCCGCGCTGGCCGCGCGCGCCTGCAGGCCGCTGCTGGCCACGCGCGCCGGTGGGCCGCGCGCGCAGGTCAGGCCGCCCGCCCGCAGCGCACCACGAGGCGTTGGGTCGCCGCGCGTGCTGGGCCGACATTCGCGCATGGGCTGCATAGCAAACCTAGCTACATTTGTTATTTAATTTTTTTTTCTAATTTCCAGCAATTTGAGTTGATGATGTTTAGGGATTTAAATGTTAATTTTAACACTCAGCTTATGACTTTTCAAGTAGCATATTGTGTTAGGAATTTTCCAAGGTTTTATAACTTGGAAAATATGTCAATGAATATTTTCTTCAATATTCCATATATTGACATATGTTTTATTTGCATTCCTTCCAATGCATATTCAAAAATTTAATTCATCTTAATTAAATCCAAGTGATTTAATACAAGCAAGAATATATTTAGTCCTTCCACAATTGATGCCACATTATTCATAAAATTAAGTTACCACGTGTTCTTAATTTTTCTGAATACTATATAAGCTGCATCATTAACCTTGCCATGACGATTTTTGACCTCTTGCATTATTTGCAATTGAGATCTTAAATTATCGTTATTTCATGCAAAATGGCATATTATTCATCTCAAATTGGGTTATTTCTTACAACTCAATACGAGCAAGCATACAATATGTTGTGCTACTACACATACTACAACACACCCATGATGATTTCCTAAACCGAAAATCTCTGGTTGCGTGTGTAGGATCAATGGCCAAAGAGTTTGAAGAACTCGCTCTCGATGGACATAACTATCCTACTTGGGCGCTGGATATCAAGATCAGCCTTGCCTCAAAGAACATTCTGAGTGCATTGCTACCTCCTGCAGAGAGGACTGAGCCACTGCATGATGCCTACAAGTACAACGCATTGTACATTCGCAGGCATCACCTCCATCCTGATCTGAAAGCAGAATACGTGATGGAAGAAGAGCCAGATGTACTATGGTTATCCCTTAAAGACAGGTACGAGCAACAGAAGGCTGTAATCTTACCTGAGGCGAATCATGACTGGACTCATATTCGTCTCCAGGACTACAAGTCCATAGGTGATTACAACCATGCTATTCATAAAATATGTGCTCGTTTGCGTTTTTGTGGCAAGGAACCTTCAGATGCGGATAAGATTGAAAAGACACTCCAAACTATGCTCCCATCTGATAGGGTCTTGCAACATCAATACCGTGCTCGCAATTATCAGACTTACTCTGAACTCATACATGATCTGCTTCAGGCAGAAAAGCACGATGAGCTTACGATGAAAAATCATAAGCAACGTCGTGTTGGGGCTGCCCCTATGCCTGAAATACATCATGCTATGAAAGATGAGAAGAAAAGGAATGGCTTCAAAAACCATTCCAAATTTTCTGATAATTCAAAGAAGCGCAAACGCAACAAACATAAGGGTAAGAAAAACACAAAGGCTCCGAGGAAAGACACTACTACTTCCAAGGATGAGAAGTGTAAGAAGTGTGGATGCTACAACCATCCCACCAACAAGTGTCGCACTCCTCGCCACTTAGTGGCTCTGTACCAGCAAGCTCTCAAAGGCAAGGCTGCAGAAGGACAGGAATACGAAGCTCACTTCGCCACTCCATCAAACTTGAAGGCTGATATTGGAAATCCAAGCATGAGTCAAAAGGAACCATGCACTTCCAACCTTCCACTCCTGACCTACACTGAGCCAATGGACATAGACAATGTCATCGTCGACTATAGTTTGGATGACGCCTTTGGAGACCTCAACTAGGATCCATAAGAGATCAGCTCTCTATTGTTCATGTGTGTGTATGGGACATATGTATTGTAATAAGTCTCGAGACATCGACTATAAGTGTGTGTACACTTCATACTCTATTGTATTATTATGTATGTAATTCTATGTATGATTAATTGAGTTCTTATAATTCTTTAATTATCTAGATTTGCGGGAGTCAATCCGATGGAGGAAGAATTGTGCCTAGTAGATAGTTGTACCACTAACTCTATACTTAGGGAAACAAAATATTTCCAAACTCTCACTAAGAGAACAGAAAATGTTTTGACAATCGCTGGACGCGATGCAACAATAATTGGTTCTGGACGAGCCACTATTACGCTCCCTATGGGTACACAAGTTACAATTGAGGATGCTTTATTGTATCCTGATTCAACTCGTACCTTATTGAGTTTCCGAGATATTCGGAAATGTGGTTTACATATTTCTACACATACAGAAAATAATGAGGAATTTCTTCTCATTACCAAACCTTCTGAATATGGCTCTAACGTTCTGGAGAGAATACTTTCGTTTCCATCTGGATTGTACTACACATACATAAAACCTGTACCTCATGTTACGTACAAGGTGATTTTTCAGAATGTTGACGCATTCAAGACTTGGCATGCACGCCTTGGCCATCCTGGAATAGGGATGTTACGGAAAATCACAGGTAATTGCATTGGTCATGATTTAAAGTCTGCTAAATTTCCTAAACCTTCTGATTTTATATGTACATCTTGTGCAACGGGAAAGCTAATCTTAAAACCATCTCCGCTTAAGATTCATGCTGAGCCACTTAAATTCCTTGAATGCATTCAAGGCGACATTTGTGGCCCCATACAACCATTATCTGGACCGTTCAGATATTTCATGGTTTTCATTGACGCATCTACACGATGGTCACACGTGTGTCTCTTATCCACACGAAACCATGCCTTCGCTAAAATCATGACGCAAGTCATTCGATTGAAAGCATCTTATCCTGAACATCAAATCCAGAAGATCCGCCTGGATAATGCGGCTGAATTTGCTTCTCGAGCATTCAATGATTATTGTATGGCCCAAGGAATACACGTTGAACATTCAGTACCTTATGTACATACTCAAAATGGTTTAGCTGAATCTCTTATTAAGAGAATCAAACTCATTGCAAGACCTTTACTTCATGAATGCAATTTACCTACTTCTTGTTGGGGTCACGCAGTTTTACATGCTGCTGATCTCATTCAACTTCGCCCAACTGCATATCATAGCACTTCACCGTTGCACCTAGTGCGAGGCAACCCCCCAAGTATTTCCCATCTTCGGAAATTTGGATGTGCGGTGTATACCCCTGTTTCACCGCCTCAACGAACAGCTGTGGGACCTCATAGGAAATTGGGTATCTATGTGGGATACCAATCCCCATCGATAATCAAATACCTAGAACCCCTAACCGGTGATTTATTCACAGCCCGGTTCGCTGATTGCATCTTTAATGAAGACCATTTCCCGGCATTAGGGGGAGAATTTAAGTATCCTAACGAATGCCAGGAAATCAATTGGGATGACAAATCCATCCTATACTCAGACCCTCGTACTCAGGAAACTGAACTTCAAGTTCAGAAAATTATAGAATTGCAACACTTTGCTAACAATCTGCCTGATGCGTTTACTGACTATAATGGTGTCACAAAATCCTTGAATCCTGCTGTGAATGCGCCCAGCCGAGTGGAGGTACCTCGAAAAACCATTCAACCCCCTTCTCAACCGATTAGGGGGAGGGCTGCTAAGCGGGATAATGCTTCTAATAAGCGACAAAGGAAAGGGAGGAACACACGATTCTCTAAATCAGTAAACGAAAGTCAACTTCTGGTTGATGGACACCGAGTGGATACAGTACATCCACAAACCAGCACTATAGTGCACGATTCAGATATTGCTGGCACATCGGAACACCCTGAACCCATTCTTCCTATGAATCAAGAAGAATTACACGGGGTACAAGAAATTTCCATTAATTATACTAGTTCTGGAGAACTGTATGATCGTAAGAATACGGTCGTCAACGCATGTTTTTCATCAATCATAGCCAATAACCTTCTATCTGATCCAGATCCTAAATCCATGGTAGAGTGTCAACAACGCTCGGACTGGAATAAATGGAAGGAAGCAATTAACTCCGAATTATCCTCACTAGCGAAAAGACAGGTATTCACCTCAGTGATACCTATACCTCATAAAGTTCATCCTGTTGGATTCAAATGGGTTTTCACTCGGAAACGAAATAAAAATAATGAGGTTGTGAGGTATAAAGCAGAGATTAGTTGCGCAAGGGTTTACTCAAAGGCCCGGCATTGATTACAATGAGACATACTCTCCTGTTATGAATGGAATAACTTTCCGATATTTAATATCATTGGCAGTACAAAAGCGTCTATTTTTGCAATTGATGGACGTCGTGACCGCATATCTTTATGGGTCACTATATTCGGACATCTACATGAAAGTTCCTGATGGAATATCTGTACCGAATAATGGCAAGAATCGTAACTTGTTTTGTGTTAAACTTAACAAATCTCTCTACGGCTTAAAACAGTCTGGGAGAATGTGGTACAATCGACTTAAAGAATTCCTTATGGATAAGGGTTATTCTAACAGTGATGATTGCCCATGTGTATTCATTAGGAAATCTTCTACAGGCTTCTGTATTATATCAGTTTATGTAGATGATTTAAATATCATTGGTCATACACGTGATATTGATGAAGCATGTAATCTTCTAAAAACAGAATTTGAAATGAAGGATTTGGGTAAAACCAAATTTTGCTTGGGTTTGCAACTTGAGCACCTTCAAACGGGAATTCTCATTCACCAATCTGCATATGTCCAGAAAGTATTGAGTAAATTCAATATGACCAATGCATATCCGTCCAAAACTCCGATGATCGTTCGGTCTCTTGAGAAGGATAAAGATCCTTTCCGACCACGTGAAGATGGAGAAGAGGTTTTAGGTCCTGAATACCCATACCTCAGTGCAATTGGAGCACTTATGTATCTAGCAAATAATACCAGACCCGATATTGCATTTGCAGTAAATCTACTTGCTAGACACAGTGCCGCTCCTACTAAACGTCATTGGAATGGTATTAAGAATATTCTCCGATATCTCCAAGGCACGGCAGATCTTGGTCTATTTTACGAAAGAAATCAGGATCCTAGCCTCGTGGGATATACAGACGCAGGATATCTTTCAGATCCTCATAATGCAAGATCACAAACAGGATATGTATTTCTACACGGTGGAACTGCTATGTCATGGAAGTCTTCTAAACAGACTCTGGTAGCAACGTCCACAAATCACTCAGAGATCATTGCACTATATGAAGCCTCACGTGAATGTGTATGGCTAAGAAGGGTGATTAATCATATACAATCATCTTGTGGGATTCAACCCATTGAGTTACCCACCATTATCTACGAAGATAATGCAGCTTGTGTTGCATAGATGCAACAAGGTTATATCAAGAGTGATGCTACAAAGCATATCTCTCCTAAGCTATTTTACCCTCACCAACTCCAACAAAGTGGTGAGATAAATGTCATGCAAGCTAAGTCTTGTGATAACCTCGCAGACTTATTCACTAAGTCGCTACCTTATTCTACATTTAACAAATGTGTTAAGGGCATTGGTATGCGCCGACTTAGAGATTTGCTTGCATCAGGGGGAGCATCTCTTTGATTTAACTATTCTTACACATCACATTGTACTCTTTTCCTATATGAGTTTTCTTACATAGTTTTCCTCATATTAGGTTTTTAATGAGGCAATGTCAACGCAAGTAAATATCTATCTCTTGTTTTTCCCTTCAGGGATTTTCAATAGAGATACCAAGGATATATACTGTTCTTTTCTCCAAAATTTTTCCCACTGGATTTTTCTGGAGTTTTACACAGTATCTACATATATATATATATATATATTGCAAGCCTTTATTTCACAGGATCTCTAAAGATTATACATAGTGGACAACTGCTCAAGGGGGAGTGTTACGATATATGATCAGTTGATCATTAGGAGTAGTATAATCACAGACGTTGATTACGGCGGTTGCCTAATCAATGGTCATGATCATATTTGAACAGACATCTCCTCCACCCATCCACCCCTTCATACATGTATAAATAACAGTGATCAATGAATAAAGAGTGACTTCTTGCCTCACAATTACTACTGTAATTTAGTTTTAAACATCATGTTTTGTCAAAATTCAAACCTGAGGGTCCGTTCGATTTTTCGACACATTTCCCCGTAAGATGAATTTTTGATTTGATTTTGGAAGTCCAGTGTTTTATTTTGTAGTGGGAAAAGTCCAATTTAGTACCCTCAAGTATACGCTAGATCCAAATAACCCCCTAAACTGTTAAAATATCCACTTAACCCTTTGTCTCTACGGACCCGGATCAAAACACGCCTTTAACACATGTTTGAATCCGGATTTGCTGATTAACCTGGTTTTAAAACCGCTCCACTTTCCATTACCGGGAAATATCATGTCTAGTGTCATCCGAAAGACATGAATGGATCTGTGTACAAAGGCCACCAATACCTCGGACCCAAATCTGCTTGTCAGGGTTTGGCAGCGAGGGCCGAGAAGTGGCAATCATTTAGATCTCAGGCACCGCCATTTGGTCGACCTACTTTGGCTAAAAGGACAAAGAACAAAACTAGCAGAATTCAGGCAAATCTGGTCGAAGTTGCACGATGACGCTACATGTTCCAAAGAAGATCAATGCTGCCATTCTAATAATGTATCAGTAGCACACAGAAACCAAATAACTGAGTACAAAGCATTCTAATAATATCTCAGAAGCACACAGAAACCAAATAACCGAGTACATCGACCCCTCAACTATGCTTACAAGCGACCAATTGAAAGAGGTGCGTGCCGCTGCATAAAAGTGTCAATGTAAAACAGGCTACCGGAGAGTAGATAGTAACAACCACTTACTATAGGGTAAGTGATGAAACCTGAGTGCCAGGAGCCCAGGACACAGAAGTTCAGTTTACACCAGTAGGATAGGCAAAAAAGGCTCTCTTTAGCAATATAATGTCATTATTAAATACTAAATAAGAGGAAACCTCCCAAATGAGGGGGTGCAGCGGCAACAACAGAATCATTCAGACCATTGTGATGGTAGTGCATGTTCTCAGCTTCCTTCTGTCTCTCTGGTTATAGTTGCTCACCGCTTCAAGGGTTCCCTAGTTCAATCAGATCTCACCTGCCAGCAAGTACAGATTAGATTAGCATGGAAGTACCTAGCAATGCGATAAGTGATTTTTTTTTTGAAAGTGTGACATTACAGGAGAACGAGAACGGGATGCGCTTCTGCTCCTGGGGCTTCTGCTAGCAGATCTTCCACGAGAAGGCTGCAAAAGAGTTAAATGAACTGCATTGAACAAGCCATTTTCATAATGTAATATAGTTATGACAAGCTTGGAATACTTACAGAAGAGACAGGGGATCCGGATCTTGATAGCGATCTGCAGAAGGTTCCAGAAACAAAATTCATTATTTAATGATGTGTTAGTAGCACTGAGATACAAAATTGCTATCATTTGAGCTACGCATAAAGAGGTTCAATGAATTGGTTCAGAAGGGGAGCTACAGTGCTTAGTACAATTGTTGGAGTATATGCTATCAGGTAATAAGGTCATAACTGAAACTGCAAATAGGCAAACTAAGCAAGGTTTATCTTATCTCCTTATAAATGTCAACTTTTTTGAGCTAGAGCAAACTCAGAATGCACATTGACAAGAAAATGCTCAAAAAACATAATTTTATTTTGTGTGTGCAAGAAGCACCATAGACTCTGAATTTTTTATCAGGATGGCAATACCAATTAAACAAAAAACTTGTGAATTAACGTCCATTTATATTGAGCCATTGAAATTTAAGCACAATATAGTCGACACAACACGAGATCCACTTCACATATCCTTACTGTCAGTCCTATCTTGCTCCTAGGACTGGTTGTAGCCCACTTGTCATACATGCATCACAATCCAGCTCTACTATCCAAAGTCCCAAACCATCCACTCCGATTCTCAATACATCCAATAATCTATCAATGCAGTCCCCAGATCGCCGGCATGGCCAGATCTAGGAAAAACAAAAGCAAACCTTGAGCAGTGCAGGTTAGCCAGCAAGCTCTTTATGTTTAATCAGTAATCACTAACCACAGAGTAAATTCAAGTCATGCTAATTTAAAGAGAAATTGGTACATCTGAAAAAGATATCACGGGTGCTATAAGCCAGTAAGCATTCCAAAGTATATGAAATTAAAATTATGGCACCTAACTCTGTTTTTCTTCCAGCTTTAATAAAAACAAGAATTAAACCTTTTCTTATGCAGCAGGCTATGATTAAAATCTATGGTGAATATATCTGAATTTCATACGTAGAGTCCTTTTTTACTTTTAAAATATAAAGTAGGAAACATAATTTGGGTCCACATATGTATACATTTATTTGTTAAATATGGAGATAAAAAAACCTCTGGGTTATGGATGTATGAAGCTGAAAAATAAGGAGAGGACTGCAGCTTCTCCATGAGAAAAACAAAAACAAAAAACAAAAGAGATGCTGCCATGTTATAGAGATGACTTATTGATACAGCAGCAGAAGTGAGGAAAAAAAAACCCCATAGTTCTGAAAGAAGCTAAAATTCTAGTAACCCTATCACTGTCTACTCTAAGCCATTTCCCCTCTCCAACTTGGCATGCTTATGAAGGATCAACACTCCCTACTTCAGCATTGCAAGATTTATATATAAGTTTGTGTTAGAGAAAACTTAAAATTTTCAAGGAGCATGATCTAGAAGGTGTTTAAAAGTGTAGAGCTGCACATGTGGAAGTTCATATAAAGCATGGCAGGTTCTAAGGTTCTAAAAGGCTTTTCGTGTACCAGATGGTAGGAAACAAATAAGTTAATGTGACACTCTCTTATCAGTTTTACAATAATATATGCGCCCCGCTTCAGGCTAGTTTACAAAATGATGGCATGTCTAAATAAAGTGAGGCTTCCATATTTTTTAGCACCATAGGTGTACTGCATGTCTACACCATATGTTAAAGATGACATAGAACAAGATCTGATTGCTTTCACCATTTATTTGGTTAGTAACTACTAAGTATCATGTTCCTTCTAACAATAAACTTGCAGGCATAGCATGCAGATTCAACACTAGCACTTACAATTTCAAAAATGCACATTTCCCATCAATACGGATTCACATACCTTTCATCCACAGGTGATGGTGACCGAGAAACAGATCTAAGTAAGAAACAACAAATAAGAATGGGTGCCATAAAACTTGGATGTCAAATTTGTGAACACGTATACGTACTTTGGACTCCTGCTCCTGCTGTAACTGGGGCTTCTCGAGTACGAGCGGCTACGGCTTCTGCTTCGTGATCTAGCATCATACTCCCGCACCTATAACAGAATAACAAATCAACATAGTTACATAATCAAATAGATATCATGCCAGGCATCTTAGCAATTTCAAAACTAAATTGAGGAAAACAAGAGAACATACTCTGATATACGCCCTAGAAAATGCATTTCTGAACAGTGAGTCATCAAGCTTCCTTATCTGCAAGATGGAAAGAGAAAAATGCATAAGAGTAAAGCATGCCACATGATACAGGAAAGAACACACATTTAATTAGAGCATTCTCTTCAACAGTCAGACAGACCCTCTGAAACAGTAATAGATGATACAAGCTAAAGATTATTGAAAGCAATGAGTAAAGGAAATGCAAAACCCACCGCATATTTCATGTCGTCATAGTTTGTATAATCCACAACTCCAATAGTTTCTGCAGCACAAGAAAGAAGAAGGAACAAATGTCGTCAATATGTGGAAATTCAAAATAGAACCTGAAGAATTCATATTTCAGAGGGACAATGAAGCAATAATTAAGGCTACATGATATAAAATTAGTGATCATGTTTACGACCTCATGCTGCAATGAAACAACAGGAAATGTGTTTAGGAGTGCTCAAACTACTAACCTCCGGCCTCACGGTATACATCCGAGAAACAAACATCACCGGCGCGTCGCATGTGGTCCTGAAATGTATTAACTTGAAGTTCTTTCCAGCAAAAACTACAAGCAGAAGTCAGTTACAAAGGCAGTACCTTCAGATCTTGCCACGATGCCGATGAAGGTAAACCCGTGACCATAACTGCATGGTTCAGAAAATGTAACCATCAGAATCTCTGTAAGGGGGTATAAGTAACTTACTCATAAGACAAAAGTACCAACCACGGTAATCAGAGCGCCTAGAAACACCTCCACGACGTGCACTGCTATAGCTGCTAGAACGATCATAAGAGTAAGACTGACCTCTTCCACCATGAGCTAATTCAACCTGAGTAGAGAACACATTTTCAGCACATAATCACAAGAAAAACCAGACCAGTCTTCTCTTTGGAGAAAATCACTCAATAAATGAAACACACATCTTGGTCTACATACCCGCAACCTGTAGCCATCAAAGTTATACCCATCACGCCCATAAATCGCGTCATCAGCATCACGTGGATCCTCAAACTACAAAAGCATCATATTTTTGTTAACACCAGATGTTTGTTTGCATCTGAACCAAATTTGATCAGCTAGTTTGCTTTGGATTTTTAATGGTCAAAACACGATCCAAAATAGATTATAAAACTGAAAAAGATCAATAGAGATGTTGTTAACAATTTAGAAGTAAGACCACAGAAAAATATCTTCACCTCGACGAAAGCGTATCCAGGAGGTCTTGGAGGTATCTTCAGGTCAATATCCAAAATTCGACCATACTGCAATCACATATTGAAGGAAAAATTAAGGCAGGCGTATTGTCATACAAGATTCAATAAATATACTAATACTACAGTTTGAACACATTTTCTTCTGCAAGAGGACACATTTCTCGTTTTACTACATGCATCAAGGTTTCAGATACTGCAAATCGTGCATTATGCGGACTTAGACTACATAATTAAAAAGCATAGGTCATGCAGACATAATAAAGGAATTGTGCACAATGCAAAAACAGAGAGCATTGTTTACTTCAGACGAAGACAACATATACAGTTTTTCTTTGGTCCACGCAACTCAATAAAAAAGCACAGATTGAAATCAAACAATAATTCATTGTAATGCCTAAACCAAATTGCAGATAATATACAATTGAATGTCATAACCAAAAAATGCAAACCTTCAACTCCAAATCCAAACTAATATTCTCACATTAACAGGATAATGGAATTGCTGGGACAGAAAATGCTAATTAACTGGTCAGTAATTAGACATATGCCCTGACCAATCTAGCACCTGCTTGCAAACATGAGAAGTCCGACAAAGGTCTGTGTAAAAATATTACGACCCACCTTGTAGAAGAGGTCCTCAACCTCCCTCTCACGGATGTCCCCAGGGAGGTTGCCTACATAGATGGTGCGGCTGTTGCGCCTGCTCATTGTTTTCTGCAGTCAACCACGAAGGTAAGAACAAAGTTGCTAGCCACAAGATGCAGAAGAGTGGGGTAACAAAAAAAAAATTCTCCTAGCATGGTACTAGCATGGATTAATAGGAAGAGATAAAACTTAATTTCTTCTAGTCGAAGCAACAAGAAAAATGTTCAAAAAGAAAAAAACAACAAGAAAACATAGTGGCAGACAACTATATGCTGAGCACTGTAAGGTGGACTCATTTTTTTTAGCAGCATCCTTAACCAGCAAAGGAATGATGCTTCATTGGAAACTGTAACAATAGTGCTATGAGTCTACGACATATTCTCCATCGCCTTTCATTTACTTATTTACTTACTATATGATCAGCATATAGTAACTACTTCTTTTCGAGAAGAACCGAACAATTCTGCCAACGGTGGGTAATCAAACTACACATGCGTATTTCACATGCCCTACAGTGTTCAATCATGCATCAAGTTTATTTCAAAGAAAAAATTCATTCATCAAGGTCTCGATAGTTTAAGTATGGTAGCAGCTCCTAAAAACACACAACTGACAAGGGAGCGTAGTTCAACATAGCGCGCGGGGGAGTCGGTTAAACCCCGAAATTTAGAAAGAATGGCCGCTGAAGACGATGAACAAGAACCCAATCGAACCGTGCTAAGGACGGATTGGATTACCAGCGCACTACTAATCAAACAAACCCGCAACGAACTGAACAGGAGAAAGAGAGATTTGCACTCGATCGCCTCACATATCAAAGCAAAGAAAGAGAAGAGGCGACGGGAGGGGCGGGCGGGAGGTTGGGGATTACCATGATCGAAACAAGATCAGAGCGAACGAAAAGGAAAAACGAAACAGTGTGTGCTGTGCCGTGGGAATGTGGGGGATTAGGCGGGCGCACCTGCGTGGAGCGGTGGGGAGGCTCGGAGGGGGGGGGGGGGGGGGCGGGGGGCTCGAGAACGTTCTGGACTCCGGGAGGAGGGAGGCCGACGCCGCGTGGTGGGATGGAAGCAGACGGAACCTGCGACAAGGGACGCGTGGTGAACTGGTGATGTAGACTGGCGGCTGCGGGCTGTGTTTACGGGGATGCTTCTAGATTCGTGTGCTGTTGGGGTTGGGTCGTGCTCGTGCGGGCTGGTGTGGCCTGTGGGCTGCTGTGGGCTTCAGCGGTGGTGGTGGACCGATTCTGATTTGGCCTTTGCAGGCCATCCATGATCAGCTGTTGTTTTCTACGTGAGGATATTCAATAAAATATGGTTTCGCTTGTTTTTAAGTAAAAACTACTGGAACTTATGAGCCGTTCATTACGAAAGTTAGAAAAAACAAATTAAAACCTCACCTTGGTGTTTTTCTAAAATACCTACATGCATCTCAATTTTGTTTCAGTCTAACACCTGAAAGTTTGCGTGTTTTTTGCAACACAAATAACTCCTAAACTTCTGAACACAAATATCTTATTTTGTAGCGAATAAGGTGAACATTCCAGCAGCACAAGTAACTCCTGAACTTTCGATTTAGAAAAATTGGTAAGGTCCGGTAGGGGTAAAAATGATGAAACCAAACAACTCAAAATTTTGGTAACACATGACCTGTACATATTTTGACAATAAATTTCACTAACAACCAGAATAAAAACTTGTCAAAAATCTTAGAATGCTAGCCAAATTTGGTCAACCTTACATAATTCTTGTGTGCCAAGTGTTTATGAAGATTATATAAACCAAACAACTCACATCCTTGAATTGATCTGCCACTAATATAGGCTCTCTTTTTGAAATGAGGATAATCCCGTTTCCACTATAAAACGGAAATACAAGCGATTTTGCAATTTAGATGAATAAGAAATTCGATTAAAAGGAGAAGCTTATCATGAGACTAGATAATATCTAAGCATCCACTCTTATTACAAGACATAGCATGTTTGGATCCACCCAACTTTTTAAAACCAAATTTTAGCCAGCTAAAATTTTTCCAGCTAAACTTTAGCTAGGGTGTTTGGATCCTCTAGATAGACCCAGCTAAATTTTAGTTGGCTTTAGTTGTGTTGAAAGCTAAACTCAGTTAAATTTTAGCTAGTCTTTTAGCTGGACGGTTTGGATCCCTAGCAGCTAAATTTGGCTAACTAAAGTTTTGTTTGTGAATCCAAACAGGCCCTAAAAAGAGATACATCATAGTGGATCATCTAACAAAGAACTCCCATAGCTAGAAATCTCTGACTCCTTGAGCACTTCATCTTCAACCTTTGGAATCCCTTGCATGGGATCTTCCATCTATGCCATGGAGTAAATCATAATCTGCACGTGATTAATATTTTTATCAAAGTTCTGATAAAAGGATTTTATGTTTGTAGAAAAATCCAATATCTCAATGTTGAGAATATAGTACAAAACTAAGATACGATGGACACACACTATATATATTAAAACAACTATACTACCATATAAGGTCTCCACACTCCCAAGTAATCACTTAAAGGCAAAATAGCCAATTTAATCCTTTTAACTTGTTTCTGGCTCAAAATTCATCCCTCAACTATAAAATTGACCAATTTCATCCTCAAACTTTTTATGTGAGATCAATTTCGTCCCTAGTCCTATGTAGCATGCCATGTTAGCATTCCTAGTCAATATCGACGACTCTTAAGTACAAAATCTATACCGTCAACTCCTGCATGAACACACAAAATATAAACATCAACAATAGTGGCAGTAGTTATTGCTAACGAATTCCACAAGTATTGGTTAATCATTAATTTTAGAAATACAAGTCTACATAAGGGAGAAAACGTGCACAAACACAGAAGAGTGCATAGAAGATCACATCCTACGTTACACAAGGATTGAGTGGCCACATGACATGCTAAACCAACTTAATTTCAGCCAAACACACCAAGATCCACATAAGGAGCCAACAAGGAGTATACTGACCAAAGATGGGCCCAGAAAGTGTCAAAAAGGGTTTGGCCCAACCCCTACTGAGCCCATTCAGGCCCATCTTTCACATGGAGTCTCCCACCGACTTCCTGAAGGCGGTTTTACTAGGGAGACGGCCACTTGGAGTCGGCCAAACCCCAGGTTCGGCCGAACGTAGACAGCTTCCTAGCAGGATCAGCCTTGGCGAGAAAGATCTGTTGCTCTTTCCAAGGGTGGTTGCTAAAGTTTCCATACCAAGAGGTGGTGGGAACCGACCTATCCAACCTATTTAAGGAGGAGGAGATGTCAGATCCGGGCACACGGGACTATCCACGTGGCACACTTCTCCTAGGATATGGGATGGGACATGGCCCTGAAAGCATCTAGGCCCCTAATTCGTGTTTTGGTAATTAATGACAACGGTTTGTGGATTAACAATTCTTTTTGAGAAAATGAGTATAGGTTGATCCACGGATGAATGAGAGTTATTTGCGAACGTGTGGATTTTTGGAGACGATGAGAAAAGTTTGGGCTCAAGGCAAAGGTATAAAATAGGGTCTTTTGAATTTTACCGGTCACAAGGTGCTTAGTGGATGATAAGTGACCGGATTTGTTGGATAGATAGCCGTTCTATCAAGAGGGGTCATGTACTCGTGCTTGACAGGTCTCTAGTGCCATTTTGCTCAAAATATCTAAATGCATGCATGAGGGCTAACTACGTTTTGCCGGGTTTTGAAAAAGAACATGTTTGACTGCTGACTGCTCTAGCGCGAACGGTCCGCGCCTTGGGTGCGGACGGTCCGCTACCGTTCCAGAAAGGCTTAGAGGGTTTATCTGGTGGGTGGCGGACGGTCCGGCTCTCCTGGGCGGACGGTCCGCCACTGTAACTCTTTTTCGTTCCAGAAAGGATGTTCTCTGGTCTGTCTAAATTCTGTGGAGCGGACGGTCCGCTTCTGTGGAGCGGACGGTCCGCAGGCACTCTGATAAATTGATCCAGAAACATTGTTGTCTCTGCTTGTTCCTCTAGGTTGAACGGCGGACGGTCCGCCCCTTGGTGGCGGACGGTCCGCTGACTAATTCCAGGATTGTTCCAGAGACCCTCATGTCTCTGGAGTTGTGGAACACTTAACTGCGGACGGTCCGCTGGTTGGGCGCGGACGGTCCGCCAGGGCTGTAACGGCTAGTTCTGACACGCATTAAATGCTCTCTGACTCTCTGGTTTATAACGGCGGACGGTCCGGTTTTTGAAACCGGACGGTCCGCGATCTCGCAGAAAAGACTGTAACGGCTAGTTTTTGATGGGATGTCTATATATACCCATTGCCCGGCCCTTGGGTCACTCTCTTGGCCATTTGGACTGCATTCTTGACCCTCTAGAGCTAAGACATCCCTCTCTCTCACACACTTGCTAAGGATTTGCATTTTTGAGAGTGAGAGTGCTTCCTAGTGCATTGCATCAAGAGGTTGAGCTTTGTGGCACTAGGGAATCTTCAAGCAAGGTTTATTGGCTTGTTACTCTTGGGAGTTGCCGCTCCCTAGACGGCTTGGAGAAGGTGATTTCGTGGAGCTTCTTGAAGGAGATTGTTGAGAAGCCCCGATTTCGGTTGTGAGAGGTTTTGTGCTCACCTCACCGGAGTGGTGAAGAGCAACTCTAGTGAAATCGAGGTGTGGAGTGGTTCCTTGTTTCTAGCCGGCTCAAGATCAAGAGGTTCTTGATAGAGGAGCGGTTGATTCTTGGAATCCACCTCAACGTGGATTAGGGGTGACCGGTAAGTCATCGACACCACGGGATAAATTTGTGTGTCAAGCTTGGTTATTTCTCTAGCTCTCTTTAATTGTTGTTATTTTGAGAAATTTACTTTACTAGAGCTTGAATTGTATTTTGTCACCCTAGGTTGCAAACCTTTCTAGACATAGTAGTAGCATGACATACGGCTTTCTTTTGTTACTAATTAAATTTCTCTAGTGTTGTTGGTTTTAGTTTTTAAACCGCCTATTCACCCCCCCTCTAGTCGGTGTTCTTGATCCTACAAGTGGTACCAGAGCTAAGTACTCCATTAATTGCGGATTTAACCATCTTGGAGTAGAACAATGACTAGTGATAATGGAATTCATGTTGGGAAGCCACCGTTCTTTGATGGGAACAATTATGATTATTGGAAGACTAGGATGTCGGCTCATATCAAAGCCATGAGTAGAAAGCTATGGAGAGTGGTAAATGATGGATATATGATTTTGGACTCAAAAAATTTGACACCCCTAGAAGAGGAAAATGAGATACTAAATGATCAAGGGGTCAATGTGCTCTTTAGTGCCCTTGGTGTGACCGAATTTAATAGAGTCAAGAGTCTCACAAATGCACATGACATATGGGAAAAGCTCATGGAAATTCATGAGGGCACATCAAGTGTGAAAGAGGCCAAGTTATATTTGCTTAAGGGAAATTTTAGTGAATTTACCATGAAAAAGGATGAGAGTATAGCCGAGATGTTCAACCGGCTAAATGACATTGTGAATGACCTCAAGGGACTTGGATTTGAGGTACCGGATGCGGATTTCAACCACAAATTTCTTAGATGCCTTCCGGAAAGATATGATACAATTGTGACCTTGCTTGTAAGGTCAAATGTGAAGACCGCAACTCCCACACAAATATTGGGAGAAGTTCTCACTCATGACATGTTCAAGAAATCTCAAGATGAAGCTCATAGGGGAGAAATTGATATGAAAAAGAGAAGTGTGGCATTCAAAGCTCAAGATAGCAAAAAGGAAGAAGAAAGTGAGTGCCAAGATGAAGAATCGGATGAAGAGATGGCTCTCTTTGTCAAGAGATTCAATAGAATGATGAGCAAGAAGAATTTTGGCAAGAAAGGTCAATCATCAAGAAAAAATCCTTTTATGGACAAGACTTGTTTCCAATACGCTGAAATGGGTCATATTAGTGTCAATTGTCCAAACAAGAAAGATGACAAGAACAAGAAAGACAAGAAAAATGATGAGAAGAAGAAGAAGAAGTTCATCAAGAAGAAGAAGAATGGTCAAGCTTATTTTGTTGAGTGGGATTCCGATGCAAGCTCCGATGATGATGATGATGATGATGATGATGACAAGCCATCCAAGGGAGTTGCCGGGATCGCCATCAAGGAGGCTCCATCTCTCTTCTCCACACCACATTGTCTTATGGCAAAGGGTGGTGCAAAGGTACAACAAGATGATGAACTTGATGAACTTTCATATGATGATCTTGTTGAAATGCTCAATGATGCCGATGAATTCATGACTAAAGAAAAGGCCAAGTTAAAGGAATTGAGGTTGAAGTTTTCTTCTCTTCAAGATTCCTATGAGGAGCTAAAGACTTCACATGAGAATCTCAAAGAAACTCATGAGAAGCTTGAGGAAGCTCACAATGCCCTACTTAATCATGAAAGAAAAGCAACATTGAGCATTGGTGTGAGTTGTGATTTAATTGATGATAAACCTTGTGGTTCTAGTCCTACTAGCTCTTTTTGCACCAAAATTAATGACTCATCTTGCAATGAATCTCTCATTATGGAAAATGATTTGTTAAAAAAGGAGGTTACTTGCTTGACTAATGATTTGAGAAAGTGCTATGATAGTAGAGCCATGTTTAATCATTGTTGGGCAAGTCAAAAGTTCACCTTGAACAAGCAAGGGTTTGGATATATTCCTAAGAAAGGGAAGAAGGCTTTTGTGCAAACCAAAACTACCTTTGTGAAGAGTAGTGGTAAGTCATATTGTGAAAAATGCAAGAAGGTTGGTCATGTTGAGAAGAATTGCACCAACATGAAAGTCATATCCTTTGATTCAAATTACATTCTTATGAGAAATTCAAATGGCAATGTTAGTGCAAAATTTGTTGGAATACCTATAGATGGTGCTAAAAAGAATGCCATTTGGGTACCAAAAGTCTTGGTTGCTAACGTTGAAGGACCCAAGAAATTTTGGGTACCTAAAAGAGTTATTTCTTTATTGTAGGTAAACTACAAGTCCGGAGGAAGACATTGGGTACTTGATAGTGGATGCACTCAACATATGACCGGAGATCCGATGATGTTTTCCTCTCTAGATGAAAATGTGGATGGCTATAGTGATATTATCTTTGGTGACAATAGCCAAGGCAAAGTCAAAGGAGTTGGTACAATTTCAATCTCAAGTGATCATTCTCTTTCAAAAGTATTGTTGGTTGATTCTCTCAAGTTCAATCTCTTAGCGGTCACTCAACTTTGTGATTTTGGATATAAATGTAGTTTCACTAAAGATGATGTAGTAGTGACTAGCTTGGATGGAAAAAATCACATCTTTACGGGATTTAGATATGAGGATGTATATCTTGTGGATTTTGCTACTAAAGAGGCCAACTTGTCTACATGTTTGTTCACTCAATCATCTTTGGGTTGGTTATGGCATAGAAGACTTGGTCATATTGGCATGAAACAACTCAACCGTCTCATAAAGCATGATTTAGTAGTTGGCTTGAAGAATGTGAAGTTTGAAAAAGATAAGTTATGTAGTGCATGTCAAGCCGGGAAGCAAGTTGCAAATGCTCATCCAACTAAAAGTGTCATGTCAACCGAGAGACCATTGGAATTATTGCATATTGATTTATTTGGTCCTACTACTTATAGAAGTATTGGTGGAAATTGTTATTGTCTTGTGGTAGTGGATGATTACTCAAGGTATACTTGGGTTTTCTTTCTTCATGACAAAGCCGATACTTATGACATATTCAAAAAATTCTTGACAAGGGCCGAAAATGAATTTGAACTCAAGGTGAAGAGAGTGAGGAGTGACAATGGAAGTGAATTTAAAAACACAAGAGTTGAAGAATGGTGTGATGAGAAAGGAATCAAGCATGAATTTTCAACCAAGTACACTCCGGAACAAAATGGTCTTGTTGAGCGGAAAAATAGAACCTTGATTGACATGGCAAGATCAATGCTTTCCGAGTACAATGTTTCCGATAGTTTTTGGGCCGAAGCAATCAACACGGCTTGTCATGCGTCCAATAGATTGTATTTCCATAGATTCCATAACAAGACCCCATATGAGTTGCTCATTGGAAGGAAACCAAATATTTCATATTTTAGAGTATTTGGTTGCAAATGCTACATTCTCAAGAAGGGAACTCGGTTATCAAAGTTCCAAAGCAAATGTGATGAGGGTTTTCTTCTCGGGTATTTATCTTGTAGCAAGGCTTATCGGGTCTACAACAAAACACATGGTATTGTTGAAGAAGCATATGATGTTGAATTTGATGAAACAAATGGGTCTCATAATGAACAAGAAAATCTTGATGATGTGAGAAGTGATGGTTTAAGAAATGCAATGAAAAATATGTCAATTGGTGACGTTAGACCAAGAGAAGAAGATGAAAGTGATGATGGTCATTCTATCTCTATTAGAGTTAATCCTTCTATGTCTATCTCAAATGATCAAGCACAACAAATAGTTCAAGATTCTAGTAACGATAATTCTCAAGTACAAGATCAAGTTGGTTCATCAAGTGTACCTTCTTCATCAACTCAAGAACCCTTCGCTCTTCAAAGAACTCATCATATTCTTGCAAAGGATCACCCCGTGGATCAAATTATGGGTGATATTAGTAAGGGTGTCCAAACTCGATCTCGCATTGCTTCATTTTGTGAACATTATTCTTTTGTATCTTTTCTTGAACCTAACCGTGTAGATGATGCATTGAGAGATCCGGATTGGGTGAATGCTATGCATGAAGAATTGAATAACTTCACCCGGAATCAAGTTTGGGACCTAGTTGAGAGGCCTAGAAATTATAATGTCATTGGCACTAAATGGGTTTTTAGAAACAAGCAAAATGAAGATGGAGTGGTTGTGAGAAACAAAGCAAGATTGGTGGCTCAAGGCTTCACTCAAGTCGAAGGTTTGGATTTTGGTGAAACTTTTGCTCCCGTTGCTAGACTAGAAGCTATTAGAATCTTGTTAGCTTATGCTTGCTCTCACAACATAAAACTTTTTCAAATGGATGTGAAAAGTGCTTTCTTAAATGGCAAAATTAGTGAACTTGTTTTTGTTGAGCAACCTCCCGGTTTTGAAGATCCCAAGAAGCCAAATCATATATATAAGCTCTCTAAAGCTCTTTATGATTTGAAGCAAGCTCCACGAGCTTGGTATGAAAGATTGAGAGATTTTCTTATTTCCAAGGGATTCAAAATTGGTAAGGTTGACACTACCTTGTTCACTAAAACCATTGGTAAGGATTTGTTTGTTTGTCAAATTTATGTTGATGACATTATCTTTGGTTCAACTAACCCAAGTTTTTGTGAAGAATTTGGTGAAATGATGTCTAGGGAATTTGAGATGTCCATGATCGGTGAATTGAGTTTCTTTCTTGGACTTCAAATCAAGCAACTCAAGGAAGGCACCTTTGTGTGTCAATCAAAATATGTGAAAGATATCTTGAAGAAATTTGGTATGGAAGATGCAAAACCAATCAAGACCCTTATGGCCACAAATGGGCATCTCAACCTAGATGAGGGAGGTAATCCGGTTGATCAAAAGCTTTACCGTTCTATGATTGGTAGTTTACTTTATTTGACCGCATCTAGGCCCGACATCATGTTTAGTGTTTGCATGTGTGCACGATTTCAAGCCGCACCTAGAGAATGTCATTTGACCGCCGTCAAAAGGATTTTGAGATACTTGAAATATACTCCTAATATTGGTTTATGGTATCCCAAGGGTGCTCACTTTGATTTGGTTGGATTCTCGGATTCGGACTATGCGGGGTGCAAGGTTGATAGGAAGAGCACTTCCGGTGGTTGTCAATTTCTTGGAAGGTCTCTTGTCTATTCAAAGAAACAGAATTCCGTGGCTCTTTCAACCGCGGAAGCGGAATATATTTCGGCCGGAAGTTGTTGTGCACAATTGTTATGGATGAAGCAAACTCTTCTTGACTATGGTGTGAATTTTGATGAAATTCTCTTGTTATGTGATAACGAAAGTGCCGTGAAGATTGCTACTAACCCGGTTCAACATTCAAGAACCAAGCATATTGATATCCGTCATCATTTCCTTAGAGATCATGTAAACAAGGGTGATATCAAGATTGATGGTATTGGCACGGATGATCAATTAGCCGATATATTTACTAAGCCCTTGGATGAATCTCGGTTTTTCAAGTTAAGAAATGAGTTAAACATCATTGACTTCTCAAATGTGGCTTGAAAGCTAGCACATGTGACATATGGTTCTTCCATGTTTTCCTTGTTTGAATTTTCTGAATTTTTGAGGGATTTTTTGAGCCGTTTATGACTTTTCATGATTTTACTCGATTTATTTTTGAATTCTTGTTATAACTTGATCACATGAGAGTTTGGAAGGTTTTCATGCAAAATTTGAGATTTTTTAATTTTTATATGAGCAATGATCCCATATTGAAGTTGGAATTGTGAAAATTGGGTGTATTCTGAACAGATTGAAATTTGGTTCACCGGACGGTCCGCGGGTAAGAGGCGGACGGTCCGCCGTGTATGAGGTTTGTTCAACAGAGACACTGCAACTTGTTTTGGGCCGCAGAAGTTATGAAGCGGACGGTCCGCTTGTCAGATGCGGACGGTCCGCCGGTCATGTGAACTGATCACCAGAGGGACTGCAGTGTTAATTTTGGGGCGCAGTGTTACTAAGCAGACGGTCCGCGTGTAATATGCGGACGGTCCGCGAGCCATCTGAAAGGATCGATGGACCAAGAGGGGGGCTGAATTGGGCCTTTTTCAATTTCTAAAACAAGATAAAGCAACCTTAACCTATGCAAAAATTAGAAAGGCACCAATTCACCAACCGGATAACTAAACAACCTACACAAGCTAGTTAAGATGAAAAGAGATAAAGCCTAGCAAGGTAGAGCTAACTAGTGATCCCTAAATCAAGCACATGAATGAATTGCATGAAAGATAGTGCTTGAATAAGTAAAGTGGACAAGGGACAACCAGATTTTTCCCGTGGTATCGATGTGTTGGCACACACCCCTAATCCACGTTGTGACACTCACAAAGAGTATTGTCACCTCCCAAGTCACCAAGACAAGGGCGCTCACTAAGAGTCTCCGTTCACCATCCCGGTGTGGTGGAGATCAAGCCACGTACAAATCTCTTCTCCGGGCTTCCACAATCCTTGGCAAGCTCCGCGAGAATCACCTCGATCACCAAGATCGCCTAGGTGATGCCAATCACCAAGAGTAACAAGCTAAGGCCTTCACTTGAGCAAGAACCAATCACCAAGAATGGATGCACACAAGCTTCTCTCTACTCAAGTCCTTAATCTTGCTTCTTGAATGATTGAATGAACAAGTGTATGAAATGTTGAAGTTCAAGGTGGCTCTTGACTATAGTATGTGTGTTTGGATGTTGCCTGGTGTCAAGAGTTATAGAATGACCCATTGGAGGGGTATATATAGGCAGCTTACACGAATAGAGCCGTTGGAGAAAAAGCTGCCAGAAATCTGCGTAGCGCCGGTTAATCCGACGTCGCTCCAATAGTCATCGTCGGTTTAACCGGTGAAAGTAAACTCCCCTTTTGAAAACTAGCCGTTACTGTTTGGGAAGATTAACCGTCGTTGCATCGGTTTAACCGGTGAGTGTAATCATCCATTGAACAACTAAAAAATCAAGTCACTGGACAACTGCACCGACGTCACATTTCAAATAGCGTCGGTTTAACCGTTGAGTGTAGTTGTCCACTGATCAGCTGAAAAACCGAGTCTCTGGACAACTGCACCGACGTTAAATTTCAAATAACGTCGGTTTAACCGGTGTATTGACTTGTTCAGACCTGCAGACCTCGTTTAACCGACGTATAGAAAACTTGAGGCGTTGGTTAAACCGGTGTTAAGGATTTTTCTGATTTTGCCTTTTCTGACTTGCGTCCTGAATGAAATCCAAATATTCTTGAGATATAAGTTGAGAACCACTTATTTGAGCTTCTAGAAACCTGAGTGACCATAGTGTGCATCTATTTTCAAATGACCATGTCCATGCTCAAGTTACTAAGCCTAAACCCCTCTTAATAGTGCGATCACTACAAAACTATAAAACCTATGCTAACCTAAGTGTCCTTCTCAACCTTATGACACTTAGGACTAGAAAGATCCTTAGTCTTGACATATTATTGAGTTGAATGCCGAGATCGCCTTTTTGAATAATGAAAATTAGGTGCCTCTTTTGACATATAACCAAATGAGCGATAATGATCTAAAAGTCTGCACAAGCTCATTAGTCACAATAATGGTTGTCATTAATCATCGAAACAAACCTTAAGGGCCTAGATGCTTACACCATCTGGATTGGTCACCAGACGCTCTGCAGAACTGATGACAGCAGCAAAATTTGGAAGCGGACGGTCCGCCTGGAAACCGCGGACGGTCCGCCACTTGACAGAAAGATGGGGCTGACCAGAGTTGCCTTATATTGGGCTGTCTCTTTCTCTCCTCTCACCAACCCGAGACATACTCTCCAAAAGCCCTCTCTCTTTCTCTCTCAAGCACGTGGGGAAGACTTCAAGGTCAAGGATTTTTGGCGTGATTCGCGGACAGTCCGAGCACATCCCCGGACTCTTATCAACATTCTTCATCATGTCCTCTCGGCCACCTCGGAAAATCTTCAAAGCTTTCGCTTCAAAAATCAAGAAGGTTGGAACATCAAAGAGGCAAAGGGATGGTGATAATTCCGATGATTCGGACTATGCTCCTAACCCTAGTGACATGGCTGCTGCATCCTCCGTGGGTGGTGTTGGTGATGATTCTTCAGAGGAGGATCTTGAGGATTTTGAAGATGATGTTACTGTCTTGATGGGGCTAGATCTTCCTAGCCGACAGTGGACTGCTGAGAGCTATGCTAATGCTAGAGCAGTGAATCAGTTCGAAATGCCTTGTGACACCAACATCCTCTTTTTCAGAACCAAGGTACAACAAGATGCTTACTTCGGTCATTTGGTTAAAAAGACTGTGTTCAAACATCAAACCATTGACCTGGGGTATATGAGATCACATCCTGTCATGACTGATCTAGTAGACAGATTTGAGGAAATGGGGTTGGCAAATTTTCTGCAACATAGATGTGATTGGAATGAAACAGTCATACGCCAGTTCTATGCCACCGTAGAAATTGATATGGTAGCTGGCAAGTTTTGGTGGACCACTGGGAAAAGAACATATTTTGCCACATTTGCCCAGTTTGCTGCAGCTAATCAGTTGGACTATGATTTCATCACCAGTGAGCAAAGCATGAATGTAGTCTTGGAAAATCCTCTAGATGAGAATGACTACCCCATGTACTATGAGCCTGCACATCTTGGTATTGCCAGAAGTTTTGGGGGAACTCAGGGTATGAGGCATCATCCTGCAGTGATCAATAAAATTGCAAGAGTCACATTCATGCCTAAGAGTGGCAATAAGGACAAAGTTAGAGGGCTCTATTGGAATGTGATCTCTCATGTCATGAATGGGAATAGAATTGATGTCATTGCCCTCATCATGGATCAGCTTGCAGATTTAAAGCTCAATATGGAGATGAACTTATATTTTGCTCCATACATTATGTCCATCATCAAGGAAACGACCTCTTTCCGAGGCATTTGTGAGTGCAAGCATACTCCTTTCAGGCCCTACAAGAACGATCATGCTTTTCTTATGAGGCCGTTGACTCCGTTCCCTGGAGATGCTGAAGCACAGGGGCATGATGGTGATGACGATAGTGACGATGATGCTCACATAGGAGCGGCTGCAGCTCAGCATGGCGTGCCACCACCACCTCCTCCCGCACAGCAGCAGTGGGCTCCTCCAGCTGGCTATTTTGATCAGTATTTTACATCCATGCAGGCAGATCTCTCTTCTCAGATTGCCGGGTTGACTAGTCAGATGCAGAGTCAGATGGATCTCAACTTCCAGAACATGCAGCAGCAGATGTTCCAGCCCATGATGGCTCAGATGCAGGGTGTTCAGGAGAGTTTACACTCAGATATTGCAGCTCTTGACTCCCGTTTTGAGGATTTGCCTTCGTCTGAGCAGGTTGAGCAGCTCGAGCATAGGCAGCAGCATTTAGAGCAGCGCTTTGACACCTTCAGCACTGCCTTCACCGGGTTTTCTGACCACTTCTACTCAGTGTTCCCGGCTCCAGTGCCGCCTCCGGAGTTCTACCCGCATCAGCCGTTCTATCCACCGCCTCCTCCTCCACCGCCGATGGATTGATCCTTTTGGAAATTGATGCCAAAGGGGGAGAAGGAACTTTGAAGTGCCTTGATCTAGGGGGAGCTCATGGATTTCTCATGGAACTCATTCGCTTTTTTTGCTTCCGCTTGCCACTGATATTTTATTTTGTGTTGAACTTTATTGGATGGACTTATGTTTTATATCTTGCATGGATTTGGCTTGTTATTTGTGATGAACTATGTTGATGTACGCTACTTCTATTTACTCATGTTCATCTTGTGGTTGTGAGGCTATGGTAATCAAGCTAAAATTCATGTCATATATATTGTGTATCTTGTATGCCTCGATTTCCACTTGTAGGGAAAACTCCGTCAAAAAGCTCATATATAAATATGTGTGCTCTGGATATTCATTCAAATTTATATGCACACATCAAGGGGGAGTTCTCTCTACTCATTGAACTTGGTGAACTTATTCATACATATTCTGAAATTTTCAAGGAAAATGAGTAAGTTTTTCCAAAGTTCAATTTCAAGTTCTCGTTATGCCTAGCGTATGAAGTTGACTTGAACACTTTTATCACTCCAAAACTTAGTGTTGTCATCAATTACCAAAAAGGGGGAGATTGAAAGCATCTAGGCCCCTAATTCGTGTTTTGGTAATTAATGACAATGGTTTGTGGATTAACAATTCTTTTTGAGAAAATGAGTATAGGTTGATCCACGGATGAATGAGAGTTATTTGCGAACGTGTGGATTTTTGGAGACGATGAGAAAAGTTTGGGCTCAAGGCAAAGGTATAAAATAGGGTCTTTTGAATTTTACCGATCACAAGGTGCTTAGTGGATGATAAGTGACCGGATTTGTTGGATAGATAGCCGTTCTATCAAGAGGGGTCATGTACTCGTGCTTGACAGGTCTCTAGTGCCATTTTGCTCAAAATATCTAAATGCATGCATGAGGGCTAACTACGTTTTGCCGGGTTTTGAAAAAGAACATGTTTGACTGCTGACTGCTCTAGCGCGGACGGTCCGCGCCTTGGGTGCGGACGGTCCGCTACCGTTCCAGAAAGGCTTAGAGGGTTTATCTGGTGGGTGGCGGACGGTCCGGCTCTCCTGGGCGGACGGTCCGCCACTGTAACTCTTTTTCGTTCCAGAAAGGATGTTCTCTGGTCTGTCTAAATTCTGTGGAGCGGACGGTCCGCTTCTGTGGAGCGGACGGTCCGCATGCACTCTGATAAATTGATCCAGAAACATTGTTGTCTCTGCTTGTTCCTCTAGGTTGAACGGCGGACGGTCCGCCCCTTGGTGGCGGACGGTCCGCTGACTAATTCCAGGATTGTTCCAGAGACCCTCATGTCTCTGGAGTTGTGGAACACTTAACTGCGGACGGTCCGCTGGTTGGGCGCGGACGGTCCGCCAGGGCTGTAACGGCTAGTTCTGACACGCATTAAATGCTCTCTGACTCTCTGGTTTATAACGGCGGACGGTCCGGTTTTTGAAACCGGACGGTCCGCGATCTCGCAGAAAAGACTGTAACGGCTAGTTTTTGATGGGATGTCTATATATACCCATTGCCCGACCCTTGGGTCACTCTCTTGGCCATTTGGACTGCATTCTTGACCCTCTAGAGCTAAGACATCACTCTCTCTCACACACTTGCTAAGGATTTGCATTTTTGAGAGTGAGAGTGCTTCCTAGTGCATTGCATCAAGAGGTTGAGCTTTGTGGCACTAGGGAATCTTCAAGCAAGGTTTATTGGCTTGTTACTCTTGGGAGTTGCCGCTCCCTAGACGGCTTGGAGAAGGTGATTTCGTGGAGCTTCTTGAAGGAGATTGTTGAGAAGCCCCGATTTCGGTTGTGAGAGGTTTTGTGCTCACCTCACCGGAGTGGTGAAGAGCAACTCTAGTGAAATCGAGGTGTGGAGTGGTTCCTTGTTTCTAGCCGGCTCAAGATCAAGAGGTTCTTGATAGAGGAGCGGTTGATTCTTGGAATCCACCTCAACGTGGATTAGGGGTGACCGGCAAGTCATCGACACCACGGGATAAATTTGTGTATCAAGCTTGGTTATTTCTCTAGCTCTCTTTAATTGTTGTTATTTTGAGAAATTTACTTTACTAGAGCTTGAATTGTATTTTGTCACCCTAGGTTGCAAACCTTTCTAGACATAGTAGTAGCATGACATAGGGCTTTCTTTTGTTACTAATTAAATTTCTCTAGTGTTGTTGGTTTTAGTTTTTAAACCGCCTATTCACCCCCCCCTCTAGTCGGTGTTCTTGATCCTACAGGCCCACACTCTACATTTGTTGTAACTACTCGTAATGCAGTAGAATTACTCGTACAATAGTGAAACTAGTTGGACACGGTAGGAAACTACCCGAAAAGTACTCAGGAAGGACTCCTGGGCTTGTATCCGACTAGAACTTCCACGTAAACCTGTTCCCCCAAACTTTATAAGGGCGGATAGGGACCTCTCGGGGACAGTCAATATAAACCACACAGGACGTAGGGTATTACACTCTCGGCGGCCCGAACTTGTCTAAACCTTGTGTTCCTTTACACCTTCGAGTTCCTGATCTCGGCGACACCCTACTTACAAACTCACCACCTCGGGGTATCCCTCAGTGGGCGTGGCGGTAAAACACCGACAGGAGAGCTCCTTATTTAACACACCGCCAAGACCATCAACACCTTCTCTTGAAGATGTAGCGCTCCACTCTATGGCAAAACTCTGCCTAGGCTAGTGCTTGGAATAGGGGGAGAGAGAGAGGGAGGGAGTAGCTCGAAGGAGTGCTAAGTTCCTCAGCACTCCACTCCGTTTATGTACTTATAAAGATGCTGGCTTCCTTCTGAGTAAAGTAAGTATTTGTGATTCCTTCTTTGGTATAGTGCTTATGTATAAGTGAGATCAGTTCTCTTACTCGCCGGTTCGTCGCTCCGTATTTATACGGAGTGCTGTAGTTTGCTACGGGACATTAGATGTAGTTAGATTGCAGTAGTAACCAATAGTGCAGACATGGTGTCTGGGCTAAGGGTTATTCTTTGTTTGCCTTATATCCTACGATTTGCGAGGTAGGCAACATGTGGTGATAGCCCTGTTGGTCTTTTGTAATCCTCCATGTTTGGATATAACGTAGAACCGTTGGCCGGAGTTTCCTACCAGACCAGGAGTAAGCCACTGCCCGAAGTGAGTCTTGCCGAGAGATCGAACTTTAACTTATCTAGGTACTATCCTAAAAATCATCTCTACCCTTCGCCTACCTTATGTGGTTGGTTATCTTTGGATACTAGAGTTGTAGATATATAGATACACACACGTTCCCTTAGATCCGATAACCCTTAGAATAGTGTACAGTGAAAGCTACAACGACATCCGTACGCTTGCGGATTTATTGACAACCGTTAAAATATTAAACGGTCAACAGTAGGTGATATAAAAGTGGGTCAATAGATATAAATAGATTCTTTTATCTATGATTTTTCCGCACATTCGATGACTCGTAAAATATATGGTTCAACAAACAATAAGAATATACAAATAAACAAAAGTGTAATCATTTTATGCATAGATACAAGATCACCAATAACTTATTTTAGTTATGTTAATAAATTATTAGTTAGTATACCGCTTGAGTTGATACCGCTGTTGGATTTGGTAACATGCCCAGAATCTTAATACATTCTGGTATACTTGGCCTGCCACGTAAGTGTGCCACGTCATCCTAAAGATTAAATTGGGGCTAAATGAAAAGTTTAAGGACTGAATTGATCCATTTGATAGTTTAAGGACAAAATTGAGCTTTGGAGGAAAGTTGAAGAATTAAACAGGCTATTTTGCCTAATTTAAACTTGTAATTGATCGTAGCTCAGCTAGTAAGGTTGATTGTGGTGGAACCTGATCACCCAAGTTCGAGTTCTCGACTCGGCATGTTTGTTCATATTTTTTTAGATTTATTCTAAAATTTAACCGGTGTATATATTTGTAGGGATAAACGTGTGTACGTGTATGGAACGTTTGCGTCTCTTCCGTGTTTCGAAAAAATTATGCTCAAGTTCTGTAACTAGAAAATCTATAAATTTTAAGGTAGATCCAATTCAAAAGCATTAGGTTGTAAATAAACTCCTAATTTTTTGACTAAAATATGTTGGTGTAAATGAACTTTGTAATTCTTTTGACTAATTTTTTCAACAAAAATGGACTCCTAGCTGCATCAATTGTTGACGACCAGCCTATAAAAAAAAGTTGACGAGCATGTGGAGTGGAGTCAACGTCGAAGTTTAATGACTTTTGCTTACACAAATGGAACTGGTAGTACAATTTCTTTTTTCCAATTATGCCCTTTTCCGCTTTTGCAGATTTATAACTGTATAGAAAAAAAATCAGACACAAAGCTTTTCCTTCCCCACCGAGACAAAAATGAGATCACCGCCACCACCGTGCCCTCTCCCCAACCCGAACCCCAACTCCGATGCGTCCCCTCCTCCGGCGCCGATGACCCCGCGCGCCCCGCAGCTGCGGCATCACCCGCCGCACGTACTCCTCGCCGAGGCCGTCGCCTCCTGGCACCCCTTCCACAAGAAGCCCTGCCTCTCCGACCGCTCCACCGCTCCCGCCTCCTCGGCTCACCTCCCTGACGCGGAGACCCCGACGCCTGCCCCATCGGGGGGCGGCAGCGGCGGATCCTTCCGGTGGCTCGGGCTGCGCAAGCGCCGCCGCCGCGGCGCGGGCTCGCGGTCCGTGTCCGGCCGCAGCAGCGACCGCCGGAGATCCGGGACGTGCTCCGACTTCCATTTCACGTGCGGCGCCGGTGGCGGCGGCGCCACCGACTCCAGCGGAGAGATGTGGGCGTCGGATGTTGGGGAGGTGCGGATGAGGGACGTGCCGATGGTGACGGAGTTTGGCCCGGCGCCCGTTGGTGGGGCTGCTGCGGGGGCTGGTGGTGTCGGCGCGGCAGTGGAGGCGGCGGCCGCCGATTCTGGGTACGGGAGCGAACCTGGGTACCGTGGCGACGTGGAGCTCGGATACGGAGATGAGATCGACGAAGAGGAGGAGGATGGGAGGCAGCAGCTGTTCTGGGGTGGGGTGATTGGAGGTGATGAGCGTCCTATAGTAACTGATTTTAGCTTTTAGTATCCTCAACACCACATAGATCTGAGCTATTTGCATTCTTGGCAGCATCACTGTGCAGTTCTATTAATTGGAATATTTTTATTAGAAATTTAGGACAATTAGTTTGTTAACTATGTGGATTGAGAATATGGTGTCCTTCGATAGTTCTTGTTGGGGATCAAATGATTATAGGTTATCATCATCCTCTGTTGTTGATCTCGGCAATATGTCGTTAGCCTCATTCCTTGCTGTTTATGTCTGTTATTTACCTTTGTTTTTTTGTATTGAGTCACAGTTCTTGCTGCCAGTAAATATTTGCCGTGGATTAGCTGAGTCAAAATTGTCTTTGGAAATGCACTTGTTTATCCATACCATAAACTATTGTGGTCTGCCAAAATGATTGTGCCCTGTTAATTTCTTCCTTTCTACTCCCTCCAATCATAAATATATGTCGTTTATGATTCTGACCGTGGTCTACAAGATGGAAATTTCACTAGCAATATCTATAAATTATGTTGTATTATTGTATCAAATGGAAAAAATATTTGTTTTGCAATTATTTTTTAAGATGAACCTAGTAATGTCAATGTTATGTTGTCAATATGTATGATATTTTAAGCTAATGATGGTCAAAGCTGAAAAGGTTTGACTTAGAACAAACCTAACATGACCTGTATTTATGATGGATGAAGTAATAACATAATGTGAGATGATTTTATCTGGTGAGGAGTGTGCTTTCCATATGCATATCAATATATGTATAGTATGTCTAGGCTTCTTTTATATTCCATCTGTTTTTGTGAGAGGAGATCCATGAATTTCATATTGGATTTTTGTTAAAAAAATCACCAGGAATTTGCAAACATGATTTCTTGTTTAGTTTGGTGTGTGCATATCAGTGGTTTTATTTTTGTGAAGTTCACTGTAGGTCCTTTAACATGCAAATTCGTGTCACTTTACCTAAAATATCTGAGTTTGATCCTTGGTACTAAATTTTAATCAGGTCCAAGTTGATCCTGTTTGGAACTGGTGGCACAGATACTCCTTATTGTTTTATGCTGTCTAACCAAGCATTTTGTTTTAATCCAACAACATGGTTAATTTTGATAAGGCTTTCTCCTGTTGGGTGTGATAGCAACATCTATGTTTGTCGATACCTTTTCCTATGTTTCCATTTGTTTCAAGATTTAGCTTCTATTTGCATGAAATCTCATTTCCATTTTAATTTTCAACATATCTCATCTGCTATTTTTTGGCTAGTAAAATTTAGCAAGCTGGCTAAGGTTAAGCATTGTTCATGGCAATTCATCTGACAGAATGACATGTTTAAAAGTACTATTTCAGTTAAATTTTAATCAGGTCCAAGTTGATCCTGTTTGGAACTGGTGGCACAGATACTCCTTATTGTTTTATGCTGTCTAACCAAGCATTTTGTTTTAATCCAACAACATGGTTAATTTTGATAAGGCTTTCTCCTGTTGGGTGTGATAGCAACATCTATATTTGTCGATACCTTTTCCTATGTTTCCATTTGTTTCAAGATTTAGCTTCTATTTGCATGAAATCTCATTTCCATTTTAATTTTCAACATATCTCATCTGCTATTTTTTGGCTAGTAAAATTTAGCAAGCTGGCTAAGGTTAAGCATTGTTCATGGCAATTCATCTGACAGAATGACATGTTTAAAAGTACTATTTCAGTTTGACTCCTCATGAATCCTTCCCTTTTATTTGCCCACTCATTTAGTTTCGGAAACGCAGCCTCTGCTGAGGCTGAGGCTGCTAGACCATGCAAACTTCAGAAGAAATGGACCAAGTTATGGTATGCAGCAAAAATCTAATAGGGTAATTGTGTGAAATTAGTGGTTTAAGGTTAGGACCAGTGCCTTGGGTGGTGTTCTGATGGCAGCACAGCAAAGTCCGAACACAAGGCTGAGGTAGGGAGGTAGCTTAGTTAATTCTTGATTGCCTAGTGAATGATAATGCCATGCCTTACATAGATGGCTGCCATAAGAACCAAATTTGACCTTCCTTTGAGGAGACAGATTGGCTCCTACCTTATTTTGAGGGAAAGAAATAAGAAACAAACTCATGCAACCTGCCCAGGGCCAGGTCATCTTGTTGTGATGCTGATGCTGTACTTGTCAGTCCCACATGACCAGCTAGCAATATGTGCATCTCCCAATGAGTGTACTAGGCTACTTGCTATTGCTATAGTACCTCTAGATTTGGAAGGGTCGTTGTAAGCTGTAACACTTTTTTTTAATGTGAAATACTGGTATCCTGTGCATGTCTAATGTCTTACTGCACATATCTTGGTAAGTTAATGTGTTTCGTTCTAAAATTTTATGAGCTGAATTTTTCTCCGGCTATCAATGTTATGCACTTGCGATGCTGTCTACTGAAAATGTATTCAATGATTCGTTCTAGCAGCACTATAGCAGGAGCTAAAAAAATAATCGAAATTGCTATGTACAACTATAAAAGAAATCGAAATTGCTATGTACTACCCCAGAAAAGATCTTATGAAATATGTGTTGGTCCTAATGTTTTTTTTCTGATAATACGCTGGTTCTAATGTTGAGATTAGGTTGTGATCAAATGCTGGCCACATTAGCTGCCCTTCTAGTAGGTACAATGCCATAGTTTTGACAAGTTAATTTAGTTTGCTACATGTCTTGCTGAAATTGTTAACGAAATTTAGTCTTTTCTTGGCATCCTTCCTAGACGTATGATTGCACTTTGTGATTAGTAATTTTGCGCACTTGTATAATTTTTAGGAAGTTAAATTGTTGTCAAGCACCCAAACCCTACTGATCAGTTGCTGAATATAGTGGTGGTTTAGTCCTTTGTATTACTGGCTTTTTGGGAGGTATTAAGTTATAATTCAAATGAGTCCTGGTTTCATACAAGTTTGATGCCTTTGAAATCATGGAGATTGAAAACATACAAACAAGAAAGAATTAACGAAACCTGTCCCTGAGGGTCTAAGTTCAATTGATTTCATTAATTAGACCTGTGGTCATCAATCTTTTCCATATGGAGTCTGCTAGGTCTTGTGGAGTACTCCCTCTGTCCAGGTTTGATCAGCGCATGAGGAGAAAAAGGAACTCCACAATTGATGCAGACAGCCATCTTCCCTTGGGCGGAACATGGACGTCGCTTCAATTTGCGTGGAATTGAATGCACAAGCTGATCATTGCCCTGCTAGCTGCATTGGTCACGATGCACTATCCTGCTCTATTCTGCTTGTTGCGTTGGTCACACTGCCAAAACCAAATACGCTGATCAAACCTGGGTGGAGGGAGTATTTTTTTCCTTAAATGATGTTGTTGCAGATACTGTTTTGCAATGCCATTTTTTAATAGCGTCAGTCTACATTAAATATGCACTATACTGGTATGCAGACAGCATCATTCTACATTAAATATTTCATTATTTAGGATAAAAAAAACTGTTGACCATACTTGCACCGTTTTGGATGCATGGCCAGTCATTATGTTTGCTGCAATCAACTATGAGGATAATGTTTATTACTAAAATTGGGTGCAATGATGATGTTGATCATCATGAATTCATGGTCCTGGTATTGGTTTCCTGCAGCTAACACCACTGGAAATGTTCTTGGATGACATTCCTGTGTCGCAATATATATGCTTTTTTATTTGTGTGCTCCTAGAAGCTTTTCTGACTATTTTTATTTTCCCATTGCAGATATGAATAAAATGAGAATTGTTGGCGACAATAACTTTGGGGAGCAGAAAACCCATCACCGCGGCAGGCGCAAGAAGCATGATGTGAGGATGTTGGATTCCCTGAGGTGAATCGCATAGTGCTGGTAAAGCATTTATGCGTATGTTGTTGCGTTGCTTTCACTAGCAGCGTAGTTATCGGAAACAAATCTCGTGCGTCTTTGTTATGGCAAGCGCTAATAGAGCAGGCAACTAGTTGCCGTTGTGTTGTCCTTTGAGGATGTGTACAGTTGCTTGCTAACTGACAGTAGTTCCCTAGTTTCTGGGCGAGAATTTTCCCTGCAGGTTATTTTAAGACTTATGTATGCACGAAGCACATTTTGAGTTATCGTGTCATGCTGTGGCTGCTGAATGCTGATCTGACATTCTTCTTTTTAAGTGCTAACATATGGTTGTGAACCGGGGATACTCAGCTTCAGTTAGCTCTACTTAGCTGCAGTGGTTAATCCTGCTATTGGTTTCAGCGCGAGTTAATGTTTATATGGATTGTTTGTGTTATCCTGTGTTGAACATCTGTAGGAACCCTTCGGAATTGCTTCTCAATAGGTTCCTAGAAAAAGAGAATCCGATTCTCCGGCCAAGGTGCAAACAGTTTCTCTTCCTTTTGTCCCCATTGTTTGTGTAGTCCTGGGAATACCAAACCTTTTGAGCTTGTTCTTAGCATTTTGAGTTTCTGAGCAGCTTTTTGAGGTTGACCTGACTAAGGCATCTTTGGTAAGCAGGCCTGCTATTTTGCCTATTCTAAACACTGCAACAGAGTACAGATATATGAGCATTACAAAACGGGCAAAGGAAACAACAAAATTGCAACATGGAGAAACATAAATTAAATTATACTCATACACCAACTCACCAAGTACTTCCTGCTATCTTTCTGGGAAAATAAGGAGCTCAGATTTGGTCTTCTCGTAAGCAATGACCTAAGCAAGCAATAGAGAACTCAAGCAGCCGGTGCATGGATGTGGCCGGTGTAGGGATGTAAATGGTACGGATATTTTCCGACCGACTGATTGAGAGGGGTCGGATAGTGATTCGGATATTATTTTCAGATATTCGGATATTTTTTCGGATATGGGATCGAATCCTGTCGGTGTTTTACCGGCTGCCCACCGAGGGGTCGAGGTGGTAAGTTTAGGTTGGGAGACGCCGAGATCAGGAACTCGAAGGTGCAAGGAACACAAGGTTTAGATAGGTTCGGGCCGCGATGTGCGTAATACCCTACGTCATGTATGGTGGTTTGTATTACCTTGGGTGTTGATGTTATGTTTTGAGGGGGTCCCTGCCCGCCCTTATATATCCGAGAGGACAGGGTTACATGAATCCTAGTCCAATACTAGCCAAGAAATCGTACTCGAGTACAACTCGAGTAGTTTCCTTCTGTACCGACTAGTCCTACTTCGCATACAAGTAAAGTACAATACTAATAAGGTATAGGACAAGTCCTATCCCCTAATCTTGTATGAACTACATTATGTACACAGTCCCGGGTCTGACAAGCCTCCGAGCTCTTCGTAGCTGAGTACTGCAGGCTCCTCGGGTACTTTCAAAGTAGTCTTCGGCTTCTTTTGAAGCTCCGTCTTGAAGTTCTTCTTCGAGTACTTTCTTAGCTGCATCGAAGCTATGAGGTGCTCATACCTCGAATTATTTCTTTGGTATGGTGTACGATTGAAAAATCGCACTCCATATGGAGTAGCCCCCGAGCCTTAGGTTGAATCGGAGAATCAGGCTGAGGGTCACATTAGTCTTGAATCTTCCTTTTTTTACTTTTCAAATAAATTCAAAAAATAAGTAGTCGATGCCACGTATCCCGCAGCCCCTGAGCCTTGAATCCAAATCTCTCAGGTTTGGAAATAAGGATCCAAAGGTCGTGGCATGCAGTGAAAAAATACTCCCATGATAAATAACTGGTGTGATGATACAGATGATGGAAGTTAGAATTGGAATTCGAAAAGCCTCTTTTTACGGGACAATTAACCCTGAAAAAATGATTAATCAAATATTTTATCAAAAAAATTCCACCAAACGACCCCTCATCTTTGGAATATTCCCTGAGACGACTCTTCAACTTCGAAACCGTAAACCTGTATCCGGCCGCTCGTTATTTAACCCCGCGGTAACGCTAAGTAAAATCCGTGCTTCCAATCTTCAATCCGCCAAGAAATTTTTAAATCCCCAATCAGAGCCGCGCTCCACCTTCACCCCCTTGGAGAACCCCCAAACTAGCCAAATCTCTCCGGTCCTTTCTCCGCAGCCCCCGAGCAACTCGTGGCAAGCAGATCTGAAAATGGCGCCCAAGAGATCCCACGAGAAAGATGGGAAGGGGAAGGAGTCGCAGCCGCCATATGGAGAGTGGACATACAATAAGTGCTCCAACAACGAACTCATGAATCTTGTTTCCGAGGGTTTGCTTCAGGAGAAAAGTCTTGTCAACTGACGCCCCTCTTTTCGCGAACCTCTTCCTATGGAAAATGTGGACGAAATCGTTTTATTTTACCATTTTGCTGAATGGGGTTTAGCCCTCCCCTCTTGCTCTTTCTTCTGGGGCCTTCTTTACTTCTACGGGCTTGAGCTCCATCACCTCAACCCGAATTCGATTTGCCACATTGCTATCTTCATTCACTTTTGCGAAGCTTTTCTTGGAATCGAACCCCATTGGGATCTTTTCCGCTTTCTTTTTCGGGTAAAACCGCAACCCACTTCCAAAAATCCATCCGTTGTAGGGGGCGCCGGCATCCAGCTTAGACAACAAGCCGGCGATAGGTACATTTTCTACAAATTCCCCTCCAACATTCCTGGATGGAAGAGCCATTGGTTCTGCATCGGAAACCATGCCCCCCCAGCTTCCTGAAAAATCTGAAAAACCCCTTGTCGTGAGGCCAGAGTGGAACACCGAACTCTCCAGAGGAGACATGGACCAAGTCGACGAGTTGCTAGCCCATAGCAGGCCATAAAGAAATAGGAGTGACCAGAGCATCCGTGATGTTTTCCTTCTTCAAACGCCGGATCCAGCCAATCCAACAGCGCCATACGCTAGGCTTCGAGTACATGGGCGCTGAAGATCCATCTCGAATGTGCGCAGAGGAGCTGGCTGACGGCGCTCATCCGGGTCAAGCGAGTGCTGCTGGACGTGAACGCAGTTCCCTACGTCCCGGAGTTATTTTCTGCACGAAACCCTCCAAAACCGGTAAGTGTTCGACTACTTTTGGAATAAGTTCTGTTGTTTAGCAACCGCTAACTAAAAACCCTCTGCAGGGACACACAGAGTTGTACCAGAGCTATCCACCACAACCTGACATCCCCTGACTAGACCACCTTCTTCCCAGCGCCGCGGTAGAAGCGAAAAAGGCTCAAGCATCCGAAGCTCGACCAAGCGACGAAACAACCGAGAGCAAGAGCCCCCTGGCGGAAAGGGAAACCGAAGGGAAGGAGAAAAGGAACAACTCCCCCGGACCATCCGTGGAGTTGGCCAAAGCTTTACCATTGGTCCCACGGGGTCGTCGGGTAGTGCACAAACGAAAAGCGCATGTAGTCGAAGCCCCAGGTATGAAGTTGCTGCCCTGGTGAATTATCAAATATTGGAGTTGTTGCATGCTGACATTGTCTTTTTTTTGCAGTCCTTTTGCTTCTCCTCCCGACCCCAAGCGTCAAAAGGTGGCCGGGACCAAATTCGCTAGGAATGATGTTCCAGCAGATGATGCCGCAGAAACTGCTAGGACGGACCCATCGACTACTTCAGCAGGGATGGTAACCATTGCCATGGCGGGTACCTCGCAACCAGCTGGTGTGACCCCGCCATCGGCAACGAGTACCGTGGTTGAAAAACCACGAACCCTGAGGATAAAGAAAGCTGTCATGAAGAAATCTTTGCTGTAAGTGTAGATCCTTATTGCATAATGCATATTCTATTCTTTTCAACTTGTGTAACAATATAACTAATTCTGCTTCATTAGGTCTGTGACTGCCATGAGGTTCAAGCCAAAGCCTGTCTCGGCTACTCCAGCCCTCGAGCCGCCAGCCCCTGAGGAGGACACGACACTGCCCGACCCCTCACCCCCCTCACCCCAGCAACCCGAAGCCAGTGCCGGTGGTGAAGAACAAGTCGAGGCCACTGATGCCACTCCTGCAGATGGCACAAGTAAGCGTCTGACCTCCCATGGCTAACTGCTTAGACCACAGACATCATGTACTGAATGCGTCTTGACTTGCAGGTACCCCACAACCACCATCTGAAGAAGCGACGGGTACCTCAAGGAACCCTGAAAATCTACTGGTGTCCAGGAGTAGATACCAGAATATCATCACCACAGATCTAGTGGATGATCCACTCCTGACGGTCAACAACATGCGATACTTCCAGAAGATATCCAAGGAGATGTACCAATATACCGTGGTAAGGCATGATTACTCCTCTGCCGTTTATACTTTGTCGAGTTGTTTGTCTTAATCCTTCCCCTTATGCAGGATGTGGCCAAACACTCACAACAAAAGTCTTACAAACTGAAAGCAGTTGTGAGTGGCCTCCAGGAACTCCGAGCAAAGGATCAACGCATATCAGAAGAGTTTACGAAGAACATGTATCTTCAGTGAGAGCTCGACAAGCTGAAGCTGGAGCAGACGCGAGAAACGTGGCTCCTCAAGAACGATCTCCGCGACCTCGAGAAAGCCAACTCCGAGCTCCAAGAATAACTCAAAGAGCATAAAAAGGTGCACCAAGGCAAGCCCTTTCTTCCCTCGAGTCCTTTCTCATAACAATTTATCTTGAATTCTGAAAACTATCTTCACCGTAGAGCTTAGGAAAATTTTAACATATAAAGAAGAGCTGCTTACTGACATGAAGAATATGTTGTATCGCCGTGCAGATGACGTCAAGAGGCTGCAGAAGGTGATCGCCGATACTGAACAACAGTTCGTCGGCTGCCTTCAGCAGATCAAGACGCTGGGCGAGGAAAAGGAGCAGCAATAGAAGGAGATGGAGGACCTCAAGGGAGCTGCCCAAAAGCTTATTGACATGGTGGACCCACAAGAAGGCGGCGAAGCAGACGGGCGATCCTTGCTGGAGCGACTCCTCAGAGCACCACAGAAAGTCCTCAGTTTCCTCACCGAAGCCCCCATCGCGTGTGTCAGCCATGCACTTAGCTTTGTAAAATCCTTTTGGCTGGAGGCTCGACTAGAGGCATTCGCGCAGGGTGTGGCTGCAGAGTGCACTGAAGAACAATTCAACAAGTACCTCCAAGAAGCCCGACCTGTAGTGGAAAAGATAGTAGAAAGTGTAATACATGATTGAGATATTATAAAAACAAGTACTCTTCTCCTTGTATATATCTGTCATTGATGTCTCCACTTGTATGTGCCTTATGACTTCTGGATTGTCACCCATGTTCAAAGGCTAAGTAGTAGACACTACCCCGGGTGCAACGGCCCTGAAAGTAGTCGAAGTAGCTCTGCATAGGAACCCGTCCAATAAGTTAGATATAACCCGATCGTGTGGGTCTAACCAGTTAGGAAGGAACGCGAGCATCGTTGCGTGACTGCCGTGCGTATGGCAAGAAGTCGAAGCTACCCCGAGTGCAACGACTCTGGACGTAGTCGAAATAGCTCCTCATGTGAGCCCGTCCAACAAGTTAGATATAATCCGATCAAACGGATCTAACATGTTAGGAAAAAACGCGATCGTCATCGCAACGACCATCAAAGCTCATGGCAAGAAGTCGATGCATATAAAACATGAACGTGGCTGTAGCCTCTGTATTTAATGACCATCAAATCTCATGGCAAGAAGTCGATTCCTATAAAATATGAACATGGCTATAGCCTCCGTATGTTTAACAGAAAATTTACATTCCGAATTCTGTGGCACATAGCCTCCAAATTGAATTCGGAAGAAAAAACATCTAGGCGCTCGGAGAACAGCTATCCCTGCATGTCATTTTTATGGGTAAAACTAGCGCAGGTTCTGAACGTTCCAAGAATTTGGGACATCTTGGCCCTCAGGGTATTGTAGTCAATAAGACCCCGATCTTGTAATCTGCTTGACGATGAACGGTCCTTCCCATCTCTAGTTGAGCTTGTGTAAGCCGGACTCGTCTTGGATGCGGCGTAGGACCAAATCGCCTATACTGAACAAGAGCGTGATATCACCGGATCCCCTGCATGTATCATGCTGACTGAACAAGAGCGGTGCAGCCAACCTCTTTGACAGAGTCAAGCTCTAACTGTCTTGCTTCATCCGCCTCGCCTTCATTGTACATTTCAACCCTTGGGGATTTCCACATGATGTCGGCCGGTAAGATAGCTTTAGAGCCGTAGACAAGGAAGAACGGTGTTTGTCCTGTGGCTTTGGACGGCTAAGTTCTGAGCCCCCAGACGACATGTGGTAACTCGTGTATCCACTTTCCTCCTTTCTTGTTGTTTTTATCATAGAGTCTTTTCTTGAGGCCATCGATTATCATGCCGTTTGCTCTCTCGACTTGACCATTGGCCCTTGGGTGTGCAACAGAGACATATTTGACCTCGATGCACGCATTTTCACAGAACTCCCAGAACTGGTTGGCCGTTAAGTTTGATCCTAGGTCCGTGATGATGGTGTTCGGGAAGCCGAAGCGATGCAAGATATCGGAGATGAAATCAACGACTCGATCTGGTGTGAGCTTGGCTATCGGCTTGTATGGGATCCACTTGGTAAACTTGTCGATGGCTACCAATACGTGGGTGAAACCGCATGGCGCCATTGTGAAGGGCCCAATCATATCGAGGCTCAAGCAAGCGAACGGCCAGGATGGTGGTATGGTGATAAGACTGTGAGCTGGGACGTAAGATTGCTTGCTAAAGAATTGGCAGTTTTGGCATCTCTGCACGAGGTCCTTAGCATCGGACACTGCGGTGGGCCACTAGAAACCAGCTCTGTATGCTTTTCCCACCAGCGTTCTTGAAGCTGCGTGGTTGCCGCAAACGCCCTTATGTATCTCCCGCAGAATGTCGTAGCCATCTCCTCTCATGACGCACTTCATGAGCACACCTGATCGTGCGCCACGCCGGTAGAGTTTATTGTCAACTAGGATGAAACCCTTACTTCTGCGCATTAACACGAGCTGCCTCCGCGCTTCTTGCGTCCATCCTCGCTGGTAGTCTTTGATCCCGGATGAAGTCTATATAAGCCTCTCTCCAGTCCTCTCCAAGCATCATAACCTTCCGATCAGGCTATTGAAGGCCAGCATCAGTGGTTACTCGAGGTGAGGACTTGATGGATGGCTGTTTCGGCTCCTGGACGAAAACTCCCGCTGGAACCTGTGCGCCGGTGGATCATAGCTTGGATAGTATATCTGCGCCAACATTATGTTCATGTACCACATGATGAACCTCCAAGTCGGAAAATTTATTTTCCACCTTGCGCACTTCTTGTACATAAGCGTCCATGGTCTCCTTATTGCAGTCCCACTCTTTGTTAACTTGCTGAATGACAAGAAGCAAATCGCCATATACAAGTAGTCGTTTGATGCCTAGTGACGTAGCCCGTGAAGCAATGCTTCATACTCAGCTTAATTATTGGATACCTCCCAAAGGATCTGGAGGACATACTTCAGTTGTTCGCCTCGTGGAGAAATAAATAGGACTCTAGCGCCGCCGCCGTCGAGCTTAAGAGACCCATCGAAGTACATGGTCCAGTGCTCTGGCTTGTTGACTGGAGTTGGGACTTGGTTCTCTCGCCACTCGGCCATAAAGTCGACTAGAGCTTGAGACTTGATTGCAGTGCGTGGCCTGAAGTCGATTGACAAAGCACCCAGTTCCACTGCCCACTTTGATATACGCCCCGTGGCATCTTGATTATGAAGAATATCCGCCAACAGAAAATCCGTAATCACAGTGATCCTGTACTCGTCGAAGTAATGGTGCACTTTCTCGATGTAATCAGTATAGCATACAAAAGTTTTTGAACTAGTCAGGTATCATACCTTGGATTCAAAGAGTACCTCACTGACGAAGTACACGGGTCTCTGCACTCCAAACGCATGGCCTTCCTCGCAACGCTCGACTATAATGGCACTGCTGACAATATGAGTTGTCGCCGCAATGTAGAGTAGTAGATCTTCTCTCGGCAGTGGTGCTGTAAGGACCGGAGGAGACTGAAAGTGATTTTTTAGATTTTGCAGGGACTGCTCAGCTTCCTCCATCCACTGAAACTTGTCTTGGCATTTCAGGAGCTTGAAGAAGGGTAGTCCTCTCTCCCCGAGTCGGGAGATGAAGCTGTTCAAGGTTGCCATACATCCTGTTAAGTTCTGCACATCTTTGAGCAAGATCATGATGAGTACCTGCGCGAGTAATCGCCCCCTGGAAGTTGTCGATGAAGACCTTCTTGAGCTGCTCCCAAGAGTCGATCGAGTTGTTGCTGAGGCTCTCCAACCACGTGAGCGGCGCAGGGTCCAAAGCCATCGGGAAGTAGATGGCCTTGGTGATGTTGGAGCCCCCTGCGACTTCGATGGCGGTGGAGTAACAACGTAGCCATTGCTGAGGAGCTTGCTTGCCATCATACTTGGTGATCCCGATCGGCTTGAAGCCCTCAGGGTACTTGTAACTGCTGAACCATGCGGAGAAAGCTGGAAAACGGTCGCTGCAGTCAGTACCCTCTGTCTCGACTACTTCGCGCTCTCTGCATCTGGAATCGATTATGGACCGCGCATCGCGTCTTTCATTTATTCGCTGGCGCAGGTCTTCTTGAGGGTTATGGTGATTGGCGTGTCGCGGGTTGCCTCCTGGAGGTGGTTGCTGCCTCCCGCTAGTGGCCTGACTCCCGTGAGCGTTGTCGTTGTTGTTACTGCGCTAAGGTCGAGGACAGCCGCCTGCCGTTCGACTATGAGCCTGGCTGCAGCTTTCACCCACGCGTTCTTCCCTGATGGTGGACGCCGGGTTTTGTTGATCGAGCTGAACCCAAGCCCTCTGCACGTAGCGAAATGCTTGACGCAGATTTGGATCGTTACTGCGCTCGAGTATAGCAGTTACGCTGGCAATGCTGGCCACCGGAGTCCTGAAGCCCCGCTTGCTTATGGCAGCGAATTCGGCGTCTAGCTCGTGATGCATAGATCGCATGCGCTCGTTGACCCTACTTCGCCGGACTGTGCAAGCTCTGTTCCTGGCCCTCCGTGCCTCACGATCGGCGTCGTTTTTGTTGCCGGCATTGGCTGTGACCTCATCTTTAGATATCGCATCAAATTCGATGATGGGCAAGTCGCCATCATCCTCAACTTATTCCGCCATCAGCACCTGGGTGAGATGAGCTCATCAGAGCTCGCTTCGACTAGCTCAGTCGACTCCTCCACCACGGTGGCTAATGGCCTGCCTTCCTAAAAAGTCAAGGACTCAAGGTGTGCCACCAGTCGGTCTTCGGCCTCGAGTAGATTAGAGAGTTTCATGCCCTTCCAATGAACGAAACGCCCCTCTGGAGTGGAGGTGATCATCAGACCGTTGTTACCAAAACAACCCGCAGCCCCCCGACGTGCGGTGGCTTCGGGCTTTCCGAGTTGGAGTAAAGAGTCCATGTCCTTCTCCAATGTGGAGAGGGAGTCGGAGTTGTTGGCCTCCTGAAGATCAGCGGCCAGATTGCATAGACCGAGTCGCGATCGGTTATGCAAGTCCTCGAATTGGAACGAGTCCAACCCGAGCAAGGTTGTTGCAGCGCTGGATGGAGTCAAGCGGCCAGATTGCATAGACCGAGTCGCGATCGGTTACGCAAGTCCTCGAATTGGAACGAGTCCAACCCGAGCAAGGTTGTTGCAGCGCTGGATGGAGTCGCGCCGAAAGCAGACTCCTCCTCGGTCCTTATAACGGAACCATAGATTGACAAGTCGTCGAGATTATCGACGAACTCGTCGAGGTTGCTATGAAAACTCGCCGCGGGAGTTTTCGGCTTCATGTCGACGAGAAATCGACGGAAACTGCCTGCACCATCTGCGATGTAGACCCACGAGCCGAAAACAAACATCGTGCCCTGAGAGGGCACATCACTGGTGAACTTGAACGATGCCATCGAGTTCGCCGGTGGATCTTCGATGCGCTCCCCTACCTGGCGCGCCAGCTGTCGGTGTTTTACCGGCTACCCACCGAGGGGTATACCCGAGGTGGTAAGTTTAGGTTGGGAGATACCGAGATCAGAAACTCGAAGGTGCAAGGAACACAAGGTTTAGACAGGTTCAGGCCGCGATGTGCGTGATGCCCTACGTCCTGAATGGTGGTTTGTATTGCCTTGGGTGTTGATGTTATGTTTTGAGGGGGTCTCTGCTCGCCTTTATATATCCGGGAGGATAGAGTTACATGAATCCTAGTCCAATACTAGCCAAGGAATCGTACTCGAGTACAACTCGAGTAGTTTCCTTCTGTACGGAATAGTCCTACTTCGCATACGAGTAGAGTATAACACAAATAAGGTATAGAATAAGTTCTATCCCCTAATCCTATATGAACTACGTTACGTACACAGTCCCGTAGTCTCGGGTCTGACAAATCCGGATACTATTTTTCAGATATCGAATTCGGATACAAGAGTGTATCCGTCGGATATCGGATATCCGGTCGGATAATTCGGACAGTGAAGTCAGATATTAGGTTCGGGTAGTTTTGTTATATTAAATAAATATATATATTAATAAAAATATGGTTTAATCTCTAAATTTTTTTACTAACTCATTTCAAATCGAAAAATTACAAAGCTACCGCCAAATTTATTCTAAAAATATAATCTATCTATTGATACTCTATTTGAAATTGGATCTTATTTGTTCCTAGTCTTTTAGTTCGAGGACTAAATTCGAACTCTAGCATTAGTTTAATAGTCAAAAATAGACATGTTCTGTATGAATAAAATCTGAAAAGGTTTTCAGACTAGCAAGTGAAGTGAGCGCTAGTTTTTTCTAAAGTATTTTTTCTATCTAACCTAAATTCAACATTTTCAATTAAACATCCATTAATATGGTTGATTTTATTTGGTACATATATCTTGGCTTTTTGTTTAAGTATCATATAATTTTATTCTTTCACCACAAACTAGTTAGAATTTATGCTCGTGGAGTGGATAAATAATTAAATAAGTATGATATATATAGTTATTGCTTTTACTCCATTCCCGAGGAAATATTCCTGACCGACTTTATCCGTATCTGTCTCAGCCCTTATTCGATATATATACATTCGTATTTGTAACCAAGGTAATCCGTATTTGTATCTATGTCCGACCAGTATCCGTGTCCGAATCCGACTCTAAAGGAAAATATAAAAACAAATATGATATCAGTTATATTCGTCCGTATCCGATCCGTTTACATCCCTAGGCTGGTGTCAAATGCATGAACGATCATGCAATTATGTGTTCAATTTGATTGTGGCATCTTGTTAGGATTTGGCCCCCATCCATCTAGTGTAGTTCTTATTGTAATTTGGCCATGTCCTATCTGTTTCATCTAACCAGCTAATGGACAAAGTATTGGGTCTTTCCTCGTACCTTCAAGATTCTAACGCTCCGGCTCCTACAGGAGCCCTACCAAACGTTTTATCTAAGGAGCCGTTTTCAGTGAAAAATAGAGAAGCCGGAGCTGTTTTTGAGGAGCCACAATTTATAGCTTCTCTAAAACAACTGCGGCTCCTACTTTGGAGCCCCTCACGAGAAGTCCTGCCAAACACCCCCTTTGTAACGAGACGAACTTGTGTGCGGGTAAAAATGGCTTCTACTTTTAAAAAAAATGGCTTCCCATTTTCTCTCGGTTAAAGTTGGAATGCTTTGCCTCAATGCTGGTCGCATGAATTGAGTCCGAGTATGCGATATATTGTGCGTGATGCCTTGGTGAGCCGGTAAGGTGCTAAAAGCGCATATAAGGATCATGTCAGTCAGGACAATAATGCACAAATTAAAACTCCTGCAAAGACACATTTAAGTGCTCATAAAGGACCATGTGCACTAATAGTGCAAAATGCTATGCGATCATTTTAAATTTCTATTAGAATATACAGTAGCAGTATCCACACCAATGCACATATATAGGTCCCAACTAAATTAATCAAATATTGACAGGACAGACAAAGTTAAGTTTCTATTTGAGCAACCAAAAACGCCAGTTGTTTTTAATTTGAAGGTACCCATCAATCAAGAAAATGACTGCGACCTTAGTATATTTTTGTTTGAAAGGGTAATCACCGATCACACGTAGCAGCCGCTGGCTTTGTAAAAGATAAAAGGAGTTGGCTTTATTTGGCTTTTCTATGTAGACTTGAGTTTTTAAAATATTGCACCATCCTGATCCTTACCTTGCACAGCTTACAATATTTTTCTGATGTTTTGGGAATTGACACGCAAGTCTTTCTATCTCGTCGTTAAATACAAGAATGTAACTTTGAACTGACAACTGTAATACATCAATTTGACTACTGCCCAAATTAAGCAATTTTAAGTTAAATTTATTTCCCATCTTTCATCGAAGCCCTACCAAATTTAGTTCTAATACAAATCGAGACAAAAACGTGTCACAAATGTGTTTACAATCGCTTTTAAGACCACCACTGCTTGCAAGTTACAACTTGGCAACGTTGCACTTGCACACCAACTCCCAAGTCACAAGCTCACCTATAAATCACTCTTGTAACTAGCGTTGTAGCACATTCATCTTCTCACTTCGCCGTCCATCAAAAGGCCACCGCAGTGCCCGCGCCATGGCCGTGCCCGCAGAAGCTCCCGAGGCCGCCGCCGCCGCCGCAGGCCGCCGTTTCGACTACGATGTGATCGTGGTGGGCGCCGGCATCATGGGCAGCTGCGCGGCGCACGCGGCGGCGTCCCGCGGCGCGCGTGCCCTGCTCCTGGAGCGCTTCGACCTGCTCCACCACCTCGGCTCCTCGCACGGCGAGTCCCGCACCATCCGCGACGCGTACCCGAAGGCGCAGTACCCGCCGATGGTGCGCCTCGCCCGCCGCCTCTGGGCGGACGCCGAGGCCGAGTCGGGCTACCGCGTGCTCACCCCGGCGCCGCAGCTCTCCCTGGGCCCGAGCACCAACGCCTCGCTGCTCGCCGCCATCAGGAGCTCCGGCGCGGAGGAGGTCGACCTGGCCCGGAGGTGGGGAGGCGCGTTCCGGGTCCGCGACGGGTGGGTGACCGCGGTGAGCGAGCACGGCGGCGGCGTCCTGAACGCGACCAAGGCGGTGGCCATGTTCCAGGCGCTCGCCGCCAAGAACGGCGCCGTGGTCAGGGACAAGACGGAGGTCGTCGGCATCAGGAAGGGGCCGGAGGGAGGCGTCGTGGTGACGGCGGGCACCGGCGAGGAGTTCCACGGCGCCAAGTGCGTGGTGACGGTCGGCGCGTGGACGAGCAAGCTGGTGAGGTCCGTCGCCGGCTTTGAGCTCCCCGTCCAGCCGCTGCACACGATGGTCCTGTACTGGCGCATCAAGCCCGGGCGCGAGCACGACCTCACGGCGGAGTCCGGCTTCCCGACGTTCTCCAGCTACGGCGACCCGCACGTGTACAGCACGCCGTCGCTGGAGCTGCCGGGCCTCATCAAGATCAACTACGACGGTGGCCCGCCGTGCGACCCCGACAGCCGCGACTGGGCCTCCGGCGGCGGCGACGTGGCGGAGCGGGTGGCCCGGTGGATCGAGGAATTCATACCTGACCACGTCGAGACCACTGGCGGGCCGGTCTCCCGGCAGTCGTGCATGTACTCCATGACGCCGGACAAGGACTTCGTGATCGACTTCCTCGGCAGTGAGTTCGGCGAGGACGTTGTGGTCGGGGCCGGGTTCTCCGGGCACGGGTTCAAGATGGGCCCCGCGGTGGGGAGGATCCTGGCCGAGATGGCCATCGACGGCAAGGCCAATACGGCGGCGGAGGCCGGCGTGGAGCTAGGCCACTTCAGGATCAACCGGTTCGAGGGTAACCCCATGGGGAACGGCAAGAACTAATGAACGACTGGAATGCTGGATCAGTGATGTCCTACCATACATCTGTGTGATGATTCTTCTGATCGTATTTGGGAGAGGTTAATTTAGTCAGCAAGTTTCTGTTCTTGTAATAATTTCATAAGTGGAAGCTGTGTTTGTGTATTTGTTTCTCTTAACTTTCTCTTCTTCTAATAAAATTTCTACAGCAAATCTCTTGCCGTACTTTTGAAAAAAAAAGTTGTGTTCTGTCCCGTCTTTCATGCATGTTGCCATGTTCCATTGTCTTTAGATTGATTCCTTGTTACTAGTAGTGCTACTACAAATAGAGGATCTCTACTTTTCAAAAGAGTATCAAATTTTTAAAACCCAGTTGTCTTCTAAATTACTCACTATATGTTTTTTCCCCTACTCTATCCTAGCTGCAATTACTCTCACTGATATGGTACCATCTCAGTCATTAACAATTGGCCACAGTGACAAAAAAATCCACTCAACCAACAGGGTGGTAATGTTTGTGTTACGTGTAATCAACCATATTTCTAAAGATCAGGCCAGGACAACCACGTTAAATGTCTTGTTAACACAATAAAGAAGGTTGCCCGCAAATCGAGGGCAGCTCAGCTGTTAAGGTTTTTTTATGAAACCTGCCCAACTAGATTCAAATTCTTGATTCGGCACGGGCGTTCACATTTTTCTGGATTTAATCTAGAATTTAACCAGACGTTATTCTTTCAGCGGTAGGTGACGTATCCGTCGACAGCGAGCGAGGCGCCTACGGTAATTTTGTTAATTTTAAAATCTGTCATGTATATTAACGTGTGTATCTATTTTCATGGTGACTCATGGGTAACAAGGGAGCAAATTGTCATTTTCTGGACCCTATCGAGAGTACTAGCGATGAGAAGAGCTAGGGAGAGCGTGATTTTTTTTAAGAGATAATATGAAAGTGATCATACTCAAACAATCCAGACAACCAAATCATAATAAATGAACCTAGCCCTAGCTCAAACAAACATGAACCTCCTGCATTAGACAAGATAGGCTAGAGCTAGCTAGGCTTAAGGTCTGTTTGGTTGCAAGGTTCAACTAGATTAGAACGGGTTTGATCCAGTTGGACCCGTGTTTGGTCGTAAATTTTGATGAACCGAGTCCAACCTACCTAAGAATATGCGCATGAGATCCGGGTTGGGACGATCCCTCCAAATCGGTGGGATCATTCCAACCCACCTCCATCCCGCGTGTCCACGTGACCCGTCCGTCACCCCCCAACATTATCCTCACCTGGTCACCTTCTGCCTCTCTCTCCACGCACCCCTCCTTTTTTCCCCACCCCCGCGAGATCTCGGCGCCGGCCCGGCTCCCTGGCGGCACCACCCCGTCCCCTCCCCTTCGTCGTCGCTCCTCCCCTTCCCGTTTGTGCGCCGTCCCACCTCACATCGCCGTCCTACTCACCGCGATGATATCCCCTGCTGGTGCCGCCCTCAACACAGCGTCGATGGGACCCGCCGACACCGCCCCGGCCCCTCCCCTCCCTCGGTGCGGCTACCTGCTGGCGCCGCCCTAGGTATAGGAGTTCCCCGTCCACTGACTTCCCTTGGCTCCTGCGCTCAGCTTCAGCGACAATGTCAATGCGTTTCACGTATGTGTCCTGCAGGCCCCGTAATTCATGAGTAGAGAAAGAACATATAGATGAACTCTCACTTTGTCCACCTTGATCATGTTCATGCCCTCCGGGATGCCAAAGAACCTATGATGCATGTCTTCACCATGGGATTGTGTCGAGGTTGTTCATGGAACTTCTACTCTACCGTAGATCCAATCTGGTTGATATGGTACAATATATATGTCACACACAACGGCACAAGTATGCATCATATTTTTTTAGCAACGCAAGTATAGATCAACTGAAAGTAACAAATGCATAAAAAAAGAAACAACATGTTGAACTGGGCCGCCCCGTATTCTGGCCCATCTGGCCCACTTCACACCTAACGTAGCTGGCAGCACGCAGCACTGCAGCAGCAGCCGTCTCCTGGGGCTCCTGGCTCGCCCGCTCTCCCCTTTTCGTTCTGCTCTGCTCAGGCAGCACACTGGCCAGTTCCCCAAAATCTCGTGCACCAAAGGCCACCGCCCACAGCAATTACTCACGCCATGGCCGCGCCTGCTGCTGCTACCGTGGCTGCCGGCGGCGGCGGCGGACACCGCTTCGACTTCGACGTGATCGTGGTCGGCGCCGGGATCATGGGCAGCTGCGCGGCGCACGTGGCGGCGTCCCGCGGCGCGCGCGCCCTGCTCCTGGAGCGCTTCGACCTGCTGCACGGCCTCGGCTCCTCGCACGGCGAGTTGCGCACCATCCGCGACGCGTACCCGGACGCGCGGTACCCGCCGATGGTGCGCCTCGCCCGCCGCCTCTGGGAGGCCGCCGAGGCCGAGTCCGGGCGCCGCGTCCTCCCCCCGACGCCGCTGCTCTCCCTGGGCCCGCGCAGCGACGCCTCGGTCCTCGCCGCCGCCGGGAACGCCGGCGCGGAGGAGGTGGGCGACCTGGCCGCCAGGTGGGGAGGCGCGTTCCGGGTCCCCGATGGGTGGGTGGGTGGCCGCCGTCAGCGAGCGCGGCAGCGGCGTCCTGAACGCGACCGAGGCGGTCAGGATGTTCCAGGCGCTCGTCCCCAAGAAGGGCGCCGTGGTGAGGGACAACGCGGAGGTCGTGGGCATCAGAAAGGGGCCGGAGGGAGGCGTCGTGGTGGAGACGAGCACCGGAGAGGAGTTCAGCGGCGCCAAGTGCGTCGTCACGGTGGGCGCGTGGACGAGCAAGCTGGTCAAGTCCGTCGCCGGCGTGGACCTCCCCATCCAGCCGCTACACACGATGGTCCTGTACTGGCGCATCAAGCCCGGCCGCGAGCGCGAGCTCACGGCGGAGGCTGGATTCCCGACGTTCTCGAGCTACTGCGCCCCGCACTTCGTGTACAGCACGCCGTCGCTGGAGCGCCCGGGCATGATCAAGATCAACTACCACGGCGGGCCGCCGTGCGATCCGGACAGCCGCGAACTCGTCTCCGGCGGCGGCGATGTCGTGGAGCGGGTGGCCCGGTGGATTGATGAGTTCATGCCGGGGCGCGTGGAGACCGCCGGCGGGCCGGCCGACCGCCTGCCGTGCATGTACTCCATGACGCCCGACGAGGATTTCGTGATCGACTTCCTCGGCGGGGAGTTCGGCGAGGACGTGGTGATCGGGGCCGGGTTCTCTGGTCACGGGTTCAAGATGGGTCCGGCGGTGGGGAGTATCTTGGCCGAGATGGCCATGGACGGTGAGGCGAGGCCTGCAGCAGAGGCCGGCGTGGAGCTTGGTCACTTCAGGATCAACCGCTTCGATGGAAACCCCATGGGAAATGCCAAGGATTTGTGAGCTCGATCATGGATGTGTGGCGTGTTCTCTGTGATTCTTGTCGATGATAGGTGCATTGCAATAACTTCAAATAATTGGACCATCGAGTTCTGTTCATGTCATTTGTAAGTTTGAAGTGACCGGCACATGAGGTGCTGAGCTATATGAATTCGGACGTTTCTTCCTTCCCAGATACCCGAAACTTTTGTCCTATCGTCTCAGCTTTCCTCTCTCTACTCCATCTTCGGGAACATCAGACTTCTCCAGTATATTAGTTATGTTTTGTGGTTAGGGTTGGGGATTTAGTGTTTGGATTTTAGGGATATTGAAGATTTGGAGGGAAGGCTGCCAGGGGAGGAGGGTTGTAATTCAGATGGTGGAAAAGGGCATACCATTTCTCATGCTGCTTATCTGCAAGTTGAAAAAACAAATGAATGTGTTAAATTAAGTTCTGCAATAATATTTAATGTTGTTTGTTATTAATATGATTGTTTTGTATCCTCCTGTTCCCATGGTGCCTTGGTGTTCAAAACCCATTTGGTTGTTAAATTCCTGTTCTTCCTTTTCAGAGGTAAAGGTAATAGAAAAATCTATGAGTGGTTGCTGCCTTGCATGATTCCTCCGTTTGCACAATGATTCTTCTATTTTGTGGCAGGATTATTATCATGAGTTCATGGACGCAGCCCCTTCACTTTCAAAGTATCACCTCTGTTTTCTGTTTCTATGCTCCTAATTTCTTTTTGGTTCATAGTTCAGTTTTTCTCTATGTATCCATAACTCCATCACTGCTAATAGATGCTAAGTTACAAATACGACTATTTGTTAAACTGTAGTGGTGGTGTATATTCGATCTGCTAGTCACATGACGACCTATAGGAAAGAATGGTAGCATCATTGAATTTTGTCCAAAGGGAAAAATACACATTCTGTGTTGCAGATTGAATTTATGCAAGTCAAGCCTTAAATCGCAGGAATAATAGCCTCCTCATATATATATACCTAGCACTGCAATCTGATACTCCCCGTATAATTATAGACTAGCAGTTGTATGGATAGGGGTGGCAACAGATCAAAGCCCAAGTGCTTTCTTCACAATTCAACTTGACTCTTATTGATTTGGACATCACTAACATGGATACGACCGTATTAGTGCCTTCTTGCCTAAAGGTGAATCAACTCTATATCAAGATTAAATTTGATATATTTAAACAATTAATATTGTACTATGATTTCTGTGCATTCTCATTTTCAGAATTACTCGATTGCATAAAGCCGTGTGTAGAAATTATATGAAAAATATGGAGGACTAAAGAAATTGATTGGGGACCAAGCCTTTCCAATGTTCTCCACCAGACCACCAAGTCACTTTTTGTGCAAGGAAAGAAAGAGTCTAAATCCAACATATTTTCAATGTTGGATTCGGACTGCAGGAAAGAACCAAGTTGTAACGGCTGCCACGACTTCATACCGACTCCGATTGGGGCGTTCTTGGACTTCACGGAAAGCTTATCAAATCTATTTTTGTATGGATCTAGACTCATGTCCAAATCTTCTCCGAGGCGGCTGCAATCGTTGATTTACTATAAAGACCTTTTCTATCCACGGTGCTGGATCACCTGATTTTGGTCCGATGGGCTGTGCATCAAGTGAGGCCCAGTAGGGGCGCGTCCTAGGGTTTAGAGACGACCTCCACCACGTTCTGATCATCCTCTACCCTCTCATATATCTCCATAGCCATTGCTAATTGCATGTAGACGCGTGTGTCGGCTAGACCATCCGTTCTACTTGATTCAGAACTCCACCTTTGTGATCTCAAATTGGTTGTTATCTTCATATTTGCAATTGAGTTGCTTGTTCTACTTTTTTTTGCTTGTTCTTCGATTGCTTGCAGGATAAGTGCCCTAGTAGCCGGGTGTTGCGCTCCACAAGATCGCGGTAGACATTGGAGGTGGTGTATCGGTTGCTAAGGCGCAGCATCCTTAGAAGGTTGTAGTCGGGCCGTGACTGTCGTCTCCATCCACCAATTGAGTTATCCATCCCCTATCACCGAAAGATCAGGAACAAACCCTAGTGGGGTCACATATTAGTTGGTAATCAGAGCAAGGTTGTTCGGTGAGAGATTTTCAATCCTTCGCTGTTTTTAGTTTCCTAAAGTCCAGAAAAGAAAAAAAATAATAGATTAGTTTGTCCATAATCCTATAAATCTTTTGATCCTTTTACTAGTACTGCTGAGTTAGGGTTTGTTGAGTTTTCGGTTGCATCAGTTTGTGCCAAATTGCTGGTCTTAGCGTCTAGTCGTTTAGAGTGTCGAGTTCTAGTCATGTTTGTGTCACAATTGCAAATTAGGATTTCTTTGTTTCTCTCCACGAGCTAGAGTATTTCCAAATCCCTTTGTTTTGTTTGCCACCATAACGCTAACCACGTCCGTTGAGGTTTCATCCACGTTCATCCTTCCATCTAGAAAAGAAAACCCAACAAGTTCCAAACAAAATTTGATTCGGAGTCAAATTTCTTCCTAAAAAGAAAACCACCATATTTCCTTGGTGCTGAATCCAAATAGGCTATTTAAATACAATCTGGAAAGAATTTTTCATGGGCTTTGTAACGGATCCAACGTCACCCCAAAATTCCTTCAGAGCGCTTCGCAATCGCCCTGGATATTTGCACATCTGCTGGTTTTGCAAAACAGCCACTTGTTTCGACTTTGCTGATGAATCACCTTTCCCAAGGGAACATTTAGTTGGTGTAAGTAGCTTGTTATCTCTTGTTGTAAAATTTCAGCTTTGCGGTACTTGAAATAAAAAATAAAAAAGAAAAAGAAAAGAAAGAAAAGAAAGAGAAAGAAGAAGAGAAGAGGTTTTCTTTTGGTGGTATTCCTCTCCTTGTGACCCGTCTTTGCTGCAGTTCAGTGACTTCGTTTGTGTCCAGGCTCGCGTCTCTAGCACGTCCTAGCCTAGAACCAGCACAGTACCATGATTGAACGATTAGTCAGTTTGCTTTTATGACTAATTTGGTGCTGGTATTTCCTTGTGCTTCTTTTTTTTTAGCCACCTACAACTTCACATATCTGACTACGGCTCGATAGGTGTTATTGCTGCAGCACCAATACACTTCTTTTCAGGTGCTTGACTTGTTAGCTGTCGACCCGTACTATTTTGACTTGGTAAGAACTTGTAAGAGCTTGTTTTAAACAAGGTGAGTTTGAGAGATTTACAACTGACATATGCTAATAGTTGACAAGAGCATACATATTATTTTTATGTTTTTTGTTTTCTACTAATCATGACAGGTGACACGAAGATTTTTGAGCTAATGAAACTACATCTTCAGATTCAGGATGTCATTCAACACTTGCCGCTATATGATGGTAAGTTTGCAAACATGATTTGTCAGAAGAGCAAATAACTCTAGCTGCTGTTAGAGTTCTTATTGATTATGCTTTAGCTATTCGGAAATGTTTGTGTAGACATGATAAGGTATCTAAAATATGGAATACGTTGAAAACTGTTTTCAGAGAGTATTTTGTTTCTAAATATTATGCTGATCATTTTCTTGCTAAGCTATAAAGTTTGAAATAAGGTAGTAACACTGTTGAATATACTAACTAGATATTCACATTCTTATGTTGCAATGTGGTTTCATGGAATGCGAAGATGCTACTGAAAATAGATTTTTGAGAGGGCTGAACAAAGAAATCTATGATATTCTTGTTCATGAAACATATACTTTCTTGCCTCAATTGTTAAAACTAGCTTGCACTGCTGAAAATGAGACTTTGTTAGCCTTGCATACTTGCAATGAAGAAAGCTTTCAGCAGAGGAGCTTCCTTTTGTTCCTGTGTATGGTTCTAACAATTTGCAGAAAATTAGGCCCATCTCCAACATGGGAGATGAGCTGCCATGTGCATCGATGGATAACCAAGAAGACAAGCTTCTTCTGCCATCATTCCCTAAGGAGGCTCATGTAGGTAACGCATGGAGTGCTTCTGATACTCGAGGTGGGTGCCATCAAGATCAAACTCAATTGTCTACTTATCATGCTACTAGAGAGCAACAAATAGTAGGAATCATTGCTGATTTACCTTTATTACATGGTGATTTGCTTGTTGATCCTCGTGATAAAGAGGAGTTGTGTGATCATACTTCACTCAAATCTACCACACAACTAGTACATGGACATGTGCAATCTGATTTGAATGATGAACATGTTGTTTTTCCACATTGAGTTTGATATTCTTTGCAATCTAAATTGTTTAGAGAAGAAATTATTTCAGAATTGCATTTCGTCATGTTTTGATCATTGTTCGTTCTATGTAATTGGAAAATATAACACTCGGGAGAGTATATGGTACGTTGGGTGTATATTTATTTAGATTTAAAATCTCATTTAAGAGTATCTCAAAGCGATTAGCAAATGATTTGCATTAAAACTAATTATACCATATCGAGTTTCTTTGCTATTGATAACATGTTGCAGGTTAATTTTCAAGAAGGGAGCAAATCTTGCTATCTTGTATTTTATTTGAAGTTTTAGGATTATATTTGAAAGAACTTGAAAAGACTCCATTACTGAACAACACTCATAACGCCAAACCGAGGATGGTTTGAAGACAAGAAGGGGAGAAACTGATGTGTGAACCCGACGTTCACGGCCTGATTACAGCCTTCCAAGGATGTTGCGCCTTAGCAACCGATACACCACCTCCAATGGCTGCCGCGATCTTGTGGAGCGCAACACCCGGCCACTAGGGCACTCGTCCTGCAAGCAATCGAAGAACAAGCAAGAACAAGTAGAACAAGCAACTCAATTGCAAATATGAAAATAACAACCAATCTGAGATCAGAAAGGTGGGGTTATGAATCGAGTAGAACAGATGGTCTAGCCGACACACGCGTCTACAAGCAAGTAGCAATGGCTAAACTTTCAACAAAATAAAACCCAATCTGTTTGTGGCAGCTGTGGAGGTATATGAGAGGGTAGAGGACGACCAGGATATGGTGGAGGTCATCCCTAAACCCTAGGACACGCCCCTATTGAGCCTCACTTGATACACAGCCCATCGGACCAAAATAGGGTGACGCAACACCGTGGATAGAAAAGGTCTCTGTAGTAAATCAACGACTGTGGCTGCCTTGAAGAAGATATGAATATGAGTCCAGATCCATATGATAGTAGACTTGATAAGCTTTTCGTGAAGTTGAAAAACGCCCCAATCGGAGTCGGTATGAAGTCGTGGCAGCCGTTACAACTTGGTTCTGTCCTGCAGTCCGAATCCAACATCCAAAACATGTTGGATTTGGACTTTTTCTTTCCTTGCACCAAAAGTAACGTGGTGGGGAAAGAAAGAGTCCAAATCCAGCATATTTTGGATGTTGGATTCAGACTGCAGGACAGAACTAAAAGTGACGTTGTGGAGAACATTAGAAAGACTTGGGCTTGGTCCCCAATTAATTTCTTTGGTCCTTCATATTTTCCATGTAATTTCCACACAAAGCTTTACCCAATCAAGTAATTCTGAAAATAAGAATGCATAGAAATTATATTACATCATTAATTGTTCAAATGTATCGAATTTAATCTTGATATAGAGTTGATTCAGCTTTGGGAAAGAAGACACTAATATGGCCATATCCATGTTAGTGATGTCCTCATCACTTATATTTTTAGCTCAAAATTTAATAAGATTAGAGCCCAACTTATTAGGGTCCGTCCCTTAGATTATCTAGGCTAAAATTTGAGCCCTTTACCGCCCCTATGTATGGAGTATTCAACTTATATCTAGCAAGTTTTTCACCATATAATTATTTTGGCAACAAATTCCTAAAGATCACTTTTGTGATCAGATGAATTGCGAATTTATAGAGCGGGCATGTTGTTCCTGCTGAAGGCCAATCTGATTGTCTTATTTTGTACCTCATAAGATCAGTCGTCAATAGTTTATAATGTTTAACTCAATCTATTAATCTTTTTGCATCTGTGCCTTCTTCAAGTGCAATTGACTATGGTTCCCTCAGTGCAAGTCAGAACAGGTTTGCTTCGGATTGTTGATGGGAGGGAGGTCCTGCAACATCCAGATATTTGTTTCAAGAGCATACAATTGGAAAATAAACATCAAGGAAGTGAAGCATTTACATATCCAAGTCAGGGATGTCCTAGTGGCTCAGGTACTACAATATCTTCTCATAACAATACCATTCCATGAAATGCATAGTACTTTAAAACAGTAAATTTCTGTTCTGCATTGCTTCGTGTTTTGAGTAAATATATTGAATCTACCCGTATTGTTCCTCACATTACTTTTTATATTAATCATATTTACTGTATTAATCATCTAAGAGAACTTGTGCAAGCTCCTGTTCCTTTGAGCCATGGAGGTAATTTTAAGTTGTTTTGAAACATATGTCAAGCAAGTAGCGTAACACGAGCTAAATGAACGTTTAGAAGCATGTTTGTTCCAATCAGCACAACTATTAATTAGTTTAAGTATCACGCAAGATAGTTCCTGAACGGGAGGAAAAATAAAAAATGCAAATATAATGCCGTTTTTGTTTGTTTAGTTCAGATGTACCCTTAAAGTATTCAGGGAGTTACCATTCCACTTTTTATTCCAATGGCACCTATAGTATTCTTAAAGTACTTAGCCCTTAGTTATTCCACTTTGTATTCCAAAAATACTTTTTAAGGGTAAAAAGTGTTTTCAATTCCACTTCGTAAAAGTGTCCCTCTCATCGTCAATTCACAATTTTATGCAACAACGACACCCACCATATTTCCTAGTACTAATGACATTGGTGGAGTACTCACGTTGGTGATAGTTGGCACTCAGCTGGCCCAAATGAACAGTTTGTTGCGTCACTGAGTATCTGGGCTCATGTATTCATATAATGAAGTTTGGGGCTATTGTGTTCTTGCCCCTACTTCAAACCCAATTTTGATTTTACTACCTTGCATTTTTATCCTTATTGTTTAGAAATGAAGCCTCCGTTTACCCCTATTCCTAACACCGTTAGCTTCATCCCAAATAAAATAATTAGAAAAATAACAAAAGCCCTACGAAAAGACAAACATACCCCTTAACCTTTATCTCTTCTCCCCGAACCGGATCGAACCAGACCTCTCTCTTCCTCTCGTTCTCTCGGGTCTGGAGGCCGGTGCTTTAGCGGCGGTGGCTGCGGCGGGCCTGGGGACGCGGCCTAGAGGAGCGCGGCGGCGGGAGGGCGGCTCGGCCAAGTCGCTGCTTGGGGGAGGGCGGGCGCGAGCGCGTGCGACCGGCCAGCGCGCAGCTCGCCTGGCAGTGCCACTGCGGGCGCACGCGGGCGGCCAGCGCGTGGCTCACCCGGCGGCGCGGCTCGGCCAGGGTGCGGCAAGGGCGGGCTCGGCTAGGGCCCGGGCAGCCAGGCGTGCGCCCATTGAGTCAGAGTCCAGAGCCGTGGAGTTGGTGCCTAGGTATGAAATTTTGACCTATGACTGTGTATTGACCAACTGTGGGACAAATTAACCTTGGGATTTAGACAATTGCACTAATTTGGTTTCAATTGCTCTGATTTGTAGAACAAATCAGAAGAGTTTGAATCTTGTTGTTAGGGTTCGGTCCTTCTTCAGTTTTCCTGATGGGGAACCAAAACCATGGACGCCGGGTAAAACTTTGCCAACTCAAACGGTTGACATCCATAACTATAGCTTGTTGCAGTTGGTTGATTTCATAGCTGAACGCTATATGTGGGGTTCCAAGCAGCACATTACTTTGTGGCGTGAGTTAGAATGTTCTATGGAGATAAAATCTAATGAGCAGTTGCTTGAGTGGTTTCAGCTTAATATAGATAAGGGAGTAGTTCATATGAATGCCCAAATCAATGATTTTGTGGGCCCATTGCAGTGTTCGACAATGAAACGTAGGTGCCACCCATCTGTAAGAAATAAAGCACCCATCACCACTAATGAAAGAGCCACCGAGAGACCTACCAATGAGAGCTGCACCAATGAGAGAGCCACATCCACAAGTAAGAAAAAGGGAGGCACCAAATGTAAGGGAAAAGGTGGAGATGGTGATGAGGGTGTAGGAGTTGATGAGGAGGGCATGTATTCTAACACTGATTCGCTTGTGGTGCCAAGTGATAGCAGCTATGATAGTGACTTGGCTGCATCATCCGACTCTGATGATGATTGCTCTGACCCTGAGTTTGATCCTAATGGTGAAGTAGTTGACAATGATGATGAATATGACCCCCCTTTTCATATGATGTTGATGATCCAATTATTGATGTAAATGTGGTGTTCCCATATGTGGATCAGTGCAAGTCTGCAGTTACCCATCATGCAATCTTGCATGATCATGCTTTTGAGATTGTGAAAAAGGACAAGAGTAGGTTTAGAGCTAAATGCAAGAGAGCTGATTAGGGCTGCAAGTGGACGTTTTTTTGCATCAACGAGTACGAAATACATTGGCTGCAAGGTAATCATCAAGTAATTAGTACCTTTTCTGTCATTTTTAGCAAGTACACCTTTTTCTATCATTTTCGGCAAGTAACTAGCACTAACTAGTACCTTTTTCTCTCATTTGTTGTAGGTTAAGATGAGTTGGCAACAGCGGTTGCGGTGGATAGTTATAATTGGCTATTTCCAATGACTTATGGTGTGATTGAAATCGAGTCTAAAGAAAGCTGGACTTGGTTTGTCAATAACTTGAAGAAGGCGATTGGTACTCCTCCTGGATTTTTCATTAGTACAGATGCGGGCAAAGGTATAGAGGTGGCTGTATATGATGTATACACTTGTGGAAGAACACGAAGAAGAATGGGTACGGTAGTGAGCTTTATGGTAAGAATATGTGGTGTGCTGCCAAGAGCTTCACAATTGATAAGTTCAATTACTTCATGGGCAAGATAGAGGAGAAGGATCCTGGTGCACTTGACTTGACTGGTTGGATGATAATCATCCATATGTTTGGAGTAGAAGTAAATTCTCTAAAGATTGCAAGGTATATTAAATCAACAACAACCTTTCTAAATATTTTAATAGTTGGGTGTCAAAAACCAAGGATTTTTAAGTTGTTGACATGCATGACAAGATAAGACAGATGATCATCAAGAAAATGGTTTTGAGGGCCAAAATTGCTAGGAAAATATCAGGAAAAGTCATTCCAGCTGTCACCAATGATCTGAATGCTAAAATCAAGACTATTAAGGTCCATGAGGTGTTGATATGTGGGGCTGGAACAATAGAAGTAACTGTGAATAGATTCAAACATGCAGTGAATTTGGAACAAAAGAGATGTAGTTGCAGGGCTTGGCAAGTGACTGGAAAGCCCTACACTCATGCTTTAGCTTTTATTGCTAGGCTTAGTAGGCATGTACAGATAGATGAATTTGTTAATGACTACTTCTCTGTTGATAAGTTCAGGAAGGAAGGCATATGCAGGTACTTTCAATCCTATGACATTGAAGGATAGTTAGCCATGTGTTGATTTAGGCTACAAAATCAAGAAGTCTAAATTGAGAAGGAAACCGGATAGACCAAGAATATCTAGAATGAAGTCATATGATGAGGCTGGCACTAGCAAAAAGAGGAAGCCATGTTCTGAATGTAATGAACTAGGCCATATAGTCAAGTATTGCCAAGGAGGTCCCATTGCTAGTCAAAAGAGGAAGCTTTCAGCTTCACAAAATGGATCATCTTCACAAACCTCAGTGTGAGTGATGGATTCCTAACTATTTATATTTTTTTCCTTCTTTATGTAGTCAAATTGTCCACTGAACTATTTTTCTATCTTTGTGTGAAGTGCAAGTGCAGGTGTAAGTGCAATAGGAAGAGGGAGAGGAAGAGGAGGAGGAAGAGGAAGAGAAAGGGGAAATCCAAGTGAAAGTGAAACTGGAACAGAAGGTGTTGGAGGAGGAAGGGGAAGAGGAAGAGGAAGAAGGGGAGGAATAGGAGGACGATTGGCTACATTGTTAAGAATAGATGCATGAATGTGATGCAGCCACTGAACATGTAATATATAGTTGCTTTTGTTGGACACCTATGTTGGGATGTGATCTGGTGGTGCTCATCTTCTGGATATGTATGATGGGGATGTGATCTAGTAGTACATCTCTTTTGGATATGTATGATAGGATGTTATCTATCTATCTATATATATATATGCATGTGGTTTGAACTTACTTTTATGTGTTATGATGCTGTCAAAATTCTGTCAAATTCTTGTTCATATTCTTATTGAAATGCTGCTAAAATATAATGGCAAACAAGGGTATATTCACAAAGTTCAAAAAAGTAGGGTATATTCGCAAGGTCAAAATTGTCTTCTTTGACACCATTATGTGCTTTTCACGGAGTAGGGGTAAAGTGAGGTTTTCGTTTCCAAACAGTAAAGTAAGGGTAAAAATGCAAAGTGAAAGAAAGTGGGGGTAAAATCACAATTGGGTTCAAAATAGGGTAAGAATATCCATGAAGTAATCGTGTCCAATATGTGTACATCCCATTTAAGTATAGTTAGAAGTTGGGTTGTAATCGCTAGTTAGAGATAGAGTTGGAGCAGTATTCCTAGTATGGGATAACTATTAATGTATCAGAGTCAATTTGTTGGTTGGTTGGCGGTCTAACTGCAAGAGACTAGACTTGCCTTGATGTCTGTACTTATTACTCCATTCGTCCTAAATTGTTAGTCGTTTTAGTTTTTCTAGATTTATAGTTTTTACTATAAATCTACGTATATATTATGTCTAGATGCTGTCGGAGGAATTCTCCAGCCGGGTGGCGGAGAGCACCCGCCTAATCCTAGTTAAGGATGGGTTTGGAGGGACTCAGGAGCGCTCGATCGTGGACAGATGAACGCAGGAAGGACACGCAGATTTAGAGTGGTTCGGGCCGCCGTAGCGTAATACCCTACGTCCACTTTGGTGTTGTATTGGCTGCGTGAGCCTGAATGGAAAGCAGCCTAAACTTGCGTGTGTGCAACCTGGAACTTGAACGTCTAGTGTGAGTGTTTTTTATCCTGTGTTCTAACGAGTGCATTCTCCCTTTTATAGTCCAAGAGGAGTGCTTACACTGAGCGGGACCCCGACATGTGGGTCCGGCCAACAGGAGCTTGTTCTACGAGAGATATGGAGGTCATCTCCTCGAGCTCCTCTCCGTAGTCCTCTCGATCGGGAAGTTGATGTGCGTATCCACAGTCGGGATACGGCCGTGTACAGCCTTGTCTTGTACAGTGTTCGGTGTCAGCGTTGCCCAACAGTGTAGCCGTGCTGTCACTGTTGGGATGGAACCTCCAGTCAGGGGGCGAGCCAGCGCTGGCTCGTACCATGCGCACTGTTACAGCGCAAGCCTTAGCACGCCTATTACAGACCATCATCACGCGCGCAGCACCGTGACGGGACTGCACACAGTCCGCGCACTGTGCGCGGTGATACGACGCGCCGCCTTCAGATCAGGCGGGCTTACCGTGGTGTCAGCTTACCTGCCCCGTGTGTCAGTGGCAGGCCGCACCTTTTGACCTTGGCGCGCCCAACTCAGCTACCGCATTAAATGCTGGTAGGTGGAGAGGCGACCCGTAAGGGGCCTCCGGCCGCAGGCACGCGGCGGGGTCAGCCCCGCTCCTCCCGCGGGCAGCACATGGCGGCACCGGACCCCTTCCCGGGGGAAAGAGGGGTCCGGGGCCCCCGTGGCCGGCCGGAGCGGGCTGGCCTGTGATGGTCTGGCCATCACACGTGGCGGCCCCGGACCTCCCAGGGAGGCCGGGTCCGCAGGGGTTACCCGAGAGCTCTCCCGCCACGTGGGTGTGCAGAGGCCCGGACCTCACGGAGCTCGGGGAGGGTCCGGAGACCGTGGTCCCAGCTGTCAGGCCCGGAGGCCGTATGCCACGTGGCCCAGAGGCGAGGGGGAGCGTGGATTATGAGAAGTCCCAGGGCCTGGACACCCTAGCAGGAGGTACCCCTATCTGTATGTACCGACAGAGGCCCCCGGGCCCACCTCGGGAGAGGGATGAACCCGCAGGTGGGGCCAAATCCCAGCATCGCGCCGGGTGTACAGCTCGTTCCCGCCAGGCGAGGGCACGGATGTCCTTTCGCCCGTAGCGGGATCCCCGAGGGACCCGTCTTCCGCGCGCACCGTGCGCGTCAGACGGTTCAGATTCTTGTCTCATTCGAGCCCGCCGCGGCTCGGGCGGTTCGGATTCCGCCCTTCCCACGATCCTCCAGCGCCCACGCCAATGACTGGTGGACCCGAGCCCACCGGTCATTGAGTGTGAGGGTAGGGGAAGGCGGCGCTGGCGACCGCTCGGCTTCCCCTCGGTCGCCGCGGGACGCGAAGGGGGAGCAGTCTTTTGCATAAAAGGTATGCGCCGAAGGGAACGGCTACCTTTTCGCTCTCGCCAACAACAGACGCCGTAGCGCCCCTTCGTCTCCGCATCCCTTCTCGCGATCAGCTTCCTTGCGCCCGGCTCCTCTCTCTTCCTTGCTCCTTCGCGATCCACCCCAACAATTTCCATGGCTTCACTTCCTTTCCCGCGCCGCTTCCAGACCCAGGATCAGCTGGACGCGGTGCGGCGCCTTCTAGGGTGGACCGCCGGCGAATGCCGGGAAGGTCAAGGCCGGCGAGGTTCCCCTCCGCGACCTTGCCGCGGGGGAGTTCGTCCTCTTCAACTCGTACATTATGTGCGGGTTGGTTCCTCCGATCTCCTCCTTCTCCTCCTGCTCCTGGAGGAGTTCGGCCTCCAACTTCATCATCTCACCCCCCACTCCGTTCTCCTCCGCGGCGGTCTTCGCCCACTTCATGGAGATGTTCGTGGGAGTGCGCCCCTGCACCACCATCTCAAACACTTCTACTCCCTGGTCGGGACCGGGAAGAAGCGCGGTGAGATCGGCGCTTACTACTTCCAACTCCGGCACGGGATGTCGGGCGCCTACATCGCCGCCTTCTCCAGCTCCAAGTGGGAGGACTGGCGTGAAGGCTGGGTCATTGCGGTGACGGACCCCCACGACCGCCTAGAACTGCCGGAAGGGGGCCCCCAGAGCGACCGGAGCACCTGGAAGGCCAGGCCGTCAATTCCGGTAGAGCTCGACCCAGTCCTGAACCGGATCAAGAAGCTGGCAAGGAGCGGCCTGACTCTATGATGGTGCTGGGCGACTTCCTGAAGCGACGAATCGCCCCCCTGTAGCATCGGTCCCCGGATGGCCTACGTGTACACGGGGCTAAACGACTGCTGCAGGATCGCGCGAGGGCCCGGCGGCGACTTCACCCGGGCGGAGCTGGAGGCGCGATCCGGGCGATGACCGCGAGGCGTTCGTTCCAGAGTCCCTGGTCCTCCCGAGCGGGGTGAAGGCCCTATGCGAGGACCAGGCTCTGCGGTCAACGGTCCTGGCGTCGATGCCGACCCTGGACGAGGGCGGCCTGGCGGTCCGGCAACTGGGGGCGACCCCAACCGCGGGCTCCAGATCCCTGGGGCCACACCGGACCGCCAGCAACGCCCCAGCGGAGGTGCCGGGGAGCCGGGACCCAGAGGTCCGGCCCCCGGCGGGAAGGGAAAAGAGAAAGCGCCGGTGCCAGAGCACCGGCAGAAAGACTGTGCGGGTGCTGCCCCGGCCCAAAGGAGCGGCGAAGCTCAGGGGGCGGCACCCGAGCAGCGCAGCCAAGCCGAAGGGAGCAAGTCCCGGAAGCTCCAGCGAGGCGATGGCTCCTTGGTGGGGGAGCCGGCGCCCAAGCGCTAGAAGACAACGGGGGTGGAGAAACAGAGCGGAGCTGCACCACCTCCACCACAGTACCGGCCTCCGCCGGGACAACAGACTCCTCCGCCACCACCACCAGGGCCGCGGCCAGCGACACCACCGCCTCCATCCGAGACCAGACCACCGTCCCCAACGCCGCCGCCAGGGGGCTCAAAGGTCGGGGACGGCCCCCAGAGGTCCGGGGGGTCCTCGGCAGGGAGGAGGGTCCCCCCGGCCGCCCGGGGCAGATGGGAGTGGTACGACTTCCCGTAAGTGGTTTTATCAAGGTTTTTCATTTCCTTTCATGGCTTCTGGTGCTTAACCAAACAGGTGGTACGGCAGGCCGCAACCTTCAAATGCTCCAAATGGGGGACCCGGCCCCCAGCCAGCGCCGGAGTCCTCGGCATCGGCTCCAGCAGGGCCTCCGCCAGGAGCAGCCCTAGAGGCCTCCGGACCCAGTGGTCCGGAGCTGGAGGCTACCATGCCGCACGTCCAGAAGCCGCCCCCCAGGAGGAGGCGATCGGGCCCACTGCGGCGGCAGAGGCCCCGGCAACAGCGCCGGGCACCGAGGTCGGGCCTTCCCCAGCCGAACCGGCAGCTGAGGGGGTCGCTGCTACGGCGGAGGCTGCTAGGCCAGAGGTAGCGACGACGGCGGCACCAGAGGCAGCGGAGGTGGCGGCTCCGGAGGCAGCAGAGGCTGCGGCTCCGGAGGCACCAGAGGTGGCGGCTCCGGAGGCAGCAGAGGCTGCGGCTCCGGAGGCCGCCGAAGTCGCCAGTAGCGCCACCCCACCAGCGGAGGAGGAGGAACCGGAGGTGGTACTGGGAAGGCGTCTCCTCCCGAGCACAGCGGAGGTCCCACTCCCCCGGCTCATAGCCAAATGCCAACAAGCTCAACTGGAGCTAGAGGCTGGCATGCGCCGGGAGTGGGAGAAGTTGGAGGTGGAGCGCCAGCGGCTCTCCGACTGGGAGGTCCGCCTGGGGGACCGCATCAACACCGCCTCCGCCCGCCACGCCAAGGAGCGCGCCAAGCTCGTGTTGGAGCGCGAGCTCCTTCAGGAGGGGCTGGAGGAGGCGCGCGGCCGAGAGGCAGCGGCGCTCCAGCGGGAGAAGGCGGCCAACCGGCGGGAAAAGGAGGCCCTCGAGGCGCAGATCGTCGCGGAGAGGCTGAAGGAGGCGGCGACGGCTAGGGAGCGGGCCGCCCGGGAGCTGGCGGAGGCGGCGAGGGAGGCGTTTACAAACGGCCGAGGCGCAACAGGCCTCCCTCGCAGAACAGGTGGCGGCAGCAGCGAAGAAAGAAGAAGAGCTGGCCGCCCGAGAGGCAGAGGAGGTGGCCCGGCTGCAGGAGCTCCAGAAGCGGGAAGAGGCCGTGGAGGAGGAGCTGGCAGCCGGGTACCAGAGGCTCCAGGAGCGCGAGGCAGCACTCCAGGAGAGGGAGGCCAAGGTGGAGGGGCTCCTGGCAGAGCAGCACGCCGGCGCCAACCGATTAACAAGATGGGTTGGCGCGGTGAACCCTCTGCTAGAGGCGCTCGGGGCCAACCCCATCTGGATGCCGGAGGCCTCTTCACCATACGGTGCCGCGCTCCATCTGCTGGACTCCACCGCCAGGCGGCTGCAAGATGCGGAGGCCGGCCTACAGGACCTCCTGGAGGCAGAAGGACGAGTAGTTGCCCGGGAGATGGCGGAGTACATCCTCACCAGCTTCCGGAGCCATGATCCAGGCGTCCAGCTGACTCCCGTACTGGTTGGACCCCTCCGGGCAACGGCAAGCCGTTACGCGGGAAGGAGTCCAGGAGGCAGTAGACCTGGTCGCGGCCCGCCTCCGGCGACGTCCCGAACCTGCAGAGAGTGGAGGTGCCTCCGGACCTCCAGAGCAGTAGTGCTAGTATCTTTTTGTTATTTCTTTTGTAATATAATTTTGTTATTGTAAAATAACTTCGTAATGTTGTGCATATTATCAGAGATGCATTTAAACATTTTGTGCGTCTACTTTTTTGAAAAACCTAGCTGTTTTCCTGGTCGTCGGTCCGGAAAGTGTTTTCGAGTCCACCGAGGTCCCCTGGACCGAGGTCCTGCACATGACTTAGGATCGACGTTTAGTAGACGTCCCCACAGGTTCCCGGTCTGGCCAGCAGAGGCCTCCTGAGTTGCGTAGCGAGTCAGAGCTCTGGGACCCATGTTTAAGGGCTAAAAAGGGGTCCCGGTCCCCTGGTACATGGTTCGAGGTGTAACGGCGCTCACCCTAGGAGGGCAAGGCGTGTAGGCTTAGGGTACGGAACCAGGCTAAGCGGCTACACAGCCTTGGACCCCAGCAAAGGGCGAGCGCGTTTCCCTGAAGCCAGTTAACAGGAGTCCGGTTCCTTTTTTCCTTTGAGACAGAGGTCCGGGGCAGGGACGTAGCTACGCAACTTAAGAAGAACCTTGGCCATGACACAGACGCAGAAAACATGTGAGGGGTTAGCGTAATCAAGAAGCGAAAAAATGTAGAATTGTATAGACTTCAAGGACGCATTCAAGAACAAACTTTCCCTTAATGAATTGGTACAGAAGAGTTGTGCGATGTACGCCAGGGACCGGGTTTACGAGGGCGGACCTCCACCGCCCTGGTCCGCACGTTGATGCTACCAATTACAAAGGAAAAATTCTCTCTCGATCGGGTCCTAGGGATAGAACTTACGGAGGTGCTCAATGTTCCACGGATTGGGTAGTTGCATTCCATCCTCCGCAGCCAAACGAACAGATCCGGGTCGGCATACCTTTGTCACCTTGAAGGGCCCCTCCCAGCTGGGGGAGAGCTTGTGCATACCCTCTCGGTTCAGGATCCGCCTTAGGACTAGGTCCCCGACCCGGAGCTCCCTACTGCGCACAAACCGTTGGTGGTAGCGCCGGAGCGCTTGGTTGTACCGTGCGTTTCGGACTGCTGCTCGCCATCTGCGCTCGTCGACGAGGTCCACATCTTGGCGACGCTCCTGTTCCTGCATTCCCTCATCAAAAGACCGGACTCGCAGAGAGCCCATGGTAATCTCGGGGGAAGGCACGCCTCGGCCCCGTAAACCAAGAAGAAAGGGGTTTCCCCTGTTGCCCGGCTAGGTGTGGTCCGGTTCCCCCATAACACACTTGGGAGTTCTTCAATCCACCTTGCGCCATGCTTCTCAAGATCACAGTAGGTCCGGATCTTGAGCCCTCTGAGGATCTCAGCGTTGGCCCGCTCAACCTGGCCATTACTCCTGGGGTGCGCCACTGAGGCGAAACAGAGCTGAATGCCCATGTCCTCACAGTACTCCTGGAAGTACTGGCTCGTGAACTGGGTCCCATTGTCTGTGATGACGCGGTTCGGGACCCCGAACCGGCACACAATTGACCTGAGGAAAGCTGTTGCTGACGCCTTGGTGATGTTAACCACTGGGGTTGCCTCCGGCCACTTAGTGAATTTGTCAATGGCAACATAGAGGTACCGGTACCCGCCAACGGCCCTAGGAAAAGGTCCCAAGATATCCAACCCCCATACCGCAAAGGGCCAAGAGGGAGGAATCATCTGCAGAGCCTGAGCTGGAGTGTGTATTTGCTTTGCGTGGAACTGACACGCTTTGCAGGACCTTACCAACTCAGCTGCATCCTGGAGTGCTGTCGGCCAGTAAAAGCCATGCCGGAAAGCTTTACCAACCAGTGTGCGGGATGAAGAATGACTTCCGCACTCACCTCCGTGGATCTCCGCAAGCAAGTCGCGGCCCTCTTCCTGGGTGATGCACCGCATGAGGACGCCGTTGGCGCCTCGGCGGTAGAGGTCCCCTTCTACCACTGTGTATCGCTTAGCCATCCGGACAATGCGCTCAGCAGATGCTTGATCTTCAGGAAGGTAATTATCTTTCAGGTAGTCCCGGACCTTAGAGATCCATGCATCGGGACCTTTCTGAGAAACTGGGCGTGGCTCCCCGAGGTCTCCGGGACCCTCAAGGGAGCACACAACCCTTGGCGGGCTCCACGGATGGAGCGCCGCCGGGACCGCCAGCTTCGAGGTGCTAGTCCGACCCCCTTCGCCCAGGTCGGCAGGCTGGGCGGAAGGCTTCAGCAGACATCTCTGGAAGACGCCCCCAGGCACGGGTGCCTGGGTCGATGCGCTCGCGGAGAGTGCATCAGCTGCTGTGTTGCCTTCGCGTGGAACATGTTGCAGTTCCAGCACAACGAAGTCCTTCTCGAGCCTCTTCACATGAATGAGGTAGGCCGCGAGCTGGGGGTTGTTGCAGCAACACTCCCCCCGGACTTGCCTGATGATGAGTTGGGAGTCCCCTTTGACCAGGAGCTCTCGGACCCCCAGGGACAGAGCCGCCGTAAGTCCGAAGATTAAGGCCTCATACTCCGCCATGTTGTTGGTGGCCTCAAAATCAAGGTGCACCATGTACTTTAGCTGCTCGCCACGTGGGTCGATGAGGACCACGCCAGCCCCGGCCCTCTTGCTGCGGGCGGACCCGTCAAAGAAGAGGGTCCAGTGAGGCCTGGTGAAGACCGGAGCCCTGTCCTCCGGACGCGGGGGGTCCATCCCTTGGTCCGGACCCCCAAAGGCGCTTGGTGCCAGCGTCCATTCCGCGATGAAGTCAGCAAGGATCTGGCTCTTGACGGCGTGACGCGGCTGGAAGTCAAGCTGGAACCCCGCGAGCTCTGCAGCCCACTTGGCGATGTTGCCTGTGGCGTTGGAGTTGTGGAGGATGGCCCTCAATGGATAGGCGGTCACCACCACAATCTTGTGGGCCTGAAAGTAGTGGCGGAGCTTCCTGGACGCTACAAGTATAGCATAAAGGAGCTTATGCGTTTCAGGATACCTGGCCTTTGCCTCATGAAGGACCTCACTGACGTAGTAGACCGGCTTCTGGACGGTCCTGACTCTGCCAGGTGGACTGGATCCTTCAATTTGGGCTGAGGACCCTTCGGCCCCCAAGCTGCTCAGAGCTCCTCCGGGTCGGAACCCGGCCGGACCCTCCGAAGCAGGGCCGGTTGCTGGAGTGGAGGAGGCCGGGCCTCCTTCTCCCTCAGGGGGGTCCACAGGGGCCCCCTGCGAGGGAAACTCGGACCTCTCGGTACCAGCACCATGCTGATCACTTCGGTCATTGCTGCAAGATAAAGAAACAGTGTCTCACCTGGGTCCGGAGCGACCAGGACCGGCAAGGAGGTAAGGTACTGCTTCATCTCTTGGAAGGCACGTTCTGCCTCTTCGGTCCATAGAAACGGGCCGGACCCCCTCATCAACTTGAAGAAGGGTAGCGCCCTCTCCGCCAGCCTCGAAATGAAGCGGCTGAGGGCTGCAAGGGACCCCGTCAACCTCTGTACATCTTTGAGGCGTGCAGGAGATCTCATTGCCTCGATCGCCCGGACCTTGTCCGGGTTGGCCTCGATCCCCCGGTGGGAGACCAGGAAACCAAGGAGCTTTCCCGCCGATACGCCGAAGACGCACTTCTCGGGGTTAAGCTTGGTGGAGGTCGCCCGTAACTTGTCGAAGACTTGAGCTAAGTTTTCTAAGAGTGAATTCGACTCTCTAGTCTTGACAACGATGTCATCAACATACACCTCGACTATATCTCTAACCAAATCAGCTAGAGTGATGTTCATTGCTCGGGCAAAGGTGGGTAGAGCATTAAGTAACCCATAAGGCATCACTACATAACAATAAAGTCCATCCACTGTTACAAAAGCTGTGTGCTTCCTGTCATCACAAGCCATCTTGATTTGGTGGAAACCAGAATAGGCATCTATGAAGGACAGCAAATCACACCCGGAGGTGGAGTCTACAATCTGGTCTATACGCGGAAGTGGATAAGGGTCTTTTGGACATGCCTTGTTTTGATTGGTGTAGTCGATGCACATCCGAAGCTTCCCGTTGGCCTTTGGGACTACAACCGGGTTGGCCAACCATACAGGATGGTAGACCTCCTTGATGAAGCCAGCCTGCAGCAGCTTGCGGACCTCTTCATGGATGAAGTTTTGCCGCTCGATGGACTGCTTGCGTGGCTTCTGCCGGACCGACCTGGCGTCGGGGTGGATCTTCAGATGGTGCTCAATCACCTCCCTAGGGATCCCGGGCATCTGTGACGGTTCCCAAGCGAACACGTCAACATTTGCCCGGAGGAAGGCGATGAGCGCGCTTTCCTATTTCTCTCCCAGGTTGCCACCGATGCGGGTGGTCTGGGAGGTCTCCGCTCCGACCTGGACGGTCTTCACGGGGACATCGTCCGTGTCGGACGGATGGACCTTCGGTGCCTTGGCCAGGGCCTTGACTCGTGAGGTCGAGGGGTCGGACCCTAGGGTGCCAGCTGCAGGGGCAAGCCCCGTAGCCAGCGCATGGAGCTTTTCGACCGCTACAGCAGCAGCGGCCCGATCGCTTTGGACGGTGAGGACGCCCGCCGGAGAGGGCATCTTTAGGACCAGGTACCCGTAGTGGGCAACAGCCATGAACCGGTACAGGGCCGGTCTGCCGATGATGGCGTTGAAGGGGAGGTTAACTTCCGCGACCTCGAACTGCACGTTCTCGGTACGGAAATTGTCCTCCGTCCCGAACGTAACCGGTAAGGTGATGGTCCCTACCGGGTACACGGGATCGGGGCCCACTCCTGAGAATGGGCGTGATGGAGCCAGCTTGGACTCCGGGATCTGCAGGTGCTTGAACGCCGCATAGCTGATGACGCTGAGGCCGGCGCCTCCGTCGATCAGCACATGGTGAAGACGAACATTGGCGACGGTGGGCGCCGTGATGAGCGGCAGCACCCCTGCACCCGCCATGTTCTCTGGGCAGTCGGATGGCCCAAAGGAGATGGTGATGCCCTTCCACCGCTGGTGGGGCGCCGCCCTTGGCACCCCTGGTTTCACCGAGAGGACCTCCCGGCGAAGGGCCTTCACGTCTCGCCGGGAGACGAGCTCCGAACTGCCACCGTACATAACGTACAGCTTTTTGCGGCGCTCATCCCCGCCGGACTCGGAATCGGACTGCTGGAACAGTCCCTTGAGGTCTTTATTGGGGGTTTGATACCCCAACTCCCTCTCAGTCGCAGCAGCGTCGGCATCAGAGGCCTTCTCCTTGCCGGACCGCCGCGGAGGGGAGGAGCCTTCCTTGGAGGCTTGGTCACACCTCTTGCTGAGGCGTTCCGCGAGCTTCTGGATCTCGCGGCACTCAGCGGCGCTGTGGCGAGCCCCAGGATGAACAGGGCACGACCCGGGGTCGGTGCGCTGCTGTCGTGGGCGCTTGCCGCGGGAGTTCTGGCCCCCGGTCGTTGCAGCCGCAACGGCCGGACCCCCGATCCATGACTTGTCGAAGCCACGGTTCTTCTTGTTCTTCTTCTTGCCGCTGCCAGGTGCAGCGACACTGGGCCCGCTCGTTTGAGCAGGTCCTGCCTGAGTTGCAGAGTGCCACGCACGGCCTTCTGCAGCTCGGGCGCATTTGTCCGCCAGAGCGAACAGGGTGGTGACGGCTTCCACCTGGTGGGTCGCCAGCTTCTCTAACATCTTCTCGTCTCGGACCCCCTGTCGGAAAGCCGTGATAATAGATGCATCGGAGATACGTGGGATGGTTCCACGTACCTTAGTGAAGCGGGAGATGAAGGCCCGGAGGGTTTCCCCGGGTTGTTGCCTCACGGCGTGGAGGTGGGCTTCCACACCATGCTGTTGGTACGCACTGGCGAAGTTCGCCGTGAACTGTGCGCAGAGTTCTCCCTAGGAATGGATGGATCCCGGGGTAAGGTTCATGAGCCAGGTCCGGGCCGGCCCGGTCAAGGCTACATGAAAGTAACTTGCCATGACGGCTTCGTTACCCCCGGCCGCCGTGATGGCGGTGATGTAGACCTGCAGGAACTCTGACGGGTTGGAGGACCCATCATATTTTTCCGGCAGGTGAGGCCGAAACTTGGACGGCCAGGCGACCACACGAAGGTGGTCTGCGAGCGCTGCACAGCCCACGCCCGATACCGGCACTTGGGCGAGTCCTTGCGGCCTGGCCGCAGCCGCATCGAGCTCGGGCGCAAGGTCCCGACCCTCAATGTTGAGCCGTCGGTTGCGTGCTCGCTCGATGGAGATCCTGGCATCCTCTCCCGCATGCCTGCGGTTGAGCTCTGCCCGGAGGTACTCAGTCCGTGCACTCCTTACTGATGGTGAGTGCACAGAACCGGATGCGCCGCCCTGGCGACGGCGCTGCCTGGATACAGACCCCCCGCTGAGCCTGGGGAAGCCTGTGCCAGGTTGAGGAGGCGGTCGACGTCGTCACGCCATTGTCTGTGCGCGTCTAGCGACGCCGCTTCACCAGGGGGGTTGCGGAGCAACTCCCTGGCTGCCATGAGGGGCCCGCTCGGTGGGAGCACCGATTGGGCCACGGAGTCCCGCTCTGCTGCACATGGTGGAGCAGCACGCGGAGCCACCCTGGAGGCGTGACGGCGCGAGGCGTGTGGCGCTGTCGATGCCACTTCTTCACCGATCAGGAGGTCATGGTGACCATTTTCCTGCGCCATTGAAGTCGCGAAGGTCGACCTAGCGCAAACCAAAACCCTCCCCCTACCTGGCGCGCCAAATGTCGGAGGAATTCTCCAGCCGGGTGGCGGAGAGCACCCGCCTAATCCTAGTTAAGGATGGGTTTGGAGGGGGCTCAGGAGCGCTCGATCGGTGGACAGATGAACGCAGGAAGGACACGCAGATTTAGAGTGGTTCGGGCCGCCGTAGCGTAATACCCTACGTTCACTTTGGTGTTGTATTGGCTGCGTGAGCCTGAATGGAAAGCAGCCTAAACTTGCGTGTGTGCAACCTGGAACTTGGAACGTCTAGTGTGAGTGTTCTTTTTTATCCCTGTGTTCTAACGAGTGCATTCTCCCTTTTATAGTCCAAGAGGAGTGCTTACACTGAGCGGGACCCCGACATGTGGGTCCGGCCAACAGGAGCTTGTTCTACGAGAGATATGGAGGTCATCTCCTCGAGCTCCTCTCCGTAGTCCTCTCGATCGGGAAGTTGATGTGCGTATCCACAGTCGGGATACAGCCGTGTACAGCCTTGTCTTGTACAGTGTTCGGTGTCAGCGTTGCCCAACAGTGTAGCCGTGCTGTCACTGTTGGGATGGAACCTCCAGTCAGGGGGTGAGCCAGCGCTGGCTCGTACCATGCGCACTGTTACAGCGCAAGCCTTAGCACGCCTATTACAGACCATCATCACGCGCGCAGCACCGTGACGGGACTGCACACAGTCCGCGCACTGTGCGCGGTGATACGACGCGCCGCCTTCGGATCAGGCGGGCTCGTGGTGTCAGCTTACCTGCCCCGTGTGTTAGTGGCAGGCCGCACCTTTTGACCTTGGCGCGCCCAACTCAGCTACCGCATTAAATGCTGGTAGGTGGAGAGGCGACCCGTAAGGGGCCTCCGGCCGCAGGCACGCGGCGGGGTCAGCCCCGCTCCTCCCGCTGGGCAGCACATGGCGGCACCGGACCCCTTCCCGGGGGAAAGAGGGGTCCGGGGCCCCCGTGGCCGGCCGGAGCGGGCTGGCCTGTGATGGTCTGGCCATCACACGTGGCGGCCCCGGACCTCCCAGGGGAGGCCGGGTCCGCAGGGGTTACCCGAGAGCTCTCCCGCTCACGTGGGTGTGCAGAGGGCCCGGACCTCACGGAGCTCGGGGAGGGTTCGGAGGCCGTGGTCCCAGCTGTCAGGCCCGGAGGCCGTATGCCACGCGGCCCAGAGGCGAGGGGGAGCGGGGATTATGAGAAGTCCCAGGACCTGGTCACCCTAGCAGGAGGTACCCCTATCTGTATGTACCGACAGATGCATAGTAAAATCTATGAATCTAGAAAAACTAAAACGACTAATAATCTGAGACGGAGGGAGTAATCCGTGAGTAGAAAGGTGTACCAATAGTAATTACCCTAAAGATGCAGCCCTCAAGGTTGAACATCTCTAGAAAATATGGTACCACGGTATTGTTCTTTTGTATGGTTTCTGACGCCATATGTAACCTCTTATGCTCGAAGGATTCCTGGAGCAGCGAAGGCATCGAATCACTGTTGTCAAATGAAATTACAGCGCGTGGCAACGGGTCGGCCAATAAAATATTGATTATGATACTGTTCACAATCTGGCCGTTCCTACGCGTTTGCCACGTTATCGGGCCACACTTGCGTAGCCTCTACGCAGCTTGCCGCGAGGCGTGTTGATTTTCACCGCCCGTGTCTCAAGAAGATATCGACGAGTTCGCACGCATCCCAGTCCGCTCCTATGATCTCCTTCCTCGCTCACTTCGCCTACTCCGCCTTCTCTCTCGATGACGCCTCCATCTCCTTTCTGCTGTGGTGCTACCCTTCCCGGACCTCTTGTGGGGTGGAAGCTACAACAGCGATTGAGAGGAGACGGGATGCCGCGACGGGGATGGCACATGGCAGAAGAAGCATCCACCACACCGACATCGAGGTGTGCGCAGGCTCCGGTTATGTGCGGCCACCGGTGGATGCCGAACATTCAGAGATAGACAGCCGGTGGTGGTTTGCGTGCATCGGCGCTGCGTCGACGCCACAAACGTTCCCATCACCAGCCGTCCATCCCCCTCGACTCCTCTCCGTGATTCCACCGGCCAAGGTTCAGCTGATAGCGTGGGTTAGTGCCATGATTTCGATGTCAGATGACCACATCAGATAGCTATTTGATCAGGGTGCGGCAACGTTGGTTCTTATTCGTCGACAACTGCGGCAACTCCATCGTGGCGGACCACCTCGACCCCGGTGCTATAGGATCAGGGTTCCCTATGTCCGGGGGACCTCAGGGAATCACCGGGTGCATAGCCAACGCTGCCGGCCCAGTGCCCAGTTCAGCATCAGTCAATTGCCTGTGTCACGGTTTGATGGCATCCTTTAGGAGGCACCATTGCAGGGAAGGTGATACAGATGTTATTTCGGAGAACAAAATATCATCCACGTACGTTGTACTGTTCTCTGAACTTTGCCAGCGTGCAATTCAAATCTGTTGCAGCCAAATGTTTGATGGCATTCCTTTCCAAATGCTATCTGAAATGCAAATAGTCATAGTTCTACTGTCATATATTCAAAGCATTTTCGAGCCCTTTCTGGATGTACCTTCCCGTTGTCATAGCAACTCTTCTGGTCATTTTTTCCCCATTTGTGCGTACCAGGGCATCAGGCCCACTTTGATGTTGGCAGCTTACATACCTACAAACTGATCTGTAGTATAAGCCGCCCTCTGCTTCGTAATCTAAATCCTGGACTGCTATCCTTCTCTGCAATTTCTGGATTTAGTACGTGTTCCACTTCCTGTTTTTAGGTTTGTAGATATCTCTGACAATTTTAGGTCTGTTTAGTTGTTTCCCTTTGACTGATATGTTGTCCTGCAGAAGATAGAATTGAAGGGAGATGAGAGAAAAATATATCGAAGTTGCTTTGTTGCATATATCAGAGATTAGTTTTCTCAGAACTTTTCTGTTAGTGGCTAGCCTATGCGTCTTTTCACCTTTGCATATCTTATTCTTTGATTTTATTATCGTCATCAGGAAGCAAAGAGCCATGGTTGCTATGTTTTCACATTTCAAATGGACTGCTAGGCGCATTACTTCTTGATTTATTGAAGACCCTGCCATCCTGAAGCCATGCGGTCAAGCATGGCAATGCAAAAGTTTCTTGGTTGTCCTGCAACAGGTTTCGTGCAAGTTTCATATGACTTTTCATATGTGAATCTTTGTCACTGAAATTGCCTGATGAAGTGCACTCAATTTATCGCCTACTTAGTTATTCATTTCCATTTTGACGGCTAATAGAAGATCTCTACTCTCTTATGTCCACTAAAGTTCCCTTCAAACAGAAATGCTATTTGTCTGTCCAAAATTAAAATACTATGCCTTCCTCAAATGTTAATATGTAGGTCAATTGTAGGGCTGCTTAGCCATCTAGGTTTACCTGTGTTGTATCTCTAAAATACAACCAATGGATAGCAAATGACTAATCAATTGGGTGGTGTTCTATGAAGGTAATGTAATATGTTTATATTTGCCGGAGTTTTGCTTACCTTCATCTTAAGATTCATGTGTTTTGTGAATCTGTTAGCTGACCCTGTTAATTTATGGAATCATGGTGCTACAGTAACTTATATTTTTCATCCTCTGTGCATATTGTCAATATCAGCTCGGGTTGTTCCTACTATATTTTCTAAGGGTAAAGAATGATGAGACGTCCTGTGAATCCTTTTTCTTTTCTTTTACATTCTGATTCGGTTGCTTAGCATTTTATTGTCCAAAGGGTACGTAAGTACACATATTTGTAAAAAATTCTATGTGCTAGCTGTATTGCTGACGAAAAAGGATTTGACGCAAATTTGAGTTTACACTGGTAACAACCATTTTGTTGGGTTTAGTAGCCTATCCTGCAAAACTTGCAAAGCTGATGCATCGCTTACATTTTGCTTCTGGCAATGTACCAAACTGCATGCTTCGAGTGGTTGTCTAATAGTCCTTTCAGAAAGCCTTTTTTTTCCTAAGTGCTCTTCCAAGCTACCTTCTGCGTGTAGTGTTTGTGGCTGTTTTATTAATTTAGTCTTCCACAATCTTCTTTAATGATACGTGATTAGCAAAATCAAGTGATTTCAAGAAATAAAGAGACCAAGAGAAGTATGGACAATAGCAACACATGATTACAAACATAACCTACCAGTACAGGCGCAGCGTAGCGCGACATCCATCCTAGTATCGTTCTAATCTTGTGTGCTTTTGCGTTCATCCATTGCAACCCTGGATATGCCAGTGTTTCCCTTCATTTCCCAACATATTTGCAAAAAGATCGAGCCCTACGATGAGTAGCATTATTGGCGGGGTCAGGTGTCACGCGGCAGCCACAGCATCAATGTGGGGACAGCTACCGAGCTCCTCTTGTTGCAGGAGGTGGGGAACGATAGGACGTGGGTGTCTCGAGGGTGCTTGGATCGTAAGGGATAAAGTCGCGTCGTATATTTTAATATCAATTAGGAGGAGCTAATTATAAAACTAATTGCGGAAGTTTAAAACTAATTTATGAAATAAATCTATTAAAACTAATTAATCTATAATTAGCTGGGCTAATTATGGATTAATTAGACTTAATAGATTCGTCCCGCGAATTAGCTAGAAATTATGCAATTAATTTTATTATTAATATACATTTAATATTTTCCATTAGCAACTAAATATTCGATGCGATATGATGAAAGTTGAGCGCCGGATCAAACAAGACCTCAGTCTCGTGCTCATCTGTTATACGGCAATCTGCTCCCAATACGAGTCAGTGGCAGGTGCCATTTGCCACCGGAGGCTGTGAGGACTGATTAGGCTAATTATAATAGGGTTTCATGGCGAGTTTCATAATATTAATTACCATGACACATTAGCAGTTTTGATGATGTGGCACTGATTTAATGAGGGAAGAGAGGGAACCAGTTTCATCCCCATGATACTCCTAACTCGTTTCCAAGACGTTGGAAATAGCGTGAAACGACCGCTGTGACCGCCGTTGTTTCATGGGGGATCCCGTGCGCTAATAGATCAACTAGCATTTAATTACACTGGTTAGTTTTGGAAATAGTAAAATGAAACTCTCTATTGAGATACAGTATTTCATTCATTTCTAAACTGACGTGGCATTCTTGGAAATAGGGATATGAAAACCCCTATTTTGATTAGCCTTGCTGACTTGCAGCGGTGCTGGTGGTCTGGATCCATCGATTGAATTCTACCATTGATCATTGATCGGACGTTCATACAAAGGTTTACTCTCTCCGTACTTAAATAAATATCGCTCAAAAAGTATGTTTACATTTATTTATTGACGGAAGGAGTATGATCTATCCCATCCCCACCGCCAATCGCGTGAACGACGACCCGTCAATTCTGGCGTTCCCAAGCGGCCAGGCTTCGCTCAGATCACATGGCCAATTCAGAGTCGTCTACAACTCTACATGGCTACATGCACTGGTACAGGCAGTGCTGGCGACGGTACAGGGCCAATGAGATTTCCAAACTGAAATACTTCCAAGTTCCAAGCCAGCCTTATTTTGTCAGTATCGAATGCAACGAATGAGACAAGTTCCAAGATGAAACACGGATGTCGACTCAGGATCAGTAGCAATCAATCAATCAATCACACACTCTCTCTCTACCAAGGAAAACGGCCTATGAAGTTTCGTCCTGGTCCTTCCTTTTGCTTGGAAAGGTAACGCGTAGCAGCAAAGCATTGCCCTAATATGCAATTTCTGATCGCCAACACAAACTAATATTTCCATGCAAAAGACAAAAAGATTTTGCTAGAAATATACCCTTATTATCAATCTACCAACAGTCCAACACCCAAGGACCCTGTTTTTGCTGCAAAAATATCAGAAAACTTGTCGCATTCTGCAAAAGGACTACACAACTACACTGCAAAATAAGATCCGAACTAAGTAAGAACCACTGTTAAACTGAATAACATGCATATATGTTCTTTCAGGTTAAACCAAGAAAAGGTAGAAAAGGGTCAGCACATACCGTACTTTTAATTCCCCCTCGAACTCAAATGCATTTATGTTTTTCGATAATGGTGCTTAGTTCATAGACTTAGCACTGACTTTACTTGTTTCACTTCAAACTTGCAACCATTACATGCAACTTGCTGATCCAATTAGTTACTAAGTTATTTCAACGCGTGACATGAATCATATGGATAATACTCTGGACGATACACATCCGATCCATGATCGACGTCACTAGTAATCCTTGGCATTTCCCATGGGGTTGCCATCGAAACGGTTGATCCTGTAGTGGCCGAGCTCCACGCCGGCCTCCACCGCCGTATTGGCCTTGCCGTCGATGGCCATCTCGGCCAGGATCCTCCCCACCGCCGGCCCCATCTTGAACCCGTGCCCGGAGAACCCGGCCCCGACCACCACGTCCTCCCCGAAGTCCCCGCCGAGGAAGTCGATCACGAAGTCCGCGTCCGGCGTCATTGAGCACATGCACGACTGCCGGATCACCGGCCCGCCGGCGGCCTCCACGTGGCCTGCCATGGACTCCTCGATCCACCTGGCCACGCGCTTGGTGACTTCGCGGTCGCCGGAGACCCAGTCACGGCCGTCCGGGTCGCACGGCGGCCCGCCGTCGCAGCTGATCTTGATCAGGCCCGGGAGCTCCAGCGACGGCGTGCCGTACACGGGCGGGTCGCCGTAGCTGGAGAACGTCGGGAACCCGGCCTTCGCCGTAAGGTTGCGCTCGCAGCCGGGCTTGATGCGCCAGTACAAGGTCAGCGTGTGCAGCGGCTGGATGGGGAGCTCCACGCCGGCGACGGACCTGAGCAGCTTGCTCGCCCAGGCGCCCACCGTGACGACGCACTTGGCGCCGTGGAACTCCTCGCCGCTGCTCGTCTTCACCACGACGCCACCCTCCGGCCCCTTCTCGATGCTGACGACCTCGGCGTTGTCCCTGACCGCGGCGCCCTTCTTGACGGCGAGCGCCTGGAACATGGCCACCGCCTTGGTCGCGCTGAGAACGCCGCCGCCGTGCTCGCTCACCGCGGTCAGCCATCCGTCCGGGACGCGGAAGGCGCCTCCCCACCTGAGGGCCAGGTCCATCTCCTCCGCGCCGGCGTTCTCGACGGCAGCGACAAGCGAGGCGTTGCTGCGCGGGCCCATGGAGAGATGCGGCGCCGGGGTGAGCACGCGGTAGCCGCACTCGGCCTCGGCGTCCGCCCAGAGGCGGCGGGCGAGGCGCACCATGGGCAGGTACCGCGCCTTCGCGTAGGCGTCGCGGATGATGCGGGACTCGCCGTGCGAGGAGCCCCGGTGGTGGAGAAGGTCGAAGCGCTCCAGGAGCAGGGCGCGCGCCCCGCGAGACGCGGCCGCGTGCGCCGCGCAGCTGCCCATGATGCCGGCACCGACGACGATCACGTCGAACTCGAAACGGTGGCCGGCGGAAGCGGTGACCTGGGGAAGTGCGAGTGAAGCGGCCATGGCGCAAATCCTGCTTTGCTCTGGGCTTGTGGCCTTTTTTTACAAGCAAAGCGTAGGTGATGCTCTTATAGTCTCGTTGACGACGACTCAGACGAAAACAAACGAGGCAAAATGTTGCAAACCACATTGAAAAGATAAAAGGCTCTCTTCGATCCTAGTTCTAATGTATAAAAATACTAAACTTTAGCATTAACACTTCCAAACATAAGTGCTAATAAGGGTGCTAAAGTTTAGCCAAATTCAAAAATAAGAGGAAAACATTAGATGGAAAAAAGGAGCTAATAGGTGCTAAACTTTAGCCCTTAGTATTAGCACCTCCAAACAGGGGAAAAACCAAACAGAGAAAACAATGGTAAGAGAAAACAAAAAGGAAATAAAGGTCATACGACTAAGGGTGTGTTCGTTTCCGGGTACCTAAACTTTAGAGGGGTCACATCAAAGAGAATCTTATCATTTAGAAGTATTAAATAAAGTCTAATTACAAAACTAATTGCAGAACCCTAGTGCTAATTCGCGAGACGAATCTAATGAGGTATATTAGTCCATGATTAGTGAATAATTACTGTAGCATCACTGTGGCAAATTATGGATTAATTAGGCTCATTAAATTTATCTCGCGAATTAGCACCTAGCTGTGCAAAAAGTTTTATAAACAGATTTTATTTAATACTTCTAAATAGCAAGATTCTTTTTGATGTGATGGATCTAAAGTTTAGATAGTAGGAAACGAACAGGCCCTAAGTTTTAGAAACTTTTATCCATGGCAAAATAGAACTCCAAGGTGGATGACTACAAGCCATCGGAGTGGGCATTTAAATAGCTCACAAATTCTTTCTTTTCCTTTCACAAATGTATCTCCTATTCACCAATGCGGACGAGGCCTACTGGACTTGAGGTAGGTGAAAAAAGTAACTGCAACTTGGCTTGCTGTATAGAGTACATCTCTGAACCTACCTTGCAAAATTTGTCCGGCCACTTGGTCTTTTCAAAAGCGTTTTAATCAATGTTGTTCATCTGTCTAGCTAGACAGATTGTCAACACTGGTCAGAGCGGTATGGCTGAGCTTGTGAACAGTTTCTGCATGGGTAGGTGGCGTTGGTGACCATTATTGAAGGGCATGAGGACTGCTACACCTAACCATGACCTTGGCCATCATGTGAACTTTGATTGGCCGTTTCAGGGAGCTGAAATTGCAGTTTGCAGGAGACCATGAATCGGTCCAGCTACTTCACGTGTGCTGGCAATACCAGCAGCCAGGACTTGCACAGGTTGAGGGAAAAGGATGGAAGACTCCAAGAGCCGGGTTGGCACCAAACAACGATGGGCCAACGATGCAGTGGGCTGCCTTCCTGTGATCATACGGGTGAAGCTCTACTCTTGCAGTTACATGGGAATGAGCATGAGGCATACTTATACAACTGAAAATGTCATCTTCACATTGATCGGCCATGTTTCTAAAGCTAAGTGTTTTGTTTATTTACAAGAGATAGCCAATGGATTTTTTTTCTTTTGCGAAATGGGATAACTAATTTTTACTATAGTAACAACTAGGGAGATGACCCATATGATTCACCAGGGCTAGTATCGATGTAGCTTTGATAAAATCTCAGCAACATCTACGGTGTGCAAGTTCTATCATGGCTTGCTGCCTAGCTATCAAGACTTTCACATGCGTCGTTCTCTCTCCCCCGCGTCGCTCCCGTCGGGGCGACACGGGCGGAGCCCAGCCCCGCCGCAGCTAGCCCCTCCCTCTCCACGTTCTTCTCCTTGCCGCCGGCGGAGTGACCTACGCGGAAGCTCGTGTGGCCACCGGGAGGGCGGCGGCAAGGCCTCTCGACAACGAAGCTCATCCTCACGCGGGAAGGGACGATTTGGATTCCGGCTTCTCGGGCAACTGGTAGGCGAGGCCGTCCGGATCCGTGGCCACTGAGGCTGGTTCCGGGAAGAGGCTTGGCGGCTGCGGCACTGGGGGATGAGGAGACCCGGTGGCAGCCGTTCACGCAGGTGAGAGTCACGGGTGTTGGCCGCGCGGCAGCAACGATTCGGCACCTGGTGGCTGCGGACTAAGTTTCCTGCACCGGATCCGGCTTTCCCTACCTCAGATACCCTTGCCAGCGTGGTGGGTCCTCGTGCCTTCTCCGGAGCTATGGCTGCCGGTTTTGGTTGCTTCTGCGCCGATCTGCCGCTGTGGGCTGGCATGCTGGTTCTCGAGCATACGCTGGAGGCGTACACGCCGCCACGGCCAACGGGCCACTCTATTGTCCGGCACGGCCGCCATTTCCATCGACCCTGATAGCAGTATCACCATCGATGGACGGTGGTGCTGCTGAGCAGGTTTTCCAAATGAAAGCTCTTCCTGGCAGTGTGTCGGTGTCGACAACGGCGGTGTATTTTTTGCGTCATTTTCGTTTGGGGCATTGTCGTGGTGTAGCCTGCAACTATCGATGGATCTCCAGGTGAAAACTCAACTCCGGCTTGCCGGATGAGGTGGCGACGGCATCTTTTGATGTCGTTCACTTCTTGAAGCGTCGCCTTGGAGGTTCTTGGGTCTGATTTTGTTACTTCAGCAGCATCAGGCGATTCAGATATCAAGTTTCTAAGAACACGAGAGATGTGATGGTCATGTGCTACGTAAAGACTTTGCAGGGATAAAATGGGAGCGAAGAAGGAAATCGAAGTTTAGTCTTCTAGTTTTCTTTTTTTCAAGAGATCCTCATTTGAGGTTTAGAGTGTAAGAACTACAGATGGATATAGGTACCAGTTATCCCATATCTAAAAAATGCTAATGCCATGGTTTTGGGCTGCACAAAAGCAAATTAAATATGTTGTCTAATCTCTCTATTTCTCTACTGAAATTAGTCAAAAATAGCTCCTCGCCAGTCTATTATATATTGATATGAAGTATACAGTTCGATCCCAGCAGCCATGTCTTTCCATGACGACCTAAATCTCATTTATTAGCACTAATCACCACCGAAGATTAAAGACTCCTTACTACAAAAATCATTTTCCAAGGAAGAGACTGTATTTTTCTCAGAAAAAATCCAACCTATAGGAAAACTGACTATTCATTATCGTAAGTCTCAGACATACAAACTGACTGAACTAGTGAATGGATTTCAATCTTGCAAAAAATAAGCCCCACTGTGGTGTTGAAACAGTGCAACCAATCGTGTAACAGAACCAACAACTCCTCTTTATTCGTAGTTAGATTTTGTGATGAATGGTGGTAGATATCAGCTTTTTGTAGAACCAACCTACTCCCTCCGTTCCACTTTATAAGTATTTCTAAGATGCTGCACACCGAATAGTAGAAGCAGAAAATATCCTATGTGCCCTCAAAAGTCTGACAATACTACAAGTTCACTCCCTCAAAAGTCAGACAGTAGTACGTTGTCACTCAATCATCTATTCAGAGAATAATATTAAGTAATGGCCACTAGTATATGCATTAACTGCTACTTGCCCAACGTTTGTACATGCACCTCCTTTATTCGAGTGGCCGGTAACAAAAAAGTTCTACACACATTTCAGTTGCCGCCAGTTTACAAATTTCAGTTCTAAACAAATTCACATTTCACCAAAATTTTGAATCCACTGGAGGCAACTACGGAGTAAAGTTTACAGCTTATAAATAAGACCACTTCATCTCTTTTTTCCTCACTCCATCTCGTATCTTGCTGAGAGCCATGTCATTTGATCTCAATAATCCCCCTTTCTTTGATGACAACGAAGATGGACCAGCAGCAGGAGCAAGTGGTGGTGGCCTCCCGGACCTAAACTTCCCAGCAAGATCAGAAGAGGGTGGGGTTACATTCTCAACTTTTGTACTTTTTTTTTCAGCTAATGAACAGAATCTTTCTTGTTACCTGTTGTCCTTTTGGTAAAAAGCTTTCTTCCTCCTTGTCCTAGATTTTGATGATGATGTGGACCCTTTCAATGTTTCTGCTGAAGCAGCATGTTTTGATTATTCAGGTATAATACATGCAAACTGTACTTAATTTTAAAACTACCTTAATCAGCACAATTCGAGTCTTACATTCATTTACTGCCACCATGAAGATGATGAAGATCCTGTGTATGGCGAAGATTTTCATGTCAACTTAGGTGAAGGCAGTCTCCAAGGACCCAGTGTTCAAGCACATGATCAGCATGCAAATACAAATATTGTGAGAAGAAGAAAGAATTTGATAGAAAAGGAAAGACATGATGTTTATGAAGAATTGCTTCTAATGAGCAACAATGGCAAACTGAAAAAAACAAGCACCACAGTAGTGGCTCAGTTGTTTAATGTCAATAGGTGTCAAGTGCAAACTATATGGAGGGAAGCAAAGAAATGTCGTGCTGCAGGTGTTCCAGTAAATCTTTCTTAAAAAAGAAAGCAAGCATGTGGCCGCCATAAGGTTCAAATTGATTTCTCAAATTTTGACAATACCTTTGAACATGAGAACCACACTCAAGTCTCTAGCTAAAGCATTAGGTGTGAAGAAGACTACCCTCTACCGCTTGTTCAAAGCAGGAAAACTACGCCGCCACACGAACACTATCAAGCCATGTTTGAGAGATGATAACAAAAGGGAGCGACTAAAATATTGTGTGGCAATGGTAGATGCTTTATCAGTTTCTAGTGAGCCAAAGTTTATTGATACGAAGAATATTATTCATATTGATGAGAAATGGTTCAACACAACTAAAAAAGCAAAAAAGTTTTACATGCTGCCGGAGGAAGAAGATCCTTTGAGAACAATTCAAAACAAGAATTCTATTCCAAAATGTATGCTGCTATGTGCTGTAGCACCCCCAAGATACAATAGTGCAGGAGTGTGCTACTTTGATGGAAAAATTGGCATATGGCCATTTGTGTGCAAGGTGTAGTCCTAGTCACAATTAGCAATAAAGTGTGTTTGTTTATTTCCAAGTACTTATTTTCTGTACAACATGTTGTAGGAACCAGCACAAAGGGGTAGTCGAAATAGACCCAAAGGTACTTTAATCACAAAAACCATCAATGTTACTAGGGATGTCAGCAGAAGTTACTTGATTTGTAAGGTTCTTCCAGCTATTGTTGCATCTTGGCCGCGTGAGCATACAAGAGAGACAATCTGGATACAACAAGATAATGTGCGCACACATATAGAGCAAAATGATGAAGCATTCCAACATGTTGTAGCACAAACAGGTCTAGACATTTGGATATTTAACTAGCCTCCTAACTCACCAGACTTGAATGTCCTAGACCTTGGTTTCTTTGCTTCCTTACAGTCCAAAACATTTCTTACAAATTCTAGGAATATGGACAAGCTGATTCAGAATGTGCAAAATGAGTATGCCAGTTATGATGCATCGCTGCTTCGAAGGGTTTATCTCACTTTACAAAGTTGCATGATAGAAATCATGAAAGTTACCGGAGGAAATGGCTACAAGATTCCTCATATCAACAAGGATGGGCTAGAGATGGCAGGAGCACTTCCTGCTGCCCTCAATGTTGACCACGAGCTATACCAAAATGTAATGCAAAGTTTATCATAAGTCTGGAAGTGGAAGGTTTCGATCATTTTGTGTACTCAGAAATATCTTTTGTGTAATCAGGAATGTAATCCCTCATATCAACTGTACTGCTGTTTTCTGTACAGAATCATTAATATTGAGATGAGCATCATAGAATAATTGATATTGAGATGAGCATCATAGAATCATTAATATTGCAGGATTAGATAGTTGCAAACTTGCCACAATTACTACTACTATGAGTACTAGCAAAGCACACATTCATGAACATATTACTACAACTTAAACATGACGCATAGATACCGCCACTATTAGTACTAGCACATCGCACGGTCATAGTCCTAGTCTAATCTTTTTTACGCTTGAAATGTTGCTTCTCACCTATTTCATCGTCTGGCACTGGCTTGTCACTGGCTTCATCTCCCGGCGCCGGCTTCTGGACGTCCGACTTCTCACCGTCTTTGTCGCCTTGCACCGGCTTCTCACCGCCTTCATCGCCTTGCACTGGCTTCTTGACGCCTAGCAGCAACCTTTCAGCACGTGGTGGCGAGGAAGGCGCCTGTGAGCCACCTATAACCTCGTCCCAGAACGCGCTGTTCCCAGTCGGCACTGGCTCTGGCTCCTGGGGGGAGGAACTTGAGCCCCGCCACGATTCTTCCCAGTGCCGCGGACGCGGCTCTCTTCGACTGCACGCCATCTTCCTCCACGACCGGAGGTGCGTCTACATCTCCGGGCTTAAAGGCCATGAATCTCACCCAAAGCGCCTTCTCTCTTGACACAGAGCCCACAGATCTCGAGCTACGCACCCACTCCTGATGGAGTCGCTCCTCCACCCTCCGCCCTCGCGCCCTCATCTGCCGTCGACGTTGCCATTCCAGCTCTTGAGCAGTAGGTGGATCCTCCTCGGAGGAGGGGCCATCCTCCATGGTGCGCTCCTGGTGCTTCCCTGGCAGCGGAGCGGTGTGGAGTGGAGGGAAGCCGGCAAGGTCCAGAGGCAGCCCCTAGATTCGGTAGAGACGGATAGGCAAAATGGGGAGGAGTCGTGGAGACGGGCAAGCAAGGAAGAAGATGGACATTTTTTCTCCCATAGAAACTTGTGGCCGTGGTTGGAGAGAGAAAAAAGGTGGGTGGGTGAGATAAGGCTGTGGGGTCCATGGAATCCTAGAAATGCTTATATTCTGGAACAACCGTTCAAAACTAGAAATGCTTATAAAGTGGAACGGAGGGAGTATCAATTTTACTCATTTTGTTTGCTTTCGTCTTTACTAGTCCGTCTCCCTGTCAGTTGATTGATACGTGGTTATCTACCAGTCACCTGTTTCCCACTGTACAACTGAATCCAACGATTGGACGTTGTTATTAATATATATTTGTTTAGGGCCCGCTTCTTTTTGTTGTGCGCCCGTTAAGACTAGCAAAATGGTGGGTGTGTGATTTGAAAAACTATACCCGATATCTTGTCTTTTGTGTTTGTCGGCCTTATTTACTGTTGGCCCAATATTAAGACTCTTTTTCTGTTGTACCTGTGGGCCTTTTTTACTGTTGGACCAATAAAAACTACATCATTTTTCTGTTGGTTACATGGGAAAAAATGTTAAATTTTGGAGTCCCATTAGCTGAAAAAAATAGCCCATTAAACAAGCAGATCATTTGTCATGCAAAAAAAATAATAGAAAAAAGTGGCAGGAAAATATTTTCATGAAGCCCGCTAGAAAAAAGGCTGGGTTGTTTGCTCCCCCACGACTGTCCATATATATCAAGTCAGATCGTTATCCTACCAAAAAGAAAACACAAGACAAAAAAGGAAAAAAAGCAAGACAACAGATCTGTTCGTCACCACCACCTCCTCCCCCCCTCCCCCCTTCAACCCTTTCTTCAAGCTCTCACATGTGGGGCGTGGAGGATCCTCTCCCCAAAAGCAAGAGAAGGCAAAGGATGGAGCAGATTTGGGCACAAAACAACAGCATCAATTCTCAGGGTGCGGTGGTGGAGGTAAAAACTTGTTCTCCCCTGAGATCCATAACTTTTTGTTGCTTCCAGATCCATTGCTGGATGGCACAAAAAGAAAAAAAATCATCTGATTGCAGATTCATAGGGGTAGAAGAGCCTAGTAGATGAGCCAAAAAACTTGTAGACAGGATAATCTTGAAAAACAATCATCTGATTGCAGAAAATATAGTGTAACTTTGAAAAAACTCTTGACAAAAAATGCTTGAAAAAATGAAATGGATTAACTAAAAATAGAGGGATCGAGCAGATGCATAAGCACACGGAAAAAAACTGACTGTACTGTTATGTATGTACTTTTTTATTTAGCAGGTGACTGAATAAAAAAAATTTGTTTGCCTGCAGGCCAGTGATGGGGGCTTCAAAACTACTAAGGAGAACATGGCAGCAGCAATGTCGTGTGATTCTATGGGCAAGTCGAACAACCTTATGATGGGTGAGTATACATGACTCATGTTGGAACAGATTAGAAGTCCTGTATACCATATAGATACCTTATGATGGTATACCTCAATCCCAAATAGATAGCTTGATGATTCTTGCCCATAGAACTTACGCAACAAATTATGATTCACTTACGCAAGCAAATGAAGAAACAGAAAATACACAACGAATTATTCATGATGACCAACCATACATATCAATCAATGATGTTGTTATTGCAAATGTTGAACATAGTACTGAAACAGCCACAAGAGATATAGAACAAGACAATACGGAAGAAGACATAGAGATTTTTAAACACAGTGAGAGTGTGGAAGTAGCAGCTATATCGCTCAGCGAGAAGGGGGTGAAAGTCTCCATGTGCCAAGAATTGATATGCAGTTTGAAACTCATGAGGAAGCATATGCCTTCTACAACAACTATGCCTTGATTGTGGGGTTTTCAACAATAAAGTCAGGTACATCTCCATGTGCCAAGAATTGATATGCAGTTTGAAACTCATGAGGAAGCATATGCCTTCTACAACAACTACGCCTTGATTGTGGGGTTTTCAACAATAAAGTTAGGTACGTACACCTCAAGGGAAAAATGGGCATCAGGAGAAGTCACAAGGAGAATGTACAAGTGCAACCGCAGAGGGAATCTTGATCATTAGGAATCTGGTCGGGAAAACCAACATGAATCATGTGTCCAGAAAAGCAGTGAGATAAAGAAAAGAAAAGCACTTCAGATCAACAATGATGAAGCTGAGCTTGTGCCAGCAGCAAGGAAGAGACGGTGCAGTGATTGACAAGACAAACTGCCAAGCAGGGATGACAATAGCAAAGAAGAAGGGTGTTTGGGCAGTGACTAGACTGAATCTTGAACACAACCACAACCTACTAGCTCCAGCACTAGCCAAGTTGTTGAGATCTCACAGATTTTTCACAGAGCAAGAGAAAGCTATGATCAGATCTTTTATAGATGTTAATGTGCCGAACAGAAAAATACTAGCATTCCTATCATTTTTAAGAGGGGGAATGAAAAACACAAATTTGGTGAAGACAAATATTAGCAACTACAAAACAAGAGTGACGAGGGAGTGTGGGGAAAATAACATCTCACATGTGGTAAAGTATTTGAAGCAGAAATAAGCTGAAGATCCTATGTTCTTTTTCACATTTGACACAGGAGAAGACTCAAAAGTGAGAAATACATTTTGGGCTTATGGAACAAGCAGGAAATTATATGAACATTATGGTGATGTCATAAGTTTCGATACAACATATGAAATAAATAGATACAACTTGAAATTCGCACCGTTTGTTTGCATAAATGGGCATGGAGATAACCTTCTGTTTGCTGGTGTAGTCCTGAGCGATGAGACAATTCCAACTTTCAGGTGGCTGTTCAGCATATTTCTTACCTGCACGGGGGGAAAGCACCAAAATCTATCATTGCTGATCAGGATGCAGCAATGAGGGCAGCAATTGCATTGGAATTCCCGGAGACAATACACAGAAATTGCTTATTCCATATTATGTCTAAGGCAGAAAAGGTCCTTATGGGACCAGTGTTAACAAACAATCCAAAATTTGCAAGGGACTTGTACGACATCATATTTAATAGTTTAACAGAAGAAGAATTTGAAAGTTGTGGGCATGCATGCTTAATGAGCACCAGGTGCATCACTTGAAGTATTTGAAAGCAATTTATGAAAATAGAAAAAAATTTGTGCCAGTTTACTTCAAGAACAACTTCTTCCCATTCATATGTTCATCACCTCGCAATGAATGTACGAATGCTCGGTTCAAAGAAGTAGCTTTGCTGCACTCAGCATATATACATTCGAAAAACAGGCAAGAGACTTCTACAATATAGAAATATTCTACAGGTTCCAACAGTTGGTAAAAGCTACAGAGAGGTATCTAGCAGATGAGATGGAGAAAGAAAAGGTGTATGTGATATATAAATCTGAGGAACACACAAAGAATGAGGTGAGGCCAAGGAAGTACCTAGTTCTGGTTGATATGGCACAAGAGAATTACATGTGTATCTGTGCATGGTTTCAGAAAGATGGCATCCTGTGTGTCCACATTCTAAGAACGCTAATCCAGATGAACAAGCACACATTACCTGAAAATTACTTCATAGATAGATGGAGGCCAATTGAAAGAAAAGAAGTTAGAAATGCGACAACATTCATACCAGCTGAGCTGACAGGAAGCAACAACACTCTTAGATATAACTTACTTTCAAAATGTTTTTGTTGATGTCACTTCGGAAGGGTGCCTGGATCTTGAAAGGACAAATTACATGTTAGCTGAACTCCGAAAGATCCATTCTGAAATGAGAAAGATTCTGATTAGAGAAGAAAATGGTAACATCAGGAATGAACCACAACAGCAGTCGGCTACAAATCAAGACACAAGTGAGATGGGCGGTTACACAAGCAATGGCAATTGGCAGCAAACAAGTAGCAGCCATACATCGGCATCAATAATCCCTATTGCTGAACAAATGATTAATGGTTCTAGCACTAGAACAAATCTTGAAGTGCCAAGTTTATTGAAGAATTCAGATGTTGTACCCAGAAAAGGCAGACCAAAAAAATGCAAAAAAGCAGACGGCTGATTCCATATGGGGAGATGGTACGGACTAAAATGCAAATAACATGTAGCATTGTGGTTCTCATGACCATAACAAAGCAACATGCAGTAAACTACCAGCTGAGGGGGCAGCTATGAAGAAGAAAGCAACAGCGAAAAAAAGGCCAATCCAACACAAACCACAAACATTCCAGGTGCAAAACATTTACTATATAAGGCAATAGTTTTTTTTTGACATAGGAAAAAATGTGTTTAAGAAAGATCATGTGTATAGATTTTTTTTAAAAAAACACATGTTATGTTTTGATATGCAGGTGATGGGCAACGTAAAGGATCGTCATTACTCGTGCTGAATGGCAATCAAGGAGGGGTGATGTGAAGAATGACAAAAGAAGAACTATTATTTGTTGTTGTGTTGATATTTTGAAAGACTTTGAAAAATGTAGTTAAAAGATAAAGCAGCAAACAAAAATATGTTGCTTAAAGCTGTTCTATTCCTCGTGCTTCTATCTACTGAAGAAACAATTAAAACTGAAACTTTGTGTGCTAAAAGACAAGTTGGGGATATTTTGTGCTTGTGAGATATATAATCAGATTTCTGTAAAAATCTGGCTTCTACAGATAACTATTGTTCTAAAATTTAAAATCTACTGGTTACTATGAGGATAACCTACTGAATCCGAACAATATCACTCAATTTTGTGCACTAAAAATATACTGGTTACTATGAGATATTGTGAGTCAAAAAACAGCAGGCTGTAGACTCCGAGGTGTGTAGACAGGACACAAGTAGCTGATAAAAATAAAAGTATCTATAAAATCTAGGTTCTATATGTAACTATTGTTGCAAACATTAAAATCACAAAGCAAAACGATGCTACAGTAAGGTAGATTGCCAAAAAAAACACTGAGAGAAGGGAAAATGACACATGCCTGTATTTTTTGTCTGAGAAAAATATATTGAGTTGTCTTCAAACTTGTATGCAACTGGAACTTACACTGTTCATGATAAAACTTGTATACAACAACACAGAAAAATAAAATAGCATACAGCACAAAAGGGGGCAAATAGAACACAATGTACACTATTAATGAGATTAAGATCCATAAAAAAGAGAGGGGAAAATCAGATAAACATTTAAAAATAAAAAATAAAACCAAACTAAGGAAAAAAGACTCACAACAGTGCTCCTGACATTCTGTTGATACATATCATCTTCGTGGAAGAATGAATCGAGGAAGATGAAGTAACCATCATGTAGAGCGACAATGAACACAAACCAGTGGTCGTCGTGTAGAATTAGGAACAAAAGCTACATGCAGAATATGAAAAAAAAGATTGTCAGAAATCCACAAAAAGAAAAAAATCGTATTGAAGAGGAATGTACGGGTGTGCTGCTTTCGTAATCTGATGATGTGAACTTGAAGCATCCATTTGCGAGCGTAAAACATTTCCCACAAGTGTCATGAAGGAAAGTCAGGCTCCATTCATACTACATTAGATAGTCCTGGGCAAACCCACAGCATAAAACGAACCCAAAAAAATTAAAAAGAATAAAAAGGAAAAATAGGAATTACACTAGAATTAATCAAATAGATTAGGGATTACAGAGGATATGCACTTACACCAACTGTGGAGAACAAGAAATGACGGCAAGAATCTTTAGGGTGCTTATCCTTGAACAACTTCCGACAAGAAACATTGATGACAAACTTATCAACGGATACTTTGTTAGAATGTCTTAATATTGCTAGTTGCTGATAACTAACACGGATGTTGTCGTAATTGATAACTTCAGTGCTGCAAAGATAGAAAAAATTAGAGACAATACTATTCAAACAAGATGGTGAAAAAGAAAGAAATTGTGTTGGGAAAGATAAAAAATCAACAAACATGAAAAGAATTTAGTGAGGGAGGAACAATATAATAACCTAGCATAGTCTCGTTGAGACGCGTAGAAAACGATGCAATCATATACTAGTAAATCATGAGTTGAAACGATGAATTTCACATTGAAATATGGTTTGAAAGTTCCTGTAATAAGAATTAGGTTGTATTATACGTGGAGGGTGTCTTGGTTCCTTTCCTGTTGAAGAACTACCAAGATAGAATCCAATTTTTTCACACTTTTTGAAACATAAAATCCCTGGCTCATTATAGATATCATCAACCTCTTTGGCCATTGTGCTGCATGAAACACTGAAATTCTTGAATCCAGTGATCTGAACTTCACGGGTTGCAGGTGATTCTTGGGAGCTCTGCAGAAAAAAAAGAACAAAATTCAGAACAGTAATCTGAACTACTATCATCATAGTAAACAAATTATGTGATAAAAAATATTAATATTTCATGCAACTAGAGGTCAGATGATACAAGCTACATAATATATAGATGTTGAGCACATGCTTGGAATAGGCAGCTTAAAAAATACTACAGCTGCTAGAATTATTAGTATCTGTCAACAGTGAAGCAGTAGCAAAAGATAATGAAAAAATGTTGTCCAAACTTGCATACTCTTGCAACATGAAGAACTGCATAAATATGTGCGGCAATTTAACTCATCAACAAAAAAAAGTTGTTCAAAGTTCTACCAGTAAAATTCTACAGTAGTAAAACTCTACAGGTAGCAACACAAAAAGTCCAGTTTCTTTTTGATATTCCACAAAATTGCATGTCATAATCTCGATCAAACTAAAGGAAAATAAATGAAATAAAAAGTTCTACCAGTTCTCTTCTAGTGTTCCAGAAAATAAAATGGATGTGATAATCTTTGTCAAACTAAAAGCACCTATTTCAATAATGACAAATCAAGGCAGTCAAGAAGATGACAGCAAAAAGCACAAGTTCTACCAGATACAAATCACTGAAAAGTGCAAATTCACATCAAGAACAAAAAAGGTACTCAAGTGTGGAAGGTGTGTTGATTGAAAACAATACCTATAATGAAGGGATTCAGTGATACTTAGACAACTCATAGTAAAAAAAGGAAGAGTTGGAGAGACTATGGCAATAAATGATAAACAAACATGAGATTCAGCGCGCAGAAGTACTTCCCGAGATTGGCGCCATAATGGTACAAGTAAGAAATCTATCCATGAGACAGTAACTAGAGTAGGCAAAAAGCCATGATGCTTACATTATAGAAAATATACATTTGTATGACCAAATATACTATGCAAACAATAAAATTTGCAGTTAAAATATACTGCAACAAAAGAGATAATCAAACATAGAGGCTGAATCAGATAACCTAGATAATTTTAGTCCAACATAGCATTGACAAACATATAAGCTGCATCATTCAATTTAGGCAGCAATCAAACAAAGAAGGGGAGAGAGATAATAAAAAAAGACAAGATCCTCAAGAATCGTTAAGAGTGCGCAAATTTAAGCTACAAGTTCAGGATCACTCAGAAAAAAGGCTATGAACACACATGAAAAAGTGTCATGATGATCATTACAAGAAAAAAGAAACAGACATACCAGCAATATGAAATGACCCTGAACATCGACAGCTGTCAATGGAGTTACTTCACATAATAAATCATAATTTCCATCTGGTGTTCTGTCAAAAACAGGACTCTCCTACGGATGATCAGCATTGATGCCATGACCACGCACATCATCAGCAATACTTGGGGGTGCGTCGGCTTAGGCTGGCTTGTGCTAAGGATGGGAGCTGGAACTTCAATGATTGGGATTGTGTGCTCCTGCATAACAAAAAATTAAAAAAATAGAAAAAATTATAAACTTGAAAAAATAGGAACAAAGAAAAAGGAAAAAAAATCTAAACCTCATCAAGATGTGGCAAACATGTGGGATCATCATAGATTGTTTTCCCATCACAAGATAAGCCGGCAGCTCTGAGTTTGCGTGGATCCTCAATGAAATTTTCATTATAATCAAATTCTTCAAACAAACAAAAGGATGGAGCAGGAGCATCCATCATACTAATAGTTTTTGAAGATTTAGACCCCAAGTTAACCTGCAAACAAAAAATATATTACACATTCAGAGCAACATTCAGCAGCAGAACCATTCAGAAAAAAAAAGATGACATGCAGATAGAACAAGAACTTACATAAGGAGGATCGAGTTTCCTTGATTTGTGACTGGATATATCTGAACCTAGCATATGACTGAATCTAGCACTCATCTCTGGACATTCTCATGTTGCTGATGCATCAATGTGACCACCTTAAGCTTCCTTATCATGTAATTCTCCGGAAGCGACACGGTCCTGACCCACATGAATAAAAGATGAGAAAAAGAAATAAGTATACAAAACAAATTAGTAGCAAAGGAAATTAAAAAAAGATAAAATAAAACAAATAAAACATGCCTTTGCAAGTGCATCTGAAAGTTGTTGCCGAACCTTTTGAAGGGCATCATCGGTGTTGTTGTTGAAAAAATTAAACCCGTGTTGCCTTTCATCATCATGAACACGCTGTGCTTCAATATTGCTATTAGATAGGGGCTGCTTCCTATGTTTTGCCAGGGATCCTTCAAACTTTTTTTTACAATCCACTGGTAAAAAAATATAAAAATAAATAGAAGTTAGAAAAAAAGACAGCAGAATTTGGTGCGTGGTGTGTATATTATGTGTGTAAAACTTCAAAAGTTGAGAATAAAATGACACCTTTAAAGCCGCAAGTCTCTCCTTGTTATGATCAGAAGGCCCATCACCCGGTAATGAAGCCAGCAGCTTCGGAGATGGTTGTTGCGAAGGAAAGTACCTGTTGGCACTTCTTAAGCCTAACAGATTAATCCGCAAGCATACACATATCGATGTAGCTTTCACCCGGGAGTATTCCAGATTATCGATTTCCACGGGGAACATGAAGTGTACTAATCCTAACTAATTCACCTGGGGGTAAGGTTGACGATGAAGGAAGAGAGAAAAGGATAGAGGGTAGAGAGGGTACTTGCCGGATAAACTAAATCTAACTAAGCAATTGAGAAAATCAGATATTACCTACACTGTCTACTTCGGGCGCCCGGACGGGACAAGCTCCAGAAAGGGATGAGAATGGGAGCTTGTGCGGTGTACTTCTAAGTCGTACAACACCAACCGCTCTCACGTGGTGGAATACGTAGGCTGAACAGAGCTGTCACCACCTGCTGGCTACCACTACTATCCGTGTGGTTGGGTGCAAATCAAGGTAATTGAAAGCCTAGGCACCACGCCTACACTAGTCGATTACTACTTCACTCCACGTTAGAGCAAAGCACCCAGAGCAAGTAAGATAAACTTACTAAACAATGAATGAGGAACCCGTAGATAAAGAAAGTAATTACTAATGCTCAATTAATTAGGAAGACCAGAGTTACCAGACAAGACCCGGATGTTACTCGAAGTTGAGCTGCATCCGCTGAGGTACAAGGTGGAAGAGGTGCCGTCACTCCAGCACCTCCCCAGCACTCTCACCTCTCCTCTCTCCCTATTTTCTATTCTATTCTTGCAGGGCTTCGTCTTGGAGCTTCTCTTCTCTTGTGTCTTTATCTTTGGCGCCAACACATCTATTTATAGTGCTTAGGGAGCTTGGGGGTACTTGTAGGAGAAAGCTGAGTTCAGTTCCCTGTGGGCCTGGTTCGGCCGAACATGTGTGCTTCGGCCGAACCACTTGTTCCACAGACTTGAGTGCTGCACGGTGGGGATTGCCTCCTGAGGTCGGTAACTTCCTGCCCGAGGCAGTTGAGCCTGCGTAGGGGCAAGTTGGGTTCGGCCGAACCAATTGTGTTCGGCTGAACTCCACCTAGGGCCTCTGCGCCCTCTGTTCCACCAACGTCTCCCTTGGACGGTTTGTGATGTATTTCTTAGGTGGGTGGCTAGTGAAGTCGGTCATTTTAGTCACTTGGTGGGCCCATGGATACAAGGCTTGTTCCTAGGAGCTCTTGGATCAAACCAGCATCAAGCCACCACATAGAATGTGTTCTGAGTGTATTTCCTTGCATGTGGCCAAAGATAGGCTAAAATGGGCTCAGTCATGGTTCAGCAGAACACAATTCAGCCGAACCAGCACTTTGGCCAATTCATCCCAAATTTGTCTAGCACGGTCCTACATTCATGTAAACACCAAAACTTGTGGAACATGTGAGATTAAGCCCTATAGCTATGGTGTTCCCATTCAAAAAATCATTTCATTAACTTGTTGGAGGTCGGAAATTCTAGGTTAACGACCGCCAACAGTACCCACAATAAGTAACATCATCATCATCCCTGAGAGAATTGCCCTCCAAAACTTTACCAGGTTGTGTGTGCGAACGCGAAGCCAAACGATTTACATTCTTTTTCTTCAAGATAGCCTACAGCCAAAAAATAGGGCTGATGAAACAAACTAACACATGACAAAAAAATAAAATATTCAGCAGAAAACAAAAAAATAGCAGTGATCATTTTCAGATAAAAAAGAGGAAAGAAAACAGTACCTCTGGATTATCAACAAATCCAGGTTGATCTGAAGTGTGAGCTGCTGCATGTGGTGAAAGTGATGTATGACGAGACCGTGTGCATTCAGTAACAGTGGAACTGACACATTCATTGTACGCACTAATGGAAGATGTGGATAATCTCCTCTTTGCTTGAGAACCAGCACCTATCCACACCAATCATATAAAGAGACAACTTAAAAGAAAAAAAAGGAGACAAGCCCTAAAAGAACTAAAACAAATACCCTATAGGAGACAAGCACCTATCTAGCACTAGTTGAACTATAAATTTGTAATTAAGTAACATTAGAATATGAAAATTTATACTAACACTTTTTAGAAGTTACACGAATCTACACCAAAAAATTTCAACATGAGAAGCAAAAAAATAAAAAAGTTATATAAAACTATAATGGTAGACTAACATTTCTATTGCTACTGTTATTGAAAACAACCTAAGTGACCACAAAAAAAACAATAGAACACATCGTGTACCTTGGGACGAGTCCAATTGATCTGTCATGCAATAGAAACTCCCTGAAACTTTCACAGCCTCTGTGATGCTCTCTAGGGCGGAGCTACAATCACCGCTGCTGGGAGGGATAACCACAGTATTACTGCTGCAAGCATCACGTGCCACTGAAGCCTCCCCATTACCATCAACATGAGCATGAGCGTCATCAGCAGATAGCTCTTCTCCTCCGGGCACATTACCTTTCTTGTCACCACCGGTATCCCTCTTAATGTTTGGGGTGTCATCATCATTGTTGCTACTCGCTCACTTATCATGTTGAGCTCACTGGTAAAAATAACTGATGACATCCATATAATATTTTGAGCAGTTTCTGGAGCGGAATCAATATTCCCTGCTGAATACTTCTTGTACAGTTCGGTGACATTGTTAAGCAGCTGCAGAAAAAACACAAAAAAAGCTTAGTGTGTGAACATAAGTTAACCAGGAAAATGAAAAAGGAATAAAAAGGAATGAGGATAAAAATACCTCAAAAGACATACTCCCATGAAAAGTTTCAGTGAGTGTCTTCTTAAAAGTGGCACCATCAATAACGCAAGTTGGAGATGGTGTTCTAACCCTAGTTTGTTTGTAATCACAAGTTGATTTGAAAGGTAATACCTAACATAAAAAATATTAAACGAAGACAGATAAAGAAGGAAAAAAACCGCTTGCTATTCTATAAATTGAACAGAAATTAACACCATAATTGAGACAAAAATACAAGAAAAAATAAGAAAAAAGCATGGGAAAAAACTTACATGGCATTTTCCATACGTGTGACCTTGTACACAATCAAACTTGGCCATCTCTTTGATCATATCGCCCTTCCAAACAGAAATGCGTGGGAGCGTTGGTGGTAGTTGTTGCTGGCCAGTTTTCAGGAAATCGATATACACAACCTGCACATATAAAAAAAGAGAAAAGTTACACAACAACCAAGAATTTAGAAGAAGTTCATCAAAGCAAAATGACATAAAAAAGAAAATAGGATATAGAAAGGCCAATGGTGCAAAAAAAAAGAGATAACATGGCGTATAGAACTTACACAAAGGATAAACAAACATCCTCCCATGGTGGTTGTGGCTTGGTCATCTTTCTTGAGCCTATGATACTTCTTGATCTTCTTGATTAACCAATAATGAACAAACTTGCTCCAATCCCACCCTTCAGCTCTCTTAATATCAACAAGTGGTTTGAGGTACTCGGTGCTGGGGTAGTTTTGGCATAGGAAGGTGACTAGTGCAACTATAAGAAAATTGCGGACAAGGTCATCGTTGGAAATACCATCTTTTAGAATATTGTCACTGCAAACCTTCAACACTGGCAGGCTGGACATGTTCATGGACCTTAGGAACGCAAGCTTTCCACACTTTTTGCTTGCTTTTTTTATTGTCTTCCCCCCAATCGGGATGCCCAAAACATCATGGACAGTCTATGGGGTTATGGGGATGGATTTGTCCTTCAAAACAATGTCCCAGCTACTAACACGAACATGATTGGCTACCCAGGGATCGAACGCAAGGGTATTGAACATACTTATTAAAGAGTAGCAAAGATCCAAACCCATAAGATTCAATAACACGGCGCTTATCTATGTCAAGTAAATCAAGAATCTCAAAAAAATAGGAGATATTAAGCCTTGTACAGCCCTCAAAGTAGCAGCGCGGCTGTTACCATGGCTCGTATTTCCAACAACATGTGAAAATTTAGAGCTGCTACCAACACAACCAGATGCTTCAGATATAAGGTGACTCAATAAAGTGCAGACCTAAAAGGTAGGGGGGGCGAGAGAGAGAGAGAGAGAGAGAGAGAGAGAGAGAGAGAGAGATTACAGTATAGAACAAAAATCAAAAAAAGATTTCAGGAAAGGGAGGGAACATTATTAGAATCTCAAAAAGAAAGATAACTTACTGATTTCTTTAGCATATCAAAAAGTGCATCATCATCAAGTGAACTCAAATGACCATGACCAAAACTTTGATTGTGTGCTTTTTCATTTGGAGGTCCCTCATAATTTTCACCATCAGTATCACTCTCAGATGAGACTAAAACTTCATGGTCATCTAGGACATCATCTTGACTCATCTAGAAAAACACGCATGAAAAAAAGGATATGTAGTTAATAAAAATATTAATAATAAGAAGTGAAAATATATATTTCTGATATATTATACAAAATGTACAACTTCTCTACCTTGGTGATGGATCTTAAGAAAATGCATTGCAGGAGCGACTGCTGCGAAACTGAGAGAATGGAGCTATCTGCAAGGATTTTTGGAAAAGTGATATTTGCAATGGAAAAAACATGCGTAAAAAAATAATTTCACAAACAGAAAATGGTATTAAGGAGTATGCTTGAAAATTAAATGTTCTATAATATTTGTTACATCTCCCTCTCCCCCCTGCTGCTGCCACCAAAACATGGAATGACAAAAAACTAGATAAAAACAGAAAAAGAAACACACAAAAGTGGTCCCACAGTTTTGCCTAGGGACCACCACGCCAAGGATTACAAGGCCGCTTTGGAGGCGCGCGAAAAATTAAAAAACTGGAAATGAGAGTGCAATTTTAATAGTTTTTCACTTCCCACGCAGCTCCCCAGTGACCACAAACCGCTCGGTGGATTTTTGTGGCACCCCAAACTCAGCGATTGGACCCCCTCAACCCCCCCCCCCTGCACAAACACGCACAAAGAAAGGGAGACGCACATGAACAGGAAGGTTTGAGAACACAAAAACAAAAAGATAAGTGCTCATACATAAAAAAATATTGGGTTCAAACATTGCAACACAATTTTGGGGCTCAAAACTTACAGGAATTTATCACAAGAAATAATCATGCTAAAATCACTATGAACATAACAAAACTAACCAAGCTAAAAACACTATAAACATAACAAAGGCTGATCATTGTAATCAGTTCGGCACAAAATAAAATGGAAAAGTATAATGAGAAAATATAAACACTGGGTTATAGCACAATAAAAACTGAATCTATCATGGTTTAGCTGTGTGCCAAAAATACAACAGAATGAATTAAAAAAAGTTCTGCGAAAAGACATACATTACTGTTGTAAAACAATCAAAACGATCAAAACATTACCGCTCGAACGTGGTGCTTTCAAAAGCTAAAGAATAAAAAATGTAGTCCCCCCCTAATCAAAGGAAAAAGAGTCATTGAGTTAATACAGGGAGACAAAAAGCAAAAAAAATTAGAGGTGTAGTAGAGAAGCTAAAAACAATAAATGAAGCTATTTTAGTTATAGTCATAGGCACATCAGGTGTAGTTATAGTCCTAAAAAAATAGAAATAAGACTTGTTTGCTAGTTCGTATCTCCTTAGGATAAATGTGGTCATATAACTACTAGATCAAATCCGAGAAAAAAGAAGCAACGATTAGTAAACAGCTACAAGACAAAAGAACCAAATTCAGAAACAGACACCACTTCTACTGGCTTACTACTACTTCTCACTTCTCAAAACCATTTTGCCTAACTCCAAAATTTGTGTGAGTAAGATCTGATAACAAATTACGCTATGCATTAACAGACATGCCAAGCAAAAATGAGGAGAGCTCATCCATAGGTCCATAATAAATCCTTTACAAAGAAAAGACACCCAGCTAGCAAAAAGTGTCAGGCTTCCGGTGAAAAGATTTCAATTAGTCAAGCTTGCTGATAAAAAAAGGACTACTTCAGAAAATAAATATAGAGTCATAGAAATAAATTGAACTAACAAAAAACAAATAATATATTCCAGAGAACTATGATTGTACAGAAGAAATAACAGAAAGGTGGTAGGATGGTAAAAACAGTGCATATATCAAAATATAAAATAGGAGTGGAACTATTACAGCACATGTTAACTAAAGCTCTACATTCCATATGATCCAAAAATATTATGTAGTCAAACAAAAAATAATTTCTTATATTGCAGCTCTACTTGGAGAGAAATGATTCAAACATGAAATGGTAAAAGAAATAGATATCCACTGAACTAAAACATTCAAAAGCACTCCGATCCTAAAAACCGTGTACAATTGATATTGTATTAAGTAACAAAGATGTTCATAAAAAGTTACAGAAAAAAGGAGACGACACTCTCCCAAACAACTAGAACACAACATCTCTTGTAGTTGACATTCAAATGATGAACAAAAAGATAAACCAGGGGAAAAAGAAACTGAATCCTCACTCACTAGCAAGCAGCTACCACATGCAAAAAGCAATAGAAACGCATATTGACCAAACACAAGTGGACACCAAAAATATTTGCATTTCAGTATACATCTTTCGAGCATCCTATATAGTCACAAAAAGTAACATTACTTATCTATCACAGGACCTTCGAGATTCCGCAATTTACTTTTCAGAAGCCTAATTACATAAAGCAAAAGAGCACAGGCTGGCCATGAAAATCAAAGCTAGAAGATAAGAGGAAATCCTAGAACAAATTACTGCTGAGTGCCGATAGGAAAAAAGTTATAGTTTTGCCGGGTTTGGTCTAAATTGTTTAAAATTGACACATACATATCTACAACTGCATGAGCCAAAAAAAAGAGCAAAAAAATATATGTGTCAATCTGGTAGGTTGTTGCAGCAGATCGGAACACACATATCCTCATCTTGACCCAAGACACTGCCCATAGTGTTGTTATTTTCCTATGGGTCAACCTTGTCCATCTTCTCTAATATGTCCAAAACGGCTGCAAGAGAAGCGTTCACATCCCTAGTAGACCTCTCTAGTATGGCCAGCCTAATGTTGGTGTCGACTTTGGCTATTTCCATCTGACCAATGCGCTCATTGATGACTCGAACATCGTCATCTAGGTGTTCAGTATGCAGCCTCACTTTGTGCTCAAAGCGCTGCAACAAGACCTTCGATCGTGGTGATTGGGGAGGGGTCCTTTCCTCTTCTTCTGCCATGGTTAGTATGCAGCAAGAAATTCATAAGAAAATATATGGAATCAACTAGTGGCACTAGGTGATAGCAAACTCCATCCTCTCAATCTTGTGCAACCATGTTCTACATGTTCTTGCCATACAAAGCAGGAGGTGTTGGGATCCAACAAGAACATCACAAACGGTTACACAAGCACAACCCTTTGATGTAGTAGATAATTTGTGGAGCTATAGATAGCTGCAAGGAAAATGAATCAAGTTACAGCTAGAACCATGTTAGTCAATGCAAATTGAATAAGCATTCATTGATGGTCCTATGCTAGTCCTAAGGCTAAATCAAGCTAGAGATGTGAGCCTAAATACAAGTGTTGTCACACACTAAAGCAGCAAACGAGTGCAAGGAAAACAACAACTTTACCCCCTTCTCTGTTTTCCTTTATTTTGCTCTTTTCTCTTTCTTTCTTTCCTTTTTATTCAAGGGTCAAAACTCTTTTGTTCAGTATCACAATAACCAAAACAAGGGGATTATTGCATACAACACCTTTGAAATTAGATCGACATCTCTAGTTTCAAACAGCATATGGTAAATCTCCGGCACAATTGCGAAGCGCTCGAAATGAATTTGGAGGCAAGGCTAGATCTGTTGGAAAGATCACAAGCTTTCCAGATTGTATTTAACCTCTAGAATGGACATCAAACATAAAATATATGACTATTTTCTTCCGATGCTAGATTCGTGGTGTCAAAACGATAGGGGAAATATAAATGGATTTGGTGGATTTCGTGGTGACTAAAAAATGTGACCAGAACTCAAAACTCTAAAGAATTAACCACTAACAACTAGCAACTAGTCCAAACAATGCAACTAAAAAATCAACAAGCAAAAAACTAAGTAGAACAGCAAAGGCTCAAACTTGTTGGGATTTTTAGATCTAACCTATTTTTGTGGATTTTTTTGACTATATGTAAAAGGATGGGGGGAATCTCTCACTGATCTTTCGATGAGAGTGGGGGATAACTAGATTTGAGGAGGATCGACGTTGTGCTGCCCAACTACAACACGATAAGGGGTTGCCGCTTAGCGACAGTTATACCACTTCCGATTTGTTGCTGTTCCTAATGTACCAAGAACAACCTTGAAGCTACAAGCAAATCGAAGAACAAGTAAAAACAAGTGGATATGCAAACAACACATAAACTTTTACCTAACGGATGAATCCGATACACACAAGTTTAGGGTTCTGAATCAAGCAAATAGGATGGTTTAATCGACACACGCGTTTACAAGGAAGTAACAGTAGCTAAACTTTCATCTAAACAAAACCCAAACTTCTCCTGGTGGCTGGGGCGTGTATTTATACATGGGAGACAGCTAGGAGACATGTGAGGGTGTAAACCCTAGTGGGCTTAACTTGATACAAGGATGTTAGCCAAAGACTGGAGGTCCGAACATCTCTATATAGTTTCTAGGCGACTCCGAACGAATCTGATGGTATTTCTTGGTCCATCTAAAAGTAGACTTCAAGAGCTTTCCAATAACAAACACCCTTCGGAGCAATGAATTATGTCCCGAGGAAGGTTTCAGTTCCTGGAGGTTCGAACTGGCTGTCCGAACTTGCAATCCGATTCTTTGGTCGGATTCTTCCTTTCCTGATGCCTCCTTCCACTTGTTTGTTGTCATTTCAGTCCATTCTCCAATGTGGTTCGTAATCTGGCTTTATAAGCATCCTATTCGGAGGATAACTTGTTTGGACAGAGAAAAATAACTTTAATTAATAGATGAGTTGTCATGCACGAGCTCGAGTCACTAGTCTTTGCTGCGAAGTAGGCATGGCTGTATCGGTAGAAGGGATGTCCTCGTCATGATGCATAGCACTTTTATAACAGTTAAATATTTTTATCTTTTCATAGATAATAAAATGACATAGTGGATAATAGTGAGCAACTTGATGCACTGAATGGCGGGGGTTGAATCACTTCCTCTCGGTATGCTTTTATCTTCCCTCCTTGCCATGAGACCCTCACAGTATTTAGAGGATCACCTAAGGAATCCACCAAGTTTGAAATATATGGTTTACTCTCTAATCTAATTGTAGGATAGTCTTTTTCTAGAGCTAGGTTGGATTGGGTGCTGGCTCGTGGTTTTACTGATTGACTTGCCGGTCTAGTCCACTCTTATAATCAACACAACTCCTATGTTTCTTTTATAATTTGTACATGGTGAGACAACTTTTATTTATTTAGTTAATCTGTCTAAGAAAATAAGAAACATACAAACACTAAACATGTTAATTTTATCATAATTGGTAATGCACACGTAGGATTAAATTAATTAAAATTAATTATATATTTGCTTTAGAGTCCATGTAGCGAGGATCACCAAAGCAAGACTTTTGGTACAAATTGTATACTTTGTGCTTCAGTGAACCTTTATCAGAAGAAATTATCGCCACGAAGAATACAATATTTGACTTGCTACCTTTTTCATATAATTTAAATGTATCATTTGATATTTAGAAAATCTTTTGCAGATTCAGCCTGTTGATTAAGATGTTGTTTAAGATCGAAGATTAATAGGAGGATTTCATTCATTATTTGAACTAATATAGTTTTTTGAGTTCTAACAACAAATGACTATTTCCAAACAGTTATATAAGCTAATTAAAGATATAGAGAAAATTCCCTATTTAACACCAGTATAATGAGTAATTCCTTTCTTGGTCCTTAAAATTTCAGCCTCTCCTATTTAACGCCGGGTCCAAATTTGATTCCCTTTGTGATACTCCGCTAGTTTTTCCATCCAATGACCTGTGAAAAGATGAATTTGCCCCTGTTGACTTATATGAAACTGCAGTTCGTATATTTAATGGGAAATTGATATTTGAGAGTGGAAAATGAAGACATTTTCTCCTCTTTTAGCATATTTATAACTTGAACAACAGCATATTGACCAAACAATAATGGCACATATATCAGACGATAGCAAGCATCGGGTTGACATATGCATGGTTTTGGCATGCATATTCATAAATCATGTTGACACATATTCATGAACATGAGGAGCTAGCTTTTCTTTTCAATGAAAAAATTCTTGCTTCTCTCCACCGCAAGCAACATTCAGCTCCTCTCCAGCACACAAACCAGCAGTAGCAACACACCTCCCCCTAATGGAAGCAGTAGAACCACACGCCATCTCAAATCGTAGCGCGAGGGGCTAGTGGTGGTGCTTGGTAGGCCAACAGGCCGGGAAGCGTGGCAAGGAGGAACACGAGCAAGCAGCTGCGGCGCGCGGGTGTCTAGCAGCAGCTAATAGGGGTAAATTTATCTTTTCACAAAGCATTTAACTACAACTGGATGGAAAAGCTAATAGAGTGTCATATAGAGAATGAAATTTGGAACCAACGTCAAATAAGGCAGGCTGAAACTTTAAAGACCAAGAAAGAAATTACTCATGATAACAATGTCAAATAAAGAAATTTTCTCAAAGATATAACCAATGCTACAATAGAAGTAAGTTGGCTCTATAGACTCAGAGAACTTTGGATTCCAGATTTCCCATAATCCAAAGTTTTCCCATAATCCAAAGTCTTATTTGGTGCGATATCTTCAGTCATATTTTTTTATCAATACAGTGTTTCATGCGAGAACAAAACATATTATGTGCAAATTGATTACTATTTCTATCAAGGAAAAGAGTAATAAACAAATTGCTGTAATTCAGCCTATCTTCTCGGTGGAACAAGTTGCTAATGGATTTAAAAAATTCAAATTAAAAATTCAAATCAATGTTAATGTAAGAAATTTATTCCGATGAGGCTTAAAGAATTTCATTGGGTCATATTAAACTCTTGGAGCTAGTTCGTTGAACGTCACGTCATGGCTTGAATGCTGGCAGATCAACTTATTGCCTATAATATATATTCAAAGGATTTATTGGGTCGGATTAATGAAACCATGCTATTATGGGCAAAGCAAGTTTACGGTCCCCCGTTAACAACAAAACTTACGGTCGATTTCCGAACTGGATGTTTTTTTCTCTTTCCGGTTTCGCGGCCGCTTTTTGCTCGGTCGTACGGTTTAGGGCCTGTTTGGATCCTTTGGCAAAAGGGCAAATAGCAAAAAAATTTGCTTTTTTTTCCATTTGGACCCAAACACCCTATGGCAAAAGGGAAACAGCAATAACATATGGCAAAAAGAAAATAGCAAAAAACTTTATATGGAACTGTATGAACTTTGGATAAATAATTGTATGCACTTTGGTTTGGAGCGTATAAATTTTGGATTGTCAATTTTATGCACTCTGTATGAAATGGTGGGAAAGAGGTGGCGGGAAAGGGGATAGGAGAGGGAGAAAAGGGGTTTAAATAAGCTTTTGCCAAAACTTTTGCCATTTGGATCCAAACATCCCTAATGGCAAAAATTTTGCCACTTTCAAATGGCAAAATTTTTACCCTTTTACCCTTTGGATCCAAACACTACCTTAGAAAAAAAATACTGGAACATAATTTTCTTTGATAAAAATGAAATAACAAAAAATGTTCAGAAATATAAAATCAAGCAAATAAAATTTAAAAGAAAATATTAAGAACAAAAAAGTTGTAAGAAAAAAATCAAAATAAAAAGATTGGAGGAAAAAAATTGGGAAAGAGAGAAATTTGGCAACAAAATTTTAGGAGAAAAAATTATGAGCAAAATTCCAAAAACAAATCGTTTGAACAAAACTTCGGAATGAAAAAAAAAAGGAGAACAAAACTTCGTGAAAAAAATAGAGAGCTAATATTATAGCCATAAAAAAATAAAAGAAAAAATGGCGGCGCTGGCCAAGCTCGTCGGGGCCGCCGCCGTGCGGAGCACGCCGGGGGGCGCCGCCGCGCTCTCCCACTGCGGCGATTCGGTCCGGCGGAGCTCGCCGGGGGCGAGCGGGCAGCACTTGCGGCACCAGCCGTCGTTCCCCTGGGAGGCGAAGCTCGCGGAGCTCCCCCCGCTCAACGGCCGGAGACGACGCCCCGCCCCGCCGCCGCCCCACGAGCTGCACCATGCCGGTCCCGCTCCCCGTGCTCCATCGCTACCTCCGCTTCCGCTAGCACGGTGTATATCTGCTCGGAGAAAAAGGAAAGGAGAAGGAAGGGGAAAGGAACTGGAAAAATCGGAGCCGGAAGGAGGAAATAGTGGGCAGTTGCTATGGGGTCGTCCACCCACGTGCGCTCCAACCGCGCGTCGACCGCAAAACCAACTTCGTGTGCTTTTATGATGCACAACAAGAGTCACCATTGGCGAATGGAGGATTGGACGCCATTCTTGGTGACCAAACTAGCTCCAGATATACAAATCCTAGATTGGTGGGAGAAGGAACTAGTGGAGCTACCGAAGAAAACAAGGAAGCTGAAGGCAGGATTGATGATCTATGCAGCATGAAACGTATGGAAGGAGAGGAACTGCTGGGTCTTTGATCAGAAAGTTGGCTCGCCACCGGAAGTAATGCAAGAAATAAAGCGTGAAGTCACTCTTCTCTTAAATGACATAGCAGTGCTCCTGCAAGCTTTTCAAAAAAAAAAAATAGAGTCACCATTGGCCTCTTGCCACATCGACATTGACGAGTTGATATTTTTCTGGGACTGGTATATGTTGTGGTCCACTGCACTGCAGATTGGCCAAATGAAAATAAAACTGATTGTCTGGTGTGTGGTGTGTCCCCTCTTTCTGAATACTTTTAAAATTGGATAGGTTGATATCTTGACATGAAGCCATATCCCAATTTATAAAGGGCCCAAAAGTATGAATAATCCTTTTTTAATGATGAAAGTATAAAATATTCCATCATTTACATCATCAATCGTGTGGCCGTAAATATGAAGAATCCTACAAAGTTTTCCTGCGATACTTCAATGCTTATGAGTATAATACTGTAAAACTGAAGTGACCAAAGGGCGAAAGCCAAGTGTGTCCTCAACCAACCAGAGATGAGACTCCGATCCTCAACGATGATCAGGCTTCCCTCAAGGCCCCAAACCTGATAAACTTGTCCATCACATCTTCCATTTAACAACTGTCCGCACATCAACACCACATGTGAGTATGTGACATGTACATCACTTTCGTAGATGTGTACTGATTGTGCAAGTTCACACAGTTGAGTCACTGTGTGACTCCATCTCATGGATTCTTCAAATCAAAATTTTAAACGGAAATACCTTAAAACTAGCTCATTTGTTTAATAATAGCGAATGCAACGGAGGAGACAAAAGATCAAGTTCCCTGCTGAAAAAGGACCTAGCTAGAACTAGGATCGATCACTAGCAACCAATCCATACTCCACCTTGTCTCTTTTCTTTTAATTAGAATACGTAGGATACATAGCAATCAATCTCTTTCAGCGAAGAAGAATGGAATATCAAATTTCTTCCTCAATCTTTCTTTTGCTTGAAATGGCAAAGAGACTGTTTTTTCTGCCCACATGGGCATGTTAGCAGCAAAGCTTTGCCCCCAACAATCAGCAATTTCTGATTGACAGCACAAATAAAGTTTCCAAACAAAAGACACAAACATACTCTACCTTGTGTCTTTTTTTTTAATTAGAACCCTTTTACAAATCTGGCTTGCTTTACACCCATGAATCATATGCCATATATATGTTATGTGAAGAACTAGGAAATTTATATTCCGAGTGTACTGGTTCGCCATAATTCAATGCCTAATGCCGATGAGTCGATCTCAAATGCAAAATTTAGAGTATTGGTATAGAATGATTTGGGTGTCCTCTCGCCGCTGTTGGTTGGCGTATTACCATAGCGAGTGATGGATCGCCATGCAAGTTAGAGGTTTGAGCGGTGCACCACCATTGCTACAGGTCTTTCCGCTGGTGCTGCAGCCTGCAGTTGCAGTTTGCCGGAGACCATGACTCTCGATCCAGCCACAGTACCGATACTGCAATTCACTTCTACTGAAAGGAAGCAGAGGTGAAGTGCAGCTGTGGACAAATTTGCAAAAGGGAACAACGTAAAAGATGTCTCTTGGGGAGATCAGAGATGAAAACTAGAGGAAGACGCACATGGCTATGCTATCGTTGCGGGCAGACGACTATGCAATCATGGAAACAAACGATCTGGGCCTCAGATTTTTCTTTTAGAGCAAAAAAATAGTAAATACCCCCTCCATTCTCTTTTGATAATTCTATTTCTAAAATTGAATTATTCTCCATTCTATTTGATTGGGTTGACATTTTGGGAATAGTATGGATAACCTTTCGATTCCCGTGCAAAGTATCCTCTTTAGAAAAAAGATTGATGTATGTATAAGATAACATCAAAACCGAGAAGTCATAATTAATGAGATGATAAGTAAGACAATTCTTCTTGACTATTAGATAAAATAGGACTATCAAAAGAGAATGGAGGAAGTAGGTTTTATTCATGTCTCCCTAGACGCTCTAGTTGCTGAAAGAAACAGCAAAGCCTAACATTTAACAAAAATAGTGGTTTAAGAGCATCTCCAGCAATCTCCCTTTCCCTAATAAACTATCAATGTTGGTAAAAGATATGCTCCAGCAGTTTTCTAATACTCCTTTCTTTCCCCAATAATTATTGGATTGTCCTAATATTTCACCCCAACTCCCCTCAAATAAAGGAAGAATTTTGGCTTTCCCAATATATTAGTTGTATTGGGATAAAATTATTGGGGAATTTTAAAAGCATCTTTGTAATAACCTATGAAAATGGTATTGGAGTATCTCAATTTTTTAAACACCAGAGAGTAGATTAGCCTCCTGCCATCCGAGGAACATGGCATGGCGACCGAGATTTAAATCACAGTCAGTCCATCCCGTACTCTACCAGAGACGTGACCTGCGGGGTTCAAATTCTGGTTGCCAGCTTTGCACCCACGCAGGCTGATCAACCGAGTTGAGCTCCGCTCCCCTTAGAATATCCCAATAACATATTATTAGGATATGTTTATTGAGAGACTGCTAGAGATAATCTAAGGTGGAAACAAACGGTTAAAGTTAGGATAGCAGAAAAAACAATAATGTACAACCATGTGAACAAAGGAATGTCAGCTGGCAGTGGACTGGTTATGTCATCACTCATCAAAGACACCTTACACGTATTGTAGTTGTTCCCCCTCCCTCTTCTATACCCCTTTAAAAAATATGAGTTGTTTTCATTTCAACATCCATCAAATTTAGATCCTGTTTGTTTCAACTTATGGCCGATTTTGAATGTTTGATTTTGAAAAATCCAAAAATTAGATAACTTATATAATCTAGAATCAAAAATCCATAATCAGCTGAGTTGTCCCCCCCCTTCTATACCTTTTTAAAAAACACCATTTGTTTTCTTTGCAACATCCATCCAATCTAATGTCTCCGGTTAGATAATTTTTTTCCTACATCTACACAAAACTCTACACCTCACAAACCTAAACTATCTAAATCAACGGTTCAGATTTCTCCAAAACCACTCCCTTCAATCATTCACTCAAATCCAACGGCCCAGCTCACCTGGATCATCCCCATGGCCACACGGGGTCCCTTCCCTCCCCCATGCATGCCACGCCAAGCTCCCCCTCGCAGACCAGGCTGGCGACTCCTCTTCCTGCGACTCCTCGGCCCTTGTGGACATGCTTGCCCACGCCTGCTCTTCCTGTTCCCGACCAGCAGCGAGAGACATCGCGATCTCAACTCCGATCTCCGTCCAACCCGCGAGATCCAATTTCCGATCGGCGCCATAATCACACTCTGCTGCATCGCTCGCTGATCGGGGACGCCGTGGTGGCCGGACGGACTCCAATTCACGCTGCCATGCGGATGAGCTGATCTGCACCATGATAGTTGACGATACCCGCGACGCCGTAATCTGATTCCGGTGGTACGTTTCTGCTGTTATTCAATTTCTGGATGCCGTAATCCAACCTGTGTAGTACGTCCCAGTCCATGTCCATGAGATGCTACCCAAAATAAAACTTCCTCTTCATGACTCTGTTGTTTAGATGGAACTCTAACAATGGTGACGAGCGGATCGAAAGTAGAACCTACCGGCGTCGCTGCTGTTAGCCTGCACGACCACCGTGATCGCAAGGTCGTCGACGTCCACTGCCAGAAGCTAGCTCAACCACCGGCAACTGGCGGCCTGCACGGACATGACAACCACAAGTCCATCGGCATCCATGGCCAGAAGCTAGCACGACCGCGGCCGCCGGCTTGCAGGGACACGCGAGGCCACCGACGTCCACATCCATGATGCCGCCGGCGTCCACGTCCATGAGCTCGCGTCTCCGTTTCCACATTCCATACGAGGCACTTGCAGATGGCGTGTTTGTTGAAATGGCTAAGATGAATTTGTATCGTTTTTCCATGTAGTTTGATTCTTTTAATGCGAATAGATCAGCGCCTACCAGTTTAGTGCCTTCCAGATGCTATATTGTCAAAATTGACTACTCCCCTGTTTCAAAATGTAGGTTATTTTAGCAAATCTAGATATATAGATTTTGCTATGCACCGAGATAAACATTATGTCTAGATACATAGCAAAAATTATGTATCTAGATTTGCCAAAACAACCTACAATTTGAAACAAAATGAGTAATATATTGTAATCTGTATAGCTCAGCGCAGACATGGAAGAGCCAGAGGGGAACCAAGGCTCGTGTTCTCAGAAGGATAGCCATTCCAAGAAGCTCTATATATATCACATAGATTATATAGATCAGTGATCTTTCAGTATGGATACTATCTGAGATTTTAAAAAGGAGAGGTGGTTTGGTTTACAGGAAATGGGACTTTTGTGAGCTAAAGGGGTCAAGATCTGCAGCTGAGCATGCCTCCAGCACTACTCGCCTAATTGGAGCAAGCAAAGGATATCTTTGGTGGAGGCAATAATGGATGTAAGTATTATTGTGCAAATCCACAATCACAATTTACATTGTTCACTTATTTGGCTTTGTTGTTGCAGTTGCAGATGTTGGCAATAAGCTATTTGCTAGACTGCAATCCTAGACTACGATTGCATAACAAAATTAGGCAGCACAAAACAAAATTAATTGTTGGTACTAAAAAGTTTAATGCTCTTGCCAAGGTGAACATAACTGAATCAAGATGGCAATGCAAAGGTCCTGGGGATGAGGAGGAGGTATAACTTTTTCATGTAAAACTAAGCTTTTCATTGTCCACGTTACATATACATTTGTATCTGAATAATTTTGTGATCTGTGCAATTTCGATAATAATCAGGTATACTTTGGTGTAAGGTTGGATTTGGGACTGATTTATTTATATGTGAAGCTCTTGCCGGAATCTAGAGCACTTTGTCGGTTAATTTGCTTGTGTCTGGCTTTGGAGGATGCTATATCAAAGATGCTTGATGACAAGGTGCACACATAAAAGTTTTTCTTTTCCCATCTCCATATATATCCAGGCCGATTTTCATTGTTCATTTCTATTTTATTTTCTCATATTATATTCAGGTTGATGCTTTGGATAAGTAAGTTTCAGTGGAATTACTACCAAAACTTAAAACTGATGTTTATTGTCGCCTTTCCTTTCATAATGTATTCCTACAGCTATATGAGCCAATTTCATTCATTGTTCCTTTATCCCAGTGGCAGTCATATTTATCTTTGCACTGTATTTTATCTCAGTATGTTAATATGAAAGCATGTGTCAGTCCGCTTCCTTGAAAATAACGACGATCAAGTCTAATGGAGCCACCAAAGATTTTTCAAGGCATTGAAATGGATGCCTACTCATGAAAGAATGAGCTCATGCACTGACAACTGTGAGTTGTCCTTGCATAGACCTGCAACATCCTCCCATTTTCAGAAATTTTAGGTTTTACATGTGCATTGGATCGATATTTGACCCTCCCATTATGTGCATTATCAACCGTTCATCTTTGTTCTTCACCTTTGATTTGATCCTTCCATATTTTCCACCTCTTTGGCAGATGCATGATGATTCAAATGCTCCAGCAAATTCTCAATGCCTTTTAGTACATCAACCAAAACTGACATCATGGGTAGATTGTTGTCATCTATCTCCAGCAAATTATCAGTGCCTTTTTTTGCTGGTTGTCTTCGTAGGCTTTTAGGTGTTCATTTCTGGTTTATGAGTCTTCTGTAGGAGATATAGAGAATGTTTGGCTCGAATCTAGATGATGGAAATATTTAGGAACCTTCAGATATTGCAGCTCGGTATCTGAATGGTTTGTCGCATCACTTCCGTTCAATCTTAACCGAGAAATTGTAAAAAAAATTGTATTCATTGATCTGATCAACTGGTTAAAATACGACCATTTTCACTAAGTATGCAAGTGTCTTTTATGTTTCCAAAGACGGATTTTATTTGAAGATATCATATGAACTATAAACAGAAGTACTCCATTTGTTTAAGATTCTAAAACTGCTACCTGATATGTGAAATCAAAACTTGATAAGTTTTTTTCTTCCTGCTCCAATCTATTGATATAATTTTTTTCTTTGTTTGGTTTGGTTGTTAGAGATTGCATCCACACTCAAAGGAGCCAAATTTTTCTTGTTTGGTTTATATTACGAGATGTAGCCGTAGCGTTAGCATGGGTATTATACTAGTAAACAATAATAATTGAGAATCTTGTAAACATTGAATCCATCATCATGTATTCTTTGGTCTGGTCCACCATCCTGGGTCGTAGCATACCCTCAATTCCTTAATAGTTAATATATACCGATTTTGAAAAGCCCACAACCTATCAAATTCTCATGATCATCATATGGGCCCACACCTCTACACACACGTAATTTTGGAGAAATCGTCATTTACCACGTTCTTTACAACTCAAATAAGGACACGTAAAGTTTCAACTCAAATAAGCCCCGTGAATCATATTCAACACAAATTCTTGCTCTAATATCGTGGGCCTCGTCATGGTGCCCCCAACTCTTGCTTAACCGACAGTCCTCTACCCCTCGTAATTTGGGATATATATGCAGCGTTTCCTCGCTGCGCTACAGGTAACGAACCACCGTCGCCCAATAATCAACAATCTTATTCTACGTTTCTATGCTTCGTATGAGAACCGCCTATTCGACAACCCTAAGCTCTATCTCTAACCGGCCATAGTGGCGCGACATTGAAGATGAGTTCTTGTTGTGTACTGTAGTTTTGCAACTAGCCAGTGCCACTTTACCTTTCCCACGGCAAGGCTGGGGCCTGTTTAGATCCCCTCCAAATTCCAACTTTTTACATTCTCTCTCCATCACATCAATTTTGGGACATATGCATGGAGCAATAAATATATGTAAAAAAATAACTAATTGCACAGTTTAATTGTACATCATGAGACGAATCTTTTTAGCCTAGTTAATCTATGATTAGATAAAATTTGTCAAATACAAACGAAAACGCTACAGTATTCCGGTTTATAACATTTGCAATTTGAAGAGCATCTAAACAAGGCCCTGGTCGAGAAGAGGTGAAGAACGGTGACTACATGTGTGGTGTAAGTGAGCATACTAATTGCTTAACACTTATATATTAAACGGTTTGGAACATGTAGTGTAGAGCGGTTCCAAAACTTGCATGTGGTTTGTTTAAAATCTCATTTGGTCAGTTGGAAGTTGGAACTGTACTCATAATTCATTTTTAGCTAACACTTGGGTTAACCTCTTTGAATCTTCATTGAAATTTGCTTGATACGTTGTTAAGACCTGCTTGATCCTTTTTTTAGGAAATCTGTTTTAGCGTAGGTGAGGTCGTGGAGCAAGAAGCGGGGAAAGCGGTGAGCGTTCGCGAGGTGGCGTGCCGCACCGACAAATCTACCATCGCTGCCGTCCACCACCGATCCGACGTCCCGTATCGTTTCAACGCGCAGCTCCCGTTCACCTCTCGCATATAAACCTTTTTTCTTCGCTGCCGACTCCTTCCGTCCTCCTACTTCGCAGACCGGTCCAAATCCCCAACTGAAATTTGTGCCCAGGCCCTTCGCCGGAGATGGCGTCTGAGCTGACGTACCGGGGCGGCGCCGCGGCGCACTGCTCCGCCTCCGACGGCGGGGAGTACTCCCCGAAGCCCTCCAAGCCGCTCTCCTGGCTCTCCCGCGCCGCCCGCTACGCCGCCGCCGAGCACCGCCCCGTCTTCGCCCTCGCCGGCATGCTCTTCGCCGCCGCCCTCTTCACCTTCTCCTCCTCCTCCACATCCACCTCGTCCTACCCCGACGCGTCGGCCGGATTCAGACACCTCGCCGTCGCCGGGCACCCGTCCTTCCGCGAGTCCTCCGTCGGCGGCAAGGTGCCCCTGGGACTGCGGCGGCGCGCGCTGCGGGTGCTCGTGACGGGCGGCGCCGGGTTCGTGGGGAGCCACCTGGTGGATCGGCTGGTGGAGCGCGGCGACAGCGTGATCGTCGTGGACAACTTCTTCACGGGGCGCAAGGGGAACGTCGCGCACCACCTACAGAACCCCAGGTTCGAGGTGATCCGCCACGATGTCGTCGAGCCCATACTGCTCGAGGTCGACCAGATCTACCACCTTGCCTGCCCGGCCAGCCCCGTGCACTACAAGTACAACCCAATCAAGACCATCATATCCTTGCTCAGTTGCTTCCTCTGAATCTGAATGCTAATACAAATTTAGTTCATTTAATTATTAACATTTTGATGATTGATGGCTGTGGCTTAATTGATTGCTAAGGTGCTTGGTGTGGCCTTTTCTTTTTTGTTTAATTTTGTTTATTTCGGATAGATTTTATGGGTTCGATTAACTTTTGGATGGTAAGACTCAGTAAAACTACAGTATTTGAACGGATCATGTACAATTTCGGAGGAGATTTTGATTTTCTTGATAGGAAGTGTGCTGTGCGTTGTTTTCTTTTTTATTGTTTTTGTATACTTCAAATCGGTGTTTACTCTCAGACATACAAAATTCAGTGATTGGGTTACTCTGAAGAAAGCTTCTTGGATCTGGTGATCGCGGATTGGGTTGCCTGCTAATTCTAGTTTTGGTGAAAATGATTGCTTCATGTCGTTCTAACTTGTAATAGGAGTAAAGGTCAAAGCTGCACGCGGACTTTGGACCTAGTTGAGTTTTGTAGTTTTCTCCACTTTTGACAAAGTCTGGATTGTAGTTGCAAAAATCGTACATTGATATCACCACCCTTTTCTTTTCTAATCAATGTCGTGTATCTATCACTTAACTTCATTGTCATATGTCTTTCTTTTTTCCAACTACTAGTGCTAGTGCTTAGGGGAGGCAAAGCCTAAGTGCCTAGCTACCAAACTAGAACCTGAAAGAGTCAAAACGTCAAAGAAGAAAGCTGTTTTACATGCTAGTGCTTGCTCTATCTTTTTGAAATGTTATTGTGAACTTTAACCTTTGAGATGGCACAAGACAAATGTAGTTGGGACACTGAATATGCTTGGATTGGCAAAGAGGATTGGTGCAAGGTTTCTACTAACCAGCACTAGTGAGGTCTATGGTGACCCCCTCCAGCACCCTCAGGTGGAAACTTACTGGGGCAATGTCAATCCTATCGGTAACAACTCTTCTTTATAAGATTCTGTTTTTTGAATTTGTTGATGCAAAAGTTTCCTCAAACAGATCGATTGAGTTGACATGGGAGCTTAGTAGAAAGTACAGGAATATCTTCATTGTTGGCATTGATTTCTGGGCACCTTACTGTGAATACAATAGTTAGGTTGGTTCAAGATAATTATATTTCTTTTTAAAAAAAAAAGTGATTCCTTTTCTTCAGAAACACAATGACTAAAGAATCCAATAATAGATAGTGTGTGCATTGGCTGTGAAGCTATTGCTCATATAAACTGTTCAGCAAAGGGATATTTGGCTGTGATTAGAAATGCTGGAAAATGTGGTCCTGGTATCCTAATTTGGTTGGCATACATGTTTTGGATCTTTGACATGGAAATAGACACTTTTGGTTGGTAGAATTGGTTCCCAAGGAGGACATCCATTATGTGGATCCCTGCCTAATAAAAGAAGAATATGATAAGTCCACACTAGGTCTGCTTTGTTTAACCAGACTAGTGCAACCAATAAGGATGAAAGAGGAATCAAGCACCTGAAAAGAGATTGATGATCTTGATAGTAACAGCTAATCCTATCCTAATTGCAGCCTTTTTCATGTTATATCACATACTGTTTGATTTCAATTATTCTAAGGTTTTACTTGTTTTCGAAGGCATTTACTAATGCAAATACATCTGTTTTACTTATAGGTGTCAGGAGCTGCTATGATGAGGGTAAGCGCACCGCTGAAACATTAACCATGGACTACCACCGCGGTGCCAACCTTGAGGTTTTTGTGCTATTTAAATGCTTGAGATCAATAGCATTCAGATTATTTTTTGTGGGATGTAGTACATTATGTTACTTTGTTTTCAATTTAGGTAAGGATCGCCCGGATCTTTAACACATATGGTCCTCGCATGTGCATCGATGATGGCCGTGTTGTCAGCAATTTCGTTGCTCAGGTAGCCACCAGTTGCAGGCTCCTCTTTTGGCACCTTGATGCCTATGCACCTCATTTTTTGTATATTGAAATGCTCCTCGTGGAATTATGGTTTTCAGGCGCTGAGGAAGGAGCCTTTGACTGTCTATGGTGATGGCAAGCAGACTAGGAGCTTTCAGTACGTCTCGGATTTGGTGGGTCCCTCTATTACCCAAATGATATGTTTGAACAAACCTATCCAATCAAAATTCCCTAGAAAAAGTACACGTCATATGAGTGCCTTTTGCACAGTATCCTTGGCATACTAGAGAAACTATCTGCACAGTTGATATCTCAATGTTAATAACATCCCTGAAATGATTCAATATATCCTATGCTTATTGCTCTGAGATATTTAGTGCATATTTATCTAAAGATCTGTTTGTTAATGATTTCTTGCAAAAACGTCCAATTATTCAGAAACCATGCTTGATGATGAGGATCAGTCATTTAGTTCTATCCAATTTCTCTGATTCTATAGGCAGTATAAATTACTGAATCTGATACTGATATGGCACTTTCTGCAGGTTGAAGGGCTGATGAAGCTGATGGAAGGGGAGCACATTGGACCATTCAACCTGGGAAACCCTGGTGAATTCACGATGCTGGAGCTGGCTAAGGTGGTCCAGGACACCATCGACCCAGAAGCGCACATTGAGTTCCGCCCAAACACTGCAGATGATCCACATAAGCGGAAGCCTGACATCAGCCGTGCCAAAGAACTTCTTGGCTGGGAGCCCAAGGTTCCCCTACATGAGGGCCTTCCCCTCATGGTCACTGACTTCCGCAAACGTATCTTCGGGGACCAGGAAGAATCCACTGAGGCAGCTGGTGGCCTTTCTTAATCCTCACCATGAAAGTGACGCATTTGTTCAGTCTGTATGATCACATGGCACGAAAATGGGAGGAAGGGAGCAAACGATCTGGACAGTTTTGGTGGTATATGCCCTTTGGCTGCTCTGTACAACACGGACAAAAGGTCATGGCTGCATACGTAGTTCTTAGAATATGTTGGATACTACCAAAATATCTTGGTACTGCTGTAATGCTGTTCTTTTCTTTTTGGTTCTTCTGCCTGTAATAATTCTATATATAACTGCATACCATTTGTAACGGTGTTGTTAACAGGTAATCTGGGTTGCTAATAATACATTAAGGTTATAAGCTCATAGTACATGTTTCAGCATGAGTGGCGAACCGAAATGGGACAAAAGCTTTGATCATTATATTGAGCAAACGTTCACTGCAACGGAGGGAAGGGAATGGTTGGTCATACACAACTCTGACAAAAACATCGAGACTTCTATATTACAAAATGCGCATCACCACTTCCTTATTCGCCATTGTTCAACCAGGTGCACATCTGATCAGTGCCGGCAGTTCTATCTTTCACATCTCAGCGTGATGATGCGTTCGGCCGGTGAGCCCGCAGAGGAAGCCTCGGCGCTGTCGCTGAGGCCGTGCGTGAGCCGGCGCCTCGCCGCCGTTCTTGCCATCGATGAACTTGCCGGGCGCCGGCGTCATCTTCCTGAGGCGGTCCTCCATTGTCCAGCTGCGGCTGCGCTCGTTGAGCCAGGCGACGATGTCGGAGAAGATGGCCTCCACGTTCTCGTCGGGCTCACCGGCGGTGAGGCCGTGCCACATCCCCGGGTAGAGCTTGATTGTCTTGTCCACGCTGGCCGCGCGCTCGTACAGCGCGCGGCTGATCTCCGGGTCTGTCACCGTGTCAGCCTCGCCGTGCAGCACGAAGAACGGCAGATTCACCTGACAAAACAAGTCCGCAGAAGAGTTCAGAGCCAGCGTTTAGCTTCATGTGACTGACACGCTTTTACCGTAGAATTGTTTTTTTTCGAACGACGTCATCAGCCAAGTAATGCGAGACTGAGAGTGAAAGCGTTAAGAGTGGCACCTGTGACAAGCTGTCTTCTATGTACATGCTGGTTCTGAGCATCTCCAGCGCGGTCTTGAGCCGCGGCTTGTCCTGGTAGATGAGCGTGTTCTTCCTGATCTGCTTGGCATGGCAGAAGCACCAGAGCGTTCCAGTCAGACATCATCGTTTTACATAGCAAAAAGTTTGTAAAAGGAAAAGAGTTGGCAAATGCAGCGCTCAATCATGCCTCTGGTTCTATGGTTTGACAGGCTGACCTTTTCGCGCTTGACGGGGTCCTTGAAGGCGGCATCGATGACGTCCTTGGTGGGCACGATCTTCCACTTGGGGATCACGTCCTCCACCTGCGTCAGGAGCGTGATCACCAACGGGTGCGGCTTCACCTTCTCCGATATCTGAATGAATCAGATTGCGTTCACCGACAGCAGAACAAGAGTTTTTCAGTTCATGCAATGATCCTAAAGCAAAAGAACTGAAACTCGAGGAGTACTGACCTTGCACATGGGCGCGACGAGGACGGCGCCATCCCAGAAGGCGGGGTCCTTCCTGTGCAGCAGCAGCGCTACCGCGCCGCCCATGGACTCGCCGTACAGGAACCGGCTCTTGCTCCGGTACTCCTCAAGCTCTGCATGCAGAAAAAGTTCAGAGATTTCAGAATGTGATCAGGCAACGGGAATGTCGATTCCAGATGGCAATGCAGCCCGACCCACCGCAGACGGACTTGAAGAAGTGGTGGCAGTCGTCGACTAGGCGGCGGAAGCTGCGGATGTAGCAGCGGGCGCCCATGGACTTGCCGTGGCCCTCGTAGTCGATCCCGAACACGCCGTACCCGGCTGCCGCCAGCCGCACGCCGCATTCTGCATTCAACGATCATCCATGCATTTGAATTGTTAGAATCAGAAACAGAGCAGGAAACAAAGAAGAAGAAAAGAAACAGCTCTGAAGGCCATCTGTTTCTGATCCAAATTGCGTTTCAGAATCTTGGGTTGCAGGGTTGCTTAGGCATTGTGCGGATTATTAATTTGCCCGAAAGAACTTATTCTTTAATGTTTTTTAGCACAGTTTCTAACTTAGCTTATTTGTACTGTGCTTTTCTGAAACATATAGCTAATCATTTATAGTACTAAAAACAGTTACAACAGACTTTTTTAATCCCATAGAAATCAAGCAGCCGAAAGAGGGAGGAATGCCTTCAATCCACTATAAATGAGGCCTGCCCACCCCACCAGGACTCCACTCCACATGTTTGGCCATTCCCGCCATTGCTGTGCACCCGCCCTCCCTGCAACCTCCACGCAGTTAAGGCTCGGCGCCATCAAGCCGACCTGCAGAGCGCTTGGGGCCGGTGGTGGTGGTCGCCCTGAGCTGTGAGTCTGTGAGGCCACCATCGATGACGACCTTCTAGAAGGGCTCTCTCATGGGCCTATATGCCTAATCTTCTTCTCAGTGCATTTATGAACTAGCAGGACATCATTATTTGAGAAGAGTAATATGCTCGTATTATTGAGTTTCATGCATCAACTGGCTTTTAAACGAAAAAAAGATCATGCTGAGATTTAAAAAGGACCAATATACTTTGAAAGAAAAACAAAAATATTAGTTTCTTTTTTGAAAAAAGTGATTAGGCTGAGAACTGAAAAGGAGCAAACATGGTCTAAATACGAGCAAGAGGTACTTAGAGAAAACACGAGCAAACATGGTTTAAAATCATAATATTTTGTAGGGTTTCCTAATTACGCCTTAAGAACATGACATACTTTTCACCTTTTGAAAGGAGGGAGCACATTATTAGTGAGCAGTGACCACCACACCGCTACTACGATCACATATACTCATAATGATTAAGAGCCTCCATCCAGCCTCCTACCTAGCGCCGGTACAACCTGCGAAACGGGAGGCAAGTACACAGCCGCTTCTTCTTCCTCGACAACGAAGCGGCCGCGATGGCCTGGTGGTACTGGTACCCTCGGCCCACCCCAACGTGACTCAATGACGACGCAGACACCGACAACACGGCGGTTGTCATCAGAATTTCGAGATCTGATCGACGTGGGGCGAGGCTGGTTACTGTCGCCGCCGGGGATCGGAGGCGATGGTAGCCCGGCCGGCGGTTGGTCGGGGGCAGCTCATCCCCCCTCCGATCGATCCCCGGCGGCGTCGAAAGGTACTCGTGTGTCCAACCGCGGCGTGAAAAGGGAAAATGGTGTTTGGTTTGGGGTCTGGATCTTGACAGGGACTGACTGCCCTGAGCTAAACATGATTTGAGGATTTGAGGGGCTGCAGGTGCGTATAGGTTGGTGGTGGCTCATCAACAACGCCTACTAGATGGGGAAAGAGGTGAAAGCGATGGCCAGAAGCAAGGATCTGACGAGTATCTAAGAAAAGGATCAGGACACGAGACGTGCTTGTTGGATAATGTCAGTCTTTCCACAGGTTACTTTCAGTTTTTTATTCTTTTCAACTTTTTTTTATCTTTTCAACAATTTCATGTTATACGCTTTGCCTCCAGTGAAATTTATTGCAGGGCCTGTTCACCTCCCTGACCAACACTAGTGCAGCTAGGATGATCGGAGCGAGGCCAGCACAAGCACGTGCACAAGGCGTTGGCTAAAGACTAACCACCACTAAAACCGCTGTTAACCATGAAGCAACCAAATGAGAATTCAGAGAAGGCTACAGCCTTTGGTCAGAGACAATTAAGCTGTGCAGCTACCAAAAATATGATTATGATCAACTGCTTATGCAGGCTGCTGGGTTAGGACGAATGGGAGCGAAGCGGTGCCGGCAGGTGCCTTGAATCGGGCCGACCTACCCGGGACGGCGTTTGAATGCGGAGCGGAGGAGGGGGCAGGCAGCGTCAGGGAAGGAAGCCCTAGCTAGCAAAGGAGTGAGTAACTGCTCCTGCTTTCCCTTTCAGTCGGCAGCAGGAGTCCTCGCCTGATGTAAAACTCCTAGCAGTGCGTCGCATGCAGGCTCTAATCTATTCTAATGCGACTGTCAGCATCCATGGACCGTGACGCATCCTGCAGCGAGTGTTACCACTAGATTAAGCTGGATGCTGCTTTCAAGCTACGACCTGATTGAGCAGTTGCGCGCTCGCGTTGCTAGGCGCAGGTATATGGTACTGACGAAACCAAACGGGAAGGGGTCGTCGATTCTCTGAAACTAGCAGATGGAGCAGCTGCAAGCTGTTACTACCAGGTGACAAAGGAACAGCTACTGAACGTGGCAGCAGGATGATGATGTGCTAATCGGCACAGATAAGTCGAACGATAGACGGTAATTTTTTGTTTACGAGAAGAAAAGAAAGGACTTGCTACGTATTTGCTCCAGCTGCTGAAACCTGAAGCTTTTACGGGCCGGTAGCAGGCAGGTCGATGAGGTCAAGATTTGCCAAGGCAGAGGGCAGAGCATTGAATAGATATGCTACCGGATGCACGAGGAAATAGCTAGCGGTGCAGGTGAACTCATCAATGGCTGTACAAGCATAGAATACAATGCGGCGTGTGTACGGCCACGGTTGATGAGAATACTAGCAGGATACGGAGATTTTTATCTCCTTCGACAAGGGGTTCGAAGGCGATTGTCAATGCAAAGCAAGATGTTTACCAAAAGGGATAAAAACCGAGAAAAAAGCCCCTCAAGCTCTTCAGAAACAGCACTAATGTTCCTTCCTGATGTCATCCTCACTCTTTTTTCTTAAAGGAAATACGGGAAAAGAGGCCAACCAAAATAAAGAACCACATAAATTAAAGCAAGCAAGAGCACAGCAAACTACTAGAAGAATACTTATGATGAAGCGTGGGACGGAGGGGGCGTTAATTACCTCTCATGAAGACACTGCACTCCATGCCGTAGCCTGCAACGAGCAACAGCACCAACACAATGAGCAATGACAGGTAACTGAGAAGCTAAGTACAGAGATAACTGAAAACTTACAGCTAAGGTCGTTAATTAGAACGCGTGCCGCGCTGTGCTGAGCCAGTGACTTACCGTGGCAGAGGAAGACGAGCGCCTTGGGCGCCGCCGCGGCGGGCAGCCAGCCGCAGGTGAAGAGCTGCACGCCCCTCGAGCTCCTCACGTACTCCTGCTCCGTCCGATCCAATCCACGGCGGCCCAGCCACGAGCACACGCGCAAAAGGAAATCAGGAAGGAAATCTCCGGGCGAAAAAAGAACAAGGAAACCGACGAGCAAGCGGCCGCAATGCGCGGGGCGGGGTCCTCTCACCTCGTGGTACTCGACCTCCATGTCTGCTCCACGCGCGGCCGACGCGCCCCGCCGAGAAGGAGAAGAGCTTGCCGCACCGCGGATGCTTGTGAGATAGCAGGCGCGCGCGCGCGAGGAGAAGAGGAAGAACCGAACGCTCGCGTGGCAGGCGACGCGAGGCGAGGCGTCTGGTCCGGTTTGTAAAGGTGGGGGACGGGCGGACGCCGGGAACGGAAGGATTAAACGGGCGCGCGCGGGGCCCTGCCGCTTCGGTTTCGGAGTTGGGATGCGGCTGTGATTCTTGCTGGGGTGGGAGACGAACGAGTCGGTTGCGGACGACGAGGAAGCAGTAGCAGAGCAGGGCTAGGCTACACCCGAGAACGAGGAAAGGAGATGCATTATTTATTATTCTCTCCAACCCTTAGAGTAAAATTAATAATACAGTCGGCCACCAGCTGCAAATAATTTTGCAGTCTATTTCTCAACCCACTCCTACAACTCTGATCTCTTCACCATTAATTCATACTCCACTTGCTTTTCATAAAAATTTCTTAGTTGTTGTGTCGAAACCGGTTGCAAGCTTACAGCCCGCTCCTCCTCTCTCTCTTCTCTTCTCTCCTCCACCTCAATATTCAGCCTCCTTGCAGAATGTTATAATACTTGCTTTTATATTCTTCAACGTCCCTTGACATGATGCAACTAGAATTGTAGGTCGTCTCTTGACATGACGCAACTAGAATTGTAGTTCGTCTCTTGACATGGCGCAACTGTGTCCAATCTAGTCCGACGAGAATTCGAGTTGGGATGGTTTTAATTTTCATACTCTAGTTTGAATATCCATATGAAATTAGATATACTCGAATACGAACATGATTAGAATCTGGATTAGTTTGTATATCTTTTTTCTCTATTCCAAATTATAGGTCATTTTAATAAATGTATGTAGATACATATTTTAGTTATGCACCTACATATATACTATATCTACGTATATAGCAAAAAATTATATATCTAAATTTATTAAAACGATCTACAATTTGGAACGCAGAAAACGCAGAGAGTAGTTTATATGCTTGTCTGCAGATATTAATTTGTGTTACTAATAGTTTTGGGTAAACAGAATCGTACCGGTAGAGATCAAAATCAATATTTAGGCATTTCAACCGCTGGTATAATTAAAATTATACACAATTAAATAGTATTCTAATTATAAATTACACAACAGGAGTGATATTAACTATTGAATACATCATTAGTCAATAAAATACAGTGTGGGCTATATATTAGAAACATTATAGTGTCAAGTTATAATTAGTCATATAGACAAATTTAGAATACTTTCAAAATAAGTCTACTTGTACAACGTTTAAATAGTTTATACTTTAAAAAGTTGAATATGCTCTATTCAAAATTTAAATTGAATATTATTGGCCATATATTAACTAAAATTAATATATTTAGTAATATTCTAAAGCAAATAAATTAGTTGTATTAAATCAATACTACATATGATTAGCCATATCAAAATTAGTACTATTAGCCATGGGTCATAGAGACAAACTTTCAACTTTTAAATTGTTAAACTTTAAAAGTTGAATACGAGCTATATTGAAATAGTTTTAAAATAATATAGTTACATACTAAAGAATGTCTGAGTGGTGAAAATACTACTTGGATCCACAGTCAAGAGTCAGATGTAGAAGCTAAAACATAGCCTTAACACGTACTTTATTATTTACAAATATCACGGATCATATAGGATATCCATCCATATCCATATTTCCATATATGAATTCGAATTTGCATACAAAAATTTGATTGAAACAAATTCAGATACATCCATTTTAGTGTCCAATTTAAAAAGGATGCAGATATCGGTATCCATATTTATGTTTTAGCATATACGGATATCAATAATTTTGATAGTTGCTAACCATTTTCTGGTTCACTATAGGAGTATTAGTAAAAGGGAAAAATCTTGTTTATACCTTCGAACTATCATAAAAGTTCAATTTTCAATCTTAAACTATAAAAGTAGATAACGAGGGTCATCCAACTATCAAAACTGGCCAAGTTTAGCCCTTTGGGTGGTTTCAAATGTGGTTTTATATTTTTTAAAATAAAAATTCTAGTTAGATCTAAAAAATGAAAACTAATTTATTTTAAATTAGAAAATATAAACTAGTACCAATTTTTTTAAAAAATGTAGCCTATCTACTATTACTTTACTTGAATCATATTTATTAAAAAATAATGGGTATAACTACAAGCAAACAAATGCTGGTGCTCGTTTCATATTTTTATTTAAAATAACTAACTTATGATCTTTTTAGTTTAAATTTAAATATTTTTAATTTTCACAAAATGAAAAACTGTCTTTAAAACTACCTAAAGGCTCAAATTTACTCGGTTTCGACAGTTGGATATCCTAAATTATCTAGTTTTATAGTTTTGAAAATCAGATTTTTGTGATAGTTAGTTCGAGGATATAAATTAGATTTTTTCCTTTAGTAAAATCAGGAGTCTGTACCTTAATCACGGTGGGAGAACAAGATTTCTCTACACCAACACTCGCAGCTGCCAAGTCAGCTAGTCGAGGTTTAATCTTTCATGGAGGGCACATGATCGTGGTCAGCTAGATCTGATCCTGCTGATTGACTCGATCTTATTAGTACCTAGACGGTCGTACCTTTTCTAGTCAGTTAGAGTAACGCCTTTCTAAATAGAAGAAATATGACATATTATAATGCGCTTGTGAGCCTCATGAAGAATAGTTCATCTTTCTTCATTTCTGATTGTCCCATTTTCGTACATAGATCAAGTTCGAAACCCCTCCAGGTGGAAAAACGCCTAGCAGCAGCTAGGCGGTGATACTCTGGATAGTGCCCGCCTAGCGCCTCCTTTTGAAACAGAGCTACTAGCATCTGACGTTGGCTTCAACTAAATTAATAGACATCACTGCAAATGTTACAAAACGGAGCTGAACAATAGCACCTTCTCATGTTATGAAACTAGTCTCTGCTGACATTGATCTGGAAACAACACGCCACAGAAAATGTACATATGGCCTACAACTGGATCCAAATCTACCTCTGCTGAAGCACCTGTGCCAAGTGAGATAATTGGCTGCATGGACACTCCGTATCGCTCCTTGTGCTTGTATCATGACAGCACTACAGCAGCATGTGGCAGCTCCAAGGGTCTAGCAGCTCAGAGTTCTCCCAACAAGAATTGCAATGAAGTCAGATCTTGTTTGAGCCAGGGGAGCGCCAGAGTACGGGTTGAGTGAGTCCTGACACTTGATGGCAGATAGCATTTTGCAGTTATGCAAATCTCCAGTAATAAGTTTAACAATTTTCGTCATTGGAAACATACTGCAGAACGAAGACATATTCCGAACTGCAAAGGCTGATAATTGACAAACCTCAATTTATGGCTCCTCATGCAAAAATGACCAAGGACCCCATTTCCATAGCAACCTGAGGTTTGCCCAGTGAGTTCACTAATTAATATCAGCGTATAAAAAAGTATCCATTGCATCAATGAAAAAAGCAAAAAAGATTTCAAGGTGTTCCTTTTAATAAGCAACTCCAAAACTGTGCCTTTACCAACCAGAGGGTGTGTTCATGAAATGAAGAAATTGTTAGATAACCATATGCAGCCAGGTCCCAGTTGATGCGCAGAAAATGACATAAAATTCACCTACCACGCTGATGGTTTGAAAACGTGTCACAAAACAGTCAGGATCTCTGAAAGATCAAAGAAAAAACAATGCTTGCTGGCATTGATGTACGCTGTTCCTCGTGACCAGCATGGCAGGCAGTCTTCAACGGCTACTATTATCGATTTCACTTCTAAGCCAACATCGATCTTAATGAAATTAGTTAAACCACGCACACGAAAAAAGGGAGATAGTTACATGTCACATAACAGCACAATATGTTTATTATAAAATAGAATAGAAAAGATAATAAATTTCAGAATCATAAATGAAAATAGAATAAAAAACGTTATCACCTCAAGATGCCTGCAGCCATGCGCAACCCCATGAGTGTAGTCAAACCAACCCAGACTCCAGCCAAGCCGAATACAGATGGAGCCCATAACAGGACCAGTGATGACATGACCCCGACCGCAATCTATAGGAAGAGAATTCAAGAAATCAGTGAACAACTGAAAAACCAAAGGATACCAAAAGCTAGTGAGCGATAGTTCACATACAGTAGCTTGAGCAACATAGTCAAAATCTGATACACCGTAGTGTAGACCATCAAAGATGAATGCCAGGGCATTAATTGGTTGACTGGCACAGACAAACTGAAACGAAAGTTAACATTAGAAAAATGCAGATTACATAGAAACTAACAGTAATGTTGGAAGGTTTACCAATGCACATGATTTGACAACCATTAGGACCTCTTGGTCACTGGTAAATAGTCTAGCTATATTGCCAAATGAGGCATACAAACCAACAGCCAAGGCTAATCCACTAACTACTCCTATCTGCAAGAGAGAAAAATATACAAGAATAGTAAGAACGTGCAACCATATCATAAACTAAATTTAAATAAAAATAAGTGAAATACAATCACCTGCAACGCAAACATTGCTATCTTCTGAACCCTTTTGTAGTCCACTATTGCATAAGAGCTTGCTATTAGTGCCTAAAAATGAAAGCAGAGTCACTTGGACTATTGTAAATGATAGATCATCATCCGACAGCAATTCATTGGTGTCCAGGGGTTGGGGTTCGGGTATCCCCTTTATCATAAATATAGGTAAAAAATCATCAGAAAAAAATATGTAGTATACAAAAAGTTTCAGAAACCTGAAAAGTTCAATCTCAAATTCATCTTTGATGTTGAGATTCAAGAAACAAGACGTTGCAGTCAGTACATGATGAACAGTGCCAGATTGACTTCTTAAATATTTCGTTTCTTGATATTTAGGATGAATTGGAAACGAATTATTGCAGCTATACATAACTTTGTATACTGCATACATGATGTTTTGACAGATTTTTGAAACACTGCAACATGATAAATTCACAATTGGGGACACCAGCACCCCTGGATATGAAGTCTACATTAATGATCAGATCATCGAGCTAGAATAATCTCAGTATCTAATAGTATATACTAGAAGTTTGCAGGCTCTGATATAGCATAGTAGGCTGGTAGGGCTAAGGAAAACCAAAAGAAAAGGGAGGATGATTTCAAAAACTGAAAATACATACCTGGGCAGAAACAGCTAAAGCATCAGCAAGCAAAGACACAGCAAGCCATACTTGCAAACAAATCTGATGAGCAGCCATAGCTGTTGGGCCTTGTCGAGCAGCCATTGATGTACCAATGGTCATAGTTAATAGAATTGAGAGAGTTCTCCCCAGCAGCATACCACCTACAAATTCCAAGAATACATAGATAATGAAAGTAAAAAAGCCAAAAGAATACAGAAAACAAGAAGAAAATAGGAAAACAGAGCATGAGCATATTTGTGCCCAGAAGGTTGACATGAGATCTGAAAATACTATGCTGTAGGCCTGGATTTTATCACTGACAGCATACTTTATGGTGCTTGGCTGCTTGCAAATACTGGCTTTGTTTTATAGTAGTATTAGTCACACAGTAAATACTCCTCCTAAGTCCTAAAAAACAGATAACTAATTTGAAATGGTTTCAAAGACGCAAAGAGCACAAATGGATACTTTTATCACAATGTCCATAGTCCATACTCCATATATCAATGTGTTAGCTCATTTATTCTGGGTTATGGCGAAGATATAAAAGTGGCCAGAGAATGAGGACTTTATAAAGGCCAATAGTCTTCAGCTAGAACATAGGCACTCGACTACTCTTTTTTGTTTCATAGATTTGAGTTGGACCAAATTAAATGCATCGTGCTGCCAGAAATGGAATTATGAATGGTTCCAATTTCTAAATTAACCAAAATAGTTCAAATCACCAATCTGATAAATGGCACAATGTGTATAATAAAAGATACTATAAAAGCCGGTAAACACACATTATGAAGAAGTTTAATACAGAATGCACCCCAGCTGAACAAATTGACTAGCGGAGTAGCAGCATCAAAGGTTTACCAGATTTTAGATATCCACCGAACTCTAACTGGTCTAGTCTCGGAGGAAGTAGAACTGCTCTTTTACTAAGAGACCGAATAAGAAGAATTGTAATAATGTACCTGCACCAAGATTGGAAATGATCTTAGACAGACTCAAATTGTAGGCACCAGTAGCCACAGCTCTCAGGGACCTAAACTTTATGAGTACAAAGTACAACAAATAAGAACTTACTGGGACACAACAGTAGAAATTGCAGCTCCAGTTATGCCAAGCTGAAAGCCATATATAAGTAGAGGAAGAAGGACTACAGCAGAGAGATTGCCCAATCCTAAAGATTATGAAAATGATACAGGCATCATGAAATGAAACTTGCTTATGAACAAAATCCACATTTAAAGCACAAAGGAGCAATTATGTGATATTTCACAACACAGCAGATGTAATTACTGCAGATAAATATAAGTAAGAACGGTAAAAGAAATGTAAACAAAAAACAGGAACCTGGCTAGCTACTATACAAGTATACAATGCAAAAACACACCCCACCATGCACGCATTCAGCCAATTCCAGTCGTTTTCACCAACACGGAGCTACTACAGGGTACAGGCCAAGCTAGCTGACTCAAACCGCGGACAGAATTGACTGAGTGCAGCTACGGTGGGGGTTTTTGCAATGGAGCCAAGTAGAGGGGTGGGCCTTTGCAACAAAACGCCTTGTGTGGGGATCCCAAAATCAGACTGACAATGGAATGAATTTTACAATTTTCCATAGAAAAAAGGGGGAAGGAAATGCAACATATAATATTTCTCGGTAGTTACCTATATAAAACACTGGAGTCTTGGTATCCTTGAATCCCCGAAAGATACCTTGGACTGCCAACATAAGCACATTTGCAGGGGCTCCCAGAGCTCTCAATGAAAGAAAGAGTTTTGCAGGCTTATACATTGGAGAGACCTGTGCAAAGACTAGTCTGAGATATCTAGCTAATTGCAACAGGTGCAAAAGTACTTGTTCTGTATCCAGTCAAAGAGTCATTGCAAATTCTATTGTCTATAACATAAAGTAAAAATATGGTGATAAGAATCATAATCTAAACATACAGGTGACACGCCCATTAGTTTAAGAAACAATCCTGATCCTAGGAACAATGCTAATGCTTCAATTACACCAATTCCAGCAGCTAATATCAAGGCAGATGATACAGATGTAAGCTCCAATTTGCCTGCAATGATATCAGAAATCAAATCTAACACCTGAATCATAAAGCAAGTATATACATAACTATATGTTAAGTTGAAAAAATTGGCATTTATCTGATGATTAAGCTACCTGAACTAGGATGCTTGATAGCACTCTTAGAAATATCCTCTGCCACAAATGAAGTCGCAATGCTCAACAACGGTATGTTGAAGATCTTTGACACAATATTAAAAATCGATACACCAATACCAGCCGAAGCCAATTCCAATGCACCTTTCAGAACATATGCTAAAGGTGAGCAACAACTAACAGATGCTTTCATGCAGAAAGTAAAGGATACAATACATTTCTCCAGAAGACCAGGCATGTACATAGGTGATTCTCTAACATGCATAAGGTTCTGCATGGTATTTCACAAAGTCCACAATCTCCTACAGAAAAATGTGCTTCTGTAACTGCCACACTAGGGCCAGAAGAATCTGTAGTTTCTAGTGAGTAGTGGCCATGCAGGAGACGTAAGGCGGTATGCTAGCACATGGATGAGTTCATGCAGTAATATGCCTATTCCTTACAAATCAAAATAGAAAGAGGCATGAAATGGGTTGATATACAGCACTACTGTGATATTCCAAATAGTTGCTTATTGATAGAGAGTGAAACAGTAGTACTATTTGATTTCAGTCATACTGTATTGTAGCTAGTGTTGCAGTTACAGTATATTTCTTCCAGATTTTCCTTTTTTTAGAAAATAGTGCCACTGAGTTGGGTGTCGCTACCAGATTATTTTACATAAGGACAAAATCTACTTCTACCAAAAACAGAAGTACCAAGAATAAACTACATTGGATGGATTATGGCAATAAAACTTAAGCAGTCAATCTGGCACACAGTGAAAGAAAACAAAATATAGCAGCAAAAAGGAGGTACCTAATCTACCAATGTATGCAGTCTCCATAAGTTGCGCCATTGGATCAATAGCTTGACCAAAGACTGCCGGTAGAGCTAGAAGAATTAGCTCACTTCTGACACCCACAGAATTCAGGCCACTGTTTATTCCTCGGATTGTTACACAAGGCACAAATATGTCAATTAATTGTAAAGACTACAATGGTTGTACAAATCAAAGTCAACATGGCAAAAGCAGGTCAAACTTAGCAATTGTTCGTTACTTTAACTGGAGATGGATGATTCAAAATAGAATGATGATGATACGCCAGTAGATAGACATTGGTATACAGAGCAATATAGCTGTGGCCTAGAGTCTAAAGGGCAAGAGACATGTGAAAATCAAAGCAGTAGTATGGACGCCCGTTTACATATAATGGAACAGACAATCTTACATGACAGCCTCCTTTGCAGCAGCGAAAGAGATGTTGTCGCTTGGTTGAAGGCTTTGATCAGCATCGTCAGGACTGTATCCTGGCAGTGACTGGCCACTGGCGAGAGGGATGGTGCGCCACTGCCTCGTAGAATGCCACCCCCGCAGCAGGAGCAACTTTGCACGGTTGGTTGATGGTGAAGCGGTGATTCTGCTGTTTGCTTTGTTACAAAATATGGAAGAACAAGCAAGCCTAGTGGGTGAACGAATCGCTGGGTGCGCAGAGACATGCGCACTAAGGTGGTGCAGCATTGTTGCCTTGATGTCTGGATCGGGTGCTTAGACTATCTGCGCATTCTTCTATCTGCAATGTGAAGGAGGGGAGGGCACAGCTAAATGAATCGAGCAATCAGAAAATTGCTGGCATAGCCGATTGAATTTTGACAAGCAAGCAGATAGGACCTAGGTACACATATACAACCGATAATTATGCAAAAAAAAGATCGAAGTTAGTTATGTGTATACTTCATGCATATACATGTAATTGGGTCCAATTGGGTCAGATCCGAACACAAATAGCTTACACTAGGGTTTGGGGTGCTTTGTTTCGCACGGCAGGAACCGAAGGGGAGGGGAGGGACGGGCATACCTTGTGGAAGCTCGTCGCCGGCGAAGGGCCCGACGAACACCTACCTGGCAAAGGGCGGCGCCCGGTCGTCTCCTAGTCTGCTCCGGCTTGCTGCTCCCTAGTCCATTTCATGCCCCAACAATTTCAATCCATATCGGCTTTGATATTTACTTGGCAGTTGGCACAAGGTTGAGAGCGAGCAGAGACAAGAACGGAAACAGCATGGTTTGTTTCGTTTCCAGCAGAAAAGCTAGTGGATAAGATGAGGACAGCATCGTCTTTTCATATACTCCTATACGTGTATTTTCCCTTTAGCTTTCTGGTGTTTTTTTCAAGGAGATAACGATTCTCATATTCATCTAGAACTTTTTTTCCGTGGATTACATGGCTATGCAAACGTTATAAACGTTTTGAAAACTTGTAAATTGTAATTAGAGTATAAAATGCTCCCTAGATCTCCAAATTTGTTGCATTTACAGCAGATTACTCATCTCTCTTCTTAATACTAAAAAGTTATCCCTTTTTAATAGGGGTTCTCCAGCAGAATACCAATCTCTCTTCTTAATACTAAAAAGTTATCCCTTTTTAATAGGGGTTCTCCAGCAGAATACCAATTCCATCCCTACCAAAATATTTTTTGGTGATCCTAAAAGCACACCGCCCTTTTGCTCAAATGCAAGGGATTCCTCCCTCTACCCTATGTATTGAGTAATTTGCTATAACACTTGCTATCAAAATTATAAAAAGTGTTATTAGTAGTGAAGAGAGAAAATATATATGGTATAAGAGATCAATAATCTGCTTGAGATACTCTTAGGTCTGCAAACTCTCAAAATGTGTATTTGGGTTTCTAAACTGTGTTAAGGGTCCATCTCAGATCCCAAACATGCTACGAGAGCATCTAAAATCGACGTGGCATGACCCATAGCGCCACGCTGGTAAACATTTTAAAAAGCTCCCCTAATTTCTATCCTCATTCACTTAACGTCCTCTCTCTCCTCTTCTCAACCCCCCCCCCCCCATCTCATGCTTGTCTCACCCCCTCCTGCCCGAGCTTCCCGACAGCTTCCGGCCGTAGCCTGGGCGCTGGCCTCGGCAGCAGCTCCTGCCATAGCTGGCCACGGCGGCTACGCCGGCCTTGGTGTAAGAAACATGGCTCCATTCTCAACCCCCCCCCCCCCCCCCATCTCATGCTTGTCTCACCCCCTCCTGCCTGAGCTTCCCGCCGTAGCCTGGGCGCTGGCCTCGGCAGCAGCTCCCGCCATAGCTGGCCACGGCGGCTACGCCGGCCTTGGTGTAAGAAACATGGCTCCATTAGGTTATAATTGTGATTTTGGTTATTGACTGATTTTGGTTATTGAGTGACAACATAGTCAATGGGACTAATAAGTTTGTAAACTCTAGATTTGTAGGATTTCTAGGTCCTATGGATGGAGCTAATCCATATACAAGACAATCCAAATTGCTGTCAAGGTGTCCAAAGTGAAGTGGAAAACCAAAGATAGAATATATTTGGGGTTTCCAAATGACCGTAGCAACGATTTGGACAAGGTGCAGCAGAAAACAGGTGACTGATTTAACCTACGCCCCTAGATTTGAACTGACCGGTGCATTGGAGAATTACTACTATGATCAAGATAATAACACCGGTTGAACCGACGCTGTAAGAAGGGAGACGTCGGTGCAATGAAAAGGCATGGCGATCAAGTGGAGAAGTGCTAGAGGTACTGGTTGAACCGAAACCCTAGAGTTAAGCGTCGGTGCATTGGTAGTTTATTGATACAGAGCATTTCAAGCGGCAGAAGGCTTCGAGGAACAAATCCTTCAGCACCGGTTGAATCAACACCTGTCGGTGCAAGGCGTTGGTGCAATGACATTAGCAGAAGCGGACAGTTGGAGTTCAACGGCTAGCAGGCAGGCACAGTGTGATCGGATAAACCGACACCTATGACTAGTATAACCGATGCTTTATACTTTTTCGGGCAAAAGCATGCAACGACTATGTGCTGCCCTCTAGCCTATATAAATGCCGCACCTGGGGTCATTTGAGGCTGATGGAGTTCATATAAAGCGCCCATACTCTGAAGGAGTTTTCCTTCTCCAAGCCATCCAAGAGCTCATTGATCAAATCCTTAGGCATTAGCATAAGCTTTGTGAGTGATAGTGCTAGATTAGCTCTAGTTAGAGTGAGAGAGCAAGGTGTAGATGTCTTGTGCTTGTTTTTGAGTGAACCTCAGCATAATCTCGATGTGCCGGGCCCTTGGAGTCTTCGTGGCTCGTCGGCAAGTCTTCGACCCTCCGGTTTGGTGTGGAGCGGCGACGGCGGCTTTGTTTGTGTGGGGAGGGGGGGGGGGGAGACCCCTCCTTAGTGGGAAGCTTCGTGAAGACGGCATCAAGGTGGCTGGGATACTTGGCGTGAGCCTTAGTGGACGAGCCTTTATGGCAAGTCAAGAGGAGTCCCGAAAAAGACTCGGTGATCGGGAAGCAATATTCTTCGTAAGTGCTTCAACAATATGGACTAAGGGTGACTTAGTGTCTACCGATACTACGGGATAAATTCTTGCATCAAGAGTTTGCTTACTCTCATCCCCTCCTATACGTTTCCGCATTTTACTGTTGCAATTTGTGTGCCTTTACTTTCTTAGCATAGTATCTTACTAGGATGGCTATAGGTTGCAAAACTTATTTTAGGATGAGGGTTTCACACTAGATGAACCGTAATTGTATATCTAGATAGCATGATATAGTTTATGTTTCTATATAAATTAGCTTTAGAATTGCCTAATTCACCTCCTCCCTCTCTTAAGTTAAGTTACGAGCACTAATTTATTTCGCTTGACACCACGGCCATGCGGGCTCCCTCAGGCAGCGCGGCTCCCGCCATTGCCGACCTTAAATAAGAAGAGATATTTGGACGAAGATTTCCTTATAGGAACTCGATCCAATACTCCCTTCTGTACGAATCATCATGTCTTGTTGACCGGTGGTAGTACTTTGACAATATGTACGTGCTCAGCTCAAGGTAAGGTCAATCCTTAAAAGAAAAAAAAAGAAAAAAGCTGAGGTCGATAGCCAAACAAGCCTTAAATTAGGGTCTGTTAGGTAGCATTCCACTCCACTAATTGCCTCGTGTGTGCTCGGTTGAATGCACGTATGCTTGGACGCCGCTAGTTAGCGCGCCCGACCCGCTCGCGAGAGCCTGAGGGCTGCTCCCTTACGATCCCCCGCGTGGCACCCCGAGCTACCCCAGGACGCTATCCCGGGATGTACACGCCGTGTAGCGCTACCGCTGAGCACGTCGCGGTGCACTGGTGCCCTGATGGTAGCCCGGTGGTCCCAAGCCGCCGGTGACGGCTCTGCTCGGGGTGGCAACGGCTTCGTGATGACAATGGCCACCCCAGGCAACTGCCCCGAGTTGCTGTCGACCGCACCTAATTTCGCGCGACGACGACGGTGTCGCATCAGTCGTTGGCGATGGCGCGTGGCACAACACGATGATGACCCCATGCCACAAGGACGGCGCCAGGACCACGGCCACAATGCGGGCGGCGATGTCGAGATGGACGCGACGACGGCAACACGTAGATGACGCCGAGCGCCACATGGTGATGGCAATATCCTTAGACGGAGCTGCATACCGGGGTCTTGCCTTGAGCAGCTTCCTAGAGCAGTCGGGCTGACACGACCTCAGGTAGCCGAATCCGAGCATGCGGACCCCAAGGTGCGGCGTCCGTGCAAACTGCTCGCGCCTTACCGGCACACATGATAAAAAGCTAAGTATTTAATTAACTAGGCTCTGATCTATCTTCCTTTCATTTTGTTCCTTGAAGCTTTCCTGGTTGTTATGATGAAATTAGGAGGGAGCACCAGCACATGTGAGGGCCGAACGTGGCACTAGCATGCCGCGGCTCCCAGGGTGTCCGGGCGCGTCCCCACTCGGGCCCTGGGGCACGTACTGCTGCCGCCCTGAGAACACGTACACGACTGCTTTGCCCACACGACCCCGGGCCCGGGGGCTACTCGCAGGAGCTCTCCTTGCCAAATACCATGCAAGTTATCCCGGGAACCTCGGAGGCCTAGGCTCCCAGCGGGCCACATCCAGGAGTCGACCGACCAACGCAACCACGCACCTCCTCTGAGGAGCAAGCGCCATGCCGGCTGTGGCCCCAGGCTGACAGGAAGAGCCCGACGACATGCGGGGGCCGCCTTGAGATGCCAACTGAACTCGGGACAGCAATGACTCCAAGCAAGCCGGCAACTACCCCGGGTGGCGACCTCGAGTTACCGGCGGCCGCACTTAACATCACGCAACGATGTCGCCGCTGCTGCCACAGACGGCACCGCGACAAGCGAGTCAAGGCCGAGTAGCGGCGACGCCGAGGCATCGGTACCGGCAACACATGCGCGAACGACGCCAAGTTACGGGCAACCGCGATGGCCTCCGTGCGCCGAGCTACGGCCCAGGCTCTTAGCCACGCGCAGTCCCCTGAGCAGCAGTGTTGGCACAACCCCAAGCCACCGAACCAGAGTTGACGAGCCACGGGATGCGCTGACCACGCAAGCTGTCCCCATGGTTGCACGTCGCTGATGACCCAAAGTCCAGAAGCTAGGTGGTTAATCAGTTATTAATTACTCAATCATCCATCTCCCATTGCTTGAATCTTTTGGCGTGAGCATGCACATCCATGAGCGCACTCATGTAAGTACACGCGAGCTCACCGTTGTCCCATGTTGTTCTCGCAAGGGCTCATGCCCCGCGCACGCGGCTGTTAGCTCAGCGCTGCACTGCCTAAGCTCAGTCCACGCGTTCAGAGCAGCTCAGGACGACAGCGACAGCCCAAGGTAGCACGGGACCAAGCCCTCAGAGCCACGCAGTTGCACATCCTCGGTGATCAGACTTCACCTCACCAGCCCCACGAGAGCTTCCGAGCTCGCGCAGCAACACGACCTTGCACAACGACAACAATGGCAACGGTGATGCCAAGCAACGGAAACACAACACGATGGCGATGACCATACGTTGTAAGTTGCAGTTCAATGAAGAGTCAATTCTAAATTCCTAACCAAAGCCAACTCCGGTCGCACTAAAGCCCGCTCCGGCAGCAAAGCCGACTCCGGTTGCACTAAAGCCCGCTCTGGCGGGAAAGCCGACTCCGATCGCACAAAGCCGACTCTGGTCGCACTGAAGCCCGCTCCAGCGTCAAAGCTAACTCCGGTCGCACCAAAGCCTGCTCCGGCTGCAAAGCCGACTCCTGTCGCACTGGAGCCCGCTCCGGCGGCAAAGCCGACTCCGGTCGCACTAAAGCCCGCTTCGGCGGCAAAGCCGACTCCGGTCATACTAAAGTCCACCTGAGGGCTTGCACGGACGGAAAGCCAACACATATGTACATGAGGCTTGATGCATTTGCGTACCTCATGTACGTATCCCTGATACGCCTATGCATGTCATTATACTAATCGCACTGCCAAACCAGCCGCATACATGTGCCTCCGTATGCGAGGTGCGCGAATGGATCACTGCACTCGCGTACAACATGGTTGGCAGCTTCCTAGGCATGTATGTGCAATCTTGTTTTTCAGTGACTATCCCCAGTGGACACGCTTGAGCTAGGGGTAGGGCCCCACCATGCACGGTGCCATGACCAAAGGCTATCCCGGGCTCCCTGACAAGGCCGCATGGATGCCCCCAGTTCCCCGCATCTCAGGTGGCTGCTCCTTGAAATCCGAACCCATGCAGTTTGACCATCATCTACCTCAAAAAGAAGAGTGGCCCCACGCCCGACCTTCGGAGTCCTTGGCCACATATGGGGCCGGGGGCTACTGTCGGCACCAAGGGAACGGGGTCCCCTGTGCAAGTGATTACTGGAGACACTTGCCCGCCACACGAAGGACCCCGGGATACTACTACGAAAGGACCTCGAGATGCTGGGTCACAGGGTAGGCCCGCCTGACTCTTAGGTCCCGGGAGCCCGAAGGACCCTGGGATACTACTACGAAAGGACCCTAGGATGCTGGGCCACAGGGTAGGCCCACCTGACTCTCTGGTCCCGGGAGCCCGAAGGATCCCGGGATACTACTACGAAAGGACCTCGGGGGAACAGAAAGCTGACTTCGCTCCGAAGGAAGCGCTCTGATAGCCGACAAGGTAGGCGGCACTAAATAGCCCCCTGCATGCTTGCAGGTGGATGGCCTGCATGCACCAAGATAGGACCAGACCAAGGAGAACTCCTCCACGGGAATACATGCATGCATGAGCCACATGAAAGCATGTGCCCAGGTATATGCACCTGTACGCATTAAAAAATAAGGCCCATGCATGAAGGGCACGTCAGTTGTAGCGGCAACACCTCATTGGTTCTCTGTGTATAGCCCGTTATAGGGATCCCTCTTAGATTATAAAAGAGGAGACCCGGGGCAGGGAAGGGGGCGGCTGGCTCGAAAAAAATATTCCAGAGCAAGAGAACGAGCTCGGCTCCTGTGTACTCCCTAGTTCATGTACACCCACAAAATATACAAAAAAGCAGGACGTAGGGCTATTATCCTTTGATATGCCCGAACCTAGGTAAAAATCTCTATGTGCTCACCATACGTGCTGCCCAAGGGGGTCAGCACAATCAGCCCCTGGCCAAATCTCTAAACAGAGGTTCGATGAATCCCGGCTCGCGGTTCTCACCCACCGTCAGACGCCGACGAGCTCCTCCACCACCTCGACGACTTCTTCCTCATCGGAGACCTAGGAGAAGTCCATCCCCAAGCTTTTCCTTCATCTTCCCCAAGACCTCAAGGATGAACTCGACCCGATCTACACCGATGCCACTCTACGCCAACAAGTGGCCCCTTGCTCGTGCTCTACTTGTCGACGGTGAGCTCCCCTCGCCGTTCCCCTTCCTTCTTTTGTCCTCAATCAAGCTCCCTAGCCTATCCATGACTTTTCACCATTGATAACCTAGAGCTTTAGAGATTCCATGCATCTCAAATCTACTAGCCAAGTTGAGTTCCCCATTTCCTTAAGAACTCATAGGAACAAACGCACTCAAAACCATTGCCGGATGTGCCGCCAGCAATCTCGCTGGTGACCCTCGGCCGATGAGCGGATGGTCCGCCACCTTCGGTCGGACAGTCCGCGAGTCATGGCCTAGCACACCGAGCTTCTGCACAAAAATACGCCCCCAGAATTTTGTAGGGCGGACTGTCCGCCACCCACTACCGGATGGTCCGCAGTTCACTTCTAACTTTCACACAGAACCGAGTCATTTCTAGAACTCACCCCAACCTTGTACGGCGGACGGTCCGCTAGTCTACACCGGACGGTCCGCAGTACTGTAGTAGCACAATAGGCAGACTAGAATCTTAAGCATGTATCATCTTGCATAATTCATATAAAATTGAATATAGCTCCGGTTGATGTGAAACAAAATTTGTTGGCTTTGTAATGATGTTCTCTACTTGTTAAAAATAAGTTTTCTCCCAAAATAATTATATTATTTCCCAGTTTATTAAATATGTGTCTATCATGTTAATTGCATAATTAATTCTTTGTTAGTCCAAAAATTATGAAACCAATTTTGCTAGCTTCCTTATGGAATGTACTATCCTTTAGATATGTTTTTTATATATGAATTATTTCTAGATTTGTGCAGTTTAATCTATGTTTGTTTCAACCTAGTTAACTTGAAAATTGCACAATAAATACATATTTCCCTCTAAAATTGTGGATCCAATTTTATTAACTTTGTTTAACCTTTATATACTTCTCGAAATTGATAAAACCCATGTAATAGTTATACATTCATATGCTTTATAATTTATTGATTAAGAGGTTGCTACTTAGTTGAATGTCTGACCAATTATTTTTATGATGCTCCTAAAATCATGAAACAATTTTGTTAGTTAGCTACGGCCATGATGATATGTTTTGTTAAATGTTAGCTTTCATTAGATGTTTGTAGAAGGATACAAATTTAGATATGTTTGTTCTAGAACTAATTTATTTGCAAAATTCCTACCGAATCAATTATGCTCATGTGAGCTATCAACTTTCCTTTCTTAATTAAAGATAAATGTGATATGCTTGATTATTACAAATTTCCATGATAACACTTACACTGATGATGCTTGTCTTAATTAAATATGATAAACTTAGCTAGTTGCTCATATGTAGAATGATGTTATTATCTTAACTAAGATGTGATCTTGCTAGCAGTTACCAGTTAATTATTGAATTATCTAAATTTGGCTATATTGATGTTATGAACTTGTGTTAGCATGCTCTAGTACTCTATGTTTATAACCCTAACTAGTTCATGTGATATGTGTACAACCCACTTGTCATGTTTTCTCCTTCTAGCTCTAGAATAACCTATACTAGGTAAAGTATGTATGTTTAGACTTCTCAAATTAATTTGCTTAGCCATGCTTAGCTTACGGTAGAAGTCGAGAGATGGCAAGGTCACCATCACACGCGACTATAGGACGTTTGTCTAAATATATACTTGAGTAGATGACAAGAATTAAAACATGTGCAAGGTATAAGCAAGTGAGATAAGACCATGTTGGGAGTGGAATCCAAGTGGCATAGGCTTGCTTGAGTTGGTTAAGGACCGACGTATCAACGCGTTGATACTTGAGCATTTTTTTTCGTACAAACCACATGCTTAAATATGGTAATGGTAAGCTAAGTACCATACGCGCACCCTTCACTAAGCGGATTCGGTGCGGTTTGTGATGGGGTGTAGTCGGCGGTTCCGTTGCACCTGTCCATCCCGACCGTTCGTTCAAAGTCAGGGATGGATATGCAAACGGTTGGCACGTGAATTATTTCTTACGGACCGACGGGTCATATGGCCTATGGTTTCATGTTGTGTGGGAAAGTTGTACACCCCTGCAGGGTCTTAATATATTGCAATAGCTGCGATCCCGGTCAAAGAGCACGCTCTTGTACTTTGACTTTAACGTAGAGTTCGGTGAAGGGCTTATGGAAGATTGAGCTCGTGATTACATGATAATTTTACTTATGCAATTGTATTGGTGCTTGATATAGGAATGTAGATGCCATGTCTTTTGCTTATGCGCTTGATCAATTATGCTCACATTTTTTTATAGATTAATGTTAAAAGTTGACTAGACTCATGCATCCACCAAATGTATAGTATTATGGATAAGTCCTGCAAGTACGAAATGTACTTACGGTGTTGCCGTTAAGTTGTTTTGCAGGTTTTCTTCTATGGAGTGACAACCACGTTCATCCCGCCGGAGCCGGCAATGTAGATTTATGGTAGAAGTTACTCAAAACTATGCAAGTGGTGTCTTATAGGCAATGACATCATTATTGCAAATTAATATTCTCTACTTTTCCACTGCGTTTTAGCTCTCAATCTAACAAAGACATGATAGGATATGCACCTAGACCTGGGATACATCTTAATTGGGAGAGAACCTTTTTAATTAGTGAAAACCTTCATGATTATATGTTATAGTTTCAATTTATGAATTTTTTGTAATATGATAAAGACTTGTAAATTAAAGTTTAAAATTTTGCTCTCATATGTATCCTTGTGATGGTTGCTATGATGTACAAACGGTATGCGAGTTGTTCCTGGGCGATGCTCTAAGGCGCATACCGGGGACTACCGGGATTATTTCGCTTAAGTTGGATTCATCAGTGGACGATAACCTAGTTTAGTCGAGATAATTTGGGTGGTTCCTCATAGCGTGGTATCAGAGTTTGGTTATGGAAGAGAACCCTAGATAGAGTAGTTGGTTGGGTAAATAAAACATAATAACATACACTTAGTGACCAACTTTACCACTAAATATAATTTTAATTTTCTAGGTCTATCCTTCTCTTTTGCTTCTTACCTATCCTATAGCTATTATTGTCTTGTTCTTCACCCATTGAATTGATAATTTGTTCTTAACTTGTCTTTTCTATCATGGTTTTGCATGCGTAGAGAATGTCCCTTCATCATGGTGTAACTCTAACCTTTGTATGTTGTCTAATCCTTGTTAGAGAATTCACATTATATCTCACCTTGACCTTGTCCTCTCTCTTCTAAATTCTTGCTTTCTATCTCAAGATGTGATGTGGTCGCAATGAGTAGCATTTTTTTAGTAGTAAGAATGTTGGTCTATAAGTGGAAATGAACCATGACCAATCTAGATCGCCCATAGGTGCCTTAGGGATTGGACCAAGTAATGAGGGTTCATGGTTAAATTTTTAATAAGGTTTTAAGGTATGAAAATGACTAGATGTGAGTAAGGATGAGTGTTCGTCGTGCTTCTTGCCCTATGTTACTATTAAAAAAAACTGATTTGTGTGGTATGACTCATAGATTGGATATGGGTGGTTGTGGTTTAGAAATTTCAGCAAGCACACTTTATGCATTTACGTTACAATTCATTCTATACTTTTGTTTTAATCCTTGCAACATTGCACATATGTCAAAATAAGGAGTAAAGTATTCGCCTCTCTGGTGTGAGAACATCGGGTGCTAATTCATATGGCAGTTGACTTGAGCTTTTTTATTTTCATTAATCATGTGTACTGGAAGTGAATACGTTGGCAACAACCTATGAAGGGTGTCTATGTAGAGTTCATTGCATGGGCACCACTCATGAATGTTTTAGTTGCATGAATGGTGATGTATGTGGTTGATTTATCATGTGTTGAACTGTTCCTGCTTGCTGAAATTTCTAAGAAATCATGACCATATGCATTGGTATGTATGTTGAGTCGCACTATATATGTTCTAGTGTATTAAAAGGAGTTTTATGTAGGTAGTATGCTTGCTGAAATTTCTGGAGAATGACGAGTGTGAGAATAACGTTTAGCTAGAATTGCGGTAATGTAGTCATCCTCATGTTGCATCCATCCATTTGTTTGTGTGCTGCTAATGATTTTATAAACATACATGTCATATATTTGATACTTTGCTGTCCAGAATCTATAGAAATCCTCCATTTTTGTTGTCCAAATTCTTTTACATGAGTCATTCTAACTTTCCCATGCTATCAATAATTAGATATCTTTCTCATCAATTTTTATTTCACAGATTACCTGCTAAATTGGTCCCCTCCTTGCTGTCCAAAACTTTAGAAAATATGTTCTTGGGTGATATGTGCCATTTAATTGCTATTGGCGGCTTGCTTGTGGTAGTGCCGCAACGGAACCTAGGCCCCCATGTGCGCTGCAGCCACATGGGTGTGCTGCTAGGCGCGTGCTGGTGCTCGGGTATGTGGTTGTGACATGCTACAAAGCCTTTCGGTGCACTACTTGGGTCTTGAAAATTTCTAGTGCTCTCATTCCAATATCCTAGCCTATTATTTCTAAGCTTCTATCTAATAAGGTGAGTCCCATGATCATAGCAGCTATCAATTTAGGTCCCCTCTTCTCCTTCCATCACATAAATACTGGTGTACCCGATCTTTTTATGAAGTCAACCCTTCCTAATACTCTATAGGTTATGTGTGATGTGATGACTATTTAGTTTAAATTCAATCATCCTTGTTCCCAAAGAGCCTATATGTCATCTTGAAAATAGTTGTTCCCACTCATCATGACCTTACCTAGCTAGAACTTGTAGTCTGCCTTAGGTAATTGAGCTTGGTTTAGAACTAACTACCCTCCTTATGCTAGGTGTAAGATAGAACAACACTATACATGACAGCCCACCTAGCAAGTTGTATGTATGACAGAAGTATCCTAGTCCATGTCTAACATTCTTGCTCAAAAAAAAATGCAATTATGTATTTATGTGCATTGTGCACTATAATAACATTCAAAAGCATGTGCATCCTTGCAATAATTTGCATTGTTGCACCTACACCATCTCATATATATATATATATATATATATATATATATATATATATATATATGTATATGTATGTATGTATTGCACCATTACAATCATGTGATGCATCATGAATTGCATGATGTCATGCATTGTGTTTTGATGCTATCCATTTAGGACCACTATTAATATAACTGCATTATTCTAAATAATTGCATCACCCATCAACTTCTCATGTGTAATCATATTTTCAAGTGAGCATTTACCATGTGCAAGAATTTGAGAAAAGGTCAAAACGCTACCTTTGAGCCAAGATGCTAGAATGAGTTGGGGAATAATCTTGTCAAGAATAGGTACTCATGGCTGCCCATAAACAAATAGATTGTTCCCAAGAAATCAGCCCTTTGTAGAACCAATTCTTTTCCCTTTATGCATCACCTCTTACTCTCTTTCGCCAAAATATGTCCATCACCAAAACCTAGTAGACAACATCTATGTGGATCAATTGGAATCTCACATCTTTAATATCTTCTTAGGTGTTTCTTTGATATCTTAGGAAAAATTTCCAATGAACATATCTTGGATACTAAATTTCATGACTATGGTGACTATTCCTTTCTTCCTCTTCCCTAGAAAAAAAAAGAAATATCCACACAAGCACATAAGGATCAACTCCCTATCAATACCCCACCTATTCTATTTCAGTTAGGTGAATTTGTCTCTATCAAACTACAAAGTTCCTTATCTACCATGCTCTTGATCATATATCAGCTACCTCTCTACAATCTCCTACCACCATTCCTATCTTTTACCGATCTCCTTTTTCTCAAACTTTTGTTTGAATCTCGGGATGAGATTCTTCCAGGGGGTAGAATTTGTAACGACCCAAATATAATTATGATGTTCAGCATTGCATCATGAGCATTCTTGTTAGCATCTATAGAAATATTGTGTTCATTTGAATGCATTTGAATTTGATTTTGAATTATTGATACATTTGGAACTCATGCTTTGTGAAGCAACATGCTCTTTCATTATAGAACTTATATTAGGAGTTATGTTAGTAAAATACTACTTTGCAAAACTTTAATTTAGGTGATTTTTCCCGGAATTTAAGAAACCATCTTGAAGCTAAACAGCTCAGCTGAAAACCCAAAAATAGCATTCCGGGAAGAATTCTAATTTCAAATCTACAAGAGCTTTCCTACCAAATCCAAGCAAAATGGGTCGCTCTTGGTTTCTGGTATCAACACAAATATTGGTGGAATTTTTGGAGGCTTGGAAGATCAGTTTTGCAGATTGGAGCAAAGAAAGAAGTTTATGTACAGAACCAACATGTTACATGAGTGCTCCTCTACCGCGGACTGTCCGCGAGAAGCCCCTATGTACGTGTCCTCTGTGCAGAGAAGTTGTGCCACATGCGTCACCAGGCCCCACCTGACCTCCAGCTCACGTGAAGGCCCCTCACCTTCCTGCTGCTCTCTCTCACACAGAAGCCTCCTCTCCCTCCCCTTGCTTTCTCCCCCAACCAAGCTATGGAGGAAGAACTCACCTTTCCCCACCGGTGACCTCGCAGGAGACCCTCAGGCAACGAGTGGATGGTCCGCCACCTAAGGTCAGACAGTCCGCGAGTCATGGCCCCAACATTGAGCTTCTGCACAAAAATACGCCCCAGAATTTTGTAGGGCGGACTGTCGGTGTTTAACCGGCTGCCCACCGAGGGATATGCCCAAGGTGGTAAGTTTTGGGTGAAGAGACGCCGAGATCAGGAACTCGAAGGTGCAAGGAACACAAGACTTAGACAGGTTCGGGCCACACGGAGCGTAACACCCTACGTCCTGTATGGCTTGTATTGCCTTTGGTGTTGAATGACCTAATGATCTTCTGTTTTGAGGGGGGTCCCTGACCTCCCTTATATATCCGAGGGGTCAGAGTTACAAAGATGCTAACCAACCCCCTCCGAGGGATCACACCAGAATTGATCTCAAGTAGATACTCTCCGTGTTGGTTAGCTCTATCTCCTATTTAAACGGGATAAACAAGAGATAAACAAAATGAATAAGAGATAAGACGGTCTTAATCTCTTAAACTCCGTAACATGCCCAGCACGGCGGCCCCGGGTCTGACAAGCCCCCGAGCTCTTCGTAGCTGAGTACTGCAGGCTTATCGAGTACTTTTCGAAGCAGTCTTCGACTTCCTTTGATGATTCGTCTTGAAGCCCTTCTTCGAGTACTCCTTTGGCTGCATCGAAGCTATGAGGTGCTCATGCCCCGAATCTCATTCCTACTATGGTGTGCGATTGCAAAATCGCACTCCATATGGAGTAGCCCCCGAGCCTTAGGTTGAATCGGAGAATCAGGCTGAGGGTCCCTTTAATCTGTAACCCTCCTTATCCTTCAAAGAAATTTGAAAAATAAGTAGTCGATGCCACGTACCCCGCAGCCCCCGAGCCTTGAATCCAAATCCCACAAAATTGGAGATAAGAGTCCAAAAATCGTGGCATACGGGCTAAACAGTGATACGTTAAGGGGTGACCAAAGTGATGGTACAAATGATGTAATTGGACCAAAGATTCGAAAAACCCCTTTTTTCGGGCTAATTAGCCCTGAAAAAATGATTAATTGAATATTTAATCCAATCAGACCACCAAACGACCCCTCACCTTCGGAATATTCCACAAAACGACTCTTGAACTTCAGAACAGTAACTTTTCCCCATCCTGCTGGTTACTTAACCCCACGGCAATAGGAGGGAAAATTGCACTTTTAGTCCGCATTCCGCCAAAAACCGCCAAAACCCCAATCCGAGCCAAACGCCGCCGCCATCCCCTCAAGGAAATCCTCCCGCTCCAACCTCCCCACCCCTCTCCCCGCAGCCCCCGAGCATCTCGTGGCTTAGCACATCAGAGATGGCGTCCAAGAAGTCGGAGATCGAGGAAATGAAGAAGGATGCGGAGCCATTGACGACGGGGTGGACACACAGTAAGTGTTCCCTCAACAATCTGAAAAAATTGGTTTCTGAGGGGTTGCTGCAAGAGAAAAACCTTGTTAACTGGCGCCCCTCGTTCCGTGAGCCCTTCCCCATGGAGAATGTCGACGAAATCGTCACATTTTTCCATTTTGCCGAACGGGGATTGGCCCTCCCTACTTGTTCCTTCTTTCGTGGCCTTCTTTACTACTACGGGCTTGAGCTCCATCACCTCAACCCGAATTCCATTTGCCATATTTCTATTTTCATCCATTTTTGCGAAGCATTTCTCGGAATCGAACCCCACTGGGATCTATTCCGCTTTCTCTTCCGCGTCAAACCCCAGCCGACCACAAAGAAACTCGCCGTGGTGGGGGGCGCCGGCATCCAACTGCGACAGCAGGCCGGCGAAAAATATCTTTCATATAAATTCCCCTCGAACCTTCCTGGATGGAAAAACCTATGGTTTTACATCGAAAACCATGCTCCTCACCTGCCGACGAAGTCGAGCAGACCGCCCGTGGTGAGGGGGGAATGGAACCTTGAACCCTCCGACATGGTGATGATACAGGTCAAAGAGCTGCTGGCGGCCATCGAGGCGCTGAAGAAGGAGGGAGTGACCGGCGCCTCCGTCATGTTCTCATTTTACAAGCGCCGCGTCCAGCCCATCCAACAGGGATGTTGCCTGGGCTTCGAGTACACCGGCCCCGCTGACCCTTCTCGCATGTGCACAGAGGAGGTGCCAGACGAAGTCGCGCTTCAACGAGTTCAGCGGGTGCTGCTGGACGTGGACGCCGTGCCGTACGTCCCCACCTTATTCTCCGCGCAGAATCCGCCCCCGCCGGTAAGTTCTCGACTTCTTTCACCAAGGAAATCCGCTACTACACCGATACTGAACTGAAGAACTTACTGCAGGGACACTCGGAGCTGTACTGCAGCTACCCGCCGCAGCCGGACCTCCCCCGAGCGTATCACCTCCTTCCCTCTGCTGTCAAGGAAGCTCGCCTTGCTGCAGCTCAAGGCAGCAGCGAGTCCGCCGAGCGCGTGGACTCGCAGGCGGGAGGAGAAGCTGTGACACCCTAAAAATTTGCAAATTTAAAACTACGCGTTAGAGTATCCTGGCCGAAAATGTATTCGTCGTAAAACCCTGATTCTCTCCGTTTCGCCGTCACACTGCCGCCCCGACGCGAGCCTGACCGCCGCACTGCTCATTCGCTAGGGTAATTCGTAGAAACGGTTCAACGTCGAAACCCTAAAACCTAACCGGAACGCTGTCCCGTTCCGTTTCGCTCAATGGCCTGTCACTCACGCGCAACCGCCCGCCGCGATTAGCGCCGGCGCGACTCCTTCTCTTTTCCCTCTCTCCTCGCGCGAATCCCGCGCGCGTGGCCGACCGGCCGCGGTCACCGCCGCGACCGGCGCCGGCGCTTCTCCCTCCCTCTTTTTCTTTCTCTCCCTATTTCTTTTCCCCTTTCTTCTTTTCTTTCTTTTTCCTTTCTTCCCTCCCTCTTCTTTCTCCTTTCTTCCTTCCTGCTTCTCCCCCTTTTTCCTCTGCTCCCGCGTACCGAGCACCGAACGCCGGCCCAGCCCCGGCCACGTCGCCACGCCCCCGCTCTGGCCCGCGCCGTGCCGCGCCGCCCGCGCGCACGCGCGCGCCGCCCGCCGTCGGCCGCGCCACCCGCCGCTGCTCCCCTGCCGCGCGCGCCGCCCTGTGCTCGCACAGCTTTCCCCCCCACGTGCCCTCGGCGCCCGCGCCCCGCTGCACGCCGCGCCACGACGAGAGCACGCGGACAAACGCCATTACGGCGCCCCGCGCCGCTCGCCGGCTCCCCCTCACCGGCCACCGCCCCTCCGCTGCCCCGGCCGCCTATAAAAGGGGCCGAGGAGCACCCCCGGCACCCCACGACCGCCGCCCCACGACCGGCCCCTCGCCTCCACCGCCCTAACGCCGCCCCCGCTGTGCTCCCGAGCCGCCGCCGCCCTCTCCCGCCGGCCGGCCTCCACGCGCCGCCCCGGCCCGAGGTGAGGCCGGGAATCAATCCCCCTCACCTCCCTCTCCCCTTTGCCTCTATCCCCGGCCGCTGCCGTACTCCGGCCTGCCGGAATCGGCTGGCGCCCGAGCCCCATTTCCCTCCCCTGTTCCCTGTTAACGGGAGGAGGAAGAAGGGGGGGGCATTTTTGCCCAAAACCCCCTCCCTTTTCTGGCTTCTCCCCAAAGACCCCCTCCTTCCTATGAGCACTTCCCCATTCACTCCCCTTTTGCAAAAGAAACCTCGTACTTTCCATTAATTCAAATTGAACCCTCTAATACTCGAACCTAGATACACTTGACACTCTTTAGCATGCCCCGAGAGTTTATAGGATTTACAAAAAAACCCTCGTTCTTTCCAGATACTTACGAATAAACCCCTAGAGCCCCGTTTAACCACCCGAACCCCCTTTAGCTCGTCATTTTATGTGCGAAACGACCTCCGATTTACCCGAAACTTTACCACACCCTTTCTAGTATAGTTTTAGCCATGCCATTAAGAAACCACCCAGAGATACCACCCCTAACTCCGTAACTAAATTATTTCCGATTCAAGCCCAACGATAAAAGCTTTTAGTTCTTTCGCTTGATTGTGTGTCTGTTTGTTTGCGTCGTAGGACACGGAGTGAACGAAGAGGTTCTCGACCGTGACCAAGCAACTGAGGACCAGTTCTGCGACCCCGAACCCGAAGGACAGTGCTTCGATCAGGACCTTCCGCAAGAGTTTGACGATGGCAAGTTCAATTCCGCCCTTTGATGCATGTTTTTGTCCTAGTTTTTATAAACATAACCCGATGGCCTATTTTACCAAATTGCATGGTAGGATAGCCACCCTCGTTGTGACAACCATACCTTGACCACCTGATTTTATAAAGAAAATGCGTGTGTGTGGGAAAGGGTAAAATGTGGATTTGAGAAACGAGTCGGACGGGATGGATGGCATTTCTGTGTGAATTGCCGTTGGTGTGCTCGTACCTGTGTGGTTGAGCGTGGAGGGGAGATATCCATCTTGTCACCCCTAAGGACCGAGTTGATGTGTCGTCTCACCTAGCTTCCTGTCGTGCAAACCACTTGACCGTTGTATGGGCAACGGCTTGGCCTAACCCCACTAGTTAGTCTGATAGCCATCAGGAGAGCTGGGAGCAACGGGTGATCAAGGAGACGGGGTAAGCTCTGTGTGACTTATGCCCCGGTTAAACCTCGGTGGTAGGTCGAATGACCCCTTGATAAATCCCGTGGTGGCTAGTCAGGTCCAGCTAAGGTGGGTAAGGGCTTCGATGGGATCTGCACCGGCACTAAGGTGTTCGTGCTGTGGTACCCCACCTGTGGGTAAAGTTGCACACCTCTGCAGAGTTGAAAATCTATTCGAATAGCCGTGCCCACGGTATTGGGCAAGTTATGGTGTGGTCACATAACTAGTGTTTCTCTTGGGAATGATTGGGCTGGTGTGAGTTGTTTGGAAAGTGTCCGGCAGTTGTGCCGTGTGCTACGGCGGACGGGGAGTCCGGTAGCGATCTAAAACGTGAATCCTGTGTGGATCCACATCGTGTGTTCTTTGATATTTGAAAACTTACTTTGAAAATATTTTCCAAAACGAACCCTTGCATATAACCGAGTTTTCCATAAATAAACCCTAACTCCTATCTTGAATATTTCCTGTGCATTTAATTCTATTGTATTCCCCCCCCCCCCCGTGGGTGTGATTGGACTTGCTGAGTACGTTTGTACTCACCCCGTTCTTACTTTACAATGGAGGATCCCGACTACATCCCCGAGAGCGACGAGTAGGGTCCCGTCCTGCACCCAGTCTTGCCTGTGGGTGAGGTCACCGTTGGAGCTCCGCATGGCGCAAGACTCTGATGATCCCCTGTTCGTAGTTAGTGTAGTAGTATGGGCTTTTGTTGTAATCCTCGCGATAGTGGCGCTTCACTGCCCATTACCGCGAAGAGTTGTACGGTGATGTACCATCTGATGTAATAAAAGTGTTATCAGCCTCCTGGGACTGATAAAGTAACACTTTTAAGTCTTCCCTGATGGGGGGACGCTTCAGGTGGTATCAGAGCCGTAGGCTGGCCGTAGGACGTGACCCTAGGAGCGAGACCCCTTTTCAAGCCCTAGAACTTGTCCCGAGTTAGAAATTTTCTGCACAAACACTCACCACTGGTCTTTGCCTTGTTCCAGATGGCTGGCAATGGATGGGTTAGCGGAATCTGCCACGCAGAGCCCGGCCTCCCCAAGTTATTATTGCTCAGCCTGGAACGCGTCGGGGTTATGGAACCACCGGAGTATGCCTACCGTGAGTACATCGCCGGAGGCACCCTTCGGTGCGACACAATGGTTTTTGTGGAGAAAAGCACCCGCTACCCGGATGTGGACCCTTGGTTCATCTCCACCACTGGTTTCCGTTTCCCCGACACCTATCGAAAGGCCGCCCGTAAAGCCCTGCGACGGCTGCGTGTGCTCTACAGGCACCACCTTCAGCGGACTCCTATGTGATTTTTCCCACCCGCTGAGGGAAGAGGGCGCACTTGGATTGCCCGAATGAGGGGACTTGGACGAGAAGAAGAAGACCTGGAAGACACGATCTCCCACCTGTCCATCTACCTCACTGGCTTGGATGCACTCTACCGTGAACAGGCGGCACAACTGAAGCAGCTAATCCATGGGGTTGAAAAGTTAACCCAAGAGCTGGAGGAACAACGGACAAGAGCCGCGAGCGCCGAGTATTCCTTAGCCGCCCTCCAAGCCCAGATGCAAGAATATGAGAACCGCAACGGAATAGGTGGATGGATCGAGGAAGAAGAAGAAGAACCCATGGAAACCCATTGGGATAAGGGTACTCAGACCGAAAACGAGATGGATCGGTTCCTTCCAATAAAGAAGCGCTCTATCAGGACCGAGGAAGAATCCCCATGATAGGATTAGCACCCCTAGCAAAAACCCTACCCTAATGACCCCGTATCCATGAAAACTGTACCACCCTTGTTGTAATAATAAATATCATCTACTCGCTTTTGCACCTGTACCAGGTTGTTTACCCTACTTCTGTTTCAGATGGCTGAGGAAGGATGGACCCAGGGCGATTGCCAAGCTGCACCTGGATTCCCCAGCTTCTTGATCGACACCTTGGAAGGCCTTGGCGTTACAGAGCGCCCAAGGTACTACAGCCGAGAGTACGAGTACCATGGTACCCTCCGCTGCAGGGTGATCCTGGTCATCGCCAGGAGCAACCGCTACCCCGACATCCAGCCCTGGCGAGCGACCGCCACAGGGTTTAGACACCAAGACGCCTACCCCTTGGCCATCAGAAAAGCCCTCCGTTATTTGTGCCGGATCTTTGAAGAACACCTCGCCCCCACGCCAGCGAAGTTCTTCCCGCCAGCCATCAGAACCCCAGTCTGGGAAGCACGCATGAGAAACCTGGAGCGACGACGCCACGAAGAAGGCCCCCTGTACCAAGTGGCTACTTACCTAGCCGCCCTGGACCAACTCTTTGATGAGCAAGCCAACCTTCTAAGGGAGCAGACCCATCGAGCCGAGCAAGCAGAGCTCGCGGTGAGGATACAGCAGATCCGAGCCGCCCATGCCGAGGCGAGAGCCGCAGCCGCGGTCAGTAGCGAAGTAGTCGCCCAAGAGAGCCTCAGGCAGACCCGAGACCGGCGTATGCAAGATTGGACCCAAAGCGGAACACCAGTCCCGGCAATTGGGGAAGACCATGTTTTACTCGGGACACCCGTCATAGGGTGGGGATCACTCTTTGGGAGCACACGAGCCCCACCCGAGAATCCTGAAAGTTCTGCTGCCGCCGACGAAAGGGATGCTGCGATGCAACCCCTGACCGATGGGAACCCAGAAGACGGCGAGCGAGAACCTCTCACCCTGTCCGCCCCGGAAGAAGACACACCGCGCAAGTAGAGTGACTGACGCCATCCCAGTGATGCCCCTCCCCAGCCTTTCTGTTTACGCCGTACCCTTAAGACAAGACCCTGGCCGAGTAGCACGAGACCTAGTCGTACCCCCAAGCTGTACCCCCCCTTGCTGTAATAAAAGGGTTTGTGCTTGCTGTTTGTGGTGATTGTGTGCTGATTTGTTGCGTGCTGCTTAGATACCGGCAGAAGGTAGATTCTGCCTTATATATACGAATTAAACAACTTAAACATCACCAAAATCGTAACCCTGATTTACCCAATCAACAGGTGACCCCCCGGAACGTCGCGAGGGCCTCCCGTGGCCGGAACCCCGTAGCCGCTAGTGTCGGAGCACAACCCGTTGAACAAGATCTTCCCCAAGGAGAGCAAGAAGTAAGCCAGAACCGAGGGGGAAGTCAAGAAGGTGAACAACTACCACCACCCCCACCCCTCGGAGACCTGGCGCAAATCATCCATAACCAGACCCTCATACTGGAGACTCTGGCGAATGCCCTTATTAACCGGCAGCCACGAGGGCAGAATATGAACGACAAGCTGACGGCCTTTCTAAGGACCAAGCCACCTACCTTCGCCGGATCCTGCAACCCGTTGGATGCTGACGACTGGTTGCGAGTAATCCAGAGGAAGCTCGAACCATTCGAATGCCAGGACCGGGATAAAGTCCTTTTGGCAGCCCACCAGCTCACCGGAACAGCGTAATCTTGGTGGGAAAACTATTGTGCCGCAGCCGAAGATGCCTCTACCATCACCTGGGGAGAATTTGTAAGGGAGTTCCGCCGCTACCATATCCCTTCGGCCACTATGAAGCGCAAGGCGGATGAATTCCGCGCACTACAACAAGGAAGCATGTCGGTAGAAGAATACACCCACCGGTTCATAGAATTGGCCCGGTACGCGCCGGAAGAAGTGAATGACGACGACAAAAAGCAAGACATGTTCAAGAAGGGGTTGAGCCCAGAGCTCCGGACCTTTCTTACTCCCCAGATCTATCCGGACTTCAACACCCTGATGAACAAGGCCATCCTCACAGAAAGGGCCAAGGCCGAAGAAAGAAAGGACAATAAACGCAAATTCTTGGAAAGTAAGGCTCGCCAACAGGACCGCTTCCAAAAGCCGAGGAACTCCAACTACACTGCACCAAGATCCCAGGCCCCAATGCAGTATAGGACTCAGTCCCAAGTGACTGGATCACGAGCCTCTGAAGCACAGCCCAAGAGTCAGAATACCATGAGGGCCCCGCAGAGCAACACAAGTCTGGCCGCCTCCGACAACAACAATGTTAGGGCCTGTTTCAACTGCCGTGAGACGGGGCACTTCATCGCCAATTGCCCCTACGCCAAGAATAAGCCGGCCACGTCAGCCTTCTCCAACACAGTGAATGGGCCCAGACCAGCCCTGACCGGTGCCAACCGAGTGCCCGTCCGCAACAACGACGGCAGCCAGCAGGTGAAGCAGCAATCATTTGGACGAGCCCGCGTCAACCACATCGACGCGCAGGAGGCTCAAGAAGCTCAGGGCGTAGTGCTCGGTGAGTACTTAGTCAACTCAGCTCTGGCGACAGTATTATTTGATTCTGGAGCATCACACTCGTTTATATCCTCGAGCTATGTGGAGAAACACAAAATACCTACAGTACTACTAAAAACACCCCTATTAACCCGGACGCCTGGAGGCGACATCAATTGTCAATTAGGTTGTCCCCGGGTAAGGATCAATTTAAGTGGGGTAGACTTTCTAGCAGATTTGGTAGTACTTAAGCCTGGGGGAATAGACGTGATCCTTGGGATGGACTGGTTAAGCCGACACAATGGTCTCATAGGCTGCACTGACAAAGTGGTACACCTAACAAACCCCGAAGGAATACAAGTGATCTGCCATACCCGGGATAGTAAGTTTGACCCAATGATGTTTAGCATGGAAGCCAAGCCCTTAGAAGGGGTCCCGGTAGTAAACGAATACCCAGATGTGTTCCCCGAAGAGCTTCCCGGTATGCCGCCAGATAGGGATATAGAGTTCGTCATAGACCTTATCCCCGGAACATCCCCTATAGCCAAGAGACCCTATAGGATGGCGGCTTCCGAGTTAACAGAATTAAAGAAACAACTGGAAGAACTGCAACGAATTGGCTTCATTAGACCAAGCTCGTCACCATGGGGAGCCCCAGTTCTATTTGTCAAAAAGAAGGATGGGAGTATGAGGTTGTGCGTAGATTACCGGGCACTGAACGAGGTTACCATTAAGAACAAGTACCCTCTCCCCAGGATTGATGACCTTTTCGATCAGCTAAAAGGAGCCAAGTACTTTTCCAAGATCGATCTAAGGTCAGGATATTTTCAGCTCAAGATTAAGGAAAGTGACATCCCTAAGACAGCCTTTGTCACCCGCTACGGGCAGTTTGAGTTCACCGTAATGTCCTTCGGACTAACCAACGCCCCTGCCTATTTTATGAACCTCATGAACAAGGTATTTATGGACGAGCTGGATAAGTTTGTCGTAGTCTTTATCGACGACATACTTATCTACTCCAAGAGTATTCAGGAACATGAGCAACATCTGCGGGTAGTATTGGAGAAGCTGTGGACACACAGGCTCTATGCTAAGTTCAGCAAGTGCGAATTCTGGCTGGAAAGAGTAGCTTTCCTTGGTCACATCCTGACCGCGGAAGCAGTAGCAGTGGACCCAAAGAAGGTTGAAGCCGTATCCAATTGGCAGCAACCGACTAACGTTAGTGAAATCAGAAGTTTTCTTGGATTAGCCGGATACTATCGGAGATTTATTGAGGGATTCTCTAAGATAGCCCGACCCATGACGGAACTTCTTAAGAAGGAGAAAAAGTTCGCTTGGACAGAATCCTATGAAAGAAGTGAAGCGAAGACTGACAACCGCCCCAGTGCTGACTCTACCGGACATCCATCGGGACTTTGTCATTTATTGTGACGCATCCCGACAAGGATTAGGGTGCGTACTGATGCAAGACGGGAAAGTCGTTGCATATGCCTCCCGCCAACTCAAGACTCATGAGCAGAACTATCCGACCCATGATTTGGAACTAGCAGCCGTAGTGCATGCCCTTAAGATTTGGAGACATTACCTGATCGGGAATAAGTGTGATGTTTACACCGACCACAAGAGTCTGAAGTATATCTTTACCCAGCCGGATTTAAATTTGAGGCAGAGAAGATGGTTGGAGTTGGTCAAGGACTATAATTTGGAGATTCAGTATCACCCCGGAAAGGCGAACGTGGTAGCCGATGCCTTAAGCCGAAAAACCTATGGACCCAAGGATGACCACCTATGCGAGGAAATAGCACGATTAAACGTGCACATCGTTCCTCGAGGTTCCAGCCAGGTGCTAAACGTCCAATCGACATTAGAGGATAAGATTAGAGAAGCCCAAAGCTCGGATCAGGAGTTAATGAAGGTCTGTAAGCAAACTGGAGAAAACAAAGCGCCGGGCTTCCGAGTAGACGATAAGGGAACATTATGGTACGAGGATAGAATTTGTGTACCCCGGAATGGAGATTTCCGGCAATTGATCATGGACGAAGCCCATAACTCGGCCTACTCTATCCACCCAGGATCCACCAAGATGTATATGGATATAAAGCAAAAATATTGGTGGAACGGAATGAAGGCGGATATTGCAAGATTCGTGGCTCATTGTGACATTTGTCAAAGGATAAAGGCCGAGCATCAAAAGCCGGCAGGATTGTTGCAACCCTTGCCTATTCCGGTGTGGAAGTGGGATGAGATAGGGATGGACTTTGTAGTGGGACTGCCCCGAACACAGAAGGGACACGATTCCATATGGGTGATAGTGGACCGACTCACTAAATCGGCACATTTCATACCCGTACGAACTAATTATGGTGGGGAAAAGTTGGCAAAGCTTTATATTGAAAACATAGTGAAGTTGCACGGAGTGCCTAGCCGAATTGTCTCGGATAGAGGGACCCAATTCACCTCTAGGTTCTGGAAAAGCCTGCATCAAGCCATGGGCACCAAGTTGGATTTCAGCTCTGCATATCACCCACAGACGGATGGTCAAACCGAAAGGGTAAATCAAATTATGGAGGATATGCTGAGAGCATGTGTCCTAACCTACGGAAAGGACTGGGAGCAGAGTCTGCCCTATGCGGAATTCTCGTACAACAATAGTTACCAAGCCAGCTTGGGCATGTCGCCATTCGAAGCTCTCTATGGAAGAAAGTGCAAAACTCCATTGATGTGGTCGGAAGTTGGGGAACGTGCCCTAGTAGGACCCGCACTTATAAAAGAAGCAGAGGAAAAAGTAGCGGAAATCCGCGAGAAATTGAAAGCAGCTCAGTCCCGACAAAAGAGCTACGCGGACAAGAAGAGACGGGAAATAAGTTTCAATCCGGGAGATTTTGTCTATCTCAAAGTCTCACCCATTCGAGGGACACGAAGATTTCAGGTACAAGGAAAATTAGCCCCTCGATACATTGGGCCGTATCGAGTTCTAAAGAAAGTCGGAGCCGTGGCGTACCGACTAGAGTTACCAGAAGAAATATCGGATATACACCCAGTATTTCATGTCTCGCAATTAAGAAGGTGTCTGAGAGTACCCGAGGGAGAACACGTGCCGGTAGAAACAATAGACCTGCAACCGGATCTGCGGTACCAGGAAGTGCCGGTCAAAATCCTGGACACTGTCACTAGAAAGACAAGAAACTCCGAAGTACGGATATGCAGGGTTCAGTGGAGTAGACATGGGGTAGAAGAAGCGACATGGGAACGCGAAGAGGCGCTAAAGAAGGAGTTTCCCCATCTATTTAGGGGCCAGCCGAATCTCGAGGACGAGATTCATTTAAGTGGGGTAGGTTTGTGACACCCTAAAAATTTGCAAATTTAAAACTACGCGTTAGAGTATCCTGGCCGAAAATGTATTCGTCGTAAAACCCTGATTCTCTCCGTTTCGCCGTCACACTGCCGCCCCGACGCGAGCCTGACCGCCGCACTGCTCATTCGCTAGGGTAATTCGTAGAAACGGTTCAACGTCGAAACCCTAAAACCTAACCGGAACGCTGTCCCGTTCCGTTTCGCTCAATGGCCTGTCACTCACGCGCAACCGCCCGCCGCGATTAGCGCCGGCGCGACTCCTCCTCTTTTCCCTCTCTCCTCGCGCGAATCCCGCGCGCGTGGCCGACCGGCCGCGGTCACCGCCGCGACCGGCGCCGGCGCTTCTCCCTCCCTCTTTTTCTTTCTCTCCCTATTTCTTTTCCCCTTTCTTCTTTTCTTTCTTTTTCCTTTCTTCCCTCCCTCTTCTTTCTCCTTTCTTCCTTCCTGCTTCTCCCCCTTTTTCCTCTGCTCCCGCGTACCGAGCACCGAACGCCGGCCCAGCTCCGGCCACGCCACGACGCGCGCGCCCGCGCCGCGCGTGGCCGTGCGTCGCGCCGCGCCGCCCCCGCTCTGGCCCGCGCCGTGCCGCGCCGCCCGCGCGCACGCGCGCGCCGCCCGCCGTCGGCCGCGCCACCCGCCGCTGCTCCCCTGCCGCGCGCGCCGCCCTGTGCTCGCACAGCTTTCCCCCCCACGTGCCCTCGGCGCCCGCGCCCCGCTGCACGCCGCGCCACGACGAGAGCACGCGGACAAACGCCATTACGGCGCCCCGCGCCGCTCGCCGGCTCCCCCTCACCGGCCACCGCCCCTCCGCTGCCCCGGCCGCCTATAAAAGGGGCCGAGGAGCACCCCCGGCACCCCACGACCGCCGCCCCACGACCGGCCCCTCGCCTCCACCGCCCTAACGCCGCCCCCGCTGTGCTCCCGAGCCGCCGCCGCCCTCTCCCGCCGGCCGGCCTCCACGCGCCGCCCCGGCCCGTGGTGAGGCCGGGAATCAATCCCCCTCACCTCCCTCTCCCCTTTGCCTCTATCCCCGGCCGCTGCCGCACTCCGGCCTGCCGGAATCGGCCGGCGCCCGAGCCCCATTTCCCTCCCCTGTTCCCTGTTAACGGGAGGAGGAAGAAGGGGGGGCGTTTTTGCCCAAAACCCCCTCCCTTTTCTGGCTTCTCCCCAAAGACCCCCTCCTTCCTATGAGCACTTCCCCATTCACTCCCCTTTTGCAAAAGAAACCTCGTACTTTCCATTAATTCAAATTGAACCCTCTAATACTCGAACCTAGATACACTTGACACTCTTTAGCATGCCCCGAGAGTTTATAGGATTTACAAAAAAACCCTCGTTCTTTCCAGATACTTACGAATAAACCCCTAGAGCCCCGTTTAACCACCCGAACCCCCTTTAGCTCATCATTTTATGTGCGAAACGACCTCCGATTTACCCGAAACTTTACCACACCCTTTCTAGTATAGTTTTAGCCATGCCATTAAGAAACCACCAGAGATACCACCCCTAACTCCGTAACTAAATTATTTCCGATTCAAGCCCAACGATAAAAGCTTTTAGTTCTTTCGCTTGATTGTGTGTCTGTTTGTTTGCGTCGTAGGACACGGAGTGAACGACGAGGTTCTCGACCGCGACCAAGCAACTGAGGACCAGTTCTGCGACCCCGAACCCGAAGGACAGTGCTTCGATCAGGACCTTCCGCAAGAGTTTGACGATGGCAAGTTCAATTCCGCCCTTTGATGCATGTTTTTGTCCTAGTTTTTATAAACATAACCCGATGGCCTGTTTTACAAAATTGCATGGTAGGATAGCCACCCTCGTTGTGACAACCATACCTTGACCACCTGATTTTATAAAGAAAATGCGTGTGTGTGGGAAAGGGTAAAATGTGGATTTGAGAAACGAGTCGGACGGGATGGATGGCATTTCTGTGTGAATTGCCATTGGTGTGCTCGTACCTGTGTGGTTGAGCGTGGAGGGGAGATATCCATCTTGTCACCCCTAAGGACCGAGTTGATGTGTCGTCTCACCTAGCTTCCTGTCGTGCAAACCACTTGACCGTTGTATGGGCAACGGCTTGGCCTAACCCCACTAGTTAGTCTGATAGCCATCAGGAGAGCTGGGAGCAACGGGTGATCAAGGAGACGGGGTAAGCTCTGTGTGACTTATGCCCCGGTTAAACCTCGGTGGTAGGTCGAATGACCCCTTGATAAATCCCGTGGTGGCTAGTCAGGTCCAGCTAAGGTGGGTAAGGGCTTCGATGGGATCTGCACCGGCACTAAGGTGTTCGTGCTGTGGTACCCCACCTGTGGGTAAAGTTGCACACCTCTGCAGAGTTGAAAATCTATTCGAATAGCCGTGCCCACGGTATTGGGCAAGTTATGATGTGGTCACATAACTAGTGTTTCTCTTGGGAATGATTGGGCTGGTGTGAGTTGTTTGGAAAGTGTCCGGCAGTTGTGCCGTGTGCTACGGCGGACGGGGAGTCCGGTAGCGATCTAAAACGTGAATCCTGTGTGGATCCACATCGTGTGTTCTTTGATATTTGAAAACTTACTTTGAAAATATTTTCCAAAACGAACCCTTGCATATAACCGAGTTTTCCGTAAATAAACCCTAACTCCTATCTTGAATATTTCCTGTGCATTTAATTCTATTGTATTCCCCCCCCCCCCCGTGGGTGTGATTGGACTTGCTGAGTACGTTTGTACTCACCCCGTTCTTACTTTACAGTGGAGGATCCCGACTACATCCCCGAGAGCGACGAGTAGGGTCCCGTCCTGCACCCAGTCTTGCCTGTGGGTGAGGTCACCGTTGGAGCTCCGCATGGCGCAAGACTCTGATGATCCCCTGTTCGTAGTTAGTGTAGTAGTATGGGCTTTTGTTGTAATCCTCGCGATAGTGGCGCTTCACTGCCCATTACCGCGAAGAGTTGTACGGTGATGTACCATCTGATGTAATAAAAGTGTTATCAGCCTCCTGGGACTGATAAAGTAACACTTTTAAGTCTTCCCTGATGGGGGGACGCTTCAGGTAGTATCAGAGCCGTAGGCTGGCCGTAGGACGTGACCCTAGGAGCGAGACCCCTTTTCAAGCCCTAGAACTTGTCCCGAGTTAGAAATTTTCTGCACAAACACTCACCACTGATCTTTGCCTTGTTCCAGATGGCTGGCAATGGATGGGTTAGCGGAATCTGCCACGCAGAGCCCGGCCTCCCCAAGTTATTATTGCTCAGCCTGGAACGCGTCGGGGTTATGGAACCACCGGAGTATGCCTACCGTGAGTACATCGCCGGAGGCACCCTTCGGTGCGACACAATGGTTTTTGTGGAGAAAAGCACCCGCTACCCGGATGTGGACCCTTGGTTCATCTCCACCACTGGTTTCCGTTTCCCCGACACCTATCGAAAGGCCGCCCGTAAAGCCCTGCGACGGCTGCGTGTGCTCTACAGGCACCACCTTCAGCGGACTCCTATGGGATTTTTCCCACCCGCTGAGGGAAGAGGGCGCACTTGGATTGCCCGAATGAGGGGACTTGGACGAGAAGAAGAAGACCTGGAAGACACGATCTCCCACCTGTCCATCTACCTCACTGGCTTGGATGCACTCTACCGTGAACAGGCGGCACAACTGAAGCAGCTAATCCATGGGGTTGAAAAGTTAACCCAAGAGCTGGAGGAACAACGGACAAGAGCCGCGAACGCCGAGTATTCCTTAGCCGCCCTCCAAGCCCAGATGCAAGAATATGAGAACCGCAACGGAATAGGTGGATGGATCGAGGAAGAAGAAGAAGAACCCATGGAAACCCATTGGGATAAGGGTACTCAGACCGAAAACGAGATGGATCGGTTCCTTCCAATAAAGAAGCGCTCTATCAGGACCGAGGAAGAATCCCCATGATAGGATTAGCACCCCTAGCAAAAACCCTACCCTAATGACCCCGTATCCATGAAAACTGTACCACCCTTGTTGTAATAATAAATATCATCTACTCGCTTTTGCACCTGTACCAGGTTGTTTACCCTACTTCTGTTTCAGATGGCTGAGGAAGGATGGACCCAGGGCGATTGCCAAGCTGCACCTGGATTCCCCAGCCTCTTGATCGACACCCTGGAAGGCCTTGGCGTTACAGAGCGCCCAAGGTACTACAGCCGAGAGTACGAGCACCATGGTACCCTCCGCTGCAGGGTGATCCTGGTCATCGCCAGGAGCAACCGCTACCCCGACATCCAGCCCTGGCGAGCGACCGCCACAGGGTTTAGACACCAAGACCTTCAAGAGCACCTTCAAGGAGCTATACGACTTCTCCATGGTAATACTCGGGTAACGCTCCAGATGTGCACGTTAGAGAGTTGTTGAGGACTCATTCTCCCCCTTTTGCGCAGCATGTCATCACCAAATCCCAGAAGAAGTCGGAGAAACTCCGTGCGGTCGTGAGTGACGCGCGAGAGCTGGCTACCCTGGACAAGCGCGTCTCCGAGGAAATCACGAAGAATTGCTATCTGCAGCGAGAGCTTGATATACTGAAGCAAGAAAGGACTCGAGAGACCTGGCTGCTCAAGAACGACCTGAAAAACATGGAGAAGGCCAACTCCGAGCTCCAACAACAGCTCATGGAGCAAAAAGCGGAGTACCAGGAGCAGCTCAAGGCAGAGAAGAAGGCGCACCAAGGTAGGCCCTAGCTCCACTCGAGTACTTCCCCTCAGTAATTCCTCATTAGATGCTGAAGTACCCTTATCACAGAGCTTAGGAAAATAACGAAACACAAAGAGGAGTTGCTTACTGACGTGAAGAATATGCTGTATCGATGTACAGATGATGTCGAAAGGCTGCAGAAGGTGATCGATGACACTGAACGTCAGTTCGTCGACTGCCTTCAGCAAGTCAAAGCGTTGAGCGAGAAGGACGAGCAGCAGCGCAAGGAGCTGGAGGACCTCCGGGGGGCCGCCCAGGAGCTGGTGGACATGGTGGATCCGCCAGAAGAAGGCGATGTAGGCCCGCGGCCCCTGCTGGGGCGACTCCGCGAAGCCCCGAAGAAGGTGCTCAAGTTCCTAGCCGAGGCTCCGGTCGCGTGCGTGAGCAATGCCCTCGCCTATGTCAAGTCCTTCGTGCCGAACGCGCAGCTGAGCATCTTCGCGCAAGGGATGGCGGCGGACTGCACGGTCGAGCGGTTCGAAGAGTAATTATTAGAGGCCCAACCTGTAGCAGAACAAATTGTACAAAATGTACTGCAGGATTAGGGTATATGAAACACTTAATCATTCTCGTATGTAAATGCTTTCCTCGACAATATCTGAGCTGGATTGGGATCCAGGCTTACGAGACTCAAGTAGTAGACGTGTCCCTGGGTGCAACGACCCGGAGGGCAGCTAGAATTCGTCTAACAGAGTAGCCACAACTCGATCGAGCGGGTCTAGACTTGTTAGGATAGAACGCGAGCAACGTCGCGGGGTTGCCGTTCGTAGGGCAAAGAGGGGACTACCCCAAGTACGAGACCTTGGAGTGTAGTCGAGGAGCGCTCCTTCTGTGAGCGTGCTCCGCAAGCTAGGCAAGACCCGGGCAGACGGATCAAACTTGCAAGGAGCGGGTGCGGGCAGTGCCGCGAGATTGCCATTCTCTTTTGGCAAAAACGAGACTGTTCTGAGTGCAGCCACTCAGAATGTAGTCGATGTAGCTCTTTATGCGAGCCGTTCCAACGTACTAGGTGTAGGCCGGTCGAACGGATCGAATGTGTTGGAAAAAGTGCGACCGCTGTCGCGTGCGACCATCGAAGGTCGCGGCGGAACTCGAAATGCCGAGGAGTTAGCCGGAGCCAAGGGCTCTGTGGGAAACGAATGTCGAAGGGGGATGACCGTGGCCGTAGCCCCCGCGTCGTGCGTGACAAGAAGTCGATATATATATGTTTGCACGTGACGCTGGCCATCGTGGAGGTAAGAAGGCGTGTACAACCCGAGTCGTGTGGCTTATGGCCTCCAGAGTGACTCGGGAAAAGGAGATCTTCTGAGCCCCCGGGGAATTAGCGATCACCGGGTCTCGACTTAAGTGTAGAACTTGCGCAGGTTTTGGATGTTCCAGGAGTTCCGGACTTCGCGACCATCGGGGAATTGTAGTCGATAAGACCCTGGCCTTGTGACCTGCTTGACGACGAACGGGCCTTCCCACCTTGAATTGAGCTTGTGCAAGCCAGACTCGTCCTGAATGCGACGCAAGACCAAATCGCCGACGCTGAATGACCGCACCTTGATGTTGCGATCGTAGTATCGCCGGATCCCCTGCAGGTACCGGGCTGACTGAACAAGGGCGGTGCAGCGAGCTTCCTCCGCGGAATCGAGCTCTAACTGCCGCGCCTCGTCCGCCTCGCCTTCATTGTACATTTCGACCCTTGGAGACCTCCACATGATATCGGCTGGTAGGATAGCTTCGGATCCATACACGAGGAAGAAAGGTGTTTGTCCTGTGGCTTTGGACGGCTGAGTCCGAAGCCCCCAGAGGACATGTGGTAACTCATGCACCCATTTTCCTCCCTTCTTGCTGTTTTCATCATAAAGTCTCTTCTTGAGGCCGTCAATGATCAAGCCGTTCGCCCTTTCGACTTGTCCGTTAGCCCTGGAGTGTGCAACCGAGATATATTTAACTTTGATGCAAGCATTCTCGCAGAACTCATAGAACTGGTTCGCCGTGAAGTTTGACCCCAAGTCCATGATGATGGAGTTGGGGAAGCCGAAGCGATGCATAATATCTGAGATTAAATCGACGACCCGGTCTGGCGTGAGCTTGGCTATCGGCTTGTACTCGATCCACTTGGTGAACTTGTCGATAGCCACCAGAACATGGGTGAAACCGCCTGGTGCCGTCGTGAAGGGCCCGATCATGTCAAGGCTCCAACAGGCAAAAGGCCAGGATGGCGGTATGGTGATGAGGCTATGAGCTGGGACATGCGTCTGTTTGCCGAAGAATTGACAATTTTGGCACCTGCGCACGAGATCCTCCGCGTCGGTGACTGCAGTGGGCCACCAGAAGCCGGCCCTGTATGCTTTCCCAACCAGCGTTCTTGAAGCCGCATGGTTGCCGCAGACGCCTTCGTGGATCTCCCGCAGTATGTCGTAACCCACTTCCTTCGTGACGCACTTCATGAGAACTCCTGGCCGAGCGCCACGCCGGTAGAGCTTGCCGTTGACCAGGGCGAAGCCCTTGCTTCTTCGCAAGACGCGTACCGCTTCTGCACTCTTGGCGTCAATTCCCGCTGGTAACCGCTGGTCTTGAATGAAGTCGATAAAGGCCGCTCGCCAGTCCTCCCCCAGCACCATAACCTCTCGATCGGGTTGTTGGGAACCCGAGTCGATGGTTACCTGCGGAGAAGGCTTGATGGATGGCTGATCGAGCTCCTGGACGAAAACCCCCGGCGGGACTTGAGCGCGCGTTGACCCCAACTTGGACAGGATATCCGCACCGACATTGTGCTCCCGTAACACATGGTGGACCTCCAAGCCGGAAAACTTGCTTTCCAGCTTGCTCACTTCCTGTACGTATGCATCCATTGTCTCCTTGTTGCAGTCCCATTCCTTATTGACCTGCTGAACAACAAGAAGAGAATCGCCGTATACGAGTAGTCGCTTGATCCCTAGTGATATCGCCAAACGAAGCCCGTGAAGCAAGGCTTCATACTCGGCTTCATTATTGGATACCTTCCATAGGATCTGAAGGACGTACTTCAGTTGTTCGCCACGTGGGGAAATAAGCAAAACACCAGCACCCCCGCCGTCGAGCTTGAGGGACCCATCAAAATATATGGTCCAGTGCTCTGGCTTGTCCACTGGGGTTGGGACTTGATTCTCCCTCCATTCAGCCATGAAGTCGACTAGAGCCTGTGACTTGATTGCAGTGCGTGGCTTGAAGTCGATTGACAAAGCCCCCAGTTCCACTGCCCACTTAGATATGCGTCCCGTGGCATCTTGATTATGGAGAATATCCGCCAGCGGGAAATCCGTAATCACAGTGATCTTGTACTCGTCGAAGTAATGGCGTAACTTTCTTGATGTAATTAGAATTGCATATAAGAGCTTTTGAACAGCTGGGTACCGTACCTTTGTTTCGGAGAGGACCTCGCTGACGAAGTAGACAGGCCTCTGCACTCCAAACGCATGGCCTTCTTCGCCTCGCTCGACTACAATAGCACTGCTGACAACGTGGGTTGTCGCTGCGATGTAGAGTAGTAGGTCTTCCTCCGGTAACGGAGCTGTAAGGATCGGAGGCGACTGGAGGTGAATTTTCAAGTCTTGTAGAGCCCGCTCGGCCTCCTCCATCCATTGAAACTTGTCTTGGTGTTTTAGGAGCTTGAAAAAAGGTAGTCCTCTCTCCCCGAGTCGGGAGATGAACCTGTTCAGGGCCGCCATACAACCTGTCAGCTTCTGCACATCCTTGATTGTGGCCGGAGCCTCCATATCAGTGATGGCAGTGATCTTTACAGGGTTGGCTTCGATGTCCCGGTTGCTGACGATGAACCCGAGCAACTTCCCTGAAGGTACTCCAAAAACGCACTTGGTGGGGTTGAGTTCCCATCGATATCTGCGTAGACTGCTAAATGTTTCCTCCAAATCTGCGATCAAGTTATCGGAATCCCTGGTCTTGACGACCACGTCATCCACATAGGCCTCAACATTCCGGTGCAGCTGATCCGCGAAACACATCTGGATCGCACGCTGGTACGTTGCTCCTGCATTCTTCAACCCGAAGGACATTGTTTTGTAGGCGTAAGTCCCGTACGGCGTGATGAATGCAGTCTTGATTTGGTCCTCCTCCTTGAGCGCAATCTGATGATACCCTGAGTAACAATCAAGAAAACAAAGAAGAACACATCCCGCCGTCGAATCGACTACTTGGTCAATGCGCGGCAGCCCAAAATGATCTTTTGGGCAATGCTTTTTGAGATCGGTGTAGTCGACACACATTCTCCATTCATTGTTCTTTTTCTTTACAAGGACGAGATTCGCTACCCACTCTGGATGGATTACTTCTTTAATGAATCCAGCCGCGAGAAGTTTAGCGATCTCCCGTTTAATGGCCTCACGCTTGTCGTGGGCAAACCTCCGCAGGCGTTGCTTCTTAGGCGTGGCCTTCGGGTGTACATTTAAAGCATGCTCCATCAACTCCCTGGGCACCCCTGGCATATCCGCTGGTTTCCATGCGAATATGTCTCGGTTAGCCCGAAGAAAGCTGACGAGCGCGAGTTCCTATTTATCACCCAAGCCCGCACCGATGATGGCGGTCTTGGATGAGTCTCCCTCCTGGAGCTGGATCGTCTTGAGGGCTACATTATCAGTCGACTGGATGCTCGACTTGTTGGCCTTCTTGGAAGGGATCTCCAGCCCGGTCTGGGAGAGCTGCTGCGCGGCCGCGAGTACTTCTCCCGAAGCATCTGGCACGCGAGTAGTCGAAGCGTACTGGATCGCCTCCTGATTGCAGTCATACGACTTCTTCAAGTCGCCACGGAGGGTGAGCACTCCACCGAGTCCTGGCATCTTAAGAAGCAAATAGACATAATGCGGCACTGCCATGAACTTGGCAAGTGCCGGACGACCCAGTATTGCATGGTAAGAAGAATCAAAAGTAGCCACTTCGAACTTGATGAATTCAGTACGATAATTTTCCCGCGTGCCGAAGGTGACTGGGAGGATCACCGTACCAAGCGGGTGCACCGCATTACCTGGGACGATGCCGTAGAAGGGAGACTTGCTGGGAACCAGCATCTCCTTGAAGTCCAGGCCCATCTTCTTCAAAGTGTTGACGAAGATGAGATTGAGCCCACTCCCGCCATCGATGAGGACCTTGGTAAGCTTGACCTCTGCCACCACAGGGTCCAAGACCAAGGGGAATTTGCCAGGCTCGGAAAAGCTCGTCCACTGGTCATCACGAGAGAATGAGATGGGGACCTCCGACCAACGGAGTGGTCGTGGTACCGCCGGCTCGATGGACAAAATCTCTCGGAGGAGCAGCTTCTGATCCCGCCTGGAACAGAAATCCTCGTCCCCCCCGAAGATGACGTTGACCACTTTGGACGCATCCTGAAATTTTGGGTTGCGCCCGTGATCCTCCTGATCATCATCTTCGGGTCCCTTGTCGGCAGGCTTCTTATTCTTCTTGCCACCACCAGAGTTGCTGAACGTCCTCCGAAGGTGGTAGCAGTCAATGGCAGCGTGGTTGGCGCCCGGGTGCCACGGGCACTTCTTCTGCAGGAGCTTCTCGAACTCCTCCTGAGTTGTCGACTTCTTGCCCCGCGAAGGACGATCGATAGCCGCGATGACATCATCTGGCTTTCATTTCTGGGGTGGCCCAGAATAGTCCCGCTGGCCTTTGTCGCTGCGGTTGTCATTTGGGCGCCGCGGATTGCTGTCGTGGTGCCGCGGGAATTGCTCCCGCATCTTCTCCTCCTGCTCGGACCAATCATGCATCATATCACGAAGGCCCGCAACAGTTTTCGGCCTGTTCCGCCTGAAGTCTCTGTAGATGCTCGGGTCGGTGATGCCGTTGTAGAAACAGTCGATGATGTCCTCCTCCGAGATGTTCGCGATGGTGGCGCGGACGTCAAAAAAGCGACGCGTGTAGGACCGCAGGAGCTCGTTGCGTTCTTGCTTACACTGGGCAAGATCATGTCGAGTACCTGCACGAGCAATCGCTCCCTGGAAATTGTCGATGAAGACCTTCTTAAGTCGTCCCCAGGAGTTGATGGAGTTGCTGCCGAGGCTCTCCAGCCAAGTGAGCGGCGCAGGATCCAAAGCCATCGGGAAGTAGACGACTTTGGTGACGTTCGAGCCCCCTGCTACCTCGATAGCCGTGGAGTAACAACGGAGCCACTGCTGAGGAGCTTGCATGCCGTCGTACTTGGTGATGCCAATGGGTTTGAAACCCTTCGGGTACTTGTAGCTGCTGAATCGTGCAGAGAAAGCAGGGAATCGATCGCTACAATCAGTACCTTCGTTTTCGACTTCTTCGCGGGTCTTGCGCCTGGAAGAAATCACGGTCCGCGCATCGCGGCCTTCATTGATGTGCTGGCGTAGATCCTCCAGAGGAAGTCGATGATTGGCTTGTCGTGGCTGACCCCCTTGCGGTGGCTGCTGCCTCCCGCCCGGGGTTTGGCTCCCGCGAGCGTTGTCGTTGCTGGGCTGGTATCGAGGACGGCCGCTAGCTGTTCGGCTGTGAGCCTGGCTCCGGCTCTCACCCACGCATTCCTCCCTGATGGTGGGCGCCGGGTTGTGCTGATCCAACTGGATCCAGGCCCTTTGTGCATAAAGGAGCGCTTGACGCACTTCCGGATCATGGCTGCGCTCGAGGATGGCCGTTACCCTGGCGATGTTGGCCACCGGAGTCCGGAAACCCCGCTCGCTTACGGCGGCAAACTCAGGGTCGAGCTCGCGATGCATAGATCGCCTTCGCTCGTTGGCCCTCCTCCGCCGGATCGCGCGGGCCCTGTTCCTGGCCCTCCGCGCTTCGCGATCGGCGTCGTTCTCGTCAACGGCGTCGGCTGTGATCTCATCCTCAGAGATCGCTTCGAAGTTGACGATGAGGAGGTCCTCATCGCCCTCGCCTTCTTCGGCCATCAGCACTTGGCGGGAGGAGAGCTCATGAGAACTTTCATCGACTAGTTCAGTCGACCCCTCCGCCACGGTGGCCAAAGGCCTGCCCTCTTGAAAAGGCAAGGGCTCAAGGTGGGCCACGAGTCGACCCTCTGCCTCGAGTAGATTGGGGAGCGTCATGCCCCTCCAATGCACCACGTGCCCCTCCGACAGAGAGGTGACCACCAGATCTCCGGTACCGGAACAACCCGAAGCCCCCCGACACGCGGTGGCTTCAGGCTTTCCGGCCTGGGGTAGCAAGTCCAGGTCCTTCTCTAACATGGAGAGGGACCCGGAGGCGTTGGCCTCCTGAAGGTCAGTGGCCGATTCGCACAAGCCGAGTTGAAATCGGTTATGCAGATCCCTAGATTGGAACGAGTCCAAACCAGTGGGAATTGCCGCAACACCAGAAGAAGTCGAGGATGGAGCGGACTCCATCTCGATCTGTGCTGCGGAAGTGTGGAGCGACAAGTTGTCGAGCCCGCCGACGAACTTGTCGAGGTTGCTGCGGAGATCCGCAACAGAGGTCTTTGGCTTCATGTCGACGAGGAATCGTCGGAAACTACCCGCACCATCTGCGACGCAGACCCATGAACCAAAAACGAATGTCGTGCCCTGAGAGGAAACTGACCTGGCAAAATTGAAAAATGCCATCGAGCTCGCCGGTGGATCTTCAACGCGCTCCCCTACCTAGCGCGCCAGCTTTCGGTGTTTAACCGGCTGCCCACCGAGGGATATGCCCAAGGTGGTAAGTTTTGGGTGAAGAGACGCCGAGATCAGGAACTCGAAGGTGCAAGGAACACAAGACTTAGACAGGTTCGGGCCGCACGGAGCATAACACCCTACGTCCTGTATGGCTTGTATTGCCTTTGGTGTTGAATGACCTAATGATCTTCTGTTTTGAGGGGGTCCCTGACCTCCCTTATATATCCGAGGGGTCAGAGTTACAAAGATGCTAACCAACCCCCTCCGAGGGATCACACCAGAATTAATCTCAAGTAGATCCTCTCCGTGTTGGTTAGCTCTATCTCCTATTTAAACGGGATAAACAAGAGATAAATAAAATGAATAAGAGATAAGACGGGCTTAATCTCTTAAACTCCGTAACATGCCCAGCCCGGTGGCCCCGGGTCTGACACGGACTGTCCATCACCCACAACCGAACGGTCCGCAGTTCACTTCTAACTTTCATACAGAACCAGGTCGTTTCTGGAACTCACCCCGATCTTGTGCGGTGGACGGTCCGCTAGTCCACACCAGACGGTCGGTATCACTGTAGTAGCACGGTAGGCAGACTAGTTTCTTAAGCATGTATCATCTTGCATAATTCATATAAAATTGAATATAGCTCCGATTGATGTGAAACAAATTTTGTTGACTTTGTCCTGATGTTCTCTACCTGTTAAAAATATGTTTGCTTGAAAATAATTATATTGTTTCCCAATTTTTTAAATATGTGCCTATTATATTAATTGCATAACTAATTCTCTATTAGTCCAAAAATTATGAAACCAATTTTGCTAGCTTCCTTATGGAACGTACTATCCTTTAGACATGTTTTTTCTTGTATGAATTATTTCTTGATTGGTACAGTTTAATCTATATTTGTTTCAGCCTAGTTAACTTGTAAATTGCATAATAAATACACATTTGCCTCTAAAATTGTGGATCAAATTTTATTAACTTTGTTTAACCTTTGTATACTTCATGAAATTGATTACACCCATGTAATAGTTATATAGTCATATGCTTTGGAATTTATTGTTAAGAGGTTGCTACTTAGTTGAATGCTTGGCCAATTATTTTTATGATGCTCCTAAAAACATGAAACAATTTTGTTAGTTAGCTATGGCCATGATGATATGTTGATGTTAAACGTTAGATTTCATTAGGTGTTTGTAGAAGGATACAAATTTAGATATGTTTGTCCTAGAACTAATTTACTTGCAAAATTCCTAACGAATCAATTATGCTCATGTGAGCTATCAAATTTCCTTTGCTAATTAAAGATAAATGTGATATGCTTGATGATTACAAATTTCCATGATAACACTTACAATTATGATGCTTGTATTAATTAAATATGACAAAGTTAGCTAGTTGCTCATATGTAAAATGAAGTTATTACCTTAACTAAGATGTGATGTTGCTACCAGCTACCTGTTAATTATTGAATTGTCTAAATTTGGCTATATTAATGTTATAAACTTATCTGAGCATGCTCTAGTACTCTATGTTGATAACAATCATGAACTAACTCCCATGGTTGATGCTTCATATTATGATGAGTTAACTTATTGTTAGATTATATGATAAATAATAGTAGCTCAACTAATTTTGATGACTATCCTCATGTTACAACTTGTCTTGTTGAGTGTATGCAAATGTATGAATAAGTGTTTGACATCTTCACCCTATGCAGTTCTTGTGTGCCTAATTTCCCTCTTTTAATTGCTTACTTTATGACCTTGAATCATGTTAGCCTTTACCTCTCATGACTCATTGCATCTCATAAGCATATTCATTCATAGCATCTTTTCTAATTCATGCATTTGTCTACTTTCTTAGAGAATGACGTTCTGAAGTATCACGGTTGGTGGAGTACCAAGACAGGCACCTATGTATCTCAAATCTTACTTTTAAATCCTTAATTTGCTATTATAAAGTATTGCTTGTGCATGGGCTTAACCCTACCTAGTCCATGTGATCTGTGTAGAACCCACTTGTCATGTTTTCTCCTTCTAACTCTAGAATAACCTGTACTAGGTAAAGTATATATGTTTATACTTCTCGAATTAATTTGCTTAGCCATACTTAGCTTATGGGAGAAGTCAAGAGATGGTAAGGTCACCATCACTCGCGAGCTACAGAGTGTTTGTCTAAATATATACTCGAGTAGATGACAAGAATTAAAACATGAGCAAGGTATAAGCAAGTGAGATAGGACCATGTTTGGAGTGGAATCCAAGTGGCATAGGCTTGCTTGAGTTGGTTAAGGATCGACGTTTCATCGCTTTGATACTTGAGCATTTTTTTCGTACAAACCAGATGCTTAAATATGGTAATGGTAAGCTAAGTACTATACGCACACCCTTCACTAAGCGGATTTGGTGCGGTTTGTGATGGGGTGTACTCAGCGGTTCCATTGCACCTATCCATCCTGCCCGTTCGTTTAGTGTCGGGGATGGGTATGCGAACGGTTGGCACGTGAATTATTGCTTACGGACCGATGTATGGCCTATGGTCTCGTGTCGTGTGGAAAAAGTTGTACATCTCTACAAGGTCTTAATCTATTGCAATAGCCGCGATCCCGGTCAAAGAGCACGCTCTTGTACTTTGACTTTAACGTACAGTTTCGCGAAGGGCTTATGGAAGATTGAGCTCGTGATTACATGATCATTTTACTTATGCAATTATATTGGTGCTTGATATAGGAATGTAGATACCACGTCTTTTGCTTATTCACTTGATAAATTATGCTCACATTTTTTTATAAATTAATGTTAAAATTTTACAAGCCTCATGCATCCACCAAATGTATAGTATTATGGATAAGTTCTGCAAGTACAAAATGTACTTACAGTGTTGCCGTTAAGTTGTTTTGCTGGTTTTCTTCTAGGAGTGATGACCACGTTCACCCTGCCGAAGCCGGCAATGTGGATGTATGGTGGAAGTTTCTCAAAACTTATGCAAGTGGTGTCTTATGAGCAATGATATCATTATTGCAAATTAATACTCTCTACTTTTCCGCTATGTTTGAGCTCTCAATCTATCAAATACATGATAGGATATCCACGTAGACCTAGGATACATTTTAATTGGGAGAGAACCTTTTTAATTGGTGAAAACCTTCATGATTATATATTACAGTTTCAATTTATGAATTTTTATAAGATGATCAAGTTAATTTAAAACTTTGCACTTATATGTATCCCTGTGATGGTTGCTATGATGTACAAACAGTATGCGAGTTGTTCCTGGGCGATGCTCAAGGCGCATACCGGGGAGTACCGGAATTATTTCGCTTAAGCTGGGTTCATCAGTAGACGATAACACAGTTTAGCCGAGATAATTTGGGCGGTTGCTCACAGTTTGAGTCGTCATTGAGACCCGTGTCGAATAAAGCCCCTTTTGATCGAGGCAATTATCCTTTGTATACGCAAAGCCCGTGCTGACAACTGCAAGAAACGGTGAAATTGTGTGTTCCTCATCGTCGTTTGGAAGTCTAATCGATTCACGAAGACTGCAACATCGAAAGGTGTGTATCGTCATTTTTAGCCAGCCGGATATGTGGATCAGTGAAACGTACAATTTCTGAAGAGGGGAGTTGGTATCAGCTGGCATGTACAGCTGATAGCATAGATGCAGGCGTGGATGTGGATAAAGAAGGTGCTCCTAAACAAAAGATGACTAGACTGGTGGTGCTCTTCGAGCCTGACTTCAGGAGAGCAGGTGACCTCTGCATCAGAATCAGAGCTTACTGCAACTGTTATAAAAGTCCTTGCACACATGCTGCTGCAGACTCGATCAACCCGTCACCGAGATGACACAATGTGATTTTTTAAATTCTGATTAGTTAGTCTGTAATCTTTATCAATGGGAGTTTCATATGGTTTCCAACGTGTTGGAAACGGTGAGCATTAGTTTGATCCTGATGAAACTGATCCCATCTCTCTTCTAATAAATTCTTTACCATATCACCATATGAACTGATGTGACACATTATTTAATTGGAATAAAACTCCAATGAAACTCTAACCAGGAATTGCCTTACTATATTGCTCTTTTCTTAATCCCGAGGATATATTGGTCCTTGCATTTCCAGGTCAGCTGTCGATTCACTGCGCGCTCCTTGTCAGAATTCATGGACATGTAGTAGCATGCATCAGATGGTCGGGGAATCACATAGCAGGGCGACAATTAATCTTCAGAGAATGATGGATCGCGTTACTAACCGTATCTTACATGATAATAACATTATCATATATCTGCAATCTTATCTTTGCCGTCATCTATTGAACAGCGCAGCTGCATATACATTAATAGAGCAAAAGAAAGAAAATCCAGATAAACGAAGACTTAGTTTCATGGATTGACTTTGACTTTTCCTCTTGGCACTACAATATGTGTTAGGATTTTCCAGCAACATGGCATGAAGGGTCTACGTCATATAAAGGATTGATGAATGGCGCATCTAGCGCTGACAATTGGACAGGATCCGTAACTCAGAAGGACAAACCGTACAGTTACCAACTAGCATGAACAAATGAGAATGCAATTAATTAAGCGCTTGCAAGTTATCCTGACGTACAACTAATAATTTTTTTATTTTTTTATATAACAGGAGGAGTGTGAGCCCCTACTGGTTATATATTATATAAAAGGGACAATTCTAACTAAAATATGCTAAAAATGTGAGAAAGTGTACCTCTACGGGGCCCTGAAAAATAGATGCATGGATTGCTGATATATGCATGGCTCCGAAAAAGATTGCACATTTTTATTTGAAGCTTTCAGTCTACTTTCACACAATAATGTCACTCTCTGAATAATATGTCTGATCTGCCTCAAAAGAAATGGGGTGGAGGAATAATAAATATACTCCATATAAGTCCAACGTCTAGGTTAATTTAGAATTGTCAGGAACTAAATTTCTCTATGTGTCAGTGTATTGATTCATTCAGTTCAACGGATCAGGATATATAGTGGTTGTCCTGTTCCCCCGCAAAGTATTCTGAAATCTGAACACAAAAACAACTCCAAACTAAACCAAAGCTTGCTAAAAATTTCCTGTCCTTCATGTGCTATGCCTTAATTGCATAGCATCCTAATTAAGGATAAACGAAACTATGTCACTTTTTCTTTGGGAACACACATGCAGAATATGATACTTTTTCTTGAAAAAAAAGCACTAATAAAGCAGCCTCGCGCCTAACTAGATACTCTTATGATGTTCATGAACACAACACTACGTACAAAAGGCTTTCTTTGAAGCTACTTTAATCTTTGGAATATATTCTAGGGCGCTGCCAAACAAGTGGAGCCAACTGGTCATGCTTGTAGATGGAGAACTTTTCTGCACATATTTGCGTTTGGTTCAGAACTTGGACCCGCTGATCACAGTGTTATTTCTATGTACCGGAAGAAGAGAGGTGGAATAGATTTTGAACACATCTTGTGCAACCATAAGATGCTGGAAACTTGATTTATGTGCCTTACAAATGATGTCTTAGTTTGAGCACTATATTCTAAGCGCAGAACACAATTCCAAAACACGAAAATAACTTGGTACACTACTACAAAATGAATTTTTAGAGGCGGTAAAAACGTGTATTTTTAGGAGTACCCGCTCTTACTTCTCGCAGCTAGAAATACTATTTTTAGGGGTGGGTAATGCGTCCATCTCTGAAAATAATTTCTAGGGCAGGTCATGGCATGACCCGCCCCTACAAATTAATTTTCAGAAATATTGCAACCAACCAGCCACTATACTATCCAGACTAACTTGGGACGAGACGGTTAAGAGAGACCTTAAGAAGTGGAATATCGCTAAGGAATTAGCTATGGATATGAGCGCTTGGAGATTAGCAATTAACGTATCTGAACCGTGACCTTTGTTACTTTTATTTAACCCCTAACTCTTCCTTTGGCTTGTGCCCTTTTTGTGTTTCTTATTCTTGTTTTCTGTGGGTTTCATCTCTAGCCTATCCCAACTTGCTTGGGATAAAAGGCTAAGTTGTTGTTGTATTGCAACCAACCAGCCACTATACTATCCAGGTACAATTTTTTGAACGAAATATGCACACTTGGATCACTCGGGGTTCGAACCACATACCTCAAGTCTCACGCGTACCTCCCTCTCCACCACACTACATAGTCACTTGTGATTTTATTGGGTATGCTATTCTTTTATATTAACTCTAAAATTAATTTGTAGGAACGGTTGATGGCGTCACATGCCCTAGAAATCCGTTTCTAGGTGCGGGTGATGCCACCAGCCGCCCCTAAAAATATTTTTCTACTTTATTTCGAAAGTTCATTTAAATCTTTACATATAGCAAAACAAATAAAAAAAGTGAAACTTCTACACTATAGTTATTGTGAACTGTAGATAAAAATATGCCAAGTATATTTCAGTGTATATAAATATTAAAATTATGGAAACATCAAAGTATGACTTGAGTTGTATGAGATACTATATAGTCATAGCTATTAGACAACTTATAATAATTTTTTGGACTATTAAATGACCTTAAATGAAAAAATTATCAACTACAAAATTATAGGTCTCGTCAATCTGTACAATTTTAGTATAAAGTTTGACTTCATCCAAGATTATATGAAAAAGTGATAATTTTTTGCGTGGAACTATTTGCAGGCGGGTCATGCTATCACCAACTCCTAGAAATGCATTTTTATGGGCGGGTAATGGAAATGACCATCATTTCCAGGGCAGGTGATGGCATCAATCGCCTCTAAAAATGGTGGTCATTTTCAGGGATGGGTGAATTGCTATAGTAACCCCGCTCCATTTGTAAGAGCGGGTTATTTTTTGGATCGCCCCCAGAAAAAAAGGGACGTCCCTGCACATTATTTTTGTAGTAGTGGTACACCCCAATTGCATTCTTCATGTGCTGTGCCCTAATTGCATTTACAACACTTATTATGCTGGCTACAAATAAGTCTGCCACTTCTTTTGCAACACATGATGCCTATGAATACACTTTTTCTTTCATAAAAGCAACCTCCTAATTAAGTACTAACTAGCATCATTCAACATCACTGAAATTCTGAGGATAAACTTCTATGATTTTGTTGGCCACAGACTAAATTTTTGTGATGTTAGCAGGTAACAATTTTTTTTATCTGCGATCTTCTCTTGTCTGACTTTTCACCTTCTTGACCTTCCCAAGGTTTCATGGTTAATTTGACTTTGCGCGCAAGTATTTAAATTTGTCCAGCATAAGGACTTGGATAACATGTACTATACGTCAGTGAGATAGCAACGACATACAGCTAGCTTTGACATTTTGGGCCGGATCAATAGTAATCTTGAAGCTAGGTTGATCCGTACCGCTACCTATACTTGCTGAACACAACTGTGGCTTGACGTATAGCTAATAAACAGGTAAATGCCTGAAACTTTCTCCACTCCTTCGAACTTATGCATGCATCTGACGGAGCTGTTGCCTCCACCACTTCTCTCTTTCAACGAATCATTTTTGTTTTGCATTCGTAATTTGGCTGGCCATGCAATTAGGACGCATATCTATTTTCGCTTGGTTACGAGAATATGAAATCAGAGACTACCATCGTTTGAACATCTTGGTACCAACTTCTTATACACTTTGTGGGCTGTTTTGTGATATATGCCGCTGCAGGTAGCAAATTTTAATATGTGTACCTGCACTCATCATGTCTCACCTTCTTGACAATCGGATAAACTAACAAGGACAGACGCCAAAAGTTTCATGTCTGACTTTGTGCATGATTTTCTTTTGTTCATGTTAAAAATTTCCATCATTATCCTCCTAGCAAGCAAAAAAAAAATTACAGGATTATGACATGAAGGACAAGAAAGTCAGTAAGATAACATGACTGAGCGAGCGCTTCGATTTCATCTGGATCCAAATACACGAAGCTCAATCTGTACAGTTAAGATAGATTGATGTCTAATCATTATTCTTTTCAGCTGTGGGCATGCATCTGGACAAGTTTTCGACGGTTCCAAGCATCATTTATTTTTTTATCTGCTCATATGTTTCAAAACTAATTACGGAGCTACTAGCAGTTGGACGTCCAACGGGAAATTTCTCATCGGACGCTCCATCGCAACATTAAAAATTAACTAGAAATCACCGCTTGCAATGTAAAGAAACATGTATAAAAATAACTGCATCTCATCCAATTTTATAGTAGAAAAATTCCCACCACAATATGATACCTTTGTTTCCTGCAACATCCACTAAGAGAGCCGACATGCAGAAACAAAGTTTGTAGCATCAACGCTTACCTTTTTGCAACATTTTAAATTTTATGTAATATTTATAAACTACACTTGCAACATTCTAAATGAATAATAAATATTTTAAAAAGCATTAGTGAAACAAATAAAATTAGACAATTAGACTTAAAAGGAGCAACATACTAAATCAACTAGTGCCACATATAGAATAAACTTTTGTAACATTCTAAAGCAGTTGTTACTACATCACGTCACATATCAAATATCTCAAAAATATCCATTAACATCACATATCGACCTATTGTACCATCTCAAAATAACTATTGCAACATCCATAATCAATAAAACTCCTGCTACAACATCATCGCATGACTATCGCAACAAAAATGTGTGTAAAAATTTCCACCGCAACATTCTTTATGAGATTGGATCATTGTATACTTGTCGCAACAAAAATATGTTTAAAAAATTTCCACCACAACATCACTATTGGATTGGGGCGTCGGATGCTCTAATCCAAGCATTATCGGATAATTATTTATCTGACCTTCCTCGGCCTCTTCGCTAAGAGTTGCTTAATTTCTTGCTGTGACTTGGAGGCATAATTCAAAAGCATGAATCAAGGATAAAGAGTTTACCACCTCAAGGAAGCGCAAACATGCATGCATCAGTCGCTTAAATATGCATGTCTCTTGATTTTTTTTTTGGGAAAAGAAGACTGCATTTTTATGTGGTATGCTGTCAGCCTGTCACTCTCCAGAAATATTTTCCTGAAAACAAAAATGGGCGGATATAGACGCACTCCGCAAAAAAAATTTGGGAATTTAAGAGTGATATATACGTAAATTTATTGGCTCAAAAGGTAAATTTTGGTTTGAATAAAAGCATTTTGTTGCGCAATTTATTGGCTCGACCAAATGATATTATCTCAGAGGAAAAAGGTGAATTCTTATGTGCAGGTACGGCAACTTGCTAAATAAATTCATTTCCAGGCACTGCTATATATAGGAGGAGGAAAGGAAAAAAAAAATTGGTGGCGATTCTGTAGCATGGAAACAACTACGACTGACGGCATTGTCACCAAGCATGGTGGATGTCCCATAATATGGTCTGTTTAATTTGTGAATATTCTGGCTTGCTTGTTTTAGTTTTAGTTTTAGTTTTGGTTACTCTGAAACTCTATCAATAAATTGCCGCATACATCTTTGATGTAGTGGCTAGGATACCTCGATTCTTCTATCATTAGGAGAAATGAAAACGATGTCACAAAACTTAATTCCTCTAGTTGTTAGCAGCTGAAAACAGAGATGGACCTGCACATGATGCATGCTATCCCTGTCGTCGTTGGCGTTTGCCCGTTCACGCTTCATCCACGTATGCATGCATGCATGCGAGCAATCCTTGTCGGCGCGTGGAACCTTTGAACATGAGGCAACCAGCTGGAGCACGAGAATTCGAAAAGTGAACTTCGATTCACGCGTGAACGGAGGGTTCGAGCCTTTGGGAGGAAACAAGCGTGTGACGCCGCATGCATGGCCAAGGCGTGGCTCCTCGGGTGATACGATCCAGCGCCAACGCAACTTGCCCGCCACGGATTCGGTCTTGTAGTGATCTTTTGCGGCGAAGTTTCTAGTGATATGGTTGCGGCTGGATCGATCCCACCGGACTCCACATAGCAGTCTCGGCGTAAGTTAAGTGGCATGATTTGGTTTTCATGCCACTCCAGCTTTTTGTCTTTCGGATCTTGATCGGACGGCCAAGGTCAGCCCTTTCTGGCCTTTATAACATATTTTCCTTATCATCTCTCGTGTATTTCTTCAATGTCTACTCTGATCGGATCGTGTATTTCTCTCAACCTCTACCACCAGTGTTGGCGGACAAACCACTTCGGCAAACACCGATGAGCTCGTAAGTCTTAACCCAAATATTCAGTGGTCCCATCGAAATTCAACAGCTGAAAAATTCAGATGATGATTAAGCAAATCTTGCATTGACTAACGTTGAGCAAATTCCTACATATAGAATCCTTGTGGAAATTAAATTGTACCATCTTCAATGTTTTAAAAAGCGGCTTATAGGATTTAGCAATATTTCTCTCCGGCTAGTAATCACGCCATTATAGGCCGGCATACAGATACGTTGGTAAGCAGTGCAAACAAAGTGTTGCAAGCTTTGCAACGGATGCTGGCAACACTTGCTATGCGTTGGTATCTCAAGGTCCAAGCTTTTCATATATAATAAACATAGAACTATGATATTTATATCGCAACATATTCCACAGGCACCAGACAACTCGAACTTAAACATTCCACTCAATCGTGATAAAAAAATTAAAAATGATCTTATTAGACAAATACAAGGATTATCTTTACGTGGTTGTTGATAGCATACAGGGATACAAAAAACTGAAATTGAACATATGACTAATTTATCACGAAATGCGTCCACCCAGATGATCCTTCGTGCTCCACATCCTCAATTGTACGACAAAACATATGCATGATGTGTCTTGCAATCTGTTCTCCACGCTGATCAAGTTCTCTATGGACAGTCGGCGCATATTATTCATATGACAAGTGCATAAGAATATATGTGTACTCTAATACAAACTTAAACTAAACAGAACTTTCACACCTGAGTACTCAGAAACTCTTCAAGTCAGATCTTCTACAGCGGAATCATTCAGGCTGTAACTCCCACATGTTAAGAATCCTGCAAAAACTTAATGGTAAGGTAATCATAGTGACACGTCTGGTAAAAGCTGCAGTATGGAACACTGCAAGAAACGACTATATTTCTATTGTCAATTAGAAGCTACTGGTCTTTACTTTAATTAAATTAGATGATACAAATTGCATTGAAAGGAAACGCATTCACTGTAAAATTTGACCTTTTCTATGCAGATCAATTCTACTATCCAGTCTTTACACAGTTAGCACATATCCACTACTTCGCAATTACTGGCACTAATGTCAGATCAATATAATGACAAAAACAAAGGAATACCTGTTACATCTCACTTTCAGATGGGTAATCAACTCAATTCAGATATGACAGAAGTGTCGAACCTGCGCCCTGATCAAATCTGAAGATATCAGTAAACAATTGATGCACGAAATTTCATAGATCAATTCTCCCCCAGCGAGGGCGCCGTTTGGAAGGGAATGATGGTGCAGACAGGATGAGAAGGCGATATCCCTCCTTCCGATCTGGTGATCCGGCAGCGATCTCCCCTCTTCTCATCGCCACGGGATCTGACGGAATTGGCTAAGGGGAGCAGATCGTTGTGCTCTCCATGGAACCTAGCCCCCATGGAGGAAGGCAGCAGCGCAGGCTCGATGGAGACTCCGGTGGCGAGCCCATGATCTGCGGGCCTCAAGGTAGTCTCCCTACAGCAGGTGTTGGGGAGGGCTGATGAGGAATCGAACAATCCACCGCCACCGAAAATGACATGGAGGAGAATTGTGGGAGGGGTGCTGGAACCCTATGCGCAAGAGAAGGAATTGGTCTCGTAGATCAGGGATGGCTTGGGGGTAGTTTATTTTCATTTTGGTCTAGGAGGTTGAAAGGAGGGACGGACGGCAACACATCTTATCTCCGCTGCAAGACATCTGTTGCTACACAGGGGTTCGTGTTGTAGTGGCAGCGGCCATCCAGAGCCCCTGTAGCCCGTTATATATTTAAAACACTCGCGATCTTCCATAACCTTCTAGCAGAATTCATGTTTCCATATTCCATAATAATACTTACATAATAAGATGCGAGGTGGAGCCAAGAGTGGAGAAACTGTTTGAGGTGAGTGGAAACTTCTTCAAAAGTACTACATGCAATTTTTTACTTCGAATTTGCCACTATACATAGCCTAGTTTGTAGGGATTAACTTCCTTGGGATCCAACTTCTCTTAAGAAATCAGCGAGATGTGTTTAGTTTATCTTATTACTCAAATAGTCAGGTACCCGTTGATAGCGAGGCGTCGACAGCAAGGCGTATGTGGTGACTTCGTCAATCTCGAGGATTCGCCAGTTCAGTCTTCGAAGATGTTTCTAAGGGCAGGATTTGCGTACGTGTGTTTGTAGAGGTGAGTACGCGTGCGTTGTGAGTGTCTGAGTTGTACCGTGTAAATAGAAAAAAGATGTTATTAAGCAATTCACCAAGAAATTGGTAAGGACATGAACTAGCTTGTACCGAAGAAGTAGTAGCACCTTCCCTCCCTCAATTAGTGGTAATTAAGGAGGGAATAAATGACCCCAAAGTAAGTGGCGCAGAGAAGATCCACACGCGGAGAAAAGAAGCCTTCCATCTCAATGTCCCATTGTGACGCCACCGTGTTCTTTAGCCAGCAGACGCATCATATTAATTCACGCACAAATCATATAAAATCTTTCTCCATTATTCCAACTAATTCAGCCGCGCCGCCCGGCCAACTGAAACGGACGTCGCAATCACGCACTCGCACCCACAAGATCCGGGAATCAGGACCAGTCCAGATCCCAGCCGAGACGAGACCTAACCGGCGGCCGGCAGGGTCCTGCTTGGTGCTTGCCATGACAGCCACAACGAAGCGTGTGCGGCTCGGCCTCTTGGAGGCTGGAGCTGGCTACACCGTGCACCTGGCAAGGCCGCCTTTTGATTTGTATGGCCATCTGTCCTGCTTGCCCCTTGGACATGTTCCAAGAGCCTTCGTTAATCCCGTGCTCACCATAATTTGGTCCCTTCCGTGTCTCCTCTCCTGCTCTATATAACAAGCCACCCCTGCAGCATCCCTCCTCGCATCTCAAACAGATCACCAGAGAGAAGAGAGAACTCCTCGAGAGAGATACAGAGAAAGAGCTAGCGCGGAGTTAAAGAGAGAGCTGCTGCTTCTTCCATGGAGAGAGTTGCATCAAGCTGCGTCGGCCTCCTGGCTCAAAGGTCGATCAGTTGCTAGCTCTACTCTGTTTGATGTGTTCTGTCAAAAGTTTCTTTTGTATTGACGAGTTCTTTCTTTTGGTCATGAATTGCAGGAGGGCCTACTCCGTGGCCGCGGCCATGGCGAAGGGAGCCGGGCAGAGGGCCGACGAGAAGAAGGCGGCGGCGGCTGCGGCGGCCAAGCGCGTGATGCTGGGCAAGAAGGAAGTGAACACCGCTGCTGCCGCGGCGGAGGAGAAGACGGCGTGGGTGCCGGACCCGGCGACCGGGTACTACCGCCCGGCGGGTGGCGCCAAGGAGGTGGACGCGGCGGAGCTGCGCGCCAAGCTGCTCACGCAGGCGGCCACCTGATGAACCAGTCACTTTAATTTGACTTTGCGAACCTTCAGAGCTGAGGTAGCTTGTCTTGCTTTGGGATCCGCGCTCGTTGATTGCCGGGCTCCCTAGCCTAGAGCATGAGGGCGCTGTATCTTTGCAGCATAGTAGTAGTTTCGTCGGCGACTGCATGCTTCATCTGATCTGCAATCATCTTGCCTGGCTCCTGACCTTCTTGACTATGCAGTCCCGAAAGAAAGAACCAAACGTGCAAGGTTCATGCATCGTTAAGTATATTTCAGCTTGCGTTTTCCGTTACTTTTCATGGTCATAATTTCAGTTTGAGCCGTTACAGTTAACTTCTACCAACTGAAAACTTTCTCTATTCCTCCGAACTGTGCATGATTTTTTTTCATGTGAACCTGTCACCATCTGAAATCCTGAATATATTTTCTCCGAGAATAATCCTGGAAAGAAAGTCGGCGGATCGGAGCTCCATGTTTATGCAGCACACAATTTTCTTCTGCAAAAATGGCAAGCTGGCATACCCGCCCAGATCATATTTGGCAACTCTTTATAAAAGCAAGGGCATGGGAATTTTGCTTTCATATGCCGCGTAATGGTGTCGAACATAAACTGGAAAGTTCAAACAGAATTATGAACAGAATTGTAGAATTGCGTCCACCACCAGCTCTCTTTCCGATTTTTTTTTGTTTTTTTTTTGCAGTTCACAATTCGTATTCGTATGGCAGGCCATGTGGACTGCCGACTACACAATGGCTGTTTTCTTTTTGTTTGGCTCAGAACCGGGTTGTTGTACAAGAGCAGACACTGCCACCGTGCAACAGAATCCAGGGAGCTCAGTACCATCAGATGCTTGGGGTACCTGCACATAGCCGGCAAATATTAATCCTTTCCTAGAACCATCTTGTCGCATGCAAATATTCTGCTCACCTGAATTAAATTTAGGATAACCTTGTATATATTTGTGGGCCATATATACGCAAAACCATTTGTGGAGAAATAATGCGAATGAATGTTGTACATCCAACCACCTTATCCCAAGCACCCAAGCTGGCTGGGGTTCATGCTTTGACTTTGTGTTTCCCTAACTGTCCATGCTAAGAAAGTTTTCCTGAATATTCTGCTGATCTGTTTTGTTATTCACGAGTTGCTTTTTTGTGGCTTGGAGTTTAGCTCACAAAACTCCATGTTCGATGCTGATCTGAATAGTATGTATTTATTAATTATTTAATTCGATGCTGTCAGCCTGCCACTCTCTAAAAATTATGGGCGGAGAGAGATGATGCAGAGGTCAAATTTCTTTTTCAGAAATTCAAAAGCCGAATATATATGCGCATATCTAAATTTCTTTTTCAACGTCTGAATCAAAGTTCCATGGACCATCCATGGCAATATAGCAGCTGGCAAGTTGGCTAGGCAAGCCCCATTTCTATAATGCTGATGAATCCCTGATCCATGCCCTCTGAACTAATATGATTAGAGCAAAAAATATACATCCTAACTACTGATTGCCCATCAGTTTTTGGCGAACAAATGATGCGTGTGATCGATGACGCGCAAAAAAGAAATAAAATACTATGAAGTATAGAAAGCAGCAGCATGCAGCTGCTCTCTTGCATTGAATCACACGGCGCCCATGAACAAATGGTTCTGTCGAGCTACTACTTTATATCGGCAGCATGTTCGTCCTAGCTAGTGCGCTACCGAACGTTCGGCGCCACGGAGTAGGCCTGCATGGGATCCCTGTCGGCGCTCACGTCCCTTTCGCGGATTCTGCACGGCGGTTACACCATTACAGGCTACGCTAAAGCAGCAACGTTAGGCAACCAGCCGGTAAATAATACTGAAAAGTGAAGCCCGGCCGATTCATCCCATCCGTGGAGGAGGAGAGAAGGGCGCGAGGTGAAGCAGAAGCTAGCTAGCTAGTTGCTTTGATAAGTCATCAGTTACCTCCAAGAACACATGACATGGCCAAGGTGGCTGGCTGGCTTCTCACGGAATCCACAAGCCCTAGCTCAACTTGCCCGCCACGGATTCGGTCTCCTCCATGATCTCTTGTGGAAGACCTAGCTTTACGTGTGTGGCTCTCTGGTGGAACTCAAGGCTTCACAGAATTTTGTTGATCTATTGGTTTAAAAAGGTGAGTCTCTACTTTTGGATAAATTCTAGTCAAATCTGAAAAATGCAGCGGCGAACATTTTAATTTGTACGGTTGGCGATCAGCCGTATCATCCTCGGGTACGGTGTGCGGCCGCGCGCGCAGAGAGGATCCACACGCGGAGAAAAGAAGCCTGCCTTCCCTATTGATACGCCACCACTCCTTTTACACAGGAGACGCCATCGATCACAATCCACGCACGCACACATCGTATCTTTCTCGCGGCCTCCACCCAGCCGCGCCGTCGCGCCCTCGCGCCCACAAAGCTCCGGCGGGAATCCGGACCGGCCGCGCCATGATATGATAGCCACGACGACCTACCGGCCGGCCGGCCGGCCGGCAGGGCGCCGGGCCCATGTCAGGCGTAGCCGCCTGCTGATCGCCGAGCTTTTGATTCGTGTGGCCATCCGGGCGTGCCCCTTGGGCGTGTCCCAAGAGCCTCCGTCGATTCCGTGGCCGTCGTCATTTGGCCCCTTCCGTGCCCGTTGCGTCTCGACTCCCGCTGCCTCTATAAAAGGGAGAGCCACCCTGCAGCACAGCACGTCCCCAACAAGCTAGAGTACGTCTTAGACACAGAAGACAAACAAGGTAGAGATCGACTAGACGTTCAGGCCTGAGCTACTCCGGGTTCCATGGAGAGAGTCGCATCAAGCTGCGCCCGCTTCGTGTCGCAAAGGTCAGGCAGTCGTCGTGCAATGTTATGAACTCTTATTGGCGAGCAATGAGTTCTTGTGGTGATCTGATGCGATGATGGTGTGCAGGAGGGGATACTCCGTCTCCGTGGCCGCGGCCGTGGTGAGGGGACCCGGGCGGATGGCCGTGGAGAAGGTGGTCAAGCGCGTGACGGGCAAGGAGGTGATGAACGCGGCGGCTTCGGCCCCGGCGGAGAAGACACCGTGGGTGCCGGACCCCGTCACCGGCTACTACCGCCCGGCGGGCGGCGCCAAGGAGGTTGACGCGGTGGACCTGCGCGCCGTGCTGCTTCCGCAGAGGGTCGCCAACTAACTGACCGGTTGCTCCATCAGTTCAAATGGCTTAGCTTGCATTGCTGAGATCTCCATGCGCTCGCTGACGGCCGGGCAACGAGCCAACGAGGCCTAGAGCATGAGGGTGCTGTGTCTTTGAGGCATCATATAGTTTGGAGACTTTGGCGAGTGCTCCACGTACCGTATGAGCTATACAAGACGTCCATTTCTGTTACGTCCTACACTATCTGTTCCAGTGAAGATAATTATAAATGTTGGTGTTTTGAATTTGGTTGCTGTCTTTTCATTTCATCAAACCTAATATTCAAACTCTAGATCGTTTGTTTTATCAAATACACATTAACCATTTGAATCAATTCCTTGCTAAAAGATTATATTATAACCATCTAAATTCAAGAAAGATTCTTGGGCTGAAACCTTATCACCAGCCCGTTCCCTTTTCCGCCTTGGCCCAAAGCCAACCCAACAACCTACTCTCAAGTCTCCACTCTGTGCGACGCACACAACGGGAGCATCACTGGAACGGCATTCGGCAATTAATTTTAAAGAAAAACAGCAGTAAAAGTTCCCGTTTATGTAAAGGAAGTACGATGTTCAGAGTATTGCATGATCTGTGGCGGACACAAATCATCAGCAAACAACAAATTTCCTGCAGTGTTTTATAAATATTTAATCAACACATGATTAATTATAACCCATCTTGAAAAATTTGGCATGGATGTAACGTTCTATTCCTCACCCTTGTGAGTCATTTTAGTTTTTTACTTAAATTTGCAAAACTAGTGCTGATGGTATAGTAATCTATTCCTCCAGTAGTATACATAAACAAAACAACAGTTGGGCAGTGTCCCTGACATGGAACAACCCAATATACCACAAGCATAAGCCACATCATTTTTGTTCCAAAACCCAATACAGGTGCGCACACAGATTCATCCTATGAATTAACATGCAAAATCTATCCTTATGATTACCTCTGAGATATTGGACCAACATGTTGTATGATAAATAAAACCACCACAAGCAAGCACATTGCTATCGATGGCCACATCACCTGTCACTGAAAAAATAATATCATTAATTTTTCAAATAAATATAAAAAAGTTTGAGCATCCGTGCTAAGTCAAGTACTGATGCGGTTGAGCAAGTTCCACTATAAGTGAATCTAACCAACCGAGGTATGCTCAATTTGCATATTCTTTTAATATTTTAGAGACAAATTTGTCAAAGGATATTTATCTTTACAAAGCAAGTCCGATATTATCCCGATGATTGGGTATAATTAAAAACCATAGCCATAATATTTATTCATTTTAAACAGATAACAGACTTGTTCACTTTTATTTCTTTTCCTAGTTTAATGTCCCAGAGCCTTAATATGGTGTTGGTGCATGTATAACTATAATATTTATTCATTTGGAAAAGATATACAAGTCTAAAAACCCACAGAACTAGAAGCACTGCAACAAACCGTTTAATCTATGACAAATTCCGAGTGACATTCATAAGAAATGTCACAAATAAGGCAAGATTTATGACATTTATAATATTTCATCACTGATCAGCAAGAGGACCAATTTGGGCCCGATTTCAATGACAGAACTCTAGAAAACATCATAGAATGCACATAGAAATCATCACAAATTTAATATATTACTACGTGTCAGTCCATGTTCAGCCCAATTTAGCTGAGTTAGGCCCATATGTCAAAAATAATGTGTTCAGATTTAGAGCGAATATAGAAAAAAGAACAAAAAAATGAAACCAAAAATAGAAAAAAGGCACAAGAATTGAAAACCGATAGTAGTAGATAAAAACCTCAAAAAAAGTGGCGCATGCGGGGCTTGAACCCATGACCAAAAATTACAACCTTCCATGCTTTACCACTAAGCCACATGTTCAATTGCATAAAGTTGTGGCAATTTTTTTAATTATCTAATATTGCTAGTGTTCCACTAGCCACCATTTTGACCTTCTATGACCTGTATCCGGGTCGAACTATTTTTGTCGTTCAGCCTGCAGCTCTCTCTCTCTCTCTCTCTCTCTCTCTCTCTCTCTCTCTCTCTCTCTCTCTCTATCCTCCTTATCAGGCCAACGGTGCGGAGAAAAAAATTGGTGGAGTTGAAGGACCCCAAACTATCTCTCCTTCCTGTCATGGGCCGAGCTCAGCAGCTCTCTCTTTGTCCGGCCGAGCCCAGCTGGAGTTGAAGGATCCCAAACGTACTGTAGGGGAAAAAATAGCTCCGAAGAAGAGAATTAACACAGGACCTCTCCAACAGTTGCAAACGACTTACCACCACAAGCCCACCGGTCCAAGAGCTACGAATCCAAGAGTAACTCCAAAAAGTTGAGAAAAAAACCATCCATTTTTCCTATATCTATGCTAGTTAAAGGGGATTGAGGTGCAAAACACCGCTCCAACAAGGGGCGAAGCCAGGATAAGGATAAATTCTAACCGGTGTCGGTAAAAAATACTAACTCACCTTTGATCCAGGTTTGAAATTGCATATGTGTTTTATATAGAAAAAATACAAAAAAATCATAAAATTTCAATGAAATTTCACCAAAATTTTAACCTAGATTTTGATAACATTGTAGTTTTACATGAGCCACGCCAGCAGGTCCTTGGCTTAGGCGGGTGCCAACGGGGGGGGGGGGGGGGGGGGGGCGCCTTAGGCGGCGGTGGCATGTTCGGGTCCGCACCTTGTGCTGGCACCCGCAGCCGGCGCGTTGAGGGCGTCGGCACGGAGAAGTAGTTGTTCTTGAGGAAGATGAGCTTGCCGGACTTCCTTCATGTGAGACAGAGTGGGTTGAAGCATTGCTACTGGATTTACTTAAAAAACTTCTGCTTTTTTTGTCAGATTGTTTCGTGCCGGATTGTGTCAGACTATTTCATGCAAACTTCTGCTTTTTTCAGATTGGTTCTTGTTCCTTCTTGATTCTTGTTTAGAATTTTTTATTCTTGTTTAGAATGATTCATGATCCAATTCTAAGTATTTCAGTGAAGAATCACCTCTAGATTTAATTTACTAGAGATCAAGATTATTGGAATCATGAAGAATTTTTGCTTCTTCCTCTCCTTCTGTATCATGTTCAAAAGTCTTGGAATAGGCGTGGCTTATGTAACGGGATACAAATATGTAACAATGTTTTATTAACGTACTAGATTGTTTGTTGCCAGATTGTAGTGTTTCTGCTTATGTAAGTGGGGTTTACTTCTCAGGTATTTCTGCTTAAGGAGCTGGCAGCACAAATCAATCATTGTTGATGGCTTCCTTTTCTTGTTGACGTTGATTGATGCTATATTCAATCATTTATCTCTTTTTCCTTTCGGATTCATGCAGGAGATGAGAGAGAGAACGGGAGATTGAGATGAACAAGCTACTGCATGGTAAGACTTTTACAACTTCATCGGACCCACACTCTTTCTCTCTCCGTTAACAGATGTTGATGACGTTAGGATGGGCACCTGCCCATGTGCGCACGGAGTGTTTTCCGTTTGTTCATGGGCAACACACCCTTCTTTGAAAAAATTTTGGTGCTAGAATTCTAAAATGTAATTCGATCAACACGGGCATCATCGAATCTTACCAAAAAGAAATAGCACTCACATATCAAAGAGACTTTACATGTCTAATAAACAATCACTAATCTCTAGGATACTGGTGGACGCACTTGTGAAGTTTGACAGTTTTTCAGACCTGTTTTCTACTCCATTAGACCGTACATCGACCATGGCTGCTAGATGGTTCTCCCTGGCCATATCCATCGTTGGAGGCCAGAAAAGGCTCCGAAGCCTGCCCTCCATCTTCCGCTGTTTCTCTGCTGCTCTGGGAGGCCTTGCTGTTCATGAAGATCGCGTAGATGATCAGCTGGATGCTACCAAGGACGAAGCCTATCCCATTTGGGATCTGCAAAGATCACACAGAAGAAAAACGAGCAGTGTCAGAAAGGTATGTAAGTGAGTAGTTCTTACATTACGCCTTACGCGTGAGGTGAATGACAGACTTACCCCGAGGAAGATGTCCCGGTCAAGCACGGCGTACGTTGCCCAGACGCCTCCGTTGAGGAAGAGGAAGAAGGAGAGGAAGAAGGGCATGAACTCCACGCTCTTGGTGTTGATCACCGTTTTCTGTGCGCCCACCACATTCACACATGCAAATTTTGTAAAAAAAAAACCTTAACAATGTTGATTGAAATGTAAAGCAAGTAAATTAGGCTGTCCAATAAAGTGTGTACAATGGTTCGTAACAAAAAACTGGAATATGAGACAGTTGCAAACAAATATAATCATTATTCTGTGATTTTTCTGGGAGGACGTAGATGTAAAGGTTCGCCCGCATCTCGTATTCTAGCCATATGTTGCTATCTTGGCCTGTCTGACTGAATTTGGCACGATGGGCTTGGTTTCACTTTCGACGGAACAGAACAAAAGAAATCAGAGAGCGAACCGCCACCCAACAAGGCCCACAAGAATAAGGCCGACAAAATAGGAGGCCGGGCCTGTGAAATTAAGTTCACTGGTTCATCAGGTCGTCATGGCCCAATGGTGTTGTACCCTTGCATTCTGTCGGGTTTGATTTTTTGTTAATTGCCACGTGACGCAGAACTTCGCCAGCGAAAGGATTGCGATTGGCAGGGAGACATGCACACTGGCATGATGTGCTAGCTGCTATTAAGACCAGGCCAGCAGCATGTCATGTAGAGGCTGCCACATCACGGAAATCCAGCTCAGTGCTGTTTATTTACGGGTAATTGTTCTGTAATTCTAGTGTTAAGCTGCTAATGAAAAACGTTTCTTGGTCCTCAGATCCACAAGAAAAAAATTTCAATCCAAACTGAAACAGTGATTGCCAATTGATCGGGGTACTGGGCAGATAATAGCCGGCGCGTAGCCACGTCCTACATGTGTCGTAGCTTAATTACCCCATTTTCTAGATTAAGGAAGCTTATCCCATAATCTCGTCAATATATGATTGTGTCGGCTTTCTCCTTCAACAATACCCATACGTACGTATTGCAAGAAATAGATGGATGCCGTACAAGAAAGTGCAAATGGACATTGACCAATCTTTTGCTTATTATTCGATCCCTTACGAAATTGCAGCTTAAAATTATGCAGAAATTAGTTCCTATAGTTGAAAGTCGAACTTGAAGCTGTCTCTTTTCATTGCAAATTTAAGTTTAAACAGTTCTCTTTGTATTAAACTACTTGTAAGCCTTTAATTAATTTAGTGTACTAACTTGGAGCTCTTACTTTGTGGAAATTTGTTCTTATACTTTGAAGGAATAAAAGTCAGGGATCAATTGGATTTGGCATGACGAAGGGGAACGAGGGATAGATGACCATGAAAGGACAACACAGCCAAACAAATAATTGACAAGAGCCTAGTTGTCCATAAACATCAATCGTGGACACAAATAAACCACCGGATGATAAATATGTTTAGTATCTTTTCTTCTCAGTTATATCTCAAATGCCTATATTTTTTGTGGCTCAAGCGACATAAGAACATTAAAAAAAATATATAAGATCATTGTGTCACTTATCTATCATCACATGACAAATAAGTTCATCATGTTAGTTTGCATATACTTTTCTGGCCCACTAGCAGCAATTTAGTTTTCCCCCCTTTTGCAAAGTTCAAATATAATTTAGTAGCCATATTTGACTGCCGTTGTGTTTAAAATTGAGATGTTCTCAAAATCGGTCTTATAGCTGATAGAGAAAAGGAAAGAAAAGAATGCCTTTTCAAAATCAACAGCAAAAAATGAAGCCTAATTTAAAAGGGAAAAAGGACGATTGATTAGTATCTATGTACGTGACAAAAAAAACTTACCATGGCAGCAAGGGGAGACCCGTACATGAGCACATTGAGGCAGGCACATATCATTCCGATCACCATGATTCTCAAGTCCAATTCACGGATGGCGAATGTGGTGGCTGCAAACACAACTCCAAAGCCACCAACGCCCAACGCTGTCGCCAGCTTTGCGGTCTTAACCTGCACAAAAGAATTGCAAGGAATATAATCAACCAATAAGATGCTAGCGTTTTTTACTATATATATTTTAAAACAAAGGTTGCACTGCTTAAAGATCCCATCACAGACCAGAAGTTGTATATATAGGCTAGTCATATGAAACTATCTGAAAATTGACAGTCGTTTCCACAATTTTATATTCGGTACACTTCAGTAAGCACTGGACCTAGCTAGAAATAGAACAATTTTTTTTGAGGAACAGAAATAGAACAATTAAGGATTCATACATAGCACAACATGTCTGAATTGAAGAAAGAGACATGAATTATGAGTAGGCCATATCTAGAAAGCAATGGAATGCGAGTGGACAGCGGAAACATTTAGTTCGAGAAATGTGGTGTAAATTGAAGTTACGGCCTCGGTGGAGCTACCACATGCGCGCGCGGAGAGGCAGGGGCGAGGCTAGATCATACAGGACGGGGGTACACCATTATCTAGCTTGCTCTAAGGGATGCATAGATTCTAATTCGGAAGGTGCATAGGTGGTGAAAATTTGATTGTAACAAGTCATTTTTTTTTGGGTGCATTGGCACCCACCACTTCCTATGTTTGTTGGATGCCCCACCCTTGTGGCTTGATCGGCGGCGTAGACGATGAAGAGGATGACGTAGATGGCCTCCATGGCTGCCCCAAAGCCGTTGACGGTGGCGATGAGGAGGCCATCGGGCTTGGTGAGGCCGTAGTAGAGCCACAGCAGCGCGTTGAGCAGAGTGAACACGTACGGCGCCGGCTCGAACTCCTCCGTCGACCCGCTCCTCACGATCCTCCAGAAGGTCTTGCTGTGTGATGCATATATAATGGGTGGTGGTGGCCGCGTGTGTTGGAAACAGGAAGAAGCTTTTTTGCAGCGACGCTATAGGAAAGCTTTTGCGACAAGGAAGATACTTACACAGGAGATATGAAGACTAGAACTGAGATGATGTTGCCTGCAAGGAGAAAAGACGATGGATTAAGACTCTAACAAAGGAAAGGAATTGAATCAAGAGAGCAACACCACAGTACACAGAGAGAGAGAGAGAGAGAGAGAGAGAGAGAGAGACCCTCCATACATGCGTATTACCTATGATGCCGATGATGAAGAGGGTGGAATCCATGGAAGCTGGCTGATAGGCAGACAGAGGGGTAACCACGCCACAGGCTCAAAGGGGAAGCTAGCAAAATGGTGGATCCAACCAAGCAGGAGGTAGTACGACGATCCAGTCAGCTGTCTCCTCTGCGGCCGCCTATATGGTCGCGAGAGACAGAGAGAGGACCAGGGCCATGGATGCATATATCAGGCATGAGAAAGACAGGCGGTGCGGTGGGCCCTGCCGGTCAGAGGCGTGTACACATTCACCGTATGATACCTAGCAGTGGCATGAACGTCCGAACGAATCAGGCCTGCCTCACGTAACACATGAAGGTATTTGTAAAGAATGGACGCCACCGGCTTCACAAATAAATGGATCTAGCTATAGATCGACTTGGGGTGGCATAGTTGACTAAAGAGAGGGCTAATGTGTAAAGGATATGAACGGTACTGTCGGTTTAGTTAATATATTAGTAGGGGTGCAAATAATTAGTGATCCTAACGTGACCCTCTTTAATTTAAATATTTGTGCTACCTATTTTAGAAAATTAGCATAAATATTTGAACTAAAAAAGAGTTGGGGGTGTACATAAAAGTTACCAATTTGCACTATATATTACCGTTGAAAGTACGCGCTGAAAGTACGCGCTCTCTATATTCTTAGGTGAATTGTTAAACGCTGATCTGACTAAAGATGTTCACCAAACAAAGAAAAGGAGAGACTTCTGAATATGCTGGTACTCATGCATTAACTTTCAGTTGAGACGACTTGAGGTCCTGGTCATTGCATTGTATTGCTGATTTGATCGCAGTGAGTATTTTAGTTTTTTATTCTCCGTTGCTCATCTAGGTTGAACTAACTTGTTAAACAGGATTTAGGACAAAGAAGCAAGAAACCGCGTCTGATAATTAAGGATTGGTGTGCAAAGGGTGTCCTTGGTCAAGAGGTCATGTGCTTGCTCATTATCCAACTACTCCAATTTGCTGCAAATAGAACTCGATCTCAGATCTCGCCCATAAAAACAAGTTCTAAAAGATGGTATAATACTATAATATCTAAATTTCTTCATACTATTCTTGAGAAAAACTCTCCCACGGTAACTGTTCGTCTTCTTTCTCAATTACAAAGATACTCTCTTGGTTTCCAATTATTAGTCATTTTGACTTTTTTACATACATAAATTTTGCTACACATCTACACATAATGTATATCTAGAATGTATATCTAGGTGCATAACAAAGACTATGTATCTAGAAATGCCAAAATAACTAATAATTTAGGATGGAGGGAGTATAAAGCTACAAATAAGCCACACACTGAAATTAAAGCATAGGCACCAAGATATATAAAAGGAATCAATACTCGTAACCTTAGAGGGGGAGGGGGTGAATTAGACAACTCTAAAAGTCTTAACCTATGGCTCAAACTAGATTGCACAAAATATAATCTAGAACATGCTATTTAGATGTGCAACTATAATTCCTCTAGTATGAAATTCTCATCCCAAACAAGTTTTACAACCTATAACCAATCCTAACTCATCCAAAACAAGTTTTACAACCTATAACCAATCCTAACAAGATACTACATTAAAAAAAGTAAAAGCACACAAGTTACGAGAATGAAATGCGGAAACATAAAGGAGGGGATGAGAGGAAGCAAACTCTTGACGTGTAGATTTATTCCGTGGTATCAGTAGGCACTAAACCACCTCTAGTCCATGTTGTTGAAGCACTCACAAAGAGTATTATTTTCCGGTCACCAAGTCTCTTCCGGAACTCTTCTTGACTTGCCACAAAGGCTCGGCCACTAAGCCTCACGCCAAGTCCCCAGTCACCTTGATGCCGCTTTCACTACGGAGCTTCCCACGAAGGAGGGGTCTCCTCGTCCCCCGCACAAAGCTGTCGTCGCCACTCCACACGAAATCGGAGGGTCGAAGACTTGCCGACGAGCTATAAAGACTCCAAGGAGCCGGCACACCGAGATACAAGCTTGAGGTTCACTCAAGAACCAACACAAGATCACAACACCTTGCTTTCATACTCTCTCTCTAGAGCTAGCCTAGCACTACACCTCACAAAGCTTGTGATAAACCTAAGGATTTGATCAATGAGCTCTTTGATTGGCTTGGAGAACTTCAGCAGAGTTTCTATAACTTCTCGCGAACTCCAGCAGCCTCAAATGATCTGGATTGAGGCCTTATATAGGATAGATATCCACTCCTAGGCGTTGCTAGCTTTTCTTGCAAAAAGCCTAAAGTGTCGGTTAAACCGATTGCTACTATCAGTTTAACTGGTCACACTCAGACTGCATGCTAGCTGTTGAACTCCAACATTCTTTTTCTGCTTATGTCATTGCACCGACGAGTGTCGATTTAACTGGTCGTAGAGAACTTCTTGAGGCAGTTAACTCCCAAATCTCTCGGGCAATCTAAATGACAATTGCACCGACGGCTTCTCTGTGAGCATCGGTTAAACCAGTCATGTGGTCGATTTAACCGATTCTTCTACCATTTCTGCACTTGATCATTATTTGAACTTCCAATGCGCTGACCCATTATTATTCATGGGCGGCAGTTCAACCGGTTCTTTGAATGTTTCTGCCACTTGTCCAAATCATCACTGCGATCATTTGGACACCCCAAATATATTCTATCTCTGGTTTTTCACTTCAATTTGTACGTCTTGGCTACAATTTGGATGGTTTGGAATACATCCATTTGACCTAGAAATCCTACAAACTTGAGCTCACAAACTCATTAGTCCCATTAACCATGTTATCACACAATCACCAAAATTACAATCATAATCTAATGGAACCATATTCCTTACAATAAAAAGCCAAGTAGATCGAGTTGTACTCGCGTATACTTCTACCTACCCCCCCCCCCCCCCCCCCCCCGCGTCCTGTTAACTAGTTGTTTTTTACTGTTGAAGCAACAATATTTGGCAACTAGTATATATATTATATATATATATATAGCTCGTGCTTGCTGAGGATTGTCCTCTGAATGATGTCAGACACCTATTAACAAATATGGTATATGTATCTATAATCTTTATTAAAAGGATTGTGAATCATCATGGAAGAAAATGTAGATATAATAGTTGCACTAACTTGTACCATTCCAACCTAAAGCAACCTTTTCAACGAATCTTTTAAGCATACCAAAGGTTCTATATATTCCTATGATTATCTGTAAATCACTTAACTTCAATGACTATAATTAATCAGGTAAGTTCTTTTATATCGATACAATTTTTTTACTAATATTTCTGATACGGTATATCCTCAGACCCCGTGAGCTACTTCCTCCTTCCTCCGTTCCAAATTGCCTATGGTCTTAAAAAAAATTGAACGTGGAAATGGTAATTAAGTGGGTGGGCAGTCATTCTCTAATTAATTTACCATGCATGCATGTCACTACATATAAATTAAGTCTCTTGGTCAAGCATCCAGTGTTTGAAGCATAACTTCACGATCTATTCAAGTACTCCCTCTAATCTGTCTCATAATATAGCTACTTCTAGAGTTTTTCGGACAGATTAAGGATGAAAAGTAAAAATCTATACTATCCTTCTTTAGTTACCATGTACTAACCAATTACCATGTACTAATCAAGAGAATAATTATAACTTTCCTATGCTATAATTAATTTGTATACAATGAGGGGCATTTTAGACCTCTCATACAAAAATACCCTTGGGAATTTAAAAGAAGTAGTTATATTATAAGATAAAAATTGAATGTTAGAAATAGTTATATTTTAAGATGGTGGAAGTAACCCATGTATCGACATAAACTAGGTAAACGGTTTCTAATCTTCAAGAGAAATTAGGATAGATATAGTTGGCGCTTAGAAGAGGCAACGGCGGCCAGTGAGCCACATTTAAAGTTGCACGCCACATTTATATATATGACACTGCATTATTTGACCAAATCAGTTATCTGGCTATAGTATAGTATGAAAACATAGCACAACATCATACCTTGGCGAAACGCGGCTGGTATTGGATGGATAACACTCCTGTGTCAGCTCTTGCGGTGCCATAAGCACGAGAAAGGGACAGAAACAGAAGAGAACGACAATAGCTTTTGTTGGTTTGTTATCCTAGTATAATACTGAAGATCAATATTATCTGCAACAGTAATAATACAACGTATACTAGCCTATCAACCCGTGCTCAAACACGAGCTAATTAGAATTAATATAAAAATAAAGCTTATAGCTAATAATTATAATTATCCATACCATACCCTCTTTCATCTATTAAATATTCTAATACATAATCTAAAATACATATTTATCATTATCTAGTTGCAATAGATTTCATTTTACATCACACATCCATGTGTGTTTGATATATAATTAATTGAACCATTTATTTGTGAATTGGCATTCTTATCTCTTCCATAATACATGAATACATGGTGACACATATCATAGGTAGTATTTTTATATAAATAATAATATAATAATATATTAATAATGGTAGAAATACTAATTTAGAATTCTATATTGGTGCGATTTAATATTTTGTTATAATTATATAATTTAGATTCAGATTTAAGGGTTACTTTAACTTTAATAATGACATAATTGATAATTTATATGCAAATTTAGGGGATTATTTGCATTATTTTTATAATGGCATAGGCATGGGTAATTTACACAAAGATTAGAGGGTTACTTTAGTATTTTTATAGTGGCAGAGGTGGGTAATTTAGATACATATTTAGGGGTTATTTTAGTCTATTTTCATAATGGTAGAGGTGAGTAATTTATTAGAAAAGATAACAGATCCAATAACTATTATGATTAGAGTTATCAGATTGATAACTGGATGTTTCTGAGTTTTGTGAAAATTTCTAGAATTTCTCTATTTTTCAAGTGCCCATCTAGGATCTTAGGTGGCTTCATGTGGAGGTTTTAAAATGAGCCGCCAGCTAGCTCCAGTTAGTAATAGTAAGATAATGCACAGCAGCAGACATTCCAACGCTAATCTTAATTATTTACAAAAACTTTTATACATGCAGCATGACAAATGCCTTTATCTAGCTTCTTCTTCAATCTCCAGTGTATGCTCCTGTATATATATATTCATCACGTGATGCTTTGGAGAGATCATGCGATAGATGCATCCAGCACTGGACCGGACAAGCATCTATCTATCGATCCACCCGTCCATCCATCTGGACCGTGTCGTTTTCTTTCCCTGCCGCTCACCAAACCCTACCACATGGAACGACGCAGGACGCGTAGAGGCGTGTGCTCGCTCGCGGCCATGCATCGAACACGTACGTCCTCCGGCTCCGATCCGTCGCCTCGCGCCGGCACCGATGGCTACGCAGCAGAAAGGAACGCAGCGAAAGAGAAGGCGGCGAGACTTTCTGGCCCGCATCGTCGCTCGATCGATCCGCGTTGCCATCTTTAATTTGCCGCTGAGATGGCTCCGCTCGTAGCTTTCTCGCCCGATTGTGGAATGAATCATGAATGGCGCCAGGCCAACAGCGAAGTTTATTTGCATGATCTTTGGCCAGCGACAAACAAAAAGATCGCATCGAATCAGTGAGTTGATTATTAACCCTTTGCCTAGCTAGCTACCGCGTTCAAACACCATGGATCATTCCCTTAGCTACCTGCTGCTGCCTTGTCATCATCTTCCCCAATCTCAGAGACGGACTAGTAGTGAGGGGCACAAGAGACCAAAACTATAGATATAATTTTATATACACACACGAGTCTTATCTTACATCCACAATACGCAACCACGCAGGAGCCTTTTCATGCACGCTGTCCGGTCTTAATATTATCCTTCGCCGTCCATAGAGTTGTGTGCGTACAAGCAACCCTTATGGGAATGATGTAAAAAGGAACGTATTCTCAGTTTTTAGAAATGATCACATGAAAGGCCGGGTTAGTTGGTATATATCATGACCACGAGCTAACAACTGCACTCCACATGTTGAAAAAAATATTCAAGTGGATAGGTTCGCATCCGCACGAGATCGACCAAACCGGATAAGAATATGTGCCTGTTTGGATGGGATAAAATTAAATGCTAAACTTTAATTAGCACCAGCATATGCTAAAATTTTCATTGGCTAAAGTCTAGTCCATCCTATTAGCATTCTTGTTTGGATAAACTAGAGTTAAAATTTAGTACTTTAGGGCATATTAGCACTTGGATCCAAACACCCCTCGGACCTAGAAGCACAGCCAGATGTTCTGGCCAAGTATCATGCCTGGGAAAAATGGTTGGAAAATGCAGGTCACCTTCTACTGGCCCAGCTAATTAACAAGAAAAATGCACAGGGAACCGTCATTGAGAATCATAAGATTGAAATGCAAGAAGCACGAGACAGCGACTACAAACAGACATGGAGATTTTTTTAATGTTTTTTCTTCCTTGAAGCTCTACGTACTAGCTGTTGGAAAAATCTCTTGTGTTGCTAAACGTCTTTATTATATTATATCTGTTATATCCCGTGACAGAAGACATGGTTTGTTGGTAGCCGAGACTCGAGAGCACCGTACCGTACCGCCCGGGAGGCACCATCCATGCCTCCGTTGTCCTAATCTTCTCCGGGCTGCAAAAAATGGCGTTGTCTTTTCTAAGATTTTTGTTGACTAGTAGTTTGTAATTGTACATGCTTTAAATTAGTAGTTGGCCTGCAACCAACAGGCAACGGCTCCATCATCTTCAAATCACTCGTTTGTTTGGGTTGTGGAATAGAATGTCCATCATCTGACCACCCATCCCTCATAAGAACATAATTAGTTTAATAATGAGAAATAATGGACCATCTCATTTTAGCAAGAGGCATTCCTCAAAGAAGTATGTTTCGTGCCCCTCCTTTCAATGGAGATTTATCTAATCTTGGGGATGAGTTTCGTTTTCCTTCCTTTGTAGCAACCACGTTCTCTAGCAGAGAAATGAGCTTGGGGATAAGTTTTTCTCTTTTTTTTTGGTTGGTGAGAAATCCCTAGTAAACTGTTGCTATTAGTGAAGAAGTCGCGGAGGATCCACAATATGGACCAATTCATCTTCAAGCTTGAACTTATTTTCCCTTCCACTAAAACATTTCTTCTTTTGCTTGAAATAAACATTTTTTTCCTCTAGGACCAGAATTTTTTTCTTCTTTTTGTCTTGAACAGTTTTCTAAGACCGAAACATTTTTCTTCTATTTGGGACAAATTCTAGGTAGGCGCTTGTTCTATGGTAGAGGTGCTTGGAGTGGCGTGGAGCTAGCGTGGTTGGTGCTTGAAACAATGAGGGAGTCATGCCGAGTGTTGCTTTGCACGATTTTTGGTTGTAGTACCACATAAGCTTTCCTCCCGTGTTTCTTTGCAAGTGTAAAAGAACAAAATTAGTAACTTCATAAAAGTTTGAAACTTTAAAAACTATAGTACCAACACATATAGAGCATTAAATTAATTCTGATTGCACAAATATATTTTTTACAACAAGATCTTCAAAATAGAACCAAACTTGAATAGCTTTATATGATATTTTTCCTATGAATATTCTTTAATGAAACGGGAATACTTTTTTATGAAGCTAAAAAAATGTTCTAAAGTCCAATAGAAATTTGTTCTAGCTTCAGAAAAAGTATTCCATGTTTATAAAAATGAATTCTAAGAGAAAAATATTTCGTGTTCACGAGACAATGATTCTAGAGAGTTTTGCACTTCGAAGCAACTGCAGACTATCCACCTATTCATACCTTTTCTATTTTAGAAATGGAAAATAGATAAAATATCTTTGAATTAGATCTAACAACCTTTCGTAGGACTATTAGATTCCCAGGAGGATTTGTACCGGGTTTAAATTTTCTATATGCTTGTCCATACTGTATAGTTTCTCACTTTCTGTTTATTGATGTGTTTGAGAAACATTAGTCCGTGCTAATTGAATTTTCTACAGATGGAAAATTACCACCACTTCACGGTTTTGCTTCATCCTACCGTCTTCGTGATTTCTTTTCCTTGGCGTGCCCCCTTGCAGGCCTTGCTGCTCGCTCTATCCCTTGTCGGCGGGCTACAAATCCTCAGTACCCAGCAGCTTCGGTGGTAGCTGGGCTTTCAGATGGTTTAATGGGCTACGGATCTCTTGCTACCACGGCCTTTGTTGTGAGCGGGCTGCTCTGGGGCCTGCAAGTAACTCGCGCGTCTAGCATTCTGGTTGTCACAGTTATTTGGGCTGATGGCCCACTCAACGGAACGGAACGGGCGCTGCGACTGGGTTGTGAACCATCACAGAAGGCCCATAACGAGTTCCCCATGCCGCCGGCCACCTCCTGAGCCGCTGGATACGCCACCGTCCGCCGACGCCGTCCATCTACCACCGTCGGCCTTCGACCCCGCAGTTTTTTTTCTTGCTCCCACTGCCGGCCACCACCCACCTAGGGTCTAGCTCCACTCGGCCGGCGGCGCTCCCTCGCCACCTCGCCTCCACCACCGGTCAATCCGCCACCACCGTCGGACCGCCCTCGCCCCGACCTCCCCTCTATAGCTGCCGGCTATGGAAAAGTTCCCACCTCTGAAAATCCGAAATCTTAAAACCATTGCCTCGACCACCACCCCAGCCGGCGGTGACCTCGCCGCCGGCCGCTCCCCCCACCTCCCACCCCTCGCCGGTCCCTCCACCTCCTACTCCTCTTCGGTCCCCCATCTCCCACCACTAGCCGGCCGGTGTCGTGAGGAGGAAGAAGGGTCATGCGTGCGCTTCTGCGACAGATCCGCTCGTACCCGCGCGAGTGACCCTTAAAATTTGCGCAACGAAACGGCAGTAGTTACTTTCGGGGATATTGCACATCATCCGTATCCAAGTCCAAGTAAATAAAAGATTCAAAACAAAGTTTCCGTAGAAACAAAAAGTCATAGAGATCTTTAAAACTATATGATTATATATGGATGATATTTTTTAATGTGGATCAATTTAGTCGCGAAGCTAGAACATGGGGACCTGGAACAATTGTTCTAGCTTTAGAATTAAATTGTTCCTTCATGCTCAAAATGTTTAATTTTCACAATCTAATTGTTCTAACTCCACAAATCAAATTGTTCATCCTTCATGATCAAAATGTTCCTCCTCCACAATCAAAATGTTCTCTCAACAAAATTGTTCTACCCTCATAATGAAAATGTTCCAATCAAAAAATATCCAAATATATTAAAGTGTGATCTAGTTTTAAAGATCTTGTCGTAACAAATACGATGTTGTAATCGGATTTTTATTGGGATTTTTGATTCGGAAAATACAACATTTTTTATTTCGAATTTTGTTTGCACAAAGTCCGACGTCATCACCTGTTGTTGCTCTCTGATATGTGTTAACATTAGAACAGACAGGCACACCTAGAAAAACAAACAGCAGAGCGCTCTGCGACGTAGCCGCTCGAAGTCGCGCGCGACTGCGAACATTGGCGGCGGCTCTCAGCCAATGTGAGATAGCTGGGCTTTGAGATGGTATAGTGGGCCACGGTGTTCTTTGTGAGTGGGCTGCTCTCAGCACATTTGGATCCAGTAAAGCCCAGCCCGCACACGGAGGAAGAAGCCCAGCCCACACACCGAGGAAGAAGCCCAGCCCGCACACCGAGGAAGAAGGCCCAGAACCGTGTCTTCTTGCAGCACCGATTCTAGCAGTACAGCGCGGCATCGGCCGTAGCATCTCCTCCCCTCCCCTGCTCCGCTCTAGGTCACCTTGCCTCGCTGCCGCCTCCGCCTCGTCCGACGCCGAACAAGGGCAAGAGAAGAGAAGCCCGTGCGCCATGTTCAAGAAGTGAGTCCTCACCTGCTCCCCTTCCCCCCATCCTAAACTTTCCCCTCCGATTCCTGCGTTCAGTAATTCGATCTGTCGCCGTGGTCCACTGCGCTTATCGATCTGGTTCTCTCCGTTACGATTCGGCGCAGCGGAATCCCCCGACAGCGCCATGCGTGAATCGAGATTGCGTTTCTCTTTATTCGTTTAGCTGGGATGGGGGATCTGTAGAGAACGACCTCACCTTTGGCCGCTTAGATTTTTCTCGCTGGAACTTAGTAGGGGGCTTTCGGTGAGCAAGTGTAAACATCAGTGGTTGCGGACATGGAGCTATTGATACATGAGTTTGCAATGTGATGAAGCTGCTCGATGTTGCATCGAATGGCTGACAAGGAGGCTATGTCACTAGGGCGGTGTTAAATGCTATGCCGTTGTGTGGTTAAACCTTAATGCTATTGAGGTGTGCGGTTGGACCTTATTGCTATTGAGATGTGCGGATCAAATGCTGTGATGCTTGTACCTGCATCGCTGTGAATGTGATTTCTGCTTCAAGTCTTCTGTAGAATTCAGTTGGTACCTGTCTATTTCATGGAAAATTGAGGAAAATTGAGTTTCGGGGTGGTACAGTTGCAGTTGTAGCCATGCGTATGTGCTCAGGTGGTTTGTTCCCAAAATGTATTGGGCCCGTTTGCTTGACCTAAGACCTTTTAGTGTATGTTATGTGTACAACTAGTAAAAATTAAGATAGCATGGTGCGTCCCCTTGAACTCTCGAGATTATATCATCTGTGGGGAGAACTGTTGTGTATGCTTTTGATTCAGAGGCAGTATGGTGCTTTTGCTCCATCAAGCTTGTACTAGTGGATCTTCCAAATACGATATTTTGTAGGACAATTTTTATTTAATTCATAGAGGGACCAATATAAATTTGTAATTCCAAAAGACTCTTACTAGTCCAGTTTGCTTAGTAATTTTGGTGTCAGGACTTGCCTGGTTTGTTTCCAAACTAGGCCTGCCAAAATTTGGCTAGGAAAAATTTTGGCCAAGGTTTTGTTTGCGTACTGTTTGACTAAGTGCATGGGACCTGAAGAAGAGAGCATTAACTTGTCAAAAATTTAGTGGTTGTCCAAAATGCTAGTTCTTTGAGCCTATTCAAATTTCAAATTTGTTTCAGCACAAACTAGACACACCCTCTTTCATTTTTCCTACATTTTTTGTGATCATGGTATATAACTATATCACATACCTAACATCATGATATAAAACAATATCGCATACCTTGTGATTGTGTATCATCTGCAGACAGCAGAATAATTCTTTGCTTGGAGAGTTATTATACTCTTTGCAAGGGTTTTGTATCTTTTATTGTTAATGCTCGGGGCACTCTTAACTCAAACTTACTCCTTTTGATCCCCAGGTTCTCTTCGGAAGATATATCTGGACAGAATCAAGTTAAGGCCTCTGTACAGCGAAGGATTCGGCAAAGTATTGCTGATGAGGTTTTGTGATTACAAATAACCTACTTAGACCTATACTTCCTTTTCATTTCAGTTGCAAAATCTGTTGTATGGCTTACTAAATTTAAATTCGTTGCAGTACCCTAGCCTTGAACCGTTGCTAGATGATTTGCTCCCCAAGAAGTCACCTATGATTGTTGTTAAATGGTTAGTAATTTCTCTTTCTTGTTCAGTGTGCATGCTAACCTGTTATTATTGATATTAACATACCTAAAATTGCATTTGAGAGTTCCTTTTTCATAACGTTTTTTTCGATTTCAGACTAAGTACATATGTAAATCAATTTTCATTTCCTTCATTTGCAAGATCATGAGTTTCCTTTCAAGTGCACTGACCACAGTGTGTTTCTTTCTTGCTTCAGCCAAAACCATCTGAATCTTGTGGTGGTGAACAATGTCCCACTATTTTTCAACATCCGTGATGGTCCTTATATGCCAACCCTGCGTCTTCTTCATCAATGTAAATCTTCCTTTCAATTTTCCTCGAATGTCATCTCTGCATCCTTTTTACAATGATATACACCATGATATGTGAAACAAATTTTAGGGCTCATTCTGTCTTGTCCTGCATATCTGTTAGGATGCCATCATTCTTAAAGTTTACCTGTTGGAGAATATTAACTGGAACAAAAACTGATTACATTTGATCAGATCCTGGTATCATGAAAAGGTTCCAAGTGGACAGAGGTGCTATCAAATTTGTGCTCTCTGGTGCAAACATAATGTGTCCTGGATTGACGTCACCTGGTGGTGTCTTGGATGATGAAGTCGAGGAGGAAACACCAGTGGTAAGACAGTGAGGGATTCTTGTCTACTTCAGTGACAGTTTGCAACAAAAATTTCTATAACTTTTAGCATGTTTCTGCATCCTGCGAGCAGTGTATATACTTTTAAAGTGTCCATAGTAATTTAGGAAGATATTTTGCTTCATATGGTTTATTTGCACCATGATCCATCATGGTTTCTTAGCAACCTTTTTTCTTTGTTGAACATGGCTGCTGGCATTCTCATCTTTTCTGTTCAAATCTATTTTGCCAGGCTATAATGGCGGAAGGCAAACAACATGCACTGGCAATTGGGTTTACAAAGATGTCAGCAAAGGACATGTAAGTTCCTTTCTGTAGGATTGTTCCATGCTGGTGCTTCTCTGTCTGTAAATTATACTACTGAAGTGTGAACCTTGCACTCATGCTTGCTGATTCACTCTTTTGTGTGTTCATTAATATCCAGCTTTAACAGTGCAATTGTTCTTATAATTATACCTGCCAATGCACTCCAAATATATAAGACAGAATTTCAGCTTTACTTACCTTCACATCCCACATAATATTAGGTACTAACATATCTTCTGTTGGCAATGTTGCTCCTGATTATTTTTGCAGAAGGACCATCAACAAAGGGATTGGAGTTGACAATATGCACTATCTAAATGATGGCCTATGGAAGGTACTTGTCTTTCCCTGTATCTCCCTCATCACCTTCATTCTCTGATTGCAAATATCAATTTCTTGCATTAAGTTAACTATATAGAATTGCAAGAAGATTTGCTACCTCCGTTCTTAAATATATGACACCATTGACTTTTTTCATTTGTTTGACTATTTGATACAAATATTTATGTAAATAGATAAATCTACAAGTTAAACCTAAAGTACTTTTGATAATAGATCTACTGGCACTCATTTTACTTCACTTAACTAATTGATTAAATAAACGGAGTGCTGCAGTAAAATTGCTGGGATGGGGAAAGAATGAAACTTATAATTGTATCTAGATTCTTCTGAGTTGAGCTTGGGTGATACTGACCATTTTTTAACTTGAACAGATGGAGAAGCTCGAATAAGAACTTGCGGTATGGTCGTATTGAGATGTAATGACCAGTAGAAGTATGTATCTGCACAGCTGGTATCGTTTAAACAGATGAAGTGGCCAGAAGCTACATTTTCCGGATAGAAGTTGAGTTTACTCCATCCCGTTGGTGTTGGAATGCCTGTTGAAACAGACTTTGAATGCTGTGTTCAGCACTGGAACCCTGTATAATCCTGCCGGCTTACCATTGACTGGTGCGCTTTAATCAAAACAATTACACTGAAATGGAAACGAGGAAATCCTTAATGCTCGACGTGAGTAATTTGATCTCAGCATGTATTTCATAACTTATTTTCGTTGACTAACACTCTGAGTAGATAGCTTGCTTGTTCATAAACGGAGTTTCTCGCTGCTTCTCGCGTGGCACTCCGTCGATGGATGATATCCGGAAGCGCGTCTCCGGCTGGCGAAGGGCCAATCGGCGGTGTCACGTGTTCCGGCACCTTCAGCCACCCCTGGCCGTGATTGGTCTCAGCTCACGGCGGATGTTCTAGTCAGCATATTTGTCTCGTTGGATGTTCTGTTCTGGATGTCTTCACCGCCGGCGCCGTCTGCCGTTCCTGGCGAGACACCCACCTGCCGTTGGGGATATGCATTGGACATGGATTGATATAGACCGACGCTGCTTCGATTACAATGACTTCTTCTATAACGACTCAGATGGCTTGTTCTACGCCATCCAAGATCGCCGCGAGTATGTCGCGCGATCTGATCCCATCGCCTGAAGCAATTCTGGCCAATGCGAAGGCTTGGGCCTAGTTTGAGCCTGTCGCCATCGTCTTCTTCCTTTTGCTTATGCTGCTCCTTGCCGCTGCCAAACCTCGCTGCCATCGAACTTTGCCGCGGTTAGGGTTCGGGGTCTAGAGTTTCGGGGTTGGGATTGCCGTCGGTGATGTCTCGACTGTAGAGGAAGGGCCCTTGGTGACGGTGGACCGTGCGGTGGGCATGGGTTGTGGGCAGGGCGGCGGTGGTGCCACCGGCTCCTGGTGGCGGAGGACAACGGATGGGTGGAGAAGGATACGGGTTAGTTTAAAAGGAAATCATTATATCTATGGGCATGGGCATGCTGGTGGAGCTGCAAGGGTTGCCGGTCGCCGTGCATTGCTTCTTGGTGTGCAGGTTCTAGGGCGAAAGTCTAAATAAGATGCCGGTAATGACGGTGCCATACTACCATGGGCATTGTTTTCCTTCTTGAAGGTGTTACCATGAGGACCTTAACCTATAGGGACAGATCTAGGTGAAAACCAAAGAACCGACACACTGGTTCGGGCGGCGGCAACATCTTGATGTTGCTCTCCTCTTGAGGCGCCGTTTTGGAGTCCTTGGTGGTGACACCTTGGTCACTTTGGAGCAATGGCGGTGCCTGATCTATTTGCGTAGTAGAGATTGATTTAGTGCGGTCTCTAGATCATAGGGCGACCGGACAACACATCGACGATCCTTACATCAAGAGTTTCTAAGAAGACAGTTGATGTGAGATTTTTGTTACTGCATGAGGACCAAAGCAAGGTTGAAGGAAGGACGTAGAAGAAGTTCAAAACTTAGTCTTTTGTGGTTTCTTTCTTAATTCTTCCTTTCCTATCTTGTCTTTTGTGTTCCTCGATGGAAGGTTTGGAGTCTAAGTACTCGTGTAAGTTTCTAGCTTTGTGGTCGGACGTGTTCCTTTGTGGCCGTAAACATTCACTTGTGAATGTTCAAGATCAGAGTTTTCCCTTGATCTAAATTGGTGAGGTGGTAAGAAAGTTACGTAAGAAGTAAGAAGTCTTGGGTTCAGGTCGTGCGGACTGTAGGGTTAGGGGTGCTCGCTCCAATTATTTTTCTGAACTTGTATCAGTTGCTAGACCCGGGAATAAAACAACTTGCCAACCGGGATTAAATCTATACTCCTTAGCCGCAAGTGGTGGCAGACTTCTCTTAATCTCCTCCTCCACCTCCCTCGAGCGTGCAGCCCGCCGCCGCCCGTTCTTCTTCCCCTAGCACACATGACACCAGCCTCCTCCGCTGTCCCCACAAGTTATTGCTACCTCCTCCTTCAACCCTAGGATACATGGAGGGATACGGTGGAGACGAATTGATGGTTATGTTAGATGAGCCTCCTCCCCTGTCCCCACAAGTTGTTGCTACCTCCTCCTTCAACCCTAGGATGCATGGATGGATATGGTGTAGACAAATTGATGGTTATGTTAGATGAATTAATGAATACTAGCACAGTGTCCGTGCTTGCTACGGGTAATATAAATTACCCAAATCTATATGAGACCACCAATGTTCTTTCACTCCGTATACAGGTCCTGCCGTAACCGCGTGAGATATTGATTGTCCGGATTCCTCCCGATTGATTTGTCTGGGTCCCGATTAGTATTCCGATTGATTGATCGCGCAGGTTCCGATTAGAATTCCAATTGATGGACCAAGGAATCATTGCTTGCTTTAAAAATAGTAGAGATAGAGATAGATATATGCGAAATTAGTTTGCAGTTTAGACAAAACATAATTTGAAATTTAGTTAAAATTTCTCTCAGTTCTTTGAGGTATTACTTTCTAGCGATTCTAAATGGTGTATTTTCACTTTTAAAAAGGTTATTTTTCTTGTGTGGATAGATTCTATGAACGTACGTCTTAAGCTACGAGCCTCCATCACGAATTTGACATGTTATTTTATATTGTATTTGTGATATGTTACTTTTCTTACTTGAATTTGAAATAAATGATCTGGTCTCGATCGTTTGGAGGGGCCACACGACAGTCCATGGATTGATGGCACAGGGCACTCCCATGGCGTTCCCGTAGCGTGAGCACATGGCGTTAGCTAGTAACTGTATGTGTGTGTTGTTGGTTTTTACCTTCAAGAAACTAGCTTTGGTAGATACAACACGTATCATACAATGCCCTATTTCAAATGCTCCAACGAAACTCATAACTACAACCTCGCGTACAAATAGAAGTCTATTAGGACATCTATGAAAGAATTATATTAAATGGAAAAGGTTGTGTATTATGAACTTTTTTTCTAATAAATCTAGTAACAGAAATCTTTTGTTGACAAGGTTTATAAAATTATTTATATTGATGGTCAAAGTTAAAATTGTTCGACTTAGGGCACACCTAAACATACATCGGAGAAGATCATTTGTTTATTCATCGTGATGGAGAATGACAAATCCAAAGCCACATCACATATTGCTATATATCGTTTTAGAGTAATTAAAGGCCCAAGGATCAGGGTATCCTCTAGGTTCTATTATCTTGTTCACAACAAAAAATAACTTCCTAAGTAGCTGGCGGAACGGCACCATGTACAAAAACGACAAGAGATTGCAAACTCAATAGAAACTAAATTATTGCTTTATCCGTGCCACTCCTAATGCTCCATGTTTTAGAATATCTTAGGCATTAAATAGAGGAAAAAGATAATTTGAAAAGAAACTAAAGAAATGGATAGCTAGTACCTCTTGGGGACACAAAATCTGACAAATGGACATAGCACAAACATGCAATGGGTAGCTTATTTATATCTTATGCTTGCTAGAGATAGGTGATCAATTATGTGGTGGATACACTACACTAGGGTTGTTTGTTTCTACTTTGTGCAAGATTATGTAGAAACCTTTAGTCCTGTGATGTCAAATTGAAAGTGGCCTAAGTATACAACTAAACAAATAAGATCATATCTCCCCTTTGGCCAATATGTTCGATCCCAAAAAGTTATCTACTTTATATATCATAAATGCAAGTAATTCATGTTAAAACTTATATAATATTTTATTAGAATGCCCAATAAACTTTTAAAAATTAGATCTCACAAACACTGTAAATTTTATGCTAAAATTATGGTACAAACAAGATCCTATTTCCTTTATAGCTAATGTGTAATAAGTCATTTTTCCGACCTCATAGGTCATATAATATTAGAGTGAATTTTTAGAGTTTTAAATCATCTCAAATTACAAGAGTTATTTCTCCGCTTTTGTTGCATTCAAATTGCAATATCTCAATACACAAACCAACCAACAATTATTAGGTACACATCAATTTCATAACGAGAGACATGTGTAGATCAACAACTGTATTGGAGTATATTTCATGACTCGACACTTGGTAAAGAACATTTAGGTTGAACCATCAGTTGTAAGAGAAAAATGACAATGAAAGAATTTTTTTCCTTATGTGTTATCGATTTAATTTTTCCATTCCCTTATACCATTACCAACATTCCAACAAGTTTTGGATGTTAGGCTAATAATCTTGTCACATTTTTTTTTGTCAAACTGATCAAACTACCCATGATCCACCTCACGTATTTGGTCTTCCTTTTTCTTCTCACACGTAGAGCTCACTAATACCCCATTTTATTTCAATCCTTTCATTGCTAGTTAGATCTGCACATGGACACTTGATGCGAGTAGACATGTTGGACACATGAGGCTACTAAGCGCATGCACATAAGCACACACCACGCTGGTTTGGGCAAGCAATGAATGATCAAATCTGGTATCTAGATCAATTCTAGGAGACAAGGTGACTTGTGTAAATATTTGCAGTGTTGCAGGAAAGAGACTTTGATGCCGCCGGAGTTGGCAAAAAGATGAAGGAGCCTAAGCTTGTAAATCTGGGAGTGTAGCATGGTCATATAGCAGCATCGCCATTGAGTGGAGGTGGAAGGCGAGGCCTGCATCATCATCGGCTATTCACCATATTCCCATTTGGAAGGAATAGGTTAAACCTATAGCCAACATAGACAGTGAATTCATCTAATTTAGGTGTATTAATAATAATCTAACTAAAATGTTAATGAGTTGTAATGAGTTTATTTGAAAATGAGTAAAAAATGAGAATAGCTTGTATATGAAAGGAAAAAGATTGATGATTGGCTATCCCCATTCTTAAAAAAAGAAACAATGACGGTATTCAAAATTTAAGAGAAAGGTTTAAAATCATTTTATTTTTAAAATTGAATTTTGGAAAGACATACTATCAAGAGGATCCACAATTCATATCTTGAAAGTGTCCCAAAGCTTAAAAGATTCTCTACACACCAACCAAACACCCACACAAATAGATACAATTAAATTCGTCTGTTGTCACTAGATCTGCTTGACCGAATTATTTTTTTCTGGGTCATCAAGTCGAGCTCTCTGTCTTGAACCTACCCAGTAAACATCAACTGAAAAAACAATCCTAGGTCACCATGTGTGGACACCAGCAGAATAACTATTATATTTTTAGAGTGCAGGTATAAATACCGCTTCACTCCCATCTTCATAACTCTCTTGGCTCTCCCTCACCCAACCTTGAGACAAACTCATTCCTAGCATTTACTCCACCTTCCTTGCTCCACTCTTAAGCTAATCTTAATTTTACATAGATTTAGATTTGTGAAGAGGATTTGGAGAGTTCTTGGCGAGAGTCTTGAGTGAGTTTCATTCCCACCTCTTGATCTTTGGAGAAATTCATCAAGCATCGCGATTTGGATTTGTTACTATTGGTGCCTTGCTCACGAATAACTATACATCATCAGTGAGCACCCAAGTCATGTGGATTGTCCCGGTAAGTCTGTATTACCCCATCCTCGCAGAGGATTCCATAGTAAGCATCTCAATCTTGATCGTTGTGATTGGTCGAGAGAGGAAAGGGTTGAAGGCAACCCGGCCTTTGTGGGCTCTCAATAGAGATGTAGCTTCCTTTGTGGGAGTGGACTTCAGATCTTCATCTTGTGTCTCTTTGTAATTTTTGTGTTCTTGCTTTTTCTAAAGTTGCCCTTTTAAAATATAGCTCGATTTATTTGTTGTGGGTGTTTTAGGCACAAATGTTCCATTGATCTAGAAGTATAAATCTTCCATACTGTGGAAACTCATTTTCAAGTTTTGTTGGATATTTTTAAGTTTAATTTGATACGAGTAACTAACCTTGGTAAATTAAGTCCACGTCCAGTCAGTAGTCAATCAGGATTGAAACCCGGTCGGCCAAATTGGAGCAGAATTCATCGGTTACTTTTATCCACTTTTTCTTATTAAACTTTAGATTAGGATATTAACCCCCTCAAAGCGACATCAAGATACCTTTCAATCATCCTATATTCATAGTTCAAGATTAAGCTATGTCTTACCACACTTGAAAAACAAGATAGCCCAAGGGTTAAAGTTGTCTTTGCTCAAGTTGGCAATGGGCGGGGCGAGGCTGGGGAAGTGAACCCGTTCTCCGAAATGTAGCCCCTACCCTGGCCAAAAATGTAGTCCGGAGTGGCGGTCGGCGGGGGATGTGGGGCCCTTGGTGGGCGGGTGTGCTGCTCCTGAGAGGGCGAGTGCTGACTCCAGGGCGTGTGCGTGCGGAGCTTTGAGCGGCAGTAGGCGGCACCACTGCCGGTGGCCGGGGCGAGCAGTTGGTGCTCTGCTCCTGAGCGAGCGAGCACTCACTCCTAGGCGCGCACGCGAAGCTCTAAGTGGCGGTGGGCAGGGTAAGCGTCCAAGCAAATGTGTTGGGTGCTCTTCTCCGGAGCGGGTGAGCGGCCGCGGCCTGAGAAAGGGTGGAGAGGGAGGAGAGGAGTGAGGGTTAGGGTTTGCTTAGGGGAGGCTGGAGTATATATATTTTGTGTGTTCACTGTGTTGGGCTCCATTGGGCTGACTATTACATGGGCTACATTCCTACTTTTTTTTCTTTTGAGTACCCCCGGGCAATATCCCTTCCTGGACCCGCCTCGCCAGCCCCTTGGGGGAAAATGCCCCCTTTTCAGTCCTTGATGGAGCGGATCCATGTTACCGCAGGGCAAATTGCCACCCTTAGTCTTTGCCTCTGACTTGATGATGTCAATTGTCATGACAGCCAACGGACAAAAGTGGCATAGAGGATGGAAAAGTTAAATGATGGAATGTAAGGGAAGTCAATTTTTTTATGGTACATAAGTAAACTATATATAAATATCAATGACATAGAAGAAATTTCATGATAATAACTTATGACAACTCAATCATTATATTAAGCTCTGATATATTAAGTATTAACTATTACATTGCATAAATATTTAAGAATAAACAATCAAAACTCAATCTCGTAGTAATTATCTAATTTTGGATGACGATAAACTTTTTTGTTAGGGTTAGGATACTACCAGTCCCGTGGAATCATATAGAACCGAAATGTATAATTGTGATGCTATAAAAATTATGATATATGGTGGGATCATCATGGTTTCGACTTCTTGTTTTAGATGGGGATCTAAGTTCCAAGCAACCTTGGAAGGACTAGCTGTGAGCAATTACCATACTTTCTAGATTAATCCTTCCCTTGATTAAAGCACTTGCTGGTTTCTAGTAGACGAGGAGTATTTTATTTCAAAAAAGGTAATTTTTTTTGAGGAAAAGAGAGCTTTTTATTGCTCAGATAATAGGTTACTGTCGGTACATACAGATAGGGGTACCTCCTGCTAGGGTGTCCAGGCCCTTGGCGTCTCACAATCCGTAATCTCCCCCTCGCCTTATGGGTGACGTGGCATACGGCCCGGGCCTGACAGCTGGGACCGTGATCTCCGGACCCTCCCCGTGCTCTTCCAGGTCCGGGGCTTCTGCGTGCCAGGGAGGCTGGAGAGCTCTCGGGTAGCCCCCGTAAACCCGGACTCCCCAGGAGGTCCGGGGCCGCCACGTGTGATGGCCAGACCATCACAGGCCAGACCGCTCCAACCGGCCTCGGGGGGCCCGGACCCCCCTCCACCCGGGAAGGGGTCCGGTGCCGCCTCGTGCCGCCCTACAGTGGGAGCGGGGCTGGCCCTGCCACGTGCCTGCGGCTGGAGGCCCTTCGCGGGTCTCCAGCCCATCTACCAGCATTCAATGCGGTAGCTGGGCCGGGCGCGCCCAAGTCAAAAAGCACGGCCTGCCACTGACACACGGGGCAGGTATGCTGACACCACGGTAAGCCTACCTGTTTTTAAGGCGGCGCGTCGTATCACCGTGCACAGTGCGCAAGTTGTGTATAGTCCCGTCACGGCGCTACGCGCGTGATGATGGCCTGAAATAGGCGAGCCAAGGCGTGCGCTGTAACAGTGCGCACGCAACGGGTCAGCGTCGTACCACCGCCTGACAGAAGGTTCCATCCCAACAGTGACAGCACGGGTTTACTGTTGGACAACACTGACACCAGACACTGTGCAAGGCAAGGCTGCACACGGCCATATCCTGGCTGTGGATACGCACATCAACTTCCCGATCGAGAGGACTACGGAGAGGAGCTCGAGGTGATGACCTCCATATCTCTCGTAGAACAGGCTCCTGTTGGCCGGACCCACCTGTCGGGGCCCGGCTCAGTGTAAGTACTCCCCTTGGACTATAAAAAAGGGAGAGTGCGCTCGATAGAAGACAGATTCAACACACACATCTGAACACACACGCCTCAGGCACAGCAAGGCTTCCCAAAGTAATACAAACACCAAAGTGGACGTAGGGTATTACGCTCCGGCGGCCCGAACCACTCTAAAATCCTTGTGTTTTTCCTACGTTCATCCACCCAACGACAAAGCGCTCCTAAATCTCCTCCAAACCTATCCTTAACTAGGATTAGGCGGGTGCATTCCGCCACCCGGCTGGAGATTTCCTCCGACAGCTACACTCCTAAGCAATAACTTGCTTTACACAAGCCGGCGCCGAGAACCTCCAAACCACAGAGTGTTTTGTTCTCTTTGCCGACTGCCGAGCTCATGAGGCGCACCATTTTGCTCTCTCTTCGTGTGGACGATTTTCCATTCAACTAACACACTCCCCCATCCCAACAATCTCGTCCAGGATGAACTTAAATAGAGACCGCTGTCCATCTCATTTGGACAACGGGTTTACCAACGCACTACAGTCTGTCTGCAGGACGACCTTTCCTCCGCACTATTCCGCCACCAGCATCGTGCCTACACGCACGCCAAAAAAAAAAGTAGATGAGGAGTCTACCTAACAAATGAGTTGAAAATCTGAATATGGATATCCATATTCATACATGATTCAAATGTAATGGTACAAAACTAAATATATCCAAATCCTTTTTTATTATTTTATCTATTTGAATCCAGATTCATATTCAAAAAATATTCGGACACTATTCGTATCTGGAAAGGCACATGATATTACTATCAATGAAACTATTCAAAGATCATCTCTATGACTAATGGCTAATGGCGAATGATATTAATTTCAATACTACTGATGATAGTACATCATTGAAACTATTTAGAAGTTATCTCGACGACAAATAACTAATTATTTTAATTTTTTATCATTAATAAGAGCAACTTCAGCAAAAGTCTCTAAATTAGACCCCCCAATGCTAAATAGGGTCTTCCCGTATTTTTTTGGGGCTTCCAAATTTAATTCAACTCCAGCAATAGCCTTTAATTATGAATTATAATTGAGGGCTTCTCTAGAGACTCTCTAGGAACAAAGGGTGGATGAGAGAATTTGGAAGCCTCCCCAAAATAGAGGCTCCAGTAGAGGATCTGTTGGATTGCATCTTTTTTATTTAACCCTCTAAAACTTAGGATAGAAGCCTGTTTAGAGGGTCTGTTGGAGTTATGAGTAATAATTAATGATATTAGTCTTACTATTACTAACGATATGTAAAGTTTAAGTTAATAAGCTTAATATAATTGAATACTTTAATCTTAATATTGCTTATCATGTTAATTTTAAACACTTCAGTCTTCCTATTTATTTATTGTTTGATAACTATTTATAGTTTTTTATTCTATATATATATATATTTAATTATTGAATTATTTATTGATAAATATGTTTCAGTGAGCTGTTTTCTTTTTCTACATGTGTTATATATCCGCTATTTAATTTCTAGCAAATGAATACATGCTATATTTCAAAATGAGTAAATACACGAATACAAATCCAAATTCAAACGGTCAATTTTGTATTCGCATTGGATCCTCTTGCCCCTCCCAGCTGCTTGTCCTTTTAGTTTGAGAATAGCAAATTTCGTATTGTTTCACAAATTGATTCTAAGTACCAAGCATATTTGGCTGATTATTAGCCAGGGGCCGAGCTAGCCTATGTTGTTCCGGTCTTTGGACACCATGGATTTATGCAAAATCAGTGGAAATCACTGTTCTGCACTGCATTGCAAAGGTAAAGACCCCAGCAAGAGATAGGAAAGACCCAGCAACTCAGCTGGCTTCGCCCCTGTTTTAATTAGCGCACGAAAAAGTTTCACGTGCAGCACGGATGAACGTTGGAACTGCACATGGAATTGTATCGATGTCGTCAGCTTCACATCGGGTAGGAACCTCGCGGATAACTTAGAGAAGTGTGTTAAGCTCACGCCGCCAGCTCAGCTCCTGTTCGACCCATGCTTTCCACGAAGCATGGGCGCCGAGCAGCAGCTGCTCGCACTCGCAGAGTCCCGCACTCCTCTTCCTCCTCGTCTCGTGCTTCGCATTGCAAACAAGACGACCACCACCGGGCCAACCAATCGAAAACCCAACTCCCAGATCATTCACCATCAGCAGCGCCTCCTCAGCGGGAGACGACACGGAGACGTCACGTCGCCTCCCCCGCATGGCCTGGGCGCGCCTCGCCTCCCGCTGCCGTCTCCGCCCGGCCGCCGCCTCCGCCGTCGGCCGAGGCCCACGCGCCTCGCCGCCTGCTCCGCCTCCGCCACCGCAGGCGGGACCCACGTCCCCCGCCGCGCCGCCGCTCCGGCGGGTCCTCCGTCTCCCCCAACCCCACTCCGCCGCCGCCGCGTCCTCGGCGTCGCACGCGCGGCTGCTCGGCGACGTAAGTCCGCGAGCCCCCTGCCCCACCTCCTCGGCACTCGCTGCGGTTTTGATTTTGGACTTGGGGCTCTGGAGCATGTGCAGCGGTGGCAGCGCCTGGGGGGCGCGAGGAGGTGGCTCGCCAGCGACGCCTCCGCGGCGCCGGCGCCGGCCGGGGAGGCGGCTGAACTGGTGGAGGTGCCCCTGGCGCAGACTGGGGAAGGCATCGCCGAGTGCGAGCTGCTGCGCTGGTTCGTCGCCGAGGTGAGTGCCGGGCCGGCTGCATTTTTGGTTGTTGCTCCCAGCGGAATTGCGCCGTGGGGAATCGGGTCATGCAACTGTGGATTGTGGAGCTATGCTTGTAAAAATCGAGGAACGATTTCGTTTGTTAACGGTGACGGATTTTGTTTCCCAATTGTCTTGCAACTTAGTGCGTATTATTGGGTCATACAGCATAGTCGAGCAATTTAGTTCCACTTATCAGGGAAGGGAATGGGCACAGGCAGTGAAGAATTTAGTTTTGATTTCTTAACATTGCAAAAAATATGCCCTGTTCCAATGCCATTCTCGGCAATTTGATGGCAACCAGACAAAAAATCATGCTACTCACTGGTCTAGGGGCGATCACAGGTTCAGTAGCAATAGTGCTTGCATTTTGCCTCATGATATCAGTTGATGCGATATCAGTAGCAATAGTGCTTGCATTTTTCCTCATGGTATCAGTAGCAATAGTGCTTTCGTGTTATAATGTTGTGCGAATACGCACCTTGGTTTCCAATTGGCCTGTTACTTGAGTACTTGCTGCGGGAATAGCTGGCCTAAACACTGGAGGGAACTCAAATCGGTTTTCTGCTGGAATTCACAAGCTTATGTCACACTCCAATGAGAGGCTTTTAGTAGCTATAAATGGCCTGTGCCATCACGCACAGTGCGGATTGCTTCCTAACTGTTTTTCTACTGTTGCTCATGTTATGTTATTCATGTTTTGAATGTAAGCTTCCCTTTTTCTAAGAGGGGTTTTTGTCATTGCATTAGAGTTTTCATTAAACTTTTCTTGAACATAAATAGTGGAACGAACTACAGTATTAGAAAGGAATATGTATGTCACAAGAAAATAAACAAGCTCCAGAACACTATCTGGGAATGAGATCAGAAATTCAAATTAGCCTTGAATAGATTGTGTCATAAGCTTTGCTTGTTCACTCATCTTGAAATTTAGTATTCCTGCCTTGCAATCCCTGTATAACTGGAGTTGACTTTGCTTAGATATTCATTTTGCAGGGTGACCAAGTAGATGAATTCCAGCCACTCTGTGAAGTACAGAGTGACAAAGCAACTATCGAGATAACAAGTCGTTTCAAAGGAAAAGTACATCAGATTCACTTTGGACCTGGTGACATAGTGAAGGTAGTTATAAGATTACTTTTGTCAATTTTACCTCTCTAACTTATGTGAACAAACCTGCTAGCATGTTCTACAAAACTTAAATGTGCTCTGTGGAGAGTCCTGCATTGTAAGCTCCCTAGGTTGGTTGAACTTGTATTGCTGGAAATTACTTAAGTCAATGTGCTCCCTCCAGTAAAAAAATATTTCAAGGTGTTGGTTTGACCAATTTTTTCTATTAGAAATATCTAATAAATGTCTGTGATTATGAAGTGCTTTTCAAGACAAATCTACACATGATCTTTATGTTTCTTAGTAAAATTTCTAAAACTAGCGATGGTTAAAGTTTAAATAGTTTGATGGGATATTAGTCAAAGCGTGAAGCATTTGTGACTGCAGGGAGTATCTCCACTAACTTATTTTTTTTCAAGAACTTACTAAGTCAATCTGTACTTATTAGGTTGGTGAAACTTTACTGAAAATGATTGTGGGTGACAGCCAAATTGTACCACCAGATAATATATTTCCATCCGCTGATAAGTCACATGGAGTAGAGTCTGCAGTTCCTTCAAATGAAGGCAATATTCCTACTGGAACACTCTCTACACCAGCTGTTAGGCATCTAGCGAAGCAGTATGGGCTCAACATAAATGAAATCGTTGGAACAGGGAAAGATGGTAGGGTTTTGAAAGAAGATGTGTTGAACTATGCTGTTAACAAGGGTCTTTGCAAAGAACAATCATCATCTTTGGAAGAGAACATTGATCAAGTTGAGTTACTGGAGGAAAGGAAGTCATTATCCGACATGCCTTTGTATGAAGATAAGAAAATTCTTCTCAGGTACTGTAAAAGTTTTCAAGATGTCTACTTCAGGATGGTAGGTCACACTCATGGCCATTCAGTAGTAATCTTAAGTTGAGCTTTCCTTTCTGCAGGGGTTACCAGAGAGCAATGGTCAAATCAATGAGCCTGGCTGCAAAAGTTCCACATTTTCATTATCTGGAGGAAATAAATTGTGATTCTCTTGTGCAACTGAAGACCAGATTTCAAAATGAGAACAAAGATAACACTATCAAGCACACTTTCCTTCCGTTCCTCATAAAGTCACTTTCTATGGCACTGAGTAAATATCCTATGTTGAACAGCTCTTTCATTGAGGAAACCAATGAGGTAGTGTTGAAAGGTATGGAAATCTTTGAGTTCTTCATTCTGTTCTTGTTTCCTTTAATCTTCAAGAACGATGAAGTTGATGACAACTAGTATTTAATTTTCTAGGATCCCATAACATTGGGATAGCAATGGCTACAGCACATGGTTTAGTCGTGCCAAACATCAAGAAAGTGCAGTCACTATCAATATTGGAGGTCAGCAGCAATTTCTTTTTCTCCTTGAATCCATGATAGTTTTGTGGCTTTAGTCTGTAAATTTTGTCGCCGTAATTTTGTTGCTAGTTTCCAAAAGGTTGAAACAATGAACTATAATAAATTTGGGGTAATTTTATAAGGTGTTTCTTCCTTCTTCAGAAATGATAATAAATTCTTGTACCCAAGTTTGGAGGTAAATATATAAATCTTGTAGCCAAAACTCTGAAGAATGCTTCTCTTGTGATAAACTCACTCAGCTGGCTAGTCATTTGCAAAGCTTTGCAATCGTGCGTGGTACCTGTTGGATATGATACTTATGTTATTGACACTAGAGAATTTGAGGATTGGCAAGCAGACATGGTTGTTTTGTGCTTGATATCCCTAAATTTCTAATCATTTTAAACTGTGATTGCACCAGATCCTAGAGAATGTGAGGATTGTCCAGTAAATATGGTTGTTTTGTGTTTCGTCTCCTTAACTATCTGATCACTTTGACTGTGATTGCACCAGATCACAAAGGAATTGACACGGTTGCATGAGATGGCATCACACAACAGGCTAAGCACTGCGGATATTGAAGGTGGCACCATAACCCTTAGCAACATAGGCGCCATCGGTGGCAAGTTCGGCTCTCCACTTCTGAACCTGCCTGAAGTTGCCATCATTGCCCTGGGGCGCATTCAGAAACTTCCTCGCTTTGATGATGGCGAAAACGTTTACCCTTCATCCATAATCAACGTATGCTTGTTGCAATACGCGTTTCACCAAACGTAAGCCTCCAGTACTTTTGGTTTCACTAACTGTGACTCCCCAATCTATGCCGTACGTGCAGGTTACTGTTGGAGCCGATCACCGAGTTGTTGATGGGGCCATGGTTGCAAGATTCTGTAATGAGTGGAAGGGCCTCGTGGAGAAGCCAGAGCTGCTCTTGCTGGGTATGCGATGATCCAGTAAGATACTTGATGCGTGGGATTTCCCAGAATTTGTTAAAGATGAGCCGAAATGGAGGCATTCCGGCATCGGAACTTCACACCATAAGCCTATAGGCAGTCGCTCACGTATGTATACAAATAAGACGTCGCCTGCAAATAGTGGACTCGCATCATGTATATGACCGTACACCTTTGCAATAAAGCGGGGGATTTTTTTGTTTCATGGTAAAAGATCATTCGTTATACGTTCGCTGTACACACGCACGCACATTACCCTCACGACCAAGTGGTGCATCCTTCTGGCCCTTCTCCAAACAGAGTGGCGGCTGTTGGTGCCGCTCCATCTCCAAAGAATTTTGAGGGTGTTTTTCTACCAAAATTTATCGAATGGACTCGTGATGGACCATATAATTTAGGATGAGGTAGTTCCTCAAAACTAAATACCTCATAATAGGAAACGAACACAACAGCAACGAAAATACTTTCCATAGCATAAAGAGTATAAACAAAGTAGCCACATCAATTGCGCGCGTGAACCTTTACACTAGTTGTAGTGAAAAATTAATGGTTAGAGTGAACCGAACATAGCTCAGTTGTGCAAGTTCTTACTGTGCGAAACCTAGCCATGCATCCGGTTCAAGTTTCTAACTCAGCATGTATGTTCACATTTACATCTAAATATTTTTTTCAAGGTAGGTAGGCTAACGTGCATATCAACAATGTGACATTTGTGGTGACATTATCGTAAATTAATTGGAAGATCTGTTGGTCCAGTCTCTATGATACGTTCACAAGGGTAGTGTATATGTGTGCGCGCATAAATTTATAGGAATAAGTGTGCATGCATATGTATGTTTGCGTTTGTGTTTTGAAAACGGATCATGCTATTTTACGGCCGGTCATATTTTAAGCCAATTATACGGCCGTTCCTTTTTGAGAAAATGGGCAAACTCTGCGTAGAAGTACTCAACTTTCCCTTTATGGCAGAACTCTCCACAGCAGGCACGGAAAGAACACACAAAATAAATATGCAAATTCTATTTTTTTACTCTTCGTTATCCAAGGGGCCCACATAGACTTACTGCTCCAGAAACATACAAATTTTCCCAGCAGGATAACGACAACGACAACCTAGGTTTCCACTGATGATACAAACAGATAGAAATGCAGAAAAATTACTCATGGTACATACGTATCACAAATCCACTATTTTATCGATAATTTGAGAAGCTGATCTACAATTTTAATCAGAATTTTCCAAACAGATCACTATTGCCTGATCCACAGCACACATTGGTTTCAGCAAAAATTACTCGGACTGACACATTCAGACCTTGTGTTGCAGTTCAGGTTGTACACATCAGACTTATGCACGCGATTGGTTGTTACGCTTTGCAAAAACTGTTGAACCAGGCAATATGTACTGCCACACAAACTGCACGCAGCATTTCCTTCTACTTCTTAATGGTTGAAGTGTCTAATATCTACAACCATATAACCTGATCCAGGTCCTTCCCTCTCACTGTTGAATAATTTGGTGACCTGCAATGTAATAAGGAAAATGAAGATGGATTAGAGAACCTATAGTGCAAAAAGAAAAGATGGAAAAATCGCCTACTGAGTTACATTGTTTTGCTTTGATGTAAAAGTAAAAAAATGTCTACTAAATTGCATTTTTCGCATAGTACTATCTACATTTCTTTAATGATGGAAAAGTAAAAAATATTATTGTCGGATTGCATTGGTTTGCCTCGTTCTAACCACATTTTTGCCTGATGAAAAGTACAAAATTGCTAATATAGAATGGATGTAGAACACACTTGTATTATTGCTAATTTAGAACCATATTATTGCCTACAAATTATATTAGTTTGCCTAATTTTGTAGCATATGCCTAATAAATTAGATCATTTTGCCTAATTTCTATCGCTAAGAGAAACAACGGAACAAAACTAACAGAGCACACACAAAAGAAAGATCTCATGCTGATGCTATAGAGTTACTGAAAAGGATTGAAAGGCAGTGAGAAAAAGCAAAGAATGGTATCAATCAAAAAAAATTATTTTGGAGAAAAAGGCCTAAAAACAAGCAGTTCGTAATGTTTGCCTGGTAATTTTTACTAAAGACTTAATAGATGTTGTAATTTTCCCTTGCCGTTACAAATAGAGACTTAACAGAGCAAACAAAAATCATTCCTAAGAAATTTATTCCTTTTAACATATGCAAGGTTGTACGGTGCACTACAGACAATTAGATTGAAAAATAGTGGATGTGTATAATGGAAACAGAAGCCAAGCATTAAAGTAATTGAGCTGAAAACAAAAGCTAAAAAACAAAAATGAGCAACGCTTAATTAATACCAGAACACTATTTGCAAGTACTTTTTGTAAGATACAATGCATAGACACATGAGATACATATTATTACCTATCTAGAACAATATTATTGCTTGATCCCTACCTATATATTGCCTAAATCAGGTCCATGGTATTTGCCTAATGGCATGATTCTTTAAGCTGAACACGTAAAGAAGGCAGCAAAACTAAAAGATACAGTAAGGTGCCACCGGCATGTTCAAAAACCATACTACAAAACTGAATATTCAGTTCTAGAATTCCCTAACCCTTGTCTTTGGTAGATTATGAAAACACTATCAATAACACAGATCGGATTCCCATATCCATGTATTATCAGCACACATCTTACAAAATAAATGTAACTAACAGGATGAGCTCTCAAACCCTAACTGAGCAGATCAAACCATTCAACACCTTCCACACATGCTTTAGAAATCAGAGCAAACCAGTTGAGCCCCCCACCCCAACCCCATGTTATCTCCAATTTCAACTTCCCTTGCCAATTCAAAAAACAAACAAAAAATGAAGTGATTCAGAGACCAAGGAGTGTGAACGAGAAATGGATATCCATAACCCCGAAAGGAGAACTCACTTTCATATTGATCTGCTCCTACCTCCAACTATCGAGTTGCGCTTCATTGTCCATAAAATGTCCATAGAAAAATGCCTCCCGAATCAGTTAAGTTGCTGAAGTGATTGGGCAAAAAGTCCACATAAAACACAACCACGGGAATAGCGGTAACCTTCATCTGCATCGATCCCCATCAGCCTCAGGCTTTGCGCTTTGCTATCGACCAGAAATCCGAGTAGGGGAACCCCAAAATCAGTCCATTCGCACGAGCCAAGGACTTACCTCCGAGTGCGGCCCTCTCTGCCTCCGATTTGCCATTCCCTTTCACAAATCCTGGGATATAGAGAGAACGTGGAGAGAGAGAATCCCCATCTTGAGAATGCGGGGAGAGAGAGACCTGGCTGAGAGAGAGGAAAGCCAAATGAAATCAGCCCGTATCCTAAATAATCTCCATGTTCTCCGACTCGTGGGCCTAATGCAGCATGTGGCTAGATAGAGATAGCCATGCAGATGCACTCACGTACCGCCGGCCGGATTTGAGCCATTACCTTAAAAAATAAGATCAAAACCTAGTTTTAAAGATTTTTGACATAAAAAAGTACCTTATTATATTGATGGAGAGGATTTTCTAAAGGTCCTCTGGTACCCTAAGGATTTTTCTGAGTTGCTCTCCGATGACCTTAGATATAATAAGATCCGTTGCTACTCGGTTGATGCCGCCCCTACTCCCCTAGTAGCGAGATAACTAATCACTGCATCGTCGCCTACTGGTTAGCAGCCACGTCGAGCTGGCTGCCCGCCAGTACGACCACAAAGCTACCACGTCAAGAAGAAGCGAGGATCTTCCTCTACCAGTCCCTCCACCTCCGTTGTCCCCTCCTGACTCCTGTTTGGCAGAAGGATGGAGCGGCGGGACCTGCTCTCGGCGACCATCCTTGCCGTCCTCCTGGCGGCCTGCAGCGCCACCGCCACGGCCGCGAAAACCGCCACCTCCCTGAGGCACGAGCCGCGCCGGGCGGTGTCGGCGTCGGCGTCGGCGGCCGTCTCATCTTCGTCGTGCGACGTGTACCGGGGCACCTGGGCGGCGGACGAGTCGTACCCGCTGTACGACGCGGCGAGCTGCCCCTTCGTCCGCAAGGAGTTCGACTGCCGCCGCAACGGCCGCCCCGACACGGCGTACCTCAAGTACCGGTGGCAGCCCAGCCCGCCCTGCTCCCTGCCAAGGTTCATCGTCGTCTCCGACAGACACGACGCGATGATGGCCCTTCGATCGGTTGCCGGCTTGCCGCGTGGCGTTTGAGCTCAGAGCCTTCCATTTGCCTTGCTTCGTAGGTTCGACGGGCGGAGGTTGCTGAGGACGTGGCGTGGCAAGACGGTGGCGTTCGTGGGCGACTCGCTGGTGGCGAACCAGTACGAGTCGCTGCTGTGCATGCTCCACGCCGCGGCGCCCGGCGCCCGGACCAACGCGTCGTGGGAGTCCGGGTCCATCACCGTCCGTTTCGAGGTGCGTGCGTTCGATCCTGCCGTGATTCTTTTCGCCGTGAGGAGCTGTGATCACTAGGCAGCGCGCGCAGGCGGTGTCGCGAGAGGGCGGGTCGGCGGCCGACGATTAGGCGGGGGCGGCCTTGTTGCATTGGCAAATGGAACACCCGGGTGCCTACGTTCGGAAGGTGAAATGCGTGGGTTGGAGAGAAATCAGACGTGTTTGCGGCTGGCTATTACTTGGCACGTTCCGAAAATGGCACAAAAGATTATCTTTTTCCAATCGTCTCGCTATAACATGCTCTCGGATCTTGCAGTACGATCTCATTGATATTAAATTTATTTTCACAACTATTCTCATGTAGTATTCTTCTTATCATCATTTTCACCATGCCTACGTCCAATAACACCATAAAACCACCGTATGCCTCCTCACCTTATCGGACTTGACATTTCACATTCGCCGGTTACCGCGTACTATGGGTGATGAATCTACATTGTCTTACCATGCACCAGAGTAAAGCAAAAGGTTACTAGTATACTAGTTGACTTAATTTTTTCATGTAAAATGTTTTAGTTTTCTTCTATAAAATGAAATGTGCACAGGGGTTGATTTTAACCTAGCCCCTCCGGACCCACATTCTCGACGTCGTCATCGGCGGCTTCCACCCCTCTACCTTGATGTCCGTGTTTTGGACTTGGCCGGATCCATCCATGCCAGTAGGACCACAAGCAAAACAACCAACAAGATTGATGGCACCAGGCACCAACCTCGCATGAGTGTACGTCGTGTATGGCTCCTTGCTCTTTTTCTTTGATCTCGCGCGCGCATCGTCATTGGTCAATAGCTCGCTGCTGCGCTCTTGCTGCGCATTTCCAAATTCAACTTGGATAGGTATAGAAAACCTGTCGCCGCGCGAGTTTGGGATCTGCCCCCGGCACCCCGAGAGGCAGGTCTACTCTTGCGTTGCGTGACGTGCATGTTCCTGGCACATGGTACCGCGCATTCTAAATGTGTTTATACTGTCAGCTCGTCAGAGGTGGTGTTTCTGTAACAATAGTTGCGAACTAAATGTTTATGCAGCTTCGTGCCATGCCAACGAGGGCGGCCAGTTAGCTTAATGACACTAATAAAAAAGAGGATTTTTAAGGAGGGGTAAAAATGTATTTTTAGGGACGGGTGCGGTATCCGCTCCTGTTTCTCGTAGCTAAAAGTAGCCAGTCGTAGGGACGGGTAACGCGTCTGCCTCTAAAAATCAATTCTTATGAGCGGGTCACGGTGTCAGTACGACCCGCCCCTACAAATCAATGTTCAGAATATGAAAAAATCGGAAAAAAAATCAAAAATAGCAAAAATAAAAAATAAAAATATCATTCCCCCACCACCAGCCCCAACTACTACCGAGGTATAATTTTATTTTGATGAAATATGCACACTTGCGTAAACCGGGTTTCGAACCGCTTACCTAAAACCTCGTTCATACCATTCTCTCCACCATACTACACAGTCATTTTGACTTTATAGAGTATGCTATTCTTTTATATTAACTCTGAAATTGATTTCTAGAGCCGGATCATGCCATCACCCACTCCTAGAAATCCATTTCTATGGGCGAGTGACGCCACCACCCGCCCCTAAAAATATTTTTCTATTTTATTCTAAAAATTCATATAAATCTTTACATATAGCAAAATAAATAAAAAAGTGAAACTTCGACACTATGGTTATTGTGAACTATAGATAAAAAAATATACCAAGTATATTAAGTGTATATAAAGATTAAGATTGTAGAATCTTAAAGTATGACTTGAGTTGTACGAGATACTATATAGTCACAACCATATGAGAACTTATAATAATTTTTTAGACTATTGATCTTAAATGAAAAGTTATCAACTGCAAAGTTTTAGATCATGTCAATCTTTACAATTTTGATATAAAGTTCCAACTTCATCCGAGATTATATGAAAAAATTATAATTTTTTACGTAGAATCATTTGTACGGGCGGTCTTGCCATCACCCGCCCCTGGAAATGCATTTTTAGAGGACGGGTGACACCATCACCCGTCCATAGAAATGAACACCATTTCTAGAGGCGGGTGGTGACATCACCTGCCCCTAAAAATGCCATTTCTAGGGGCGGTGACGCCGTCACCCGTCCCTGAAAATGGTGGTATTTTTAGGGGTGGGTAACGCCATCATCCGCACTTAAAAATGTATTTATAGGGGCATATCAATACTATAGTAACTGCGCTCCATTTGCAGGGGTGTATTACCTTTTGATCTGTCCCTGGAAAAAATAGAGCATTTCTACAAATCACTTTTTAAGTTGTGTGAATCTCTAATATAATATGTGGATCTCTAATATAATATGTGGATCGTTTCATTCATATACAATTGCATCATTCTTCTTTTTACGAAACATAGTATAGATGAAGACGCTTACATACACCTACACTCACCTTATTATTCTAACTAAAAGCTTCCGCATATCATCGTCATGTTTGATTAACCGCATGCACTTGTAGAATATAACGGGATATATATATATATGAATCTTATTATTACTAGTTGGAATCTCCTTCCATCTAGGATTCTAGGTGGATATTAAAAAAATAGAAAAATTCTAGAAATTATTAAAAAATCAGAAACATCCGGCCATCAATCCGACAACTCTAACGATAATAGTCATTGAATTTGTTATCTTTCCTAATAAATTACTCATCTCTGCTATTATAAAATAGATTAAAGTAACCCCTAAACATGTATCTAAATTACCCATCTCTACCATTATAAAAAAAATCTAAAGTAACCCCTAATCTTTATGTAAATTACACACCTATGCTATTATAAAAATAATTCAAATAACCCCCTAAATTTGCATATAAATTATCCAATTATATTATTATTAAAAGTTAAAGTAACCCTAGAACTAATCTAAATTATATAATTATAACAAAACTAGCACCGTACCCGTGCGTTGCTACGGTAATATAAATTTTACCTTAACCTGTATGAGACCGTCAACTTTATGCTCTTTCAGTTCATGTACAGATCATGCCATGACTGCGTGAGGTATTTGATTGTCCGGGTTTGTCGGATTGAGATTCTCATTTATTTATCCAGGTCCCGATTAGGATTTCGAATGATTTGTCCGGGTTCCAATTAGAATTCCGATTGACGAACCAAGGAATCATTGCTTGCTTTTAGAAATAGTGCAGATATTAAAATGCATGAATATAATATTCTAAATTACTATTTATATCATTATTAATATATTATTTATGTTATTGTTTATATAAAAATACTACCCATGATTTGTGTTACCATGTATTCATGCATGATGGAAGGGAATACCAATTCACGAACAAATAGTTCAATTAAGTATATATCAAACACATATGGAGGTGCGATGCAAAATGAAATATATTGCAACTAGATAATAATAAATATGTAATTTAGAGTATGTGTTAGAATATTTAATAGATGAAAGAGGACATGTGATAGTTAATTATAATTATTAGCTATAAATCTTATTTTTATATTAATTTAAATTAGTCCGTGCGGTAGCACGGGTTGACAGGCTAGTATATATAATAAGAGGCAAAGCAAGAGTAAATATGTGGGGTGTGCACCATTAGCACTATGTTACTCTAAGCTTGCTTGAGGATGTATGGTTTGTAATTTGAAGGGTGCATAATTGGTGAAAATTTAATTGTGTAAGTATTTTTGGTTTTTATTCCGTGGGTACCTGGGCACCGAGGGCTTTCTACGTAGCTTCGCCTAATGCGCTGCCGGACTCCAATGCAACTTTGGATGGCAAAAATCTAATGACGCCTGCAGGACTACGGTGTGACTCTGGTGTACTACTTGTCGCATTACCTGGTCGACCTCGCCGGCGACAAGGCCGGGCGCACCGTCCTCAAGATCGACGCGGTGGACGAAGGCCGCAAGTGGCTCGCCGCCGACGTGCTCGTCTTCGGCTCGTGGCGTTGGTGGGCGCGCAAGAGGTGAGACCTCGATCGTGTAGGCCCGCCCGCTGGCTGGTTGGGTGGGTGTCTGAACTCGCACTGGCTCGGTGTGTGTATTTTGGTGCAGCTGGGACTACATCCAGGATGGCAGCACGGTCGTGCCGGACATGGACCGGACCCAGGCCTTCACCAAGGGGCTCCAGGCCTGGGCCAGATGGGTCGACGCCAACCTCCTCCGAACCACCACCAAAGTCTTCTTCCAGGGATACTCTCCCAGTCACCTCAAGTAAGAATTTGCAAGCACTTATAGGCTGCAAGCCTGCCATGATTTATAATTAACAAGGTGACAATGCAACCGTGCAGCGGCCAAGAATGGGGGGCGCCGCCGGGGAAGACGTGCTCGGGGGAGACGCAGCCGGTGAGCGGCGCCGCGGCGTACTACCGCGGCCAGCCCAACCTGCAGGACGCGATCGTGAGGAGGGTCTTGGCGGGCATGTCGAAGCCGGTGCAGCTGCTGGACATCACCTTCATGTCGCAGCTGAGGAAGGACGGGCACACCACCAAGTACAGCGGCGGCAGCGGCAGCCCCGGCACGGACTGCACCCACTGGTGCGTCGCCGGCGTCCCGGACACCTGGAACACCCTCCTCTACTACTCGGTTCTCACTGCAGGGAACTCATTACGGTCTTGAGCTAGCTTTGTATAGTTCAACAATGACTGGAAAACATATAGTATCATCGCGGGCCTATCTGTTTATTTATTAATTTTAGAAGATTGATTTATTTGGGAAGAAGAATTTTCAACTTGAAGGAATATAGGGACATAAACGGAAACGTTTATTATTACGAAATGGAGATGCAGCAGGAATATTATATATATATAATCTATTCTACACGCGCCTGTAGCTACTCCTATATATATATATGTGCAAGATAGTGTTTGTCACGCTAGGATAAGGGCATGAATGTAAGCCGTTTACATATTGATAATGCATTCTTTGCCACACATAAGCTGCGTGCCAGTTTTCACTTTGCTTCCAAGGATGTGAAGTACATGGATATCTAGTGCTCCCAGAGAAGCTAGCTAGGGTGTGCTCCACTGGTTATGTTGACAAAATTCCTTTATATTTCTCCTTATACTACCTCTATCTGAATTCCTTATACTACCACTGCCAGAGAAGCTTAGCCTCGATCCAGGCCACATGGTCATCACATCAATGTCAACATGCCCAGTTATACAACTGGTGGCCAAGCCCAGTTGCAGGAGAATGCATATGGGCCGCGAGACGCGCTCTCCGCGGCCGCCCTTGCAATGCTGAATGCTCATGGCTGCCCGGACCACCACACGGCGGACATCATCATCTCCGGCAACAACCAGCACCAGACGGCGCTGTGCGACGTGCCCACGGGCACGGGCAGCATGGTCGGTGGTGGACGAGTCGTACCCACTGTGTACGACGCGGCGCTCTGCCCCTTCGTCGTCCGCAAGGGAATTTGGCTGCCCCGACATGCTGCACCTCAAGTACCAGTGGCAACAACCCAACCCGCGCCCTGCTCCCTGCCCAATGCTAACCATACAGATCGGATTTGGTTTGAGTTTTTCTCTCGTGAATTTGAGCTCTGATCTGAAATTTTGTCCATTCTGTTGCTTCTCCATATGAATTTTTTTATCTGATCTCTCATGATTTGAGCTATGTAAAGTTTTCTTTGTTTAGCTCCATATTTTTTCCCCCTATCAAGCCAGCTACAAAGGCAGAGTGGATGAGGAATTTGTAGGACCGGAAAATGCGACCAGAGGGGGGTGAATGGGAGCAACTCAAAATAATTTCGCACGGAAGCAAACAGATCAAACTCCCAAATTTCAAGAACTTTAGCAAATTAGATCCAAATGCGAGGAAACTCGAAACATAGGTTCACAAGATCACTAGAAAGCTATTCCCAAAATATTATGCAAGACAATCAAGTATAAAATACGGATCAAGAAAACCTAGATTGAAACCGACGATAAACCTGACGAAAAACAAATAAGCACGATGCAATGAAACGAGGAACAATACTTAATGATTAAACCAAGTAATTGTTCTTACAAAATTGCATCTAGCCTCCGCCCGATCGTCCTCCCTCTCTTGATTAGAGAGATCAACAAAAATCCCTCACTAGGAATTAAACCCTAGGCTAGACTGGAGAGAGGAGTGCACGCAAGAAGAGCTTCAGGGAGGCGGCTACTGTTGCGCGGAACTGTTCACGGCGGCTACTGTAGCAGACACCCAGAAACCCTAAAAACGCATACCCCTCAATCCTAGGTGCCACATATTTATAACCCATAGGGTGGCACTACGTAAATTACAAATTTGCCATTACGTAAATTAAATTAACGTAATCGGCGCGTATCACGCAATATCATCCTCCACGGCAAACAATCTCGATGTCCGCGATCCTTCCATCTAGCACCATGGCGTCCCGTGATCTCGCCGCACGATGATCCGGAATCTTCTCGCGATCGACAATTGTCCCCGTCTTCGGCCACGTCCGCCGCAACGAAAGTCCGGGATCTTGGTTTTGTGGCTTAACCAAGAAACCGTCCACCAACGTTCTCTCGCTGTGTCGTCAGGTACAGTAGACATACACCGCACGATCTCAAATCCCTCGAACGCAAGTCTTGATCCACCCTTCACCGCTCTCAGTCCATCGGCGTGGCATTATATCTTCATTCTTCACACGTCGCCGCATGTTCAGTCTCCACCTATCACCTGCAACGACACCAACCAAGAGAAACGTCACATGCACACTGTGTTGTTCAATCACTCATCACAAGGTCCTAGCCCACGGGCATCTCAATCTCCCCCTTGATGAGTGCATTGACAACACCACACCACACAAATTTATTCAAACAAAAATAGAGTAAAAGAAGAAAGAAAAGAAAATAATCTAACAAACTTGATCCCCACAGACATGGGCTAGCAACAAAAGCTAGGCTCGACACAATCAAGACAAATGCAAGAGTAACTGAAAAGCTCCAAAGCTGACAAACTCCCCCTATCAAAATGCTCAAACTCAACCTCCCCCTGAGACTCAGCAACATTTCAAAAGCATAATCTCAGCAAGAAAAATAATTAACTCCCCCTGCAAAATGAATTTGTGTCACTCATTCTCCCCTTTGTTCACAAAGCACTCCGTCAAGTAAAAGATACATGAGGGGACGGCACAGATAGAAGCTTCAGAGACATATATCAAATACTTATACCAGCGAACCAGCAAAACCAGCCGTTCAGAAAAGCAGCAACACAATGCAATGACCATAGAAATTTAAATTTGAACCTTTTGAAAACCAATTAGTCAGACCATGCAAACAAATTCAAAGCCAGTATCAAGCTGAAGACAAGACATATAGCAAGCTCACACGACGGGTAACAAAGCTTCCAATCAAAGTTCACTGCAAATGCTTGAATCAGGTCTATGCCATGAAAGACAAACCCGTGGCACACACAACACCTGCGACTGGGGCAAGCTGTGAGTAACCAACTTAGGCTGCCATGCCTAAAGCACAAGTCTGTATATACAAACCCAAATCTCAGCATCATATATAATATATATATATATATATATATATATATATATATATATATTGTTCCCAATGTTATATGCTGAATACTGAACCCATTTTTCTTTTGTTGTCCCTGCTGATCTGGGATCTTTTGACAGCCCCTGGACTATAAAGTGCCCGGTTCATGTGTGTCTTTGCGACACAAAGAACATCTGTTCTTTCATAGGCCCAAAATAAGCTACATTCACAGTGACGAACCGGTCTTTGACCCATTGAAAGGAGCCAAAACCGAACCGTGAGCAAGATATATGTCGAGTATTCAACCAGATACTAGAAAAAGAACATGTAAACAAGCCTGATAAAATCATGAAGTATCTGTGTGCTGTTTTTAAAACAAAATATGGTCACCCAAAGCATCACAACCTCTCCAAAGGCGTTTATCACAAATTCGCTGAAACAAGTATAAGGCATATGTAACCGAAGCGACAAAAACATTGATACTAGAAAGGATAACACACACCAAACTCACCACGCAAACGTGCAAACGTGGCTTGATCGAGTGGTTTAGTTAAAATATCAGCCAACTGCAGACTAGTATCAACATGCTTAAGCTCAATATCACCCTTTTCAACATGATCTCTTAGAAAATGATAACGAACATCAATATATTTCGTTTTAGAATGCAGCACAGGATTCTTAGCAACACTGATGGCACTAGTGCTATCACACAAGAGAGGAACATGAGAAAACGACAAACCAAAATCGCGAAGGGTAGCTATCATCCATAAAAGCTGAGAACAACAACTAGCAGCAGCAACATACTCGGCCTCTGTAGTAGATTGAGCAACATTGGATTGTTTTCTAGAGGACCAAGAAACAAGAGAAGAACCCAAAAACTGGCAAGTACCCGATGTAGATTTTCTATCCAAATGACACCCAGCAAAATCAGCATCCAAATATCCACACAAACTGAGCGTCGAAGAAGCAGAGTACCAAAGGCCAAATTCAGGAGTGAAACGAAGGTACCTCATTATGCGCTTCACTGCCTGTCGATGAGAGGTCCTGGGAGATGCCTGAAAACGAGCGCACAGACACACAGCAAAGTGTATATCTGGTCTCGTCGCAGTCAAGTACAAAAGCGACCCAATCATGCTTCTATATTCCTTCTGATCCACGGATTCTCCATCTTCATCAGCATCCAAAGCTGCGCTAGTCGGAATGGGCGTTGAAATTGGCTTAGCATCAGCCATGTCGAACTTCTTCAGGACATCTATTGTATATTTTCCCTGATGCACAAATGTCCCTTCCTGTGTTTGTTTAATTTGCAATCCTAGGAAAAAGGTCAACTCACCCATCATAGACATCTCAAACTCCTTACTCATTGATTCTGCAAACTTTGCAACAAGAAAATGAGACGAACCACCAAAAATGATATCATCCACGTATATCTGAACTATTAGAGAATCATTGCCTTGTCTGAGGAGAAATAAAGTTTTATCAACAGAACCCATTTTGAACCCATTTTCAAGTAGAAAAGTTTTCAGTCTAGCATACCAAGCACGAGGTGCTTGCTTCAACCCATATAAAAGCCTTTTGTAACTTGAAAACATGATTAGGAAATTTAGGATGTTCAAAACCAGGGGGTTGTTTAACATAAACTTCCTCTTCTATATACCCATTCAAAAAGGCACTCTTCACGTCCATTTGATAGAGCTTAAAACCACGTGAAGCAGCAAAAGCAAGCAAAATGCAAATAGCTTCTAAACGAGCAACAGGAGCAAAAGTTTCACCATAATCAATACCCTCCTTTTGACAGAAACCCTGAGCCACCAATCTGGCTTTGTTTCTGACAACAAGACCATCTTCCCCTTGTTTGTTCTTAAAAACCCATTTAGTACCAATTGGTTTGCAAGAAAAAGGTGGATCAACCAAAACCCAAACCTGATTCCGTTCAAAATTTTCTAACTCCTCATGCATGGCATTGACCCAATTAGAATCAGATAGCGCATGTCCAACATCACGGGGTTCAAAAGAGGCAACAAATGCAGAATGCGCAAGGACACATTGATTTCTAGATTTATACCTTGTCGTGCGCTCATTCAAGTTACCTATCATTTGTTGAGGTGGATGGCGACGCTGAATATGTCGAGGTGCTGTTCGAACAGAAGTTGCCTCCCCCTCAATGGTAGCTGGTTCATGATCAACAGTAGGTATAGCTGCAGGATCTGCTGTGGATGTGAAAAGCTCTGAAGGCCCATCGTCTATCGTGCTGCTAGGCGTCTGAATGGGAGTTGCCTCGAGCACAGCTGGATCCTCTGTTGCATCATCATCATCGTCAAGTCCATCAACCTCATCTTCAAAAATGCTTTGTCCAATCTCATTATCACCTGCACACTCAAAAGCAGAAGAGAAACAAGGCATCGTCTCATCGAAGGTGACCTCACATGTCTCCTCGATGCGATTAGTATCAAGATTAAGAACCCGGTAAGCTCGCCCTTGCAAAGCATACCCCAAGAACAACCCATCAGAAGAACGTGATTCAAATTTGTCCAAATTTCCTTTTTTCAGAATAAAGCATTTACAACCAAATACGCGAAAATGAGAAACTTTTGGACAACGACCATATCTCAACTCATAAGAAGTTTTCCCCAGAAAAGCTCTCAGAAAAATACGATTAGCAACATAGCAAGCGGTATTGATCGCCTCAGCCCAAAAACGTCTAGGGGTTTTATGTTCATCAAGCATTGTCCTAGCCATCTCAACAAGCGTTCGATTTTTCCTTTCAACAACACCATTCTGAGGGGGGACATACGGTGAGGAAAACTGATGATCAAGACCCTGTTCTGAACAAAAAGCTTTCATTCGAGCATTCTTGAATTCTGTGCCATTATCACTGCGAATTGCTCTAACGACATTATTGGATAACTCATTTTTCAGCTTTAGAACAAGATCATGAATAAATTGAAAAGCCTCATCCTTGGATTCCAAAAAGAACACCCATGAATAACGAGAAAAATCATCCACAATGACAAGCACATACCACTTCCCACCAGCAGAACGGACACGGGCTGGACCTACAGTGTCCATATGTAACAACTCACCCGGTCGTTCTGTCATCACCTGAGTCACAGGTGCATGAGAAGCCGCAATCATTTTGCCATGTTTGCAAGGAGCACAAACCAAATCTTTCTCGAACTTGAGTTTCGGCAAACCATCTATCAAACCCATCGAACTCAAACGGCATAGTAAATCAAAGCTCAAGTGACCCAAACGACGGTGCCACTTCCAAATGGGGAGAGAACCATGAGCAACCAAACAACGAGCTTGTCCAAAAGATTTAGAGAAATCAACCATGAAAATTCGTCCAAAGGGGGAGATTTGACAAACAAGGTTACCGATAGAATCTAGAACTCGCGAATTGCCTTTCTTAAAACGCACTTCAAAACCATCATCAAGAAGTTGTGAGACAGAAAGCAAGTTATAATGTAAGTTCCGTACCTTCGCGACGTCCTTTAGCATGAATTTATTGGTTACCTTGATACAGCCATGTGCCATCACTTTTCCTTTACTATTGTCCCCGAATGTAATGTATTCTTTACCGCTCGCGGGGGTGAGGCTGGAGAACCATCTATCATCTCCGGTCATGTGACGTGAACAACCAGAGTCCATTATCCATATGTTCTCCTCGCCTCCATCCTGCAATCAATAACGAACACGAGAGTGAGCTAATGACTCAACACTGGGGTTAGGATAATGCAATGAGAACCAGTGCTGGGCCATTTGCTCAAAAGAAGCATTAGCAAAATCAAATCTCTCGAAAGAACGACGATGCCCACGAGGGGGAAAACGTGGCATGCCATTCCTATATGGCGCAGGGGCATTATTACGTGAGCGAAAACTAGAAAAGCGAACAACTGGCGCACGTCTAGAGTCACTATGATCATAGGCACCATGTGCAGGGTACCGATCACGTCGTTCAGCACGCTTCCTACGGAAGCAAAACTCCGCCAAATGACCATCACGATCACAAAAATCGCAATGGTAAATATTTTGAGTAGGAGCAACGACAACCTTAGCCTTAGAAGTGGAACCAGAAAAATCAGGCTTAAGGTTATCCAAATGTTCACAAGTTGGTGGCCATGTGTTATTCAGGCTTTTGAAGTGTTTGGGTTTAACCCTCCAAACCTGCTTTTTAGGAACAGACTTGGGAGGTTCTACCACAAAACCTTCAGGTGAGACCGGTGGACTCTTCTCACTGGGAGTAGGCCCATTGTTCTCACCATCTGCATTCTTTTTACCAAAAGTACGCTTCAAATCATAACCAACACCAAAATGCTCACCCCTTTTAATTTGTGCAATAGTCATACCAATCTGGGGCTCACGCACAGAACACCAACCAAGGATTGTTCTTAAATGAATGTTTTCTTCTTCTAAAGCAGCATTGTCCTTCTTTAAGATGGAAATTTCAGCAACAAAAGTAGGACAAGTCAAACACTCAGGTAAAACAGGACAAGTGTGTTTTTCCAACTGAACAATATGGCATTTAGCAACATTCAACTCAGTTTGCAAAATTGGACAAGTAGCACAAGCACCAAGTAAAACAGAACGAGAGCGAAGTTCTTCCAATTCAATCTTAGCACAATCAAATTTATCAACTAAAACAGCATGCTTAGATTGCAATTCAGAAATAGAAACCATATGAATAGAACATTCCTCACATTCTACAGCAGCAGGTGTAGCATCTTTTAGTGTTTTTAATTCAGCAGATATTCTATCATGATCAGCCTTAAGTCTTGCTAGAATTTTATTTTGTTTATCAACAAGTTTAGTCAACTCTTCAATTTCTTCTTCAGCAGAATTTTGTACCTCATTATCAGAAGAGTCGTTGCTGCAGTCATATGCATCACCCTCATTTAAAGCCATAGTGCACATGCCTCCCTTGATGTCAGCAAGAAAACAGAGTCCTCCATCATTGGTCTTTTTGGGCTTCTCATCTTCGGACTCTGAATCACTAGAGTTGTAGGAGGCATCTGAATCAAAGCTACCCAGCGAAGAAAAGAGAACATGTGCAGCCTTCTTGATTTGCTTGTCAGTAAACTTGTGTTGTCCCTTCTTTCTCCCACGCCTATCACTCTTGTTCTTCCTGTCCCTTGGTTGTTCCTGGCGCCTGTAGCTGTTGCCATGCTCCGGTGCCTTCACCTTGCTTGGACAATCAGCAATGAAGTGTCCACGCTCACCACAGTTGAAGCATCCTTCTGAACGCCTTCTATTTCGTCTGTTTTCATATACCCGCTTGAACTTGTTGGTGAGCAAAACAAGCTGATCATCATCAAGTGCCTCCAACTCATCATCTGCAATATGACACAAGGAGGACAAAGCAAAACTAGGAGTAGATGAAAGATTAGCATTAGTGTTAGTACTCCCAGAAACCAAAGCCATTGGAATATTTGAAGAAGAACCAGCTGTGGGATTGTTAAGCTTTTTCCGAAATTGGATGTCGATCTCTTTGGATTTAAGCTTACTGAAAAGCTCATCAGTTGTAAGAGTCTCATAATTAGTAGACTCAACAATCGCTTCCACTTTTGTGCCCCAAACATCCAAGTCGAGTGCATGCAACAATTTGAGAGCCCTTGCATGATCATCATACGGCATAACCGTTATGTTGGCTTTCATTTTGTTGACAAGACTCAAAAATCGAGCGAAAAGATTTTTGATAGACTCACCAGGCGATTGCATAAAATTATCATATTCGCGCCTGTAAGTTTCAAATAACCGGATCTTCACTGCGTTGGTGCCCTCATGAAAATTTTGTAGAGTAGACCAAATTTCATGAGCAACTTGTTTGTCAGAAACACGATCAAATTCAGATTTGCTCAAAGCAGCAAAGAGAAAATCTACAGCTTTGTTATTGTTTTCATATTTTGTAGCGTGAGCTGCATTTGAGGGATCAGCTGGAATCACATAAGTCATATCAATTATAATATTCCAAATCGCAATCCCTTTCCCCTTGAGAAAGGCACTCATGCGAGCCTTCCAGTATGGGTAATCGGTTCCATCAAAAGCAGGTGGATGTGAAGACGAAGTCATGATCGCCACAAGTGGATTTCACAACAGATTAGGTATGAGAAAACCTTAACCGGCTCTGATACCAATTGTAGGACCGGAAAATGCAACCAGAGGGGGGTGAATGGGAGCAACTCAAAATAATTTCGCACGGAAGCAAACAGATCAAACTCCCAAATTTCAAGAACTTTAGCAAATTAGATCCAAATGCGAGGAAACTCGAAACATAGGTTCACAAGATCACTAGAAAGCTATTCCCAAAATATTATGCAAGACAATCAAGTATAAAATACGGATCAAGAAAACCTAGATTGAAACCGACGATAAACCTGACGAAAAACAAATAAGCACGATGCAATGAAACGAGGAACAATACTTAATGATTAAACCAAGTAATTGTTCTTACAAAATTGCATCTAGCCTCCGCCCGATCGTCCTCCCTCTCTTGATTAGAGAGATCAACAAAAATCCCTCACTAGGAATTAAACCCTAGGCTAGACTGGAGAGAGGAGTGCACGCAAGAAGAGCTTCAGGGAGGCGGCTACTGTTGCGCGGAACTGTTCACGGCGGCTACTGTAGCAGACACCCAGAAACCCTAAAAACGCATACCCCTCAATCCTAGGTGCCACATATTTATAACCCATAGGGTGGCACTACGTAAATTACAAATTTGCCATTACGTAAATTAAATTAACGTAATCGGCGCGTATCACGCAATATCATCCTCCACGGCAAACAATCTCGATGTCCGCGATCCTTCCATCTAGCACCATGGCGTCCCGTGATCTCGCCGCACGATGATCCGGAATCTTCTCGCGATCGACAATTGTCCCCGTCTTCGGCCACGTCCGCCACAACGAACGTCCGGGATCTTGGTTTTGTGGCTTAACCAAGAAACCGTCCACCAACGTTCTCTCGCTGTGTCGTCAGGTACAGTAGACATACACCGCACGATCTCAAATCCCTCGAACGCAAGTCTTGATCCACCCTTCACCGCTCTCAGTCCATCGGCGTGGCATCGTATCTTCATTCTTCACACGTCGCCGCATGTTCAGTCTCCACCTATCACCTGCAACGACACCAACCAAGAGAAACGTCACACGCACACTGTGTTGTTCAATCACTCATCACAAGGTCCTAGCCCACGGGCATCTCAGAATTGTCTATGAAATCTTAAGCAACAGAACAAGGTACGCTATGTAGTTTTCTTCCCTTGGAGCCTTTTTCTTTACACTTTTTCTTGGGAAATCCATCCAGCAGCTATCATTGCTTGATTAAATAGTGGAGAACTATGGTTCCTTTATGTGTTCATTAGGTATATATATATATATATCATTGTAGATGAAAAAAAATGAGACATGCTAGATTCTTTTTTGCAGCACCTAGGTGTTCGATGATTTGCCATCCTGAACTGAGGCGGAGATTTTTTTACTTCGTAGGCCAAGGTTGGTTTGAGGGAATGGCCCCCTGTTTTTGTGTGTGTTCAAAAATTTTGCGAAAAAAAATTATAGGTGTATTATACAAATATTACACTTCAAAAAAAAATCCGGACCATAGCAGATTTTCTGCATTCTAAAGTAAATTTTTCTTATTTGTTTGCATTGTATAATGACAATATTTTCATTCTAGAGGTGTCTATTTTGAATTTAATTTTAAGAACAGATTTGGAAGGAAACCCGTCTCCTTGAATGATTTCAAAGCTGCAGCTTCTATGTGTACTGCCTTCTAGAAGAGCACATTTCCAATCCCTATACATGATCTGCACCACGTAGAGGAGTAGTGTTACCATGGTTAGCTATTTTAGTTTTCTACGGTGCTTTACGTCTCCTGATTCTAATTTGCAACAACTCTATTATACCTTCAATAGATCTTGTTGTTACGTTGAATCAATGTAACTATTTATGGCCAGGCAAATCCAGCTCTGGAATTTTATGAGCATGAAGATTGCAAGTTATGTGGGCGTTTGATTGCTTGGCAGGGAGGCCCCAAGCAAGAGCATCTCTGGCATGCTCTCTGCGTGTGAGCGTTAACTCTTCTTATGGATGGAATATAGCCTTGTCATTGGCAGTTTTGCATTCAGTGTTCCTTTCTGGCAAGAAGTTGGTCATTTGTTTTCTTTCCCCGTTGTACTCTCCTGCATAACAACATCACTGGCCCGATCCTAGCAGAGATTAGTAACCTTGCAAAAGCTCTTGATCTCTCCAGCAACCTTACTGTGAAATCCCTGATAGAAACTTTAGGATCTACTAATCGTGTATTAGCCCGGTGATTATCCAATAAAGTAACATTGATTACAATTCTGGGTAGAAACAGAGAGGGAGAGAGGGAAACAATGCCGTACCCCCCGTGGACGATGCGGCTTCGAGGTTGTTGGCCATGACGTCGAGGAGGAAGCCGTACGGAGTCGTGGACGAGGGTGAGCGGGCGGCGATGTAGTCGATCGGTGCCGGCGCTGAGGATGCAGAGGCGGCGGCGTGGGTGCAGAGGCGGCGGCGGCGATGGAGCTTCCCGTCGCTTCAGCGCCCACCCTTCGCGATCGGATTAGTTAGGGTTTTTGGTGAGTTCGTGGGCACACGGCGAACTTCGTCGTCCGTGCCCCCCGGCCCCCACCTCTCTTTTATTGTGGCGCTGCGCGACGGGGGCCCACCCGCCATTGGGTTGGCGGTGCGCCCCCGATCGGGGCGCGTAACCAAATCCGGATCGGTCGTTGGACCGATCCGGGTTGAAATCAAACTAACATTCTCCCCTTTGATTTCAACTTACTTACTTACTTCTTACGTTCGATTTCATTCAGATCAAATATATTGAGCATGCCTCGTCGCAACAGTTATTACTATTGGATTAACAGGCACAACATACTTTTCCGTTTGAAACAGAACCGTACTTTTGGGCCCTTACTTATCCAGGAATCATAGGCTTTCCCGTAAACCCATGCCGGCTAAGTGTTCTCTGAACACATTGGGCGGTAAGCCTTTTGTGAGCGGATCCGCTAACATTTTCTTTGTGCTCAAATACTCAAGGCTGATTATATGATCCTGGATTTGCTCTTTAACAACATAAAACTTTATGTCGATGTGTTTGGCAGCTCCACTCGACTTGTTGTTGTGAGCGTAAAATACTGCAGGCTCATTGTCACAGTACATCTTTAGTGGTTTTTCTATGCTGTCAACCACTCTTAATCCGGGTATAAATTTCTTTAGCCATTTAACCTGCCCCGATGCCTCATAACAAGCTATGAATTCTGCATACATCGTAGATGATGCAGTTACTGTCTGTTTGGAGCTTTTCCACGATATAGCTCCACCTGCGAGAGTAAACACATAACCTGACGTGGATTTTCTATCATCCTTATCTCCCGCAAAGTCTGAGTCTGAATAACCCTCTATCACTAGAGATTCAGATCTCCTGTACGTTAGCATGAGGTCTTTCGTTCCTTGCACATAACGCAAGGCTTTCTTAACCATTTTCCAGTGCTCTATCCCTGGATTGCTTTGGAATCTGCCAAGTATCCCGGTGACAAAAGCTAAGTCAGGGCGTGTACATACTTGAGCATACTGTAGGCTTCCGACAGCTGAAGCATATGGTACCGCTTTCATCTGATCGATTTCGTACTGATTTCTGGGACACTGAAATTTCCCATAACTATCGCCCTTGACTATAGGAGCAGGTGTTGGCTTACTCGCATGCATACCGTACTTCTTTAGTACCTTTTCTAGATATGCTTTCTGCGATAATCCTAAAACCCCTTTGTTTCTGTCTCGGTGTATCTCAATTCCTAAAACGAATGAGGCTTCACCTAAATCTTTCATATCAAACTTCGAGGATAAGAATTTCTTTGTCTCTAATAGCAGATCAATATCGCTACTAGCAAGCAGGATATCATCCACATATAAGATAAGAAAAACAAATTTTCCATTCTTAAATTTCGCATAAATGCAGTTGTCCTCCTCATTTTCTTTGAAACCAAATTTTCTTACGGTTTCATCGAATTTTAAATACCACTGTCTGGAGGCTTGCTTTAACCCATAAATAGATTTCTTTAGACGACATCCCATCCTTTCTTTTCCTTGCACGACAAAACCTTTCGGCTGTGCCATGTAAACGTTCTCATAAAGATCCCCATTGAGGAACGCCGTCTTTACATCCATCTGATGTAATTCTAAATTATAATGTGCCACTAACGCCATTATAATTCTGAAGGAATCCTTGCATGAAACAAGAGAAAATGTTTCATTATAATCTATCCCTTCTCTTTGCGTGAAACCTTTCGCCACAAGTCGCGCTTTATGTCTTTCTATATTCCCTTTGGAGTCACATTTAGTCTTGTAGACCCATTTGCAGCCCACTGTTTTGGCTCCTTTAGGAATTTCTTCTAAATCCCAAACATCGTTGGTACTCATCAATTTCATTTCGTCTTTCATGGCTTCCAACCACTCAGACGAATGAACGCTTCTCATGGCTTCTTCAAACGAAGTGGGGTCACCCTCCATCTGAATTTCCTCGCTATTATAGATTTGATAATCACTCGAAATAGCGGGCTTTCTTATTCTTTGAGATCTTCTCGGTGCCTCAGCTATCGGCACTTCTTCCTCTTGGGGCTGCTGTTGCTCCCCCTGATGCGCGGCTATCAGTTCTATCGGATCCTGAAGGACAGGTTCCTCGTTCTGACTCGTCGCCGCAGCTGGGGAACTAACAGCAGGTGCTGGCACCGTAGGTGACGCAGCAACTGGTGAAAAACTAGCAACAGGTGCTGACACCGTAGGTGAAGCAGCAACAGGCAACACGAAAAATGGATCTTGGATCATCGGAGTAGGTACGAAAACCCGCTTCTCTTCAAGATCAATCTTCCGAGCTACCGTGCTCCCCCTCATCATCTGATCCTCCAAAAAGACAGCGTGTCTCGTTTCTACGAACTTTGTATATCCGTTAGGACAGTAGAAACGATAACCCTTCGACTTTTCCGGATAGCCAATAAAATGGCAACTTACTGTCTTAGGGTCTAACTTTCCGATATTTGGATTAAATACTTTCGCCTCAGCTGGACAGCCCCACACATGTAAATAGTTTAGTGTGGGTTTTCTCCCTGTCCATAACTCGTACGGTGTTTTGGGCACCGACTTACTCGGTACGCGATTAAGAATATGAATGGCGGTTTTTAACGCCTCCATCCACAAGTTAATCGGTAACGTGGAGTAGCTTAGCATACTTCTCACCATATCCATTAAGGTACGGTTACGTCTTTCAGCGACTCCATTTTGCTGAGGCTCGCCCGGTGTAGAGTACTGGGCTACTATTCCGTTTTCCTGTAGAAACCTTGCAAAAGGTCCAGGAATTTGGCCATATGGGGTGTGACGACCGTAGTACTCACCTCCACGATCAGATCTTACTATTTTTATTTTAAGATTTTGCTGATTCTCTACTTCAGCCTTAAAAATCTTAAATTTATCTAACGCTTCCGATCTTTCTTTAATTGGATAAATATATCCATAACGCGAATAGTCATCCGTAAACGTTATGAACGAATCATAACCGTCCACGGACTTTATGGGAAATGGACCACAGATATCTGTGTGCACTATCTCCAAAACCCTGAACTGCGTTTAGCTGCTTTCTTTATTTTCTTAACGTACTTTCCTTTAACGCAATCGATGCAATATTCTTCATTTGAAAAATCTAACGGATGGAGAATATTTTCTTTAATTAATCTCTCAATTCTCCCCCTCGAAATATGGCCTAAACGACAGTGCCATAATTTCGCTGAATTTTCGTTGTCGCATCGTTTGCGCTTATGACTTGCGTCGTTAGACGTGCGTTCAATACTCGTGGTATTGCTAACAGAATTTACAGTCTCATGCATGGGCAACATATAAAGTTTGTCTTGTCGGATGGCAAGACCAACACACTGACTTTCAAATAAAATCTCACATTGTTCTTTGCCAAAATGGCACTTATAACCATCATCTGCCAAACATGATACTGAAATTAAATTTCTAGACAAAGAGGGTACATAAAGAACATTATGTAACTGGAGTTTAAAGCCGTTCTCTAATTCTAACGTGAGTTGACAAACTGCTTCAACGTCAGCTCTAACTCCATTGGCGACTTTCAGCCATCTATCCCCTCTTTGTAGCATCGTCTTTGTACTTATACCCTTTCTTAATTAAATGCCTTAGAAAATCCGGGCAATCTTTCTTGTAGTGTCCCGTCTTGTGGCACCACATGCATTGATCCTTTTCAATGTGTGGTTGATCTTTCTTCGCACCCTTGCCCTGGTGAGTCGAAGAAGAAGAAGAAGAAGTGAAACCTCGTTTGAACTGAGGTTTCCCTTGTGGCCTCGTGTTTTTGTCTGAAGAGTTGTTTCTTTTGTTGTGCCTAACATAGTTGAGCGTGTCACCATGCGAGGCTTTGAGCCTTTCCTCTTCTTGCACGCACATCGCAATGAGCTTCTCTAAGTCCCATGTGTCTGGGCTGATGTTGTAGTTAACAACAAACGTCTCAAACTCTTTCGGCAGAGAAGCCAGAACCAAATGGACAACAAAAGCATGAGGAAGCTCCATGTCCATAGGTTTTAGCTTAGATGCCATATTGCTCATTTTCAATATGTGCTCTCTCACACCACCGCCAGTGTACTTATCATTGACTAACCTCTGAATCAGAGTTTGTGCATACGCTTTTGAGGAGCCAACGAATTGACTCTCAACTTTCTTTAAGTACTCGACTGCGGTGGCGCATTCTGGGATTGCTCCCCTGATACTATCTATGATGGATCTCTTGATCACCATCAAACACTTTCTGTTGGAAGAGATCCATTTTGCTTTCTCAAGATCAAATTTCATTTGAACACTTGCATGTTCTCTCTGACGAGCCTGCCAAGCGGCAGACGTCTCTTCCGGATCACTCACCAGTTCCGCAGGACAAACGGGAAACGGTGAGGTGATGGCGAAATCGATATCTGACAGTGCGAGTGCCACTTCTAGCTTCTGGGCCCATACCCCATAGTTGGAACCATCCAACGGCGGTATGGCATTAATGAATGTCATGGCATTAGATCCTGAAATTTAAATCAAGAAGGGTGAGAACTGCTTTTATGAAATGATAATTGCATATCTCAATTTAACGTTGGTTAATATTAAGACATACAATTAACTAGCTGCATTAATTCTAAAACGCCGTTGGGCAGAATTAGAGCAAATGCATGGAAAACTTACTTAAAAGATTATAATACTGCTATTATCAACGTTGGTCAGAAAATAACAATATTATAACCATAGAAAACTGAAAAATGACTTGAAAATTATAATATTGCTATTATCAACGTTGGTCAGAGAATATCAATATTATAACTGAAGAAAAAACTGAAAACTGACTCCTTTAATTATAATATCTCGTTGGGTCTAAAATAATTAAGGATATAACTTAATTAAATTGGCAGCGGAAAAATTAATAATTCTAACTTTCAGAAACATCCTTACTTCTTTCTCTCTATAGAAATATCACGTTGGTGAAGTTGAAATAGAGATTAAATCATGCATTAAGTGATTAAAAGTGTTTCTGAGAAAAATATCAAAACTCACTGTGCAGCCGCCTAAAACAGATCAAAACGAGCCCAAAACGGCCCAAATGGGCCCGGCCCAACGCGGCCAACGCGCGCGCGCGGCGCCCACCCGCGCACCAGGCCGCAACCTGGGCCTGGGCCGGGAAAGTGGCGTCCCGCCTGGGCTTAAAGAGGCCCGCGCGCCCGCGATCGTCTTGCGGCCGTCGGATCTCATCCGACGGTCACGCGGGGGTTTCGGTGGATCAAAACCCACCCCCGGCGCGCGCGTTGCCCTAACCCTAGGGCATTTCTTTCCTGCTCCCCGCAGCCGCTCCTCCCTCCTCCTCTTTCCTTCGCGCGACGGCGGCCGAGGGCGACGGCGCCGCCACGGGCCTCCTCGCCGGCGAGCGCGCTCGCCTGGACGTGAGCGCGCCGCCGTCGAGTGGGCTCGAGGTGGTGATCTGGCCCGCGCGCGAGGCGCGGTGGGAATCCCTGAGCGTCGGCACGCTCGGGATGGCTCGGCCCACCGACGGTGGAGGCGCACCGGAGCTCCTGGGGCCCGGCGGCGCTGGCCCGTGGAGCGTGGAGCTCCCGGTGACTATGATCAGGTAGGAATCGTCCTCCCTCTTCTTTCTTGCTTGATTGGGGATGGATCTAGGGTTAGGGTTAGGGTTAGCAGCTGGAGTTTGAATCGGGCTGCAAGGTGGCTTTCACCCGAGGGGTTTGAGTCTTGCTTTTGCTCCTTCCCTTGCAATTTCTTTCGGATTAATTGGTAATCCCCTCCTTCTAATTGCTTTCCTTCTTCTTACCCGAGGCTAACCAAGATTAGATAGGCTAAACTGATACCAATGATAGAAACTTTAGGATCTACTAATCGTGTATTAGCCCGGTGATTATCCAATAAAGTAACATTGATTACAATTCTGGGTAGAAACAGAGAGGGAGAGAGGGAAACAATGCCGTACCCCCGTGGACGATGCGGCTTCGAGGTTGTTGGCCATGACGTCGAGGAGGAAGCCGTACGGAGTCGTGGACGAGGGTGAGCGGGCGGCGATGTAGTCGATCGGTGCCGGCGCTGAGGATGCAGAGGCGGCGGCGTGGGTGCAGAGGCGGCGGCGGCGATGGAGCTTCCCGTCGCTTCAGCGCCCACCCTTCGCGATCGGATTAGTTAGGGTTTTTGGTGAGTTCGTGGGCACACGGCAAACTTCGTCGTCCGTGCCCCCCGGCCCCCACCTCTCTTTTATTGTGGCGCTGCGCGACGGGGGCCCACCCGCCATTGGGTTGGCGGTGCGCCCCCGATCGGGGCGCGTAACCAAATCCGGATCGGTCGTTGGACCGATCCGGGTTGAAATCAAACTAACAATCCCCACCACTGTGTGCCACCTTGAGAGCCTGCAGTATTTGTGAGTGCAGCTCCACAGTGCAAGCCTCCCATTAATGTTGTTCAGTCTTTCACATTAATCATTTTCCATCTCCTGTCATGTTAAGCTGGGTTTTGTTGCCATGCTCATGAGGCTCAACAATAACATCCTTTCTGGTCCATTTCCTTCCAACATCCCAACTTGTTTTCCTATGAGTGCTTGTGCTCATGTTTGGGTGTTATCATACTTGGGTCTGCACTCCCTATGCTCTCTGTCTTTTCATAGACATGTCATATAATAACCTGAGTGATCCAATACCAGGATCTTTGGCGAGAACAGTCAAGTAAGGCTGCATTTTTAGATTCTTCTCTAGCACTTAAAATCTTCGGCTTCCAGACATGGGCTTTTACAGAAGTCCATATTATTAGTACGTATACATATAGTAACAATGTCCAATGATCTAGCTCATTGGAGCAACTTTATTCTTCATGAGTTTGCTAGCTAAATCTGCACGGAATTAGTTTATATGCATGTTCCTTGCCATGAATGTGGATCTAGCATATTATTGCATAGTGTTTTAAATTTATGTTATATGATCTATCATTGTATTCTAAAAAAAACTAGCCTAGCTAGAAGGCTATAAGAAATCAATACACTAACACTAGCAGTCTAGGTGCACGGTGGCACGGTGCACCCTCTTTGATGTATGGCTAGCTGCACATTTTATGGGATTGTTAGCTAGGTGATCTCTCAAATTTGCTTTCTTTCGTTAGTTTTTATACCATTTTTTGGAATGTTTTTGTATTGAATGGAATTGCGAGCTGCATATACCCTCCTGCTACCTGGAAATAATTATTGTCCAAATGTTCCAGCATAGCAAAATGACAATGTTCATAAAGATTGGTGTATTGAGCTGTATCTTGAGACTGTTTCGTGACTGTCCATGATCTGATATTTCAAGGAATTCAATCCTCAATAAATAGCTATCGTGACTTCTTCGGGAAGGAATTCACCCTGCTTATGCATCGAGTACGAGCAAAACACAAACCTACCTTGGAAGAATGGATAAACTCCTTTGGTTAATTCTTGTAATTGTTTGGATTTTTTACCTTTCCTTTTTTTTTCCTGAGCTCCCTTTGTAAAGATTGTTTTACTATCTTTTTAATATATAATCAGTAGGGGACCTGAGCCCTCCTGTTACATAAAAAAAATATTGGAGCATATCACCATACCTACACTTTTGCAATTTTAGAGTAACAAAACAGTATGTTTAATTTCATGTAGATCGTCATTTCTATGTATATTCATGCAAGACCAAAATAAAGCTAGGAATATTTGTGTTTTTTCCTACACATCAACATATTAGTTTCTTTTTAGATTATGTGCTCAGGATGGGAATAAAGTGAGAAGGTGACTACTAGATGGGTGGAGCATCAATTTTCTTTTCTTTTTAATATTAGGATGGCTCATGAGAAATTTGTAATTGCAACTTTATTGTAAGCACAAAATTTTGACATGTAATTTTTGGATGTGCCGACATTTTTAGTATTTGTGTGTCAATATCAAAATGGGGGCTTGGAAAATTGTCATTGTAAATTTATTTTCAACCCAAAAATTACCCGTATTTTTTTGTTATGTTTTCTTGGTTGTTTTGTTTTCTATCCAGTTAAGAAAAAACGAGCAGTTGTTGAGCTCAAATGTCATGTGTTTGGCCGGCAACAACTACAAATATCTTAGCAAGCCTCCAACACAACTAGAAATATAGCTCCCAAAATGCTAACGGGCCAAAAAAGCATCCGCGCCCCCGTTAAGGCTATGATTAACTGTTAACGAGTGTGCAACGGTAAATTATGGACCCATTAACAACTAGTAGATATAATTGCATGTTGGGGCTACAGGTGAACCGTTGGATGATAATCTAACGACTGGAATAGGTGATTGATGGATAAGTTATATGTCAATTGATTGACAAGGAGACACTCCCTAATCTTTGATATCGGGTGAGAAGGCTTTAATTGAGGAGCGGTGACTGAAACAGTCTCACCCCACGGTGATGTTACTCGAGGCGAACAGGAAACCAAACAAGAACAACCTAATCTAATATTTGGGTAAATCAAACACGAATAGAATGTAATGATGTAGCCTAGCTTGGACTGACTCTGCATATCTTCTACCCAAATTTGGACTAGACTAAGAAACCAATCACTTCCTATGTATTCAACAATATAATGACTATTCATCGATTTCTTTTCTAGTATAAATCTCAATTTATCTTATTATCTGTATTAATTTAAAGAATTGTATCATATTTTTTGCTGTCATGGTAACATTGTCATAGGTATCCTACTAGTTGTTTTAATTATTTCAAAATCTACATCATATTAATAATGTATAATGCCAATAATTCTTTATACACTGGACATATGTAAAAATTTACTTAATTGTTAGCCGAAAGTTATATGAGATCTGATGGTTCGTTCTCTCATATGCGTCCATAGTAGTGTAAAGATAGAGGTGTGTACGTGTATTTATAGAGATAAACGGTCGTTCAGAACAGAAATATGGCATGTCATTAATATATTGCACTGTAAATATCCGAGGAGGTAGCTGCATCTAGATGCTTGAGCAGAAGATGCCAAGTTCGCCTCACCGTTCTTTGGTCTAACCGGCAGACAGGGAGGTTGGCGGTAGGTGCGAGGACGCGGGCCCCTCTTGGGTTTGTTTCGTTTCTGCTTGCGCCGCCGGCCCAAAAATCAGCGGCTGCCCCCCGAATCCCCCAGCCCACGGTAAAACGCCTGGCGCCTTGGCCTGCACTCCAAGCAACAACCGCGCGCGAGGCGCGAGCGGAAACGTGCAGGCACTGTGCTAGTACCGTGTACGACCGCCCGCCGGAGATCATACCAGTACGACAGGGCCGCAAAAACAAGGGGCGCCAAACGGCGGCTCGCTCCGCGCGGCGGGGGCGCGCTGCCGCCACCGTCGTTGCGGTCTACGCGGCGTCTCCGCATGACCGCATCTGCCGTTGAGCTCCGATCGTAGGGCGCGGAAAACGACTGACTGGCCTCCCCTGCCGCGCTATCTTGTTGGAGTGCGTTTTCTGTTTGAATTTTTCTGCTCTGAAGATCGGAGCTAGGGACATTTCTGTTCTGCGATTGCAATGAACAACGGCGACGAGGCGACGGTGGTATAATTGATCTTTCAAATGCATATAGCAGCTAAAATTCTACAAGGTTGTATCATGATAAAAATGCAACTGAACAAAAGTGATGGGCACTTCGCAATCACGGAAGCGATTCCTCTGCAGCGAGTTGCAGAAGAGCACAAATCAGAGTTGAACTGCAAATCTTGATTACACGGAACACTTGGGGAATTACAAGCATGGTCACAAATGAAATGAAACAATGGATGGGTTCAACGACACAAGACGAAGGATATCATCAGCTCGGCGTTAGCCACTCACGGCGACTGCGGACAAGCAGGGGAAATTTTTTCAAAAAATTTACTGAAAAACATCAGGAGGCGTCCGTTATTCAGTGAAGAGCGACAGGGACGCCGGGTAGTAGTCCTCGAAGCTCCACAGCCCGGTGGGCACCGGCGCCTGCGGCTCCTCTGCGGCGGCGGGCACGGCGGCGGCGGCAGGCGCGGCCGCGCTCCCGCCCTCCATGTAGGGGATGCCGAGGAAGTTCATGTAGTTCTCGTAGGCCATCAGCTCCTCGGACAGCTCCTTGACCTCGTCGGAAAACCCTGCCTCCGCCTTGGGCGCTGGGAGCACGGCCGGGGCCGTGGCCGGTGGAGGAGCAGCTGCCGCCGCCGGCGGCACAGGGACTGGGGACGAGGTGTCGTTGGGGAAGTTGACCTTGGCCTTGGCGCCCCTGATGCGCCTGGCGGCGCGGTCGTAGGCGCGCGCGGCGGCCTCGGCGGTGGGGTAGGTGCCGAGCCAGACGCGGACGCCCTTCACGGGGTCGCGGATCTCCGCCGCCCACTTGCCCCACGGCCGCTGCCGGATGCCGCGGTACTGGTTCTTGCGGCACCGCTTCGCGCGCGGCGCTGCACGGGATCAAATCAGCCAGCAGCCGGCGTCAGATGATCGGAACCGGAAGAGACCAAGAAACAGAGCAGAAAGAAATGGAAGCTGAGCGTGCCTACCTCTCTCGCCGGAGGCGCGCGGGGCGTGGGGGTCCTCGGCGTCGGCTTCGGAGTCCGGCCAGAAGTCGGCAGCGGACACCCGACGCCGGGCCGGGATGTAGTCGAAGATGATGGCACCGCCGCACATGGATTCCTCGAGTAACTCGGAAGGGGGGAAAGGTTCTTGGTGGAGTGCTTGGGGATGGGGAGGATCTGGTCGGAGTGGAGTGGAAACAAGGGGAGTCAGCTGGGTGTGTTTGCTGCGGACGTTGGATTGGGTTCGCCGGTATGAGACGGCCGACGGTGTATTTATACAGGTCGGAGTTGTGGGCGCGGTGACCTGGGACTAGGCTGGAGTGGAAGTGCAGGGCAGGCGCTCCAAAGCTGGAACGCGCTTCAGACCAGACGTACTACAAGGCAGAGAGTGAGAGACTACTCATGTTCTTTCTAGAAAAAAACAAGAGACTACTGGTTTGATGTGGTAATGGCCTGTTGTCTAATTGAAAGATAAGATAGGAATAGGATACAAGCACGAAGTTCATTGCACGTTGAGGGTAGGGAGTACCATGAGGTGAGGGTGGCGTGGGTCACTGCCTCTAAACTCGGCTGAAAGCTCAATTGCGGTTGGATAGAAGGAAGAAAGAAACACTGCTGCAAAAATGATTCGTAGGATAAGCTGCTTTTTCTACACGCGAGTTGAAAGATAACATGTTTCTATAAATGGAGCGCGGTTACTGTAGAATTCGATCCGCATTTTAGGAGCGGGTGCACCATCACCCATCCCTGCAAATGGGCATCATTTTCAGGGACGAGGCCATCACCCGCCCCTAAAATGGTATTTCTAAAGGCGGGTGATGCCACCACCCGCTCTGGAAATGGTGGCATTTCTATGGGCAGACTCGTCCCTAAAAATATATTTTTAGGTACGGGTGATGGCATGATCTGCCTATAAAAATGGTTTCACACAACAAAATTCATAACTTTTTTATGATCTCGGATGAAGTATAAATTTTATATTAAAATTGTAGAGAATGACAAGATCTAAAATTTTGTAGTTTATAACTTTTTCATTTAAGGTCATTTAAAAATTTTTATGAACCTACGTATGGCTATGACTATATAGTATCTCATACAAGTCAAGTCATACTTTGAGGTTTCAAAAATCTTAACCTTTATATACACTGAAATATACTTAGCATATTTTTTTTATCTACAGTTCACAATAATCATAATGTAAAAGCTTCACTTCTTTTATTTGTTTTGCTATATGGAAAGATTTAAATAAATTTTTGGAATAAAATTAAAAAATATTTTTAGGGCGCTGGCGGGGTCACCCACCCCTAGAAACCTATTTCTAGGGGTGGGTGATGGCTTCACCCCATCCTACAAATAGTCTCACGTAAAAAGAATTCATAACTTTTTCATATAATCTCGGATGAAGTCAAACTTTATACCAAAATTGTAGAGATTGACGAGACTTATAATTTTCTTTTCTAGTTGGTAAATTTTTTCATTTGGCAACATCTAATAGACCAAAAAATTATTATAAGTTGTCTAATAGCTATGACTGTATGGTATCTCATACAACTCAAGTCATACTTTGAGGTTTCCACAATCTTAACCTTTATATACACTTAAATATACTTAGCATATTATTTTCTTATCTACATTTCATAATAACCATAGTGTAGAAGTTTTATTTTTTTATTTATTTTGCTATATGTAAAGATTTAAATGAATTTTCGGAATAAAGTAGAAAAATATTTTTAGGGGCGGGTGATGGTATCATCCGCCCCTAAAAATTGAGACAACCCCAACTCGCTCCCCAATCCCACATCATTGATACGCGCACCCTTGCCCTCCGCCAATCGCACGCTGTCGCGGCCTCTACACAGCCCGCATGCTTCCTTCTCTCGCGCTCCGATCCCCTCCCTTCCTCTCTCAATCCCCTCCTCTCTCGCCACGTCGCCCCTCCCTTCTCTCCCCCGCCGTCCTCCCATCTCTTCCTCCTCTCCCTCCCCCGCCGCCCTTCCCTCTCCCGCCTGGCGGAGTCACGACAGCTCGAGGGGGGCTGCGACGGCGCAGATCGAGCCGCTCCTCCCTCGCCGCCACCTCCCTTTCTCTCTCCCGCCACCTGGAGCCACGACGGCGCAGGGGGACCGCAGCAGTGCTAGGAGGGTTACGCGACGCGAGGGGAGGAGTAGCGGCTCGGCGTGGGAGAGGGAGGCGGATGTGGCAGCGGCGGCCCAATCCGGCGGCGGGAGGCGGTGGCGAGCGTGCGGGCGTGTAGATCAGGCGGCGAGCGCACTGGTGGATTCGTCGGCGAGCGAGCACATGGGCGGATTCCGGCGGCAAGCGCACGAGCGGCAGCGGCGGCGACACTCTCCGTCCCCGATGGCACGCCTCGAGTCGGCGCGGGGGAGCGGCAGCGGCTGCCAGCATGGGGAGCGGTGCTGCCAGCTGCCGGTGAGTTTTTTTTTGTTTTTTCATTTGAGCTGTAGGAGCGGGTCACACCGCGAACCGCTCCTGAAAAACCAATTTCCATTTCTAGGGGTGGGTGAGGGGGTGACCCGCTCTTGGAAATTGGTTTTCAGGGGCGGGCGCGTTACCCGTCCTTGTAAACAACATTGGTAGCTGCGAGAAGTAGGGACGGGTACCGCACCTGTCCCTGCAAATAGATTTTTACCCAACCCTAAAAACTGTTTTTTAGTAGTGAAAGAAGGATATGTACGTGAGAGAATGATAGGTGAATTCCACAAAAGAGTTAAATCTATTTGCCCTCTTGAACCTTTGACCGAGTTTGAAACCCCTGGACTTAAAAACCAAACTACTACGTCCTCTAACTTAAAAAACCAGACACATTACCCCCAGAATAAATCACAGTGGTTTACGAAGTGGATTTTTGCTGGTGTGGCACGAGGGATCCACCGATAACATCCCAACATTTTCCCTCTCTCACTTACATGTAGGCCTCATCCATCATCACAAACCTCGTGTCTTCTCTCTTCCTCACACTTCTTCACCATGGCCAAGCCAAGCCCCTCATCGCTGGCTAAAATCCGGCCGCTCACCACCACCTCCCCACGAGCCTGATTCCACTCACCAACAGCGTCCTCGCGGTGTTCCCCGCCCGTTCCGTGCCGCTCCCCGGTTGGAATCAACCAAACTTCGGCCTTCCATCATCAAGCACCACCGGCCTTCCTCGACGACCTAGGACCTCCAAAACCGAACTCAGTGAGCAACTTGAACACCTCCACCCCTTCTCATGCTGTCACACCTGGTTTAAGAAAAATAACCGAATGCATCCCATATGTGCGCCAGGATCAAGTTCCACACATACAGTAGACGTCACAAGCGAATACCCGAAGCAATGCATTAACGATAAAGAGTATAATAGTACTTTATTACATGACCGACAGTCTTAATCTTAACGAATAAACAAACGTCGATAAATAGCAGCGGACTTCAACTTCACAGGCAGTTGACTGGGAGACACACGCCTAGAAATCTCCAACATCTTCAGGGAACTCCGGACAATTATCTTGTTCTGAGCAGCATTGGTTTTAATAAAGCAAGCGTGAGTACACTTATGGTTGGTACTCAGCAAGTGGAGTAAATTATATGACATGCAAGGCTAGATCAAGGATAAGCTGACATGGTTTGACTGCGATAAGCATTTTAGTTGGTCAAGTTTTATTTAGCAAGCATTAACTAAGTTTAGGTTTATACCAACCCTTATATAAAAGACTGATTAAATAAACAATGACAACAATAAAGAACAACAGCTTAAATCATCTTCAAGTTCAATTATCATGTGAGGGTCCAAGCCGCTCTTAACCGTGAGCACGGCTGATATATCAGTTTTCACTCTGCAGAGGTTGTACACTTTACCCACAGGTCGTGTTTCCCTTGATGCCCGGGTTTGCAAGGCCCTTAAACACTTCCAAGGTGAGTGGCAGTGATTCACTGCAAGGCCTTTACAAAGATTCCCTAACTTATGACAATCCGCTAAGGTTTCAAGTCAAAGCGGTCATAGCTTCCCCTAATGAGGTGGACGCCTTACCCAGGATCATATCACACCCTCAAGAGGGCCAAGCTATACCCCGACGATGCAACCCCTCTTGCCCTTTCGGTAAGATCATCATAAGCTAGAGTTTCTAATTAATTAGCCAAGACCAGAGCCATGTAGTACTATGGTTGTACTGTTTTCCTGGGTGGTTCTCCATGTTCCAATTCATTCAATAATCTTATTTATCACCAAACAATATTCCAAAGGACATGAAGGATACAGGAGGTAACATGATTTCCAACCATCCAAAATCTACTTATAAGCAACTAGCGTAGCTATAACATAAATAAAACAACCCAGGTTTAAACAAGGAAGTTAAATAGAATCTAGTCATATCCTTAATTGGGTTCCATCATATTCTAGACACATGCATGCATAAAAGTAAAGGTATGATTGTGATATTACTAGGACTAAAGCATGATCAAGGACCACTTGCCTTCGTTAGCAAACTGCTGCTGCTCAGAAAATTCTTCAAAGTCTTGGCCCTGCGGATCCTCGAACTGCGCACCGTCTAACGTCGCACACAAGCACATACAGGCAAACAAGTGCAAATAATAAGAAATAGTACACCAATCAATATAAACAGAACAATAATATTTTAAAAACATTGTATAAGTCGTAAGGATCGCGTGAGCGCAAGAATCGATGAAATCGGAGTTAAAACGGAGAAGTTAGGGCTAAAACAGGGTTCCAGGGGCTTATCTGCAAAAGATTTGGATCTAAAAGGACCTAAAACAAAGAATCCAAGGGCTAGATCGAAATTAAACCCTAGACAGAGGGGTTAGAACGCAAAACCGAGGGATACTGTACGGCGGGTTCTATTTTGGAAAACTACAGGGGTCTAAACAGAAGAAAAAGGACTAAAACGCGATTACTTTTGAGCTGAGGTGGAGTGCGGGTTAATTCCGAGGAAACTTAAGGGCTATAGCGCAAAAGCGGCACGGTTGACCGGTACTGGGTCTGATTGACCCGCGGGCTAAACGGGTCTGAGCCGTTGGATCTAGATCCAGCGGCCAGAGAGAGGCGAGCGGCTCGGGCGGCGGCGGGAGGTGCCGGCGGCGAGGTGGGGACGGCGGCGCTTCGCCGGAGACGCGCGATCACGCGCTCCCGGCCTCGGTTTCGTGCGCGGGATGGACGAAAAGCTGGCTCGCGACGCGGGGGTTCCAATTGGAGCACTTGGAAGGGGCGAGGACAGCCGTGGACGGCTGCCGGCGGCGAGAGGCGGCGCGGCCCGTCGGGGATCGCTGCGCGGGCATGGGGAAGTCCGGGGAGGGGAAAGGAAACCGGCGGCGAGCGCCCTTACCACCAAGGGAATCTTCTGGAGCGCTTGGGCGTCGACGGGGTGCAACGAGGCGGTGGCGCGGCAAGCTCCCGAGCCGGGCGGCAATGGCGGCGGCGGCTCGGGTGTTAGGGTTTTGAGGACGGAAAAACGGCGGCTGTGGCGTGGAGGATAGGGCACAGGGGCGGCGGCTTAAGTAGGGGCGCCGCGGAGTGCCTGGACGTGTGGGCCCGAGGGGGACACGGCGGGGCGGAGATCTCGCGGGCGAGCCGGACTCGAACCCGAGTCCCGGTCGGGCGCGGGGAAGGGGACGCCCGACAGGTGGGGCCCGCGAGACAGAGAGTGGATGGGGAGGGAGCGCGGAAGAGCGGACGCGCCAATGGGCCGGGGAAGAAGCTGGCAGGCCGTGCGCGCGCGGGGGAAAGAAAAGAGAGGGAAAGGAGAGGGCTGCAGCTGACTGGGCCGGGGAAGAGGAAAGAAAGGAGAGAGAGAAGAGGGAAAGCGCGGGCCGGGCTGCAGGGGAAAGAAGAGAGAGGAGGGGGGTGGCCAGCTGGGCTGGGCCCAAAGGAGAAGAGAGGGAGGGGGGGAGGGAAGGAGACAAACAAATCAAAGACTCTTAAGTTTAAAACTGAAATTTGAATTCAAAACGGAGACAACCAAAATATCAATGCAAGAGCATGAGATGCACAAACATATGACTTTCCTATATTTATTTTTATACTTTAAGAAAATTGTTTATCAAAATCTTGTAACCCTTTAACCTATCATGTTATTCGATTTATTTGTGTACTTTGCAAAATTTAGGGTGTTACAAACCTACCCCCCTTAAAAGGAATCTCGTCCTCGAGATTCGGCTAGGCTTGCAAAGAGCTGGGGAAATTCTGCCTGTAACTCATCCTCTCGTTCCCAGGTAGCCTCATCCTCTGAATGGTGACCCCACTGAACCCTGCACATCCGAATTCTCTTACTCTTGGTAATTCTCTCTGCTGTGTCCAGTATCTTGATCGGGTGCTCCTCATAAGTCAAATCCTCCTGCACATCCAGTTCCTCCAGTGACAACTGCTCCTCGGGTACCCTCAAGCATTTCTTCAACTGAGAGATATGAAACACATTGTGCACATCTGACAACCGTGCAGGTAACTCTAGTTGGTAAGCCACCTCGCCTTTCCGTTCTAGAATCTTGAACGGACCAATGTAACGAGGCGACAATTTCCCTTTGACCTTGAATCTACGCAAACCTCTGATAGGTGACACCTTCAGATATACGTAGTCCCCTTCCTCAAAGGTCAACTCTCGTCGTCGAGTATCTGCATAGCTTTTCTGCCTCGACTGAGCCACCTTCAGGTTCTCACGAATAACCTGTACCTGCCTTTCAGCCTCTTTAATGATCTCAGGCCCAAACAACTGACTTTCACCTGTCTCACTCCAATACAACGGAGTCCTGCACTTCCTGCCATACAGTGCCTCAAACGGTGCCATCTTTAGACTAGCCTGAAAACTGTTGTTATAAGAGAACTCTGCAAACGGCAAACTCTTATCCCAACTGCCTCCATGTTTCAATGCACAAGCTCTGAGCATATCCTCTAACACCTGGTTCGTCCGTTCTGTCTGCCCATCAGTCTGCGGATGATAAGCGGAGCTGAAATTCAACTTCGTATCCATTGACTCATGCAGCTTTTGCCAGAACCGAGACGTGAACTGAGTACCCCTGTCTGATACTATCTTCTTAGGTACCCCATGCAAGCACACAATTCGCGAGATGTACAATTCTGCCAATCGTGCACCTGTATATGTAGTCTTTACCGGTATAAAGTGAGCCACCTTGGTCAGTCGATCCACTATAACCCATATAGAATCGTAACCATCTCGAGTACGTGGCAACCCCACAATGAAATCCATACCGATTTCTTCCCATTTCCACTCCGGCACCTTCAAGCGCTGTAACAATCCAGCTGGTCTCTGATGTTCTACCTTAACTCTTTGACACACATCACATAATGCCACATGAGCTGCAATATCACGTTTCATGCCATACCACCAATACCTTTCCTTCAAATCTTGATACATCTTAGTACTGCCAGGATGGATAGAATAAGCCGAGTCATGGGCTTCCTGCAAAATTTTCTCTCGGAGGTGATCCACATCTGGCACACATATCCGCTTTCTGAACCATACAGTTCCGGTTTCATCTTCGGTAAAATCTGGTGCCTTGCCTGCTTCTATCATTTCCCTTATCTCCTGTATCTTAGGATCCTCAAGTTGACCCTTTCGTATATCTTGCTCAAGAGTTGGCTCCACTTCTATAGTGATTCCTTCCGTGTGAGCAACGAACCCCAGATTGAGACGTTCGAACTCTTTGCACAATTCTCGAGGCATCTGGCTAACCATGATCGTATGCACATAACTCTTGCGACTCAAGGCATCAGCAACCACATTTGCCTTCCCCGGGTGATAGTGTATCTCCAGATCATAATCCTTGATGAGTTCCAACCATCTGCGCTGTCTCAAGTTGAGGTCATTCTGAGTGAAGATATACTTCAGGCTCTTATGGTCGGTGTATATCTGGCATGTGTGACTCAGCAAATAATGCCTCCATATCTTTAGGGCGTGTACCACTGCTGCTAGCTCCAAGTCATGTGTAGGATAGTTCTGTTCATGTTTTCTCAACTGACGGGATGCATATGCAATCACATGTCCCTCTTGCATCAACACACAACCAAGACCTTGCTTTGAAGCATCACAATAAATGTCAAAACTCTTGTGGATATCGGGCATAGTTAACACTGGTGCGGTCGTCAGCCTTTTTCTTAACTCCTCAAAACTGTTTTGACATGCCTCAAACCATTCAAACTTCTTGTCTTTCTCTAGTAGTGATGTAAGAGGTTTCACTATCTTAGAGAAGCCTTCTATAAACCTCCGATAATATCCCGCGAGTCCTAAGAAACTCCGGATTTCCGACACAGTCGTAGGTGGCTTCCAATTCAGCACATCTCTGACTTTCCCTGGGTCTACTGCAATACCTCCCTTGGTGATAACATGGCCGAGGAATGAGACCTCCTCCAACCAGAATTCACACTTAGTGAACTTGGCATACAGCTGATTTTCCCTGAGTTTCTGCAGAACAAGCCTTAAATGTTCCTCATGTTCCTCCTCATTCCTGGAGTACACCAGAATATCATCAATGAATACCACCACAAACTTGTCAAGATACTCCATAAACACCTTATTCATCAGATACATGAAGTAAGCTGGAGCATTAGTCAATCCAAATGACATGACTGTGTACTCATATAGCCAATATCTGGTAGTGAAAGCTGTCTTGGCAATATCTGAAGGTCGTATCCTCAGCTGATGATACCCTGACCTCAAGTCAATCTTGGAGAATACCTTGGCTCCCTTCAACTGATCAAACAAGTCTTCTATACGCGGCAATGGATACTTGTTCTTGATAGTCACCTCATTCAAGGCCCTGTAGTCAACACACATCCGCTGCGTACCATCCTTCTTTTCAACGAATATTATGGGTGCTCCCCAGGGTGAAGAGCTAGGACGGATGTACCCCTTATCTAGCAATTCTTTCAGTTGTTTCTTAAGTTTCTCTAATTCACCAACTGACATTCTATATGGCCTCTTAGCGATAGGTGCAGTACCAGGTAAAAGATCTATAATAAATTCAATGTCACATTCAGGTGGCATACCTGGCAAATCATCAGGGAAGACATCTGGATACTCACTGACAACTCTGATATCTTCCATCGAACTTGCCTTCAACTGATTCACTGCACAATCTGCTGCCGACGGAAGTGTTGCAACAAACTCGAATCGTTCACCTTCTGGGCTTGTGAGGATCACTGACCTTTTGGCACACTGAAGAACTGCGTCAACCTTGCACAGCCATCCCATCCCGAGTATGATGTCTATTCCCTTGGACTCCAGCACTATAAAATTGGCACAAAACTCTCTGCCCACAATTTTGAAACTGACTCCAAGACACTGATACATGGCCCTCATATTTCCCCCAGGTGAACTAACTAGCATGTGGTTTGACATGGTATGCACGGGAATGCCATGTTTTGCAACAAACTGAGCGGAAATAAAAGAATGCGATGCGCCGGAATCAAACAAAACTGATGTAGGGGCAGAGTTGACTAGGAACATACCGAACACAACGTCCTGAGCCTCCTGAGCGGTCTCCGCGGCCACATGATTCACACGCCCGCGGACGAAGTTTTGCTGACCTCTGTTGCTCTGGGGCGTCTGAGTGTTGTTTCGGGGCTGTTGCTGTTGCTGCGGAGTCTGCCGCTGTCCACTGTTGTTAATCTGGCCCGGAGTGTTCTGGCCATTTCCCTTGGGGCAACGATTTGCATAGTGTCCCGCTTCACCACATCTGAAGCAAGTATTACCACCGGCGGGAGCAGTGGCATTGTTCCTCACTGGTGTGCCCGTAGGAGTGCCCTGACGGTTCTGCGGAAAGTTTGAACGCTGCACTGACTGACCTGCATATTGAGCTTGCTGCTGCTGTTGACCCTGTTGATTGAAGCACTGGTACTGATTTTGCCCGAAGTTGACATTCTGTCCTCCTGAGCGGAAAGGTGTTCCCTGAGGGGCGTTGAAACGAGGATGTGCATTGCTGCTGGACTGCGTCGATGACTCGTACTTTCTCTTCTGCTCACCCATCTCCTTGCGAGCATGTTCCACCATGATGGCTTTGTCCACCATCTTCTGGAAACTGTCGAACGTGTGCACCATTAATTGATACTTGATAGGACCAATCAGACCCTCCCTGAAATGATCCTGCTTTTCCTCATCTTTGACATCTGCAGGGGCGTAACAAGACAGTTGGATGAACTTGTCCCGATACTCACTCACGGACATTGTCCCTTGTTTTAGTGCAAGGAACTCTTGTTTCTTGAGCTTCATCAGCCCCTTGGGTATGTGCTGCTCCCTGAACCTGCTTCTGAACTCCTGCTAATTAATGGTGTCGGGGTTGTCGTGGGCTGCTGTGTAAGCATCCCACCAATCTGCGGCGGTCCCTTCCAGTCTGCCTGAGGCGTACAAGACCTTTTCCCTGTCGGTGCACTGGGTGAGGTTGAGCATCTTCTCCACGGTCTTGATTCAGTCATCAGCTTGAAGTGGATCTGGTGAATGAGAGAATGTGGGAGGCTTGTGACTCATGAACTCCCTGTGTCTGTCCCTTGTTGGTGGTGGTGGAGGTGGTGGAGCTTGGTTCATCTAAGCCTGTATGTTGGCGATGGTGTTCGCCATGTTGGTCAGCAGCTGAGTCTGGGCGGCGAGAAACTACTCCATTCCTGTGGGTGACGTCTGGTGTGGTTGGCTTGGTTGCGGATCGGGGTTGGTGTTGTTGCGCGCCCTTTGTCGCGGCGCTGCAGGCTGATCAACTCCTGACCCGGACCTGGTGTTCACCATCTGATTGGGTTAGAAAAAGGAGACTCATGAATCCAATCATGGAAAAGGTTAGGAACAAGGATAAGGTAAAGATAACAAAGGAAAAGACATCCCCAAAATTTTACTAAACTATATATTTATATTAATAGCTTGATATGGTTGTGGTCATCACTCCACAACCTATTGCAATCATTACAAAGATCCAAATCATACCATTGTCACAAAACCAAGCACACCTTCGCATTAATCTAATTTAGCACACTATTAAGATCGTTCGTACTAGCGATTACAAAAAGACTCTTAGAAACTCCTTTCTAGAAAGAAACACACTCCTATCTTAATTCCTAACTCTATCCTCTAACGATAGCTGGTGCGGTAGCCGGGCTCTCCATAGTGCACGCGCTTGCGAGGGGGTGACTCAGGCAGGTACTCCCTCGGCTCATCACTGTCGTACTCCGGGGGTAACACGGGATCTCCTCTCAGCCGAGCCTCCAGAATTACCTTCTCCCTAATAGTCTTCAGCAGCTTTTCCTTGACCTCCAGAATCTCTATCCCAGCTGCGTCTAGATCCGTGCTGAGAGCGGCGACCAGCTCCTGTGTAGTATCCATGAGCAGGCTTCCTTCCCTAGAGGGTGGGGCAGGAATCTACGCACATGTAGCTCCCCTCTTGCGTCATGGGAACTGCTGAAACTCCGTGCCCTGAAGAACATGCTTGTAAGCGTGGCAGAGATAGTAGAGTGCCCTCCTGGCGGCTTCACTAGTCCCTGCCTCCAAGGTCTTCCTGGGCACCTCGTCAAAGTGCTTGGAGTACTCCACCCAGCAGCCAGGTCTCTCATCTGGGACACAGATCAACACTGACACCAACCACTCTTCCTCCTGCTGGGCATTCCTGAATAAGTGAGCCTCGTAATGCGGCTTCCGCGGAAAACCAATCCTCTGCATAGCCCTCCAGAGAAGCGCGGGGAGTGGTCCCTCCGCAGAGTCCAAGTGAAGTATCTGTTTCTCATAGAGAGGCTCAGGTGGTGGTGGGTTTGTGGCGACAGCTGGCTCTGGATCATCATCTGGATCGTCGTCGTCATCTCCTGGTGCATCGGAGTCATCATCACCACCCTTATCCTGGTCTCCATCTGCGGCACCTGAATCACCACCATCTCCTCCTCCAGGGCCCTCATTGCTGCCAGTTGAGACCTCTGGATGGTCCTCTGGCAACTCCATGGGCTCCTCCTCAGTGTCGGTGTCCACCCATCCTCCATTGGAATGATCCTTTGGGTCAGACACCTCCTGTGAGTGATGAATCTGATGAGGTGGTCCACGGGTGCTCTTACGGGCAGTCTGCCTAGTCCTGACCATCTGCAACAGAAGTGAGGGCAACGCAAGATAGAGGACATTTAGAAGAATGCTATGAGTGACCTTAAAGCAAGAATGCATTTTTTTTTTGTAAAACATCAACACACTTGGGGGACAAGCATGCGTTCAAGGAGGAAAAGATAGTGATGTAATAAAGAGATAAGCAGTTTTCAAAAGCAAGCAGGCAGAAGCTTAGTTTCTAAGCAAGATAAGACTTAAAATTCGACCATTACTAGCTAGGCTAACGTCCTACAGTCAACAAAGCTCTGATACCACTTCTGTCACACCCGGTTTAAGAAAAATAACCGAATGCATCCCATATGTGCACCAGGATCAAGTTCCGCACATACAGTAGACGTCACAAGCGAATACCCGAAGCAATGCATTAACGATAAAGAGTATAATAGTACTTTATTACATGACCGACAGTCATAATCTTAACGAATAAACAAACGTCGATAAATAGCAGCGGACTTCAACTTCACAGGCAGTTGACTGGGAGACACACGCCTAGAAATCTCTAACATCTTCAGGGAACTCCGGACAATTATCTTGTTCTGAGCAGCATTGGTTTTAATAAAGCAAGCGTGAGTACACTTATGGTTGGTACTCAGCAAGTGGAGTAAATTATATGACATGCAAGGCTAGATCAAGGATAAGCTGACATGGTTTGACTGCGATAAGCATTTTAGTTAGTCAAGTTTTATTTAGCAAGCATTAACTAAGTTTAGGTTTATACCAACCCTTATATAAAAGACTGATTAAATAAACAATGACAACAATAAAGAGCAACAGGTTAAATCATCTTCAAGTTCAATTATCATGTGAGGGTCCAAGCCGCTCTTAACCGTGAGCACGGCTGATATATTAGTTTTCACTCTGCAGAGGTTGTACACTTTACCCACAGGTCGTGTTTCCCTTGATGCTCGGGTTTGCAAGGCCCTTAAACACTTCCAAGGTGAGTGGCAGGGATTCACTGCAAGGCCTTTACAAAGATTCCCTAACTTATGACAATCCGCTAAGGTTTCAAGTCAAAGCGGTCATAGCTTCCCCTAATGAGGCGGACGCCTTACCCAGAATCATATCACACCCTCAAGAGGGCCAAGCTATACCCCGACGATGCAACCCCTCTTGCCCTTTCGGTAAGATCATCATAAGCTAGAGTTTCTAATTAATTAGCTAAGATCAGAGCCATGTAGTACTGTGGTTGTACTGTTTTCCTGGGTGGTTCTCCATGTTCCAATTCATTCAATAATCTTATTTATCACCAAACAATATTCCAAAGGACATGAAGGATACAGGAGGTAACATGATTTCCAACCATCCAAAATCTACTTATAAGCAACTAGCGTAGCTATAACATAAATAAAACAACCCAGGTTTAAACAAGGAAGTTAAATAGAATCTAGTCATATCCTTAATTGGGTTCCATCATATTCTAGACACATGCATGCATAAAAGTAAAGGTATGATTGTGATATTACTAGGACTGAAGCATGATCAAGGACCACTTGCCTTCGTTAGCAAACTGCTGCTGCTCAGAAAATTCTTCAAAGTCTTGGCCCTGCGGATCCTCGAACTGCGCACCGTCTAACGTCGCACACAAGCACATACAGGCAAACAAGTGCAAATAATAAGAAATAGTACACCAATCAATATAAACAGAACAATAATATTTTAAAAACATTGTATAAGTCGTAAGGATCGCGTGAGCGCAAGAATCGATGAAATCGGAGTTAAAACGGAGAAGTTAGGGCTAAAACAGGGTTCCAGGGGCTTATCTGCAAAAGATTTGGATCTAAAAGGACCTAAAACAAAGAATCCAAGGGCTAGATCGAAATTAAACCCTAGATAGAGGGGTTAGAACGCAAAACCGAGGGATACTGTACGGCGGGTTCTATTTTGGAAAACTACAGGGGTCTAAACAGAAGAAAAAGGACTAAAACGCGATTACTTTTGAGCTGAGGTCGAGTGCGGGTTAATTCCGGGGAAACTTAAGGGCTATAGCGCAAAAGCGGCACGGTTGACCGGTACTGGGTCTGATTGACCCGCGGGCTAAACGGGTCTGAGCCGTTGGATCTAGATCCAACGGCCAGAGAGAGGCGAGCGGCTCGGGCGGCGGCGGGAGGTGCCGGCGGCGAGGTGGGGACGGCGGCGCTTCGCCGGAGACGCGCGATCATGCGCTCCCGGCCTTGGTTTCGCGCGCAGGATGGAGGAAAAGCTGGCTCGCGACGCGGGGGTTCCAATTGGAGCACTTGGAAGGGGCGAGGACAGCCGTGGACGGCTGCCGGCGGTGAGAGGTGGCGCGGCCCGTCGGGGATCGCTGCGCGGGCATGGGGAAGGCCGGGGAGGGGAAAGGAAACCGGCGGCGAGTGCCCTTACCACCAAGGGAATCTTCTGGAGCGCTTTGGCGTCGACGGGGTGCAGCGAGGCGGCGGCGCGGCAAGCTCCCGAGCCGGGCGGCAATGGCGGCTGCGGCTCGGGTGTTAGGGTTTTGAGGACGGAAAAACGGCGGCTGTGGCGTGGAGGATAGGGCACAGGGGCGGCGGCTTAAGTAGGGGCGCCGCGGAGTGCCTGGACGTGTGGGCCCGAGGGGGACACGGCGGGGCGGAGATCTCGCGGGCGAGCCGGACTCGAACCCGAGTCCCGGTCGGGCGCGGGGAAGGGGACGCCCGACAGGTGGGGCCCGCGAGACAGAGAGTGGATGGGGAGGGAGCGCGGAAGAGCGGACGCGCCAATGGGCCGGGGAAGAAGCTGGCAGGCCGTGCGCGCGCGGGGGAAAGAAAAGAGAGGGAAAGGAGAAGGCTGCAGCTGACTGGGCCGGGGAAGAGGAAAGAAAGGAGAGAGAGAAGAGGGAAAGCGCGGGCCGGGCTGCAGGGGAAAGAAGAGAGAGGAGGGGGTGGCCAGCTGGGCTGGGCCCAAAGGAGAAGAGAGGGAGGGGGGGAAAAAGGAGACAAACAAATCAAAGACTCTTGAGTTTAAAACTGAAATTTGAATTCAAAAGGGAGACAACCAAAATATCAATGCAAGAGCATGAGATGCACAAACATATGACTTTCCTATATTTATTTTTATACTTTAAGAAAATTGTTTATCAAAATCTTGTAACCCTTTAACCTATCATGTTATTCGATTTATTTTTGTACTTTGCAAAATTTAGGGTGTTACACATGCTGGTCTCCCAGCCACCCGCTGTTGATGCACAGAAGGCTAGAACAGCCCTGCTCGCTCGCCGTCATGCATGACGCCGGCCACTTTCGGCCAGCCATGCCCCATGATGCCTTGGTCATTAGGTTCGTTTTACCGTGTTGTAGCTGGTAGGCGCAACCTCATCGCCAGCCGGCCTACCAGCGGTGAGCTCCAGCCCTTACCCGCAGCCATACCCCTGGCCATGGCTACTGCATCCAGGCCGCGGGCTCCGCTTATCAGCCATCGATTAGAATGTGGATAGATCTCGGTCGGGTGAGAAATCAAAGCCCTAATATTTTTTTAGGAAATCTTATGAAAATCTCAATAAAAAGATTCTAGGTAGGTGAGGTGGCTTCTAGCATGTGGGGTCTATTATATATTAACAAAACTACCTTAAAAATTACTTTGAAATGGTCAATAGGAGTAACTTGTATGGTTTTTAAAGTTTTTTTTTTGAAAGGTGGTTTTTTAAAGTTAGAGGGTGCAGTTGTCTAGTTTTTAAGCTATAGAGTTATTCTAACTTGGTCACAAGTTTAAAGGGTAAAACAGACTTTTAGTGGTTAACACGGTGAAATGCTTCATTCTGCTCTATCTTGTCCCTCCTATATATCAAATATAAAAACGGTATGGAATCTCCATCAAAAAGACGTAGGACGATCGCATCCTAGAAATTAAGGACGTGACCATCTCTCCGCCTCGTTTTCAAACTAAAGACATGCTATACTTTTATAGAAAAAAATTCTTAGATGGTCAAAACCAACTAGTACTCGGTCTTACCATCTATGTATATAATTTTCTTGGTTTGAATCTGTAATCATCACATGAGTAGTGAAGGATATTTTAATCAGTAAGTGTCCACGTCAAACATTGTAATCACGTTTTTTAATGCTAGCTTCTGTCATACTACACAAAAGTACTCTTTAGATGTTCACCATATACATCCGATTTGCTGTACACATATGGAAATCAGAGAGGATCGAGTCAGCTAATAAAATAAGCATTGGATAATGACTCTAAATATGAAAAAGGAAACGTGGAAAATTGCTATGGTTCTAGCTGGACCTTCCGATTGGTTTACAATAATTAATTGATAATTACTCCCTATCTGGCTATGACATAAGTAGGTGCAAACTATTTTATAAAAATATGGTACAGAGACAAACACTCACGACACGCACGCAAGCTTATCTCAGGCCTCCTCAACAACAAGACCACCTCAGGTAGCTCATAAAAATCTAACTCATCATTTTGCTTATATGGAACAAAGAGAAGATGAGGGGAGAGAGTGTACTATCTCTTCTTCAAGTGTTAGCTTATAGAGAAAAGGTGGGCAGCTCACTTTATTAATATTAATAAGAGAGAAGTAGTGGGATCTAAGATTCTTTAAACAATGTACTATAAGATAAACCAATGGAGAGGTAATCCTTTTACTATGAGCTATTACCATTGGAGGCGGCCTAAGCATATTTAAGAGACTGAGCTAACAGATCTCATGATTAACATGTACCATAAGAAATTTTACCAGTTGAGCTGGGGCGTGCAAGACATCTACGAGAATCCATAATTTGTACGTCGACGAGGATTGAACAAAACAATTATAAAACCTTTGCATGGTGACTCTAAACTAAAAAAAGAAACATTGAAGAAGTTGCACCGACGTCGTCCACTGCAAGCCAGTCTCCCATTCGTTTACATATATTTGATTTTGATCTCTACGTCTGTCAGCAAAATCGGATGGTGAATCTTGCGGAGCACGACACGCTAGAGTCTAGGAGCTCTACTTATCTCTAGTGCAGGTCCGGCAAATCGGGTTCAGAACGTGCCAGTCAATTTGACCTGCAATTAACAAGAGAAAAAAATTTAATCAGTAAAACAGTAAGGAACTTATCGACTAGGATTTCGAATAGTTCCAACAAACGCATCAGTCAGGATGTCCGAAGCATAATCCCGAATATCGGCTACAAAGCCGATTTTGTGATGAAATAGGATTAACAATAAAAACCTCATAAATAAACACATGCGTTTAATTAAGCTAAACTTATTGTCACCATTAGTCAGATCGAACCAAACTGAGACAGGGCTAATAGCAGGGCAACAAGTTGAACATAATTAACCGATGCATCTAATTACTTAAAATTTACGCTTATTATTGAGCTAAGAATTGGCCAAGAAAGCCGATTGATACTACCGAACCACCACTATCATGCCACCACTAACCAGTAAACGGATACAGCCGATAAGACTCGACTTAGCATCATTACTTAAGGATCAGACTTAACCGAGACAGCCTATGATAACGACGATAAGGCAAGTGAATGGTCCGGTCAGCCTACACACCGCGAAGGACAAGATCGTAGGTGATCTGGTAGTAGAAGTGATAATCACATAATGAATCAGCTGTAAAATAACTGCATGAAAAGATTTAGACAAAGCTGATAACCTGATGACTACCACTTAATAAATTGTGAGATCTACTAAGAACTAGCAAGAGATCAAATGATGCAGCCTTACAAGAACTTGATAGAAATCGATAGTTTGTAGATTGAACTAGGCGAAACTACAGCGATGTGCCGATAGTTAAAGCCTAGAAAAATCTGATAAATACAAACTTACCAACAAGCCAGAGATCAATTCGATGCAGCCCCACTTGTTGAAGAATTCGCCAAGAAAGTAATCTACTGCTACTCCTAGGGTTTTGGCAAAGTGCCCAGAAAAGTTGTATTGATTGATGATTGTCCTTTACAAAACTCTAATGTCCACTATTTATAACCTGAGGCTAAGACTCCTGGCTTATCACGACTCCAACAAACTTGAGCGAAAAGAAATAACTTAAACTACTATATTAACAAGATATTTCAAAAGGAAACCGGACTTCCGCAAGATCTTCTGGTGACATCATCTTCTAGTCCGAGTTGAACTCCTTCTTACTGCTTCCTTGACCAAGTCCACATTATCTTTGACCGGTGTCATGTCTAATGGCTTCAACTCAGACGACTCCTCCCGTACCTCATCGGCTTCTTCTCTTTCCATAAATATTTCTGCAAAATTTTGGCATCAACACATGCCCTCCAGTTTCGGAATAAATAATTTGTTCCAAAATTCCCCGAGTCATGATGATCCCTTGCCAAGAGCCGACTCAAACAACACCTCGATCTCCGCCGCACCGATTGGTATTTTCAAATTACACCATCGAGTCCTCGACTCTCTCGTTGACCCTTCTCATTTCATCAATTCTTTCGGTGTGGCGCTTTGTCTTCCTCTTCCAATAGCCGATTCACATCTCGTCTCCAGGCTATAAATACTCCTCCTGGGTGGATTGGTAAAATCAATCTACCCAGTCACCATCTTTTCATTTTTCCGAAATCTTCTTCCATCTCCAATCTCTCCTTGATTCAGAACCATGGCCAGCAACAAGTGCCTGGTGGAAGAAGCTTCAAGGGTGAACTAGCCGTGTCGCATCCGATTTGCCCCCTAAAGGTAGAAAGATCTTTATCTCATATTATTCATGTTCATACTGCTGATATCTCTGATCATTGCAGGGCAATATCCATGGCCAGTGGAGCCTCCAGCGCAGCTTGTGCAGCCCCAATGAGTTCCTCCACTGGTTCCGCTGACTCCTACAACGGAGATGATGTCCGGCACTACCTCTATTATTGGAATGAGACTCACGACCTCTACTCTGGGGCAACTCGAGAAATCGGGCGCCTTGAACTCTGTATGGAGGCTACACAAACAGCCCTGTCGGCCACCGAAGGTGAAACAACCGCCGCCCGCACAATGCTGGTCAATGCTAATGCCAGAGTAGTAGGTAATATTCTATTCTCGAGTGAACTCCTCCTTCAATGTCTTCTTTGCCTTGATCTGTTTTCTCTTTTCCCTCAGAAGTTATGGAGTCTCAACTTCAGGCGCTCCATCAAGCGGTGAATAGTGTATCGAACACAGTAAACGCTAGGGGTTCCTCGCTCGCAGATCGTCTGCAAGACACCCCCAACCATGCTAGAGAGATCGCTGGCCATCTAGTCCGCCAAGGAGATGCAACTGCTCTAGCGATAGTGCAGACCCAGCTTGGACACAAGCTTCATTTTCTGCAGCCAGCCTCCCTTGAAGGAGAAGACCAAGCAGACTTCGAGGAGCTCATTGACGAGCTTGATCAAGCCGCTGGTGCAATCGGCAATATAATTGACACCGATAGCGTTGTAAACAAGGTCTTCTTGGACCAGTAGTTTGTACTAGGAAAACTTCTGATGAATAAGTACCAATGTTCATGCTTTTCATCTGCATCTCCTTAGTTTCCCTTGAATTTTCTCTTTTTTGCTCTAAAGGCGATACTTTGTGTATCGGATATTTCTCAGTTGATGCTAACTTATTCTGCATCAGCTCCCTTACGAACCAACCCAGACACTTGCGAAATGTTTCTTCAAGTTTTTCCATTAAGCGCCTTAGGAAGTTTCTCCCCTTTCAGTGTCTCGATAACATACGCATTATGTCAGTGTTTTATCAGCAAGCCTACCTAGGTATACCCTAAGGTAGTTGACTTGTAGGCCGGGTCTCGCCGAGATCAGGAACTCGAAGGTGCAAGCAACATAAGGTTTAGACAGGTTTAGGCTGCGATGTGCGTAATACCCTACGTTCTGTATGGTGATTTGTATTGCCTCGGATGATGATTGTTGTGTCTTGGTTTGGAGGGGATCCCTGCCCGCCCTTATATAGTTTGAGGGGGCAGGGTTACATGGAATTCTAGCCCAATACTAGACTAGGAGTCCTACCCGAGTAATACTCGGGTAGTTTCCTTCTGTTCCGACTAGTGCTGCTCGTATACGAGTAGTTACAACAGATATAAGGTATGGAACATGCCTTCTGTTCCGACTAGTCCTACTCGCTTACGAGTAGTTACAACAGATATAAGGCATGGAACATGCCCCATCCCTTATTCCAGAATATTCCATGCTATGTGTGCAGTCCCGTAGCCCTAGGTCTGATAAGCCCCCGAGCTCTTCGTAGCCGAGTACTGCAGGCTTCCGACTATTTCTAAATTCATCCTCGAGTTCTTCTGAAACTTCATCTTGAAGGTGTCTTCCGAGTACTTCATTGGCAGCTTTGAGGCTGTGAGGTGCTCATGCCCTGAGTAGCATCAAGTCTTTCTTTATATGGTCGTACTCCATATGAAGTAGGCCCCGAGCCTTAGGTTGAATCGAAGAATCAGGCTGAGGGTCAATTTAGTCTTGAATCTTCTTTCTTTATCTTACAAATAATTTTAAAAAATAAGGTAACGATGACACGTATCCCGCAGCCCCCGAGCCTTGAAACCAAATCACCAAAAATTTAGAAAAAAGGATCCAATTGAACGTGGCATACGTTGCAGTGTATTTTATATATTTGTGATGATGGTAAAATCGGAAAAATTGGAATGAAATCGAAACCCCCCTTTTGGAATAAAATCCTTGAAAATGGTTAATCAAATAAATTCCCCAAAATTATCCTAAATTACCTCTCAGAACAAATTATTCCCCTGATTTAATGGCTAGATAAGATCTCTGGGTTAAAAATTTAAAAAAAACCCCTTATTTCGGAATAAAATCACTAAAAAATGGTTAAACAATTATCTTCCCGAGATAAATCCACAAAAGGCTCTTAAATCGGGTTCTCCTTTGAGTCTTCCGAGTAATTTTGCGGCGTCCAACTCCCGAGCTTATGAGCCATGTGAGTCATAGGTGCCACGTCGAGTAGTTATTGTCGCCGAGCCTTCGAGCTTGGGAGCCAGCGGAACCGTTAGAGATGTGCCGAGTGACCTGGCGGGTTGTCTCTAAAGCACGATCTTTATGTTAATGCCTATTGAATTATTCAAAGTACTTTCAATACTGATAACGTAGGACTTAGTGAAAACACGAGATGCTTGGGTTAATTTACTCTGAGTGCAATGTCTCTGAAAGTAATCAATAACTTGGCGTTCGGTACATAGCTCCTTTATAAAGTGAATCATGATTTACCCGTTCCACACAGTACTGTAGTTTGCTTGGAGTTGTAGGCTCAATGACCTCTTCGACTTTTTCATAGTTACCATGCTCTTGGTTCTAGTGAACCGTATAGGCTAGTACTCAAAGTAGTCAGAAATATGGGCTTGGAAACCCCTTCACTAGTTGGACTCTCGAAGTTACTATCTATAGTAAGACTAGTACTTGGAGCTATTACCGGAGTTCTTCAGACCAATTGGGTAGTCGCAACTACTCGGGATTCTCTTGTAATTATGGGCTTGGTGACCCCTTCAGCATTGTAAGCGTCTCGTCTATACTGTCCAAAGTGAGACTAGTATTTGGAGCCTTTACTGGAATCTTGTACTGATCTCGTGGGCTATTGAAGCGTCTGAGTAGCCAGCAACATTTGAGTGAACCTTCATGGTGTAGGCATCACATAATTCATCCTAGATGTGTGATTGTAATCGAGTAGTTTCTTGCTCTTGATGTCGTCGACGGTGAGTTCCTACCAGGCAGCCTCGGACGTCACAACCTCTCGATCTTGTCCAGGGGGACCCGGAGCGATGATCACACGACCTGGCTATCTGGCAGGTGGATTCCCTCCATCCAGCCCCGATTAACGTAGCCTCTCGGTCTGATCCGAGAGGACCCTGAGCGATGGCCATGCTATCTGGCTATCTGGAGTCGAGCTGGGGTAGTCGAGGTTGTGTTGTCGGTCAAAACCCGCCGGCGAGCAGTGACAGGCAACACGAGGAGCCGGGAGGCTTCCAGGACTGTTGGTGGGCCCCGGTCCCTCGATCAACGGTCCAGTAATCCGGCGCACACCCTGGCTTGGAGTCGCTAGGCGTGCCACCTAACCCTGCACCTGATCAGGAAGGTGTGATGCATTAAATTCTTGTACGCACAGACACGTGTAAAGGTTAGTCCGAGCCGTGATCGGCTCATCACCTCCTCCCCGGTATCGGCTATGAAGAGCCGATTGCATCAATACCGGATCGGATCTTTGGAACGGGCAATATATATATATGTACTTGACGAAATAAATCTTGCTTCATAAATATCGATCTAATCCAATCTACGATAACTAAGCCCTCACTGCACGATCGGAACGTCCTACACGTGATTGAGCCTAACAAATACGCAAAAGCATCGGAACAATTAACCTAAATAGAAATCCCAAAAAAACCAGCCGAAGAGCCGATTCCTGAAACAACCTCTATTCAAGCCACGACCCGATACTAATCATACTGTCGGAACCTTCAACTCATTTGCAAGGCCTAACTATGCACATATTGAACCAAATCTCTAATAAATAGAAACTAGTCATAACAGATCGGATCTGCCGATACAGATGAAGCAAGACGTAACCATCACATCCAAGATTGGACACGATGATTACTAAATACACGTGAGCAACGAACAAAGCATGACTGGGATACGAATAAAATAACGTTACTCTACGCGCGCTAAGATAACTAGTGCTACTCGCCATCTACAAGGCTTCAGAACGAGCAACACATAAAACGAGCGGGCAAGGGTGATGCCACACGATCACGCAGATCGTGATCGGGGCTGCATGGCACTTACCCGAGGAAAGCCCTAGAATAGGGGAGGCGATGCGCCGAGAGTTGTTGATGAATGATTCATTCTTGTTTATTCATGGTACATATTTATAGTCTGTAGACTTGTCCTTCTTAACTAACCCTAATCAAACACGACACGATTCTTAACTGCCTATATCTATATTTACACGGCCTTTCTAGCCCCAATCATCCGCACAAGGTCCAATTCGCAAGCTTGTTGTAGTTATCTTCTAAGCCCATCTTGCTCCATGGCCCACTTCTGGCCCGTCCAGATTATGGTGATAACACATGCCACCCTGGTTTCGGCAATGATAATTCTGAAATCAACCGTTTTAAAATCGCCTCGACACTTCGGCTTCCGACCCGTACAGTCACGCCCCTTCAACTTCCAATGGATGTGACTGCTCTGTATCGGTCTCCTAGGGAACCGTTACGGTGCCGATTCACTTCACCTCTCTCTTTACCTTTATAAACTTACCCCCGGCATCTCCCTCAATCATCTTTCTCTCACAGCCACTGGCAATCGCATTTGAATCATCCTTTCTTTCTTTTGCAATGGCTTCTTCTTCTTCTGCCTCCTCTGTCATTTCTTTTGAATCCGAATCTTCCCGAGAGCCTACTCTAGAATATGATCCGATAGCTTCTTGTGAGGTCCGTGCCCCCCTGCATTGGGATGCAGAGGAGTGGGACTTCCATTCTCAGTCAGAAGATGATAAATCCCTGACTGATGATGAGGATCTCGCACTCCTTCTTGGAGCCGAGCTGGAGGAAGACGACGAAGATGATGCATCTTGGGAGGAAGACTTCTCCTCCTCGGAAGAAAGAGTCGATTCTTTCTCCTCCGAAGAAGATCCGATGGCAGGTAACTTCCTCTTTGGCAGATCATCCGAAGAAGCTTCCGACGACACCGAAGAAGCCGAAGACGATGGTGGGTTCACCAGCAACAGCAGCGGGAGCGACGATAGCAGCAACAGCAGTAGCGATAATAGTGGTGCTAGCGTTGCCCCGCCGATCAAGCGTCGCAAGACCTCTGGCGTATACTGGTGGTAGGCTGTAGCACCACCATTAGGTCGTTTCAAGGAGCAATCGGCTCCTCTTTTGTACTTGCTTCCTTGTTGTAAATAAAATCCTCTTTTGCATCAGTAAATTTCTTGCACATAACAACCTGCTCAAGAGCCGACGGCAACGCATCGGCCTTAGAATAAACTGACCCGGATCCGAAATAACTTTCCAATTTGTTTCACCCTCTGCCGGGCCTCAAATCCAAGACAGATCTCTGGAGATTCTGGGATCCAGGTTAACTCCCAAAACTTCTTTTGCTCATAAACCCTAGCCGCGAAATCCTCCTCTGCCTTGAAACACACATTCGATCCTGCGCCGCCAACCCTAGATCCATTCTCCAAGTTCTCGATTCGAGGCTCCCGATGGCGGAATCTTCAAGCACCGCCGCCGCCGTCTTCGGTCTGAAGGTAAAACTTCGACCCTCATTAATTTAATGCAGTGACCGTAAATTTTACTGCATAGTTAAATGACTTCTTCTTCGACTATCTTGTCTCCTTGGGGTTTTTTTAGGCTTCTGATATCTTCTTACCGCACCCTTCTTCCCCCAATTCTTTCTGCCTCGGGCCTCATTCTTACGAGAAGCCCATAGATCTAATTTCATCCGAAGCCAATCGAATCCCCTTCGTGAGCCAGGACATAGATCTAGAGTCTTGGTCAGATAGCCTTCGCGCTTCCAAATCCTCCTGAAGGTTGGATAGTTTGGTATCACAGAATGGCAGACGCCTATCAGCCTTTATGGGAATCCATCAGGATAGCCGATGCTCTGTCTCTATCCCTTTCTCCTCTTGAAAAAGATGAGAACCTTCTGAAGACCATCGGCTATTTCTGGTCCAATGCCTTGAACTGTTTCCTTTTTGGGCATGGTCCAATGACACCGACGCTCCTGGATGTTATGATGATTACTGGCTTAGACATCTCATCGACTTGCCCATCTGCTTACAGGCTTTTTGTAGTCCCCTTCAAACTGTCCTCCAAAGTAGAATGTACTAACTGGGGTGCATACATGAGCCAACATCAGAAAAGCAAGGGTCCTGTGTCATAGAAAGAGCATATAGCCTTTCTAAATTTATGGCTAGAACACTTCCTCTTCTGTGGCTCTTCACTTGCTCCAACCAAAAATTATCTCCCTCTGGCTCATGATCTGGCCAAAGGTAACACTGTTGGCCTTGATAAGTTATTCCTTGGGGAAATTTACAGATACCTTCATCTGATGACCTCGCGCCTTCTTTCACAGAAAAAGCTCAGAACTGGTGGTCCGTGGTGGTTCATCCAGTTATGGGCTCATCTTTACTTCCAAAGCTTCATCCCCAATTTTCCTTCTCTAGTCGGCAATTCTTTCCCCGACCTGAGTGGGAGACAGATTAGATGCACTAGCTTCGGGCAAGCTTTATACAGTCTTTCCGGCGGGAAATTGAATCCTCCAGACGCCTTACGTTGGTTTAGGATCTTTTACCGAGGCCTAGACAGCCCAAACTTTTTCCCATATATCGATTCTAAACTTTTTGAGAACCCAGCCATGTTCCGGCTAGCCGATTTTGCCTATGACGCCGATATCAGGCGTCTGTACTCCATTATGGTTCGGCCCTGTCTTCTTCCAGTTGGCATGAGTACTTCCAATCGGATCATAAAGCCAGGGTATGAGTTTTACCAGCCGGTTGTAGCAGCCCGGCAGCTTGGTCTTGGACAAGTACCCCCTCATTTCCTTCTTCACTTCCTGACATCAAATAGAGTGGATCTTCTTGATGCTGTGACCACCCAAAGGTGTTACAGTCTATTTTCAGACCTTCCCATATCTATTCCTGCCAATCTTGTCTTTACTTCTTCGGCTGTTGATTTTGAGGGGTGGTGGTCGATGTGGAAAACTCACGTTTTCCGAAGAGCTCTGGGTCTGATGCTGTAGCAGATCCATTCTGAATACGAAATCCCTGACGGAGAGGTATTGCTTCTTGACTAACGTTTCTTTTTTGACTTTATTGAACCCTTTCTGATTTCATTCTTCGTTCTTGCAGTAGGAAGATGGCCCAGAGCCGACAAATGATGATGGATCACCCTTCTGTTTCTTGCCAATTGCCCCTGTGGTTCTTTTTGGCAAAACGCACCTCCTCCTTCGAAGAGCATAATGCAAATCCAGCCGAGTACTGCAAAGCTGACCCCCAAGCAGAAGCGATCTTCTGAGGCTGTTGCCCCCCGAGCTCGTGCTAAGACGAGGAAAGTCCTTGTTAAGAAGATCCGGAAGGAAGTTGTGCCATCTTCCCCTAATCCAGAATTCCCAGTTGCTAACCAGGTTTGAATCACCTTCCTTTTTTATAATTGGCCTTCTGTTCATGGCTGTCTTAATTACACTCTTTCCCCCTGCAGCCTGTCGTCGTGGATGTCTCTAGTGGGGAAGAACCCCACGCCAGCAGGACTTAGCTTTGGAGGTGCCGGAGGATGTAGATGTGCCCATTAGAGCTTTGATCACTCTTCGTGATCCTCATGCGACAGTCCTGGAGGGCCCCTCTGCATTGGTTGACGTCCCGGCTGCTTCGCCAGGTTCGCAGGAGCCGGCCATGACCGCGTCAATTGTCAGCCCTCTCTGGAAGGACCATCCACCGCCTTAGCCACTGTCGACCTCCCTGCACGAGAGGCACACCTACCAGAGCCGACCGCTATTTCATCGGCTGTTGCACCCTCTTCTGAAGAAGTGGCACCTCCGGACTCCTCTCCCATGGTCATCGTTCAACCTTCGGAAGGGACGCGCCCTCAGGAGCCGACTGCTTCTTCATCGGCAATCGCCACCTCTCTCTCGGGACAGGTATGCTTTTTTTATTTTTTTTTAATTACATTAGTCTTTCCCCCGCACTGCCTTACTCACCCTCTTTTCGTCCAGAATCTGAATCTTTCAGAGCTCCTTGCGTTCGATCCTGCATCAATCGGGTCGGCCATACTAGAAGCCGATGACCCTCACCCGGACTCGACTAGCACTGCCAATCGACTTCTCCACATGAAGAATCTTTTATCGGGTCCGATTGACGCCTTGATCCAGGATTCCAGCGCGGTGAAACAGATCCTTGATGAGGTTAACTCCCAGCTCGCTGTGAGCTTTCAGGTCAAGCTTTTGCCAGCCGGGTACCTCCCTTCTTTTCGGGCAAAGGTGGCAGAGGCTCGCCATAGGATTGAGACTCGGCACTCTCAATCGCTCCTGAGAACTATCATCGCTGAGAGGTGTCAGTCGGTCAACACGAAGAAAGCTGCACTCGACGCCAAGGCTGACACGTCTGCCTCCGCCCAGCGGCTTCATCTCCTGGAGAGAGAACTAGAAGATCTCGAGGCCAAAGTTCGGGCCACCAAGCAGCGCATTCAGGAAGAAAAGGATCTTATCACGGGCTCCAAGTAGGAGGCAGCGGTCTTGACTGCCGAACTGAAGGCGGACTTGGCCGAGCTGAGCGGCCTGAGCAAACAAGTGGTGTCGGGGCGGACAAAGAGGACGAAGCGGTGATTGCTGAAGTTGATCGCATCCGTCTCGATGCCATTGCTGCTATCAGTGATTTCCTCCAGAGAACCTGCCCAAGATGAACTTTGTATTCACATGTCGTGACCCTGAAGTCGATGGTCATACATCGGCTATTTAGTAACCCATAGTGTTTAATTGCTTTAAAACTCTAAAGTTGATGGTTTTACATTGGCTGTTCTAACGACTTATGAAATGCCTCTTTTTAACGTATGGGCCTATCACACGCATCGGCCTCCTTCTTCATTTTCGTCTTGTCAAAATGCCATCGGCTTTGCGGACTTAATTCACCGAGTTCGTTGGTTTGCTTCCTTGCGCACACCTCCCGCATCACCTTGTTTAAGCTCACTGGTCATATCGGCTTATTGCCTGATGGGTGCCATCGGCTTTACTGCTCGTCGGCCCATATACTTGGGAAGTATCTCTTAAGATGTTGACCGTTGACTGCCACTGGAAACTTGACGCCATCCAATTCTTCAAGCATGTACGTATTCCCAGGTAGGACCTGGTCAACCCTGTACGGCCTATGCCAATTTGGGGACCACTTGCCATATGCCGCGTCCTTAGTTCCCAATGGTAATACTGCTTCCCAGACCAGGTCTCCTACTTGAAATTCCTTCGGTTTAACCTTCTTATTATATGCACGGGCTACTTTAGCCTTATTCTTCTTGATCTTCTCTAGTGACCAAAGCCTGAGTTCCGTGAGCTCCTCAACATTGTCACTCATCAGAATAGCATATTCTTCAGCTGTTAAGTCATTCTGGAATTCTACGCGCCTTGACCCGGCCGTAATTTCCCACGGTAACACAGCTTCCTGCCCGTAGACCAAGTGATAAGGGGAAGTTTTTGTCGCCCCATGACAAGATATACGGTATGCCCACAATGCTTCTGACAAGACCTCGTGCCAGCGTCTGGGGTATTCATCAATCTTCCTCTTAATCAACTTGATAAGGCTCTGGTTAGACGCTTTGGCTTGTCCATTTGCCTAAGCATAATATGGAGATGACCTAATCAGCTTGATACCCATATCGGCGGCAAACTTCTTGAATTCCTCTGAAATAAAAACCGAACCACCATCTGTTGTAATGGTCTGAGGGATCCCAAATCTATGAAAGACGTGTTCTTTGATGAACTGAATAACATCTCTAGATGCCACCGATTTCATTGGAACCGCTTCTACCCATTTGGTGAAATAATCCGTGATAGCTAAAATGAACTGATGACCTTTGCTAGATGGAGGATTAATTTTGCCGATCATATCCATGCCCCAGCCTCTGAACGGCCATGGTTTAATAATGGGGTTCATCACGGATGATGGTACCATCTGGATCTTTATGAACCTCTGACATGCTTGACACCCTTTATAATATTTAAAATAATCTTCAAGCATGGTGGGCCAATAGTACCCTGATCGCCTAATCAGCCACTTCATCTTATGAGCCGACTGATGAGTCCCACACGTTCCTTCGTGGACTTCATGCAGGAGCCGATTGGACTCGACCGGCCCCAGGCATTTAAGCAGCAACCCCTCTAAGGTCCTGTAGAACATGTCATCCCCTATCAGGACATACCTCATGGCTTTGTATCGTATCCTCTTGGGTGCCCCCCGAGCTGAATCCTTCAAGTAATTGAAGATATCGGCTCTCCAATCTCCCTGGTCCAGTAGGTACACCTGATGATTTGATCCATCGGTTTTGTACCCTGAAGCCAATTGTGCCAGATCATTGGCCTCTGTATTTTGAGCTCTAGGTATCCAATAGAAATTTATGTACCTGAACTGGGCTATTAGTTCCTGGCATTGCACCCACAACGGAAATAGTAGCTCACTTTCACACCTGTATTCTTCTGTGAGTTGGGAAATTACTAATTTTGAGTCCCCGAAGACTTCTACTGCTTCGGCTCCGGCCTCCAGAAGCAATTCCATACCTTTATGCACCGCCTTGTACTCTGCAAGATTGTTGGTGCAAGTAGTAAGTAATCTGATCGCGAAAGAATACGTTGCCCCCCAAGGCGATACCAGCAGGATGCCGATGCCACACCCGTCTCCACAAACTGCCCCGTCGAAGTACATAGCCTAAGCTCGTACGGAAAGCGCCGCTATGTTGGTATTAACCCTCTCAGCAATGAGATCCGCTAACGCCTGCCCTTTGACTGCTTTTGCGGGTTGATATCGGATATCGAACTCTGATAATGCAAACATCCATTTTCCCAATCGGCCTTTCAATACAGGAGCCGATAGCATATGCTTTATAACATCCGATTTGCAAATGATGATTACCTCAGCCGATAACAGGATGTGGCGAAGCTTGGTACACGTGAAAAATAAGCAAAGGCAGAGCTTCTCCATATCGGGATACCTTGTTTCTGCGTCCAACATCCTTCTGCTGAGATAAAACACCACCCTCTCCTTGTCATGGCACGCTGATACGTAGCACCAACATTTTTCAAACCGAAGGTCATAACCACGTATTCGAACAGGCCCACCGCTCCGGGCACTCTGAATGCAGTTTTGTGTATATCTTCTGGGGCCATGAAAATTTGATTGTAACCAGCATTACCATCCATGAAAATTAAAATTTTATGGCCGGCAGCCGCATTGATTAAAGTCTCTGCAATAGGCATTGGGTATTCATACTTCGGAGTGGCCCTATTGAGATCCCTAAAATCTACGCACACCCGCCATCGGCCATCCTTCTTCTGCACGGGCACAACGCTGGAGATCCATTCGGCGTACCTGCAAGTCCTGATAAATCCAGCTTCTAACATCTTCTTCACTTCTTTTTTCACTTCAACCAGGACATCGGCCTTCATTTGGTGTGCCCGCTGTTGGAACGGTTGAAATCCACTTTTAAGAGGGAACCGATGCTCAACTATACTCCTATCCAGCCCAGGCATCTCTGTATAATCCCAGGCGAAGCAATCAGCATACTCCTTTAACAAAGTTATCATCGGCTCTCGTAGGGATGGATGCAATTTCTTACTTACGAATGTTGGTCGTGGCATATCCCCAGGATCAATATCTATTTCCTCAAGTTCATCAGCCGATGTGAAACCATATCCTAACTTCCCGTCTTCCGTTAGATCGGACGCTCCACGTATCCCATTATTTTTCAAGTTTTTACAAAAAGAATAAGGCCGGCTGCCAGCGCTGGCCATCCCATAATGACTATGTAAAACACTTGACATCAAAAATTTAATTTTTTGGGGCCGATTGCAGGAATCGGCCTTCATAAGTACGTTGTAATGACTCATTTCATGTGACTCCTTTATTCTGTAAGGCCGGTGGATAAGACCAGCCTTACTCCATTTTCTGTAGCCTCGATGCGATCACACCCTTCTAAGCTCATCCCTGAAATCGGTTCTTGATCTTCCGCATCCCAGATGCTCATGGCAGCATGTGAAATTTCAATTGAGTCGTCTGCCTGAACCACTTCCACCTCATCTCCATCCCACTGGATCAAACACTGATGCATTATGGAGGGGATGCAACAGTTAGTGTGAATCCAATCCCTGCCAAGTAAGAAATTATAGGTACTTTTGCTGTTAATGATGAAGAACGAGGTCGGGACAGTCTTGTTTCCGATGGTGAGATCTACGCTGAGGACACCCTGAGCTTCTGAAGTCTGCCCATTAAAGTCACTTAGCGTGACATTAGTCTTGATCAGGTCTCCGGTGGACCGCCCCAAACGGCACAGAACTGAGTATGGGATGATGTTAACTGCCGCTCCCGTATCTACCAGCATCTTGTTAACGGGCTGACCGTTAATATATCCTTTAAGACATAAAGCCTTCAGATGCTTGTAATTCTTGGCTTGTGGCTTTTTGAATATCATCGGCCGTGGTCCCAAATCAAGCTGGGCTACCGATGGCTCCTCGCGGGTCCGAGCATGGAATTCTGCAGGAAGTACAAAAACCATATGTGTATCAGCCGATACCTTCTTATCGGCTTTTGTTGGCTTGGGCCGCCATTCCTTTCTGGAAGGGCGTGACTCCTTTTCCTGCACATAATGGACTTGTTCTGCCAGATCCGCTCGCGCTTTTCTTAATGACTCGATGTACTTGGCTTCTGCTTCTTCCAAGCTGCGCAGCCGCTGAACCCTGCGCTTCTGAGAACGATTAAGTCCATCAAGGCACCAACGTGGATGATGATACCTATCCTCCTCTTCATCTTCCCTTCGTGGTGATCGAACCCACTCTTGCTGGGTTGGAACAGGTCCTAACCGTCAGAAAACCGAGCCCCTTGCATCTGGCTTCATAGGTCCACACTCTGGCCAATCCCTGATAGTAGGCAGCTGGCTCATACCAGAATCCCAACAATACGTAAAAAACGGGCAGTGCCAATGATCACCGGCATCTTCGTGCTTCCTCAAGTGCTTTCCAGTGCGATGCTCATATTCTTCTTCCTCAGATTCCCGCTGAATGTGCTGCTGGTACTGGTATTCATATTTCCTGAGAAGATCAGAAGAAATTGGCCGTTGATTCCTCACATACCTTACTTGCTCTTCTGTGACATATCCTTTCCCTTCTTTTTGGGGCCGATCGCTGGGATCAGCCTCTTTGTTCTTGACTTGGCGGCGTGATGCCACCCCTGCTATGTTGATGCCGAGCGCAAAATCCAGCTGTCGCCTTGCAGACCGGTCGTAATTTTCCACCATGTTTACACCAGGGAAAGGCTGAGTATCAACCTTCATGGCGGTCTGGCCTATGATCAATCGACCCTGCTCAATAGCCGATTGGATTTGCCGACGGAGCTCCTTATAGTCACTTGTGCTGTGGGTAAAGGAGTCATGCCACTTACAATATGATCTTCCTTTCAACTCCTGCGCCGTGGGAGGCTTGTATCCTTCTGGAAACTTCAACTGTTTTTCTTTTAACAATAGGTCGAAAATTTGTTCGACTTTACCCACATCAAAGTCAAACCCCTTTGCAAGCCCAGTTTGCTTCACCCGCTTGCAAGACACAGGATTTGCGCCGCGAGCCCATTCTGCGACTGACACTTCTAGCTCTTCCCCGGAGTCTTCGGCTTCTTCTGTATCAGCTACCACCACTTGACACTTAAATTTTTCTTGGTACAGCTCAGGATGACGTTGCTCATGCTTCGTCAGCTTCTGGACTAGATGCGCTAAAGAGGTGAATTCCAATTGAAAAGCCAGATCTATGATCGGCTTCAATAATCCCAATGATGCCAACTCAACTGCTTCCTTCTCTGAAATCCGTGTTGAGTAACATCTGTTCTTCATCTCCCTGAAGCGTCGAACGAATTCTGCCACGGACTCTCCACGCTTCTGTCGTACCTGTGCCAAATCGGCAATTCCTGCTTCTGCAGCTTCTGAATGATACTGAATATGGAATTGTTCTTCCAGCTGCTTCCAGGTACGGATAGAATCAGAACCTAATGACGTATACCATCCGAAGGCTGGTCCTGTGAGCGATTGCGAGAAGAACCTTACTCGCAATGGATCCGATACAGAGATCATATCCAACTATGCCAAGTATCAGCTCACGTGTTCAATAGAACTAGAACCTTCTGCCCCACTGAATTTGGTAAACTCAGGAAGCCGATACTTGGGAGGTAGTGGAATTAGATCATAATCGCTTGGATACGGCTTGGTATAGCCGATCGCTCTCCTCTTTGGTAATATGCCAAACTGATCCCTTAGAATGGCGTTGATTTGCTCTGCTGTTTGTAACCCAAGGGCCGAGTGCGTACTGTCGTGACTCGGCCCGGTACCATAAGTTGCCAACCATGCTTACTTGTCTGCGTCTTTTCCGGAAACCCCTCCAATTGCTTTCTGTGCAGAATGTACCAGGTTATTGCTGTCCGGTATGTACGCACACATATAGCCATGTGGGATCTCCTTGGGTGGCTCACTGAAGAACTGGTGATCCATGGGATCACCTCCCACTTTATAAACCACATAAGCTGGAGAACCATGTGACTCCGCAGCCGCGAGCGCATAAGGCAATGGTGGTCTGGCTTGGAACGGCAATTCTCCTTTATGACTTCCCAAGGTAGGCCCAGTTGGAGAGTGCTGATGCTTCATAATTTCTTGGACCACACGCAAAGCTACACGCTCGAAAGCATTGACCAAACTCTCAGAATGTCGGTGCAATGAGTGAGCCACCGCATAATTTACTTCTTGCTGCAGAGCTCTGGTACGCTCTTCAGATGGGACAGACAGATCTACTCCGTCAAGAGCACCTTCGGGTGAAAACCCTTTCCACCTGACACCGTGGTTGCGAGTCCTTTCAAAAGAGCTGATGAGATCGGCTTCAAACTGAGTCTTGATTTCATCGTATCTCTGCTTATGTTCAGCAGAGAGCTCCTCATAGGTGATCGGATCATCCCTTGCCATTCCGCTAACCGCGATTGACGAAGTCGACGGAGATGACGAAGTCGATGAAGATGATGGCGATGATGATGACGAAGATGGTCCCACCGGGCGTGCCAGAATGTGTTGTCGGTCAAAACCCGCTGGCGAGCAGTGACAGGCAACACGATGAGCCGGGAGGCTTCCTGGACTGCTGGTGGGCCCCGGTCCCTCGGTCAACGGCCCAGTAATCCGGCGCACACCCTGACTTGGAGTCGCTAGGCGTGCCACCTGACCCTGCACCTGATCAGGAAGGTGTGATGCATTAAATTCCTGTACGCACAGACACGTGTAAAGGTTAGTCCGAGCCGTGATCGGCTCATCACCTCCTCCCCAGTATCGGCTATGAAGAGCCGATTGCATCAATACCGGATCGGATCTTTGGAACGGGTAATATATATATATATATATATATATATATATATATATATATATATATATATATATATATATATATGTACTTGACGAAATAAATCTTGCTTCATAAATATCGATCTAATCCAATCTACGATAACTAAGCCCTCACTGCACGATCGGAACGTCCTACACATGATTGAGCCTAACAAATACGCAAAAGCATCAGAACAATTAACCTAAACAGAAATCCAAAAAAAACTAGCCGAAGAGCCGATTCCTGAAACAACCTCTATTCAAGCCACGACCCGATACTAATCATACTGCCGAAACCTTCAAATCGTTTGCAAGGCCTAACTATGCACATATTGAACCAAATCTCTAATAAATAGAAACTAGTCATAACAGATCGGATCTGCTGATACAGATGAAGCAAGACATAACCATCACATCCAAGATTGGACACGATGATTACTAAATACACATGAGCAACGAACAAAGCATGACCGGAATACGAATAAAATAACGTTACTCTACGCGCATTAAGATAACTAGTGCTACTCGCCATCTACAAGGCTTCAGAACAAGCAACACATAAAACGAGCGGGCAAGGGTGATGCCACCCCGATCACGCAGATCGTGATCGGGGCTGCATGGCACTTACCCGAGGAAAACCCTAGAATAGGGGAGGCGACGCGCCGAGAGTTGTTGATGAATGATTCATTCTTGTTTATTCATGGTACATATTTATAGTCCGTAGACTCGTCCTTCTTAACTAACCCTAACCAAACATGACACGACTCTTAACTGCCTATATCTATATTTACACGGCCTTTCTGGCCCCAATCATCCGCACAAGGTCCAATTCGCAAGCTTGTTGTAGTTATCTTCTAAGCCCATCTTGCTCCATGGCCCACTTCTGGCCCGTCCAGATTATGGCGATAACAGGCCTCAAACACCTGCATAAGGTCCGAATTCGCAAGCCCATTATGACTATCTTTCGAGCCCATCTTGCTCCTCAGCCCACCTTTCTAGCCTGCCTAAATTATGGCGATAATCTTCTGAAGGGGTCGACAGGTCCACATCATCAAGAGCGCCTTCAGGTGTAAGCCCCTTCCACCTAACGCCGTGATGGCGGGTCTTCTCGAAAGAGCCGATGAGATCAGCTCCGAAGAGAGCCTTGATCTCATCGTATTTCTGCTTGTGCTCAGCAGGCAGCTCCTCGTACGTGATCGGATCCTCCCTCGTCATCCTGTCAGCAGAAGTCGATGTAGTTGATGAAGATTGTCCCACTAGGCGTGCCAAAATGTGTTGTTAGTCAAAACCTACCGGCGAGTAGCGACAGGCAATGCGAGGAGCCGGGAGGCTCCTAGGACTGCTGGTGGGCCCCGGTCCCTCGGTCAACGGCCCGAGATCTGGCACATGACCTGGCGTCTGGGTTGCTAGGTGTGCCACCTGACCTTGTACTTGATCAGGAAGGTGTAGAAGTGATTTATGTTAGTTTTCAGCATGCACAGACACGTGTAAACATTAGTCCGAGCCGTGGTCGGCTTGTCGAGTGATTCCCGATATCGGCTTTAAAGAGCCGATTGTATCCAATATCAGATCGGATCTAAGTATTTAAACAAAGTACGCATATCCGATGGTAAAATAAACTTGCTCTGTAACCATTAAGCTAATCCAATCTACGACGGTTAAAGCTTTCACCGCATAATCGGAATATCCTACACGTAATTAAGCCTAACAGATACGAACGGTAACAGAATAACAACCTAAATAGAGATCTAAAAACCAACAGAGAGTCGATTCCCGGAACAATCCCTCTTTAGATTGATACAAAGCATCAAGCGTACCGTCGGAATGTTCAACCCGTTCGAAGGGTCTAAACATGCAGATATTAAGCTAAATCTTCGATGAACAAAGACTAACCATAACAGATTGGATCTACTAATTGAAACAAAGCAAGGTGCTCCCTTACACCCAAGATCGGGCACGAGGACAGCTAAATGTTTACAGATAACAAACGATGCACGAAAAAAGCATGAAAGAGCCGATGCTACTCTATAAACGCCAGGATAACTAGTGTTACTCGCCATCAACAATGCTTCAGTATGAGAAACACAAAGGTAGATAGGCAGGAACGATGCTGCCCCGATCACGCGAGGCGTGATCGGGGCTGCACGGCACTTACCCGAGAAACCCTAGAATAGGGGTGGCGATGCGCCGACAGTTGTTGTGAATGATTGTTTGTTCGTTCTTTATTCATAATCCAAGGTACATATTTATGATCCGGAGACTTGCCTTCCCTAACCAATCCTAACTGACCACGACACGAATCCTGGCTATCTCTATCTAAACTATTTTAAACGCACACACCTATCTAGATACATGGCAAATCCTGGCCTCAAACGCCCGCGCAGAGGCCGATTCGCAAGCCCACTACAATTATCATTTTGAGCCCATCTTGCTTCGCGGCCCACCTTCTGGCCCAGCTAAATTATGGCGATAACAGTACCGTTTTGGCAAGGGCACACGATCGAACACCTTAGGGTAACAGTGTCAATACATGTACGCCTGGTCTTTGGGCTTCAAGCTGAAGTGATTCTTGATCACATCAGCTATCTTGTTGGTCCAGTCTTTGCTCTAAGCTGCAGGCTGAGGAACTGGTGGTGCTGGAATTAGTATCGGCATCTGGGCAGTCCCCTGCGGCTAACCCTGATACTCCCTATATTCTGATGCCACGTGATACCCTAGACGCGGCCCTCCATCGGCTTGATAACACGCAGGCCGAAAGTACGATTTAGGGATGTCTTGAGCATAGAACTGCATGTTAGCGTGGGTTTGCGACTCATCCCTAACTGCTGACTGGCTGAAGTTTGCGGTTACCGATACCCTTGTCTGTGTGGCATCGGCATCTACTGGTGATGCCCCCTTGCATGAGAGGCGTTAGACTCTCCGGTGGAGGCGGAGGAGGTTGACGATTGTAGCCACTCGTCGGATGGGGAGCGGTGTACGGTGGCCCACTCGCCAGTTGTTGTGGTGTAGGGATCGGAGGCGGCATCTTAGCAAGCACCGTCTCACTCTCTGGATTCTTGCCTTTATCGGCAGCCGATAAGCGCACTAGGAAGTACGCGGGACCCGTGTAGGATCTAGGATGGCGACTAGAGGGGGGTGAATAGGCGGTTTGAACTAAAATCACAACACTAATAAAATTTGATTAGTAACACAAGAGAAATCATATTTGTGCTTAACTCTATTCTAGATAAAGGTTTGCAACCTAGGGTGACAAGTATCAATTCAATCTCTAGGAATGTAAATGCTCAAAGTAAATTGCAAGAAATAGCTTGCACAAGAGAAATAACCAAGGACACAAGAGACCAAATTTTTCCCATGGTGTCGATGACTTACCGGTCACCCCTAATCCACATTGAGGTGGGGATTCAAAGCTCCAACCGCTCCTCTATCAAGTCACACTTGATGTATGAGCCGACTTGGATCAATGAACCTCTCCAAACCTCGATTCCACTAGAGTTTTCCTTCACCGCTCCGGCGAGGTGAGCACAAGACCTCTCACAAGAACAATAGGGGCTCCTTCACAATCTCCTTGAAGGGCTCAACAGTTCCATAGCTCCACGTCGTCTAAGAGGTGGCAACCTCTAAGAGTAACAAGTTGATGACACTTGCTTGAAGACTCCCTAGTGCACAAAACTCAAACTCTTGATGCAGTGCACTAGAGTGCTCTCAATCTCAATAATATGCAACCTCAAAGCCAAGTGAGAGAGAGGAGGAGGAAGGACCAAATATGTCAAGGAAGCTTTTCAAAGTGCCAAGAGACATCATCCACAGCCGGGCATGAGGTATATATAGCTCCTTCCCCCGTGGCTAGCCGTTACATTTAAATCCCATGAAAATAGGCCAGTCGTGGACCGTCCACCTCACACGGAACGGACGGTCCACCGTTCAAACCAACGGCTATTATCAAAGTCAAATTGTGCTAGAAGTGACCATTACAGCCCGAGTGGACCGTCCGCCTCACAAGCCACGGACAGTCCGCAGTTCAACGAAGTTCCAACACAGAACTGTCAAGTTTCCGTCGCGATTCAAATTTTAGCCGGCGAACCGTCCGGCCCCCAGGGCCGAACCGTCCGCCATACATGGTTAAAGAACACATAGAAACAACAAAGTTTGTGTCATTGCGTAGCATCAGCCGGTGACCGTTCACCCCTAGGGCTGGACAGTCCACCATTCACGGTCAAAAAATAGACAGAAACATTTGAGTTTCTGTCAACACACAACAAGACCAGGCAGACCGTCCGCCATTCAATGTGAAAAGCCCACCAGAAACTTTGAAGTTTCTGTCGATTCACTCGCATTAGCCAGCGTACTGTCTGCCCCCCAGAGCCGGACTGTCTGCCGTTGAAAACTTCAGCTCGACCAAACAACTCGAATTTTGGCTAAGTCATGGAACGGTCCGCCGTACAAATGGCAGACCGTCCGCCTCTCAAGCGTAGTTAGCCATTTCCAACAAGCATTTCCTGTCCGGTCTTTCCACTTTTTCAAACATGATTTTCCTATATGCATGCAATGCAATTGTTTGGGCAGAGTGGCACTATAGAACCATCAAGCAAATGAAATTGACCCCTCTTGATAGTACGGCTATCTAGACTATTAATCCGGTCAAATATCATCTGCTAATCACCTCTTGACCGATATAATGGAAAAGCCCTATCCTATACCTTTGCCTTGAGCCATCCATCATGCATTCACATATAGAGGCTCAAATCATCTCCGGGACTAACCTATACTCAATTCTTAAATGAAATTGTTACTCCACAACTGTTGTCATTAATTACCAAAATCCAAATTAGGGATCTAGATGCTTTCAACCCGTTTGCTGACTCGGGCGCCCACCGGCTAATTGCTGGATTAGGCTCGCCAGCATGTTGACCAAAACTCCAGATTGGTTGATCAGCGCATGATGTACGGCCGTATCAATCGTGTCTTGAAAGCTCACTGCGCTAGAAGTCCGAGCCGATAGATCTGTGGAGTCACCATGACAGATGGCGTCGGCAGCTGGCTCTTCTGGATCACCATGCCCCTGGTCTTGCTGAATCAATCCAAGCTGAGCTTGGTGAGTGCATCTCTGTGGGCCTCGACCAGCTTCTTCTGCTCCTCATCGAGATCCTCCAAGCAGACCTCGATGACGTCTTTCGCGCTGTGGTTGTTTGACATGGTGAAGTTGTTGTTGTCATGTCCCATCGAGCATGCCAAAAAGCGTGTTGCCGCAAAAATCAGACTGTGAATCTTGTGGAGCACGACACGCTAAGGTTTGGGAGCTCTACTTATCTCCAATGCAGGTCTTGCAAATCGGGTTCAGGACGTGCCAGTCAATTTGACCTACAATTGATAAGAGAAAAAATTTAATCAGTAAAACAATAAGGAATATATCGGCTGGGATTCCGAATAGTTCCAACTAATGCATCGGCCAAGACGTCCAAAGCATAATACCGAATATCGACTATAAAGCCGATTTCGTGATGAAATAGGATTAAGAATAAAAACCTCATAAATAAACACATGCGTTATCACCATTAGTCGGATCGGATTAAACCGAGACAACGCTAACAACAGGGCAACAAGTTGAACAAAATTAACCGATGCATCTAATTACTTAGAATTTACGCTTACCATTGAGCTCAGAATCGGCCAAGAAAGCTGATTGATACTACTGAACCACCACCATCATACCACCGCTAACCATTAATTGCATCCAGTTGATAAGACTCGACTTAGCATCATTACTCAAAGATCAGACTTAAGCGAGACAGCCTGAGATAACGTGGTCAGCCTACACGCAGCGAAGGACAAGATCGTAGGTGATCTTGTAGTAGAAGCCGATCAAAGATGCAGCCTTACAAGAAGTTGATAGCAATCGATAATTTGTAGATTGAACTAGATGAAACTACAACGATGCACCGATAGCTACAACGATGCACCGATAGCTGAAGCCTAGAAAATCTGATAAATACGAACTTACCAGCAAGCCTAGAAGATTTGATAAATACGAACTTACCAATAAGCCGGAGATCGATTCGATGCAGCCTTACTCGCTGAAGAATTCGCCAAAAAAGTACTCTACTCCTATTCCTAGGGTTTTAGCGAAGTACCAAGAAAAGTTGTATTAATTGATGATTGTCCTTTACAAAACCCTAATGTCCACTATTTATAATATAAGGCTAAGACTCCTAACTTATCACGACTCCAACAAACTTGAGCGAAAAGAAATAACTTAAACTACCCTATTTACAAGATATTTTAAAAGGAAACCGGACTTCCGCAAGATTTTATGCTGATGTCACCTTCTAGTCCGATTTGAACTCCTTCTTAACTGGTGTCATATGTAACAGTTTCTTCTCTTTCTATAAATATTTAAACAAAATTTTAACCTCAATGATACATTGGACGACCGCTGTCTCCCCCCATCTGGACGTACTGACGTACGCAAACACTAAACACGTACGAGCAAGAAGCAAAAGTTGGAAGACGCATCGGCAGAAGTACGAAAGGAAAACGATGGGCCGTGTAAGACCGGAAAATGCGACCAGAGGGGGGTGAATGGGAGCAACTCAAAATAATTTCGCACGGAAGCAAACAGATCAAACTCCCAAATTTCAAGAACTTTAGCAAATTAGATCCAAATGCGAGGAAACTCGAAACATAGGTTCACAAGATCACTAGAAAGCTATTCCCAAAATATTATGCAAGACAATCAAGTATAAAATACGGATCAAGAAAACCTAGATTGAAACCGACGATAAACCTGACGAAAAACAAATAAGCACGATGCAATGAAACGAGGAACAATACTTAATGATTAAACCAAGTAATTGTTCTTACAAAATTGCATCTAGCCTCCGCCCGATCGTCCTCCCTCTCTTGATTAGAGAGATCAACAAAAATCCCTCACTAGGAATTAAACCCTAGGCTAGACTGGAGAGAGGAGTGCACGCAAGAAGAGCTTCAGGGAGGCGGCTACTGTTGCGCGAAACTGTTCACGGCGGAACTGTTCACGGCGGAACTGTAGCAAACACCCAGGAACCCTAAAAACGCATACCCCTCAATCCTAGGTGCCACATATTTATAACCCATAGGGTGGCACTACGTAAATTACAAATTTGCCATTACGTAAATTAAATTAACGTAATCGGCGCGTATCACGCAATATCATCCTCCACGGCAAACAATCTCGATGTCCGCGATCCTTCCATCTAGCACCATGGCGTCCCGTGATCTCGCCGCACGATGATCCGGAATCTTCTCGCGATCGACAATTGTCCCCGTCTTCGGCCACGTCCGCCGCAACGAACGTCCGGGATCTTGGTTTTGTGGCTTAACCAAGAAACCGTCCACCAACGTTCTCTCGCTATGTCGTCAGGTACAGTAGACATACACCGCACGATCTCAAATCCCTCGAACGCAAGTCTTGATCCACCATTCACCGCTCTCAGTCCATCGGCGTGGCATCATATCTTCATTCTTCACACGTCGCCGCATGTTCAGTCTCCACCTATCACCTGCAACGACACCAACAAAGAGAAACGTCACACGCACACTGTGTTGTTCAATCACTCATCACAAGGTCCTAGCCCCACGGGCATCTCAATCTCCCCCTTGATGAGTGCATTGACAACACCACACCACACAAATTTATTCAAACAAAAATAGAGTAAAAGAAGAAAGAAAAGAAAATAATCTAACAGACTTGATCCCCACAGACATGGGCTAGCAACAAAAGCTAGGCTCGACACAATCAAGACAAATGCAAGAGTAACTGAAAAGCTCCAAAGCTGACAAACTCCCCCTATCAAAATGCTCAAACTCAACCTCCCCTTGAGACTCAGCAACATTTCAAAAGCATAATCTCAGCAAGAAAAATAATTAACTCCCCCTGCAAAATGAATTTGTGTCACTCATTCTCCCCTTTGTTCACAAAGCACTCCGTCAAGTAAAAGATACATGAGGGGACGGCACAGATAGAAGCTTCAGAGACATATATCAAATACTTATACCAGCGAACCAGCAAAACCAGCCGTTCAGAAAAACAGCAACACAATGCAATGACCATAGAAATTTAAATTTGAACCTTTTGAAAACCAATTAGTCAGACCATGCAAACAAATTCAAAGCCAGTATCAAGCTGAAGACAAGACATATAGCAAGCTCACACGACGGGTAACAAAGCTTCCAATCAAAGTTCACTGCAAATGCTTGAATCAGGTCTATGCCATGAAAGACAAACCCGTGGCACACACAACACCTGCGACTGGGGCAAGCTGTGAGTAACCAACTTAGGCTGCCATGCCTAAAGCACAAGTCTGTATATACAAACCCAAATCTCAGCATCATATAATATATATATATATATATATATATATTGTTCCTAATGTTATATGCTGAATACTGAACCCATTTTTCTTTTGTTGTCCCTGCTGATCTGGGATCTTTTGACAGCCCCTGGACTATAGAGTGCCCGGTTCATGTGTGTCTTTGCGACACAAAGAACATTTGTTCTTTCATAGGCCCAAAAGAAGCTACATTCACAGTGACGAACCGGTCTTTGACCCATTGAAAGGAGCCAAAACCGAACCGTGAGCAAGATATATGTCGAGTATTCAACCAGATACTAGAACAAGAACATGTAAACAAGCCTGATAAAATCATGAAGTATCTGTGTGCTGTTTTTAAAACAAAATATGGTCACCCAAAGCATCACAACCTCTCCAAAGGCGTTTATCACAAATTCGCTGAAACAAGTATAAGCCATATGTAACCGAAGCGACAAAAACATTGATACTAGAAAGGATAACACACACCAAACTCACCACGCAAACGTGCAAACGTGGCTTGATCGAGTGGTTTAGTTAAAATATCAGCCAACTGCAGACTAGTATCAACATGCTTAAGCTCAATATCACCCTTTTCAACATGATCTCTTAGAAAATGATAACGAACATCAATATGTTTCGTTTTAGAATGCAGCACAGGATTCTTAGCAACACTGATGGCACTAGTGCTATCACACAAGAGAGGAACATGAGAAAACGACAAACCAAAATCGCGAAGGGTAGCTATCATCCATAAAAGCTGAGAACAACAACTAGCAGCAGCAACATACTCGGCCTCTGTAGTAGATTGAGCAACATTGGATTGTTTTCCAGAGGACCAAGAAACAAGAGAAGAACCCAAAAACTGGCAAGTACCCGATGTAGATTTTCTATCCAAACGACACCCAGCAAAATCAGCATCCGAATAACCACACAAACTGAGCGTCGAAGAAGCAGAGTACCAAAGGCCAAATTCAGGAGTGAAACGAAGGTACCTCATTATGCGCTTCACTGCCTGTCGATGAGAGGTCCTGGGAGACGCCTGAAAACGAGCGCACAGACACACAGCAAAGTGTATATCTGGTCTCGTCGCAGTCAAGTACAAAAGCGACCCAATCATGCTTCTATATTCCTTCTGATCCACGGATTCTCCATCTTCATCAGCATCCAAAGCTGCGCTAGTCGGAATGGGCGTTGAAATTGGCTTAGCATCAGCCATGTCGAACTTCTTCAGGACATCTATTGTATATTTTCCCTGATGCACAAATGTCCCTTCCTGTGTTTGTTTAATTTGCAATCCTAGGAAAAAGGTCAACTCACCCATCATAGACATCTCAAACTCCTTACTCATTGATTCTGCAAACTTTGCAACAAGAAAATGTGACGAACCACCAAAAATGATATCATCCACGTATATCTGAACTATTAGAGAATCATTGCCTTGTCTGAGGAGAAATAAAGTTTTATCAACAGAACCCATTTTGAACCCATTTTCAAGTAGAAAAGTTTTCAGTCTAGCATACCAAGCACGAGGTGCTTGCTTCAACCCATATAAAGCCTTTTGTAACTTGAAAACATGATTAGGAAATTTAGGATGTTCAAAACCAGGGGGTTGTTTAACATAAACTTCCTCTTCTATATACCCATTCAAAAAGGCACTCTTCACGTCCATTTGATAGAGCTTAAAACCACGTGAAGCAGCAAAAGCAAGCAAAATGCGAATAGCTTCTAAACGAGCAACAGGAGCAAAAGTTTCACCATAATCAATACCCTCCTTTTGACAGAAACCCTGAGCCACCAATCTGGCTTTGTTTCTGACAACAAGACCATCTTCCCCTTGTTTGTTCTTAAAAACCCATTTAGTACCAATTGGTTTGCAAGAAAAAGGTGGATCAACCAAAACCCAAACCTGATTCCGTTCAAAATTTTCTAACTCCTCATGCATGGCATTGACCCAATTAGAATCAGATAGCGCATGTCCAACATCACGGGGTTCAAAAGAGGCAACAAATGCAGAATGCGCAAGGACACATTGATTTCTAGATTTATACCTTGTCGTGCGCTCATTCAAGTTACCTATCATTTGTTGAGGTGGATGGCGACGCTGAATATGTCGAGGTGCTGTTCGAACAGAAGTTGCCTCCCCCTCAATGGTAGCTGGTTCATGATCAACAGTAGGTATAGCTGCAGGATCTGCTGTGGATGTGAAAAGCTCTGAAGGCCCATCGTCTATCGTGCTGCTAGGCGTCTGAATGGGAGTTGCCTCGAGCACAGCTGGATCCTCTGTTGCATCATCATCATCGTCAAGTCCATCAACCTCATCTTCAAAAATGCTTTGTCCAATCTCATCATCACCTGCACACTCAAAAGCAGAAGAGAAACAAGGCATCGTCTCATCGAAGGTGACCTCACATGTCTCCTCGATGCGATTAGTATCAAGATTAAGAACCCGGTAAGCTCGCCCTTGCAAAGCATACCCCAAGAACAACCCATCAGAAGAACGTGATTCAAATTTGTCCAAATTTCCTTTTTTCAGAATAAAGCATTTACAACCAAATACGCGAAAATGAGAAACTTTTGGACAACGACCATATCTCAACTCATAAGAAGTTTTCCCCAGAAAAGCTCTCAGAAAAATACGATTAGCAACATAGCAAGCGGTATTGATCGCCTCAGCCCAAAAACGTCTAGGGGTTTTATGTTCATCAAGCATTGTCCTAGCCATCTCAACAAGCGTTCGATTTTTCCTTTCAACAACACCATTCTGAGGGGGGACATACGGTGAGGAAAACTGATGATCAAGACCCTGTTCTGAACAAAAAGCTTTCATTCGAGCATTCTTGAATTCTGTGCCATTATCACTGCGAATTGCTCTAACGACATTATTGGATAACTCATTTTTCAGCTTTAGAACAAGATCATGAATAAATTGAAAAGCCTCATCCTTGGATTCCAAAAAGAACACCCATGAATAACGAGAAAAATCATCCACAATGACAAGCACATACCACTTCCCACCAGCAGAACGGACACGGGCTGGACCTACAGTGTCCATATGTAACAACTCACCCGGTCGTTCTGTCATCACCTGAGTCACAGGTGCATGAGAAGCCGCAATCATTTTGCCATGTTTGCAAGGAGCACAAACCAAATCTTTCTCGAACTTGAGTTTCGGCAAACCATCTATCAAACCCATCGAACTCAAACGGCATAGTAAATCAAAGCTCAAGTGACCCAAACGACGGTGCCACTTCCAAATGGGGAGAGAACCATGAGCAACCAAACAACGAGCTTGTCCAAAAGATTTAGAGAAATCAACCATGAAAATTCGTCCAAAGGGGGAGATTTGACAAACAAGGTTACCGATAGAATCTAGAACTCGCGAATTGCCTTTCTTAAAACGCACTTCAAAACCATCATCAAGAAGTTGTGAGACAGAAAGCAAGTTATAATGTAAGTTCCGTACCTTCGCGACGTCCTTTAGCATGAATTTATTGGTTACCTTGATACAGCCATGTGCCATCACTTTTCCTTTACTATTGTCCCCGAATGTAATGTATTCTTTACCGCTCGCGGGGGTGAGGCTGGAGAACCATCTATCATCTCCGGTCATGTGACGTGAACAACCAGAGTCCATTATCCATATGTTCTCCTCGCCTCCATCCTGCAATCAATAACGAACACGAGAGTGAGCTAATGACTCAACACTGGGGTTAGGATAATGCAATGAGAACCAGTGCTGGGCCATTTGCTCAAAAGAAGCATTAGCAAAATCAAATCTCTCGAAAGAACGACGATGCCCACGAGGGGGAAAACGTGGCATGTCATTCCTATATGGCGCAGGGGCATTATTACGTGAGCGAAAACTAGAAAAGCGAACAACTGGCGCACGTCTAGAGTCACTATGATCATAGGCACCATGTGCAGGGTACCGATCACGTCGTTCAGCACGCTTCCTACGGAAGCAAAACTCCGCCAAATGACCATCACGATCACAAAAATCGCAATGGTAAATATTTTGAGTAGGAGCAACGACAACCTTAGCCTTAGAAGTGGCACCAGAAAAATCAGGCTTAAGGTTATCCAAATGTTCACAAGTTGGTGGCCATGTGTTATTCAGGCTTTTGAAGTGTTTGGGTTTAACCCTCCAAACCTGCTTTTTAGGAACAGACTTGGGAGGTTCTACCACAAAACCTTCAGGTGAGACCGGTGGACTTTTCTCACTGGGAGTAGGCCCATTGTTCTCACCATCTGCATTCTTTTTACCAAAAGTACGCTTCAAATCATAACCAACACCAAAATGCTCACCCCTTTTAATTTGTGCAATAGTCATACCAATCTGGGGCTCACGCACAGAACACCAACCAAGGATTGTTCTTAAATGAATGTTTTCTTCTTCTAAAGCAGCATTGTCCTTCTTTAAGATGGAAATTTCAGCAACAAAAGTAGGACAAGTCAAACACTCAGGTAAAACAGGACAAGTGTGTTTTTCCAACTGAACAATATGGCATTTAGCAACATTCAACTCAGTTTGCAAAATTGGACAAGTAGCACAAGCACCAAGTAAAACAGAACGAGAGCGAAGTTCTTCCAATTCAATCTTAGCACAATCAAATTTATCAACTAAAACAACATGCTTAGATTGCAATTCAGAAATAGAAACCATATGAATAGAACATTCCTCACATTCTACAGCAGCAGGTGTAGCATCTTTTAGTGTTTTTAATTCAGCAGATATTCTATCATGATCAGCCTTAAGTCTTGCTAGAATTTTGTTTTGTTTATCAACAAGTTTAGTCAACTCTTCAATTTCTTCTTCAGCAGAATTTTGTACCTCATTATCAGAAGAGTCGTTGCTGCAGTCATATGCATCACCCTCATTTAAAGCCATAGTGCACATGCCTCCCTTGATGTCAGCAAGAAAACAGAGTCCTCCATCATTGGTCTTTTTGGGCTTCTCATCTTCGGACTCTGAATCACTAGAGTTGTAGGAGGCATCTGAATCAAAGCTACCCAGCGAAGAAAAGAGAACATGTGCAGCCTTCTTGATTTGCTTGTCAGTAAACTTGTGTTGTCCCTTCTTTCTCCCACGCCTATCACTCTTGTTCTTCCTGTCCCTTGATTGTTCCTGGCGCCTGTAGCTGTTGCCATGCTCCGGTGCCTTCACCTTGCTTGGACAATCAGCAATGAAGTGTCCACGCTCACCACAGTTGAAGCATCCTTCCGAACGCCTTCTATTTCGCCTGTTTTTATATACCCGCTTGAACTTGTTGGTGAGCAAAACAAGCTGATCATCATCAAGTGCCTCCAACTCATCATCTGCAATATGACACAAGGAGGACAAAGCAAAACTAGGAGTAGATGAAAGATTAGCATTAGTGTTAGTACTCCCAGAAACCAAAGCCATTGGAATATTTGAAGAAGAACCAGCTGTGGGATTGTTAAGCTTTTTCCGAAATTGGATGTCGATCTCTTTGGATTTAAGCTTACTGAAAAGCTCATCAATTGTAAGAGTCTCATAATTAGTAGACTCAACAATCGCTTCCATTTTTGTGCCCCAAACATCCAAGTCGAGTGCATGCAACAATTTGAGAGCCCTTGCATGATCATCATACGGCATAACCGTTATGTTGGCTTTCATTTTGTTGACAAGACTCAAAAATCGAGCGAAAAGATTTTCGATAGACTCACCAGGCGATTGCATAAAATTATCATATTCGCGCCTGTAAGTTTCAAATAACCGGATCTTCACTGCGTTGGTGCCCTCATGAAAATTTTGTAGAGTAGACCAAATTTCATGAGCAACTTGTTTGTCAGAAACACGATCAAATTCAGATTTGCTCAAAGCAGCAAAGAGAAAATCTACAGCTTTGTTATTGTTTTCATATTTTGTAGTGTGAGCTGCATTTGAGGGATCAGCTGGAATCACATAAGTCGTATCAATTATAATATTCCAAATCGCAATCCCTTTCCCCTTGAGAAAGGCACTCATGCGAGCCTTCCAGTATAGGTAATCGGTTCCATCAAAAGCAGGTGGATGTGAAGACGAAGTCATGATCGCCACAAGTGGATTTCACAACAGATTAGGTATGAGAAAACCTTAACCGGCTCTGATACCAATTGTAAGACCGGAAAATGCGACCAGAGGGGGGTGAATGGGAGCAACTCAAAATAATTTCGCACGGAAGCAAACAGATCAAACTCCCAAATTTCAAGAACTTTAGCAAATTAGATCCAAATGCGAGGAAACTCGAAACATAGGTTCACAAGATCACTAGAAAGCTATTCCCAAAATATTATGCAAGACAATCAAGTATAAAATACGGATCAAGAAAACCTAGATTGAAACCGACGATAAACCTGACGAAAAACAAATAAGCACGATGCAATGAAACGAGGAACAATACTTAATGATTAAACCAAGTAATTGTTCTTACAAAATTGCATCTAGCCTCCGCCCGATCGTCCTCCCTCTCTTGATTAGAGAGATCAACAAAAATCCCTCACTAGGAATTAAACCCTAGGCTAGACTGGAGAGAGGAGTGCACGCAAGAAGAGCTTCAGGGAGGCGGCTACTGTTGCGTGGAACTGTTCACGGCGGAACTGTTCACGGCGGAACTGTAGCAAACACCCAGAAACCCTAAAACGCATACCCCTCAATCCTAGGTGCCACATATTTATAACCCATAGGGTGGCACTACGTAAATTACAAATTTGCCATTACGTAAATTAAATTAACGTAATCGGCGCGTATCACGCAATATCATCCTCCACGGCAAACAATCTCGATGTCCGCGATCCTTCCATCTAGCACCATGGCGTCCCGTGATCTCGCCGCACGATGATCCGGAATCTTCTCGCGATCGACAATTGTCCCCGTCTTCGGCCACGTCCGCCGCAACGAACGTCCGGGATCTTGGTTTTGTGGCTTAACCAAGAAACCGTCCACCAACGTTCTCTCGCTGTGTCGTCAGGTACAGTAGACATACACCGCACGATCTCAAATCCCTCGAACGCAAGTCTTGATCCACCCTTCACCGCTCTCAGTCCATCGGCGTGGCATCATATCTTCATTCTTCACACGTCGCCGCATGTTCAGTCTCCACCTATCACCTGCAACGACACCAACCAAGAGAAACGTCACACGCACACTATGTTGTTCAATCACTCATCACAAGGTCCTAGCCCCACGGGCATCTCAGGCCGCCAGCAGTTCTGATTTCGCACGGTAGACAAAAAGCTAAGGCAGGCCGAGTACATACCCGATCTTTTGAAGAAGAAAAAACAAAATAGCAAACAGGCCGACTTCAGCAGCGTTCTGGCTCATCTACTCACCAACAATCAGCGTAACTTTGCAGGACCCCGTAACAGTTCGGAGTCCCAGCTCAACCCTTTAGCTGCACACAACACTGTAGGCAAACGTGAGGTTGTACCGATACATATTGATTTAGACGTGAAACCTGCCGTTCATATTTTTATTTTCTACTCCACAACACTGTTCTTTCATAGCACATGCACGAACGACATAAAAAACTCAACTAAGAATCAACACGGAAACTGAAAAGACACGAATGCCTGTAAAATTGATCCATCGACTACAACACTGTTATCAGCCTAACTAGCAGTGTCCTGACTCCCAAATTTTTGTGCCGCTCCTTGATAATACTTGAGCGTAGGTCTAAACCTTATTGGTGTCTGGTAGTTACAATATCGAATCTGTGATTGTGTAGTAATTGAGTAGAAGTTTCTCAAAACTGTGGATTCCTGAAGGGCATGTACTCGTACACGAGCATCTTCTCGCCGCCGCCGGAGGGCTAGCAGAATCCGACGATCCGGACGAGTTTGACGTCCTGGATGAGCCCCAAAGTTTCTTGACAGCCACACAGCCCGTTCGGTGTGCCCGGTCACGGCGCCGCGGTACACCGTGCCGAAGCCTCCGCCGCACAGCCGCTCCGCGCCACGGAGCTCGCCGTAGCTGTAGACTTGCAAGGAGGAGCCGTTCTGATTTGCCATTTTCTTCAGTCGCTTCCTCCGAGATAGAAGCACATACATGCTTCTAGTGCCAGTGCTGCAAGACAAGCTGAAACGATGCGAAGAACAAGCCGCAGTAGGCGCCTGTTCTTCCCCTGGCGCCGCGCAGATGTTGCAGTTCAGATTCTGACAGCCGGAGGGTCCCCGTCATCCGCGTGCGGCGTACAGCTGCGCGAGCTTGTGGAAGCCGTCGTGACAGCCGCGATCGAGCCGCCACGCCCGGAGGATGTGTAAGCTTGGCATGGCAGCAGGAACAGTTCTCTGCTCCGCTCCGGGCGCTCACAGCGAACGAGTCGTCACGGAGCTCCATGTCCGGGATCTCCAGGAATCCGTCCGTCGACGCGCTGCCTCCGCACCGTCTCGACGTATGTTTGGTTGAAGACCACGTATGTCCGGTTCGTTGGCGAAGAAGCGCCCCGTCCAGTCGCCGCTGCGCAGTACGCGCAGGAGCCGTTCCAGAGGTAGAAGAACTCGCCGCTCCAGCCGCGCGGTCCACCGCGTCCGTGAACATGGTTGGTATTTGGGAAGCATCTGGCCGGGCAATTTCGGCAATCGACCAACCCCACCACATGAAAATATTTTACTTTTCCAACAAATATAACCGAATTAGTTTCCTCCGCGAAAGATTATGAGAAGTTGCGGCAATCCAGAAGGCCGCCATAATAGATAGTTCAAAGGTGACATTTTCAAGGGTGCCTTCTGAATGCAGCATAGATAGTTCATGTTGCTGCAATCCAGAATGAAGCAAAATTGGTGAATTAGAGGTTTAATATGCTTGAGACAAGAACGGATTAGGATTAGCTTAGTAGATTGATTTTGATCACACTACTAGTTATTCTTTGGTAAAAAAAACATTCTCATAAATTGGTGAATTAGAGGTTTAATATGTTGTTGAATCAAGTCTCCGTGTGTGGCGGGCTTAATAAATTAGTGGGAGTAGCAAATATTGGAAATGAAAATCATAGATGAAAACTATTTAACTATTCAAGCATGTTCCTCTAGTGGCAACTAGATCGAATCACGGGTTCAGAAAAGCAGAATGATCGACTTGATGCACGGCATTCTGCTTTTCATCAAGCATCAAAGATCCTTGTTTCCACATATGCAGATGCACCCTACGTACGCATCGATCGGTTATAAGTCCGAGTTAACAGCTTCTACTTACGTTGTTGTCCAGCTAGCTCGTCACGCAGCAATAGACCACAATAAATGACGACAAGTTTAGATTCAAGAAATGTAAAAACAAGCTATCGTTTCTTTGAACATATTCGTACGTACGCTTGTAATATGCTCCTACCGTTTTTAGAATAACTCTACTATAACCATCTTTGGTATCTAATGTCTTCTCGCGCGCATGGGCGCGCGCCAAACACTAGTAGAGATGGCAATGGGTACCCGACACCCGAAACCCGGCGGGTTTTTACTCTATTAGGATATGGGTACAGACTAATATCTATACCCGTGGGTTTCTTAATGGGTGATAATCTATACCCAGCAGGTACGCGGGTACGGGTATGGGATCGTAGGACCCGAACCCGCAAACCCATGGGTTTTTTAAACCCGACATAATATAAAGAATGCAGATCATATACTCATTTTATTATGATCCAATAACTTTATTTTGGAACTTTGATATCTAATGTAGTGAACTAGCTGTGCCATACTACGGATGGTGGACAGTAACTGGATATTAATCTGGCTGTGAACTTGTGATGTCTGATGTGATTAATGGTGTTATGATTTATGAAACACTCTATCATTCTTATGATTGATGTTTATCATGTATTATTGCCTTAGTTTTATGTATGTGTCTATTAGCTGATATATCTGAGTGATTGAGTACTTAATAGATTGTCAGGCACGGGCAGCCCGCGGGTACCCGCCACCCGTGCGGGTACGGGTTTGGGACATAATCCGTACCCGGCAGCGGGTATGGGTTTGTTAGCGGGTGTATTTTATCCTGACGGGCACGGGTATAGGCAAGCAATACCCAACGGGCACGTGCCCGTTGCCACCTCTAAACACTAGTGTCAATTACTTTCAATGCTTGATGAGGGCATCGCTTGGTCCCTTAATCTATGGTAGTTCTGGGGTCTAGATATCGATTCTTGGCGCCGCAGGTAATATGACCTTAAACATAATTTTGAATTTGAATTTGTTATTTAGGGCCTTTGAACGGCGGACGCACGAGCATGAATTTCATGGTAAACAAGCTAGCTAACAGCTGCCGTTGGTAGTGGCCTCTATTGCAGACTGCTAGTGCCCTTGCTCCCAATTCTTTTGTCAAAAAAAAACTTGTTACTAACTCAGAAGTCGAATTGCTAAGTTTCAAACTAGCGGAGGGTTTTTGTTGATAATTAATAAGATCGGCTGGCAGCAATGCAGTGACCATATCAGTATAACGTGGGCCACTTGCTACTACTTGTGACAGTTGAGATCAGTTTAAAAGGATGGTGGATGAGATGGATATGATAGATGTTGGGGCACATGGGCAGAATGTCTTGTGCCAATGTCTTTGTCTAACCAGCTACTTGACGGCCAATAATCCGGCGGCCTTCCTGGGCCCGAGGACGCTTTGCTGAATTCTTGCTGTCGATTCCGAGCGAGATGCTCCGATAGAACACCTGCGCGGCCACGTTCTCCGTCGCCTCTCACACACCACACATGCTCGAGGCCAGCTCCCCTCGTGCCGCTGCTGCAGTGCAGGCCTGACGACCTGTGTTGTTGTGTTCGGGACGGCGATCGAGTGCTCATCCGGTCCCGCCGTTCAGGGTCGCACGCCGCAGCTACCCGTGACCTCATCTCGCTCGCTCGTCAGAGAGGAATGGATGGGCGTAGCTGCACTGCACCGCTGGCTGCTGGCCTGGCATCGAGCCCTAGGCTAGATGTTCCTCAAAAGGAGAGAGTCAGAGCGGCACGAGGGGACGGGTAGGGCACCACCCAATCCCCTTGAGCCCATCCACACCAACCAGAGTGGCGGATATAGCGGCCAGGAGAACCGTCACATGCTGACTGGACACTGAGATGAGATGATGTTTAGTATTATTCCTAATCTGTCAGGCATCGTACGTTTCCCAGCGGAGAGATCAGTGCATGCAGTTCGTGCTCATGCACATTAGCACGTGATCAGTAGGCCAAAGAGGTTGCCTGATGCAACGATATGGCCGGCACCGTGTACAGTACACGCCACGGGACTACTCCATGTGTACCGGCACACAGGCAACTGTAGCCTACGGAGTACAGAGCACCGTGCTGAACAAACACGAATCGAGCGATGACTTGGCCTGAACGCCGTTGCCCAGTAAACGTACGGTCGCGTTGCAGTGGTAGACACTCGAGTAGTTGTCCCATCGGTGGCTGCTACATTGTAGGACATGTATGCTGCATTGCTTGGGCCCCGTTTAGATGCACTCCAAATTTCAAGTTTTTACACTCTCTCTCCATCACATCAATTTTGGGACACATGCATGAAGCAGTAAATGTATGTAAAAAAATAACTAATTGCACAGTTTAATTGTACATCACGAGACGAATCTTTTGAGCCTAATTAGTCCATGATTAGATAAAATTTGTCAAATACAAACGAAAACGCTACAGTGTCACTATTGCAACTTTGTTGCAATCTAAACAAGGCCTTGGCCGTCCATATATACTGCCAGAGTGCCAGTGGCTAACTTGTAGGTGTGGACAGACATGCATACATGCGTGTGAAAGCGATACAAATGGGGATCATCATGTATGCAGATTCTTCAGTTGGTCACATGGCACTCAGATCGCACTGCATGCACGGGGTCCCACCCTACTCGATGACTTGCTTGCATGTCCATCCAGACTAGGCAGATGGTCAGATGGGTCGGACGCCATGCAGATGTAGATGCAGCATGGTCTTTGGGGTCTTGGGCTTGGCCCCTTGTACACACAGTAGTAACTGTACGAGAGGTTAAGTGATCATAAACAAGCTAGGTTATTAGTACTACGTAGTACTTGTATCAGTCCATTGTCTCCTCCGAAGTTCACAATAATATGATGAATGGGCATGGCCGCCGTGTCGTGTAGGGCCGGCAGAGGACCAGGAATCCAGGACCAGCAAACCTCCCATTCGTGTTCGGCGCTGCTTGGCTGACCGGTCACTGGCCAGCGGCGCTACTACTCCTGCTAGCTAGCCTCCTAGGCTAGCTCGTCGCATGTTCTGCGGCGAACCGGTGCGGCGTGGCCGTTTCTGCGAAAGAGTCGCCAGCTTTGCGAGTGCCTGCCAGGAGACGGGCCATGCCGCCGGCCGCATGCACCAGCAGCCTGACGATCGTCCATTGGCACTTGAACCAGTCCATGTGGCTTGCTCAGCATGAACAGGCCGGGCGCAGCTGACCAATGAACACAGCGCAAGCTAGCGATACTACTACATGTGTGTTGCCCGGAACCATGCCCATTTCGTTGGTGCAGTACGGGAAACACATGGGATCGGGCACATCCTGCTGATTGATGAGCTTGAGTTGCTCGATCTCGGTCCGCTGCCAGCGATCTTACTTTGCATTGCCAGTTCCTGCGTTCACATGCGATTCAAAGGCTAGGTTCCAATGGGCATGCATCGAGGGCACGCCGAAACATCGGCGGAGGATCTAATGTGGCTTTGCCATACCTACGCACGGGAATGGGAGAAAATTTTTTAGGCCGCCGCCCCTGCCCTGCTCTGCTCCCCCTGCGCCGCTGCCCTAAACCCCTGCCCTGCTCCCCCCGCGTCGCCCCCTGCTCCTCCCCACGCGCCGCCCCTGCTCCTGCTCCCCCGCGCCGCCGCCCCCGCTCCCCCCCCCCCGCACGCAGCCGCCCCCTCGCCCCCCCCCCCCCCCGCGCGGCCGCCCCTGCTCCCCCCGCGCGCCGCCGCCTGCTAGCCCGCTCCCCCCCCCCCCCCCCCGCGCGGTGCCGCCCCTGCTCCCCCCCGCGCGCCGCCGCCGCCGCCTGCGCCGAAAGCAACCCCAGTTTGGGTTGCGTTGCATGGGGATACGCTTCCGCGCTCTGCCGGTGCCAGGCGGCCAGCTGCACCAGCACCACGCCCTGCGCCGGTTTACGAGGCGACCGGCGTGCTCGCTTCGTCCATCCATCGGGTCAAACGCGCCGCTGACCCCGCCGGCCGAAATCTCTGAGTCTCCCTCCCCCATGGCGGGAGAGCTAGAAAGAATCGCCTCTGACGGCTTTGGCGGGAAGGTTAATTAGTTGGGCGCATCATGAACGAACATCCCCTTCAAGGCGAGCTTCAAATTTATGACGGACACGGGCAGCTTTCGTGTTAGTTATCTAGCTACCCAATGAGAGCCGTACTGCAGCACATCTCGTTCTCCTATGCGGATTAAGAGATTAATAATAATACGAGTCGCCGTGACCGTGCAGGTGACAGTAAAAAAAAAAAGAGAGGACATGTTGGCTATGCAGAGATGCTGCATTGAAATCGCCATCCGCCATGTGATCACGCTTTTTCAGAGAAAACCTAACAAGCTATAGGGTTGCAGGGCATGCGGCTGACTGCCTCTGAAATCGCTGGGTTAGTTGTCTAGGAGTACTACTAATACTGCTACACAAATCTACCGCATGTATATAAAGGTAAAGTTCACTAAGCTAATGGTAACCATATATTACTCCAAAACGGAGACAGGGTAACAACCCTCAAACCGAAATACGCATCTCCGGTCACAAACTTATTAGTGCCGTTTTGGAGCGTACACAGTCACATGCTCCCTCCATCCCATAAAGACTGCTCGTTTAGCACTCAAATTTGGTCCTATAAAAACTGTTCGTTTAGATCGTAATAAAGTCCATCTAATTAAAATAATATCAAATACCAAAAAATATCAAGAAATAATTGCATATAGAAGGGTATCGAGCCAATCAAATGCTTAAGTAGATGTTATCTTTTTAGGTTTCAATCATTTGCATTTGCATGTATTGAAGATCTTGTGAATCAAATAAACAGCGATCATCAATCACAACTGCTATAGTTAATTAGGGGTAACATGGTTATTTTCTACTACTAGTAATATGTCTGAAATTTTCTAAACGGACAGAGAGAGTACAACAAGACTTTCACCGTCAATATTTTCTTCACTGTCTCAATCCAACCTAATCTTCAGAGCAGCACATATAGCAAAGTTTATCTTTAGTTAGTTTCGAAATACCGCAATATTCATATAACTTTTGCAGATTTTTATAATAGTAATTAGTGGTTGGTGTCTTGACGACCATATCGAAATCTAAAACTATACTATGTACTGACAGTAGGGACTGTGATCACAGCGTGGCAGTGTGGCACTTTTCAATATAAAACTTACTGCAACGACACTTTGTCTAGCTTGTTTTTTTTTTAACAATACTTGTCTAGCTTGTGAGAGCTGCGCTTTAGATCGGCAGTAGATATTTCCCTTCTTTTTTCCTTCGACACAAGATATTTTGATCTGACACAATTTGACAATACCTTTACGGAGGCGGGTTGAATTTGAAACGAGTGAAGTTTCCTCTACCCAAACAGTGTTGGAGATGTATTTGTTCCCTTTCAACTCGAAAGACCTACCTAACCACATATTATACATTTGAATTCTCCATTTCAGCCTAACATCTAATATAATTAAGTAGTATATACGTAGACTTTCGCTATTAAGTAGTAAGGAATGGAGAGAGGGTTAAAAAGGAGATAGGATGGGAATGCTTGCCCCTTACAGAAATTCAGAACGCGGAAAAGTTTTCAATGGACCACTAGATAGAATGCAACATAAAAATTCAGAGAGAGGCATAGGCAAAGAGATCATATTGGATTTTCTTTTTAAATTGACATGGTTTCAGGCTATGCTGTTGGTATTTTATATCCGATGCAGAGGATTGGAATTTTAAGGAGTTCCTATCATACAGTCGGAAAGGATCTCATGTGGGAGCCTCAGGCACTACTAGGGCTTCCGTATCATCTCGGATTCCTTCCGTGGAGTGATCGAGCTCATTTATAGCCCCTGGCGGTTGGGAAGTTAGTTACACTAGCTTGGGCACCGCCATGTGGGTCACGCGAGCCCCGAGGACACAGTTGCTCGAGTTCAAACAGGGCCAAATGCGTAAACAGAAACGAAGTCCTGGACAATGTGTGCCACTGCCACTCCATTGGTGAGCACGGGTCATGGACATTCGACAAGGACAAGGTGCTCGATGCTTAATTACACTCATGCTTTTGTGTAGTTGTTACCTGTCCAAACGGTTAAGCAAGGATACTACTGTTTCATTGGAGCGGCCTACAAACTGTATGCTTAGCAAAAAGACAAAGAGGTCACCTGGAGTAGTACCTGGAAATCGGAAACGATTGAGTTGCGAGATGCAACCATAGCAGTAGCAGTAGACTTGGGGGTGGAGCACACATTTTTGGTGTCACCCCGATACATCACACCGGTGCGCCAGCGGCGTCACGTACGTACCCAAACCAATCACACTACGCCGTGCCTAACACCTAGTAGTCGTGACAACAAATCAATTAAGACCCACAAGCGAAGCGCCCTTATAGCTTGGTTTTTTGGCTTGCACTGGGGTCCTCCTCCAATAATCAACCCCTCCACTAATCAATCAATCAAGTCGAACGATAATCTGATCGGCAGGCAGCTAGAGCTGGCCGTAGGAGTGCGCGAGGTACGCGAGCGCGCCGACGAGCGGCGCGTTGATGTAGGTGGCCGGCTCCGAGTGCTCGTGGTCGTCGCGCTGGTCGGGGAACCTGTCCTGCAAGTCGGGGCCCCCCACAACGGCGCCGACGAGCACGTTCGGGTTGGCCGCGCCGGCGTACAGCGCGGCGAACCCCTGCGAGCACCCGATCCGCCCCGGGTGCGCCGCCACCGACGGCAGCGACGACGCGCGGTGGTGCACGCGCCGCGGGTACCGCGCCCCGTACCCGACCATGTACGACATCCCCGCCGGGTTGCTCCCCAGCAGGTAGTCCACCTGCCGCCGCGCGATGGCGCGCAGCCGCTGCGGCGTCACCACGCCGCCGCCGCCGCCGCAGCTCACCGTCTGCCTCGCGAAGGCCAGGTACTTGGCGTAGGTGAGCAGGAGGAACGCGCTGGAGGTCACGTACTGCATGTTGCTGTCGCTGAGCTTGAACAGCAGGCCGCCGCGGGTGTACTGGGTCTGGTCCGTCGGCGTGCCGGGCACCATGGAGCAGATGAAGGCGTCGGCGTGGCTCTTGTACTCGTGCAGGGCGCCCAGGCGCTGCACCAGGAACGACTTGGCGATCAGGACCCGGGCGCCCGCGTGCTTGTTGTCCCACCCGAACGTGTTGTCCGACTCGCCGGCGCCCAGCACCTGGCCGTTCGCCTGGATGTAGCCCAGGTACGACGGGCTCTTGGTGGCGCGGTGCAGCCACGCCGCGCCCCACAGGAGCTCGTCCTGGTACCCGGAGTAGGAGCAGTAGTAGGGGCACACGTCCGCCGCCAGGCCCGTGCTGTAGGAGCCACGGTGCTTGTCCGCGAACGCGAACACCCTCTTGGCCCGGGCGAGGAGGCGGCTGGCGTAGGCCGGGTCGGACTTGCGGAAGACGAGGGAGGCGGCGGCGAGCGCGGCAGCAGTCTCGGCGGCGACGTCGGAGCCGGGGGTGCCGGGGTCCACCTTGTACACGGTGCGGGGGGTGTCCATGTCCTCCGGCCGCTCCCAGCACGCGTGGTCCTTGGTGGCGTCACCAACCTATGATGACGAGAGAAGCACACACAGGAGATCGATCAGCTCAATGGCTGGACCTGGACGCGCCCCACCAGTGCACAGTCCAAGCACACCGCTTGCTTGGTCCACTCCACATGGTGTGTGCGTGTGTGAACCGTGCAAGTACAGGGGATTTGTTTTTTCTTCCATTGCTTGCGAAAGAGGAGCAGCTTTTCGTGCCGTGCTTGTACTTGGCACAACTACTCCTCTTTACACAAGATCTTAGTAAGTAGATTCTTAGCATGAGTGAGTGACAGTGAGTAAAGAAACAGGGGAGGAGCGAGGACTCTGTTTGACCGTGAGGAACGAAGAAGAAGAAAGCAAGGCAAGACAGAGGAGAGGAGGCTGCTTGCCTGGACGTAGATGGTGTCCGGGTGCGCCGTGGCCTTGAGCAGGTAGTCGGCGCCCCAGCGCACGGCCTCCCTGGCGTGCTGCAGCTCGGCCTTCATGAGCCCGCCGAACTCCACCACGCTCCACGCCAGCATCGTCATGCTGAACGCCATCGGGAACCCGAACTTGACGTTGTCGCCGGCGTCGTGGTACCCGCCCACGAGGTCCACCTTGGCGGAGGCGCCGTCGCTGAGGCCCGAGTCCCGGCGCCAGGACATGCGCTGCGACGGCGGCAGCCTGCCCGACCGCTGGCCCTCGAAGAAGAGGATGGACTTGGCGAGCGCGTCCCTGTAGTCGTGTGCGGCGGGGCCGTGGTGCCCGCGCCCGGCGATGGCGTCGCCGGGCAGCTGCGCGAGGAGGAGCGCGAGCACGAACAGGCAGCGGAGGCGAGCCATGTCCGCCAGAGCTCTTCGCCCACTGGACAATGGGCCGGCGCCGCTCGCCGCCTCCAGCTTCCTCCTCCTCCGCCTACTGGCTGGCTGGCTGGCTCACTGCCTGCCAATGGCCACTCGCCGCGCTGCTTTTAAAGGCGCGCCACTGTTTCCCGCCGTATATTTATTGTCGTTTCCTTTTTCGGTTTTGGGACGGCCATTACTTTTTCTCCCTGGCACGGCCGCGTGCCCCGAGACCCGCGGCTCAACTCCTTCACATGGACATGGGGCAAGGGGCATGGCCGCTCCAGCGAGCACGAGTGAGCTGAGCACTGAGCTGCTTCAAGGCTTCAAGCAAATGGGCAATGGCATCGCATCGTCAGAAGCAGTACAGGTTTTTCTTTTCTTTAAGCTCGTTTCGGCGCGTGAAAACATGGGATAAGATGGTGCCACTGCCACCCGGGCTACCTGGCACCTGCAAATGCGTGGTGGAGTGCCGGCAGGTTTCGGGCTTTAATCCAAATCTTTTTTCCTGCGCGCAGTGCGATCGAGGGAGCAAATTGCCATGTATGGTCAGGTTTTGGGGTTCCAAGGTAAATTTTGTTAACGGATGGCCGGTTGGAAGATGGTGTTTGAGCTTGAACCGCCGCTGCAGTGACTGAGGAGACGAGGGAACCGTGCAACGATCACCGCCGGCAATTAAGCCACGGGATAAGCATCTTTTTCTCTTATCCTTTTTTTTAGCCTCACAAGATGCACACTTTCTTTCGTCACTAGTCACTACTACAATAGACATGGAGTAAGAACAAATCTTGGCCTTGTTTTCTGTTGGGCCTGGTGAACAGGCTCAGCGCGGCCCAGCTTTCAGTTAGCCCACGTTGATCCCCTGCCGGGACCCCAGAGGAGCACCAGAGGAAAAACTGATGAAGATGAGGGAGCTGGGGATTCAGAATTTTGTAATCAACCTGTTTTGTGTGTCCTCTTCACAGAAAAAACATACATGCTCCTATACATAAATATTTTTTTAATAAAGAAAAATTCCGACCTTAACATTCACGTGTGAATGTCTACGACCAAACGTTATATGAGTTCTTAGACTCTAAACCTCAAACGAGGATAAAAACAAGAAAGAAAACTCTAAAATAAAGAAAGAAATAAAAAAGACTAAGTTTCGATCCTTCTCTTCATCTATGTTCCGTCCTTGTAGAACCTTTACGCATCACCAAACCATCACATCACTCGTCTTCTTAGAGATTCGATGTTCAAACCATTTGATGCCACCGAGATAACTAAGTCAGATCGAAGGACCTCCAAGACGACGCTCCAAGAAGAAAACGACATCAAAAACACCGTCGCCGTCTCATCCAGCAAGCTAGAATTAGGTTTTCACCTGGAGATCCATCAAAATTTGTGTAGATACCATCGGCAATACCTCCAAGAAGAAAATCGGCGCAAGAAGCGTCGCCATTGCCGGCCGGCATGAGGCTGGACTAGGATTTCTCCCTGCGCTCCCCGAAGCCACCTCCACACGCCAGCACCCACCAAGAGCACCTGTCGGCGGCTAGCTTCCGAGGCCGAATCTCCACCTGTAGGCTGTAGATGCCATTGCCGCCTTCCAATCCCGCCGTCGCACCGGCACCATGGTTAAGCCACCCCCGGGCGGGGGCCAGCAGGCACGCCGCTGCCGCGTAGCGGTCGCGCGGCCGCCCCGGCATGGTAGCGCTGGGAAGGAGCGCCGGTGCGGCCGAACTGGCGCTGAGAAGGGGCCGCGTCCGGCGTGGCCGCCGCTTGAAGCGGCTAGACGCCGCGGCGTCGACGCTTCCCCAGCTCCGGCTAGGGGACACCGCCGATAAGGAGGCCGCCACCGGAACAGCCACCTCCTCCAAGAGCTAGCAATCGAGTTGGGGACGAAAGGAGATGGCTGCGGGGGCCTAGCGAGCGCCCACCCGCGCTCTGACGGCGGGCACCCCCAGCTCTGGCGGTAGAGGGTGAGCCCAGGCGGCGGCGTGGTTGAGGCCTACGCCACTCGCGAGGAGCCGCTGCTGCCCAAATCCGCGCGAGGTAGCTGCCAATCGGACGCACAAAGGCGAGCGGTGGCTACTAGCGGCCTGCACGTAGGGCGAGCCCCCCCTCCCTCCCCCCCCCCCCCCCCGGTCGTTGCCCCCCTGGTGTACCTACACACGCATGCACACTGATCTAGTCATATGAATGCCTTGAGGAGATCGGCTACTAGATTTTAAGATTTGCAAAGTCACCGATATGCACATTGTTTACCTTTGAAAACTAATTAGCCGCATATGCAATGACCTATGCGGAATCAAAAGATCCATGCCCAGGTGGAGAGGTTACACTGATAGTAAGTCAGAGCCTTGCCCTAATGGACTATCGTGAGAAGAGCAAACTAAATGGTACGGAAAAGTAAATAAATGGTGGAGGTAAGACTGCTTGTGGTGAAATCTGTTCATCCAATGCAAGTATAAAGTCTTTATAACTTCCCATTCGTCACCCAACCACACCCCAACACAAGGGAAATAGAACAAATCATTGAATTGGGTTGGTAATTCTGAAATGATTATGCCGGAAACATTTTTCAACGGGATTCAAATCGCCTGGAATTTTTTCACAAGGAACCCTCGCTCTTGGGCCCCGCTCCGCTTGGTCAACTCCTACTCATGGGGTTCCGCAGGTCGAGCCGTTGGCTGCGCCTGCTGGAGCGGGGGAACGTGGCATGAGCACCGCGAGCGGGGCGCGCACTGCCCGTGCAACGTGTTGGCGCGGTGCCGGGACGTCGTCCATAGTAGTTGTGTCCATCGCCACCACCGTCGGTTCGCAGCTTCGCAGGAGCCCCCAAGTTTCCAGCGCTCCGCAGGAGCTCGTTCGTTCCGCGAGGCCGTGACCACCGTGCGCGCATAAAGTATCCAAAACAGCATTAAAATATCTACTAACAGTCTCTCCGGAGCGTAAGAACTCAAAGCCAACTGATCTATTTGTCCATCTATGACCAACAAATTTCAAGAACATAGCTACTTGTTTCTCAATTGACACATTAATACTATCCTCTAACAATCCACGAGATCTTAAAAGACCACATAACCGGTGAAAAATAATTTTACGCATGCGCAACTCACTAATACAGTTGGCTTCAGTTCCATTATATAAACGGTTTAACCTTCTTTCTCTTTCCAAATCTCTTTCTAATAAAGAACCATATTTGGGCCTCCTCATCAATCTATCCTCTTGCAACTTGTACCACAACATACAAACGTAGATGGCTAGGCAAATAAGCAACCTTCTTCTTCGAATGCTATAATCATAATAATAGTTCTCAAAATAATCCTTCATTGCACCCATCTATTCAGATTTAAGAACTATTTTAGAATGTATACAACATAAATGATATAAGTAAAAATGCAGAGGATAGGTATACCTTGAACAGAAGATGGATGGCTGCCTCGGTGCAATAAACTCTGAAAAAAACAACAAAAAAAATGTTAGAGCCAAATGCTTGGGGGGGGGGGGGGATCTGGAACGCTCTGTTCGCGGGGGGGGGGGGGGGAGGCTGTGTTCCAGGGGGGGGGGGTGGGGGGGGGGCCTCCGCCGGCGGGGGCCTTCCGCGGGAGGAGCCTCCGCGGGGGGGGGGGGGGGGGGCGTCCGCGGCGGAGCGCCGCGCCAGGAGGAGGGAGGGAGGCGGCGGATCGGGGGGACGGGGCTGGGGGGCGGGCGGCGCCGGCGGCGGATCCGGGGTGGCGTACCTAGGCGGCGCGGACGGAGGAGGAAGGGGACCGAGCTGCGCGACGCTGGTTGTGGCGGCCAAATCGAGCGCCGCGGGTGTGGCGCTTTTTTGTGTGGCGAGCGAGTTGTGGCGCGCCAGAGAATGCGTGGCGTGCTAACGTTAGTATAGGATCCAAACGCACGCCTAACTTTACGTGGCACGCCTAAGGTTAGGCGGTGGCGGGTTAGGTAGTGTTCCAAACGCGCCTTTTCTCCGGAGCCGCCGCGCCCGCGCAACACATACAGATTCCCGCGGCTAGCTTTCTCTGGCTTCGAGACCGGGGCGGAGGCGACGCGAGATCATGGGCTCATGTACGGCGCGTCAGCAGTTGGGTATGGGCGCGCACGACCAGCGTCGCGTCCCCACGACTTTATTCTCCGGCGTCCCGCCGCTCGTCTCGTATGCGGCCGTCGTCCTACGCTACACGTGACCCCGCCGCGAGATGCATGGGAACGCCGCGATCGCAGGCGGGACACAAGGCGCACATTCTTCCGTCCCCATCCGTGGACCGCGGTTTGGCGCAGGCGCGCATGCAGCACGCGGGCAACTGATACGGATGAGAGCTTGTAGACGATCGCCAGTAAATGCGCTGGGCTAAGCTGGTCCTCCTTATCCTCTAGTCTGTACACTGTACTGTTCCGCTCTGTGTGTGGCAGTTGTAAGGACCCAAATATAATTAACATGTTAAGCATTGGATCATGTACACCGTGCACTGTACTGTGCCACTCTGTATGGCAAGTTGGTGTAAACCTTAATATGATCCAAATGGCTCAGCGGAGCACAGATGTTGGCCTACATAATATCTCCAAGGATTGCACCTATATGGGTTCGACTGCTAGTCATAGTCTATAAATTTGGATGATCTCTAGATACTCATGAAAGGGCCCGGAGTATGACTTATACACTACTAGAAAACGGTCTATCGGTACCAGCACGTTAGTGCCGGTCAAAAACGAGCCGGCACTAATGTGCCTCAACAGTATAAGGCGGGCACGTTAGTGCCGGCTAGAAACACCAGCCGGCACTAACGTGCCATCCTCCAACTGTCAGACGGCTGCCACAACGGTCGAAACGCACGTTAGTGCCGGTCGGAATTTCTAGCCGGCACTAACTTGGTCAATTACAAGTTAGTGCCGGCTGTCAGCTCTAGCCGGCACTAAACGTGCACAGTTAGTGCCGGCTAAAACCACTAGCCGGCACTAACTTGCCCCGTATATACCGGCTACTCCAAACCCAGCTCTCCATTTCATTTGGCACTCCTTCTTCCCGAGCCTTCAACCGAGCTCTTCTCACTCCCATGGCGTGTTACACGGGAGGTGCTGCCCATTTTTCCCCAAATTTGTGAGGATTTTACCCATCCAAGTGCACCAAAGGTTAGTATCTTCTTCCACTCTTCTTTCACGGTGTTTATTCTTTGTTTCATGCTTTCTAGATAAAGAAAATAGTGATTTTAAGGTTGAGGAAAAATGAGCATCATTTTCCGATTTGTTCATTAATTTGAGCAAAATAGAATCGATTTGTTACTTTTTAGAGAAGGTTTTCTAGATAGTTTGACTATGACACATTTAGAGTAATTTTTTTGAATTATTTCATGGGGGCATGTGTATATGTTACTATGCAAAATTTTAGAGATTTTAAGGATGAGGGACAATGAGCTAATTATTGATAAATTTCCTGCTATAGTGATAAATTTGGCTTATTTAGCTGATGAGCTAATTATTGAAATAATGGATCTAATTACACCGAAAATACGATTTTGTTAAAGAAACACTATATACCTAACTAGTGAAACAGAACAAAACCACTCAAGAAAACTCGAAATAAAAGGACAGAACATACTTTGGGATTTGGATCATCAGCATCACATAAAGCACCAGCTAGAGTAGTATAGTTATCAGCTTCTATATGCTCCCAATTGTCACCATACACTGTCAGTAGCTTCTTCAATTTTCGCACAACAGTTTCCTTTGGGAAACCCATACTGGTCATGGATCTGACCGCATCATTAAATCTTTCCTCCAAAGCGTTTGGAGCTGCCATCCTACTAGCAATGAAGTAAGCATCAAACATGATATAAATACATATTAAAAAGGGAATGATTCACGGCATGAAAAATATTAAGATTTGCAATGCAAGATAGGCTGCAATTGTTAACAAGCTGGCAAGATATAAGCTATAAGCAACTTATATTATCTTGAACTAAGCATGCTTCATTTGGTACAGTGAACCATAATTTGTGGGATTATTATTTCAATACGTTTATACTATCTATGGTGATTTCTCAATTTTAATCACACTGCAGTTCTTGTTCCTACTAAACACTAATGTTATGAAAAAGAAACAAAACCATGTATACCATCTCATATCAAGTATGAAGAAATACCTTTTCCTTTAATTCATGAAAACATGACAAATAGACTTGTTGTTGTGGGGTTCATGATAACAGTCTCTAGAAAAATTTCTGCAAATTATAAATATCCCGATGTATGTATAATTCGAAGCTTTGCAAATAAATCTTGAGTAAAACTACAGAGGCAATTCACTGTAGAACTTTTCGAACTGTATGGCTACTATTGAATGCAAGTTGATAAAGATTTGGTGTATTTCCACTCAATATACATGTCCTAGATGTATTTCTTCCTATCCAACAAAAGGAATGATGCCATATGTCATTGGGTTGATATTGCTCCCAAGTCCCAATCAATTCGAACTCAAATCAAAGCAATGGTATGGCATATATTATGAAAAATTGCACAATAACCTTAGATGTCACTACACTGAATAAATCCAAATGGCTGCAAACAAAACTTTCTCAAAACGATATATATGGATATTATTGTCATAATGCAAGGAGATTTATGTACTTAATACATAAGAATCATCAAAATCCTTCCCAAAACCATATTTAGAGGTTTCGAAAATGATATCCAAAAACATATAGAATAGGTGATCTTACATAAGCTTGCAAAATTTTAAAATTGAGTTCAACCTCATGGGATATGAAGTTGACAGATAGCAATATGTATCTATTTCATCACTACTCATGTAGCCATCTGCTGATTTTCATATCTCAAAAATGAGATTGAGTTTGATCATAAAATTTGCAAGCTCCTATTGTATATGTCTGATTTTTTTTTAGAATTTCCGAACCTTGGATATGCCTCTGGAGAGTTTCTCACAGTTTCACTCTCAAATCTACTCCCTCCGTTCCGTTTCAAATTATCAGTCGTTTAGACTTTTCTAAATTCATAGTTTTTCTATGCATCTGCATATATATATATATATTACGTCTAGGTGTATTGTAAAACTTATAAATCTATAAAAAAAGTCAAAACGAACGGAGAAAATACCACGGACAAAAGCAGATTTACATTTACATTTTTTTTGAATTACTTCATAGTAACCTGTTTTTAGGGGTAATGAGCATGATTTTTTTTAATTTGTACAGATGGACCGGCAATGGATGCACGGAAGCTGGAGCACCTCGGCGTGGATTCAGGGTTTAGATTCTTTTCTCAAGGCAGCAATGGCAAATAGGTCGCCAAAGGGTTTAATGTGTTGTCCATGCAGTGTTTGCGAAAATAAAAAGGAATTTCGGAAAAGAGAAACTCTATGGAATCACCTGGCCTTGAATGGTTTCATGATTAACTATAGCCTTTGGACTAAGCACGGCGAAGTTGGAGTTATGATGGAAGATAATGAAGAAGATGACGATGGTGATAACAATCTTCCAGATTGGGCATGGGTTCATGAAGCAGGTGGCTTTCAAGATGAACCAATGGACGAGGGTGAAGCAAATGTTGCACAAGAGGGGCCACCTGACGAGCTAGGTCAGGCGTTGCTTGATGCACAGAAAGACAGTGACACTGTGAAGGAGGCATTAAAGTTTGAGAAGATGTTGGAGGATCATAAAAGGCCGTTGTTCCCTAATTGCAAACCGGAGCAGAAGAAGTTGGGTACCACGCTAGAGATGCTGAAATGGAAGGCAACTAATGGTGTCACCGATAAGGGATTTGGTGAGCTATTAAAGATTGAAAAGAACATGCTTCCTAAGAGTAATGAACTGCCGTCAACAACATACGAAGCTAAAAAGATGGTTTGCCCTCTTGGATTGGACGTGCAGAAGATTCACGCATGTCTTAACGACTGCATCCTGTATCGCGGCGAATACGAGAACTTGGAAGCTTGTCCTGTTTGTAGCGCATTGCGGTATAAGATCAGGCGAGATGATCCAGGTGATGTTGATGGGGAGCCGGTAAAGAAGAGAGTTCCCGCAAAGTTGGTGTGGTACTTCCCTATAATACCACGTCTGAAGCGCTTTTTCAAAAACAAGGACAACGCTAAGTTGATACGGTGGCACAAAGAAAACCGTAAGGAGGATCACATGATCAGACACCCAGCAGATGGGTCCCAGTGGAGAAACCTTAACCGAGAGTATCCTCAATTTGACAACGACCCAAGGAATATAAGATTTGCTCTAAGTGCGGATGGAATGAATCCGTACGGTGAGTTTGGCAGCGCTCATAGTACATGGCCCGTGACCCTATGTATGTTCAACCTTCCTCCTTGGTTATGCCTGAAGCATAAGTTCATCATGATGCCGGTGCTTATAGAAGGGCCAAAAGAACCTGGCAACGATATTGATGTGTTCCTGCAACCCTTGATGGATGATCTCTTACTGCTCTGGAAAGAAGAAGGTGTACATGTGTGGGATGAGTATAAACAGGAGTCTTTCAACCTCCGAGCTTTGCTTTTTGTATGCATCAATGATTGGCCTGCACTTGCAAAACTTTCGGGACAGTCGAACATGGGATACATGGCCTGCACCCACTATTATGATGAAACCGATAGCATTTTTTTGAAACACTGTAAGAAGTGCGTATACATGGGCCATCGCCGATTCCTTCCTACCGATTACCCCCTAAGAACCGAAGGGAAGCATTTCAAAGGAGAGCCCGAAACTCGTCGTAAGCCTCTGTTCCGTAATGGAAAGCGTGTGTTCTCGATGATCAAGGATGTGAAGGTAGTATTTGGAAAGGGTCCCGGTAGCCAACCTGTTACGAAGGATGACCAAGGACATGTTCCAATGTGGAAGAAGAAATCTATATTGTGGAACCTACCTTATTGGCAAGTCTTACAGGTTCACAACGCAATTGATGTGATGCATCTGTTGAAGAATCTTTGCGTCAACCTACTAGGCTTTCTGGGAGTGTATGGTAAATCAAAAGACATATTGGAAGCAAGGCGCGACATGTGGATGCTAGCTGGACGACAAGGCTTGCAACCCGAGAAGAGAGACAAAGGACGCCACTATTTAAAACCTGCCAGCTATAATCTGAGTAAAGAGGAGAAGGAAAGCATGTTCGATTGCTTGAACAGTATCAAGGTCCCGTCTGGGTACTCCTCAAATATACAGGGCATAATAAATGTGAAAGAGAAGAAAATCCAAAACTTGAAGTCCCATGACTGCCATGTTCTGATGACACAATTTCTTCCGGTTATACTGAGGGTTGTTCTACCGGAAAATGTGAGATTGACAGTTGTAAAGCTTTGTGCATTCATAAATGAAATTTCACAGAAAGCAATTAATCCAAATAATCTAATAAAGCTGCAGAAAGACATTATCGAATGTCTTGTCAGCTTTGAGATGGTCTTCCCACCTTCCTTCTTTAATATTATGACACACCTTCTAGTTCATATTGTGACAGAAATAACTATTCTGGGTCCTGTTTTTCTACACAATATGTTCCCTTTCGAGAGGTTCATGGCAGTATTGAAGAAGTACGTGCGTAAACGTTCTCGCCCAGAAGGATGCATTGCTAAGGGCTACGGAACCGAGGAGGTCATTGAGTTTTGCGTTGACTATCTTCCTGATCTCAATCCGATTGGGCTCCCCGTGTTACACCATGAGGGGCGACTAAAGGGAAAAGGCACATTAGGAAAGAAATGTAATGTGCACATCCCTTGTAGTGAATTCAGCCAAGCAAACTTCACGGTTCTTCAGAATTCATCCAAGGTGGCTCCATATATTGACGAGCACATGAATATTATACAGTTTGAAAATCCACAAAAGAATCTTTCTTGGATTACACGCCAACATATAAAAACTTTTGACGGCTGGTTCAGACGAAAATTATTGGGCAACAACACAGTTGATCAAGAACTTCAATGGGTGGCTAGGGGACCATCAATCACTGTCCAGCAATACCAAGGGTACGAAATCAATGTGTATACATTTTATACGAGAGCTCAAGACAAAAAAAGCACCAACCAAAACAGTGGTGTCCGTATGTGTATAGTAAATAGTAATGGAGAAAAGAACAACTACTATGGTGTCATAGAGGAGATATGGGAACTTGAATATGGACCCATAGTTGTCCCTTTATTTCGTTGCGAATGGGTGGCTGGAGGAGGCATAACGAAGGACCGGTATGGGATGACCATAGTTGACTTTAAAAAGATTGGATATAAAGATGAACCATTTGTTCTAGCCAAGGATGTGACACAAGTGTTCTATGTGAAGGACATGTCGAGCAAACCGAAGAAGAAGTCAGATAAGACGCCTGAAGCAGACAAGGCTGAAAATGAGCCGAAACGGCACATAGTTCTTCCAGGAAAAAGAAAAGTTGTTGGAGTTGAGGATATTTCGGACAACTCGGAAGATTATGACCAGATTGATGACCTTCCTCCATTCTCAGTTGACGTTGACCCTAGCATCCTCTTATCCAAAGAGGACACACCTTACTTACGCTGTGATCACGCTCAAGGCACTTTCGTCAAAAGGAAGATTATCAATGTTCCAGTAGATAATGATAATGAGTAGTAGTTTTATATAAATTATGTATTGAATTCTCTCAATTAGTGATGTAATGTAACGCACCGCATCGTATTTATCTCAATTCTTGATACTATTTCTCCAATGATGACATAATATCATCTTCAGATAATATTATATTTTTGCATGGTATAAATATTATTTACATTCACTAATTTTGCATTACTAGAAGCATTGGAACATTAAATTACAAACAAATAATCAAGTAATATGCGAATTGATTATATCATTGTATAGGCTACTATTGAAAAGTTTTTTGAAGAATTTTGCATGGATCAAAATAAAATGTTTTCGATTTATTATCAATAATAGAAACATATACACATATAAACCCTTTACGCTACACATAATTGATAATGGTTGCATATTCGTTAATTTACTTCAATTACTATTATTATTGTGTACATATAATTACTATAATTATTGTGTAGCTAAAAATAAGATATAATTTTTTGTTATATTATTCTAATTATTAAGCCTATGCCATCACAAATTTATGAATACTACAAATTTAGTGTAAATGGGAACTGGCGTGGCCAGTTCCCGCGCGCCAATTCCCGCGCGGGTACACGTTAGTGCCGGCTGGTAATACCAGCCGGCACTAACTTGAGCACGTTAGTGCCGGCTAGTAATACCAGCCGGCACTAACTTGTTCTTCTGACGTCACGTTGACAAGTTAGTGCCGGCTGGTAATACCAGCCGGCACTAACTTGAGCACGTTAGTGCCGGCTAGTAATACCAGCCGGCACTAACTTGCCCATCTGACGTCACGTGGGCGCGTTAGTGCCGGCTGGTAATGTCAGCCGGCACTAACTGCGCCATCCCCCCAACAAATTAGCCCCTTCGCCCTTTCAGATCGACGTCGCCCCCAACTTACGCGCCGCCCCGACGTCCTCGCGCCATTGCTGCCGCTGCCCGAAGCTCCGGCCGCCGCGCACGTCGTCGTCCTCGCGCGTGCCCGTTCCGCGCAGCCCGGCCGCCCGGCTGCCCCTGCCGCCTCGGGGTCCTCGCGGCACTACTCTGCGTCCTCGCGCCCCATTGCTGCCGCCGCCCGAAGGTCCGGCCACGACGCACCTCGTCGTCCTCGCGCGCGGCCCGTTCCGCGCAGCCCGGCCGCCCGGCTGCCACTGCCGCCTCGAGGTCCTCGCGCCACTGCTCGGTGTCCTCGCGCCATTGCTGCGGCGCCCGAAGCTCCGGCCCCCATCAGCGTCGACCCCTCCCTCCTCACCCTCCGATCCCAAAAACGGATTCGCGGTGAGCACCTTGTCCTCTACGGGACATTTTTCACGTTTCCATAGATGCATCACCTTACATTGCGTAATTGTAAGACAAACTTACAGTCTAGTTGACGCCCAATTTGCCTAGCATCACTAACTGAGACATGAATTTTTTTTTGCAACAATGTGTTTATGTCCAGATCCACAAGGAAATGGAGTTAGCAAAATTCTCTCTGAATACATTTTAAGAAAATATTGTCATGATCATAAGTGAAGAAGTGTTTTTTTTTCTGTCAACAGTTATTGTGACAATACAATACAAAGGAGCAAAACAAACTGTATATTGAAAACTTTGATCAAGAATGGTAGAAGTAGCAAATGCAAAAATACTGGTCAGTGCACTAAAAAGAACTAATTAGTGATAGAATGTGACAGCACCAGTAATTTGATGTGCAGACATAATCTTAAATTTCATGTGGTCCGGGCATTTATCAAAGACAAACAAAGTAGTGTGTGTGCGTGGTCTATATATCTAAAACATATTGATGCCAAAATTCAAAAGTTTTGGGCAGCTGGTGACAACCATTTGTTAATGAACGAGGTACGTCATTTACATTCCATACTGTCTTTGCATGCTTGTACAACAATCAAACCAGCCAAAACAGATGTGGTGTTATAAAGATTATATTTACATACAAAAGTGTAAGGCCTAATAAATACAAACATGAAAGCTCTTACCATGAACTGCTTGATAAATGATAAAACATGAAAATGAAACAAGTCCATTGACTATTATTCTGGGATGCAACAAAGTTAGTTTCAAAAGGAACATCTCCGTTACGTGCATCACATAATGAAATAGATGATGATGGCACACTATCTTATGATATGGTCCTAATGTTGAGACAAAAATGATGCATTTGCATGCAGTAAGGGCCAGCTACAAACAGTAATACAGACATAACCATTAAAAATTAAACCTCATTTGTAACTAGTGAACTTGCTGTCTCTAGTTCAATTGATATTGCAGAAAATTAGACATAGCAAGATTGCCAACACTGCAACTAAAGTAGTGTGTGTGCGTGCAAGTGTGTGAGCTGTCCCAAAAACTCTTCAGGCTAAAGCTCAGCTTGATGATGTATTTGCAAAATTTCCAGAGTCTGTCCATAAAATGGAAAACAAAATTTTCTTAGAATCACCAGACAGTGAATGGGAAATTAGCCAAATTAGAAAGGTATTGAGATGAAACAGACCTGCTACAACCCTTCATCTCGAAAAACTAAAGACATCCTTTGTACCCTGATAGTTATCAACAGTTTCAGGACTCGTTAGTCCAATCCTTCTATAGATGAACAAAATAAGCATATAACCAGAAATCAAAGCACATAGCCTTGCACACCCGATGATAGCATTTTAATAAGCATTGTACATCTAGTGAGGTCAATTTAACATAATGACATTACTACCAATTTTTTTTAGATAATGGAAGAATGCCATTACTACTACTGACGGGTGTATCATTTAGTACCTGTAATTAACCGTAGTTTCCCCCGCCAAATTGAGGGGGCTGAAGGAGAAAGTATATGGTAGTGTGGGACTGAATTAGTGATTAGATGAGGAACTGGTAGTTAGGCAGTGATGTCATGCTTGTTTTGGTGATCCCTGGTGGTTGTGACTTGATTGTTTCCTTCTGAAAGGCACTACTAGTGATTTGCTAATGCACTATAATCATGCTTCTTTACTTCGCTTTCAGCAACTGAGCACACCTTCAAGAATATTCGGACCAGCCTCCCCGAGCCTGGAGGTGGTGAATAGCAGAATTCTGATGGAACCCGGACGCTCATCAATTCAAGGCATGTGCTCCATCCCACTGAACTGCCCTGCCATTGAAGCCATTCAGTTACCACCTCGCAGCATCTGAGATGCCATTCAGTTGACACCGCCAATGATAATAGTAGTGCTAATAGAATTGTGTTACTACTTCCAGTCATGAAAGATGATTGATGTTTCAGGGTCTTTGCTCCTATATAGTCTGTATGGTTTGATCTATCATAAAAGATGTGGGCATGACTTTTGTTAATTGTTAACCTCGCGCGGAGAGGCGTCTGTTAATTGTTACTAAATAATTCTTTTCTGTATATATAAATTCAGAAATTTGTTTTGTTCAGTTGTAAAAGATATTACTGTTTCCTTTATGATTATGGTTGCTTTGTTTACTCAGTTGTAAAAGATATATAAATACATACATTTTATTAGTACTAGAAAATACTTAATGTTTTTTTATTATTTCGGGTAGTGCAAATGGATCCTATGGACAACCAAGACGAGTTAATGCACGAGCTCATTTGTGGTAGTACTGGGCACATAGCTCTAGAGTTTCATGAGGACGAGAATGATGGCAGCCAATTTTTAAACTTGCATTATCATGGCGACGAGGAGCAAGATATTAGTGGGGAGGAAGAAGAAAATGTCGAGGAAGCCGAGGTATGAAATTTAGTGATTCTTTCAGGCATCAGGATAAATATTTTGTCAATACCTGCCGCGACGTCCACTAGTTGCTAGCAACCCGCTTGATAAATTTGCGATTCTTTCAGGCATCAGGATTGAGGAAGCCTAAACGGAAACGTGGCTCCAAGAGGAAGATGGTAGGATGTACGACCATCACGGAGATCAACGAAGCAACCGGCGAGCCACTAGCCCCTGGTCAAATTAAGACGACCTTTGTAAATCAATTGGGATATCTTGTTAGGGAGAACGTCCCCATAAAGTACAAGTTTTGGAAGAGAAATAAAGTCTCTGATCGACCTGAAGATATCGTGCCAGATTCAGAGAAAGATTTGTTATGGAAAGAGGTGTCGTTGCACTTCAACTTTCCCCCAGGCAAAGTTGACAAAGTAAAGGGATGGGCATTTAAGAAGATGGCAATTCAGTTCGGCTCGTTCAAGGAAAAATTGGTGGCAAACTTTGTCAACAAGGGCCTCACACCAGATTTTGATAAAGTCTGGAAGAAGCAACGAGAGTGGTGGAATGAATTCGTGAATTACAAGCGCAGTGCTGACAGCATGGCAGCCTCGATTCAAAGCAAAATGAATGCTAGCAAAAAGACAAACTTCCATAGACTTGGGGCTGGAGGTTATAAGGTTGCTGTTCCGAAATGGGAAAAGATGGAAAATAATTTAATTGCAAAAGGAATTGTACCGCAGACCTTGAGTTGGCCCAAACGAGCAAGGTATTACTTCTATGCTCATGGAGGCACACTAGACCCCGACACTGGAATGTTTGTGACTAGCGACGTACTAAGAGAGGCTGCCCAAAGACTTGACGACGCAATGAGGCGTACGGAAGAAGGAACCTTCCAGCCCAACAGAGAGAATGACGAGCTGACTTACGCTCTTGGGAATGCGGAACACACTAGACGGACCCGAGGCGTGGGCGTAGTTCCATGGAAATATGGCTTTTCTGGAGATCTCGAAACCTACCGAAGCCAATGCAGAAGCAAGGCAGTAGTGGCAGAGAAGATCTGTAGCCTAGAAAACCGGATAATGTCACTTGAGGCAGCAGTTGGGCAACGCTCGGACCAACCAGCTGCCAATGTGGAGTTCAGCACCCCTTCTCAGCGTCGTAGCAGTGTTGCTTCCACAGAGCACCCTACTTTGGGTGCCGACAGGACGAGGGACCCCATCGACGACATTGCCGTTAGGACCCAGTGTGAGCTTCTGGTTCTTTATGGGAAAAAGCTCAAAGTTTGTGCTGAGGGTTATGCGGAAGTCCAAGAAGAAGGCAGGACAATACATTGCCAGCCAATTCCTGAAGGATTCGCCAGAGTCTTTGTTGACCGAATTACTGAAGAACGCTGGGAAGATTTGGACCTCTCGATCCCTATAGGTCCTGAAGAAACAGAACTACAACATGCCGTACACACATGGATTGCGTGGCCAAAGCGCGACATAAGATTGGTGCAAGCAGCCACAGATTCCGCTCGGTGCTCAAGGCAAAGATCACCAACGCCAGCTGATGATAGGAATCCTAGTGTTGGCCCACCTTCTCCACCGCCTGCACGGGACCCCAGCATGGATCCGCCATCACCAGCCGCACAAAGCGAGCCAATTTCGGCATCATCACCAGCCGCACAACAGAATCAGAGTCAGCGACAGAAGGCATACATGGTACCTTCGGTCCCGCCATCTCATAAGCAGCAAAGAAAGAAGAAAGTGAAGGCTCCAGAAGAGAAAGAGGCAGAAGAATCGTTTGAAACCTTCTTGCTGAAGCGCAAGCTACTGAGGGAGGCTGCGAACAAGAAGACAGAAATAGATCCGGTTGCGAAGCCACACTTCATTAATCACTTCATTAAAGATCCCACCAAGGAGAAAGAAAGGGAGTCGGATTATGATCGGCAGATCAGAAAGTGCTACAACAACCCCAAGAATCGACGGATCAATGCAAAGACCGTTCCCCAGCTCGGAGAGCAGTCCAAACAATCGATCCCTCCATTGATAGTGCCGCGTGAAGAATGTCCTGATGAATCAAGAGATCCGATGACCATGGCTGGGATGATATTGCAAACTGATCTAACAAGGGCTCAATTGCTTGGGGAGGCCCTACAGAATGCCCGCGGCAGGAAAAAGTTTGTACTTGGTGAACCTTTGATATGGCCAGAGTTGCTACCATTCCTACCAACGAGAATGGCCGAGTTACACAAATGGTATGCTGTGCAATCTAAAGCTAATGAATTAGAGATGTTCCCAGCCCGGATTAAAGATGAGCATTTCTGGCGGGGGGCAGGTGAAGTATATATCGAGTTTGAAGCACTTTACGATTTATACCATCAAGATGCCCTTGACAAGTCCCTCGTGAGTGTATGGTGCATGTGAGTATTGTCTCTCGTTTCATTATTTTTAGCCTTGTGTGTTGACTGATCCCCGTTTTTCTTGTGTCCCGTAGGTCAAAAATTCAAATTTGCCGAAAAAAGAACTTCCATAACGTCGGGTTCTTCGACCCCGATATTATACACGAGAAAACGGTAGAGCAAAACCCTGAAGAAATAGTCAATATTATATACAGAGGGTTGCGTAAGAATAGCATGTGTCCCTTCATTCTCTTGCCATACAACCATCAGTGAGTCGTTCTTTGTTAGCCTCTTTTTTTCAATCCCTTCGTATTAATAATACTATTTAATAACTATTTTAATCAACATTAATTGGTTATGCGTATGTATATGCACAGCTTTCATTGGATATTGCTTTGTATTCGGATTGACGAGCACAAGGTCTTGGTGTACGACTCGTTAAGGCAAGATAAATCAAAGTACCAAGATCTCATCGAGGTGGTAAATACTGCATGGCGTCGCTACCTCCGCAAACACATAGGCTTGCCCATAGGTGAAATCGAGCCTCTTTGTTGGGTGACTGATTTTCCAGTATGAATATACTCTCGCTACTAATATCATTCGCAATAAACATCAGAAAAATTCTATATCTTAACCCACATTTGTCCATAGTGTTGGAGACAGGGACAAGGAAACAACTTATGTGGATACTACGTATGCGAGTGGATCAACACTTTTGCAAGTGAAAAAGGGCAAATGACAGTGGAGGCATTCAATGTACGTGAGCACAATCATATCTGCTCATCATTTTAATTCATTATCTTTTATTCTCATGTTTTTTTTGAAAAATATGACAGCGTTGGCGGATGAAAGAAGAACTCATTGAAATAGCTCGGATTAGGGCAATTCAAGAAGCTATATGCGGATTCCTGCTCGATGAAGTCATAAATCCTAAGGGCGAATTTTATGGCGATGTCCGTACAAGCGTCGCCGAAAAAGATCCGACGACGGGGAAGCTGATAAATTACTATAGTTGATGTTCTTAATAATTTGTAATATCTCAAGTACTTTTAAACTCTTAAGTGTTCCATACATGATGAATATATATATATAATATTAGTGTAATATATTGTCCTAATATTACTGTACAATGCAAAAAGTACGATTATGTAGTCGCATACGGTAGAAATACGCATAGCCATACGTATAAAAATGAAAAACAAAAGATAAATAAGAAAAAAGATTTAGTGCCGGCCAGTTATACCAGCCGGCACTAACCTTGCTGCCAGGAGCCGGGCCGGGTCGGGCACGTTAGTGCCGGCTGGAATAACGGACCGGCACTAACACGCGCCATTTAGTGCCGGTCAATATAGCCGACACTAACGACTGTCACGTTAGTGCTGGCCATTTAGTGCCGGTCACAGGGACCGGCACTGATGTGCCTTTCTCCGGCAGTGTATAAGCTCCAAACCACGAGGATGTTTTAGCAGCCCAGTACCAAAAAGGATTTTTGGTAAAGCTGGTTCGCACGAGACTGTCTATTCAAGTCATAGTCCATTGATTAGTTGTGGATGAGTGTAGCCTTTGCTCAAGATGGGTGTTCAACTTCACATTCTCTATCGAAATACTGGTATATCAAAACAGCAGTGGAAAGAGAGCATTTTTCGTGTGTCTTGGTGGGAATTGTTGGAATATTTGGGCTAGACCCATTTATTTAATAATGAATTGAGAATTAAAAGATCCACGAGTTCATGCTAGAGAGTTATGATATTTGAGTAATGGTTTTTCTATTATAGAGTAACAGCTATTAAATGATGTGGATTGGGGGGAATAATGGTGCAAATTGATGACTTGCAAATTGATGACTATTAGCGCAGCCTAGGACGTACACACCTACTCCCTCCGTATAGCTTTTACATAAAGTCCTGGCGAACGAAGTGCTTTTGGCAAAGGATATGTAGTTCTCTTCCACCCGTTGTTTTTTACTTTTTTGCCCTTCCACAACGGCATGAAATGCTTCGTGGTTCGGGACGAGTTAATGAAACGCTCGCACGCCGCGCCGCTTTAATCGACCTCCACCTTCCAAGCTCACACGCCACGCCTCTTTAATCGATCTCCACCTTCCTAGCTAGCTTGCCTTCTTGCTCAACTCGCCTTCCACTCCCGCCGCTCCCAACCATGGAGCTCGCCACGCCGGACTCGCAGCAGCCGGAGGAGGTCGTCATGCCGGAGTTCCAGGAGCTCGTCGCGCTGGATTCGCAGGAGCTGGAGGAGGTCGTCACGCCGGAGTTGCAGGAGCTCACACCGAACTCAGAGATGGAGGTGGTGCATGACTTGCAGATGGCACCGGACTCCATCACGCCGGAGTTGCCGGAGCTCGCGGCAGACTCGAAGATGATGGTGCCGGATTCCTTGCTGCCGGGCTCTTTTTTATGTGCTCGCTGTCATCTCATCCATGAGGACAGCCAAGCATGTAATCATGCGCACTCACGGAGATGGCCATGCTCTCGCTGCGGTCTCGTCCACGCGGAATACAGACTCGGCGCCATGATTTACGGCCTCGACGAGTTCGATTGTGAGCTTCTCATTCCCGACCTCGACAATATCGTGATGCATGGCAATACTCTCATGTTACCTACACACATGCTCAAGATGCTCGACGAGAAGCGCGAGCGTGAGCTAGCTGCCGGGAAGAACCACGCCAAAGCACCGGTAAGATAAATAGCTTTAGTTCTAATTGTTACAACCATGCTCGTCTACTGATTAAGCTAACCAGTATAATTCTAATTGTTTGCTGCAGCAAGAGTAGCCTCGGCTTCATCTAGCAAAGATGGATCACAAGGGATAGAAGTTGGCAGCCGATCTTCTCTTTCTAATGTTTCTTTTTGCATGTGAGGAATTTTGAACTTGTTGCATCCTTTCACCTTCATAGCTTCCATCAAAACACTTTGTAATGTTAGAAATATTCGGTTTGCTTTGTGTACCGAATACTCCATGAATGCCTACAAAATAAGTGTGCAACAAATGAATCAATGAGCAAATTTGTTGTTCAAGAAAAAATGAAACAATAAAACACATGTGAATAATTTAATCAAATTACCTCTTGCACTGCTGGAACTAAAGCTTGTATTGTTCTTACATTATTCTTGTATTGAATTGCCTAAATAGCTCAAAAAAAACCAAGTCAAGGATGTTGAAATCTGGAGAATTAGGTGGTTGACAAATTAGGCAAGTATCGAATCTTTCATGCTTAGCAACCTCACAAAAAACTGGATCATCAAATTTCAAACGGGAAGGTGCATTATCTTGTTGAATGAATATTACTTTGCCCACATATTCTCTTGGCCATTTGGCTCGAATGGCAGGCAACACTTTGTTGATCTTGAAATCTCTAATCACGTCTATTGTGATCGAAGTTATGGGCTTCATAACCTGTCTCCACAGACACGGCCGGTTCTTTGATTACCTCTAATAGCCGGTTCATAAGTAACAAGTGGAAAACAACCAATCCGACCATCAAAAATACAATTCCCATCTCTAAACCTTAGCCGAGCATAAACACACAAGAACATGAGTCTAGAAATGTAATTCTTGTTCTTACAAGTCCGATGGGGATCATCTTCTTCGGGTAGTAAATAATATTTTTCAGATTTTTGAGAGAGGTAGAACCATTTTTCATCGATGAACACAAAGTCAAACAAATCCTTAAACATTGGATCAGCAAGCAAATCCCTCTTAATTATGTCAACACACCACTTTAATCTATAAGTTCTTGTTAGCTTCAGTGAGGTATGGTTTGATGCTACTAGAGTGGCGCCTAAGCAAACTTTTTTTAAATACTTTTGAATCTTCCACTCGCTCATATTAAGTTTGGTACACACATCCTCTATAATCATTCTTTCCTTTAGAGAAATATTGCGCAATGCTTCCAAATCAACAGGGATTAACTTACGGCCAACTCTACACTTCTTTAGACTACAAACTATAACTGGAACAGAGTTTGCAAGTTGCATTTTACCTCGCTTCCATCAACGCTAAACTGCCCGTACGTGAACGTCAAATTGATCAGCAACAATTTTAGTATCCTTCTTTGCCTAGTCTCTCATTCTTGCTTCTAGCCAACAAAGCTTGATAAACTTATTTTCGGAGCTCTTCGGACATTTGTTTGCCTTTGGTCACGTTCTTCAAATTGTTCTTCAACGGGAGCCTCCACAGCATATTCTACTTGAAAAAAAAACAAACATACTCAATCCAACAATATAAGATGTGTGAAGTACTAAAAGCAAGGAAGCACTCAACCTTACAAGCAAGATTTTGTACGAAATCAAAATCAACTCACTACCGGAAAAAAGATCTTTGCCGAGTGTCAAATATTTTGCCGAGTGTTTTTTTTCGGGCACTCGGCAAAGAGCTTCTTTGCCGAGTGCCGGTCTTTGCCGAGTGCCTTTTTTAAGACACTCGGCAAAGAAGCTCTTTGCCGAGTGCTTTTTTTTAGGCACTCGGCAAAGAAGCTCTTTGCCGAGTGCCTTGTTTAGACACTCGGCAAAGATAATTTTCAAATCATATTTTGAAGTAGTAAATTAATTCAAATAAAAATATTTTCAACTACAAAGTTGTATAACTCATCAAGATGCACAATTTTTATTTTGGACATTTCTTCATTTGACAAAATAAATGTACATTTGTTCACAATATATATCTCTCTCTCGTAGTTTATGAAACTATAAGAGAGATATATAAGATTTGTGAACAATATTAGAATTATCATGTCAGATGAAGAAATGATAAAACAACCAAAATAAACTTTGTAGATCTTGAGAAGTTATAAGATTTTACAGTTGGCAACATTTTAATTTGAAGTCATCTTATCAACAAAAACTACATCTGAATATAGAAAATTTAAAATTCGAATTTTGCAAATGACCTCGAATGGAAAAACCATCAAAATTAAAGTTATAGATCTCAAAAAGTTATGAAAGTTTGTAGTTGACAAATTTTTAATTTGAAATCATTGTGTCATATTAAAATACGTTTGAAGTTTTCAAATTTGAAATTCAAATTTTGTAAACGATCTCGGATGAAGAAACTACCAAAATAAAAGTTGTAGATCTTGAAAAGTTATACCACTTTGTAGTTAACAACTTTTTCATTTGAATTTATTTACTATCTCAAACAAACAATTTACACTCGGTCAATTATAATACGTGGAGAATAAAAACGTAATGTTGACACATGTGGTTCAATGGTGCAGTGGTAGAGGGAGTTGTTTGTGTGCAGGAGGTCGTGAGTTCGAATCATATCATCGACAAATTATCAAAAATTGCTAGCTGTGCATGCCTCCCCTAATAAAATTTATTTTTTCCTATTTCAGTTTTTGGATTTTTTTCGATTTACATTTTGCCGAGTGCTTCTCTTTGCCGAGTGTTTGCCGAGTGTTTTTTAGCACTCGGCAAAGCCTTTGCCGAGTGCCCGACAAAAGGCACTCGGCAAAGATGTCTTTACCGATGAAATCTTTACCGAGTGCTCTTTGCCGAGTGTTACACTCGGCAAAGGCTTTGCCGAGTGTAATCGGGGCTTTGCCGAGTATCTGGGACACTCGGCAAAGCCCCTGAATCCGATAGTGACTGCGCCAAACTCGTCTAGTGGCAAGTTCAAATCAAATCATATCAAAAGGAACAATGGAGTATAAATACGACCGAACATTAGTAATGGCACAACAAATAGGAAAGAAATAGCTCGTTACCGTTGCCATTTTCCACCGGCAAAATATCTTCGTCGAGCTCGTCGTTCACGGCAAATCGTCGACGTCGAGCTCATCAGCATCCTCCACCGGCAAATCGTCGTCGTCAAGCTCGTCGGCATCCTCCACCTGCTGAAAGTCATCGTCGAGCTCATCGGCATCCTCCACCTACTGGCTGTCTTCATCTTCAACCGGAAGCTCATTTAGATCAAATGGAATGGCTATGTGTGTGTGAGTGTGTGACGCTGGCTGTTCGTAGTTTGCACCGGTAGTAGAAGCTGCACGGGGGACTTTAAATAGGAACCCAAGCGTTACACGTCTAGCAAAAAAGAAACGCGGCCAGCTTGTGCGCATGGCAAAAAAAAAACGCGGCCAGCATGCGCGCCTAGCAAAATTTCGCGGCCAGCCTACGCGCGAGCCAAAAAAGGAGCGGCTCACTACCGCGAGGAGACCTCCAGTCTCGGCTGCCTTGGGAGATGCTGCAACAACAATCGCGCCGAATTTTTTTCATATCCATGATACACCCGCAGCCCTATTTAATAAGGGCAAATAGGAAAAACTACACCCTAATTAATCACTCCTTGGTATGCACGATTATGTCCTACATGTCATGTAAAAGCTATACGGTGGGAGTATATAAGAAGGGAGCCACTCTTATTTAAAACTCCCACACAATTAAACTATTCCTACTAAGGAGATCTCTCACTTCTCCTTTTGTTCTTCTGTTGCTACTGCATATTCATTCTTAACGTAACTCTCTGCACGCACAAAAGCTTGCGTGAGCAGGCCTCCAGAACTTCTCATCTACGTGATCCTGCTCGGGATAGACAGGCAATAAGGTTTTTGGGGAGTGTACGAATACGCGACTGCTCACTGTACGACTGCTTCGAGCTTCAACACGTGTACGACTACTTTGTGCTCCAACCCAACTAGTACGACTACTTCCTTCTACAACTCGACTTGTTCGACTATTTCGGCTACAACATGATTGTACGACTACTTCAACTACTTTCTCTGCTACATCAAGAAGACCGTTCGTAGGACTGCACTGTATATATCTTCTTGCAATAACTAAGTTCGACTACTTCAAGTAAGACCAACCGAGTAGTAGCATCTAATACCTCCAGCAAAAAACCCGCTTCATGGTACTATTCGAACCTTCCCTGGTTCATATATTATCTTATATTCTTATTTAATAGAGGACTAAATTTGAACACGTGCACATATAATATGGTCACACTGAAATTTATCATAATTAAAATATTAATTCTTGAAATTAAGATATACCGTAAGACGCTTATATTTTTAACGTACTAGCCTAGCACTCGTGAAATGTGATCAGAATGTAAGCACCGCCGGACTAGCTGCCAGGACCGCTATCGAGGATGGACACCGGCCCTCGGTGTCCACGTGTGTCTCGCCGCGCTCGCGCTGCTGGTTCGACGGAGCCACGCAGCTGCAATACAAAAAGCGCCATGGAAAGCCTCTGCCAGCACGACCTGTGGACACACGTTGCATGTGCCACTGCGGCCACGCAAGTCACAGTGAATGATCCACCGATCGATAGATCTGCCTATCCACACGGCTACACGGCAACGCCCGTGACTGGCTGCGCTTCGGATCCCGACACCTTTGGATGCACACTCCGTTTATCACCAATAGAAGATGAGGAAAAGTACACCAGATTTCAACGTAGCTATATATATGGAGTATTAAGTTCATTCATTCGGACCCGTGTACCGATCGAGTTCATGCAATAATGGCACGTATACAGATGGAACGACGCAAAAAGAATCAACGGCAGCAACACGAGCGACCGAACAACAATCGGTGCCTTTCCACACCTCTCTCAACTTGATGACGCCACCACCCATTTATTGTTTGCTACACATCTTCTTCCCCGGCATACTGTGAATCAGCATGCATGCATCACTGAATGATGAATCGCTACTAGCGCTCACAAGCCGGTGTCGAAGGGGATGGACGTGCCGGCGAGCCAGACGTCGCCGTCGATGAAGGACCCGACGGTGAATGCGCTGGCCTCCGCCGCGCTGGTGATCACGCGGTACCCCTTCCACTTGACCCTGCCCGAGGTGCCGGCGCCGGCGCCCGTGTTCTTGTACTCGCCGTAGTAGAGCGTGTCCAGCGCGAAGTCGCCGTTCCACTCCAGCCACCCGGCCGGGTCGATCAGGGAGTCCAGCTCCGACTGCATGAACACCGTGCGGGAGTACTGCTTCCACGGCCGGCCCAGGTACGTCCGCGTCGCCGCCTCCCGGCCGACGAGGTCGGCCGCCGCCGCCACCTTGCAGCGCTGCACGGAGATGCCCGTGTTCTGGTTGGGGTCCTCGCGGCCCTGCGCCGTGAAGATGTTGCTCTGGTTCGGGAGCGGCTTGCGGGCGTAGAGGTTGCAGCTCTGGAGCACGACGGCGGCGTTGCCGAAGATGAAGTCGATGGTGCCGTAGACGTCGCAGTCGCGGAAGAACTGGCGGAGGGAGTGCACGTACAGGGTGTCCTGGTACCCAATGAAGCTGCAGCGGTAGAAGGCCGAGAGGTCGGCGCCCACGCGGAGCGCCACCGCCTGGTGCTTCGACGGGCCCGCAAAGTTCTCGATCGTCAGGTCGCGGCCCAAGAAGTTCTTGCCCACCACAGCTGCATGCGGCCCAGGAAACAGGTCGTCAGTCCAAATATTTGCTGTTGTTGTGCAATTGTTTTCAGGCAGGAGGGGAAGAAGACCGGGCGCAATTCAAAGTTTTCTTCGACCTGGCCCATCAAACAATCTAGCCCAGTGTGCATAACACTGGACACCCTGGCATATTTCCTTGCTTTGCGCTATTCCATCTCAAAAGCAAATACCCAAAATGGACAGTGCCAAAATACAAAAATAAAAAACTACTTCCACCAGTTGTAACTTGTAAGAACAAGAGAATTCTAGATGCTTCAAATCAAGGGCACGAAAGAGACCAAGATGTGGTGCATCACGGTGCTACATTATGCGTGTCACTGGGAACCAATGAGCTAGGGCGCTTTCGGGGGCTCGTGGCTGCAGCCGTAGTATCTCCCTGTCCTACTTGGCAGTTAGCAGTTTGCACTGTCTAGTTGGAGTAGCTGCTATACTGGCAAGCGAAATTAAACGATGGAATATCACGCAAGTTTTTCAGTCGCATTCAGCAATGGGCAGCAGGCCAGCAGCCAGCAGAGCGACGAGGACGCCGCCGCATGCATGGAGAGCTGCGCCCACATGCAGGCAGGCCGGACGCGAGGATGCGGACGCGCACGAGGCAGGCGCGCGTGGTGGGCGGCCGCGACCGCGCTAGGTCCACGGCGGAGGAAGGCACGTCAGCAAGCTAGAAAGAAAAGGACCCCGTGCCCTAGTCCTAGTCGGACGCCACGCTGCAATCCCTGTGGTGCCAGTGACACGACAAGCGAGCAGCACCGACTTCAATTAACAACTTTATCTGTAATACGAACGGGACGAACTGATTTTGTAAAAAAGAAAGCAGCAGCAGCAGCTTTGTTAGGGAAAACTAGCAGCTTGTCTACTGCATGCATGCATGCGTGCACCTACGCTTGGAACAGTACGTTGCAGTGGCGGTGCGCCACGTGCTATATATGTCGTATATATGTTACTTCTCTGTGCTCTCGTGATCACGGATTCACACCTCCAAAAAAAAAAATACTCCGTGGCAAAACACATTCACATTCTGGGTTTTATTTTGCAAGGAATAATAAAAGAAGAGTCACGGGTGCCGATCCTCTTGTCTGCAAGCTAGCAGCCCATATGTCTGCCGAGTTAATGTAGTACTCCACCATAACAGTAGTCCTCAAGGCCCCCCATATGGGCTGCCAAGTTCTAACCTGCAGGAGTAGTATTGTTTACCTGCAGATGTTCGGGTCCCCAGGTCGTGCCTATAGACCGCTAGTAGTAAAATCTTGTAAACTACCGTAGCACTCGGACCGTGTACGTACGAGTGCGCATGTGATGCCGTGAGATCGACGACGGTGAGACTATTTGGTTGGTGACTGCATCGCTACTGGCAGCGATGACCGGGCAAGGCGTCCACGGTGGTGGTGCCGGCCGGGCCGGAAGGAGAGGAATGATTGGACTTTGGACAGCTCGATCTCTCTGTCCTTCTTGCAGCGGGGTATGGGGCCGGCCGGCTCATGTCCCATGTCTCATGTCCATGTATCGATCCGCCTACCATCCGGTTAACCGCTATCCACCACGCACGCCCTCCTACAGGCTACAGGGTTTGGAGGTCCCCTAGGGCACAGTACGTGCTGGTAGCCCACTGCCATGGCGGTACCTCGCACCACCTTCGTTTAATTTCTCGATAAGACTTGCGTTGGCACTACCGTACCAGCTGACTGATTCGGAGACAAGCACATACTACGCGCGCGCCCAGCCTAGCCTAGCGGCGGCTGCATGCTTCCAACGATGACGGTTTTGATCTGATCTCCCTTGATTCGATCTACTAGTTAGTAGCCAGGTCAAGATCATCAACCCGTGCGCACGCGGCGCCGGTGCGTCCACTCCACGCGTGCAACATGTATTATAGTTACTGACCTGACCTGTTCTAATAGTAACCTGACTGCATGTGTTTTACCAGAGAGAGTTCAGCACTGCCCGCTGGGCACTACCAGCTCTCATCCGGAGCTCTAGACTCGAGTATGCACCGACCCATCTAATACTCTAACGCCGGGAAACATGGCATGACTTATTGCTCTTTATTTGGCCCAGCGCATGCACTTCACTGGCGGTCTTTATTCCGGGGGTCAGATCGCCAGGCAGGCAGGCCAGCACGCGACGCTCGCACCACCGACACCGATCGGGCGGAGGCGCGAGGCGGCAGCACCCCGGATCACGGACGATTGGTCCGATCCGCAGCGCCCACACCTGTGACTGCGATGTGTATCCACCGACCCGAGGGAGCCAGACCATTCTCCGGCCGCGGCAGACCGACATGCCCAGCGCTCGCCGCTCATCTGGATCGCATCGCGCGCACGCCGCGCGCATGGAGGAGATCCCGTGAGCGCAGCGCTCTCTTCCTCCTTTGTTGTGCACGCCGCCCATGCGCATGCACGCACGTCGCACGGGCGCACAGCCGGCAAGCGAGTCTAGGACGCGCGTTGCAGGTGCCGTGCTGATTGACACTTCTGATTAAGAGAGTATTAACAAACTGCAAAACAATTAAGCAGCAGCCTGATCGGCCAGTGTATTTTAAGTCGAGTTGGAGAGCATCAGCAGTTCTGCACAAAAGGCAGCCTCAGGTAGCCAGCCACTAGCCCGCTCTGCTACTGGATCTTATGGTGGGTGCCTGCTGGCAGAGTTGAGCTTCAAGACAACCCGGGGAACTAATACCGTGCCGACGGAGACGTACCCGTCCTACGTGCTACATGCATGACTGCTCCCATCTTTCAGTGGTAAATTTGGGTACGCCGGGATTAGCCTAGAACCAAGAGGCGGCCTTTGGTCCACTCAAAGATGTGCACAGACCACAGGAGGACCACGCGTTCCTGGGCAAGTTGGTGCGAGTAAATTCCCGGCTACAGGAACCGAGCATTTCAGCCTCTGCCGGCTGCAGCTGATCTGGTCGGATAGCAATGGCAGCAGTAGAATCCACGGATTTCTTCTCGATCTAAAAGCACTGTTTGCAGCCCGCACGCGTCAATCTGTACCACTACCACCTACGGAGTAGTAAAGTAACCACTACTCGTGTTGTGTTGCTATCAGATTTCGACTTGATTTATTTCAAGCTCAAGGTGCTGCTAGCTACTAGCTAGCTACACTACTACATCGTGATGAACTGAAGCTACAGCGCTGCTTGTCAATTCGAACTGTTTGTTTGCTAATTACTTCGCAGTGATGAACTGCTGCTTTGAGCCACCGGTTAATTTGGCGTCGTCAGGTACTGGATGAATGCACGAAGCAAGCAATGTGGGGATCGGAGCAGCATTCACAAACCAGAATGTAATAATAATCAAGCCTGCGGGTGTATTACTCACCGACTGTGGCGGAGCGGAAGGTGGTGGAGCCGTCGATGACGTTGCGGCTGGCCTTGATGACCGTCTTCCCGATGCCGTCGCCGACGAACATCAGGTTCACGTGCTTCTTCCCGACCTCCACGTTCTCCATGTACGCGCCGGCCTTGATGTAGATCACGTACCGCCGCTTCGAGTTCGTCGGCGCCGCCGCCACGGCCGCCGACACCGTCGTGTAGTCCCCGCTCCCGTCCTGGGCCACCACGGCGTCCGCCTTGATGCCCGACGCCGGGGCCTGCAGCAGCCGCCGGTCCCCGGGCCGCACCCACCGCGGGAACCCCCTCACCATCTGCCCGTACCCCGTGAACGGCTGCCGTGGCGCCGCCGGCGACGCGCCGGGCAGCTTCTTCGCCATGGCCAGCGAGTTGCTCACCATGCGGGAGACGTGGTGGAGCGTCGGCTCGATGTAGCGCCGCACGCGCCCGCCGTTCTGGTACGCGAACCCGTCCAGGCAGGTGTACTGGTTCGTGATGGCCGCCGAGAGCACCGTCATCACGTGGTCCAACGTCACGCGCCGGGCGCCCACCGCCGACGCCGAGCCGTTGGTGGCGGATGGGGACTCCAGGTCCGCCACCGTGGCCTGGAGGTCGTCCATGGTGGTGGACAGGAGCTCCAGGCAGTCGCTGATGGCAAGGCGGTCGCGCGCGCTCAGGGACCTCTCCCGGAGGTACGACGAGCAGTTGGAGGCGGTGGCCGTCACCACGTCCTCGGTGCGGTTCACGGCGGCGCAGATGACGTCCGGGAGGGGCTTCTTGTGCAGGTCCGGGATGTTGGACAGCGTGGACAGGCAGACGTCAGGGTAGAGCGTGCCGTCGCAGTGAGCGGCCGCGGCGGCCTCCGCGGAGGGGTAGAAGGGGACACTTGTGCCGGCGGCGTCGGAGGAGGCGGCGGCGCCGGTGGCGGCCGCGAATGCGACAACGAGGAGGACAAGGAGAGGCCCGGGTCTCTTGGGTAAGGGCCGCATTGTGCCCCTGTCTGTCTGTGGTAGCTACCTCTCGCTTGTGCGGTGTTGCTGCTGAGAGCTGGAGACTGAGTGATGGATTTGGGGTTTCCAAGAGGGGTTTATTGGTCGTTGCTATATATAGAAGAAGTGCGGTAGAAAGTGTTGGTCTTGGCGCTGAGATCCGTAGCAGTCGCCTAAAATGTTACTTTAGTGATCGACTCAAACACAAGAACTTCACATAGGTAATAGACTTCTAGTGGAGAAATATATGGTCCCTACAGGATTCTATTGAGATTTTACATTTTTCTGTGGGAACGTTAGAAATGAGCCTTTATTTGAGCCAACTATTGAGAAGATGTGTGTTTTCCTTGAATACTAGACGTGTTGAGTTACGATCTAGTATTAATCTCTACTGGTCGTAGTAGATTCTTATATGTACTAGTTCGATATTTTGGACGCGCAAAATGAAAATTTATAGGTGAATCTCTAAAATTGAATCATTTTAGGCAATCATCTGATGTTGACAGTTTGATATCTTTTCTTCATTCTTAGCTTGCCTAGCTCCTTTAATTTTCTTCTCCTCTAGTACAACCATGTACCAATCGGTGATATCTCAACACACCCCCCCTTCCCCGCCAACCTCCTAGCAGTCGGTACAGCCACCTCACATTGTCGTGCTAGCTTTGCGACCGGTGCTTCTCCTGTAGTGGCACCACACGGCGATTGTATTGCTTGCTCGTGCTCATGGCTTGTGGCATCCGACTACATCGCGCCCCGCACTCATGGCTTTCTGGTATTCGCAGGAATACCTAACTTATTTTGCAGAAATACAGGTATATATAAAGTGTATACATATGTATAGTTTATGTTGGATCAAATTCTATGTTTCTAGGTCTATGAGAAGACTATCTAGCCCATCACCTCTGTCTCACTGTCTCTTTATCTCTCAAGTATCACGTCTTCTGTTTCATTTGTCAAATTCAAAGCTTGAGCCAGGCTGGTAGACCGTAGACGACGTGGCGCCATGGCAACGGCCAAGAGGATTAGAAAAGCTACAGTATATCAGTAAAGGAGCAAGATAGGTGCAGTAGTTCCCAACAGTATGAGATGACAGAAGACTCATGCGCCAGGCATGGGTGGAGCCAGGGGATATTCCTGGTATTCCCAGAAATACCCAACTTATTTTGCAGAAATACCGGTATATATAAAGTATATACATATGTATAGTTTATGTTGGATCAAATTCTATCGTTTCTAAGTCTATGAGGAGACTATCTAGCCCATCACCTCAATCTCACCGTCTCTTTATCTCTCAAGTCTCGCACATCGTATTTTATTAGCCTCTGTCTGTTTTATTTCTCAAACCCAAAGCTTGAGCCAGGCTGGTAGACCTTAGACTGCGTGACACCGTAGCAACGGCCAAGAGGATTAGAAAGAGCTATAGTATATCAGCAAAGGAGCAAGCTAGGTGCAATAGTTCACAACAGTATGAGATGACAGATGACTCATGCGCTAGGGCCAACTTATAGGAGGATTAGGACGTAAAAGATTCTATGTTGTAATTTTCTCTAAATTTGTAGCGTAATTGAATAGTTTTCTCTAAATTAGCGGTCATGTCTATAGCATGAATCATTTAGTTTTCACACTCAAATTTGCATTGTTGTATCCACTTTTGCCTTTACACCTTTACGTTGGGAATATCCAACTTTAAAATTCTGGCTCCGCCACTGCCACCGCCGCTAGACCTTCATACCTTCCCTCTAAACCACAGCAGCTAAGTGAAAATATCTGCAGTTATCTAATGGTTAGAGAACATGAATAGCATTCAATAAATTTAGAATGAAATACTCATGGGTAGAATTTAAGGTACGGTGCTGGTTCTAAAAAGAATCCTCCTGACGGCAAAGCCGGAGCGGGGGGGGGGGGGGTTCTGGAGGGCCTGCTCAGCTACCTACATTCGTCGCATTTTGAGCGCCTGGAATGGAGCAGTACGGTGTGAAAAATCGGTCCCCGGGCGGCACGCCTGAGCCACTGGCACCGTATACAATCGATCATCCGTGTACGCGACGAGGCGACCAGAGACGATACACGTACGTACGCCTGCAGTAGTTCCGCTGCAGATCTGGTAGCTAGCGCGCCATTAATTGATTTCGGTGACGCAGGTAATAATAATTAAGCCAGCCGCCATGCAATGCATGTATATATCAGTCGTCTGTCGGTCGATACCTGTTGCTGTCCGGGCGGGGATCAGATCGCCATGCATAGCCGCGAGACAGAGGTCTCACCGGACCTGACTAGATCGCGGGGTCGGGATGGTTTGATTCCTGCGCGCGGCGCCAGCTGAAATCGCGCGCTCTCTAGCGGTAGCGAGTCTCCCCTCCGCATCCCGCTGTCTCCGCTGTTCACGAGTAACTCCGCGGTCGCGCGCCGCGCGCCAAGCCGGTCGTCGCGGATCGCATCATCCATCTTTGATCCATCTCCGTGCGCGGCGCATGCGCTCGGCAGCGCTGATGCGTCCGTACACGTTCGTGATGATGACGGCGGCAGACGTAACCGAGTTGATGACCGAGGTTGGGCGATGCACGATCCGGCCAGTTCCTGCGAGGCAGCCCAGGATAGATCTCCAAGTTCTCAACTCACTTCTCAACCAGTGAAGGAAGGGTGGTATAGATGGCCAAATGAGCCGGACCCGCTAGGAGCCCATCCATCACCCTCTTTCTCTCTCCCTCTCCCTTCTCTCTCTCCCCTTCCCCTCTCTTGGTCTCTCCCTGCCGCCCCTTCCCTTCCCCTGCCGATGGAGGAGAAGCGGCGGAGGCTGGCGGCCGGCGAGCGGCGGTGGAATACAGCTGACGCGCAAGCGGGGGATGGCCGGTGCGCGAGGCGGGGAGGGGGAGGATCGGGGTGCGCGGCGGAGGACGGCGGCCGGCGCGCTTGCAGTGGGTGATGGCTGAGGTACACTCAGGGCGGAGGTCGGCGGCCGGCGGACAAGCAGCGGGGACGAACCATGTGCACGCAGTGAAGGTCGGCGGCTGCCGCGCGAGCAGCAAGGACGGCGGCGTGAGCGCCAGCGGGGAGGGCTGGCGTGGGCGTGGCGGAGGCCGGCGGTCGGCTCTGTCAGACCCGGGGTCACGGGACTACGCACATGACATACATATTCTATGATAAGAGATGGGACATAGGCCACACCCTACACCAATTATAACTACTCGTACAGGAGTAGGACTAGTCGTAACAGAAGGAAACTATCCGAGCAGTACTCGGGTAGGACTCCTAAGCTAGTATCGAACTGGAATTTTCATGTAACGCTGTCCACCAGACTATATAAGGGCGGGCAGAGATCCCTTCCAAATCAAGACACAACAATACACATTTAAGGCAATACAAACCACCACACACGACGTAGGGTATTACGCATACTGCAGCCTGAACCTATCTAAAGTTTCGTGTTCTTTGCACTTTCGAGTTCCTGATCTCGGCGCCCACCTACAATCTACCATCTTGGGGGTATCCCTCAGTGGGCTTGGAGGTTAAACACCTACAACTGACGCGCCAGGTAGCGGTGGTCATCGAGCATCCACCGGAGAACTCGATGATATTTTTCAACTTCACCAGCGCTGTGCTCGATGAGGGCATAACTTTCATCTTCGGCTCGTGGGTCTGCGTCGCTGATGGCGCAGACAGCTTTCATCGGCACCTCATCGATGACATGAAGCTGGAGACATCCGTGGCAAGCCAACGCAGCGGTCTCGATGAGTTCATCGACAACCTCGACGAGACGCTGCTCCCTGATCTCGCTAGGGAGATCGAGGACGAGTCTGGTTTCAACGCAACTTTAACTCGTGCTGCACCAAGGCTCCTCGGATCGGATCTGATTCGGTTTGAGGATCTAGGTACTCGATTACCTTTCGGGTTACGCAACACAGCCACTGTTTACCAGAAGATCTGATCGGAGACGACTGCTCCGACTACTACACGGAAGCTACCAGCAAGGATCATGCTACAACTACTTCGACTTCGTGAGGACGGTCGGTGAGCCACCAACGACTACGTCGACTACTCATCTGGACTACAAAACTAGTCGGGAGCGGGTCTCACACTATTAATAACTAGTCGGAATCATCTCCGACTAGTCGGGGTTTATCAACAAACCGTCGTGGCTCCATCAACGAGTGCTACGGCTTCATCGACAAATCGCCCATGAATCAAGCTCAGTTATATTTTAATATTTTTTGTATCTCTGGATATTAACCATGTGCCTCCGTGGCCACACCATAAGTGCGTTCCCAACTACTTATGCAGCTCCGGGCTTGTAGTTGGGACACCTAACCGGTGTATGATATGCGCTCCACGAGTGTTTTCATTTTTTCGTGCAGCGCCGACTACTCTAGTTTTCTCTTAACGATCGCTAAATACACGGGTAGCACACGCTTTAATCCGTGAGATCTTGACTCTTTTGTATGCCTATGTTCCTACGCATGCATGCGGCCATGCTCACTGCGCTATGGGCTACGACTATTAGGGATCAGGTGCTTAAACGTAATAGGCTACCTACCCGGAAAAATTCTGTGACCTAGCAAGAGCAAGACGCAAAAATTTTACATGCATTTTATAATGCTGGGATTCGTTCCGACTAGATATTATGTATATCAGTTAAAACATATTTTTATATTTACCTTGCGGAGGATCAGACCTGGATCAATGCCGCTGGGTGAGGTATGCTCCCGAGAGCTATCTTACTTGGCCATCACTTCGTCAACACAGACCACTCGGCATGCTAGCGGCTACTCGGCCAACCCCCAGGATCGGGGGCTGGCACCGCCGACCATGTGGCGTATCTCCTCTAACTCGGCCGGTACCTATGCTACTCCGCGTACCTTCGGTGGCTTATCTAGCTCCCATGCTCGGGGGTTGGACGCGACAAGGCACTCGGCATACCTTCGGCGGCTCGTCGAGCTCCCGTGCTCGGGGGTTGGGTGCAACAGGGCACTCAGTGTGCTTTCGGCGGCTCGTCTGGCTCCCATACTTAGGGCTGGGCGCAGGAAATAACTCGGCGTATCACTATGCGGAAACTGAAGAGATTTTCTTAGGATAAGATTTATTTTAAGCGGTAAGGGTTCCTTTGGGGAAGTTATTTGTTTAACCATTTTTCTAGGGATCTCGTTCTGAAAAAAGAGGTTTTCTAATTTCTGAACTAATTTGCCTATTTTAACCATCATGTCAAATTTTTAATTTTTTACACAATGCATGCCACGAGTCTTTGGATCCTTTTTCCAAATTTTGAGATTTGGATTCAAAGCTCGGGGACTGCAGGATACGTGTCATCGACGGTTTATTTTTAATTTTTTTGAAGATAAGAGCAGAAGATTCAAGACTAATTTGATCCTCAGCCTGATTCTTTGATTCAATCTAAGGTTCGGAGCCTACTCCATATGGAGTGCGAGTTTCATCGCATCCCATATAAAAGAGAACTTGACAATTAATCAGAGCATGAGCACCTCACATCCTCGATGCAGCCAAGAAAGTACTCGGAAGACACCTTCAAGATGGAGTTCGGGAGAACTCGAAGACTCTTTCTGAAGTACTCGGAAGTCTGCAGTACTCGACTACGAAGAGCTCAGGGGCTTGTCAAACCCGGGGCCACGAGACTACGCATATGGCGGACATATTCTAGAATAAGGGATGAGATATGACTGACACCCTACACCAATTGTAACTACTCGTACAGAAGTAGGACTAGGCGGAACAGAAGAAAACTACCCGAGTAGTACTCGGGTAAGACTGCTAAGCTAGTACTGGGCTAGGATTTCTATTTAATTCTGTCCTCCCAAACTATATAAGGGCGGGCAGTGACCCCCTCCAAATCAAGACACAACAACACACATCTAAGGCAATACAAACCACCACACAGGGTGTAGGGTATTACGCATACTGCGGTCCGAACCTATCTAAAGCTTCATATCCTTGCACCTTCGAGTTTCTGATCTCAGCAACACCCCACCTATAATCTACCATCTTGGGAGTATCCCTCAGTATCCTTGGAGGTTAAACACCGACAGGCTCCTGCATGGAGGTCGTGCTCGATGGGCCGTCAGGCTGCCATGCTCGATGGGTTAGATGGACCGACTCGGCACGATCAAGAAACCTTCGTGCCGTGCCTAGGCCGCCGGCTCAGCCCATGAACCGGTAGGGCACAACACGGTTAACTTAGCGTGCCTAACTGAGCCATGCCAAAACCGGGTACGTGCCGTGTTGGGCCGGGCCGCCCATTTGGCCATCTATAAAGGGTGGTACTAGGTCATCGGAGCGGAGGTTCACGTGCGAGCTGCCGAACAAACTCTGAAAATCGGCTCTAGCTTGGTCATCCTATAACTGAAAACCATTTCGCCCGAGGATGACAAGGCTGGTCCGTCAATGGCGCGACCTCGGTGAATCCGCGTGCGGTTATGTATAGATGGCCAAATGGGTCGCCCGGCCCAGCACGGCACGGGCACGTTAACGGGCCGTGCCGGGCCACCCGACGTGCCGCTCTAATAGCCCAGGCATGGCCTGAGGGTAGGAGAATCGTGCTGGGCTGAGCCAACAAGCACGACAGGCCGTGCTGGCCTGCGAGCCCGTGGGAGGCTGAGTGGGAGAGGCCGAGCGGCCGGCCAGAGGGGCAGCGGCCGGTGGGAGGGCGGCACACGGAGGCCGGAGAGGCGGCACGGGTAGGCCGAAGGAGCGGCGGCCGAAGCGAAGGGTGGAGCGGCAGTGTCCAGAGCGGAGGGCAGTCGCGGGGAGGCCGAAGCGGAGGGCAGGCGTGGGGAGGCCGGAGGGGCGGCGGCCGGAGCAGAGGGTAGGCGTGTGGAGGCCGCTGGTCATCATGATGAGAGATAGAGAGATCAAAGAGAGAGGGAGGCGGGTGGGCAGCTGCTTGCAGGAATCTGGATAGGGTGAGGGAGAGGGGTGAAAATTGGGGTTGAGGGGAGAATTGTGGGCTGTTAATGGGCCGCTATCGGACTTGTTCCTTAGTCAGGCCGTGCCTGGGCTAGCACTACGGGCTGGGGTGGTGGCCCATGCACAACCCGCTTGATCGTGCCGTGCCGGACCGGGCACTATGGCAATTGTGCCAGGCCGTGCCTGGGCCATGCTTTTACGGACCGTGCTTTGGGCCGCCCATTTAGCCGGACCCATCTAGCCATCTATACAGTTATGCGCCTTGCCTGCGTAACTCGTGAGAGACGGGCCACGCGGGGGCTGTTCCTAGTCGCATATACGACTAGGATGCGGAGCATCACATAAGGCCTGTGAGGCCCATCATGAGCTTGCCCCCGCCGCCGGCCACCATCCTTATCTCTGGCGGCTCCAGCCGCCGGATCCGCCACCTCCACCAAGCTCGGCTTTCTACGCCCCCGCTCTAGTCCTAGCCCACCGGTTGTCTAACCGGCCGCCGGCCGCTGGCGGCTCCCGCCGGCTCGCCGTGCCGCCCCCTTAACCTGCCACCACCGTCGGGCATCCTTCCCCTCTCCCTCCCTTTTCTAAGCCCGGAGGTCACAAGAAAACCCCGGCAACTCCCCTCCCCGAACTCTGGTGGCGAGCTCACGGAGAAGAAGAATATGAGATTCTGGACCCACTTGCAGCGACTGAGCGGGCCTTCTGCGACGCTTTGGTTCGCACCCGCACGTCTGATCCCTGGTATTAGCGGGCCACACGGCCACGCCTACGCTCGGCTCATTACCCTGCAGGGCACCAGCATCTTCATGCTGAGCGCGCGCGCCTGCCCGCCTAAGTGAGACGCCGAGCGCGCAGATACGCGCGTGCTGCCTAAGGGTGCGTTTGGTTGGGGAGCGAAGTAGAATGGAGCTGTTCCATCCTACTTTTGTAGTTTTTTGGTTGCCTAACTTGTGGAGCGGAGTGGCTCCCAACAATGAATATTCCCGTCAGATGCCGAACGAGCCCGCTCCAAAAAATCAGGCGGACGGAGCCACTCCGCTCTGGACTCACTCTTGCCTTGCTCTCCTGTCTCTGTGCACAGGTTCGTTCTCCCTCCCATGCTCCCATGGCACCAAGCCAACCCGCGCCGCCTCCTCCCTCCTCCTCCTCCCCTGGGCATGGCCGGCCTCCTCCGCCCCTACGCACGCGCAGCCATGGCCGGCCTCCTCGTCCCTGCGCGCAGCCTGGCCAACCCGTGCCACCATGGCCGGCCTCCTCCTCCCCTGCGCGCGCACGGCCATGGCCGGAGCAAGGAAGCCGTCACCGCCGGCTAGATCTGACCTGCCCCGCCTCCTCGTCCCCTACGTGCAGCCTGGCCGACCCGTGCCGCCATGGCTAGATCTGAGCTCCCATGTGCGCGCGCGGCCGGTCTCCTCCTCCCTGCGCCATGGCCGGCGTCCTCCTCCTCCCGTGCGCCCAGCCCGGCCTCCTCCTCCTCCCTACGCCATGGCCGGCGTCCTCCTCCTCCCCTGCGGCCAGCCCGGCCTCCTCCACCTCCCTGCGCCATGGCCTCCTTCTCCCTCATTCTTAAGTCTTTATTGATTAGCAACTAATTCATGTCTTTTATTTTGAATAGGGAAATCAGATTGGCAGAGCAAGAGGAAGAGTCAGGAACAACTGCAGCTAAGGTATACTTCTAACATGAACATACCTCTACATTAACAATGGATTATATTATCTTCATGTGTTGTGAATTGGTAATTTTTCTTTGTTGTCTAATAATATATAGATGGATGAGGACAATCAGCTTCTTGTCTTTATAGCTGCTGCTCATGTGTTGCTTTCGATGATGGCAATGGTTATTAAAAGTAGAAAAAGAAAATGCCACGGTCATACACCCGTTGGACAAATTAGATATGCTCCAATTGATGAGAGGGATAGGAGGAGGTTTGAGTACCTTAATGACAAAATTTGGAAGAATGATGTTACTTGTGTTAATATGCTTAGGCTTAATAGAGCATCGTTCTTTCACTTTTGTAAACTTTTTAGGGATAGAGGTTTATTAGAAGACACTACACACATGTGTGTTGAGCAGCAAGTTGCTATGTTTTTGCACACAATTGGCCACAATGTTAGGAATAGGGTAGTTGCCACTAATTTTGGTAGGTCCGGGGAAACCGTTAGTCGGTACTTCAATAAAGTGCTTCGTGCAATTGGAGAGCTACGCAACGACTTCATTAAGCCACCATCATCGGCGACACCATCTAAAATTCAAGGGAACCCACCATGGGATCCTTATTTTAAGGTAGTGTTTGGTTTGTTTGCACAAATTTTATTGATTATAGGTAGACTTTTGAGGTCTTACACATTCTCATTGTAATGCTAAAATAGGATTGTATTGGGGCTATTGATGGCACACATATTCGAGCGTCTGTTCCTAAGGAAATGGAGGCTGCATTTCGTGGTAGGAAGAGTTACACTACACAAAATGTAATGGCAGCCGTAGACTTTGATCTACGGTTCACATTTGTTATAGCTGGTTGGGAGGGAACAGCCCATGACGCCTCAATTTTACGAGATGCTTTAGAACGCCCAAATGGTCTTCGTGTCCCCGAAGGTAATAAAATTTGAGTAGCTCATTTATACTAACCCACTGTATATAATGACTAGTGTATCTCACATACATATCCTTATATGATAGGCAAGTTCTACCTAGTTGATGCCGGATATGGAGCCAAACCGGGTTTTCTGCCTCCTTATCGTGGTGTGAGGTTCCACTTGAATGAGTGGGGCAGCAACCCCGTACAAAATTAGAAGGAATTGTTCAACCTTAGGCACTCATCTCTCAGGGTTACAGTAGAGCGTGCATTTGGTTCTTTGAAGAGGCGATTCAAAATTCTTGATGATGCAATACCATTTTTTCCCTTCCCTACCCAAGTAGAAGCTGTTGTTGCTGCTTGCATTATCCATAATTGGGTCATAGAAGATGGCGGTGATGATTTGATTATATCTGAAAATGATAACCTCCCTAGTATTACCCATCAAACATCAACACATGGACAAGCAGTGGAACATGCCTTCATAGTTAATTTTAGGCAAGAACTTGCCAATGCCATGTGGGAAGACCGTCAGCAATATTATTCCAATACTTCATGAGTTATGTATCTTTTTATTTGTATGAGTCTATATATCTTTTGTTTCTATGAACCTATGTACCCTTTTATTTGTATGAGACTATGTATGTTTTGTTTCTATGAACCTATGTACTCTTTTATTTGTATGAGTCTATGTAACTTTTGTTTCTATGAACCTATGTATTTTTTCTATGAACCTATGTATCTTTTGTTTCATTTAATGATGAAATCAGATTTACTTTGTACTATTTATGTTGCTGAAATTTAGTTTACTTTTCTTTCATTTAAAGCTTGATACAATGGAGGGAGAGGTAAAATGTGGCACTGTTTGGACAGCAAGTCAGCCTACTTTTGTGCAAACTTTTCTTGCTAATCTTGTAGCTGATGGTTCCAAAACATGAAGTGGTTTCAAGAGAGTTCATCTCAATGCTTGTGCTAAGGTTTTGAATGATCATTTTACGATCAATAGAACACATGAACAGATTTCCAACCACTTGAAAATATTGAAGAAAAAGTACATTAGGATCAATCAACTTAGGAGCAAGAGTGGTGCTGTTTGGGATGAAGAGAACTTTATCATCCATTATGATCATGAGATGTACACAAGTCATTTTAAGGTAATAACTTTGTTGTACTTGTATATTTTCTTTTGTCATTATTGCTGTCCTGTAGGTACTAATTACCTTGTCCAATGTTAGGATGAGAACGGAAAGGAGAGAAACAAGGGTGATGATGAGTACATAAACAAGCCTCTTCCATACTATGGCAATGTAGCTACAATTTTTGGTGATAGTGTTGCAATAGGGCAATTTGTGAAGACCTCAAGTGAATCTTTTGCTGTAGATGTTGAATAGGATACACAAAAGGATGAGATGAATGTTGGGACACCATCTAGTGCTACTATTGACAAAGATGACATGGCGGCTTCGGGCAATAGGCCCTCCAAGAGAGCTAAGAAGGATGACAATGGAGCTGATCCTTTGGTTCAAGCCTTTGATCATGGTACTCAAACCATAGCTAAACCATAGCTAGTGCCGTACGAGATGCAGCATCAAAGAAAGCTTTGCCACCGGGTTTGTTTGAAGCTGTGGATAGCCTTTCTGGTTTTGAGCTTGAGCACAAGGCTAAGTAATATTCTTATTTGTTGAACCATCCTAATATTGCACATGGTTTTGTGGATGCGCCGTTGTTGTACAAGCTCTCTATGGTTACTGAGTTCATTAATGCTAATATGTAGGTTGCTAATTAGCAAATGATAGCAAGACTTTATTTTGGGTGACGTAAACTTGTATGTCATGCTTTTGATTGTATCCATGAACAAGGCACTTTGGATTGTATGCATGTCGTGATGATCTTTGGTTTATTCTATATGTTATATTATGATGGATGTTAAGGAGCCGTATTCTTTGCATTATATGTTATGATGTTATGATGTTATTAGTGTTTTTTGATTGATTATTTAGCTAAGATATGAGAATGTGATTATTTTCTACTTCACTTGACTCCTCAACTACACTCTGCAACAAAAATCGTTCCAGTTTACCAAACACGAAACAGAGCAGCTCCGTTCCTAGAATCTGGAATGGAGCCACTCCATTCCACTTGGCTCCTCGTCCAAACACCGGCTAAGTGAGACGCGTGCTGGTGAGGGGGCGCTGGCCCCGGCGTCGTCGGGGCGGCTGCGGGCTGCTCTTGGGCCATGCTCCTGGCAGTTCGCAATGGGCTTCAATCCGCCGTCTCTACGTACAAGATCCATGAGAGCATGAGCCCATTTCTGAGATGAATCCGCAAGGCCCACCGCGCCGGCCTCCCTAAATAAAGAGGTAAAAAAGAGAGAGGGAGACCCAGTAGACCACCACCATTCCACCAAGCAGAGGAGTTGGTTAGGCCCGTCAATCATGGGCGCTACGTTCGGCTGGCTACGCACGCGGGTCATCGCCTAGGCGCCCTAGCCGGGAGCTCTCCAACCGGCCGGCGCGGTGCGCCGGTACCGGATTAACCGCGGCGCGCGTGGAACGCACAGCAGCACAGCGCCACAGACAAACCTCCCAATTCACATTGTGTTTTCTCGATCGGCCCGATCGATCGCGCCAAGCTAGCGCCGATCGGTCGCATCGTATCCCCACCGCCTCGAGTCCTCGACCCATATCATCCCAGCTCGCGGAGACGGCAGACATGCGAGTGGATTATATTCTCGGATCTGCCAAACTTGCCGCGTCGATCCACCGATCTCCTTCGGTCACTTGCTCTGCTGTCCGGACCGGCAGCATGCTGCATGCACGTCGCGCCGGTCCCCGGTGCCTGACCGGGTCAGTCGTCAAAGGCGACCCCATATATACATGTTTTTTTTAAAAAAAAAGAATCCAGATCGGCCACGCACAAACTGTGGCCCGTTCCTCCACCTGTTTCTGAATCCTGACTCTCAAATGCTCATGATTGAGAGTACAAAGATATTTCCATGGACCTGGAACTGCTAGTAGCGTGACAGGTAGGAGCACGGCTTCGCCATACATTTTGTGAAGCTAGAGCGAAGAAAACAACGGCCAATATTAAGTTAACAGTTACATGAACACAAAGCTAAAACAAGATACGTCTTTATACTACTCCTACTATCGTAGATCATTTTAGCGAATTTAAATATTTTATTTTGCTGTGTATCTAAACATAGTGTATATCTAGATACATAACAAAATAATATATTTAAAAATTCTAAAATGATTTATAATTTAGAACGAGGGAGTACTTTTTTAGAATGAGACCTCATGGAATCTAGTTGGAGGATTACTAGTTCAAGTGAGCTTAATTATGTGTCACACCTCCGGAAAAGAGGTTCAGTCAAGTGCAAGCTACTACAATCTAGAATTTAAAATGCAAAGAGAAATGTCATGTGCTTTGCTAGTTCGAGCTAGCTAGGGAAAAAGAAGAAGAGGAGGGATGCTAGAAACTAAATTAAATGTGGCATAATAAAATATACTACATAAGAACTAACAACTGCATGGGCAAACCAGCAAGCTAGGGATCGTGTATTTCGAAGAACCAGTTTTACTTGGATGCTTAAGGATCAAATCTTAGGTGTGGGTGTGTGTCAGTGTTCGCTTCCGCACTATGTTTCTTCTAAAAAAAGCCATGTAAGAGAATTAGGTAGAAAAAATACTCATCGAGCATTCTACGTACATCTTACAAGCGTTGTTAACTAGTCATCCACGCCGAACACACAACAATCACATATATAGTCTGCTAAATAAATCCACTAGGCTGATCGAAAGTGCTTTGATTCCTTGGTTATCCTCACCTCTTGGATGATCTGGACCGAGCACAATAGAAAAACTTTTGATTCCAAGGTCAAGACTGTTTATGAGCTCTCTTAGCTTGCTTGGAGGAGGAAGCTGTTACCTGGTTGCTAGCCCGATTTAAGCAGATGAGTGCTTTTGTGGCTGTTTGTGATAGAGTTGCTAGTCGTCATTTGTTGATCATGTAATATAGTCCTAGGATTTGTGAGTTTGGAACCCCTGCTCTAAACTTCTTTGTACAAACTTTTTATTCTTGTTAATGAAAAACGCACCCAGATACGATCACGAAAAAAATAAATAAATCCACTAGGAGTCAACCACTGGTTAGTGGTTGCCTAACTGTACATGTGGAACACCGCGCACCACACACATACAGAAACTTCGATTAATGCTGCTAAACTCGTGGCCGTCACATCCACCGGCCGTGCCCCCGTGGACGCACGTCGATCTTGTGGCGCCGTGAGCAGACTGTGGAACCGCCGGAGCGCACCCGCGCGAATTAACAAGACCGACCCTCCGATTAGTTGCAGGACCGGCACGCAGCTAGCAAATGGGATCTCGGTGGTTTTTGACGCACCCAGCTCGACTAGTTTTGTCCACGGATGACCAAATTCCGACCATTTTTTAAGCCTCCTGCAGGTTGCATGGGTTCCATCACTAACACACTAGCTAGCATCGACCTCAGCCATGCATGGGTTAATGCATCCTTTTGAGCGGTGCGTGGGCGGCTTATTGCTCGACGCTTGCGTGCGCATTAGTCACATTGCTTCCAGCTTGTTTAACATCAGCTTCATTGCTCAGCACGATCTAGGTACTCTTTTCATTTTAAATTATAGCTCATTTTAACTTTTCAAAATATATAACTTTTTCTATGCATCTAGATAGGTACATAGTAAAAAATATATAAAAAAACTAAAATAACCTATAATTTATAATGGAGGGAGTATGATTGGAAATTAATACGTGGCGTGCTAGGTAGAAAAATATGTTGGAATATTTGGGCTAGTCCCATTTATTCAATAATAAAGAATTAAAGCTCACGAATAAATGTTAGAAAATTAAAAAATGGTCGAGTTGAGACGTGACGTGATGTACGGTACGGTACGGTGCGGTCGGACATAATGTGCTGCGTGGAGTGCATAAGTTTTGCACCAAAGAGTAATAGCCAGGCTATTAGCGGTGTTTTGATGGCTGGTGCTTAAGAAGGGGTTTCGATGGTATGGAGGTTGCTAGTAACCTATGGCTTGACGGCCATTCCTCACTTTGAAGACGTCCAGGTGTGTCCCCCCCTCACTGGCTCACTCTCCTATATAAGAGGCACCTCACTTCTCCTCAATATACACCTCTCACTCTCAAAGGCATTCCTGCTTAGGAAGCCTATCTCTTCTCCCTCACTGTTCTGCTGCTCTCGCTACCTTAGCATTCCCTACGCAAACTTCTGTGCGAATAGAGTTTGAGTGTGCAGACCTTCGGAACCTTGCTGCCTTGAGATCCTGCTTGGGATATGCAGGCGATAAGGTATTTGAGGAGTGTACATCTAGGTGAGCAGTCGCCGTGAACGACTACTTCCCGGTGACCTTCGTCATGAAGCCATACGCCTACCTCCTAGTAGTCGTCTTTCTCGCACGTACGACTACTTCCAGGTGGATATAGCTGTGTTCCCCAAGTGAACATCAAGATCATCCCGACTATTTCCCGATAGCCATTTGCACTGCATCAAACTAGTTCGGCTACATCGAACAGTTCGGACCGACACAATGTCCAGTCCTGGGGAAAGGGGCACCCGGTGCCCCCGGCACCGGTCCCGCATTGGGGTACTCTCTAAATCTTCTATGGTTTATCTTTCTGTTTGTGTTAGTTAGTGGAATTAACATGAACACAAGCACATATCATGTTATCACAAGATCACTACTTTTTTTCATGATTAAAATATTAATTCTTGGAATTAAAATATACCGTAAATTGCCTAGTTTTCTAACAATCCAAAAACCTTATGATGTTAATAGGCTTACGGTAGCTAGTTTTGCTCAAATCCTGAAACCAAGTGTTTTCAATGGAACAAACTTCAAAAGGTGGCGTGATAGGATGATCCTTTGGTTGATGGCAATGAAGGTCTATCACATTGCACAGGATAAGCCTGGAACATTTGTGACTCCAGAGCGGAGCAAACTTTCATGGCGACTGATAACCTGTTTCAAGGTGTCATGATTAGTGTTCTAGCTCAAGGCCTTGAGGATATCTATATCTCGCTGCAGTCTGCCAAAGAATTATGGAATGCACTTGAGGACAAATATGGTATTTCCAATGCTGGGAGTGAGTTGTATGTCTTGGAACTGTTCACCGACTACAAGATGGTATATGACCGTCTAGTAGTGGAACAAGCCCATGAGATTCAATCACTAGCAAAGGAACTTGAGGGCTAGCTTCAAGTGTGAGTTGCCTAACAAATATGTGGTTGGGAGCATTATTGCTAAGCTGCCACCATTGTGGAGGGATTTTGCCACTTCTCTGAAACATAAAAGACAAGTGTTCAGCACTGCTGACCTGATTGGCTCTTTGGATGTTGAGGAGAAAGAGAGGGCAAAGGATACTCACGGCAAAGGAGTTGTTGGTTCTTCAAGTACCAATCTGGTGCAGAAGAACAATTCAAATGCTTTCCACAACAACAACAAGAAGAACAAGCCGGATAACTGTGGAAAGGCTAAACAAACAACTAGCTTTAAGAAGAAGAAGAAGAAGAAGGAGAAGGGAAAGGGCAAGTGCTACACTTGCGGTCTTGAGGGGCACTTTGCAAAGGAGTGCAAAGACAACAAATATAAGCCTAAGTCTACAAATATAGTTATTAGCGAGACCAGTGGAACATGGACTCGGCATCATTAGAACTAATTCATTCTGACTTGTGCAAGATGAATGGCATATTGACAAAAGGTGGTAAAAAATATTTCATGACTTTGATAGATGATTCAACTAGATTTTGCTATATTTATTTGCTGAAGATAAAAAGATGAAGCTTTGCACTATTTTAAGATCTATAAAGCTAAAGTAGAAAATCAACTTGAGAGAAAGATCAAACGTGTAAGGTTGGATCATGGTGGAGAGTACTTTTCAAATATTTTCACTTTATTATGTGAGGAACATGGTATAATTCATGAGAGGACGGCTCCCTATTCACCTCAGTCAACTGGGTTGCCGAAAGAAAGAACCGCACTCTAACTGATCTGGTTAACACCTTGTTACAGCGGGACTTTCTGAGGAATTGTGGGGGTGAGGCTATATTGACAGCTTGTCATGTCCTTAGTCGTGTTCCTGCAAAGAACAAAGAGATAACACCATTCGAGGAATGGAAGAAGAAAAGACTTACACTTTCTTATTTACGGGCTTGGGGCTGTTTGACAAAGGTCAATGTGTCAGTAACCAAGAAACGTAAACTTAGACTAAAATCGTAGACTGTGTCTTTTTGGGTTATGCAAGGGTATAGGTTTATTAATAGTAAAATTTGGAGTACCTCACATGCATGTTGGTATAATCATGGAGTACACAGATGCTACATTTTTTAGAACATATTTCCTATGAAAGAGGGAACTAGCACTTCTATTCAAGATATGTCAATAAATAATGAACCTGCTGTTTTGATAGAACACAGTGAAGAAAATACCAATGGAAAATCCCGAGGAGGATGACAGTGAAGCTTCTAGAAGGAGCAAGAGACAGAATGAGAAGATTTCTTTAATACTTACCACCCATTACCCGATTGACCATTATTCGAGTGCTACTTTCTTTGGCTACCTCTCATGGTCTTCTCGTTTATCATATAGACGTTAAGACAACTTTCCTAAATGGACAGTTAAAGGAGGGGATCTATATGGATCAGATAGATAATTTTGTAGCAGGAGGTCAAGAAGGAATGGTGTGTAAGTTGATGAAATCTTTGTATAGCCTGAAGCAAGCACCTAAGTAATGGCAGGAGAAGTTTGACAGGACTCTCACGTCTGCTGGTTTTGCTGCGAACGAAGTTGACAAGTATGTGTACTATTGCTATGGTGGGGGTCAAGGAGTGATCTTGTACTTGTATGTTGATGATATACTGATATTTAGGACATGCCTTGATGTGATCAAGGAAGTCAAAGAGTTCTTGTCTCAAAACTTTGAGATGGATGATTTGGGAGAAGCTGATGTTATCCTGAATATAAAACTAGTGAGAGAAGGTGATGGTGGGGTGACTCTTACTCAGTCCCACTATATGGAGAAGATCTTGAGTCGCTTTGGATATAGTGACTGCAAGCTATCTTCAACACCTTATGATGCTAGTAAAATATTAAAGAAAATATAAAAGGATAATGAGGGATCAACTGAGGTATTCCCAGATCGTTGGTTCACCTATGTTCTTGGCTAGCGCAACCAGGCCTGATATCTCGTTTGCTGTGAGCAAACTAAGCCGGTTTGTCTCAAATCCGGGAGATGATCATTCGAATGCTCTGGAAAGAGTAATGCGTTATCTAGTGGGTACTACGAGCTACAGAATTCACTATACCAGGTACCCAAGGGTAGATATAGTGTTTCAAGTTGGATCTCTGATGCAGATGAGATTAAGGCCACGAGTGGATATGTGTTCACACTTGGAGGTGCCGTTGTTTCCTGAAAGTATTGCAAGCAGACCATCTTAACGAGATCAACTATGGAAGCAGAACTCACTGCGTTAGACACTACCACTATTGAGGCCGAGTGGCTTCCTGAACCCCTAATGGATTTGCCGATAGTTCACGATACCGGCTATCTAATGAACTATGATAATCAAACTGTGATTGTCAAACTGAACAGTGCTAAGAACAATATGAAGTCTTCAAGGAATGTAAAGAAGCGGTTAAAATCTGTCAGAAAATTGAGAAACTCCGGAGTGATAACCTTGAACTATGTTCCAGACAGCTAGAAATCTGACAGATTAGTTCACAAAGGGTCCTTCACATAATGTGATAGACTATGCATCCAAGGAATTGGGCTTGAGACCCATATGAGTTACTCAGTAATGGTAACCTATCCTATGTGATCGGAGATCACGTGAATTAGGATGGTGAAACAAGCTATTGACTGACTGAGAGAAGAGAACCTTTGAACAAGGCTCATTCCAGCGGTGATGCATTTCTCTTCTAATCTGTATGGCAGGGTGGGGAACACCTTAATGTGATCCAAGTTGCTCAGTGGAGCAAAGATGTTGGCCTACAGAATATCTCCAAGGATTGCACCTATATGAGTTCGACTGCTAGTCACAGTCTATGAGATTGGGTGATCTTTAGATGCTCATAAAGAGGCTCGGAGTATGACTTATACGCTCCAAACCGTGAGGATGCTTAAAGCAGCCTAATATCAACAAGGGGTTTTGATCAAGTTTGTTTGCACGAAACTGCCAATTCAAGGCGTAGTCCATTGGTCATTTGTGAATGAGTGTAGCCTCTGCCTCAGGTGGATGTTCAACTTAACAATCTCCGCCATAACACTGGTATATCAAAATAGCAGTAGAATTGAGATCATTTCTCGTGTAGCTTGAAATTCTTGGTGGGGATTTTTGAAATATTTGGGCTAGGCCCGTCTATTCAATAATAAAGAAGTAGAGCTCATGAATAAATGTTAGGGAATTAAAAACTGGTCGAGTTGAGATGTGACGTGATGTACGGTACGGTGCGATCGGTCATGATGTGCTGCGTGGAGTGGACAAGTTTTGCACCAAAGAGTAATAGCCAGACTATTAGTGGTGTTTTGATGGCTGGTGCTTAAGGGGTTTCAATGGTATGGAGGTTAGTAGTAACCTATGCTGGTTTGATGGTCATTGCTCACCTTGAAGACGTCCAGGTGTGTCCCCCCTTGCTGGCTCACTCGCCTATATAAGAGGCACCTCACCTCTCGCTCTCAAAGGCATTCCTGCTTAAGAAGCCTATCTGTTCTCCCTCACTGTTCTGCTGCTCTCGCTACTTTAGCATTCCCAACGCAAACTTCTACGCGCATAGAGCTTGCGTGAGCAGGCCTCCGGAACCTCGCTGCCTTGGGATCCTGCTCGGGATAGGCAGGCGATAAGGTTTTTGGGGAGCGTACATCTATGCAACTGCTCGCCGTGAATGACTACTTCCCGGTTACCTTCATCATGAAGCCGTACGTCTACCTCCTAGTAGTCGTCTTCCTCGCACGTACGACTACTTCCAGGTGGATGTAGCTATGTTTCCCAAGTGAACGTCAAGATCATCCCGACTACTTCTCGATGGCCATCTGCATTGGATCAACCTAGTTCGGCTACATCGAACAGCTCGGACCAACACAATATCCAGTTCTGGGAACGGTGCACCCAGTGCCTCTGCCACCGATCCCGGTCCCGCCTAGAGGTACTCTCTAAATCTTGTATGGTTTATCTTTATGTTTGTGTTTGTTAGTGGAATTAATATGAACACAAGCACATATCATGTTGTCACAAGATCACTACTTTTTGTCATGATTAAAATATTAATGATTGGAATTAAAATATACCGTAAATTGTCTAGTTTTCTAACAAAATATACCACGGCACAATACCATGTTGCTGAAAATTGGATCCAGGGCCTACTATTTATCCTCACACATGCGATGGGATTTTCGAACTCGTCTATCATTTTTAGGATGGTGCGGTGCACCAAGTAAAAAGACATAAACAACTTAATTATCACATTATCTAAAAAAGTATATTTAAGAAAGCAGTGGCAACTAGGATTTCGAACTTGTCTAACGTTGCAAGAAATCAGTCGAGTTGCCTTAGTGATCATTTGCATCCTCTGGATTTCTTTTCTACCATCTAATAAAATTTAAGGTAAATTCTCTTACCGTCCTTAAAAAAAAGCATGGATTCTTTATTTTCCTTTGCATACATAATAAATTTTTAAATAACTATGTTTCATTATAGTTAATCAATAATAATCGTGCTTTTAACTTTTTGGATGAATAATAAAGTTCCAGCCTTCGCATCATCAGTCCGTACATATACCCATCACGGCTGGCGATCGGAAGTCGCAGTACCCAAACCCACGTAGTTGCGTCATTGCGTGACCACGGCACTATTCCTACTATTACGCACAAACAACTATATGCACGTTGTGGTAGTAAATGTAAATCCCTGATGTAAAAAAGAAAAAAAAATGATTAATAGAGCAACAGCTCGTGTATTTGAATCCGACCAACCCAACTCAGACAAATGTGGCCTCCCCCATGCAACTCGTACCCACCTCCAGCTCGAGAATTTGTTTGACACACGTGTGCCGCCGGTTTCTCACCGCCACCGTCATCGAGCAGACGCTCTTTCCTTGCTCTAGGCACACCGGGCTGGCGGGCTACTATCTATGCCTCCATGAACAGCCACTTGGACCTCACGAGTCAACCCACGTTTGACCTGCCAACTTTTGTATAAAAATTACCATGAAACCCTCGGATCCACCTTATAAAAGGACACACCTCGATCCATGGCTCCATCTCACCACCTCGAGCTCAATCTAGTACACCAACACACTCGCTGACATTAACACAAGTTAAGCTTCGCACACTAAGCAAACATGGCGGCAGACATTCGCGCCACCACCGCGCTCCCAGCCATCCTGGTGCTCTCGCTGTCCCTGCTCGTCGTAGCGGCCCGCTCCGACACGGCGGTGGCCACGCCGGTGACGCCGTCGACCGCGTGCAACGAGACGACGGACCCCAACTTCTGCCGGACCGTGCTCCCGTCCAACGGCACCAGCAACCTCTACACCTACGGTCGCTTCTCCGTGGCCAGGTCCCTCGCCAACGCCAACAGGTTCCTCGCCCTCGTCAACCGCTACCTCGCTCGCGGCGGCCGCGGCCTCTCCCCCGGCGCCGTCGCCGCACTGCAGGACTGCCAGCTCCTCTCCGTGCTCAACATCGACTTCCTGTCCTCCGCGGGCGCCACGCTCAACACGTCCGCCAACAGCACCCTCCTCGACCCGCAGGCCGAGGACGTGCAGACGCTGCTGTCGGCGATCCTGACCAACCAGCAGACGTGCGCCGACGGCCTGCAGGCCGCCGCCTCCGCGTGGTCCGTGCGCGACGGGCTCGCCGTGCCCATGGCCAACAGCACCAAGCTCTACAGCGTCTCGCTCTCGCTCTTCACCAGGGCGTGGGTGCCGGCCGCGGGCAAGTCCGGCGGCAGGAGGTCGAGGGGGTCATCGTCGGCCAACAAGCCGCCCCACCACGGCCACGGGAGGGGGCTGTTCGACGCCACCGACGACGAGATGGTCCGCAGGATGGCGCTCGAGGGCGCCGCCGCGGCGGTGCCGGTGGTCGGCGAGGTCACCGTGGACCAGAGCGGCGCGGGGAACTACACGACCGTCGGCGACGCCGTGGCGGCGGCGCCGAGCAACCTCGCCGGGAGCAACGGGTACTTCGTGATACGCGTCGCGGCGGGCGTGTACGAGGAGAATGTGGTGGTGCCCAAGAACAAGAAGTACGTCATGATGATCGGCGACGGCATCGGACAGTCGGTCATCACCGGCAACCGGAGCGTCGTCGACGGCTGGACAACCTTCAACTCGGCCACGTTCGGTGAGCGTCACGTTGATTTTTTTTTTCTTCAAATTAAGTTTGGTCTGGCGCGTCGGTGCGCAGAAACATCAACCAAGTGGCAGGCATTTTCGTAGTCAGTCAAAGTCAGCTGACTCTTTATTTCGATAAAGTTGAGTTGAGATTTACCTTACTGCTCGAAAAAAAAAATCACTTGCATGGCAACTAATTAACATGACATTGACATGTTCGAAGCTAATTAGTAGTTATGTGTGCTTGACAGTGCAAGCTACCACTGTAGCTCTAACTTGTTTTGTGGGACCATTTCTGCATGCAGCTGTTCTGGGGACAGGTTTCGTGGCTGTGAACATGACGTTCCGGAACACGGCCGGCCCTGCGAAGCACCAGGCGGTGGCGCTCCGCTCCGGCGCGGACCTGTCGACGTTCTACCGGTGCAGCTTCGAGGCGTACCAGGACACGCTGTACACGCACTCCCTCCGGCAGTTCTACCGCGCCTGCGACATCTACGGCACCGTGGACTACGTGTTCGGCAACGCCGCCGTCGTGTTCCAGGGCTGCAACCTCTACTCCCGCCTTCCCATGCGGGGGCAGAGCAACACCGTCACGGCGCAGGGCCGCACGGACCCGAACCAGAACACGGGCACCACGCTCCAGGGCTGCGTCGTGGCGGCGGCGCCCGACCTGGCCGCCAACGCGGCGTTCCCCGTGGCCACCTACCTCGGCCGGCCGTGGAAGCTCTACTCCCGGACGGTGATCATGCAGTCGGAGGTGGACGCGGTGGTGGACCCCGCGGGGTGGATGCCGTGGGACGGCGACTTCGCGCTGGCCACACTCTTCTACGCCGAGTACAACAACTCGGGGCCCGGGGCGGACACGAGCAGGCGGGTGGCGTGGCCGGGGTTCCACGTGCTCGGCAGCGTCGCCGACGCCGGCAACTTCACCGTCGGGAACATGGTGCTCGGGGACTTCTGGCTGCCCCAGACCGGCGTGCCTTTCACGAGCGGGCTGAACTGAAGAGATGATGATAATGGTCGTTAGCGGCTAATTGGGCAATTAAGTCGGTGCAAAGACGAGCTTAGTGGATGTTACCATATTGTATTCGTTGCAAATGGTAGGTAGGTATACGGATAACAAAGGGTATATATATAACAGAATAATAAGTGGTGCAACAACACCATGATTCATAGCCATATTAGGTTCGAGATGCAGTGTATTCTCCATTTCCAGTGAACTTCCAAGTAATGCTACCAGGAACATCCGGGTGTAAGTGGGTCTCTCTGGTTGCTCTCCAAAGGTGGATGAACTCAATAAAGTGTTGAGTGCCGGAGGTTGAGGTCACAGATCCACTTGTTTCCATCTAAGGCCTGTTACAGCGATCTATTCTTTTTCCTGGAAACAGTGAAGAGATTTGGAGCAAGGTCACGAGGTCGCCTTCCCTGGACCCATGCACTGTGCTAGAGTGAAATCTTTTCACCATTTCCCACATTGATGGAAGTCGCTGCCGCAAACAGTCGCTTGTCCGTGGCATTACGGGAATATCTGGGCCGACTTGCACCTTCTGGTTGCATTGTCATCCCATTCGTGCCACAGCCATCGCAATCTCAAAGCTCTTGCGAATTTCCCAAGATGCAAGATGCCAAAACCACCCGAGGTGATCGGTCTAGTTGATCGCAGCCGATTCACTTTGCATTTCCCACCTGTGAGAGTTTCTGAGCCGGCCCATAGGAATTGCTTCCTCTTATCATCAATCTCTTTGAGCATATGCTTGAGGGAAGTTAGAAAATATACTGCTTGTGAAGTGAAAACTGATTTTACTAGTCAATTGACCTGCTGGGTTAATATTCCGACCATTCCAAAGTGTGAGTTTGCTTACCGCTTTATCAATTGGCGGCTGAAAGTCCACCCGACGCAGCCGTCTTGTGGTGAGCGGAAGGCCTGGATACTTAATAGGGAAGTGCGATTTTTTGGCCGGAAGGTCCACTAGCACATCATGAAGTGCCACATTATCACAGAAAATGGGGACGACGGTAGACTTTTGGAAATTGGCCTTGAGCCCTGTAGCGTCTCCAAATTTATTTAGGAGGTCTGCAAGTGCTGCAACATCGTTCCTCGTCGGTTTGATAAAGATTGCCGTTTCATCCGCATACATTGAGGTTCTCATGTTCACCGCCCTGCCTTGCAGCATGCTTAAGTAACCCTTCTCAATCGCCACCTCTAGTAGTTTCTGCAGCGGGTCAATGGCCATTACAAAGAGGGGAGGTGATAGTGGGTGCCCTTACCGAAGTCCTCTCCCATGCTTGATGGGCGCACTGGGCACTCCATTGAGCAATACGCGTGAGGAAGAGGTGCATTGTAGTGCAGCAATCCAATCACACCAGCGAGCTGGGAAGCCAAGTTGCCTCATGAGTGTTAGCAAGTACTCCCAACGTACTGAGTCAAATGCTTTGGTGATGTCAAGCTTGAGGAAAAGTGTTGGTGTTTCTTTTCCTATGAAGTCGCCGTGCCATGTTGTGAACTGACATGAAGTTATCATGGATGCTTCGTCTCTTGATAAAAGCACTTTGGGATGGCGAGATGAGTCCATCCATGTGCGGTGCAAGGTGTGTACCTTGGACTTTCGTCATGATTTTAGCAAAGGAGTGGATCAAGCCACTGGTGGAAATCAATACTTCAATGACGAACGATTTTGATCACTGTAATGGTCAGATACTCATAAAGTAAGTTTTATGATAAATTTTTCTTCGTCAAAGAAGTCGCGTCAAGTTAGTTCTACCGTGACAAAATTTCCAAAAATATCATAGAACGGATTTTATCTGTGATAAAAAACTTTTATCATAGAAGCATATTTTGTTCTGTGCCTTTTATCCCAGCTTGGTCTAACCGGCCGCACGCAGATTGCCCTTGGCGTGATCCACAGCAACGCCGTTCAGCCCGTAGCTCTCTGCTGCGTGGCAGGAAGTAGCTGGACATGCGCCAGCAATTAACTAGAAGCTAAAGTACCATCAATAACCTCAAGTAGGCTGTCGTTCCGCGGAGATTGTAGGTTTGAATTCTTGTTGTGCCCTTTTATTGCACCCTTTTTTCCTTCTTTTCTCTAACTTTAAACTATACAAAAGTGTTGAAATGCCAATGTAGAACACAACCAAGCAAGTAGCCTAGTGGTGAGGCAATTGATTTAATTCTATGAGGTTCAGAATTTGATTTCCACTAGTGCCATATATTTTGCCGTTTAATTCCCCCCACTGGCAGATTGGCCACGCTGACTGGATGGTTACCTGGCGCTCGGCCGGATGAGGTGGAGTTTGCTGAGTTCGATTTCCACTAGTGCTATATATTTTGCCATTTAATTCCCCCACTGACAGATTGGCCACGCTGACTGGATGGTAACCTGGCGCTAGCGACAGAATGAAGTGGCGTCCGCGGCCGGATGAGGTGGAGTTGGCTGGTTGCCACGTTGATTGAATAAAATGAGGGGAATAAATTCTATATAAAAAGATTAAAGACCAAGAAGAATAACAAAAGATCAAGTACCTAAGTGGTATGTGTGATACATTCTCAACTTGAGGTTGTAGGTTCAATCCTTGGCCCTCCACCCTTTTTCTCTAGGTTTTTTACTTTCTTTTGGCTGGCCCCATTGCAACCTTTTTTTTTTCTTTCTTCCAGTATACTACAAAATAAAATTACACCCCGGTAGGTTCGATCCTTGGCCCTCTACCTTTTTCTCTAGTTTTTTTACTTTCTTTTGGCCGGCTGTTGCAACCTTTTTTGTTTTCCTTTCTCCCAGTATACTACAAAATAAAATTACACCCTGATTTTATGACGAGAATTGGTCGTCACAAATACGAGGTGTTGAAAAGAGCATGGTTTTAGAAAAAAAAAATCAATAAAAAGGAATCATCATATTTGGAGTTATTATGAGAAAGAAATACAAGTTACAAGTTTTAATTTTAGATTAAAAAGAGAAAGACGAACTATTTGTGTGTTCTTCACTTTGATCCAGCTGATCCTATTTACACGTTATATAATCTGTGTAACCAAAACAAGGATGTAGCTCGGTGCTGCAAGTCCTCCTTGGTTAATGCAAAGACGCGCGTTCGATTGCTCAGGTGGTGGGGTGATGTGCTTCATCACATGAACAAAACGCTAATCTTTCCACAAGTGATCAAGTGTCCTGGTGGTAACCGGTAATCTATTGCAGCATGGTCTCAAGTTTGATTCCCCATAAGCCTTTGTGGAAATATAGTGCGGATTGCTAAGCAAGGTCTCGGGTTTGATCCTGGTTGCTCCATAATTTCCATGCCGCTTTTTTAAATTCCAAAAGAGCATTTATATTTAGTAATAAAATGGGTCGACCGCAAGCATCATTTTTTTTAATTTTTTGCAGATAATTTATATATTCATACTAGAAATTGACTATAGAGCTCGGTTCGATGAAATCATGATAGAAAAATCATCGTACCCGCACAACTGCCTTCCCATTCTATGACGAGTCGCGGTCTTCACAAATATGAGAAGTTGACGGCGTACCATTTTTTGACAATATGAGATGTTCTATGATGCGCTTTTTATTTTCATCGTAGTTTCGTAGGGGTTGAGGGCTGCCGCCAATGAACTATGACGAAACTGGGATTTTCGTCATATATGTGGTCTGTTCAATGACGAAGTTTCAAATATCACGCGCAAAAGCGTTATGGAAGCTACTATTTCTACTAGTGTTCTACCAGTGAGCTGATGGATCGAAAATCATGAATTGAGTCTGCGCCGTCTTTTTTCGGTATCAATACAATATTCGCTGAATTGAGAATTGGGAGGCTTGAGGTTCGTAGAAGGTGGAAAGCGTTGGCTGCTCTAATGATATCACCTTTAATAATATCCCAACATATTTTGGAGAAGATTCCGGTGAAACCATCAGGACCCGGGGGTTTGCCCGTCGGGAGTTGCTTAATTGCTCCTAAAGCTTTTCTGTGAATGGAGCAGCAAGGCTCTCCAGATCATGGCTTGGAATTTGGAGTTCCTCCCAGTTTAGGTCATGGTGGCGCACAGGCGGCCTGCTCATGACATTAGTAAAGTGCTCTTGAACCACTGTAGCCTTTTCGTCATTTTTGACAGCCCAGCCATGGCCCTTTCGTAGGCGTTGGATGTGATTTTTCCTCCTCCGAGCGTTAACCCTATGGTGAAAAAATTTCGTGTTCGCATTTCCCATCTTAATGTTTGTTATGCGTGAAGCTTGCTTGCATCTTGCTCTTTCAATTACCGCAAGACCCATGACCTTCTTTTTTAATTTATTTCTGAGGTTCAGCTCGGCTGGGCTTAAGCTCCTTGTTTCTTGCGCAATGTCCAGACGCAGGATCACTTCATTGGCCATGTGTAACTGACTTTTTGCATCTGAGTTTAAGTTTTTGTTCCAATCTTTCAATCTTTAAGAGGTAGCTAGTAGCTTGTGATATAGGATGTGGAAAGGTTCAAAATGTTCTGTCGGCGTATTCCGAGCTTCCAACACCGTGTCCTTAAACCCCGGTAATTTCGTCCAAAAATCCTCAAACTTGAATGATTTCGGGCGCCGAGGCCCGCTTTGGTTGGAGAGTAAGAAAGGACAATGGTCAGATAGGGATGTCGATAGGGCGTGCAGGACATGTGAGCTGAAGGCCGCATCCCATTCAGCGTTGCAAAAAAATCTGTCGAGCTTCACCAACGTCGGGTCATGCTGCTCATTACTCCAAGTGAATTTCCTGTTTTGGAGGTGCAGTGAGGTCACATTCATTCAGGGCCTCCCGGAATTGTCGCATTAGCCCATGATTTAAGTTTCTGTTGTTTCTGTCAGAGGCTTTACAGATGAGATTGAAGTCGCCCAATATGAGCCACCGAGTAGCGGCTGTAGGCTTGGCTAGGCGTAGCTCCTCAAGAAACCTGAGTTTTGCATTGTGCCTAGTTGGTCCGTACACCACTGTTAGCTTGAAATTGGTTGAGCACTCCTTGACAGTCACATCCATTGAGATGTGGAATTCGCCCATGGTAGTATTTGAACAAGTGACGAAGTCATCATTCCATAGGAGTAGGATACCCCCTCTCGTGACTCGTTCCTAGTATGCCCCTTGCCGGCTTGAAGGTGTAATTACGGAGAAGATAGCCACCTAAATAAGCAGCAGTATACTGATCCATCAGCCTCAAACTTCGTTTCCTGCAGACACGCAATGTGACAGAGTGTTGCCGCAATGGTTTGGTGGACGGTGTCCTTCCTAGCTTGCCGGTTCAGGCCTCGGACATTCCACCTAAGCAGTGGCGGAGGATAAAATAAAATTAAGGTATGATGAGATTGATGGTGTATATAACAAAAGTGGAGGATAAAATAAAATTAAGGTATGATGAGATTGATGGTGTATATAACAAAAGTTTTAAAACTACCTTACGCTATACACATATCATTTCAGAATTGATCATGCAGTTTTCCTCCAGGCGCATCCTTACCGAATTAGTTTCACCAAATCATGGTGTTTGCTAAATTAAACAACCAACTATCAATGAAATAAATGAAAGGTAAGAGCAACTAAGCACAAAGCAGCGGGTTTATAAGGAACATAGTCTCATTAGGCCATAATTGTGATTTTAAAACTACCTTACGCTATACACATATCATTTCAGAATTGACCATGCAGTTTTCCTCTAGGCGCATCCTTACCGAATTAGTTTCACCGAATCATCGTGTTTGCTAAATTAAACAACCAACTATCAATGAAACAAATGAAAGGCAAGAGCAACTAAGCACAAAGCAGCAGGTTTATAAGGAACATGGTCTCATTAGGCCATAATTGTGATTTTGATAATTGTGTGATAACATAGTGTCGGTGTTTAACCGGCTGCCCACCGAGGGATATACCCAAGGTGGTAAGTTTTGGGTGAGGAGACGCCGAGATTAGAAACCTGAAGGTGCAAGGAACACAAGATTTAGACAGGTTCGGGCCGCAAGGTGCGTAATACCCTACGTCCTGTATGGTGGTTTGTATTCCTTTGGTATAGAATGATCTAGAGATCGTCTGTTTTGAGAGGGTCCCTGTCCTTCCTTATATATCCGAGAGGCTAGGGTTACAAAGATACTAACCAACACCAGCTAAGGAATCATACCAGAACATATCTCGAGTAGATTCCCTCTGTATCGGTTAGCTCTATCTCCTATTTAAACGGAATAAATAAGAGATAAACAAGATGAACAAGAGATAAGACAGACCTAATCTCTTAGACCTCTTTAAACTACGTTACGTACCCAGTCCCGTGGCCCCGGGTCTGACAAGCCCCCGAGCTCTTCGTAGCTGAATATAGCAGGCTTATCGAGTACTTTCAAAGCAGTCTTCGACTTCTTCTGAAGCTTCGTCTTGAAGTCCTTCTTTGAGTACTTGCTTGGCTGCATCGAAGCTATGAGGTGCTCATGCCTCGAATTTTTGTTATGGTGTGCGATTTAAAAATCGCACTCCATATGGAGTAGCCCCCGAGCCTTAGGTTGAATCGGAGAATCATGCTGAGGGTCCCATTAGTCTGTAATCCTCCTTATCTTTCAAAGAAATTTGAAAAATAAGTAGTCCATGCCACGTATCCTGCAGCCCCCGAGCCTTGAATCCAAATCTCACAAATTTGGAGATAAGGATCCGAAAACCGTGGCATGCAGGTTAAAAAATGACAACTTGAGAAATTACCAAAATGATGATACAAATGATGGAAATTAGATCATGAATTCGAAAGACCCCTTTTTTCGGGCTAATTAGCCCTGAAAAAATGATTAATCGAATATTTAATCCAAACAGTCCACCAAATGACCCCTCATCTTCGGAATATTCCCAAAAAATGACTCTTGAAATTCGGAACAGTAATTTTTCCCACCCTGCTGGTTATTTAACCCCGCGGCAACAGTGAGAAAAACTGTGCTTTCAATCTGCATTTTGCCAAGAGCCACCAAAATCCCCAACCAGGGCCAAGCGCCGCCGCCGCCTCCCCCAAAGAAATCCCCCCACCCCGATCTCCCCGCCCCTCTCCCCGCAGCCCCCGAGCATCTCGTGGCAAGCGAATCGGAGATGGCGTCCAAGAAGTCAGAGATCGAAGGGAAGAAGAAGGAGGCGCAGCCGTCGACCGCGGAGTGGACATACAGTAAGTGTTCCCTCACCGATATGAATAGGCTGGTTTCCGAGGGGTTGCTGCAAGAGAAGAGCCCTGTCAACTGGCGCCCCTCTTACCATGAACCTTTCCCCATGGAAAATATTGACGAAATCATCACATTTCTCCATTTTGCCGAACGGGGATTGGCCCTCCCCTCTTGTTCCTTCTTCCGCGGCCTTCTGTATTACTACAGGCTTGAGCTCCATCACCTCAACCCGAATTCCATCTGCCACATTTTGATTTTTATCTATTTCTGCGAAGCTTTCCTCGGAATCGAACCCCACTGGGATCTTTTCCGCTTCATCTTCCGTATCAAACCACAGCCCACATCAAAAAACCTTTCCGTTGCAGGGGGCGCCAGCATCCAACTGCATCAGCAGGCCGGCGACAAGTATCTCTCGTACAAATTCCCCTCCAACCTTCCTGGGTGGAAAAATCACTGGTTGTATATCGAGAACCATGCTCCCCAACTCCCAGCGAAATCAAACAGACCACCTGTAGTGAGGCCGGAGTGGAATCTTGAACCTTCCAGTGGAGACTTGGATCAAGTCAGGGAATTGCTGGACATCATAGAGGCGCAGAAGATGACGGGAGTGACCGGTGCCTCCGTTATGTTCGCGTTTTTCAAACGCCGCATCCAGCCGATCCAACAACGCCACCGGCTCGGATTCGAGTACATAGGCTCCACTGATCCTTATGCAGAATGTGATCACTGACTCCCGGAGGATATCAGAAAAACTGCGGGGAGTTGTGAGTGACCACAAAGAACTTACTGCGCTGAAGAGACGCGTTGACGACGAGAAGACGGAGAACTTGCATCTCGAGAAATTCAATGCCGAGCTCTAGCGACAACTCGAAGAACAGAAGAAGGAACTCGAGGCACAAAAGCATGCGCACCAGGAGCAGCTCAAGGAGCAAAAGAAAGCGCACCAAGGTAAGCCATTGCTTCCCTTGAGTACTTGCACTGTACGACTCATCCTGGATTCTGAAAAGCTTTCCACCACAGAGCTTAGGAGAATCTTAATGAGTAAAGAAGAGCTACTTACTGATGTGAAGAACCTGCTCTATCGCCATACAGATGACCTCGAGAGGCTGCAGAAGGTGATCGGCGACATTGAGCGATAGTTCGTCGACGGCCTTCAGCGAATCAAGATGCTAGGCGAAGAACTCGAAGACCTCAGGGGGGCCGCCCAGGAGCTGGTGGACATGGTGGATCCACCGGAGGAAGGCGAATCAAATCCTCGGCCCTTGCTGGAGCGGCTCCGCGAGGCTCCAAAGAAAGTATTCAAATTCCTCTCCGAGGCTCCTGTCACATGCGTCAACAACGCCCTCGTGATTGTGAAGTCCTTCCTGCCAAACGCGCAGCTGGAAATATTTGCTCAAGGAATGGCGGCGGACTGCACCGAGGATTAGTTTGACAGATACCTCCTAGAAGCCCAACCTGTATCAGAACGTATAGTTCAAAGTGTAATGCAGGAGTAGGGTACTAAAAACAAGTATTCACTTCCTTGTATATATGGTTTCTTTTGATGTCTCTACTTGTGTGTGTGCCTAGGCTGAATTGGAATCCAGGCTTACGAGGCTTAAGTAGTAGACACTACCCTGGGTGCAACGACCCTAAAGGTAGCCATAGCTCCATGTAGGAACTTATCTAACAAGTTGTCCACAACCCGAACTCGCGGGTCTAAAACTGTTAGAAAAGAACGCGAGCATCGTCGCGCGATTGCCATGCTTAAGGCAAAACTACCCCGAGTCCATCGACTCTGGACGTAGTCAGGGTCGCTCCTCATATGAGCGTGGTCTGCAAGTTAGGTAGGACCCGGACGGATGGATCGGACTTGTTGGGAGCAAATGCGGGCATCTCCGCTGGTCTGCCGTGCTCTTGGCAGAAACGAGACTACCCTGGGTGCAACCACTCAGGATGTAGTCGAGGTGGCTCTTTGTACGAGCTCATCCAACAAACTGGGTATAAACCAGTCGAACGGATCAATTATGTTGGGGAAAATACGACTACTGTCGCGTGCGACCATCCAAGGTCGCGGCGGAAGTCGATATGTAGAGGATTTGGACGGAGCCGAGGGTTCCGTCAAAAAATGAAGTCAATAAGATACGAACGTGGCCGTAGCCTCCGTAACATTCACGATAAGAAGTCGATTTGTATAAGTGTTGCACGTGACCGCGGCCTCCGTGTGCCCATAAAGGAATTTACAACCCGAATCTTGTGGCACATAGCCTCCAAATTGATTCGAGGAAAAGAGATCTTCTAAGCCCCCGGGGATTCAGCTATCACCGAGCATCTTCTTATGGGTAGAACTTGCAAAGGTTCTGAATGTTCCAGAAGTTCGGGACATCCTGACCCTCAGGACATTGCAGCCGATATGACCCTGGCCTTGTAACCTGCTTGACGATGAACAGGCCCTTCCACCTTGAGTTGTGCTTGTGTAGGCCGGATTCGCCCTGAATCCGACGCAAGGCCAAATCACCAATGCTGAATGACCGCTCCCTCACGTTGCGATCATGATATCGCCGACTCCCCTGCAGGTATCGGGCTAACTGAACAAGAGCGGTGCAGCGAGCCTCTTCAACAGAATCGAGCTCTAACTGCCTCGCCTCATCCGCCTCGCCTTCATTGTACATTTCGACCCGTGGAGACTTCCACATGATATCGGCTGGTAAAATAGCTTCAGATCCGTATACGAGGAAGAAAGGCGTTTGTCCTGTGGCGTTGGACGGCCGAGTTCGAAGCCCCTAGACGACAAGTGGCAGCTCATGCACCCATTTGCCTCCCTTCTTGGTGTTTTCATCATAAAGTCTCTTCTTGAGGCCATCGATTATCAAGCCGTTCGCCCTTTCGACTTGTCCATTGGCCCTTTGGTGTGCGACCGAGACATATTTAACTTCGATGCAAGCATTCTCGCAGAACTCCCAGAACTGGTTGGCCGTGAAATTTGATCCCAAGTCCGTGATGATGGTATTTGGGAAGCCAAAATGGTGCAAAATATCGGAGATGAAATCAACAACTCGATCTGGTGTAAGCTTAGCTATCAGCTTGTACTCGATCCACTTGGTAAACTTGTCAATAGCCACTAGAACATGGGTGAAGCCGCCTGGTGCCGTTGTGAAGGGCCCAATCATGTCTTGGCTCCAACAAGCAAAGGGCTAGGATGGCGGTATGGTGATGAGGCTGTGGGTTGGAACATGAGACTGCTTGCCGAAGAATTGACAATTCTGGCACCTGCGCACGAGATCCTCCGCGTCGGTCACTGCGGTGGGCCACCAGAAACCGGCCCTGTATACTTTCCCCACCAGCGTTCTTGAATCTGCGTGGTTGCCGCAGACACCTTCGTGGATCTCCCACAGTATGTCGCAGCCATCTTCCTTAGTGACGCACTTCATGAGAACTCCTGACCGAGCGCCACGCCGATAGAGCTTGCCGTCGACCAGGACAAAACCCTTGCTTCTGCGCAGAACGCGTGCCGCCTCCGCGCTCCTGGCGTCAATTCCCGCTGGTAGCCTTTGATCTTGGATGAAGTCAATAAAAGCCTCTCGCCAGTCCTCCCCCAACACCATAACCTCTCGATCGGGCTGTTGGGGACCCGCGTCGATGGTTACCTGCGGAGAAGGTTTGATGGATGGCTGCTTGAGCTCCTGCATGAAAACTCCCAGCGGGACCTGAGCACGTGTTGACCCCAATTTGGACAAGATGTCCGCGCCAACATTGTGCTCCCGCAACACATGGTGAACTTCCAAGCCAGAAAATTTGCTTTCCAACTTGCGCACTTCCTGGACATAAGCGTCCATCGTCTCTTTATTGCAGTCCCACTCTTTGTTGACCTGCTGAACAACAAGAAGAGAATCGCCATACACAAGTAGTCGCTTGATCCCTAGTGATATCGCCAAACGAAGCCCGTGAAGCAAGGCATCATACTCGGCTTCATTGTTGGATACCGCCCACAGGATCTGAAGGACATACTTCAATTGCTCACCTCGTGGAGAAATAATCAGAACACCAGCGCCGCTGCCATCGAGTTTGAGGGACCCATCAAAATACATGGTCCAGTGCTCTGACTTGTCGACTGGAGTTGGGACTTGATTCTCCCTCCATTCAGCCATGAAATCGACTAGAGCCTGTGACTTGATTGCAGTGCGTGGCTTGAAGTCAATTGACAAAGCCCCCAGTTCCACTGCCCACTTGGATATACGCCCCGTGGCATCTTGATTATGAAAAATATCCGCCAACGGAAAATCCGTAATCACAGTGATCTTGTACTCGTCGAAGTAGTGGTGTAGCTTTCTTAATGTGATTAAGATTGCATATAAAAGCTTTTGAACGGCTGGATACCGTACCTTAGATTCGGAGAGGACCTCGCTGACGAAGTAGACAGGCCTCTGTACTCCAAACGCATGGCCTTCCTTGCCTCGCTCGACTACAATAGCACTGCTGACAACATGGGTTGTTGCCGCGATGTAAAGTAGCAGATCCTCCTTCGGCAATGGTGCTGTAAGGATTGGAGGAGACTGAAGGTGATTTTTTAGATCTTGTAGAGCCCGCTCGGCCTCCTCCGTCCATTAGAACTTATCTTGGCACTTCAGGAGTTTGAAGAAGGGTAGTCCTCTCTCCCCGAGTCGGGAGATGAACCTGTTCAGGGCCACCATACAACCTGTTAACTTCTGCACATCCTTGATTGTGGCCGGAGCCTCCATATCAGTGATGGCCGTGATCTTTACAGGGTTGGCTTCGATGCCCCGAAGGCTAACGATGAACCCGACCAATTTCCCTTAAGGCACTCCAAAAACGCACTTAGTAGGATTGAGTTTCCACCGAAATCTGCGCAGACTGCTAAATATTTCCTCCAAATCTGCAATCAAGTCGCTGGACTCCCTGGTCTTGATGACCATGTCATCCACATAGGCTTTAACATTCCGGTGCAGCTGATCCGCGAAGCACATCTGGATCGCACGCTGATAGGTCGCTCCTGCATTCTTCAACCCGAAGGATATGGTTTTGTAGGCATATATCCCGTACGGGGTGATGAATGCGGTCTTGATTTGGTCCTCCTCCTTGAGCGCAATCTAATGATAACCTGAGTAACAATCAAGAAAACAAAGAAGGACACAACCAGCCGTTGAATCGACAACTTGGTCAATGCGCGGTAGCCCAAAGTGGTTCTTTGGGCAGTGCTTGTTGAGATCAGTGTAGTCGACGCACATTCTCCATTCATTGTTTTTTTTACAAGAACGGGATTAGCTACCCACTCTGGATGGATTACTTCTTTAATGAATCCAGCCGCGAGAAGTTTAGCTATCTCCCTTTTGATAGCCTCACGCTTATCGTAAGCAAACCTACGCAGGCGTTGCTTCTTAGGCACAGCCTTTGGGTGTACATTCAAGCTATGCTCGATCAACTCCCTGGGCACCCCTGGCATATCCACTGGTTTCCACGCGAAAATGTCTCGGTTAGCCCGAAGAAAGCTGACGAGCGCGAATTCCTATTTCTCACCTAAGCCCGCGCCAATAAAGCCCGCGCCAATAAGCTGGATCGTCTTGAGGGCCACGTCATCAGTCGACTGGAGGTTCGACTTGCTGGCCTTCCTCGAAGGAATCTCCAGCCCGGACTGAGAGAGCTGCTGCGCGGCCGCGAATACTTCTCCCGAAGCATCTGGCACACGAGTAGTCGAAGCGTACTGGATTGCCTCCTGATTACAGTCATACGACTTCTTCAAGTTGCCACGGAGAGTGAGTACTCCACTGAGTCCTGACATCTTAAGAAGCAGATAGACGTAATGCGGCACTGCCATGAACTTGGCGAGTGCCGGATGACCCAATATTGCATGGTAAGAAGATTCGAAGTTAGCCACTTCGAATTTGATGAACTTAGTATGATAGTTCTCCCGCATGCCGAAAGTGACTGGGAGGACTACCGTACCAAGCGGGTGTGCCGCGTTACCTGGGATGATGCCGTAGAAGGGGGACTTGCTGGGAACCAGCATGTCCTTAAAATCCAGGCCCATTTTCTTCAGAGTGCTGATGAAGATGAGATTGAGCCTGCTCCCGCCATCGATGAGGACCTTGGTGAGCTTGACCTCCGCCACCACAGGATCCAGGACCAAGGGGAACTTACCGGGCTCCGAAAAGCTCGTCCACTGGTCATCGTGGATGAACGATATGGGGACCTCCGACCAACGGAGTGGTCGTGGTACCGCCGGCTCGACGGACAAAATCTTCCGGAGAAGCAGCTTCTGGTCCCGCCTGGAGCCAAAATCCTCATCTCCCCCGAAGATGACGTTGACGACCTTCGAAGCGTCTTGAAACTTTGGGTTGCACCCTTGGTCGTCGTGGTCGTCATCCTCAGGTTCTTTGTCCGCAGGCTTCTTGTTCTTCTTACCACCACCGGAGTTGCTGAACGTCCTCCGAAGGTGGTAGCAGTCAATGGCAGCGTGGTTGGAACCTGGGTGCCATGGGCACTTTTTCTGCAGGAGCTTCTCAAACTCCTCTTGCGTTGTCGACTTCTTGCCCCGCGAAGGACGATCGATAGCCGTTGGCGCCTCAGATTGCTATCTTGAAGCCGCGGGAACCGCTCCCGCATCTTCTCCTCCTGTTCGGACCAATCGTGCAACATATCACGAAGGCCCGCAACAGTCTTCGGCCTGTTCCGCCCGAAATCCCTGTAGATGCCTGGGTCGGTGATGCCGTTGTAGAAGCAGTCAATGATGTCGTCCTCCGAGATGTTCGCGATGGTGGCGCGAACGTCGAAAAAGCGACGTGTGTAGGACCGCAGGAGCTCGTTACGTTCCTGTTTACATTGGGTAAGATCATGATGAGTACCTGCTGTCGGTGTTTAACCGGCTGCCCACCAAGGGATATACCCAAGGTGGTAAGTTTTGGGTGAGGGGACGTCGAGATCAGGAACTCGATGGTGCAAAGAACACAAGACTTTAGACAGGTTCGGGCCGCACGGAGCGTAACACCCTACGTCCTGTACGGTGGTTTGTATTCTCTTTGGTGTAGAATGACCTAATGATCTCTTGTTTTGAGAGGGTCCCTGACCTCCCTTATATATCCGAGAGGCCAAGGTTACAAAGATACTAACCAACACCAGCTGAGAAATCGTGCCAGGATATATCTCGAGTAGATTCCCCCTGTATCAGTTAGCCTTATCTCCTATTTAAACGGAATAAATAAAAGATAAATAAGATGAATAAGAGATAAGATGAACTTAATCTCTTAAACCTCTTTAAACTGCGCTACATGCCCAGCCCGGTGGCCCCGGGTCTGACAAGCCCCCGAGCTCTTCGTAGCTGAGTGCTGCAGGCTTATCGAGTACTTTCGAAGCAGTCTTCGACTTCTTCTGAAGCTTCGTCTTGAAGTCCTTCTTCGAGTACTTGCTTGGCTGCATCGAAGCTATGAGGTGCTCATGCCCCGAATTTTATTTTTGATATGGTGTGCGATTTGAAAAATCGCACTCCATATGGAGTAGCCCCCGAGCCTTAGGTTGAATCGGAGAATCAGGCTGAGGGTCAAATTAAGCTTGAATCCTCCTTACCTACTCTTCGAATAAATTCGAAAAATAAGTAGTCGATGCCACGTACCCCGCAGCCCCCGAGCCTTGAACCCAAATCTCCCAGGTTTGGGAAAAAGGATCCAAGAATCGTGGTATTGGTGTTACTCTGAAATCCCGAGAAAAACTCTTCGCTTCCTGCATAGTGAAATTAAGCTTCCCGCTGGTTTATTTAACCGCGCGGTGACTTAAGGTTTCTTCTGCACTCTCAGTCTTCGTATGAGTCGTCTTCGAGTAGTTTTGCGGCGTCCAGCCCCCGAGCTTACGAGTCAGGAGAGCCAAATGAGTCATGTCGAGTAGTGCGCATCGCCCAGCCCCCGAGCCTGGGAACTAGCGAAACTGCGATGGCACGCCACGCTGCCTGGAGGGTTGTTGCTGAAGCTTGACCTGAAAAAAGACAATGCACACATTATGTAGCATAATGCGAAGATACCGAGTAGTACTCAGTAATCATATAAAGACACCAAAATTTATTCGGTGTAAAAATTTCGCGTCTTGCTCTTGCTAGGCCATGTAATTTCCCCGGACAGTTAGCCTATTACGTTTATGCACCTGATCTCTGATGGCCGTAGACCATAGCGTAGGGAGCTTAGCCGCATGCACGCGTAGGAGCATAGGCTTACAGAAGAGTCGAGGTTTCACGGATTAAGGCGTGTGCTACCCGAGTACTTTAGCAACCGTTAAGAGAAGACAAAGAAGTCGTCATGCGACAAAGAGGATGCGCAGTGCGCATAAAGTAGTCGGCGATGTGTAGCTCTGGAGGGTTTCATACCCATCGAGAGACATACACGCATAAGTAGTCGGCGAGTGCGTGTGTGGCAACACGCAAAGATCTATACTTCCATAGGGTGTAGTCCCATGAAGCCTCCAGCACTCAGAACACAACCTTGTGGCGTAGCCTCCGTAGTCAGTGTCCTAAGGCTGTGGCAAAGCCACCAGCACTCGGCGCATTAAGTCTGTGACAGAGCCTCCAGTACTCGGTGCACCAAAGCTGTGGCTGTCGGTCTAACATCCCAAGAGTAGTCGATCAGGGCGTAGCCTCCGAGGGTTTCATGCCCATCGAGAGGCGTACCCGAAAGGGTAGCCGATTTTGTGGAGAACAAGTCGGAAAAGGTAAAAATCACTTAGCTTGATTCGTGGATGAATATCGACGAAGCCGAGGAGCTCGTTAATGGAGCTGCGACGGTTTGTTGATGAAGCTCGACTAGTCGGAGTCGATTCCGACTAATTTTCAAGTCGAGACGAGTAGTTGAAGTAATCGTCGGCGAGCTGCCGATCGTCCTCGCGAAGTCGAAGTAGTCGAACCCGTCGCTGCTGCGCGCGGATACTGCGGCACAAGCCGAAGTTGAACCGGGTTGTCGAGGTCGATGGCCGCAGTGCATCGGCGTTGCAGCGCAAGGCGAAGTCGAGCCGAGTAGTCGAAGTCGATGTAGCCGTTCGCTGAAGGATCCGATCTCGAACTCGATAAATCGATCCACCGATGCACATGCATGAAGGTAGCAATCCGCCACCTGGTGAACTAGAAAGATGCCAACGAGTTCGCCGATGGATCTTCGACGCGCCCCCTACCTGGCGCGCCAGCTGTCGGTGTTTAACCGGCTGCCCACCAAGGGATATACCCAAGGTGGTAAGTTTTGGGTGAGGGGACGTCGAGATCAGGAACTCGATGGTGCAAAGAACACAAGACTTTAGACAGGTTCGGGCCGCACGGAGCGTAACACCCTACGTCCTGTACGGTGGTTTGTATTCTCTTTGGTGTAGAATGACCTAATGATCTCTTGTTTTGAGAGGGTCCCTGACCTCCCTTATATATCCGAGAGGTCAAGGTTACAAAGATACTAACCAACACCAGCTGAGGAATCGTACCAGGATATATCTCGAGTAGATTCCCCCTGTATCAGTTAGCCTTATCTCCTATTTAAACGGAATAAATAAGAGATAAACAAGATGAATAAGAGATAAGATGAACTTAATCTCTTAAACCTCTTTAAACTGCGCTACATGCCCAGCCCGGTGGCCCCGGGTCTGACACCTGCACGTGCGATCGCTCCCTGGAAGTTGTCGATGAAGACCTTCTTGAGTCGCTCCCAGGAGTCGATGGAGTTGTTGCTGAGGCTTTCCAACCAGGTAAGCGGCGCAGGGTCCAAAGCCATCGGGAAGTAGACGACTTTGGTGATATTCGAACCCCCTGCGACCTCAATGGCGACCTGGAGGAGATCACGGTCCACGCATCGCGACCTTCGTTGATGTGCTGGCACAGGTCTTCTGGAGGAGGTCGATGATTGGCCTGTCGCGGGTGACCTCCTGGCTGTGGCTGCTGCCTCCCGCCAGGGGCCTGGCTCCCGCAAGCGTTGTCGTTGCTGAGCTGGTGTCGAGGACGGCCGCCAGCCGTTCGGCTATGAGCCTGGCTCCGACTCTCACCCACGCGCTCCTCCCTGATGGTGGACGCTAGGTTATGCTGATCAAGCTGGATCCAGGCCCTCTGTGCATAAAGGAGTGCTTGACGCATATCTGGATCATGACTGCGCTTGAGGATGGCCGTCACCCTGGCGATGTTGGCCACCGGAGTCCTGAAACCCCGTTCGCTTATGGCGGCGAACTCAGGATCAAGCTCGTGATGCATAGATCGCCTACGCTCGTTGGCCCTCCTCCGTCGGATTGTGCGGGCCTTGTTCCTGGCTCTCCGCGCCTCACGATCGGTGGTGTTCTCGTCGCCGGCGTTGGCTGTGATCTCATCTTCGGAGACCGCTTCAAAGTTGGCGATCGGAAGATCCCCATCGTCCTCGCCTTCTTCCGCCATTAACACCTGGCGGGAGGAAAGCTCGTGAGAGCTCGCGTCGACTAGTTCAGTTGACCCCTCCTCCGCAGTAGCCAATGGCCTGCCCTCTTGAAAAGGCAAGGGCTCGAGGTGAGCCACAAGTCGACCCTCTGCCTCGAGTAGATCGGAGAGCGCCATGCCCCTCCAATGCACAATGCGCCCCTCCGACATGGAGGTGATCACCAGATCACCGACACCAAAACAACCCGAAGCCCCCCGACACGCAGTGGCTTCAGGCTTTCCGTCCTGGAGCAGAAAGTCCAGGTCCTTCTCTAGCATGGAGAGGGACCCAGAGACGTTGGCCTCTTGGAGATCAGTGGCCGGTTTGCATGAACCAAGTTGGGATCGGCTATGCAGATCCCTAGATTGGAACAAGTCCAACTCAGGGGAAGTTGCTGCAACGCTGGAAGAAGTCGAGCCTGGAGCAGACTCCATCTCGATCCTTGTTGCAGAAGCACAGGTTGGCAAGTTGTCGAGATCGTCGACGAACTTGTCAAGGTCGCTACGGAGATCCGCAGCGGAAATCTTTGGCTTCATGTCGATGAGGAATCGCCAAAAATCGCCCACACCATCTGTGATGCAGACCCACGAGCCAAAAACGAATGTCATGCCCTGAGAGGGAACTGACCTGGAGAATTTGAAAGTCGCCATCGAGCTCGCCGGTGGATCTTCGACGCGCCCCCTACCTGGCGCGCCAGCTGTCGGTGTTTAACCGGCTGCCCACCGAGGGATATACCCAAGGTGGTAAGTTCTGGGTGAGGAGACGCCGAGATCAGGAATCCGAAGGTGCAAGGAACATAAGATTTAGACAGGTTCGGGCCGCAAGGTGCGTAATACCCTACGTCCTGTATGGTGGTTTGTATTCTTTTGGTATAGAATGATCTAGAGATCGTCTGTTTTGAGAGGGTCTCTGTCCTCCCTTATATATCCGAGAGGCCAGGGTTACAAAGATACTAACCAACACCAGCTAAGGAATCGTACCAGAACATATCTCGAGTAGATTCTCTCTGTATCGGTTAGCTCTATCTCCTATTTAAATGGAATAAATAAGAGATAAACAAGATGAACAAGAGATAAGACGGACTTAATCTCTTAGACCTCTTTAAACTACGTTATGTACCCAGTCCCGTGGCCCCGGGTCTGACACATAGTCAATAGGACTAACAAGTTTGTGAGCTCAAGATTGTAAGATTTCTAGATCCCATGGATGGAGTCCAACATGCAAGATGGCCCAAATTGCTGTCAAGATGCCAGATTGTAGTGAAAATGCAGAGAATATATATGAGGTGTTCAAATGACCACAGCAACGATTTGGACAAGGTTCAGCATAAATGATGCACCGGTTAAACCGACGATGCCAGAATATAACAAGTCGGTGCATTGGTAGTTGCAACAACGATCAAGTGAAGAAGAAATCAATAGCATTGTTTGAACCGACGCTATGGCTTGAGGTGTCGGTGCAATGGACAGTTGGTTACTCAATGAACATGTTTCGCTCTAGAAGGTTTTTGGCAAAAGTGCCTTCAGAACCGGTTGAATCGACGGTGCAACAAGAAGCGTCGGTGTATTGGTCAGTTGATTACTTAGAGAGCATTTCAACGTGCAGAAGAGTTCAAGAGATAAATCCTCCAGGACCGGTTGAACCGGCACCCATTGGTGCAAGGCGTTCGTGCAATAACGTCAACAGAAGATGGCAGTTGGAGTCCAACGGCTAGCATGCCGATTCAAAGTGACCGGTTAAACCGACAGCTATGACCGTTTAACCGACACTTTATGCTTTTAAGGGGAAAGGCATGTAATAGCTAGGAATGGATCTCTAGCCTATATAAGGCTCACCCCGGGTCATTTGAGCTTGCTGGAATTCGTGAGAAACTATAGAAACTCTGCTAGAGTCCTCCAAACCAACCAAAGAGCTCATTGATCAAATCCTTAGATTTAGCACAAGCTCAAGCGATGAGTCGATCAAGATCAAGAGATTCACCACCCGCACCAACATCGGCGCATCATCATCATCAAACATGTGCCTTATGGCCAAAGATATGGAAAGTGAAAGCGATGTAAGTGATGATGACTCCGACTCTCCTTCATTTGAAGAACTTCTTAACTTAATCCATGAGCAACAAAGAGTCATGAAAAGACAATATAAGGAAATTAAAGAACTTAGTGCTCTTAATGCTTCCCTTGCTACAAATTATGATGATTTGTTGTGCAAATTCAAATTGCTTAGCAAGGAGCATGAAGAACTCAAATTAAAAATTGATAGCATTAAGAATGAAACTAATGACTCTTTGGAAATAGAGCAATCTATCCCTTGTGCAATTCCTATCTCCAAGGTAGATGCTTCAACTTCTTGCATTTATTTAATTAATGATTCTTGCTCTAACCTTTGCAAAGAGAAATGCTATGAGAATATTGGTGTAGAATCATGTGATGATCTAATTGCCAAGGAGAATGATGAGCTCAAGCAAAAAGTAGAAAGGCTCATGAAGGACTTGGCAAGATTGAACGCAAGAGCATCAAGAGCATTGTCGAACCTTCTCAAGATAACCATAACAACATGGTGAAAAAACTTGAGAAGGGATCAACCGTGACATGCTTCAAGTGCTATAAAAAAGGCCACAGGTCCTATTAATATCCTCAACCCAAGAGTTTCACCATCAAGAGTTCTCTCATCTACACCAAGCCCAACCGGAGAAATAATAGCAAGAGCACCTCCTATGTCATCAAGAAGAAGAGCAATGGTAAGATGGTTGCTCATAAGGTTGGGAAGAAGGAATGGAGTTGAAACCGCTCCATTTGGGTGCCTAAAGAAGTTATCATCAACATGAAGGGGCCTCAAATGATATAGGTTCCAAAGGACACTTGAAGCCCGTAGACCAGCATCGGGAGATTTGGAGACTTGGCTTGCAAGATGAAGAGAAAAAATCAAGCAAAAAAGTAAGTTCATAAGTTGGACATTTGTTGCCCAAGTTCCCATAAAGCAATTAAGGTAATGGTAGTTAGATTTCAATTCAAGCATCATGTAGCTCCATTGCTTTGGCTAGGTTGTGTACATACGTTGCATCTCCTAGTATTGTTATATATAGTAGGTTGCTTGTGTTTTTCATTCTAACTCATGAGCAACCTACATGGTTTGATAAGTGCGTTGGACACTACACTTTATTACTTTTATGGTACATGGACTTCATGAGGTATGTATTTCATTTGTGTACCATGAGCACAAGCTATATGATATGCTTCCTATTGTTCTTGAAAATAATGTACATACATTTGATTGGTGATTCAAACACTAAATGCATATATAAATATATGCACTAGCTAAACTGACGATCCTTGCCGAGGAAGAGCACCATGGCACCTCAACAGAAGGAGGCACAGCAGAAGATAGTCCTAGCCACCTACCATATTCCGAGATGATAGATATCCATGCCATGGTACCAGCACCAGCAATGAGCTTCATTACCACACCAACGACGCCGTGGAAGATTAGGCCCGAAACCAACACTCTGACGCAACATATCCTGATGTTTCAGATAGCGCACAAGTGAGATAAACTGAGAATAGATAAATAAAATGGTCCTGATTCAAGTACCAATGCATCTAAATAGCTGTGCAGAAACATCAAGCTGCAAGGCCAAATGAGATCTGGGTTCAACATGCTTTCACATGAAAAGAAATAATCCAGCTTTCTATCATATTATTACTTATCGACATTGCAGTGAAAAGCTGAATTCGTGGTTGTTTGACGGACCTGCATGTGTACTCGATCTCAATTGCAGCAAGATCTATCTGTGCATATGGAAAATAGAGAATGAAAAAGAGTTTTCAAAATAAAATTAAGCTCCTACACATGCGAGATCAATAACAGGCAGCTAGCAGATAAAAAAACGCATCTCAACCTGGATGAATCAGGCTGGGACAAAGCTGAGATGCAGGGATGCAGGTATGCACCTTCACCTGCGCCTGTAGAGTAAATCTCCTATATGCCACTGAAAATTTAACCCATCCCCTACGTGCCATAAAAAATTAAGCCATCCTCTCAATGCCATTGAAAATTTAAATCTATCCCTTATATGCCACTACCGTTATAGCATAGTCACATGGCTGTTAATGAAGGTAAAAAAGATGATATTACTCCTAGAAGAGAAAGATGAATTATCCCTTATATGCCGTTGCATTAAACAACAATAGTCTATATGTATGTATACACAAGAAGCAACGCACACACCAATATATATTGCACAGATCATATATGTTTATGAGATCTCCATGTTTATTGATTCACTAATGCACAGACCAAATGGACCATATATTAACTGATATCACACATGCACAGAACAAGCATCTATTGATATCCAAATAAGCAACTAGTCAAACAACCATTGATGTCTATATAGCATCATTGTTGTCCATATATGCAGCCATACAAGTAGCCATACAAGTAATCATTGATGTCCATACAAGCATCCTTGCAATCAGCCATTGCTTCCATACAAGCAGCTATATAGGTAGAGTAACAGCAACTACTAGTTGAAATAAGCTTAGCAAAAGAAACGAGATTTGGTGTCACAAAGACCAACCAAAATAGGAAATGACATACAAAAGAAACAGCATTAACACTAGTTCAAATCAGTAAGTGGAAGCTTTCTTTTGCTTCTAGTATGAGAGGCAGGGCTGTCTTGTTGAGGGGTCTTGCTTCTAGTACTCATTGCAGGACTATCATGTGGTACTGAAATTTCTTTTTTATTTTTCTTCCCTGCTGCCTTCCCTTTAGCTTTCTTCTCCCTGGGCTTGGAGGTGGCAGGTGGTGGTGTTGTCTCACGTGCAGGAAGTAGCTCAAGTTGGTTTGAGCCACTTCTGGACCTACACATGAGTTATGTACGTATGAAAAATTTACCAAGCATGATAATATGCGTAAGCAGTGAATATGACATATACCTGAGAGAATTTCTAGATCCTAAGCTAACCGAGGTAGTTTGGCTGTAATACAAATGTAATATTAGGAATGAATGAAATGCTATATGCCTTTGAAAAAAACCAGAATATAGATGTACAGATACATACTTAGGAGAAAAATTCATTGTTTTAGGTGTTAGACCAACAGGTACAATGCTACTCTCACAAGATGGCTTAATGATTTTCTTTCTTTTCTTTGGTGGACCCCTATGTTGCATCAACAGCAACAAGTTATTAGAAAGATACAATAAAATTGATAATAAGTCAATGGTAGGTTAAGGGTACAGTGCTTACTTTTCAGCTGGCATAGCTGCTATGTCCTCAGGGTCACCTTCCTTGCACTTATATCAGCGATGGCTAAATTTCTTACAAACTTTGCAATGATGTGACCCTTTCTTTCTTATTGTGCTGCCTTCCGTACAACCTTTAAACCTCTGGTTCTATCTTCTACCCGCTGTAGATTTTATGAGTGGTGGATGCATGAAAAACCCATGATCAGATTGTGGCCATTGTGCTATGTCAGGCATGGCAGGAATGAGAGACTAAGCAGCTCTAAATTTATCGACTGAATAATAGTTGTCAACATATTTCTCTAGAGGTTCCCTAAGATATGTGATGAATGCAATGGCATGTTTGCATGGAATCCCTGGTACTTGCCATTTCCTACATGAACAAGTTCTTTCTTCTAGATTGACAACACATTTGTAGCCACTACCACCCTTAACACCCACCTCTCCAAGAATATCTCCACTTCTATGGACATCCATATCCAAGTTCCTGCTTTGCTCCCTCAACTCCTTCATGATGTGTGGCAAAATACCCCTTCAATCTTTGCCGAGACATCCCTTCTAATATCCCACTCATCCATAATAAGTTGTCTAATCATATCCATAAAGTCGTCCAGATTCAAACCCTTGTACTTCTTTACCCAATTGTTGAAGCACTCTGCCAAGTTGTTTGTGACATAGTCAATCTTGCAATCGGAACAAAATTGACTTCTTGCCCATTTCCTAGTATGACATTGCCTTATATAATTCATTGCTTCTGGATTTTCTTCATCCATTGCATTCCAATGCTTCTCAAAGAAGTATGGAGCCCATGAATATGCTGCTGCCTAAAGATGATCCTCAAATATCTTTCTTATATATCTTTTCTTGAAGTTTATCACCAAATGTAGCATGCATTCCCTATGTTCTGCAACTAGGAACACTTCCTTAACTCTCGTTAGCACTCCTTGTCCAGCATCTGTGCATATAGCTAAGCCTCAGGTGATCCAATAGCATCTCTAAGATTTTGCATAAACCATATCCAATTTTCATTTGTTTCTGAGTCCATCACTCCAACAACAACTGGATACATCCAGTTGTGTCCATCTACAGCTACTGCACATGCCAGCTGCCCCCTAAACCTTTCTGTAAAAAATGTGCTATCTATTGCCAAATAAGGCCTGCATCCTTTTAGAAAACCTTCTATGCATGGTTTCATAGCAAAAAATAGCCTATTAAATCTGATTTTCCCATCAACTTTATGATGATCAATGACAACAAAACTTCCAGGACAGCACCTCTCCATCTCAGCCTTAAACCTGTACAGGTTGTTGAAGCTATTGTCCCAACTACCAAATAATCGTGTATGTGCCAATTCTTTACCTGCATACACTCTCTTGTAGGGAACCTCTACCTTGTGCTTATCCTTTATCCTCCTTTGTAATTCTTTAGCTTTCAAACTTGAATCCTCCATTAGCCGATCCTTCACTTGTTCACAGACCCAAAATTTTGTTGCATTCTTTACAACCTTGCTTCTTCTTGCACTAGAACATGTATGTCGCCGTGGGTTCTTCTTCACCTAGCATGAGAACAACTAATAATCAAATGTTGCAAAGCAGAACTAGCAATAAAATAACAACAATAATAGTTGCAATTACCTTTACGGTTTTTTCACCCTTAATTGTAGAAGCATGCAACCTCCACCTGCACCCTTCTTCTTCCTTCCTTGAACAATAAGCCCTCAATCATCTTGGATCACTCTTTTTAGTGTCATACTCAAACTCATGTTTGATAGCATGTTGAGAAAGTGCCAATTTAAATTGCTCCATATTAGGATATAGGTTGCCTACACTCATTGGTGGGTCATCTTGGTCATAGGCCATAACTGGCACAGGTCATAAGGGATCCTTGCCAACTAAGTCATTCTCCTCCTCATACTCCTCGTCGGATTTAGAATCAGACTAGAGTCACTTTCCTCAACCACATGTGTCTTATGAACAACTAAGTACAAGCCTTCATCATCAACAACCACATGTTCATTTTGTGGTTCAGGATTTGCCAAATATTCAGCACCATCAGGAGCATCATTAGGTTCATTTGTGCTAGGTTCAACGGGCTAACTGTTTTTGGCTTAGAATATTGGCTGCATATTGGCTCATTGGACTGGCTTGCTGTAGCAAGTGATGGACAAGCCATAGATGGGGTGCATGGGATATCAAGCACATCTGAATTTTCTAGGGTGTAGCACTTAGGGATAGGCATAGCATCTATGGGATCAGTGTATGCAATGGTCATACGAAGTACCTTCTTCTCAACATGCTTGCTAAACATTTCAAGTAGTTCATAATCTGTTGTGACTTGTGGGAAGCATTTTTTGACCTCATCGTAGTAAAAAATATGCACTACTTTCAGGTAACTAGGAGGGTACTGATTAACAATTTCTTCGACAAGGTCCTTAAAATTGCATAGATTAGAATCCATAACTTTGTTGAAGCTAAAGTATAAAATATCCTTCCTACGCTTTTCATGATTGCAATTGAGTCTGATTTCCAGCAAGTAACTTGACTTAGGGTCCATCCTGTTAATGAACGGCCCATCAAAATTAATTATCTAATGTTCCTAATTACAGTTCTTATAATCTAGCGTGGAAAAAAAGAAGAATGGATGAAAAACTCACCCTGCAGAAAGCCAAGAACCGTCCAGATTCTTGCTTGGCATCCCCATCCCTCATGCTTAGCTGAATCTTGTGCAGTTGGGGATTCAACGCGGGAATCGGCGCGGGACTTGCACGCAGCAGCTAGGCGGGCCTGCTCCCCTAGTAGCTACCGTGCTGCTCCAGCACAGCCACGCGAGCCATCCCTGCTCCCCCGGCAGCTAGCGTGCGCGGCGGCTAGGCGGGCCCACGTGCTACTCGAGCATAGCCACGCGAGCCAGCGGTGGCCAGGCAGCGCGCGTTGCTCAAGCGCGGCCACGCGAGCGCGCGGCGGCCAGGTGCCCCGGCTCGCCCGCGGCCACGCAAGTAGCGGCAGCCAGGCGTCCTCGGCCAGCGGCAGCAGCTCGTGGCGAGCGACGGCCAGGCGAGCCCGAGCGGAGCTCGTGCTAGCGGCAGCCGCGACGGGACCGGCCGACCGCACGGGATCCGGTGGGGATCGACACCAGGATTTTAGGGCCGCTCGACGGTGGGAGATGGATAAGGCTGGGAGGAAACTGGAGAAAACTTATATGGATAAGATTTGAAGAGCGGTACAATCGGGAAAATGATGAAAGATCTCAACGGTTAAATGACTTTACATTCTATTTTTATATAGAGATAATAGCAATGGCACATAAGCGATAAAATTATATTTTTCAATGGTATCGAGGAAATGGCTTAATTTTTGATGGCACGTGGAGGATGGGTTAAATTTTCAGCGCCATTCGGAGAATCTACTCGCGCATTTACGGTGTCAGCTCTGTCCATGAGCGTGGAGCATGCCGGTGGATCCCAATGCCATTGCCGGCGTTCTTGATTCAATGGAACCTCTTCCGCTAGTTGATCAATTATTCAATGGAACCTTACATTCAACCGAGGCCAAGGCTGAGATCTAGATCCAGCACTGACCAAACTGTGATGCCTAGATTTGTTTAGCATGCACAAGGAACAATTACTGGAGGTAAAATCCAACTCGATCGGCCACCTGCAACGAGGGAGAGCAGCACCGTCAAGACAGCCATCTCGAAAAATCGAGCACAACTATCGGGATTCGAATGGGGATGGCGATAGTGGGGAACCTTATGCATCTGGAGAGGAATCCCCCCCAAGGATTCGACAGCTCGGGTGAGTGTGGGGAAGCTTCGACGCCTAGAGTGGATGCCACCGTTCGCGTCCTCGATCCCCGCTGCAAGAGATCGCACGGGCTGGCTCCGCTTGTCCGTCGTGCCCCCGCTGCCTGCCGCCGCTGGCAACGGCGCAACGGCTACCGGCGTTGCAGGGCCGCAGCGGCGTCCAAGAAGAGCCGGCGGCGCAGGCCGCCGTCGCACAGCAACCGAATGGGTCGGGAAGCAAGAAACTAGCTCGAAAGTTGAACCGCCTCATCCCACGACCGCGTGGCAGTGGCGGAGTTCTCACTTCTCAGGGAGGTGCGGGTGCGAAAAAAAAAGACCAGGATGGGTCCAGCTGGGAAAAACCGAGCAGCAAAAAAAAAGCAGAACAAAATCGACGGGACTGCCTTGCGTGGTGGGTGGGGCTCGGTTGGCTCGGGTACAAATAGTTATTTCATGCTCTGTAGCCAGACTATCTGAGCCACCAACCGGACCAGCAACCTGCGCGGGCGCTCCGATCCAGCCTTCCCACCTCGGCCTTCCTTGCAGCGTTCATTAATTGCACGCGAGCCGAGCGCAGGATCCAGCCGAGCCGATGCAACCCCATCGACCATGTCCCAAGGAACCGGTTACTACAACGACGAAACCTATTTACTGTGAATTAGGATAGGAGTTACCACACTTTGGTGTGGAGGCGTGGAGCCCGATGCAATCGGAGTGTCGTAATTTACCACAACCTGTATTGGCTACAATATAGAATTTGAGTTGCCACAATCTGACATTTTGGTCTATATGTTATTCAGATGGAACATTACCATAATATATAATGCCGTCATCATGATAAACCACTGGAAACATTACACCAAGCGTGTAGAAAAGCAGTTCGGAGGAGCTAAATTGAGGCACGTTATGCTGCATGCATTCGCCATTATCCTCACTTTAGTTGGGCTTCTTCAGATCAGATAGCACCTGTGATCAAACTGGCAGCTCCAGTGCTCTTGGGTTCTCTATAGAGTACATGGTTTTAACCTCCAATATTATGCTTGCCAAAGGGACCCCATCTCCTTAAAAACGTCATGAAAGGAACAGTAGTAAATCAAATTATAAATTGACAGAGCTTTCTTAATACATTGAATATTTGAGAATAATTCTCTACTCCAAGCTGGAAGCCTTCCTGTAGCTAACTGGCACCGCTATATCCCTCTTTGCTCCTATTGACGATATCAGTTCCTTTGTTCAAGGTGTCTAAAAATGAAACCAAATGCAAATCTCAAGGCTGAATGATGATTGGCAGCCAACGATGCTAAGAGTGACGGCACCGCCTGCAAGAGCCAGTCTCCGCCAATGAAGGCCATACTAATCCACTTCACATCCTGCAGCTGGTTGACCAGATATCCTGCAGCTGGGCGGAACAGGAATCAGCTAGCGCGCGGTCGGTGCGTTGTATCGGACCCGGCCATACAATCATTTATTTATTCTATAGCCGGCTACAGAAAATGACTTATATATATATATCGCAAAGTGCACGCACCAGAGAGAATGAATGCACAGATAGATGATATATATTGTATCACAGATGCACATGGTCTCTTCTAGAACAATGTGCTTGTTCAGGTTCGACTAGTGGGGCGGTGGCAGTGACTAATAGATAGGTAATTGAGTTTAGGGGGAGTTTTGGTGACATTAAAGTGGAAGAAGCCATCTCTGTTGCATCAAGCAAGATGTGCAGCCCTATAATAGAAATCTAATTAATGTATTTTGAAAAGTATATAGTACTAGATTTGCCATGGAAAGTATTCCGAAACTAAATAATTATCTTTCATTGGAATTTCATATTTTCTTAGAAATCATCAGTCAAAAAGACATACATTTTGAATCAGTGGAGTATATGCTTGTCTATAAACAGTAAGAATTTTTCTCTAGAGAAGGTGCAAAATAAAGTTCAAAAATGTCATCATCCACAATTGTCTTCTTGTACTTGGTGCATGTATTCCAACCCATTCGTCAAGCCTATGGAAACAAGTTTCCACTTTTTAGGATTTGGGCCGTTTGAAAACTTTTAATTCCACATTTCACAACAGGTATAAACACTATAAGCAGCCTATTTTTTCCTTTAACACAACCTTTGGAGCAACAACAATGACACCAAAGACCACAACATCTTACATTTGTGGGTTACATCATACAACCATTGATCTGCAAGCAAGAAATCAACAAAACAAAGAAGCATTACACTCAGGCTCTTCCTACAATATAATAAGTGGACCAAAGGATTAACTAGACCCACCTGGAAACAAGTTGTTGTCTAGTTCAAGCTAGCAACAGCTTCAAGAAGGGAAGCAACAAAATGCATCTGAACAGCTTCATCAATTGTCGAGAAGAGGGGCACATGCACAAACAGAGATTTGATGCCATGTTCCTCTGCAAAGCGGAGGGAATGATAGTACACATAGTTGCATACAAATCGATCAGCATCATCTGAACGCATCACATCGTGGCCAATCTTTCGAAGCATCTTGACTAATTCATTAACTGGAAGGGTAGTCTGATTCATAACAAGAACTTCATGAAAATGCTGTTAATCATAATATAAATAATGCTTGAACAATGAGATGCAAAAGTCACAATCAGAAGCCCTAAAGTCGAATTTGTATTGATGTAATGTGTGTATAGAAAACCCATTTATCTAGCAAGTAATATTTCTGTAACAAGGAACAATATTTTGATTCACATGTACAACATGCAACCAGAATACAGTTTCTCTATTCCAGCAACTCTTTTCAAAACTGGTATCAATGATTTTCAGTATGGAGAACATGCTGTAGTGACCTAAAATATAATTTCTTGCTGCAATCAGGTGATGACAGACATTTATCGTACTCCTTTTTTCTCACTGGCTGATGCTATATTATTCAAACAGAACTAAACAAGAAAGGTAAAGTTTCCAGTACTTTTACAACAAGAGTTTTTTTTGGCTTGTATAACAAAAAAAAACAAGTAGCTCAGTTATGGACTTTGCTACCTTTGAAGGTAAAATACTGTCAGAGATAATATTCACAGAAACAGAATTTCATGCAAAAAGACATCAAAAAAATATGGCTGCAATTTCTAGTTATAATTCATAATTGACAATTACCTTTCTAATCTGTGAGATGTTTCCATCAGATGGTACAATAGGGACCCTCTGCATAGAAATAATGAAGCAAATAAAACATATAGAATGACAATATTTGTTTGATGTGTAGATAATGAAAATAGACAATTGGGCAATAACGCAACCTGAGGTTTCCATCCTAACTCATCAGGACAAGCGAATGTGGCGTCATTAACAGCTTGATTCTCAAGCGCAAATCTTGGTAAACCACCACTGACCCCAAAGTGGATCTGAGAAACAATCCATTCAAAAATGCATTCATGTGGCATTGTATACAACTAAAAATTTTTATGACCTTTTAAATTTTTTTTTGACCTTTTCAGGCATAAAACATGACAACACAAGAACGGAGGTGGATGGCAGCTGAAGCATTGGTTTCCAGTTATTTCTATGTTTTTCCTCAGAAATTTCACTGTAGCAATCTGGACATCCTACAACATAAATATTGAAATTTTAAATGGAGCTTTGCTGTAAAACAATGTAAATCAACTAGCACCAACAACCAACATCAGCTGCACCCAAGAGTAGAGCTTCAGCATTAGATGCCTACACGGTCAAATGCATATTCATGAATTACAAATCAGTGAAAACTGCAAAAAAAAATAATTAGGAGATGGAGATGGCACATCCTTATGGTGCTTTTCCTGAACTAGGAAGTTCCTTTTATCTAGGAGGCAATTTTCTACAAAGTCATCCAAAGAAAGAAATATCAATTTATATATTCATGGAGTCCTACAGAATCCATAATTCAGTCTTTTTAAATATAGTTTCAGCTATCAATGCTTTAAGAAACATGCCAGTTGAACCAAGATAGTTTTAGTGCTAACCTCCTGGTCAAGAGAACACAAACAAAGGGAATAGCAAAACAAAACTTTTCAGGTGAAAGTTAAAGGAAAGCTGCTTCACCTAGCATGATATTAGCACAGACTATCAAATATAGAACAAGGTGAGCACTAACCCAAATTATTTGTGACCCTTCCTTTCTATCTGAAATAGCAGACTCTAAAACTTCATATAGTGTGCCAAGTGCACCCTGCCCTGCAGCCTCGAGAACTGTGCAGCTTCCGAGTACAAGGCTTTTTGGCAACCCTTTCTTTTCCATATAAGATTGAAGATTGCTCACTATTTTCTCAGTTGGGTTCTCAGGAACTCCAATAAACTTCTTGAATCCAGTAACATGGACAGTCACCACTGAAGGTCCTTCTGATCCCATTTAAACTTTTAAGAAAGCCAAACAATAAAGAATGGTCTTCGTATAACCTGAGTTGAACAACAATCAATAAATGGGAAAAATAAATAAATTTACCAGTTGCAAAGGCCAGAGAGCAGGGGCGGACCCAGCATAGGACATGGGTGTACACATGTACACCCGATAATTCTTGCAAATGAAATCGAAGTTAGTAGGTAATATATTGTAACTGGATTCAGATCCGAATACAAATAGTTTTGTTAGGGTTTGGGGTGCTCCGTCTCGCACAGCAGAAGGAAAGAGAAGGGGCGGGCATACCTGGAGGATGCGCTGGGCGAAGACAGGACAAATGGCGCCGCCGCTCGCCCAGTCGTCGCCGCCAGGGAAGGAAGAGCAAGGGAGGAGAGAGTCCGAGAGAAGGGAACGAAAGGGAGGAGATGAACCTGAGGCGGCACCCCTGAGCGGGAGAGCTGTCAATGAGCCGACCTCGAGCGAGCCTGCCACCTATAGACCTGATTGGGTCGGGTCAGGTTCCGGTCGGGTCAAAAACGTCAGCCTGAACCCAGCCCGGCCCGACCCGGCCATCGGGCTGGATTTTTTAGCCCGATCCTGCACGTGATCGGATCGGGTTGGGTCAAACCCGACTTTTTTTACAAATTTTGCGTTGGGTCGGGTTTTGGGTCAAAAAATTCAGCCGTACCCGGCTTGAGTTTTGCGTTGGTTCAAAAATTTCAGCCCGGACCCACCCCACGTATTGATCAGGTTAGGTCAGGTCGGGTACTTTCGGGCGGGTCGGGTCAGGTTTATCGGATCGGGCGGCCCATGATCAGGTATACTGCCACCTAAAGCTGGAGCATCCCGAGCCGAGGTCGATCTGAGCCCGAGACGTTCTTAATTTTTATTGGAGACCACGATAGAGCGACTTCACGGCAGCAGCATTGATGATTATAGATAAGAAGATGCACGTATAAGACCAGTCTCAGTGGAAGTTTCATAGGCATTAAATATTATGCCACGTCAGCAAACTTGCTGATATGGTAGGATCATTACGAATAGTGGAGGAACGTGAGGCATATGAAAGGAGGGAGCAATTACTACTAACTTAGCTAAGCTAATTTAGCTAATCTACTGATGTATAACTGTGCTAATATACCATATCTATAGAAATTTGTTGACCAAGTGGGGCCAGTATCCCGTTTGGCCTCCATAGAGGTTCGCCAGCGATTACGAGAAGAGAGAAGAGAGAGTTTTATAGGATGTGAGAGGAGTTTCATCCCCGTAACACTCATCCGGTTCGGTTACAAAGTTCACAGTTTCGGTAACAGTACAATGAAACTATGCCCTGAGATTGGCCTAAAAGGCGGATTTAATTCGATAAATAAATAGAAAGAGAAGCATATCTTGATATTTAGCTTTATTCCCTCTATTTTCTTTTGATAGTTCTATTTCCAAAATTGAATTATTCTCTTTTGATAGCCCTATTTGAGTTCACATTTTGAGAATATTATGGATGGCCGTTTGATTCCCGTGCAGAGTAACTTCTCTTGAAAAAAGATTAGTTTATATATATGATAACATCGAAAATGAGAAGTCGTGATTAATGAGATGATAAGCAAGGTTCTTCTTCTTGTTCTTAATTATTGTACCAAGATGAAATAGAACTATCAAAAGAAAATAGAGATTGTATTATTTTGTACCTAGTTTAGATTGTGTAACACAGTAGCTCGCTAACTAATGGAAGGCTCTAGCCTCTAACTATATTATTTTAACTTTCGATGGTTGGAAATTTAATTAATAGAGGTAGCAGGGTGCATCCACATGCCATGCAAACTGAAATACTCGAGCTTTATTGAATACCTCGATCTCGGATCGTTAGAGCTTGCGAGCTTCAGGTTAGGTCCAAGCTTGGCTTGATTCCAAGTATATAGCTTAGCTTAAGCTGAGTTTTTAGCAAGTCAAATATAACAAATATAAATAGCTCGTGAATCTTTAGCTTTTCTGGTAACCCTACTAAAAAATAGTGGTGAACCGTGAATACTCAGCAGGTCAGCATTTGTAAATCGGCTAGTCGCGACGCTTTTTATTTCTTTACCTCTCTTTCTCTTTAAATATACTCCTATCTTTTATTTTTAATATAATAAATGAAATAATAAATTAGTTGATCATTTTCTAATAATACTCTATTTAGCTACATAAAACATATTATACCAATTAAATTGGGCTCTCCTCTAATTATTATCATACTGGACCAATCTTTTCAGTATTGGCTATTGATCCAAATCTTACGCAGGCACATACAACATGAAACTTTAGCAAATAAACCGAAAAGATATATAACATTCCATATAAATAATAATCAGCAAAATTCCGATAAGCAAAACATCACATATCTACAAAATATATATCTAGCAAACAAGTTAGGATATCTTGTCCAACTCGACTTTAGACAATGGCTTAAGAAATGTGGCTAAGAAAGTCGGTGCTTATAATAGATGATGTTTCGACTGACAGTATCGAAAATATTGAAAAGGTTGATGTCTTATGATCCTCCATTTGGAACATCTTGTTGGCATTGATCTTTTTTAGCAAAGTGCTTTGCAATAAAATGAATGTGTTTTTAAAATGGAGTATAGAAAGTTATATTATATTAACTTTATCACACAATTTATTAAGTACTGCCTCCTAATATTTTAAATAATATCTCTACTTATTTCTAAATTGCGGATTGTTTTCATAGTTCATTATTGATTTTGGTCATTAAAATTCTTATAGGATACAGAATTGAAAGTGGAAGGAGTTCACATCTAGATTGTTGTCTCCTCCAATTTGAAATCGAGGCCGCCTTATCTTCTTTCAAGACAGATGATTATTAAGAGAGGAAGGGAAAGGGCGTGAGCAGGATGAAGAAGAGCACGCTACCAACACGGAGGCGACCTTCGCAAGGTAACCATGCATTGCAAGGTTACCACGCAAGAAAGCTGGTGACAACATCAGCGAGCGAACAATTGGCGACAAAAGAAGGGTTAGCTCGCTTATCTGACCATATTGTTGGGACGAGCACGCATGCTAATATGGTGGGCACCCTCGTCGTTGCTAAAATCAAGATCGCGACAGCCAACATCATGAAGGATGGCGGAGAGATTTTTTGAGGAGTGGGATGGTTGGCATGTATGAAAGTGTTAAGAAGTGCTAGAGGTCAAAACTTTATTTGAGAGGATTTTGAATGAGATGTTATCATGTGAAATTTAATTATATCGTGATAATATTTAAACCGATAAGATTAATAAATGCTTCACAGTATCACCCGTAGCAACACACGGGCATATTTGCTAGTATTAAAATAAATTTTTCCAGCTAAAAAGTCTTATTCTACCTCAGTGTTAGAAAACATGCCTTGCAACACATCAAATCATACAGTGGAGCAAAAAATCACATTGATAGATATTTTATGTGCTATTTATGTAACAACTAACATAAGTTATAAATAAAGAACTATATAACTATACACAAGATATGTGAAATCTTTATTATCTGATCTTGAGAAGCTATTGCCTAAAGAGGGATGGAATGTAGTGAAGCACACGAAATTTTTCAGATAGAATCAACATGAGAAAAAATAATCTAGAAGCTCCGTAGAAGCGGAAGATTCGAAAGAATAATACACGCTGTATACAACATATTGACTTGTATATTTTTTTTATATAAAATACCCTATTTCTATATTTAAATGATCATATCATAAGCACGTAAATAAATAATATTTATGTAATGATGCACAAAAGTCATAAGGAAAATGATCATTTAGCTTGTAAAATAATATATGTTTCAAACCAGTCATAATGACTTTCATTTAAAATATGGTTAAGTGCAAAAAATATTTTTAGAGGTAATGTACACCTAATTTTTAAAGTCTAGGTCCACCACTGCTAGAGAAGGCCGTAATCTGAATTGAACAACATAATTTAGATTCAGTTGCTCATAGAAGCAGGCAATCTGAACAGATCTATCTATATCCCAAAACAAATTATTCCAAGAAAAAATGCATCTAGTTAGGGTTCTTACCAGCGAAAGAAAAAAAGGAATTGCATCAAAAACAAAGAAAAAAATGGAACTGCATCAAAAAGAAAGAAAAAAAGAAAAGTTAGATCACCGATCTAATCGACGCGCCGACCTGGAGAGTACTTCTAGGTCTAGATTCGTCCTGTTTGTCTTCTTCGGTAGGACCACCACTCCACAGGGCTTGGTCTGGTCACCGCCGTTGGTGGAAAGGAAGAGGAAGAGGTCGGGCTCTAAGTTCGGTCAACCGATGTAAGCCCGCAAATAGTTCGGCCCGGACATAGTTTTTGTGCGGTTATATTTTTTCATGTTTTTTTTCTTCAAAAGATCATTTAATACATCTATCTTCTGTTATCTATTCTATACCAAGCAGTGAGCAGGTTTGGTCCTTTCTAATATTTTTCTATTATTTCCATTTTCCATTTTTCTTTACAAATTCTATCTTTTTATTTTTCCAAGTATTTCATGATAATTAAGAAGTAAATTCACTTATATTGTTCTATTGGTCATTTGTACCGGTATGCGCAAGACAAACATTATAAGTCACTGGTGCTTTTAGGATTGATAAACATGCCACGGTACGGTTACTCATCTATGGTATTTGCATATATGTTACATATAGATTTATCAATCGCATTGAGTTGAACGATTGAACTAGTTAAGTATACCGTTGTTCTAGATTTTAATTATCGGTTCTCGACTATTATCAACTTATTCCTAATCAAATTTATTTCATTTCCAAGATCTCGTATAACTGATTTCACTTTCCCGCCCAAGCTCTCCTGATTTCGCTCTCTTTTTTAATAAAAATATGAAAATGAAAGTTGTTAGGATTTTTCCCCAACCGCTTTCATCCCTAATTTTTGGGGGACTATGAGCATTTGTTGGAAAGCTCTTGATATCTACATTTAGATGGATCAAAAATCAACATTAGATTTCATCGGAGCCGCTCAAAAATTGTAGAAGGACTTTCAGACCTTCAACCTAATTTCTGGGCCTCGTATCGAGGAGACCCGAGGAGACCCACCAGGGGCCATTTTAAGTTAGGGTTTCCACCATCGCACGCCTCCGGATTATTTCCCATGTGTAGATACATCCAACATCTGTCAAGATGAACTTGGATTTTTGTTTAGATGCAACTTAGCTACTGCAACTTTCTTGTATATGTGGGTGTCGCTAAGCTAGCTGATTTGCTTGATTCAAGATCTCAGCTTGTGATTCGAATTCAACCTTTGGTTTAAATTAGTGAGTTTATTTGCTTGTTCATCATGTTCTTATTTGTTCTCGATAGCTAGCAGGTTTAGAAATATTCTTCGCTGGCAAAAATATCAAAATTGAAAACAGTTTAAATGTTGAATCTGCCCCAAATTGAAGTTAGCCCTCCACTCACCGAAAAATGGGAACCAGCCCATATCCTACCATCAGAGCCAGGGCGCCCCGGCAGATTGGTGTGACAGTTCATGTACTTGTAAGTTAGGCATATTATTTGTTAGTGTAAAGTATGTGCTTGTTAGTATAAAGCTTGTGTGTTTAAGTAAAGCTTTTAAAAATTTAAAATGCACATAAAAAGGGTATTTTTATATTACGGAAAAATTAGGGTTGTTTTTGCAAAATGTATTAGATGAAAAATAATTTTAAAATAAGTGAAGGGTGGTTTTGCAAACAAATGTTTTCTTACTTTTCCCCTGTAATAATAATAATAATAATAATAATAATAATATAACAATAAAAATAATAAAAATATATAAAAATATGTAAATATCCAAAAGTTTCATTTAAATGTATGTGTTGAAAATTGTAAAAAGGTGAATTGTAAAAGTAACTTTCAAAGTTGCTAAGGGCTAAAGTGTAAAAAGGTGCAAGTCATCATGACATGTCTATCCGGTCATCATGACATGTCTATCCGGTCATCATGACATGTCTATCCAGTGATCATGACATATCATAAATGCTTGCATTTAGGTCCTAAATATTATGAAATTTACACCCTTAGGACAAAAACCTTATAATCTTAATTTTAGTCCAAGGTTTTAAATTAACACTTCATTCTTTGAGTTTTTGAATTTAAACTCTAAAACAAAGTTGTAGGATTTGAAAAGTTTCACAACTTTTATTTTAAACACTTTTTCATTTGAGCTCTAGAATAGTGGGAAAACTTGGTTTACAATAAGGTCCCTGTATTTTCTATAATTGCAGAAAAATCCCTGGCTGCATTCCACTTTGCTTCCTCTTCTATTTCTTTTCTGCGGCCTCTGCGCCGCCCCTGCCACCGCCGTGCCGCGCTCTGTGCACGTCCTGTGCAGCACGGCCACCGGCGTCATCCACGCACGGCCATTAACTCCACCGTGGCCTTATCCTCTCCCAGCGCTGTTTACTTCCCCTCCTTTTCTTCCTCGTCCTGCTCAAGCCAAGCCGAGCAGACCACCCAGCTCTTTTTCTTTCTCTCTCCCTGTCTCTGATTTTCTCTTCACCCAGCAAAGCAAATCAGAGCAGGGCATGCAGCCGCAAGCACCCCGGCATCCTAGCACCTCCACCTGCTCTTTTTCCCCCTCTGTTTTGTTAGCAATACTTTGGACATGGGAGTGTTAGCAGTGTGCGTGCGTCTGTTAGTGTGTGTGAGTTGCGTTTTTGTTAGCATGTTAGGTGTACGTGTGTGTGCGCTGCGTGCGTGCGTGCTCTTGCATGAACGAGCGCACCAGCAGCAGTTGTGTGTGCATGGCGTGTGTCGCCAAGGCCCGGCGTGGGCGGCAGATGAGCTGCGGCCACGGCGCGCTGGTGGACCGGGTCATGCGTGAGCTGCAGGGAAGCTCCGGTGGCCACGGTTGAAGTTAGTTAGGGGAGTGGTGTGCGTGGCACTGATCTACATGGGTGAGGCCGCGTTGTCCGGACGAGCGATTGGCTCATGGCGACGTCGAGCGGGTCCTGCGGATCATGGCGTGGAGGCCGGCTCCTGGCCGTCGTTGCGGCCGGGGCGTTCGTCGCCGAAATTACTGTGCATCTCCTTCCTTGCGTTCGTGCGCGAGTGATCAGGAGTGGGAGAGTTCCTGGCTGTGCCAACATGTTTCCCTCACGCAAGCGCAACAGCAGCACAATGACGACGACGACCCCATGTCCGGCGACCCCGTCGTGTCCCTCGCCACGACTGCAACGAGCTGCAGCAGATGGAACTCGCCATCACCGGTCATCCTGACACCGCTAACCAGGAGCTGTTCCCGAATCTCGTCGCCATCGCATCTGCAACCGGGAGGACTAGCTGCAAGGTGAAACCAAGTTGTTGCCTTCCTCGCCCAGAACCTGTTCGACGATATGCCTAGGCCATGCTACTGTCCGGCGCCGCCATTCCTGACAAGCTAACCTGCAAGCCGCCATCACCGCCGGTGAGAAACCGAGGGCCTCTCTGCGAAACTCTTTTATTATTTCATGTGTGCAAAGCAGCTAACTTGTAAAATTCGTAGGAAATTGTAGAAAAATCATAAAAATACCAAACTAGTTTTGTTTGAATCCTTAAGTTATCCTCGACTACTTTTATATAGAAAGTTTAAGTTGTATGTGTGTAGTTTTTGATGTAAATTAAATACTAAAAATTGAGTGTTTTAATTGTATCTCGTGCTATGTGCATGTGTTGTGGCTGATTTTTGAGAACTTTTGTTGTATGTGATGCAATGTTTAGATTTTATTAAGGATGTTTCTATTAATATTTATATCTGAAATTTATACTCTAACTTCCTTTTCGCATGCGTAACCCATAGTAAAAATATTAGGCTTAATATTAGGCTATACACTAAATTATGAATTTATGCTTATTTTCAAAGAAAATTCATGAACAATAGCTCTAGTTCATGAAAAATTATGAGAATATTTTGAGGTGTTATTCTTGAGTAGTGTAATATGTTCACAAATTCTCAACTCATGATGAGGTGTAGGACAACTAGAATAAATAGAACTTGATATAATAATACTATTTTCCTAATTAATCAAAGTAGGTCCATAATTAATGATAACCTAGAGTTATTAAAGATAATTAGCTAGTCAAATAAATAAAGTTACCGAATGTAATTAGTGTGATTAAGTAAGATAACCAAACATGCTACTTAATGTAGTTAATTTAAATGTTTGGCGTAAACGACCATGTTACTTAATGTAACTAGGTGGTTTACTTAATACTCGATAAATGATTGCCCAGTAAAAGAATGAATGATATGATTGGTAAATAGAATGTTGTTTATTTTGTATTGTTGATAAGTCTGGTAGTATTAGCTTAAAATTTAGTGGTGTTAAATCAATTTACCTAAAAGTATGTATTACAACTTGTATGCCAAACTGATGTGATGCAAAGTATTTTTGTGGTAGATCTGTGTGATGTTTAGTAACCCTTTCCACACGAGTACCCATGCCTTTGCCCTTGTCTTGATTGCAATCTTGTTAGAGCCCCTTTCTATATAAAGATCCTGGTTATGCCTTGTGTATCGACTGCTTAGTCAATACACCTTTGTAGCTATGCTTCAGCAATTGGCTACTAGCTCAACCGATTTTTGATAGGCATTACCCTATCGGCCATATGCCTTTTGGCTACGGGTCTGTAGGACACCCATCGGCTATATGCCTACCCATCACATGCCTTCTTTAGCTGCACATCTATCGGCACAAGCCTATCAACCACATACTCTTCAGTCTAATTCCGCGCTTGTGGTCTCGTCAGCCTAGTCCGATATTAGTGTTCTGTTCCACTTGGTTCTTGTAGCAAGTTCGGTTTAGATGACCCCATCGGCTGTACGTCACTCAATTGTTGTGCTGGCGTAATCGAGCAGATACAACCGCACCTAGTTACCTAGGATAACACTTAAGCACATCTCAGTTAAGACACAGCTGCTTAAGGAATCACCCCTCTGCTAAAGTAATCGATGCTTTCATCTATTAATTAGGGAACCGATGCACCTTTCAATTGGCTACACAAGCCAAAGTACACAACCCTAGATCAGTAAGATAGCACAGTAGACACGCCTCTGTTAGGCACGACCTAAGCACATCAATCGGCTAAACCTGATGCACCCTTGTCAACTAAGACAAGCCGATACACCAACCATCAGTTAGACAAAAGCATGCTGATAACTAGATCAAATCAGCAAGATCCTTCCTTGCTCTATCCTTGAAATACTGTACCTTCAACGTTCCTCTCCGTATCAGCCGGTTTGGCCTCAGGTGAACCCAAATCGGCAAATCCCCTTGGATCAAATGCGGAGACCGCTCCTGCCAATCTCTCTTTCAAACGGAAATCAGCTGATATCCTAAGGCAAAGTAGATAGCTCCCTCCTATGCCAATTCTATCGGCTAAACCCCTATTGTTCCAATCAGCTCTGTTGTAATCTTCAACAAGTAGTCGATTCTAATTAGTTGTCCCCATAAAGCTCTGTCTAAGTTTAGTTCAGATCTTTCTGGTTGTTATGTGAGTAGTATGTTAAATGAGTGTTGGATTGCAACTTTATCGTAAAGTAAAATAGCTTTATGTGCACACTTTGAATGTAATGTTGCATTGCATGTAGATACGACTACTTCCGTAAATGGTACCTACGAGATCTCCCAGAAGTCTGCAGAGGATGTTCCTGAAGACCAAGTGAATATCACCAAAGGATTATCGGAAGCCCTGAACCAAAGTTCGGAAGATAATAATACTAACATCCCTGACTCCAGCCCCACCAGTAAAGGCAAGCCCCGGACATAACCCTACTTTATTTACACTGCAACATATATTATTATATCTATCTTTGCATTACGTTCTTAGGAATTGTATGAAAAACTCTAGTTGCTTTTTCCTAGGAACCAATGTATTGGATACTAGCACTTGAGTCCGAATAGCTGCTCTGCTAATAGGACCGGTAGAAGTCGGGTGATTTCCTGTCACTCGCGCGATATAGGAATTGTAATGTTTACATTCCTGTAATCACTATAAGGATGACGGACGGGAATTATGTGAGGTATCATGGTTGAGGTGACACCCCATCTGTGTTGTTGAATTTGATAAGGTCGAAGTGTGTGGTAATGGTGGCTAAGCGTTTGAAAGTACTAGCCACATGCCGCGAAATATGGTAAAGCGGTAAGCCTAGTAACCAATCGGCCCGGCAAGTGGGCATACCTCCCACCACTCGTAATTTGTTTTTTCTCACGCACCGATGTGTGGGAGTACGTTCTGCAAGGCAGACAGGAATACGGGTTAATGTAGTCGCACTACAGACGTATGTCCTGCATAATTGGTGTGCGTACGATCCTGCAAGTCGCTTGTGGTGGCCTGCTCCACGACCCGGAATGAAAGGCAAACGGTTGCTTCGGAACAAACATTGGATGTTCCAAGCGTGTGAGTTAGGTTTACGTTGCAAGGTTGAAATTTGATTCAGAATCGTCCGTTTCTCGCGGAGATTGAGACTGCTTATTCCTTCTGCCACATAGAGTAAGAAGTGTAACCATTGATGGAATAATCATGCTGAATGATAATCTCTACCTTGCTTGCTTAGCGTAGGTGCTAACCTAGAATGGGTAATCAACTAGAATTTGAAAGCTAAAAATTTGAAAGTAGATCATACTCTTTGTTGCTTTTCAGCTAAAAATAAACCCGGAACCCTTGAAATGCCTTCATGAGTCTAGTTACGGGCTTAAGTATACCCAATCCCGGGTAAGCCTTGCTGAGTATTAGTATACTCAGTCTTGCTAGTTATATGCTTTTCCAGGTAAAGTCTCTGAAGACCCTACTCTTCCCCTGCCTTGGCCCTATGCTCTTCCAGATGGTTGGTCCGTGGAGTGGGACCCGTCCCCGGCCAACGCAGACCCCTCCGAGTGATGTCATGCCAGGGCTAGCATGATATCTGAGCTGGCGACATGTACAGTGCCTGTGTTATAAACTCCGCTGCTTTTACTCGAAACTTAAGACTGTTTTGTAATAATTGCCATCAGTTAGAAACTGATGTTACTTTAAAACTCTCATGGAATATCTTTGCCTGTGATGTAAAATGTGATGGCTCTCGTATCTCTGGACTCGCCTTCGTGCGAGGTACCTTGTTTGATCCTGCATTCGGTGGTTTATCGGGACGTTACCCGACAGGCCAAAGGATTATACCGTTTGAAACACGTTGGAGCCCTCAAGAGTGGACTCGCGTACTTGAGCCGGTATAATTCAGGTTGGTTCTGCCACAATTGGGTCCCTTTGCATGCCTAAATTTAGTCTTGAAGTAGTCGGGGTATGTGGTTAATATGATCCTGCGCGTGAATGTAGGGAAGCAGTCGCCATCATCTAGGGCACGATATCCTTTCTCTGCTCGCTCGTGTTGCCTAGCTTGGATGATGGAGCGAGCGTTGCGAGTAGAGTTGATGTGCTCTTGGAGGTCTTGTGGTGGAGGGTTGGGTGGAGCCCCTTGGTGGCCTTGGCCACCCGCAGGGTTACCTTCAGGTCTTGGATTTGGTCTTCCTCCCGTCGTGCGACTACCTTGAGGCTGATCCGGATAAAGGGGCATGCTGCTAGCCTGTGGTTCATTCCTCGAGTTGGTGTGGTGCACTGATTGGATCAGATTCTGCTTGTTGAGTAGTACGTATGCCCACTAAGTGAGTTTGAGGGCCTCCACAGTTTGTGGCCATGGTGGTAGGCTGCAGAGTAGGAACATTGCTTCAACGATGTTGGCCAACGGAGTGGGGAACTGGCGTCCGTTGGTTTGATCAAATTCATCTCGAAAGTTGAGGTGAGTACGCTGCTGTCGTGCTGTTGCTCACTGTCTGCGTTCGGCACACTTAGCGTTCTTGGCTCTCCGCTGCACCCTCTACTATCAAGGATAGATCCCTAGGTACCCTCAAGGAAGCTGCTCACAAGGAAGGAAGAAGTCGGACTCCTACTAGAATTGCTCTGTAATCCTACTAGGACTCTACCCTATAATCCTACTAGGACTCCTACCTTGTAACCGACTCGGACCCCGTCCCCTTGGAGTATATAAAGGAGGGTAGGGGTACATAGATCAGCACAACCACAACATGAGGGACAACTCGTGCTTCATACACACCAAACACCTAAGGCAATACAGACCACCACACAGGGCATATGGTATTACGCATACTACGATCCGAACCTATCCAAATCCTGTGTTCCTTGCACCTTCGAGTTCCTAATCTCGGCGACACCCCACCTACAATCTACCACATCGGGGGTATCCCTCGGTGGGCTTGGAGGTTAAACACCGACATCTGGTGGTCATCTTCCTGTGGGAAGTCTATAGTGTTCTCATTAGTAGAGATATCTCCTAGTAGTTCATTGCCATATTAGTCTTCTGCAGCGCTTGCCATGGAGACCTCCCGCTCCGATGTGTAGTTGCCGATGCTTGATGCCACCAGCTCTGTGTCTTCTTCTTCTTTGATGTCGGAAAGAGGACGACCATCCTGGAATGGGAGTTCTTCGAGGTAGGCGACAAGGCGAGATTCGTTGTTGTCAAGTAGTTTGGAGGGTTTCATGCCCTTCCAATACACGAATCTGCCTTGCAGTGTTGATGTTATGACCAGGCCCTGCTGGGCACCTATTAAAGGTGTCCTGTCATTAGAGTCCGAGTCATAGTCGTGGTAGATGCGGCCTCCCGACATGCGGTGGCTGAGTCCTTCTCAGGTGATGTACCCGAGTTGTGTCCCAATGCGGATTGAAGTTCGGGTCAAGCTGCCTCTTGATAAACAATGGCTAGATTGCGAAGTCCAAAGGGGTATCATGGTGGCTGGTTGCTCGATGAAACAGAGTCCAACTCGAGCACTCGAACGTGGACTAGAGTTGAAGTTGGGTGCATGACCGACCCAAGGGCCCACTAGGCAGTCACCCAGTCAAAGTACAAGAGGGATGGCGGCCAGGCCAGGTGGGCCGAACTGCCGGTTAAGTCGAACCAGGCTGAGCTCCACCGACTTACCTCTTGCACGTGGCAGCTCCTCACTCCTCCTCAAGATCAATTCCAGGTGAATTCAGTATTTCGTCGGCCGAGGCACCCCTGGACAAGCCAATAAATATGAGGGGAGGGGCTCTAAATGAAGACACACCTCAAGTTGCTCTCTCTCAAGTTTCTCTATTGCTTAGTCCATAGGCTAGTGGAGTTTAGGCTAAAGTAGCTTTTCTTCAGGTTTCTGAGCTCACCTAAAAGTATTCGGTATGGGTCTAGTTCTTCCTCTCCTTTGTAATTTTTGGATATCTTTAATAGAGTTATCTTCTAAATTTATATACTTGCATAGTTTATTTTGTGCGATGTCATACATGTATTGTATGATTAGTTTGTATTCATACCTTATATCTTGCATGATTAGAAGAATAAATCTAGTGCCACGGTAATGGTTCCGGTATTCGTATGTTTGCTCTAGTATGATGTTTGTCCATCCGGAGGGTGGGGGCTCCGTGCGGGATACTAGAGTATTGTTTATTAATATTGACATGGTGTCTGCGTTAATTAGTGTTGCCGGATGCAGTCCTATCCCATGGTTAGCTGAGGTAGGCGGCAGGTGGTGACAGCCTTGTTCGTCCAGCGTAATCCTCCCCCTTCAGGTAGTGGTGGTAGGAGGTTCATAAAGTAGCCGAGTTGGCTGGCGGCTCCTCTGCCAATCATGTGTGGTTCTCCCGGTAGTGCCTGGGAGCCTAGAGCTGAGGATAATCATGTGTATGTGTATAAGTGTATAATAAAAACTGTATATTTGGATAGAAGTACATAAGTCCCAAGTAGCTTTCTTCTTCCTTTCTCTCTGCCTAAGCCTTTTCATGAGTTTGAGCTTGAGTAACTTGTGTGTCACACTACCTCATTATCCACATATTATCTTACCCCTGTTTATGCAATTGAATATTAAACCAAGAATTAATTATAAACTTACCTATTCGAATCGCCGCCTTCCCTACAAAAATATAAATACAACACTGCTGACGGCCATTGAAACACGCCGTGACCGTCAACTTCTCATGAATAAATAGAGCTTTGCACTATATTCCAAATATAATTTACTTATTTTAAACAAATTCCATAAGTTTTGGATGAGATGTGAATGTAGGAACAAGTGAACCAAAAATGAGGCAAAATGGGGAAAATCCCAGGCCGACAGACCTCCCTTAGGCCGGCCGGCCTGGCACCTCCTCAGATTGCCGCATCATCAATCCAAGGGCTAAGAAACACACTTACCTTGCTCCTGAGCCATGCACTTAAAGTCGGTTTGTTCAGATGGACCGAAAGGCCTTACCCATGGATTGAAGGGCCCACCTGCATGCAAGACTTGGGCAAACACCTGAGAACCGCCTCCCTGGACAACATGCAAGTGTTGATCATTAAGTCGGTGCAACGGAGGGACGAGACGCGCTAGAGCCAGGCTGGTCGGCCTCCAACTGTTCTACTTTGGACAAACGCCACCTTCATCGACACCAGGAGCACATTAGGACCATCCAGGAGAAGGGTAGTGCCACGCGGCCACCATCCCAGGCCGGCCGGCCTGGATGAGGCCGACCATCTTAGGACTGATGCAACTTCTACAACCGCTTCACCGACTTCATCCTCGGCCCTCCTACACTATAAATAGGGGTGCAGCTCACTTGTAAACGGAGACACCAAGGAGTTCTCTTCTTTCATTTCACTGTCTAGAGTTAGGTTTAGTAGCCTGGGAGTTAGAGTTGAGTCGGGCTTGTCTCGGGATTCCGGAGTCATCATCGGAAGTCTGGTATAAGCTCTTGTATCTTTCCCTTTGATATTTATCAATATAATTTATCTTTTTTATCTTGAGTCAGTTTTACTTTCCGCATTTATTTATCTTTCCAAGTTATCCAACTTGTGTGTTATCTTTCTTATTTAGCGGGATCTTACCTTGCGGGTTTTCTCACCCAGACTAGGGGGCTCAAGTCATTCCCTAGGTTGAATGGGATTTCTCTTGAAGGCCTTAAGAGAAATCCTAGCATCGAGTGTTGATGTGGTGTCTGGCATAGTGTTAGCTAGGAAGTGCGTTCCACCCCATGGAACAATGTGGTAGGTGGCAGGTGGTGACAGCCCTGTCCGCCCCTCGTAGTCCACCACGTTCGGGTGTTTTAATAGCAGTAGTTGCTGTTTGTGGTTGGACTCCCTTCTCACCGCTTTCTGCAGTCCTTCCTCTCTCTAGCCGCCGAAGTAAGCTCTAGGTTCCTGATAACTAGTTAGAGACAAGGTTTAGTCTAGTGAGGCTAGCTCGTTAGTTTAGAAGTATTTTAGGACTCTTTTAGTTTAGAAGTATTTTAGGACTCTTTCTCGCTTGTTGTCCTCCCAGCTACCTTACCGCTCTAAGGTTTAGAGTCTCCTGTGTTAGACGGTCATCGCTCGGCCATTATCTTGTCTATCATATCTAGCTTACCCTCACTAAGTTAGTTGGTTGATAAGTCTAGTAAACTTTATCATATGCTTCTTCGATACTCTTTAACCATAGTGCTTCCCTGAGGAAATTTACGATACCCTGGAATACTCCAAGGTGAAGTGCTACCGCGGCGATTTTGTGCGCTTGCGAAATACATATTCTATTGGGCATAAGAAATGCCAACAGACACCCGAGACTACTCACGGGTAAAATGCTACAACGGTATTCCGTGTGCTTGCGGATTTATCTGTGACGTAAGAAATACCAACATCGGGCAAGACCTGGACTCATGCTCATTGTCCTCCTTCGGGTCGTAGAGTTGAATTTCGCCGAGATCGTTGATTAGAGCGTCGATGGGGCGGTGAGGAGTTGATGCAGATGCCTTCGGCTTCATCGTTGTTGCAAGGTGACGGCGGAAGCCTCCTGCGCCGTCAGCAACGCATATCCAGGAGCCGAAGATGAAAGTCACGCCTTCTTCAAGCGTGACGATGAAGTTGAACGACACCATCGAATTCTCCAGGGGATCTTTGATGAACACCCCTACCTGGCGTGCCAACTATCAGTGTTTTATCCGCCAACCTACTAGGTAGGATGTCACCGAGATTAGGGACTCGAAGGTACACACAACACAAGATTTAGACAGGTTCAGACCGCTGAATAGCGTAATACTCTACATCCTGTTTGGTGGTTTGTATTGCATGAGATTGAGATGTATTTTGGAGGGGTCCTTGCCCGGCCTTATATACTTGGGGGGCAGGGTTACATGTCGTGTATTTTGGGTATTCCTAACCAGATATGTCTTATGGAGTCCTACTTGGGTTTATCTGAGTAGTTTCCTTCAATACCGACTAGGCCTACTCGTATCCGAGTATTTTACAACTGCTTCACGAGCAAGGTATAGGAAATAACCTATCCCTACTCCAAAGTAATTCATGGCACGCTACTAGTCCCATCAAAGTAATTCATGGCATGTTAGTAGTCCCATGGATGCTGATCTGACAACTAATAAGAGTTCTAGAACCAAGAAGCCCTTATAACTGCTTGTATTGCTTGTTTCATTGTTAACTCATTAGATAGAGACTGAACTTAGCATAACTTAGCTAGTAAGGTTTCTTGTGGTGGAACTTAGGTTTGATTCCTCGATTCGGCATGGGTGTCTGCTTTTTCCTGTATTTACTCCAGGATTTGACCGGTGCTATTTTTTTAGTGATAGGTGACGTGTCCACTGCAAGGCGTTTGTGGTAACTACATCAATATCGAGATTTGTCACCTCAGTCTCTCGGAGATGCTCAGACGTAAAATTGCATGCGTATATTTATAGATATGAGTGTGCATGTGTGTTGTCAGCGTTTGCATCATATTGTGTTTAAAAAAATAATATAGAGAGAGAATAAAGGGCAAGCAAGGTCAAGTTTGTCAATGTCAGAGTTCTATGCTTGTAGCATTATACTACTCAGGGCCCCGAGATTAGTGGATTTCAGGATAGCTTGGACCAACACCATGTTCGACGTCCTCACATTTCACATCAGCCAAGTTCAACCCGCCTTCAAAAACTATCCAGGAATTGCGGTCAAAGGTTCAGAACTAGGTTCTGATGCAAGCATAGGCTTGTGTCCGCACCTATGTGATGCTACTAGCATTGATGAAATTTAGGCTCCATTTAGATGTTGATATTGGAGGATATGGCATTGAGTTGGGTTCAATACCAAATTAGCCATGATATTGAAATGGTTGCAATTCGAATTCTGTTGTTTGGATGACCATCGCCTTACACTTTCAAATCCTAAGATGCAGTCCAATTCAGTTCTTGTTTGGGTGTCCAAAAGCATACAATTGAAAGAGAAGGCAGGAGGGGATGGCGCTTCGGGTTGGCAAGTGGCCACCGGCAGCAGCGGCCAAGTCGGAGTGGAAGCTGAAGGACCGCCAGTCGTAGTGCCCTGAGAACGAGACACCGGCGGCGGCCACGAACTCCATGTGCGTGTGTTGAGGGAGAGGGTGCTGCACCTGAGGATGAGACGCCGACGCCGGCCGCGAACTGCATGCGCATCGAGGGGAGGAGGTGCTACGCTGCGACGACTGGATGCCGGTAGCGGCCACAAACTTCGCGTGCGTTAAGGGGAGGAGGTGCTGCTTGCTGAGGCTAGGACGGCAGCGGCGGCCGCGAACTTCATGCGTGCGCCGATGGGAGGAGACGCCGCGCCACTAGGACAGGATGCCGACGGCGGTCGCGAGCTCCGTGCACGCGCGAGGGGAGGGGGCACTGCACCGGTGGCGGTGTTTGCATCAACGACAAGACACCGATGGCAGCGCTTGGATTGGTGTCGAGGAGGGCGGAGGATGGCATCGGATGCGAAAGTTGACGAATGATGACGGAGAGATGTGCTGTGCGCGATTGTTGAGGAAGTTGAGAGAGCAAGAGATTGGGGGGGACAACGATTCAGCCCCATACGGAACGGGGTAGCTTGGAATCTTGAGAGGGTGGTCGGCAGCACCCAAATACCGCTTGGTATTGGATTGAGTTTCCAATACCAATTCCTTAGCCAACCAAATATCAGATATTAGATACATTCAATACCAATTTCAATTTGTATAATGGAAGTGTCATGAGTATTAAATAGCATACTATATTAGTAAATTTGCTGATATTGCATAGTCATTCATGAGGAAAAAGGAGGTGTAGTTTCATAGAATAAGGGCATCCCCAACCCTCCATTTAGGATGGTTTCCATAATATTAATTATATTATCATATAGAATTTTTAGCTTATGTGGCACCATAATAAATAAAAGAGAAAGAGTGGAGAGAGGGAGAAACCGGGTCTCATGCAAGATCCACTGTTAACACGAGAACCTATGCACTAGACGTTATAAAGTTGTGCACTGAGAAGGGAGGTAGTATCTTTATAATAAATGGAGAATAAATATGATAGGTGGAGAAGAGAGAGGGGTTTTAATAGGAATCCATGCCAAGACACAATAGGTTGCAGAGTGTAGTTTCTAAATATTTTATCTTGATGATATGCCAACATAAACACTACCATAAATACCATGGGTTGGGATTGCTCTCAGAGAGAGTGTCATGGTGATGACGCTCCTCCAACGCAGTTATCAAGTTTTCAATCTTAATAACTGTACGATGATACTTCCTACTTAGACTGATTTTATTGCGAACGGGAGGAGACAATGGACTGATACGCGCGCCTAGTACTAGTATTACTGTACTATCATCGCGTAGTACTAGTACTACAATACTATCATCCTTATGTGAAGGCTTATCGCCTCGTACTGTTACTGTGTGTACAGGTCCAAGAGCCCAAAGACCATGCATGCTGCATCTGCATCTCGCATCCGACCCATCTGACCATCTGCCTAGTGCGGATGGACATGCAAGTCATCGAGTAATAGGGCGGGACCCCGTGCATGCAGTGCGATCTGAGTGGCATGTGATGACCAACTGATGAAGAATCTGCCTATTTGTATCGCTTTCTTCACACGCACGCATGCATGTCTGGGCACACCTACAAGCTAGCCACTGGCACTCGGAATCGACAGCAAGAATCCAGCAAAGTGTCCTCGGGCCCAGGAGGCCGCCGGATATTATTGGCCGTCAAGCAAGGAGCTGGCTAGCTAGATAGCGCCCGGGGGCGGGAGACATTGGCACAAGACATTCTGCTGCCCCAACATCTATCTCATTCATCATTCTTTTAAACTCATCTCAACTGTCACAAGCAGTAGCAAGTGGCCTACGTTATGCTAATATCATCACTGCAACGCTGCCAGCCCTCTTCTGTTCTGTTGAGTTTTGTAGCTTAATTATGTAATCAAACTTTGTATGAACTTATTTGCTTTATCTCTTACATAATGGTACTCCCTCCATCATAAAATTATTAGACGTTTTAGCTTTTCTAGATGAATAGTTTTCTTAATGCGTCTAACTGCATAGTAAAATTTATTTATATAGAAAAGTCAAAACGACTAATAATTTAGGATGGAGGGAGTATATACAGTAGTGCTCCTGCTGTTTGCTTCGGAGAAAAGCTGCCAGCTGGTGCTATTGTCAACCAAAACCCTCCGCTAGTTTGAAATCTAGCAACTCGAATTTTCAATTAATAACAGGATCCTTTTGTGGCAAATTAAAGAACTGGGAACAAGCTGCCGAGGTCACCAGGATGACCATATGGTCTGGGCGTTTGGTTATTTACCAACGAGGCAATAAATAGTGTGGACTGGTGTCCAGGTAGTGGATTGCAGATATAGTGGCCGGTATTATTACTAGTGCAATAACAGAACTAACCTAGATTAAGAGACTGCCATATTGACATGTGGGCTAGGTGGGAGAGTGGGTCCATATGTTAACAACTTTCAATGAACTTGCGATACTGCAGAGGATGATTGTAAGATTATTGTGACGGTGGCACCATCCATCTTCCATATTGTGATCCTGTATATCGAGTCCAATTATTCTCTTTTTATGGCATATGTGGTGTACGTGGATCATGTCATTCTGCTTTCTGGGACCATATCCGATTGAGGTTGTAACGTGGGTGATTGTTTGGTTTCTACCAAATTGGTCGTTTCATATGTATGCCATATTGCCATGTTACCAGTAGGCCTGATCATTTGTCGGATTGGGTCGGACCAAAATGCACGTTGATTTTTCCTCGGTCCGAACCCAGTTCGATCGAACCACCGGGTCGGATCTTTTGTCCCGAGCCCAACTCGTGTCACACCCGGTTTAGAAAAGATAACCGAATGCATCCCATATGTATATCAGGATCAAGTTCCGCACGCACATACAGTAGACGTCACAAGTGAATATCCAAATCAATGCATTAACGAAATAGAGTATAGTAGTACTTTATTACATGACCGACAGTCTTAATCTTAAATGAATAATTAAACGTCGATAACTAGCAGCGGACTTCAACTTCACAGGTAGATAACTGGGAGACATACGCCTAGTATTCTTCGAAATCTTTGGGGAACACCGGACAGTTATCTTGTTCTGAGAAGCATTATTTTTAATAAAGCAAAGGTAGGTACACTTATGGTTGGTACTCAGCAAGTGGAGTAAATTATATGACATGCAAGGCTATGATCAAGGAAAAACTGACATGGTTTGACTGCGATAAGTATTTTTAGTTGGCTAAGTTTTAATTAAGCAAGCATTAGCTAAGTGTAAGTATATACTAGCCCTTAAACAAAATATCAGAGGTAAATAATCCACAACATAAATAAGTAAATGAATAAATAAGGAACATCGATTTAGATCATCTTTAAATTTAATTATCATGTGAGTGTCCAAGGCGCTCTTAACCGTGAGCACGGCTGATATATCAGTTTTCACTCTGCAGAGGTTGCGTACTTTACCCACAATTCGTGTTTCCCTTGATGCCCGGGTTTGCAAGGCCCTTAGACACTTCCAAGGTGAGTGGCAGTGATTCACTGCGAGACCTTTACAAAGGTTCCCTAACTTATGACAATCCGCTAAGGTTTCAAGCCAAAGCGGTCATAACTCCCCCTAATGAGGAAACGCCTTAGCCAAGGACCACATATATCAATATGCCTCGAGAGAACTGAGCTATACCCCAACGATGCAACCCCTCTTGCCCTTTCGGTAAGATTATCATAAGCTAAGGTTTCTAATTAATTAGCCAAGACCAGAGCCATATAGTATTGTGGTTGCGTTATTTTCCTGGATGGTTCTCCATGTTCCAATTAATGCAATCATCTTATTTATCACCAATAAAGTATTCCATAACATATATAAACCAATGTAACATGATTTGCAGGTTATACAACCAAAATCTAAGTGAAAGCAACTAGCGTAGCTACAATATAAATATAATAACCCAGGTTTAATCAAGAAAGTTTAAAAGAAACTAGGCATATCCTTAATTTAGGATCCATCATATTCTAGACACATGCATGCATATAAAGTAAAAGTGTATTTATAATATTATTGGAACTGGAGTATGATCAAGGACCACTTTCCTTCGTTAACGAACTGCTGCTGCTCGGGAACGTCTTCAAAGCTCGGCTCTTGCGGACCCTCGAACTGCGTATCGTCTATCATAGCATACAAATATATACAAGCAAACAAATACAATAAATAAGAAATAGTACACCAATCAATATAAACAGAACAAAATAATATAACAAAACTACTGCATATGTCGTAAGGATCGCGTGAGCGCAAGAATCGATGAAAACGGAGTTAAAACGAAGAAATTAGGGCTAAAACACGATTCTAGGGGCTTATTTGCAAAAGATTTGAAACTAAAAGGGCTCTGACCGAAGAAACCGAGGGCTAAAACCTAATTAAACCTTAGACCTAGGGTGTAGATTGAAAAACAGAAGGGTTAAGGATGGCGGGTTCTATTTTAGAAAAAGACAGGGGCCTAAACAGAAGAAAAAGGACCTATACGCGATTACTTTTGAACTGACATGGACTGCGGGTTGATTTCCAGAAAACTTAAGGGCTAAACCGCAAAACCACCTCGAGTTGACCGGTATTAGATCTGTTTGACTCAACCTAGGACTGATCTGGACCGTTGGATCTAAATCTAATGGCGGGGAAGCGGACTGGCGGCGCGGGCGGTGGCGCGGGGCGCCGGCGGCGAGGCTAGCGCTGCGGCGGGTGGCGGCAGCTCACCAGAGAGACGCGTTTACGCGATTCCATCCTCGGGTTTGGCTCGGGTTTGGCCCAGGAGATAGCGCGCGTGAAGGGGAACTCAATTAGGGGGTTGAGAAGGGTCATTGGGGGCCGTAGGCGGCGGCCGGCGGCGAGAGGCGGTGCGGAGCGACGGTGAGTGGATTGGCGCACGGGGAAAGTGGGGGGGAGAGAGAGATTAACCGGCCGTGGAGGCTCCTTACCCCACGACGGAGCTCCTGCGGCGGCAGAAGAGCGGTGAAGCGGCGGCGCGGCGAGCTCCCGAGCTTGGCAATGGCGGCGGCGGTGGAGGCTCGGGATGTTAGGGTTTGCGGGCTGAGGCGGCAACTGTGGGTTGAGGACGAGGATCTAGGGCGGGGGAGGGGGGGCTTAAATAGGGGCGGCTAAGCGCCTGGGCATGCGGGCCCGTGGCCCCTCGCGACGGAGCAGCGGCGCCTGGCCGGACTCGGACTCGGGTCCGAGTCTGGCTCGGGGAAAAGACGGCCCCGACATGTGGGGCCTGCCTGTCAGTGAGCGGAAAGGGGGAGCGGGGAGAGAGGCCGGCGCGCGGGGGAGAAGTGGGCCGGGGGCTTGCTGGGCGGCGCGAAGCAAAGGGGAAAAGGAAGGAAAAGGGCCACCTGGGCCGGGCCATGTGGAAGAGAGGAAGGCCGACTCGGGCCAGGCCGCAAGGAAAAAAAATTGGGAGAGAAAAAGAAAAGGAATAGTGGGCCGGGCCCAACTAGGAAATAAGAGAAAAGGAGAAATGCATTTGAATTTGAATTTAAAATTTAAATTTAAATAGAAAACAATCAATAAAACAATGCAAAGGGCATGAAGTGCACAAACCCTAGGTTTCCTTATATTTATTTTTATAGATAAATAAAATACTATTAATGCACGGTAAATGCTCTAAAATCAAAAGAATTTGAATTAAATCCTTACGGATCCTAATTAAAATCTAACAAAGTTTATTTATATCCTTAATTTGAAAATTAGGGTGTTACAATTCGACATGTATCCGCATCGAGTAAAATCTGCTTTTTTTGTAGAATTTTCATGTTGTTTTTTTTGAATTTCGGATAAAAAAATCGGCTCATATCCGGCCTGATTTTTATAGCAGGCCGCAAATCAGCCTGAGCCTGCCAGCAGATTTATCAGGTCGGATTGGGTTCGTCGGATCGGGCGGCTCGTAATCATGTCTAGTTGATAGCTAGAGGAACATGCTGAAATAGTTGAATAGTTATTATTTATACGTTTCATTTCCAATATTCGCTCCTCCAGTTAATTTAAGACCACCACATCGAAAGACTTGGTTCAACAATATGTTAATTAAACCTCTAAATTCACCAATTTATGAGAATGTGTCAAAACAGTACTTTCGTGGCCCGGTGCATCATCGTCTTGGGCCGTTCTTGGCCCAGTGCCCGGTCCTTGAAAATGTCACCTCTTTCAACGGAGCAAAAGGCAGGGATAGGCGTTGTACCGTTCATTTCTTAAGCTGCTGACGAAAGGAGAAAAAGGGTTCCAACCAACCAATCAGTAGCCGTGCTGTGGCGAGTCCTACCTGGAGAATAGGAATTTGCTTTCGTTGTATAGTTAGCATCAAAATGACACGGCCTGTGAGGCTGTGACTAGACTATTATGCAGTGCACCTTTGAACTATCTATTATTAGGGCGGCCTTCTGGATTGCAGTTGCAGGAACTTCTCATAATCTTTTGGTTTTGGAGGAAACTAATTCGGTTATATTTGTTGGAAAGTAAAATATTTTCATGTGGTGTTGGTCGATGCCTGAAATTGCCCGGCGAGATGCTCCCCGAACATGTGTCCCTCAGCAGGAAACTGCAGAGAAGACTCGTCGGCGTCGGACACCGTCTCGGCGCGGCGGCCGCTGCGGGGTGACGGCACTTTGGTCTCGGCGAAGGGCAAGTTCGAGATGGGCTTCTTCAGCCCCGGCAGCTCCGGCCGGTTCTACCTACCTACCTATCGTCTTCTACGGCGTCGCCGACGGCGCCGGGTTAGAACGTCGCGGTGATGCGCGACAACGGCAATCTGGTCCTCGTCAATGGGAGCAACTCCTCCCATGTGCTGTGGCAGAGGCTTGGCGAATGGAGCGGCTGGTGCCACGGGAGCGCGCCGCTATGGTGCGGAGGCGGCGCCTCAACGGACCGATACCTCATACCTGGAGATTCCGGACATGAAGCTCCCTGACGACTCTCTCGCGCTGAGCGCTCAGAGCAGAGCAGAGTGCGAGTTGGCTTGCTTAGAGAACTGTTCCTGCCAAGCTAACACATTCTCCGGGCGTGGTGGCTGTGTGCCTGTGTCGTCTGGCACGACGGCTTCCACAACCTTGAGCAGATGTATGCGGATGACACGGCTGCCGTGGAGGACCCGCGGCTGCACGGCGACGGTGCCCCAGGCACTACAGCACCTCGCAACACTGACATGCTATGCTGCCGCGCCGCAAACGTATTCACTGCTGTACAGCTGAAGAGCTGACAAAATAAATACAGAATAGCTTCTTCTCCCTTCATTTAATTGTCAACCCTTGCATTCGCACGGGCTATGCAATGTAATAACATGTAAAAATTGAGGAGATGAGACACGGATCATATTTCTGTTACGGGAGAGTTAACGTCGTGCCAAATTTAGTTATCTCATTGATAATTATAGTGAGTAATAATCCATGCGTCTGTCAAGACGAAGCTAACAATGAATTCAGCAGTCACCCTTTACCTAAAAAAACAATGAAGGCGGGAGCTTACAACTCTGACAGAAATCCGACAACAGCCGCAAAAACGACCTGGAGGTTCAAGACTCAGGAGCAGATCGCTAGGCACCCTACTTGCGTCGTGGGCACCTGGCTAGCCCGGACGGAAGCTGATGCTGTGAGCCTAGAATCGCGTCACATGTAGCCGCCGCGACTACAAACCTTCTAAGCCGATGGAAGCACCTTGCCGGAGAGCCTGGCCAATTCAAGCAGAGGCGTCCAACTGCCGGCACAGGCAGCAAACCGGCAGGACAATTGTGAAGATCCGAAAGCCTAAAAAACCTCCATTCAGCACACAAACGGGTAACCATGATTTTCAGTTCATGACTGATCTAAATTCAACAAACTGGACTCTGTTTCTGATGTACTAGGAGCTAAGTACAGATGAAAGAAGCAGCATCCATTCTTGTTATCACCCAGGGGAGGTGAAGATGGTAACTACAAGCAAATCTATTTTTGCAAAATTGTTCACCATTGTAACCACATAGTGCTTTCGGCAGTTTGTAAGTTCTGGAACTGAAAGGTGGATTCAAACCACCTCCGTTCAGCAGAACTTATCAAATGTAACCAAATACAGAAATGTTGCTGAACTTTCTGAAACTGTCTGGACAAATGAAGACATGCCGAATAGCCGATTCTCAAGATGCTGTCTCCGGAGTACTGAGGCTTCTGGTTCTGAAGAGATGAATTGCGAAGTTGCCAGAAGTTCTGTCCTCGTATTCCTCTACGGTACTTGTGCATCAACTTTTGGTGCTTATGCGTCAACATCTGGGTACACTAACGCCGCAGCACCTGAATTTTCCAGGGAACAAGTAAAACAATGAGCTAATCAGGAACCATGTCATGGTAGTATTTTAACACTTTCACTTTTGTTAATACCAAGAAGAAGACAAAGAAGCAAGCAATCAGGAGTTACAGGATGAATACTACACCGTATTGGCTAACAAGTAAAAAAGCTGAATTTTCTTAACTGGATATCATATTGGAACAGCTGAATTTCTAAACTGAAGATCATTGCAAGAAATGAAATCTGACCATTTCTGTTACAAGACAACTATAGGATCTGTCACAGGACTGCTAAATCCCACGAGGCACTAAGAATACCGCAGACCTGACCATCTGACGCATGTTTCAGATTAGTCCTAACCAAACAAGTAAAACCATTTCCCAACAAGTCTGCACTTGATGAAAACACTAGGAAAATTTTACTAAATTTATTAAAAATTCACAGCAATACACTAGGAAAATTTTATCTTGTAATTTGCAAGCATCCTTATCAATACCATTTGTTGTTTTAGAATTCCATCCTTTATTTATTTCAGATGTTCCCACTTTGATATGTTGATTATTTAGAACATTTTTTTGTGCCCTTGAAATTTTGAAAATACTCACCTCCTAAATCCTGGGCCTGCCGCTAGATAGCATTCATTTGGAGTGATAAGTGTTAAATTGTGCCGGATATAAATTGTTGCTTCTAGTTCTATTATTCCTCCGATCCTTAAGGTATCTGCTTGGGTATGTCTCACGGTTACATAGCATAGCCATGACAAATTACTCCACTTTTTTTTTGACACAGAAGTAATCTCCAACAATAAAAAAAATTACATGAGAAACAAATTATCTCACACGGCTAGAGTTACTAATAACTATGAAAACAAGGTCTAGATGAACATTCTTTAGTGGTACAAGCATGATTTATGCGAACTGGCATATCTCAGCTGGTAAGCGATGAGAACCCGCTAGGGTTTGTTCCTAATCTTTCGATAAGAGGCGTGGAATAACTTGATTGATGATGGAAGAGACAACGTTCACGGCCCGACTACAGCCTTGCAAGGATGCTGCGCCTTAGCAACCGATACACCACCTCCTATGGTTGCCGCGATCTTGTGGAGCGCGACACCCAGCCACTAGGGCACTCGTCCTACAAGCAATCGAAGAACTAGCAAAAATAAGCAGAACAAGTACTGAAAAAACGAGATATAATTGAAGGTCTCAAACGAATCTCAATTATGGTGGGGTTCCGAAAATAAGTGGACGGACGGCTGGATCAGCACAAGCGTCTACAAGGAAGTAGCAAAAACTAAACTTGCATCTAACAAAACCCGAGCGTTCTTGGCGGCGGCTAAAAGTTATAAAGAAGTGGGAGAACGACCACAAGGATGCTGAGGTCGTGTTCCAACCTTAGGATGCGTCCGAATTGGACTCAACTTGATACACGACCCGTTGGGTCAAAATAGGGTGACGCAGCACCGTGGCTGAAAAGGACCCTGTAGTAAATTGAAGATTGCGGTTGACTCCGAACAGATATGGAGGTGATTCTGGATCCTTTGGAAAGTAGATTTTATAAGCTTTCCAGGAAGTACTTGAACCACCAAAACGGAGTCCGGATGAAGTCGTGGCGGCCATCACAAGTCGTGTCTGTCCTGCAGTCCGAATCCAGCCTGCGCGATGCCTCTTTCCTTTTGATCCAATCCATTGTTCCTGAGTAAAACAAGAGTGCACGTGTCTCCATTATCTAAATATAATGAATCTGAGCTTAACAGTGAACTTACTTGATGGGTAAGCCGACGAGCACGAGCGCGAGTAATAGGACCAAGAGGTGTTATCGAAGTAGATACTGGTGCAGGTGTGGCGATGTCCTCATCGGTAAGGTTCCTTGTGGTGGAACCTACCCGAGTTCGAGTCCTGAACTCGGCACGGATGCTCACATTTTTCTAGATTTATTTCAAGATTTAACTGGCGCTATTCTTTCAGTGGTAGGCGACGTATCCGTCGATAGCGAGGCGCTTGCAGTGACTTCATCAATCTTAAAGATCTACCGGCTCAGTCTCTCGAAGATGCTCATAGGGTTACGTGCGTGTTCGTGAGCGTCTGTACTGTGTTTCAAAAAAAAAAGTATGGTTATGGCATACAGGTGGCACGCCTCTCATGCGTCTATAGATATGCATTCCGCTATGGTACCATTCATGAATTCTCCTGACAGAATATTTCCAATCCACAAGTTTCACGTAATCTAATGTCACAATCCCACCGACTACCCAATCTGATTACAATGGAAGTTCATCCAAGGGTACGTGCGGCTTGGTTGTTTTACAAAATTAAACTAGCTGCCACGATCGAGAGCTGAGCTGAGTAGATCGATCAACGTTGATGAGGCCCCCGATCTATCACGATGGTGGCCCGCGGATGAGCTTGGTGATGGCGAGCGCGATGCTGCAGAGCTGGTCGACCTCCCGGTTGCGCGCCGTGAGGATGTTGCGCTGGTCCGGCACGGCCTGGCACCCCCTCTGGCACAGCTTCACCTCCGCCTGGCTCGCCGCCACCAGCGCCTCCGACTCGCTGAACGCCCCAGAGTCCACCGCCGACGTCGCGTCCGACAGCTGCTCCACCGCCGACTCGTACCTGCACCGGCAGCAACCACATCATCACCATCACCATCATCAGGGGACAGGGGTTGCACTAGCTAGCATCGACCGCATCGTCATTATCACCGACCTCTCGCCGCAGTCCTCGAGGCACTGCTGCAGCTGCGCCGTCTTGCTCTCGAGGCTGTCGTCGTCGTAGATGCTGGAGAGGTAGGTGGCCGTCTCCGACGCGTTCCGCTGCGCCGCCTGGATGGCCACCCGGGCCAGCCCCGCCGTGTTGGCCGTCTTGGTCGACGGGTCCGCGGACAGCGTCGCCACGCACAGGTCGTGGTGCCCCGCGGCCTGCTTGCACGCCTCCTCGACGGAGTACTTGCTCGACGGAGCGGCCGTGGGCGCCGGCGCGGGGCCTGCGGACGCCGCCGCGACGAGGAAGACGGAGAGCACGGCGCGGACGCCGGCGAAGGACGCTCTGGAAGCCATGTCGGGCGCTCTCTTTCTTGTCTTTTGTTGCCGTCTCGTTTTTCTTTTTGGAGATTTCCGTATATGCTGCTCGACTTGGCTAAATTAAGGTAGTGATAAGCTGATGTGCTGGCTATATTAAGGACTGACAGGTTCTTGTCAGTTTTGTGGTTGTGGCCCATGAAAGGCTACCGTACCTGTCGTGTGTCGTCTACCTGTGCCAATGCGGCGGAAGGTGTTCCTCCGGTGTCCCCGCCGGCAGTTGGCCGAAGTCACTGGCGCCGGCGACGGGGCGGCGGAAGGAGGTGTTCCTCCGGTGTCCCCGCCGGCCGTTGGCCGAAGTCACTGGCGCCGGGGACGGCGGAGACGAAACTTCCAAGGACCTCCCTCGGTATTGATGTTCACAATTACTTGGAGCAATCTGGTTCATAGTTTCACACTACTGCTATTGATGCATCCAACTTGAGACTTGACTCGAGTTCCGGCTTACTTGAGATGCAGCACTGACTGAATTTGACACAAGTATATGTTTGGGAAAACTTTTTTCTAAATGCTCAGACTGATTTTGATCTCGTTGAAGCGTCCGATCCAGAGACCATGATACCAAAAAGGCAAAAACCGATGCTTGCCTCGCCTCATTATTTCTGGTCTGTTGTTCATATTGCGAATACAGAGTGTGTGTTTTATTCTTCGGCGTTGCTCTCTTCATATACCTGAACATACATGTGCTAATCATACTCATACAGGCGTATGTACTAAACCTACACCCTAACTACCCTAATGTTCAGTCTGCATAATGATGTTACAAGAGTGTGAATCAAGTACACTCCCTCGGCTACAGTACAAGCAAAACATATCAGAAGCTCAGCTCACCGGCGAACGCCTTGGTCAGCTTCTGAGACGGGCTCAGGCTCCCACCGCGGCTGATCCGGAGGGACTCGATCGACTTCTGGATCTCCATGGTCATGGCGCTGTCGACACTGCCTGCGGAGAGCCGCTTGTGCGCCTTCTGCAGGTGCAGCTTGAGCGAGCTCGTGCTCAGCCCGACGTTCTTGCTGCAGATAGGGCACACCTTCATTTCAGGCCGCTTGTGCTGCCAGTCCATGGACACCTTGCCATGAAGCTTCTTGTCTAGGGCCAGGAGAGCCTTGGCAAAACCGTCGTTCGGTTGCGCTCGACGATGCACCTTCTTCAGTAAGTTCCAGGCTTTTGCAAGAGTGAAGCCCCTGAAACAATAAATTTTGAATCATGTAAATGGCAAGTTTCAATGAAATTCTTGTGCGGTCGTTATAACATGTAATTGCTTGGAAGCAGATGAGTAGTCAAGATTCTTACATTCTAAGCATCAGGAAGGCAAGGACAACTGTGGCGCTCCGACTTTTTCCCTCAAAGCAATGAACCAGAACCTTACCTCCTACATGATTTACATGATCAATAAAATCTGATGCTTCCTCAAAAAGATCACTGATGTTTGCATCATCATCGTCACTTATCTGCAAAAGAAAATGATGTTCCAATTTAAATAAGAAAACATGAATTATGTGAAGAGTATGACACGTGAATTCTAAACCAGAGATTGGTGCTCTTACTGAAAAGTTCTTGTATTCAAAAAGATCAGGAAATTGGGAATCGGATTGACCAATCTCATTCGAACACAAACATAGTATATGGGTAATGCCCAAATGCTGAAGGGTGTATTTAGACCTTGCTGCCAGAGCCCCACCTATGAACAAGTTGGTGACAACAAGAGAAGGTCGCTCTGTATTGGCAGCATCGGAGATCAAGGCTATCCTTTCTATGATGTGTTCAAGACGCACCTGCAAGTGTTCTATTGTAAGGTTCACTAATTCCTTGAAGTGGGTATAACGTTCATATATATCTTGTGACCAACCTTTAATTCATAGGCATCAGCTACCATGTTGTTTTCAGTTCCATCAAAGAAGCCAGAATGAAAATTGTTCTCCTGACAAAATTTGATAACATCGGTCTTCAGTACTTCATTCCACTGTTCAATCTCTTTGAGCAATTCAGGATCAACCTGTTGAATTACAATGTTACTCATAACTAAAAAATTCTGAATCATTTTAAAAAAACACAACGCAAATTGATAGTAAAGAAAGAAGCCCATTGAGTAACGTAACTCAAATTTCCAATGAAAACCTTTAAAAGGTTTGTTGTACTACCACTGGTGTATGCCTGTATCAAGTACAAACTCCAGCCCAAAAAATCAAAATTACTTGCACTTAATTAGATAACTAATCAGAGAAGAAATAATCTAAGGATATTTTCCTATTCTATTTAAATGAAAATGATTTGTCACTTTCACTCAGGAGATTCTTACCTTTGGATTCTTGTAAAAATCACGAAGTTTCATTGTCATCCTAAAATTTCGAGGAGCCTCGGCACTCCCCTTGAAGTATTTGTTGCTCCAACTGTCCCTGGATAGAGGAGAAGCTGAATCTGTGCTTCCGCGAGATCCAGCAGACAAGTACTTTGTTGTGGATTTCAGCATTTCAGAATCGCTCGGCAGTTCATTGTTCAGTTGCTTACTAGGAGTACTATAGCTGGCTCCAGGTGAAGGAAAATCCAATAGTACAGAATCATTATTGTCAGATTCTTCGGAGCTCTTAGTAATTATGGACAAAAAAAGTCGCAAAAGGCCATCCAGTTTTTGGTAAAGCTGGAGAAGAAATAGGTGGAACCCCTCCAGATCCCTTAGAGCTGCACGAAATGATCCTCGGAATTCATGAATCGCTACAGCATTGTCTTCATCAGAAAGGGATAAACAAGAATCGGTGGAAGTAACCTCATCAGGTCCTGGATGCCCAAGCTTACCACCAGAAATTTCATACAGGATACTTGCGGAATAGTCTGAGCTATTCAAAATGAGCTCCACAACTTTGGGATACCGCTCATGATCTTTGGTACGTCGCCCTGCAGGGGGGCGACGGGGAACACCAGTGTCAATTGCCACAATGCAAAAGGTGCCATTTGTACTTTCAGTATTTTCTCTTTCATTCTTGAATGCTTCAACTTTTTTTGACATGGGATCCAATTCCATAGAATCAAACCTCCCACTCACAGAGTGAGACCGCTTTTCTCTAAGCAAAATTTTTGTAATCAGTTGATTGGAGCTTTCTGTGGTGCTCTTGCAATCTTGCAATCTATCCACATGGGGTGACGATGATCTATCTGAAATCATCAGATTTGCAGGATTACCACGCCAACCAAGCTGACGGCATGGGAGTCTGTCCTCATTCCGGAGTATTAGATCAAGCATCAAAACCCTTCCCAGGGATGAAGCAGTAACACAAGCAGCTTCTCGCGAATTGAATGCCTTTGAACTCTCAAGTAGTGGGGAGCCATGTATATAACTGTGAAGCCAGAAGGCAACAATTTCAGCTCCTCTATAAGTTGTAATAGAGAAAATGCATATGTTTGTCATGATTGTACAATACGTAGCAGTACCTCATTAGAAGAAGGCAGCGGCTTAGCTCAAGAGCTTCCAGCAACTCTGAGCAAGTCATCTCACCCACCTCATCATTATTTGAAACGGCTACTGCCCGTGCATTTTCTGCAGCATGCTTAATCCCCTGCCACTCTGGGCTAGAATTGTAGACTGCTCTAGCCTGCATTTGTTAGAGAAAATATGTATAAGAAATCAAATATTGCTCCATAACATAATCAAATTGTACAATTCATTGGGGTTCAGAAATACTTGTGGTGTCTGGACTCCAAGCAATCTTGCAAATTCATAACCCAAACGTTCTGCCTGTGTTGCCATCTTTGATGATGAGAACTTTATAACAGCTGCTGCTTCTTTGGCTAATTCACTGTTACCTGAAGAACTAAATAGTGCAAAGAACACTACACCACCAGAGTTTACAGTCACCTGTAAAAAACAGGACATGGAAAGCAGCATTTACTTTCACAGATCAATATAGATGATACAAGTGAAATGGCAGTAGAAGAATATGATCTTGTATGTTTGATACTCCCACCGCTCACCTTTTGTAAGGCATATTTTGAATTGAAAAAACCAGACTTAGAAAGTTTTGACCAATAATTTATCAAATGATATGTATTTTTAGTGTACAAAAGTAGTATCAACAGATTCGTGTTTCAAAGTGCTTTTAATATGATTTTGAGTTTGTAGCAATTGATAGTAAATCGTAAAAGAAACTAAAGGTCAAAATATAATTCTGTAGATTTGTTCACACTAAAATACGCCTCAACTAAGTGGACAGAGGGAGTATGTAAAAAGTTCAATTCATTTCGGTACCCTAACATGCCGATTAGTCTCAGATATGGTAAATAGAAGCAAATGATTCTCTTTCACTACAATGACCATTGCATAGGATGTTGAAATTGGCATCATAATACGTAGCAACAAACCTCGAGAGCTTTGTTCATTTCATCTTCAGAGAGTTCCGAACCACTACTATGTTCTGTATGATGCAGAGATGACAGGACGTCCCATGAAAATTCTGATGACTCGATGTCTAGTGTAGAAGCATTCCCAAGTCTCTCCCACAAGCTTATTTCAGCAGGTTGATCGCAAGTCAAAAGATCTTTCCCTACTGGTTCTTCTCTAACCAAATGCTCACTACAGTGGGCAGAGAAGAAAACAATGACAACATTAGCACAAAATTCTTACAAATCTGCTGCTCAATAGCTTATGATTAACCTAGCTGCTGTTTAACACCCATATTTTTCACAATTTACAACCCATACAAGTTCCTGTCCCATTCAGATTCATGTTCCATATTCTAAATAAAACATTAATGCCAAATTCAATATACAAAATTTTTCATATGAAATTAGTTATATGTAAAGTATTAAACACATCATTCCATAGATTATTGCATCATTCTGCTATATATGTCTCTTTGTTTGAGACACTTCCAATAATACAGATCAACATGTCGTGTAATAATATTTACACCTAATCTAGAATTTACCATCAAAATATTCAGTTATACTCAAAGAAAAACTGCTGCTTTCATTATGGAATAAAACATAATTGGGTCAATTAAGATGCCTCAAGGATTAACTCTCTATACATTAAAGCAGAAATGCTGATTCCCTTATGAATATGACATAACTGGAAACACTAAGATGAATCTGAAGGATCAGCTCTCTAGACTACTATATACAGAACTACCATCCAATCTATCATCTTCACATCAAAGACGGCAGTTTGGGGCATAATTGTAAGCTAAGTTAGAGCATCCTAATAGAGAGGAATATGAGGGATGTATATACAGAATTACAGACAAAGAAACCCAGCATACCCCTTCACCAGAAGAAAAGCCAAAACAAGGGAATCGATGTGTTGGCACAGATTTCAACTTTTCAGATAACTTGTTGTCCCAGTAGTTCATTTAACAAGAGAAATCCAAAAGAGGGTTAAATTCTGTCCCTCAGGTACTCAACTTTTTTCTCTGGGAACACACAGCATTCCATTTTCATATGAAATAAAACGGAATATGATTCAGCATTTTCACCATAAGTTTTTTAAAAGTACGAGACATAATTTAATTTGCAATTGCAGGTGATGAACGAAGTCCTACAAAGTGATCTTTAAAGGATAATAGGACGTAGAGGGATTTTGTGAAGCAACCTTAAGTCCCCACTACCAAATAATGAGAAGCTTCCACTTGGCATGACTTCAATCCTTGAACCTCGATGTGGGAACCCTGATGGCCGGAATGCCCCACTCCTCTTACGTACTAATGACAGCCATTTCTCAAATGTTTGGGCTGGTGTGGATATATCACCACCAAATAATAAAGAAACCACCTAAAAGACAAGATTTTTTGGTTTTGCTGATTAAGGTGAAGTAACAAATTCAAACATTACAAATGAACATTGGAGAAATAATTAATTACTCGAGAGGATAGCTTCAGATCTGTATCCTCGTTTTCCTGCAAAGATGTAAAATTTCTTACATGTAAGTATTACTGTTTCAAGGCATTTCAAATTACGCTGATGGCATATTTCAGTTGATGAAAAGTTTGAGATAAGAAGTGAGATCTAAAGTATAACATGGTCGGTTCTTTCTGATGATGAACAAATGGAATATCTGCTTCAAGGTTGCCTCGATTATCAAGTTCTTAGTTCTAACATATGGAAGAGTGCACGCCCACAGAACTAACACCAGCACAAGAGCAACTCTTCTATTTACAAGCATATGCTCCACAGATGCAAGTGGATGGTCCGTTTCAAACTCATTTACATTCCTAATATGCTCACCTCGACTTGGGAAATTAGTCAAATTAATATGTTTGTTCTCTGGTCTTGCAAGGAAGAGAATTCCAAGTTTTGGCACAATCACCTACCACTGCTCACCTTTTCTGGGGAAATTAGTATCCATAACCTCCAAGCAAAGCAGAAAGCTTATCTAGTTTCTATATCACGAGGTGGCAGGCATAATGCATTGCACACGTAATCATATTAACCAAATGAGATCAAATTAGTTTTCTTCATTCATGATGAAATGACCCTCCGAATCAATCCTCGCAAAGCACTACCGCCTGGCGTGCATTTGGGGTCAGAACGATTAGCAAGATCCGACTAGCTCGCAATGAAAGGCCCACAGAGACACCTCAGTGGGTAGGCCAGCCGGATCAAGAACCAACATAAAACCTAAATCTGGTCAGTGGCCACCTCAGCGCAGCCGCATTTCGCCACTTTGCCACATAATGACATAACCGCAACAAGAAACCAGCCCAAATAAGATAGAAGTTCTTAGATTTCCCAACAAGCCCCCTCGCACCCTCACTCTTTTCCTCGCCCAGGGAACTACCAGAATAACCAACTCAGCGCCTGAACCAGGACCACATCAGATCACACAGCAAACTGCTCAAGTCGAGATAAGAGAAACGAGCCCGACCTTGGGAGGAATGGAGGAGGGCTGCTCCTGGCCGCGCGCCTCCGCCGCCTCCTCTGGCTGCGTCGCCTCCCGATCTTCCATGGGAGGGGGCACGGCGCGAGTAGCCCTTGGCAATGCAGGCGCGTGGCGTGATATAGGAAGGCTTCGGCAACCGCCGCCTACGGCCTGTGCGGGCGCCTGGGCTCCCGGTGGGGGAGCGGGGCCGTCAGACCCGACGGAAAAGGCGGGATCTTGGGCGAGTTTTTCCTCCCCCGCGCCACCCTTTCCGTCCGGGTGTCGGCTTTTTTCCGTAATGGAGACTGGAGACGGAGGACGGAGTGCGCCAGAGACGAAAGCAGAGGGGAAGACGAAAGTACAGGCGAGCGTGGAGTGGATCAGTGGGGTGGTTACTGCTTCTTCTTTTCTTTTTATTTTGACGGAATCTCCACAGATTGGACTATTGGAGAACGGCCGGGGATAGCACGGCCGTCCGATCCAGCAACGGAAAAATCCGTCGCCTTGACAGTTTTGCTCGAGTGTGATTAATTAATTCCTAGGTTTAGCAAGGCCGGACGCCCAGTTATCATGCTTATTAGATACACACTAGAAAGTAGGCGCGCCTTTGGCGCACCAGCGGTAGAACCCGTGAAATAAAATAATATCATTAGAAGTTTTGTTTCAGTTGAAAAATATAGTACAGTAAGATTAGAAGTTAGATAAGTAACATAAATATTTTAATTTAATTGAATACCATGCTTGCATTTACTAACCGTTTAGATTTATCGATGCTTAAATGGAATTATTTATCGGATATGATGAAACGATGAACCATACAGTGAAGGAGTCGATTGGAACTTTGTTGTAGATTGTCTATAAACTGTTGATCCATGGAAGAATCTACTTTTGTTTTGGTTGAAGAGTACATGACAATATCAATAATTTAGGAGATGACTTTTAGTTGAGATGCGGGTGTCGCTGTTTTACCGGCTGCCCACCGAGAGGTATACCTAAGATAATAAGTTTAGGTTGGGAGATACCGAGATCAGGAACTCGAAGGTGCAAGGAACATAAGATTTAGACAGGTTCGACCCGCGATGTGCGTAATACCCTATGTCCTGTATAGTGGTTTGTATTGCCTTGGGTGTAGATATTTTTTTCTTTTGAAGGGGTCACTACCCCGTTATATATCCGGGAGGATAGGGTTACATGAATTCTAGTCCAATACTAGCCAAGGAATCGTACTCGAGTACAACTCGAGTAGTTTCCTTCTGTACTGACTAGTCTTACTTCGCATGCGAGCAGAGTACAACACAAATAAGAGATAGGACAAGCCTTATCTCTTAATCCTGTTTAAACTACGTTATGTTCACAGTCCCGTAGTCCCGGATCGGACAAGCCCCCCGAGCTCTTCGTAGCTGAGTACTGCAGGTTTCTCGAGTATTTTCAAAGTAGTCTTCGGCTTCTTTTGAAGCTTCGTCTTAAAGTTCTTCTTCGAGTACTTTCTTGGCTGCATCGAAGCTATGAGGTGCTCATACCCCGAATTACTTCTCTGGTATGGTGTGCGATTGAAAAATCGCATTCCATATGGAGTAACTCCCGAGCCTTAGGTTGAATCGGAAAATTAAGCTGAGGGTCACATTAGTCTTGAATCTTCCTTACTTACTTTTCAAATAAATTTGAAAAAATAAGTAGTCGATGCCACGTAGCCCGCAGCCCCCGAGCCTTGAATCCAAATCTCTCAGATTTGGAAATAAAGATCCAAAGGTCGTGGCATGCAGTGAGAAAATGTTCCCATGATAAATAACTGGTGTGATGGTACGAATGATGGAAGTTAGATCTCGAATTCGAAAAATCCCTTTTTCGGGACAATTAACCCTGAAAAATGATTAATCGAATATTTTATCTAAACAATCCACCAAACGACCCCTCATCTTCCGAATATTCCCTAAAACGACTCTTGAACTTCGAAACAGTAAAACTGTATCCGGCCGCTGGCTATTTAACCCCGCGGAAACGCTAGGTAAAATTCGTGCTTCCAATCGTCAGTCCGCCAAAAAATTTCTGAATCCCCAACCAGATCCGCGCTCCACCTTTACCTCCTTTGGAGAACCCCCAAACTAGCTAAATCTCTCCACCCTTTTCTCCGCAGCCCCCGAGCAACTTGTGGCAAGCAAAGCTGAAAATGGCGCCCAAGAAATCCCACGAGAAAGATGGGAAGGGGAAGGAGGCGAAGCCACCATCTGGGGAATGGATTTACAGTAAGTGCTCCAACAACGAACCCATGAATCTTGTTTCTAAGGGTTTTCTTCAAGATAAGTCTTGTCAACTGGCGCCCCTCTTTTCGCGAATCTGTTCCCATGGAAAATGTGGACAAAATCGTCACATTTTACCATTTTGCCGAACAGGGTTTGGCCCTCCCCTCTTGCTCTTTCTTCCGAGGCCTTCTTTACTTCTACGGGCTTGAGCTCCATCACCTCAACCCGAATTCGATTTGCCATATTGCTATCTTCATTCACTTTTGCAAAGCTTTTCTTGGAATTGAACCCTACTGGGATTTTTTCCGCTTTCTTTTCCGAATAAAGCCACAACCCACTTCCAAAAATCCATCCATCGTAGGGGGCGCCGGCATCCAGCTTAGACAACAAGCCGGTGATAGGTACATTTCCTACAAATTCCCCTCCAATATTCCTGGATGGAAGAGCCATTGGTTCTACATCGGAAATCATACCCCCCAGCTCCCTGAAAAATCCGGAAAACCCCCTATCGTGAGGCCAGAGTGGAATATCGAACTCTCCAGAGAAGACCTGGACCAAGTCGACGAGCTGCTAGCCATCATAGAAGCCAATAAAGAAATAGGTGTGACCGGAGCGTCTGTAATGTTTTCGTTCTTCAAACGCCGGATCCAGCCAATCCAACAACGCCATACGCTAGGCTTTGAGTACATAGGCGCTGAAGATCCATCTCGGATGTGCGCAGAGGAGCTGACTGACGACGCCACGCTCATCCGGGTCAAGAGAGTACTGCTGGATGTGAACGCAGTTCCCTACGTCCCGGAGCTGTTTTCGGCGCACAATCCTCCAAAACCAGTAAGAATTCGACTACTTTTTTAGAACAAGTTCTGCTATTCTGCCACCGCTAACTGAAAATCTTCTGCAGGGGCACAGAGTTGTACCGGAGCTATCCACCACAACCTGACATCTCCCGACCAGACCACCTTCTTCCCAGCACCGTGGCAGAAGCAAAAAAGGCTCAAGCATCCGAAGCTCAGCCTGGCAATGAAACAACCGAAAGCGAGAGCCCCCTGGCGGAAAGGGAAACTGAAGGGAAGGCGAGAAGGAACAACTCCCCTGGACCATCCGTGGAGTTGACCGAAACTCTGCCTTTGGTCCCATGGGGTCGTCGGGTAGTGCGCAAATGGAAAGCGCATGTAATCAAATCCTCCAGGTATGAAGTTGCTGCCTTGTTGAATTGTCAAATATCAGAATTGTTGCATGCTAACACTGTCTTTTTTGTAGTCCTTCTGCTTCTTCTCCCGACCCCAAGCGCCAAGAGGTGGTCGAGACCGGATTCGCTGGGAATGATGTTCCAGCAGATGAAGCAGGGACGGTTACCATCGCGGTGGCGGGCACCGCGCAATCAGCTGGTGTGACCCCGCCACCGACAACGAGTACTGAGGTTGAAATACCTCAGGCCTTGAGAACAAAGAAAGCTATCATGAAGAAATCTTCACTGTAAGTGTAGAACTTTCGTGCATAATGCATATCCTGTTCTTTTCGACTTGTGTAGTAATATAACTGATTCTGCTTCATTAGGTCTATAACTGACATGAGGTATAAGCCAAAACCCATCACGGCTACTCCAGCCCCCGAGCCGCCGGCCCCTGAGGAGCCAGCCCCCGAGGAACCAGCCCCTGAGGAAGACACGACACTGCCCGACCCAACACCCCCCGAGCCCCAACAATTCGAAGCCGGAGCTGGTGGTGAAGAACAAGTCGAGGCCACTCATGCCACTCCTGCATATAACACAAGTAAGCGTCTGACCTCTCATGGCTAATTGCTTAGACTACAAACAATATGTACTGAGCGCGTCCTGACTTGAAGGTGCCCAACAACCATCTACTGAAGAAGCTGCAGGGACCTTAAGGAGACCTGGAGATCTGCTGGTGGCCGGACGTGGATACCAGAACATCATCACCACAGATCTAGTGGATGATCCGATCCTGACGGACAACAACATATGATACTTCAAGAAGATCTCCAAAGATATGTACAATTTTACCCTGGTAAGGCATGATTACTCTTTTGCCATTATACGTTGTCGAGCTGCTTGTCTTAATCTTTCCCCTTATGTAGGATGTGATCAAGCTCTCACAACAGAAATCCGAAAAACTGAAGGCAGTCGTGAGTGGCCACCAGGAGCTCGTTGCAAAGGAAAAATGCATATCAGAAGAGCTGACGAAGAACATGTATCTTTAGAGAGAGCTCGACAAGCTGAAGCTGGAGCGGACGTGAGAAACGTGGCTTCTCAAGAATGATCTCCGCAATCTTGAGAAGGCCAACTCCGAGCTCCAGGAACAACTCAAAGAACAGAAGAAGGCGCACCAAGGCAAGCCCTTTCTTCCCTCGAGTACTTTAACTTAACAATTTATCTTGAATTCTGAAAATATCTTCACCGCAGAGCTTAGGAAAATCTTAACATATAAAGAAGAAGGAACAAATCGTCTATACTGAACGACCGTTCCCTCACGTTGCGATCGTGATATTGCCGGATCCCCTGCAGGTATCGTGCTTACTAAACAAGAGCGGTGCAGCGAGCCTCTTCGATAGAGTCAAGCTCTAACTACCTTGCTTCATCCGCCTCGCTTTCATTGTACATTTCAACCCTTAGGGATTTCCACATGATGTCGGCCGGTAAGATAGCTTCAGAGCCATAGATAAGGAAGAACGGTGTTTGTCCTGTAGCTTTGGACGGCTGAGTCCTGAGCCCCCAGACGACATGTGGCAACTCATGTATCCACTTTCCTGCTTTCTTGCTATTTTTTTATCATAGAGTATTTTCTTGAGGCCCTCGATTATCATGCCGTTCGCCCTCTCGACTTGACCATTGGCCTTGCGTGTGCAACAAAGACATATTTGACCTCAATGCACACATTTTCACGGAACTCACAGAACTGGTTGGCCGTGAAATTTGATCTCAGGTCCGTGATGATAGTGTTCGGGAAGCCGAAGCGATGCAAGATATCGGAAATGAAGTCAACGACTTGATCTGGTGTGAGCCTGGCTATCGGCTTGTACTCGATCCATTTGGTAAACTTGTCGATAGCTATCAATACATGGGTGAAACCTCCTGGCGCCGTTGTGAAGGGCCCAATCATATCAAGGCTCCAGCAAGCGAATGGCTAGGATGGTGGTATGGAGATAAGACTATGAGCTGGGACGTGAGATTGCTTGCCAAAGAATTGGCAGTTTTGGCATCTCCGCACGAGGTCCTCAGCATCGAACACTGCGGTGGCCCACCAGAAACCAGCTTTGTATGCTTTTCCCACCAGTGTTTGTGAAACTGCGTGGTTGCCGCAAACGCCCTCATGTATCTCCCACAGTATGTCGCAGCCGTCTTCTCTCGTGACACACTTCATGAGCACACCTGATCGTGCGCCACGCCAGTAGAGTTTACTGTCAACTAGGACGAAACCCTTACTTCTGCACATGACACGAGCTACCTCTGCGCTTCTTGCGTCCATCCCCACTGGTAGTCTTTAGTCTCGGATGAAATCGATATAAGCCTCTCTCCAGTCCTCTCCAAGCAGCATAACCTCCCGACCAGGCTGTTGAGGGCCAGCATCAATGATTACCTGAGGTGGGCTTGATGGATGGCTGTTTTAACTCCTAGACAAAAACTCCTGCTGGAACCTGTGCGCGGGTGGATCCAACATTATGCTCCCGTACCATATGATGAACCTCCAGGCCGGAAAATTTGTTTTCCAACTTGCGCACTTCTTGTACATAAGCGTCCATCGTCTCCTTGTTGTACTCCCACTCTTTGTTGACTTGCTGAACCACAAGAAGTGAATCGCCATATACAAGTAGTCGCTTGATGCCCAGTGATATCGTCAAACATAGCCCGTGAAGCAAGGCTTCATGCTCTGCTTCATTATTGGATACCTCCGAAAGGATCTGGAGGACATACTTCAGCTGTTCGCCCCGTGGAGAAATAAATAGGACTCCAGCACCGCCACTGTCGAGCTTAAGAGACCCATCGAAGTACATGGTCCAGTGCTCTGGCTTGTCGATTGGAGTTGGGACTTGGTTCTCTCGCCACTCGGCCATAAAATCGACTAGAGCTTGAGACTTGATTGCAGTGCGTGGCTTGAAGTCAATGGACAAAGCCCCCAGTTCCACTGCCCACTTTGATATTCGCCCCGTGGCATCTTGATTGTGAAGAATATCCGCCAACGGAAAATTTATAATCACAGTGATCTTGTACTCGTCGAAGTAATGGTGCAACTTTCTTGAGGTAATCAGAATAATATATAAGAGTTTTTGAACTGCCGGGTATCGTACCTTTGATTCGGAGAGTACCTCGCTGACAAAGTACACGGGCCTCTGCACTCCAAACGCATGGCCCTCCTCGCTGCGCTCAACTACAATGGCGCTGCTGACAACATGAGTTGTCGCTGCAATGTAGAGTAGTAGATCTTCTCCCGACAGTGGTGCTGTAAGGACCGGAGGAGTCTGAAGGTGATGTTTTAGATCTTGCAGAGCCCGCTCGGCCTCCTCCGTCCAATGGAACTTGTCTTGGCGTTTCAGGAGCTTGAAGAAGGGTAGTCCTCTCTCCCCAAGTCGGGAGATAAACCTGTTCAGAACTGCCATACATCCTGTTAGCTTCTGCATATCTTTGATTGTGGCCGGAGCCCCCATAGCAGTGATGGCCGTAATCTTCATAGGATTGGCTTCTATTTCTCGGTTACTTATGATGAACCCGAGCAATTTCCCTGACGGTACTCTGAAAATGCATTTAGTTGGGTTGAGCTTCCACCGAAACGTGCGTAGGCTGCTGAACGTCTCTTCCAAGTCTACAATCAGGTCGTCGGGATTCCTAGTCTTGATGACCACGTCATCCACGTAGGTTTCAACGTTCCGATGCAGCTGATCAGCAAAGCATATCTGAATCGCGCGCTGATAGGTTGCTCCTGCGTTTTTCAACCCGAAGGACATAGTTTTATAAGCATATGTCCCAAACAGGGTGATGAACACGGTTTTGATTTGATCTTCCTCCTTTGAGCGCAATCTGGTGATATCCTGAATAGTAATTAAGGAAGCAAAGGAGTACACAACCCGTCGTCGAGTCGATGACTTGATCAATGCGCGGTAGCCCGAAGTGATCCTTTGGGCAATGCTTGTTGAGATCGGTGTAATCAACGCACATTCTCCATTCATTATTCTTTTTCCTTACAAGGACGGGATTAGCTACCCACTCTAGATGGATTACTTCTTTAATGAAGCCAGCCGCGAGGAGTTTAACTATTTCCCATTTAATTGCCTCACGCTTGTCGTGAGCAAATCTTCGAAGGCGTTGCTTTTTGGGCAAAGCCTATGGGTGTACATTCAGACTATGCTCGATCAGTTCACTGGGCACCCCTGGCATATCCGCTGGTTTCCACGCGAATATATCTTGATTAGCCCGAAGGAAACTGACGAGTGCGAGTTCCTATTTCTCATCTAAGCCTGTGCCGATGACAGCGGTCTTGGATAAGTCACCCTCCTGGAGCTGGATTGACTTGAGGGCCACATCGCCAGTCGACTGGATGCTCAACTTACAGGCCTTTCTCGAAGGGATCTCCAGCCCGGCTTGGGAGAGCTGCTGCGTGGCCACGAGTACTTCCTCTAAAGCATCTGGCACACGCGTAGTTGAAGCATACTGGATCGCCTCCTGGTTGAAATCATATGACTTCTTCAAGTCGCCTTGGAGAGTGAGTACTCCACTTTATCCTGGCATCTTGAGAAGCAAATAAATATAATGCGGCACTGCCATGAATTTGGTGAGTGCCGGTCGACGCAGTATAGCATGATAAGAAGATTCAAAGTTGACAACTTCGAATTTGATAAACTCAGTATGGTAATTCTTCCTCATGCCGAAAGTGACTGGAAGAACCACCGTGCTAAGTGGATACGCCGTATTATCTGGGACAATGCCGTAGAAAGGAGACTTGCTTGGAACCAGCATGTCCGTGAAGTCCAGACCCATCTTTCTCAAAGTGCTAGCGAAGATGAGGTTGAGACCACTCCCGCCGTCGATGAGCACCTTGGTGAGCCTGACTTCTGCCACCACCGGATGCAGGACCAGGGGGAACTTACCGGGCTCCAAGAAGGTTGTCCACTGGTCATCGCGGGAGAATGAGATGGGGACCTCTGACCAACGGAGTGGTCGTGGTACCGCCGGCTCGACGGACATGATCTCCCGGAGAAGTAGTTTTTGTTCCCGCCTGGAACCGAAATCTCCATCTCCTCCGAAGATGATGTTGACAGTCTTTGAGGCATCCTGGAACTTCGCGTTATGCGTTTTGTCCCCATGGTCATTGTCTTCGGGTTCTTTGTCCACTGGCTTGTTCTTCTTGCCGCCACCAAGATTGCTAAATGTCCTCCGGAGGTGGTAGCAATCAATTGCCGCATGATTGGCACCTAGATGCCATGGGCATTTCTTCTGCAGGAACTTCTCAAACTCCTCCTGCGTCGTTGTCTTCTTGCCTCGCAAGGGATGATCCACAACCGCGATGAGATCGTCTGGCTTTTGCTTTTGGGATGGACCCGAGTAGTCCCGCTGGCTCTTGTCGTTGCGATTGTCATTTGGACGCCTCAGGTTGCTATCATGGCACCTTGGGAACTGCTCCCACATCTTTTCCTCCTGCTCGGACTAGTCGTGCATCATGTCACGAAGCCCCACAATAGTCTTCAGTCTGTTCCGCCCAATGTCTCTGTAGATGCCTGGGTCGGTGATGCCATTGTAGAAGCATTCGATGATGTCTTCCTCCGAGATATTCGCAATGGTAGCACGGACATCAAAGAAATAGCGTGTATAGGACCGGAGGAGCTCGTTACATTCCTGTTTACATTGAGCAAGATTGTGACGAGTACCTGCTCGAGTGATTTCCCCCTGGAAGTTGTCGATGAAGACCTTCTTGAGCCGCTCCCAGGAGTCGATCGAATTGTTGCTGAGGCTCTCCAACCACGTAAGCGGCGTAGGGTCCAAAGCTATCGGAAAGTAGATGACCTTGGTGATGTTGGAGCCCCCTGCGACTTCAATGGTGGTGGAGTAGCAACGCAGCCATTGCTGAGGAGCTTGCTTGCTATCATACTTGGTTATCCCGATCGGCTTGAAGCCCTCAGGGTACTTGTAACTGCTGAACTGTGTGGAAAAAGCTGGAAAACGTCCGCTGCAGTTAGTACCCTCTGTCTCGACTACTTCGCGCTCTCTGCGCCTGGAATCAATTACGGATCGTACATCGCGTCTTTCATTGATTCGCTGGCGCAGGTCTTCTGGAGGAGGCCAATGATTGGCCTGTCGTAGGTTACGCCCTGGAGGTGGCTGCTGCCTCCCGCCAGGGACCTGACTCCCACGGGCGTTGTCGTTGTTGTTGCTACGCTAAGGTCGAGGACGGCCGCCTGCCGTTCGACTGTGAGCTTGGCTTCGGCTTTCGCCCACGCGCTCCTCCCTGACGGTAGACACCGGGTTTTGTTGATCAAGCTGAATCCAAGCCCTCTATGCGTAACGAAGTGCTTGATGCACGTTGGATCGTTACTGCGCTCGAGTATAGCAGTTACCCTGGCGATGTTGGCCACCGGAGTCGTGAAGCCCCGCTCGCTTACGGCAGCAAATTCGGCATCTAGCTCGCGATGCATAGATCGCATGCACTCATTGACCCTCCTTCGCCGGGCTGCGTGAGCTCTGTTCCTGGTCCTCCTTGCCTCACGATCGGCGTTGTTTTCGTTGTCAGCGTTGGCTGTGGCCTCATCTTCAGAGACCGCATCAAATTCAACGATGGGCAAGTCGCCATCATCCTCGCCTTCTTCCGCCATCAGCACCTGGCGTGAGATGAGCTCATCAGAGCTCGCGTCGACTAGCTCGGTCGTCTCCTCTGCCATGGTGGCTAATGGCCTGCCCTCTTGAAAAGGCAAGGGCTCAAGGTGTGCCACAAGTCGGTCTTTGGCCTCGAGTAGATCAGAAAGTTTCATGCCCTTCCAATGCACGAAACGCCCCTCTTGAGTGGAGGTGACCATCAGACTGTTGGCACCGAAACAACCCGTAGCCCCCCGACGTGCAGTGGCTTCAGGCTTTCCGAGTTGGAGTAAAGAGTCCAAGTCCTTCTCCAATGTGGAGAGGGACTCGGAGGTACTGGCCTCCTGAAGATCAGTGGCCAAATTGCGTAGACCGAGTCGTGATCGGCTACGCGAGACCTTAGATTGGAACGAGTCCAACCCAAGCAAGGTTGTTGCAGCGCTGGATGGAGTCGCGCCGAAAGCAGACTCTTCCTCGATCCTCGTAGCGGATCCATGGATTGACGAGTCGTCAAGATTATCGACGAACTTGTCGACGTTGCTACAAAAACTCGCCGCGGGAGTTTTCGGCTTCATGTCGACGAGGAATCGACGGAAACTGCCCGCACTATCTGCGATGCAAACCCACGAGCCAAAAACAAACGTCGTGCCCTGAGAGGGTACTGACCTGGTGAACTGGAACGATGCCATCGAGTTCGCTGGTGGATCTTCGATGCGCTCCCCTACCTGGTGAACTGGAACGATGCCATCGAGTTCGCCAGCTGTCGGTATTTTACCGGCTGCCCACCGAGGGGTATACCTAAGGTGGTAAGTTTAGGTTGGGAGATGCCGAGATCAGGAACTTGAAGGAGCAAGGAACACAAGATTTAGACAGGTTCGGGCCGCAATGTGCGTAATACCCTACGTCCTGTATGGTGGTTTGCATTGCCTTGGGTGTAGATGTTTTTTTTGAAGGGGTTCCTGCCCCCCTTATATATCCGGGAGGACAGAGTTACATGAATCCTAGTCCAATACTAGCCAAGGAATCGTACTCGAGTACAACTCGAGTAGTTTCCTTCTGTACCGACTAGTCTTACTTCGCATGCGAGTAGAGTACAACACAAATAAGAGATAGGACAAGCCTTACCTCTTAATCCTATTTTAACTTACGTTATGTTCACAGTTCCGTAGTCCCGGGTCTGACAGCGGGGGTACGCGCAATATTTTTCTGAAGCCCACATAGCTTTACTCACTTATGCATGTTTCACAATGTAATACAAATTAAACATTTTGATTTATCAACTGTTGTAACGTAAAATTACTTTTTTGAATTTTAGTGTCGTCGTATCTTCTAATTATTTCTTATAAATTCAAGAATTAAATAGAGTCTATAAAATATGGAGGTTCCTTTTCGAAGAATAACGTGCTATGAGATGGAGCATTGGTTGATTTTATGCAAAAATGAGATTACTTTTGTAAAGCAGTGAAGAAAAACAGATTTTGAATTCATTTTCATGAGTAAATGTGATCTATTTTATAAATTAACAAAGGAATGTGTGGTTTGCGGGTTCATTTCGTAGAAATTTGAGGTTCCTTTTATGAAATAACCAAAGATGGACTGCGGGTTGATTTCAGAAAAATCTGAAGGGGTTTTCGCAAACAATACTGAGAGGGCAGTTATTGTATATGTAGGTGTCATAGTCTGCAGCCTGTTACTGTACTTGGTATATATTTTGGACTTTCTGTTGTCGTGACACTACTGTTTAAGTAGGATATTATATTGTTAATATTAAAATGGAACTATCTTTTTAAATTATATTTAGTGTTTTTGGTTATAGTATTTTTTGTTATCACTTATTTTAAAAGTTTGTTGTGTAGAAAAGTTTTAGGTTTTAAAATTTTGAGAAATTTTTGTATTCAAAACTTTTGGACGTTTCGGTGTTCGAATCGTAGGTAGAATAGATCCTACATAAATATTTATACGGATGAATTGTAAAAGCACTTTGAATTTGAAATTGTACTGTATAACAAAGCTGTAGATTTTAAAATTCTGAGCAACTTTTGTATTGAATACTTTTTAATTTGAAGATGTTTTGGTGTCCATATCGTAGGTACGACGGATCGCATGCAATCATTTGTGCAAACAAATTGCGAAAGCATTTTGATTTTAAAATTTGCTCTATATTGAAGTTGTAGTTTTTGAATTTTTTTATCAAATTCTATATTGAACAATTTTTTATTTCAACGTGTTTCGGTGTTCAATGGTACTTATAATGTTGCTTGTGTTAGAAGTAACAGATGGAACGGGTTGTGGTTTGATTTAATTAAAATTCGAGGGTTTTTTAAAAAAATTCCTGAGAGAGGACTAGGACGGCGGGTTGATTTTATGAAAAGCTAAGGTTTTCTTTGTAATTTTTTCTTAACCGGGAAGGTTGGACTGTGGGTTGATTTTGAGAAAAGTTATGAGTTTCTTTTGTAAAATTACCTGAGAGAGGAGGCCGGACTGCGGGTTGCTTTCTCTAAAGTCCAAGGACTTTTTTCAAAATGATCGGGACTTGCACCGTCTGGCCTGTCCACCCAGCCGATCTGATGGCCGGAAATTACCCGCGACGTGGCCACGCTCCCTGACCACTTTTTGGTGCATGGATCCTATATAGAGATATTGCTCCGCTTGCGTAGTGAGTGAATTGTGACAGGTCTAATCCACAAAAACCTCCGGATTGTCTTTTTGGTTGTTAGCCTGTACTGTTCAGCTTTTTAAACCAGTTTGCTAAACGAAGACATGCATAAAGCGAAGTAATTTGGTTGGTTCAGCATTGGGCATTGGCTACGGAGAGGAGTTGGATCGCTTCACTTTTGAGGGATAACGAGGAGTGGACATGGGAGAGGCGGGACACCTTTGGGAGGGATGAGAAGAAATAGAATGGGACGAAAGAAGATGCACACATGCTCAATGCACATGAGTGGGAATGAAGAAGGAAGAGGTGGGAAACAAAAATCGAGTCCAATTAAATTTGAGCCTGTCATGGTTTGAAAAAATAATTGACGGTTGAGATCTTTACATCCATGTGTTATTGACTCTATAAAGTTTAATTAGTATTATCATGGACCCCTTCAAGTTGCAATCTGAAATAGTAATATAAGGGGGGAATGTAAAGTATATGTTAAAATGAAGGTAAAATAGGCATTTGCATCCCTCAACTTTGTCATGAGGGTCAAATTCGTCCCTCGACTTTCATATTAGGGGGGAATGTAAAGTATATGTTAAAATGTGCCGTAGAACAGTGCCGAATTTACATAATACACAAGAAACTTTGGACGCTACTGATGATGAAATACCACTAGAAATTTTCAAATCAATCTTGCCTGACCAGCTTCCCGGTTCGGAATCACCCAAACAAGATAATGCTGCGACAACGACCTCTTTCGTTGACGGAAGACCGCTACGTGACGTCCCGATTTCTTCGCTTCACTCACACACTATCGATCGGTGGTGATCGACTGACTAGACCGGCGCGTCCGTATCCTCCACGGCCGCAGCCGCCGCCGTCGTGCCCGTCACGCCACCGCCCTTGGGCCCCGCCCCCTCCGCGGCGGCAGCGACGACGACGCTTGCCCGGCAGAGCGGGCAGGTGGAGTGCCGCCGCCTCAGCCAGGCATCGACGCACGCCGCGTGGAACCGGTGCCCGCACCGCGGCAGCGCGCGCGCCTCGTCGCCGTCCCGCAGCTCGGCGATGCACACCGCGCACTCCGAGCCCGCGCCGGCGCCGGGGCGCGCGACGAACGCCGGCAGCGACGCTACGAGGCGGTCGTGCCGGCGCTGCTGCTGCTCGTCGTCATGGGCCCTCCCGGGCGAGGGCGGCGCCGAGGCGGAGGACGACGACGCGCGGTCCTCCTCGTCGGCGCCGGAGGACGACGCGTCGCGCTTGCGGGAGAACACCCGCCAGAAGTAGAGGTAGACGAGGGCGACGAGCGCGACGTTGACGGCGACGAGGCAGGCCGTCATGGCGCGGCCGTGCGGCGCCCAACGGATGCTGCTGCTGCTGCTGGCGGGGGCCGTGTCCGCGCCAGTGTCAGTCTCGCCATAGGGGCTCGAGCTCTTCCCTGACATGGCGATCGGCGACGGGTGGCAGTCTTGCAGAACCAAGTACTCGGAGGAAAGTGATCGCAGGCAGGAATCCTGAAACCGCTAGTGAAGCACGAATCAGAATTCTTTGGCTGCTCAGGATTTCAGTTGGGTTTCCACAAGAAAAGGTGGGGAAAGGAGAGAGAGGGAAGTACACACAAGAGGGAGGAAGTGAGCCTGAGGAACAGAAAGGCGCAATCAAGAAGATAATGGTGCTTGCGTGGCGACGAATGTCTCCGTCCTCTCGGGAGATAAATGCTCCTGGATACTGGGCTTGCTTGGCAGCTTTGACAAAGGATTTTTTTTTTCAAAAAAAGAACTTTGATAGAGGATTTTGTGGCAACAAATTATCAGATATTAAGTGGCTGTTAGATAGTCCTAATATCAGGCAATTAACTAGCCATGGAACGGTGGTACTTGGGGAGGGGATTACGTGCCACAACGAACATCAATTTGTCCCTATTTTTCGTGGGTTCATATGAGCGATTCGAATAAAATACATATTTCAATCCGATTTACTCAAACTTTCAGCAACGAATATTTGAGTGCAGACTACTATAGCGAATCCAACTCTTAGCTTGAAATTTTAAAATCTTGCAACATGGTCTATCTTTCTATACCAAGAGTTAACATTCAGATTGGCCGGTTTTGTCTTCATAAATCAAAATTTCTGCTGAAGATATGAACCTTTCTCAAAAATTTCATAAACATTCATTTTGGAGAACCTAGAGTTTGAAATAAAAATCAGGATGATTTTCAAATCAACAAGTAAAAATCGGTGTATATCATCCAAAACTTGTTACACAAGGTCTCTGAAAAGATTACCTTTGGTGTTTGGCTAGGGCAACGTAGCCAAGAGATTGTCATATACATGAGCTTGCATACAAACTTCAATTAAAGGGGCCCACCACCTATCTTATGAGCATCTAAATATGTAAGAAAAATGAAGTAAATAAAGGGAGATTAGGTGGCTCAATTTTGATATACAAGCGCCTCCTGTGCTAAGATGATTTTCCCACTTGAAATTGAAATGACGAGCCAGTCTCTTATTTTCTTAATTGAGATTTTGCATTTGGATAAGTCGAATTTCAAGACCATTTGATATGGATCTAACAACCTCGCTAGAGCTTCCTCGATCGCCTCTCACTGGAGCTACCTATCACCGGCCACAATAAGAGCCCACCAGTGCCCCTCTTCTCTTCTCTGGTGCTTACTTGTCCCACCTGTTGCCTGTCACCACTGCCGTGGGGACATCCCTGATGTTTCCTCTATAGCTATTAGTGTAGTTAAGCCCCTGATGTCTAATCCTAAATCCCTTCACTTATCTCAATTTCTAGGATTTTTTTTGGGTGAATTATAATCAAGATATCATTAAAACGAGGAGAAAATTTGATGTTTTAAAGGTTACCATGCCACCTTTAACTTTGTAGATTTGTTAGGCAAAGTTGCACAAAATGTGTTATGGGTCAATGCCATGTTATTGTCATTACTTTCTTATATAAATCTGTCATTCTAACCCACTCCACACTTTAACATGGATAGATACTCCTTTCGGTTACAAATGAGGGATGTTTATTGTTGTCTTAACCCAACAATTTATAACTTTGCTTGAAATCAAACTTTTGGTTATAAATGTAGTTTCATAATAAAAATATATTTTTCTAGGTTCTACCAAAAATTCGTACAAAAATTAATGGTCAAAACTGTGTTTGGAGATCGGCCTAAAATATCAAAGAGAGTACTCCATCCGGTCATAGTACGGTCATAATAAATATAATGTATTCTAGGATTTTCAGTACAGATTAGGGGGCACTTAGTTCTATTAAAGCATATAAAGATCTATCACCACTTTTAAGGATGGAAGCGGATCGGATTCGTGTGTAAACGGATTTGGATATTTGAATATCCGTCTTCACGTTTCCTTCCAGTTTTCATCTCTAGGATGGAAGCGGCTCGGATTCGCATAAAACAGATTCGGATATTTCGAATATCCATCCTCGCGTTTCCTTCCGATTTCCATTCCTAACCACTTTGGTTTAGTTCACTCAGTTCTGTCGGTCAACTCTTTTGGTCTTACTGGCCGATCAACCATTCGCAACGCGCGTGGTGACTGTCTAAAGTAATCCAAAGATAGCAACACGGCGCCCTGAAATAAATTGTTCCCACGGCTCACTAAAAGAGTACATCAAGATCCAAAAAATTATATTCATCTGCCAAAATCGTACACCAAATCATGGTAAGCCCATGCATGATCACCAACAAATCTATGTACAGTGGCAGGACGCTCCCGAACAATGGAGGCCAGCAGATCCGTGTAGGAAAAAACAGAGGAAGCTTCCGAAGTCCTGTGCGAGTTGAGTGGCCCGATTGCAGCCTCTCAGAAGGAAGCGGCAAAGCGGGCGGAAGCGAAGACTTGCCTCGCCTTGCCAAGATCCGTGCCGCTCGGCAGCCTCGCCATCGTCGGCGGCGCTACCGATGCATCGGCCGCAGCGTCCCCTGCCACGTCTATGCGCAGCTCCGGCGGCGCTCCGTCCTCGGCGGCCGCGGACGGCGCGTTCGCGACGACGACGACGTCGGCGCGGCAGAGCGGGCACGTGGCGTTGCCGCGGAACCAGGCGTCGATGCACTCGACGTGGAAGCGGTGGCCGCAGCGCGGCAGCGAGCGGGCCTTCTCCCCGGGCTCGAGCTCGGAGAGGCAGACCGCGCAGTCCCCGCCCACGCCGACCGCGACCACGGGTATCGCGGCGAGCACCGCGGGGTCGAGCCCGCGCGGCGAGGGCGCGGAGCCGTCGCGGTCCTCGCCGGCTCCGGCGATGGCCAGGCTCCGGAGCAGGCGGCGGCGGCCGGCGGCGACGCGGCGGCGGCGGGAGCCGTTGTAAAGGTGCAGCGCGACGAGCGCCAGGAGCACGCCCGCGAACGCCCCCGCCGTGGCGAGCAGGAGCCTGCCCGTGACTTCGTACAACGCCGGGTCGGGCGCGTGACGCTGGGCGGCGGCGGGCGGCGGCCTCGGAGGACGGCCGTCGGGCGAAAAATGGACGCCGCCCACGTCGCACGGGGTCATCGGGTCCTGCACCTTGGGGCGCGGGCCGCTGCCGTCGCCGGCGCCCATGGCTGACGGTTGCGCGCTCAGTGAACTGACTGGGATGCAGAAGGCTTGGTGGCCGGACCCCGGAGCGCGGCGGAGCGTGGGGTCTTATACCTGGATTTAGGACGGAAATGCCCTTGTTAAGAATGGTAAGCGGGAAGGAATTTGAAGGGTGGGCTCGGGCTTTCACCACTGGCTGGCTGGCCGTCCCGGGCACGCTGGGGAGAACGGAGAGGCAGCACAGCAGTCCGGTCTCCGTCCCCCCGGTCCCCGGCTGTCTGGCTGACCGTCCGTACGCGGACGGAGGATGGAGGAACGGCCCTGATGCGTCCGCCGCGCGGTCAAGGCCAGAGTTGACTACTAGCAGCAACCAAGCAGTGTGAGTGTGTGACTGCTCGCTCGTCTCCTCCGCCTTGGAGGTCGCTGTCTTTAGCTACCCCCCGCTGGACTACTGGAGCTCGGAAGTCGTCGCTCGCCGCGACTTGGACCTGGGCAAAATTTCCCGGCGGCCGGGGGCCGGACGGCGACGGGGCAGCGCGAGCGCGTGGATGCGTGGGTCGGTCCCCGGTCGGTCGATCCACCCGCGAAGGTTCGCGGAAGCGAGGCGCCCGTTGTCGTGACGCCAGGCGAGGCCCATGGCGCCGGGGGCTGTGGGCCGCGGGCTCCCGGCGGCCTATTCCTAGCGAAACAGCAGCAGCACGAGTGTCCTGATCTGTTAAGTTGGGACAGCAGGATGGGACAGACAGAAGCGTGGGACACTGCTGAGTGGTCGGCGAGGTATACTGGTATAGACAGGTACATCTGGTGGATATTTCCCAGGCATTTTGTTCGGAAAAAAAGAGTCTGGTAGCACAAGCTCATTCACCATTCCGTGGGTGCATCGGCATCCCCCTAATCACAAGTTCACAACGCAGATCCGCCCCTGCTCTGGAGCGATTCTGCAGAGTTCTCACTTGGAACAACGTCCGTGGAAGCAAGTGAATTCTAGTAAACGCCAAAAGTCCAAAACGGTCTTAACTGTCGGCACGAACCTGGCGTACGCCCAACCAAATGGATTCGGAGTCCTTTTTTTGCCCCCTAAAGGAACACAATGTACTCCATTTCCATTACAATGCCATAGTGGCTAGATGGCCAGCTAAATCTGTTACGAACTCCGGGAATTGGCCTAACCATGTTTCAAAAGTGTCTTTCCCTGCATTGATTCCATGCACAGCTGAAGTGTGTGCTGCGTTATTACTCGTTGCTAGATATTGCCTGCTTCAGGACCACTTGCACAGAATCTGTTTCGAAAAATGACGTGGTCACAACTCATCTCAACACATATGTTAACTGCATAAAACATAGCTAGGGCTTCTGCAAGGAAGGCACTAGAAATGTGCTCCAGATTTTCTGCTCCTGCAGTAATCATAGCACCACATTCATCCCTAAACTTAAAACCGCACCCACCAAAATGTGTTGTATAATTGTTTTAAAAACTCACTCACCAGAGGAGACTATTTTTGGATGCATGGGTGCCTTCTTTTGGGTTCCCGTCACCAATTGAGATTCATGTGTTCATTAACATGGTGGTTAATAGAAAATAGTGGGGGCTTTAAACATGTTTCCTGCATTAACTTTATTTCTTTGATGCCACCAAAGCCAAAATAAAATACACACCTTCGTACATTTTTCTTCAGACATCTGAAACACTTCTTCAAGTAGGCCAAGGGCATCAGTGCATCACAATAAAGTCCAAATCCTTCTGCAAATATATCACTATAAATCATCGGACGCTGGAGGAATTTTATGCAATTCAATAGGCTTTGATGCATAGCAGCTCTTCCACTCACTTTATTAGCAATCAAACCTCTTCCCTGGTTTCGCACTGAGGTAAGCATTTGAATAGCAAAGCAAGGAAAAAAAAATATGGTATGTACTTTTTTAATCCACATACAGAGAAAGCCGATGAGTTTGATATGCTCCACTTGAGCAAAACTCCGTACTTTACTCACAAACTTGCACTTCAAAAAACAATGCCCTCCATCCTCATCTTTAACATATATGGGCATGAGTATCCATTCCGCTATGTTTTAGTTTCATTCTTAATGGTAAGTTGTATGTCGCCATAATACACCATAGGAAATGTAGTATCTTGGGAGCTGTTGACGCCAAAATTTGGCAAGTGCACATATGGAGGCTGATGAAGCCATGGAGGGAGCTCATTGAATCAAAGCCGTAAGGGGTTTCGGTCAAAGGTGATGAGGCGTTGGTCAAACATGACACGGACTCGGTCAGGAAGCAGTCACAGGAAGTTCGAATCGGACTAGAAGATGACGTCAGCAGAAGATCTTGCGGAAGTCCGGTTTCCTTTTATTTTATCTTGTAGATATAGTAGCTTTTATATTTAAGTCTTTGTAACAGATCGTGATCGATCAGGAGTCTTAGATTACGGTATAAATAGAAACAGTTAGGGTTTTGTAAAAAAAATCATCAATCAATACAACATTTCTCGGTACTTTGCCAAAACACTAGGAGTAAGAGTAGAGTAGATCTCGGCAAATTCTTCAGCAAGTAGGGCTGCGTCGGATCGATCTCCGACTTGTTGGTAAGTTCGTATTTACCAGATTCTCTAGGCTTTAGCTACTGACGCATCGCTATAGTTTCGTCTAGTTTAATCCACGAGTTATCGATTTCTATCAAGTTCATGTAAGGCTGCATCGTCCGATCTCTTGCTAGTCCTTAATAGATTTCACAATTTATCAAGTGGTGGTCATTGGGTTGTCGGCTTCATCTAATCTTTTCATGCAGTTATCTCGGAGCCGATTTATTCTTTGGTTATCGCTTTTATTATCAAACTATCTATGATCTTGAACCTTGTTGCGGGTAGTCCAATTGGTTGATTCGCTTGCCTTATCGTTGTTAAATCAGGCTGTCTTGGTTAAGTCCGATCCTTGAGTAATAATGCTAGGTCAAGTCTTAACGGTTGGATCTGTCTGCTGGCCAATGATGGCATGATGGTGATGGTTCGGTAGTATCAATCGGCTTCCTTGGTCGATTCTGGACTTAACGATAAGCATAAATTCTAATGCAATTAGATGCATCGATTAATTATGCTTGATTTGTTTTCCTACTGTTAGCGTTGTCTCGGTTAGGTCCGATCCGACTAATGGTGATAATAAGTTTAGCTTAATTAAGCGCATTTGTTTAGTTATGAGGTTTTTATTCTTAATCCTATTTCATCATGAAATTGGCTTCATAGCCGATGCTCGATATTATGCTTTGGACGTCCTGGCCGATGCGTTTGTTGGAACTATTCGGAATCCCAGCCGATACATTTGTCATTGTTTTACTGATTAAATTTCTTTTCCCGTGCTAATTGCAGGTCAAATTGACTAGCACGCCCCGAACCTGATTTGCAGGACCTGCACTGAAGATAAGCAGAGCTCCGATCCCTTAGCGTGTCGTGCTCCGCAAGATTTACCGTCCGATTTTTGTGGCAACACGCTTTTTGGCATGCCCGGTGGGACACGACAACAACAAAACTTCACCATGCCAGAGAACCACAACGTTGAAGATGTCATCGAGGTCACCTTGGAGGATCTCGATGAGGAGCAAAGAAATCTAGTCGAGGCCAATAGAGATGCGCTCACCAAGCTCTACTTGGATTCATTGAGCAAGACCAGAGGCAAGGTGATCCAGAAGAATCAATTGCTGACTCCGTCTATCATGGTGACTCCAACAGATCAGTCGGCAGGAACTTTTGGTGCAGCAAGCTTTCAAGACAAGGTTGACGCGCCCGTACATCATGCGCTAATCAACCAATCTGGAGTTCTGGTCAACACGCTGGCGAACCTGATCCAGCAAGTGGTTGATGGGAGCCCGGAGCAACAATTCGGCCCTTCGTACTTCCAAGTGCGCCTATCGGCTGCCGATAAAGGCAAGAACTCTGAGAAAGAGATGATGCTCCCCAAGATGCCGCCTTCGATTCCTACACCCAGCAGCTAGCGAGTGGGCCACCATACACCCTCCTTATCCGATGAGTGGCTACCCTCGTCAGCCTCATCCGCCACCACCGGAGATTGCGATGCCTCTCATGCACGGGGGGCATCACCAGCAGATTCCGATGCCACACGGATAAGGGTATCGGCAACAACAAGCTTCAACCAGTCAGCTGTTCAGGGACGAGTCAAAGACCCACGCCAACATGCAGTTCTATGCTCAAGACGTCCCTGAATCGTGCTTTTGGCCTGCGTGTTATGAGGCTGGTGGAGGGCCTCCCTCGGGGTATCACATGGCGTCAGACTACAGTCAGCCATAGGGGACTGCCCAGATGTGGAAACTAATCCCAGCGTCGCTAGTTCCTCAACATGCAACGCAGAACGAAGATGGGACCAACAAGATAGCTGATGTGATCCAAAACCACTTCGGCTTGAAGCCCAAAGATCAGGCATACATGTATCAGCATCCTTACCCTGAGGCATTCGATCGTGTACCCCTGCCAAATAGGTACAGACTGCCGAACTTCTCCAAGTTCTCCGGTGAAGATAGCATATCGACCATCGAGCATATTAGTTGATTCCTGGCGCAGTGCGGGGAGGCTGCCGCGGAAGATGCCTTAAGAGTTCGGCTGTTCCCACTTTCCTTGTCTAGATCGGCCTTTACTTGGTTTTGTGTCTCTGCCTGCTAACTCTATCCGTAGTTGGGCCGATTTGGAGAAGCAATTCCACAAGTATTTCTTCGTCGGCTTTCATGAGATCTGCCTGACAGACTTGATCGCGGTTAGATAGAGGAATGACAAATTGGTTCCAGAGTACATTCAGAGATTCCATGATGTAAGGAGCCGATGCTTCAACTTGAGCTTGACCGATGGACAACTAGCAGAGCTGGCTTTTCAGGGGTTGTTACCAACCATCAAGGAGAAGTATTTTGTGCAGGAGTTCGAGAGCCTAGGGCACATCATCCAGAGGGTATCAGCTCATGAAAGCCGTTATCAGGATTCTAGAGGGAGTTAGTACCAGAAGAAGGTGGCCCATGTAGGCTCCTCAGAATCGGACTCCGAAGAAGACACTGAAGTTGGGTTGGCTGAGTGGACCAGATACAAGCAGCCAATCTCATGCCCATGAGTCAACACCAACACAGAGAAGTACAATTTCTACGTGAATAAGGCCTATCAAATATTCAACTTCTTACTAAGGGAGAAGCAAATTCAACTTTCGCCGAACCACAATATCCCATCGGCTGATGAGTTGAAGAATAAAAAGTACTTCAAGTGGCTCAACTCCAACTCTCACAATACTAATGAATGCAAGGTATTCCTTTAGTAGATCCAGTCAGCTATCGAGCAATGGAGGATTCAGATAGAAGATAGCAAGAAGCTGATGAAGATCGACCAACACCCCTTCCCTGCATCAAACATGAACATGGTGGAGCTTGGGGGAGGGAAGATTAAGGTGCTGATGTCGCAGAGGGCAAGAGAATCCAGATCGGTTGATCCTAAAGCCCAGACTCCAGCTGATAAGGTCAAAGGTGACTGCCATCATGCTGACCAAGACGACGAACACGGGACAGAATGAGCTTCTGGGAGCATACGCCATCCGAGAGTTACGTCGTAGATGTTGCTGAACAAATACAAGCGCCAACAAGAGAAGGATCGAAGACGCCAGGAAGCAGAATGACATGATCAAGAGTCGTACTGGCGTTGTCCATTCTTTGCTTACTGCTGGAATGAAGGGTTGAGGCTGCCTTCAATTCGGGATTGTCCATAGTGCAATGGACGCCAAGAGTACCACCACAACTACAAGAGGCAACGTCGCTCCATTCATGATTGGATAGAGTACCGATCTGGAGAAGGAGAGAGGCTGGTGCGCGATAGGCGGTCAGAGGAATACGACCATCATGATCGGCCATAAAAAAGGATCTTGATACATGAGAGGTTGAGCTTTCCACAAGAGCTATCGGCTAGATAGAGCCGAGCTGAGGAATCGGATGAGCCTGCATATCGCCGTGAGTTCATCCCGGGATCAGATTCGTAGTGGTGTCCTGGAGGCTTAACCAGATCTCAGAAGAGAAGAGTACAGTGCCAAAGGCAACGCGAGCAGCTCGAGTTGGAAGTGGAGGCTGCCAAAGTTTGGCACCCGAAGAGGAAGGCCGATAAGCCCGGAGCATCAGCCGATATAAATATGATTTCCGTTTTTCTTGCGAACAGGCTGGAGGCAAAGTTCCTGCAAATGTCTAATATAGGACTAAAGCCGATCCAAGCAGTCGGCTCTGATAACTTGTTTTAAATGGACTACGAGTTCGATGAAGAAGGCAAGTTGGGGCACGGGTTTATGTCGGCTGATGAGTTAGAAGAAGTGGATATTGGTACGGGAGATAGACCAAGGCCGACATTTGTAAGTGCTAAATTGGATCCCAAGTTCGAAAAAGAGAGTAGAATTATTACGAGAATATCATGACTGTTTCGCTTGGGAATATTATGAGATGCCAGGACTAAGCAGATTGATTGTGGAACATCGGCTCCCGATAAAACCAGGGTATTGGCCATATAAACAAGCTCCAAGGAGATTTGAACCAGAACTGTGCAGACATTAAGGCCGAGATAACCAAGTTGTATGAGGCAAAGTTTATTCGGCCTTGCCGATATGCCGAATGGATTTCTAATATAGTTCATGTCTTCAAGAAAAATAAGAAACTACATGTTTGCGTTGATTTCAGGAACCTCAACAAAGCTACATCGATGGATGGATATCCAATGCCGATAGCAGACATGCTGGTGGATGCCGCGTCAGGACATAAGGTGATTAGCTTCATGGATGGCAATGCTGGGTATAATCAGATCTTAATAGCTGAGGAAGATATCCCGAAGACTGCTTTCAGGTGTCCGGGTGCCATCGGACTATATGAATGGGTTGTGATGACCTTTGGATTGAGGAATGCCGGTGCTACTTATCAAGGGGCGATGAATCACATTTTTCACAAGCTCAGGGAAAGAATCGTGGAGATTTATATTGATGACGTTGTGGTTAAGTCCAAAGGTTACGAGGAGCACTTGGCCGATCTACGAGAAACTCTTGAGTGCACAAGATAGCACGAATTGAAGATGAATCCAAACAAGTGTGCGTTCGGGGTATCAGCTGACTAGTTCCTTGGGTTCATGGTCCATGAAAGAGGAATTGAAGTCAGTTAGAGAAGCATCAAGGCTATCAATGAGATGATTCCTCCGACAAATAACACTCAGTTACAATCTTTAATCGGCAAGATAAACTTCATCAAGAGGTTTATTTTGAATTTGTCTGGTAAGATTCAAGCTTTCTCCCCATTGTTGAAGTTAAAGGCCGATCAGGAATTTGTATGGGGTGAAGAGCAATAGAAAGCTTTTGATATATTAAGGTTATTTAAAGTCCCCCCGGTTTTGATTCTACCGCAAAAGTATAAGCCGTTCAAGCTTTATTTATCGGCTGATGAACGATCGATCAGTTCAGTCTTAATCCAGGAGTTTGAAGGGAAGGAGCATGCTATATTCTACCTCAGTCGAAGGCTCTTGGACAAAGAAACCCGATATCCACTAGTTTAGAGGTTGTGCTTGTGTCTTTATTTTTCTTGCACAAAACTAAGGCATATCGGCTGAATGCACAGTTGTCTGTAAGGATGATGTGGTGCGGTACATGCTATCATTGCCAATTCTGAAAGGGAGAATCAGAAAGTGGATTCTGGCACTTACGGAGTATGATCTGTGGTATGAATCGGCAAAAGCAGTCAAAGGGCAGGCCATAGCCGATTTTGTCGCTTAGCATCACGAACAACAGGAGAAGTTCGTAGAGCCGACACCGTGGACTATGTTCTTCAATGGGTCATCATGCAACTAGGGGTGCGGTATCAAATTGGTGACAGTATCACCTCGGGGGGGGGGGGGCACTTTTTGAGTTTGCTTACCTAATTGATCCTGATTACACCAACAACCAGGCTGAATATTTGGCAATCCTCAAGGGTATCAAGTTATTGAAGGAAGTCAAGGCTGATACAATTAAGATCTTTGGGGATTCATAGTTGGTGATCAACTAATTGCTTGGTGTATATGAATGCAACAATGAGGTTCTGCTCGATTACTTTGAAGAAAGTCGATGGCTACTCGACGAGTTCGTGTCTATAATACTTTAGCATATACCCAAGGCATAGAATGAGGAGGCAAATCGGCTAGCTCAGACTGCATCCAGATATCGGTGTAAGGTCAATATCTTATTTGATGATGCGATACCTAATGGCTGGAGAAAGGAGATCATGGATTATTTGAGGAATCCATGGCAAAGGGTATCTAGGAAATTGCGGTATAAAGCCTTGAAGTATGTCCTTTTGGATGAAGATTTATTACCGGATGGTTGATGGTGTATTACTCAAATGCATGAGTAAAGAGGAGGCCGAGCTAATTATGGATGAGGTGCATGAATGCATTTATGGTGCTCATCAATCGGCCCATAAAATGAAATGGGTAATCTGATGTAGTGGGTATTTTTGGTCAACGATTATGGAGGATTGTTTCAGATATTATAGAGGATGTCAAGAATGTCAAAGGTTTGGTGATGTCCAAAGGGCTCCAGTGTTGGCAATGAATCCTATAGTAAAGCCATGGTCGTTCAGAGGATGAGGAATTGATTTGTTCGGCCAGATATATCCATCATCAAGCAAGGGGCATAAGTTCATTCTGGCAGCAACAGATTACTTCACCAAGTGGGTAGAGGCAATCCCGTTGAAAATGGCAACGTCGAAGGATGTACTTGCATTCATCAAGGAGCACATTGTTTACCGGTTTGGGATTCCTTAGACGAAAACTACTGATCAGGGGACGATGTTCACATCTGATGAGTTTAAAAACTTTGCTGCTAGGTTGGGAATTACATTGTTGAATTCTTCACCATATTATGCTCAAGCTAATGGATAGGCAGAGGCTTCTAACAAGAGTTTGATCAAGGTAATCAAGCGTAAAGTTGATGAATACCCAAGGAGGTGGCATGATTTTCTGTCTGAAGCTTTGTGGGCTTATTGGATGGCCTGTCATGGTGCCACAAAGGTGCCGCCATATCAGTTAGTTTATGGTCATGAAGCTGTACTTCCTTGGGAGTTGAAAATAGGATCAAGCCGATTAGCTCTCCAAAATCAATTGATAGCCGATGATTACAAGAATTTGATGGTCGATAATTCCAAAGAGTTAGTAGGATATCCGCTACGAGCATTGGGGAATATTGAAGCTAATAAGAAAAAGGTTGCTAGGGCTTATGACAACAAGGTTAAGCCTAAAGCTTTTCGAGAAGGAGATTTGGTTTGGAAACTGATATTTCCAATAGGGACGAAGGATGCTCAGTTTGGAAAATGGTCACCTAATTGGGAAGGTCCTTATCAGGTAAAACAGTGTCTTCCGGGCAATGCATATATCATAGAAACGCTGGAAGGGGAGAAGTTTACTAAAGCTTTTAATGGAAAATATTTGAAGAAATATTTTCCAAGTGTCTAGGTTGGTCCGTGAGAGCCGATGCAAAGAAAAAGAGCATCGACTAAGAAATAGCCGATACGACAAGTATCGCCTTCAGAGTAAAAAATCAGAAACATACAAGGATATGAGGATATAAGCAAAAGCTATTCATTCATTACAACGGTTTGAAGTACAACTTAATTGTCATAAAAGACCTTATTTACAACGCCATCGGCATCAATATTATTACTGATTGTTTCGGCTACCCTTTCGAAGTCGTCGACCAACTCATCGTAATCGGCCGACTCGTCTCCATCTAGGAAGACATGCTGCAAAAAGTGCAGCTCCTGCCCAGTACGGATCTGTGTGATGGCCAGGGCAGTTGCGGCCCCATGACGAACTCCATGGGTGGCAACTTCCCTGAAACGGTTTGGAATGTCCTGGAGCCGATCGACGAGCAAAGTGCCTTTGGCGTTCACTGCCTCCGATGCGCTATTTGCCGCCTGTTGGAGGCGTGGAATTGTGTCTCCAAGGCTGTCAAGATCAAAAGAAGGCCAATGATAAGAAAGCAGATGATGAAAATGCTTTGTTTAAAAGAAGAAACTGACCTGCCACTCTGGCGTCGGCATCGGCCAACAATGCCTGCGCAGCCGAGGTTTCGCCCTTAGCAACAGAGAGGGCAGCTTGTGTGGCCTCGAGGCAGAGCTCAAGTCACCCTGATTCGCGAGTGGCTGTGGAGTAGAGGTCGTGGGTCTTATTCCTCTCACGGAGGAAACACCACGCGTCATCTCCATTGTAGGAGTCGGCGGAACCGGTGGAGGAGTTCGTTGGGGCTACAGGTCATGCGCCGCGAGCCGCACTGGAGGCCTCACCGGCCATTGACATAGCTCTGCAAGATCAGGAGGGTTAGTAATTTGAACACGAACAATGGGGTATGAGGTTAACCCTACTCTTGGCAACAAAGATGTTCACAGAGCGGCAGATGAGCACCTGGGGCCTCTTCCATCGGGCGTGTGTTGTTGGCCATGGCATTTGGGTGCTTTGGAAGAAGAGGAAAGGTTGGAGAAGATGGAAGAGTGCGAGTGAATCTATAACTTCCATAGTGCCATAGGATTGTATTTATAGCCACGGGAAGGAATAGGTGATTAATACCTCAGAGTACATGAAACTAACCCCAATGGAAGACGAAGCGTCACCTAAGGAATCGGAGAAGGTGTGCCAGGATTTATGGAGGCGTTACAGACGTGGAGTCATGGAGAGCGAAGTCTATGGAATTTAATATGAGGACATGGCTCCGATCGGATCGGCTAACTTGGTGTGAGCTTAGGTTTTGCCAGGAGGGAATCTGGCGTCATGCTTGTTTATGGGAATTTCAGAACAAATTATTTATTCTAAAATTGGGGGGCATGTGTTAACGCTAAAATTTAGCAAATGCACATATGGAGGCTAATGAAGCCATGGAGGGAGCTTATTGAATCAAAGCCGTCAAGGGGTTCCAATCAAAGGTGATGAGGCGTTGGTCAAAGATGACGCGGACTCGGTCAGGAAGCAGTTAGAGGAAGTTCAAATCGGACTAGAAGATGATGTCAGCAGAAGATCTTGTGGAAGTCCGGTTTCCTTTTGTATTATCTTGTAGACAGTAGATATAGTAGCTTTTATGTTTAAGTCAAGTTTGTAATAGATCGTGATCGATCATGAGTCTTAGTTTAGGGTATAAATAGAAGCAGTTAGGGTTTTGTAAAAAAATCATCAATCAATACAATTTTTCTCGGCACTTTGCCAAAACCCTAGGAGTAAGAGTAGAGTAGATCTCGGCGAATTCTTCATCAAGTAGGGCTGCATCGGATCGATCTCCGACTTATTGCTAAGTTCGTATTTATCAGATTCTCTAGGCTTTAGCTACTGACGCATCGCTGTAGTTTCATCTAGTTTAATCTATGAGTTATCGATTTCTATCAAGTTGATGTAAGGCTGCATCGTCCGATCTCTTGCTAGTGCTTAATAGATTTCATAATTTATCAAGTGGTGGTCATTGGGTTGTCAGCTTCATCTAATCTTTTCACGGAGTTATCTCATAGCCGATTTATTCTTTGGTTATCACTTTTATTATCAAACTATCTACGATCTTGAACCTCGTTGCGGGTAGTCCGTTCGGTTGATTCGCTTGCCTTGTTGTTGTTATATCAGGCTGTCTCGATTAAGTCCGATCCTTGATTAATAATGCTAGGTCAAGTCTTATCGGCTGGATCTGTCTGCCGGCCAATGATGGCATGATGGTGATGGTTCAGTAGTATCAATCGGCTTCCCTGGCCGATTCTGGACTTAAGGACAAGTGTAAATTTTGATACAATTAGATGCATCGATTAATTATGCGCGATTTGTTGCGCTGTTGTTAGCATCATCTCGGTTAGGTCCGATCTGACTAATGGTGATAATAAGTTTAGCTTAATTAAGCGCATGTGTTTAGTTATGAGATTTTTATTCTTAATCCTATTTCATCATGAAATCGGCTTCATAGCCGATGCTCGATATTATGCTTCGGATGTCCCAGCCGATGCGTTTGTTGGAACTATTCGGAATCTCAGCCGATACGTTCCTCGTTGTTTTACTGATTAAATTTTTTTTCTCTTGATTACAGGTCAAATTGACTGGCACGTCCCGAACCTGATTTGCAGGACCTGCACTGGAGATAAGCAGAGCTCACAGGCCTTAGCGTGTCGTGCTCTGCAAGATTCACCGTCTGATTTTTGCGGCAACAAGAGCTTACATTCAAACTGATAGCTTCATCATTGCTTGTTGTTTTTTAGATAATGGAAGAATATTACGTTTCATCCTCTCAAGGAAGAGGAATCAATCCACAATTATTACAAAACGTAGCCACATAGCTTTGGACCATATGTCTGTAAATAAAGCCAACTGAAAGACCAATAATATGCAATCTAAATGACCATCCATGGGAAGTAAAGAAGTGTAAAGCCGGACTCCTGTTTGTGACATGCCAGACCGGAGCCAATATGTCGCTATGAATAGAACCTGCAGCTAATATTTTGGCTGGCATTTTCAGAGACATCATTGTATCTAATGAGCCAAATTGTTTGACATAAAGAAGCTGCAGCCGTCAATAATTTGATATTTCATATTTGGTTTATAGATACATAACAGAAAAGACGATAATAGATAGCTATATCATATTTTCTTTCATACACTGGGAGGGTGTCGGTGTTTAACCGCCAAGTCTACCAAGAGATACCCCGAGGTAGTAGATTTGTAGGTAGGGTGTCACCGACCAGGAACTTGAAGGTGCAAGCAACATAAGGTTTGGACAGGTTTGGGCCGCGAGTTGCGTAACCCTACATCCTACGTGGTGGTTTGTATTGACTTGGATTGGTTATTGATGTGCCCTGTTGGAGGAAGTCTCTAACCGCTCTTATATACTCTGGGGGATAGGGTTACATGGAATGCTAGCCCGATACTAGCTTAGGAGTCCTGCCTAAGTACTGCTCGGGTAGTTTCCTTCTTTATCGACTAGTCCTACTCAACTCCGAGTACATTACATCAGGTATAAGGTATGAGACATGCCCCATCCCTTGTTCTTGAACTATCTATGCTATATGCGCAGTCCCGTAGCTTCGGATGTGACAAGTCTCCGAGCTCTTCGTAGTCAAGTACTGCAGGCTTCGAGTACTTCTGAAGTCATCTTCGAGTTCTTCAAAACTCCATCTTGAATATATCTTCCGAGTACTTTTTGGCTGCTTCGATGCTATGAAGTGCTCATGCCCCAAGTAGTTTTAAATCTTCAGAAATGATCTTCTGTATGGGGTGCGATAAAAATCGCATTCCATATGGAGTAGCCCCCGAGCCTTAGGTTGAATCGAAGAATCGGGCTGAGGGTCTCATATTAATATTAATCTTGAATCTTTTTTGTCTTCAAATAAATTTGAAAAATAAGTCGCTGATGACACATGTTCTGTAGCCCCCGAGCCTTAAATACAAATAAAAAATTTGGAAAAAGGATCCAAAAGAAACATTGCATGCATTGTAGAATATTTTTAAGAAATTAATTTGATGGTTAAGATAATAAAAATTGATTAGAAATTTGAAAGCCTTTTTCTTCAGGATAAACTCCTTGAAAAAATGGCTAAACAAATAACTTCCCCAAAGAAACCCTAAATTACCGCTCAAAACAAATCTTATCATGAAAAAAACTCTTCAACTTCTGTGAGGTGACCCTAGGCCCGTCGCTGGTTATTTTACCGCGCAATGACTTAGAGTTAAACCACGCTCTCGCTTTCTCTGTTGTTGGCCTTTCGCATTCCTTTGTTCCAGCACCGACGCCATTTCCAGATCTAGATCTAGGTCTGCACCTCCTCCGCCTTAGGTTGAATCGAAGAATCAGGCTGAGGGTCAATTAAGTCTTCTTCCTTCGTCTTGAAAAAATCGACTGTTCGGTGTAGCTTATCAGCCCCCGAGCCTTGAAATGATTTGAATAATCAATTTAAGGGTCTTGGTGGTCTTAGTCTTCACGCAAGTCATAATCCGAGTAGTTTTGCGGTGTGCAGCCCCCGAGGTTACGAGACAGGTGAGTCGCAGGAGCCACGTCAAGAAGTTATTGGTGCCTAGCCCCCGAGCCTTGGAGATAGTGGATCCATTGGAGATGCGTCGAGTGGCCTGACGAAGCTCGATCTGAAAAAAAGACAATGCAGATATTATGTAGTATAATAAGAAGATATCAAAATTTATACGGTGTAAAAATAAACTTGCTGTGTCAAACTCTTGTTTAGGACATTTAAATCACACGGGTAGTCCGCCTGCTACGTTTAATCACCTGGTCCCGTTCTAGCCTTTGCCATAGCATGTATGAGATTTTTGTCCCGTGTACGCATAGAGTCGCTTAGGCATGACTGAAGATCCGAGGTTTTACAGATTAAGGAACTTGCTACCCGAGTAGATTAGCGACTGTTAAGAGAGGACAACAAATGCAGGAATAAGTATTCGTCGTTGCGACAAAAAAGAATTCTCGTTGGCATAAAGTAGTCGACGAAGGGTTGAAGGTTAGCGACTGTTAGCGACTGTTAAGAGCGCGTGTTGCGCGTAAAGTAGTCGGCGAGAGTGCGTGTTGTAGTGCATAAAGTAGTCGGCGACAGCGCGTGTTGCAGCGTATAAAGTAGTCGGCGTATGACCAATCTTGTCGTTAACAAGTTGGAGAAAGGTATAAGTCGCTTAGCTTGATTTATAGGCGATTTGTCGATGAAGCCTTGTAGACGGAGTCGACTCCGACTAGTTATTGACCGTACGAAACTCATCGCCGAGTAGCTTAAGACTCGTCCCCAACTAGTTTCTAGTCGAGATGAGTAGTCAAGGTCGGCGGCGGTGTCGCAGCGCGAGCTGAGGTCGAACCGATCCAGATCCTTTTCCAATGCGGATAGGGACTCGGGACTGTAGCGCCTCCCGATAAACAATGGTTGTGTTGTGTAGTCCGAACGGGGATTGGAATCCGGATCGATCACGAGTAGACATCAGGTTGGACCCGGACTCATCCTCGTGATTCCTGATTAGATCGGAAAGTTGAATTTTGTCGAGGTCATCGACGAGTTTGTTGATGTTGCGACGGGATGTTGGTGCAGATGCCTCTGGCTTCTTGTCGTCGACAGGGTGCCGACGGAAGTCGCGTGCACCATCAGCGACGCAGACCCACGAGCTGAAGGTGAATGTCGTGCCCTCGCAGTGTTGGTGAAGGTGAACGTCGCCATCGAGTTCATTAGGGAATCTTCGATGAACACCCCTACCTAGCGCGCTAGCTGTCGGTGTTTTACCGCTAAGCCTACCAAGCGATACCCCGAGGTAGTAGATTTGTAGGTAGGGTGTCGCCGAGATCAGAAACTTGAAGGTGCAAGCAACACAAGGTTTAGACAGGCTCGGGCCGCGAGTTGTGTAATACCTATGTCCTGTGCAGTTGTTTGTATTGCCTTGATTGGTTATTGATGTGTCCCGTTGGATAGGGTCCCTGCCCGCCCTTATATACTCTGGGGACGATAGAGTTACATGGAATCTTAGCCCGATACTAGCTTAGGAGTTATACCCGAGTACTATTCGGGGACCAGTCCTACTCGAGTCCGAGTACATCACATCAGGTACATGCCTCATCTCTTATTCTACAAATATCTATATCATATGCGCAGTCTCGTGGCTCCGGGTCCGACGAGGGGATATACGGTCAATTTGTTCTTCGCACCCGTCTCCGTATGTGTTGTCGTGTTGATAGGTGCTTTAGTGTATAGTGATGGTGTATGTGGGCGAGCGTATGTATTAGGTAGTACTGTGTTACAAATAATAGAAAACAATCCATCCCAATGCTGTGTATGTTAGCTGAACACGGTGCTGGATCGCTACCTGTTTTGAACACGGTGCCCGTACGTTGCGTACTAATATATGTCCAATTGGTGCTAGCCTCCTTCCTTGAAAGAGGATTAAGGAATCGTCATGATGCCGACGGATGAACTGCGTTGACGACATAGGCCGGGCTTCTGGCTTGACTGCAAGCTGGGCGGCAGTGTGGTTGCCAAAGTTCCTCTGAGCACAGGGCCGGCCTGCAAGTGCGGGCGACAGGAAGGTAAACCACTGGTCTCCTCACCTCGGTATTTCATTTTACATTGGAACTGAGATCGACATGAAACCGGCCGTTTTAGCTGATTTCTTCTGGCAACGGATCCTTCTTTCCCATTTTACATATGGAGTTTCATATGAAAAGGTTATTTTTTTCGAGCGTCGGGGTTTGCCAACTTTTCGATTTCCCACAGCCTCAGTCAGGGGCTCCACACCACCTCCGCCCCTTTTGCCCCACCCCCGGTCGCTCGGAGCACCCGCCACACGATCCTTGCCGACCTGGAAGACTTATCAGTTATCAGATCTCCGCCTCAGGTCGACTCGAGCGCAGAAGCTCTGATGGCTGCGAAGCCAGCGGCACCTCGGATGACGAGGTGGGGGAGGACCGTCCCGATTCAGTATGTGGCTTATGCGTGTTGAGCTAGACAAAATCTCTTACCGCTGTAATAAGGATACATAGAAAGTCAACGATTTGGTATCGTAGGATCTGCTTCAACTACAAATTGTATTGGGAGCATTGGATATATCAGCTAATTTGGATGAGCATGTTTGTGCGAACGGCATAAAGAAAACCTCAGATCTCGAATATTAGTTGCCTGTTGATCATTTCGACAGTAAACGATTTTGGGTTGCTAGGACAACTGTCTGGGTAAACCGTAAACACATTAATAACGAGTTAGCACAAAATTAGAAGATTTGTTCAGTGAAGCAATATTTTCACAATCTCCTTGTTGAGCAAAGCAATAGCTTTAGAGACATACATGAATGATTGTTTTATTATGACAAGATGTTCAGAAATTTCAGAAATCTGTTTACATATGTGCTCAAAAAAGTATAGACTACCGCTTCAAAGAAAAATTAAGCCGCGTCAAAAAAAGTATAGACTCATTGTCTTCAATAGGTGGCACAAAGTACTCATCATGGTTGAAACTGAACCAATTGCACTATTAAAGCTGTACCACTTGTGATTTGTGAATAGCATGATCTCTCCATCATGTGCTGTTAAAACAGTTCACATTTTGCCATTTCGGCAATTTCCCCATGTGCTCATGTTCTGTTGGACGTTAAAGATTTCTTCTTCTGGGAAAAAGAGGAATTAAAATTGCAATGATCACAGTAACAATATTTATCTCTTTTGTGCAGGCAAAAATCACTCACTGCTTTCCATCACCTTTATTGGTCTGTTTATGGATTACCAAGGGAATACTCTTAGAGACTTTCTTAAAAGCAATGGTCATGTGGTGCTTCAGAGAGTGAACAATAACTATAATCTGAGATCTTTCACAGAAAAGGAGATAGAGCACATTACCAATGGATATAGCACTTTGCTGGGCAAAGGGGCATTCAGTGAGGTTTACAGAGGAGTATTAGATGATCAACTTCTGGTGGCAGTAAAGAAATACAAAGATGGGACCAGGAAAGAAGACTTGGCCAAAGAGGTGATTGTGCACTCTCAAATAAATCACAAGAATGTGGTAAGGCTTTTGGGTTGCTGCACTGAGGAAAATGCTCTAGCGATTGTTATGGAATTTATTTGTAATGGAAATCTTGCCGACATCCTTCATCGAGGTAATGCTAATGGCCATGTTTTCTTCCCTCTGGACAGACGCTTGAGCATTGTCATTGAGTTAGCTGAAGTGCTATCTTACATGCATTCAATGTATAGTCCTATTCTTCATGGGGACATCAAACCAGATAATATACTGCTCAATGAATTTTTTGCGCCGAAGATATCAGATTTTGGAATAGCAAGATTGATTTCTTCTGATGGGACCCAGCAAACCCAAAATATCATTGGTTCTATTGGTTACCTGGATCCTCTGTACAGTCAGACTGGGATTCTAACTCCGAAGAGTGACGTATATAGCTTTGGGGTTCTTTTGGTGGAAATGATTACCAGAAAGAAAGCGGCAGATGGGAACACTTACCTCATTCAGAATTTCATTGAGGCTTTTAAAAGAGGGAAAAAAGTAAGGCAAATGTTTGATAAGGAAATTGTACATGGAAAAAAAAGCATAAAGGTGCTTGATGATATTGCAAAGCTTGCAAACCAATGCTTGATATTGGAAAACAGACAGCGCCCAGAAATGGTTGAAGTGGCAGATAGACTAAGGAAGTGTATGAAAGATGTGCAGCTGCGCAGGAGGGAAGAAATGCCTGAGTCTTCAGGTAATTATGAAAGATTGCTAATTGTACGTTGTATTAATGGTTAGTTGATATTTTTATTTTTGATGATCTGGCAATTCAATTACACATATATTTATATTGACACTCCATAGTCCATACTGTTTATGCATATGCCTTTTGCCACATCATGTTAATGGTAAGAATTTTTCCTCTTCCTAATTTTCTTCCATGTGTTACTCACTTATAATGGATTATCACATCATTCCTTGCTTCAATTTGTTTAAATTACCCAACGCTTTTTCAGAACTATTCTACTATTTTTTGTGCCAACTAATTGACAAGCATAATATTTTATCATGTCCTACTCCCTCCGTCCTAAAATACAAGATATTTTTATTTGTCCTAAGTCAAACTATTATAAGTTTGACCAAGTTTACACAAAAGAGTAATAATATTTTGAATGTCAAATAAAAGTAATTAGATTCATTATGAAATATATTTTCATAATTTACTTCTTTGATGTGTTAGATATTAATATTCTTCTCTACAAATTTGGTCGAACTTAGACCATTTTGACTTACGACAAACTAAAATATCTTATATTTCAGGACAGAGTCAGTATGTCTTTAACGTTTTTCCTTGATTAGTATGAAAATCTAGGGAATCTTTCCTTTTTATAGAGGTATTCCTAAATAGATATCATTTATATGTGTGCAGTTACAATTAAAACTTTGACCCCCCCCCCCCCCGCCCGCCCGCCCGCCCGCTGCAATATGTACAAAAGTATTAAGATCTTTCACATGAAAATGGTATTGGCAGTTTTTATAATGATATATTTAGTAACTTTAAATAACAAAAAATATTAAATGAAGCAACGTTCAAGGTCATGTATTGAAGGCCGTCTTGATGTTCCATAATTAATGTTATTTTTTATGTTGAGCTTATTTTTGTGTTGTTTCTTTTACTCGATTCAAGTCAGACTGATAAATATATGAATAAAAATTGAACCCTTTTAAATAAAATATGAATGACCGAGGCATTTTTTCTTTCCTTATTACATGCGCTACTAGGTTTTACCTAACAAAAACATGGCATGTCAATCTCATAACATATATATTAATGCTATTCAAGTTCAGTGACATATAATAAATGTCCCCATAAATATTTCCTGCTATAAATAAAAAGGTAAGCAGGCAAAATTGAATACGAGTAGAACCAAGAATGCTATACTAGGTAGGACCCTTTGATGAGGAACTAACCAGTAATAATATTGTTATAGAAGAAAATTTATGGAATATGAAAGGTTATAGTAATCTGGCCCATACGCCACCAAATAAATAGTAATGCACTACTGCTAAAAGTCTAAAACAAAAAAAAGGAAGATTTATTGTCCAACCACATATATATGTTAGGACAGTGATGTGATCTAAAAATGCAAATTTGAGGACTAATTCTTGCATAATATGTGTATAGAAACCCAGTCAATTTTAATACTATGAAAGTTATTTTTGAGATAAACTTACATTCGTGTTTCCAATGTAGATATTCCTTTTTGATAATCAAAGTTTGAAAAGTTTGACAATGTATTTCCAGATTCACATAAATTTGGTGGGAGTAGCATATTAAGTTTCTTTCATTACTACCATAATTTTCCTTGTTGCAGGCAGTAACTACCCTACCAACCCCACCAAAAAAGAACAGCCCACGCAAGTACTGGCCATTTCCCTTGATGAACTAAAGAAAATCACCAGGAACTTCAGTTATGATACTCTAATAGGACAGGGATCACATGCTGAAGTTTTCCTTGGAGAGCTGAAAGATAGCCGGAAATGTGCGGTTAAGAAGCTTGATTATCCCGAAGTTGAGGAGCTTGAAAACGAATTCCTATTGAAGGTGATATCTGCCTATTCTACCTTATCAACCATCCTCGATATGGCACTTTTCATTAACATTTGCATAAAGGGATTGTTTTCCAATTTCATCTCTTGTTGCAGGTTCAGTCCATTTCAAGATTGGAGCACAACAATGTTGTTCAACTTCTTAGCTACTGTATAGAAGGGAATGTCCGTGCTCTTGTTTATGAGTACTCGTCAAGGGGTTCCTTGCATGATATTCTTCACGGTGATGAACAATGAAACCTTTTATTCCATATAATCTTGTTTTTGTTGCTTGATACAATTTGGTATCCTTGATGAAAGCAACTGTCTCTCCTCATTAGTCAAATGTCATGAGGCATGTTGAGATGCTATATCTATCAACTAGGTTGGTTGACCCATGCAGGTGTTGTGATAAATTTAGCTTAAATATATCTTAATGAATGTATATTAAATCACAGTCATGATCATGTCATGACAAATAATAAAACCTTTTATACCAGGATACTTTTAGTTTGTTTGCCTGGTGCATTCGAGTATGCTTTATGAGAGATGTTATGCGCTATTCATTTTTTAGATCACAATGGCATGACACCTGTTGAGATGTTATACGTTAACCTGTGCAGTTGCATGGTTTTCTTGCTTTCTTTAATTGATGTTGTTTTTATAGTTTAGGACTTCCTTATCTCGGTCAATTTTTTTATATAAGAGTCTTTCATTTCTTAGAGGGATCATAGTCACTCTTTTAGAAGCTTACCTGGCAGCAAATAAGCTCCTAATAACATCCAATGGTTATGCCTTCAATCATAATCAAGAGGCCTTCTTTAGATTCAGGGGCTAGCGAATTAATGACATCATATTTGCCAGTGCGCCAAGAATTGTGCTGTGTGTAAACAGCTAAGAAGGTTTGCAAGTGAAGTTCTTATTATTCAGGTTTGTGATCGCAGGCAAAAAGGGTGCCGTGGGAGCCCAACCAGGACAAGCTCTTTCATGGGCACAACGAGTGAATATTGCCTTAAGTTCTGCAGAAGGGCTTGAGTTCATCATTGAGAAGGCGGAGCATTGCATCACTCATAGAATCATCAAATCAAGAAACATACTTCTCTTTGACAACGATGTTGCAAAGGTTATTGGAGATTTTGGAGTCTTCAAATCAAACCCTGCTGACAAGATTGACCCGGACAATACATATGATTTTCCTCATAGGCCTGACTTTGGGGGTTATGGTGCACCTGAGTATGTAACCAAAATACCATACTCCCTCCGTATAGCTTTTACATGACGTCCTGGCTAACGAAGCGTTTTTGGCAAAGGATGTCCACGATACACCCGCAGCCCTATTTAATAAGGACAAACAGGAAAAACTACACCCTAATTAATCACTCCTTGGTATGCACAATCATGTCCTAAACATCGTGTAAAAGCTATACGGAGGGAGTATGTTTCAATGTTTTCATATCTTCTATTAAATTGGCGATGTCATATACTCACCTACTAACTCTGTCAATGGTTCTGTAGGTTGATAATAACTAGACTGTTTAGCAACAAGAGCAACAAGAGCGAAGTTTTTAGCTTTGGGGTTGTGCTGTTGGAGCTTTTAACTGGTCGTAAGGCACGTGATCGTAGACAACGACCACGTGATCAGCAGGACCTCGTGTCATGGGTATGGAGACTTGCTCTCATACGTACTTGACCATAAGGAGAAACTAATCATGGCATTGATCTGTACTCTGTAGGCAAGACCAAAACTCGGAACTCGCAGGGTGCACCGATGCGCAGATCCAAGACTTAGAGGAAAATACCCTCCTAAGGATTTTGCCAAGGTAATATTATTGGTCCTAGAGCATCTCCAAGTGCCCAAAATACATTCCCAAAAGCCAATTTCGGAACCAAACACAGAAACTAGCTCCAACCGGTGTCAAAAATGGGTACCCAACATTCTCGCGCGCCCAATGCTAGCTTGCGCTCCCAATCGGCCGATCCCGCCAATTTTTCTTCCATCTGCGACTCCGCGTGATTTATTCCCTACGCGTTATTTTCCCTTCTCCCCTTCCATCCTCCTCCCGCAGGCGCACAAGGCTCTAGCTAGGGGCGACGCCAGCAAAAGGGCCATCCGCCCTCCGCAGCAATTCTAGCCCGCGGTGCTCAGGCCGCTATGGCTTACAGGTGGAGGAACGGCTGGTGTGGAAGAGGGGTGCTCGTGCAGAGACAGAAGGGATGAAAGAGGTGGAACAGGATGCTCGGCTTGGAGCTACAACCACTGTTTGCTTCGGTGGACAGAAGAATAGAGGGAGGGAGGAACGCAAGCTGCTTGGATTGGAGGTAATTCAGAGAAGGGAGATGTCGTGGGTGGTTCTGGTGTTTGGCTAGCTGCTTGGATTTGGAAGCAGTGCAAAGAGAAACAGAGATTGATGAGGAGTAGCCATGCCGGTAGAGAGGAGGAGAGCCGATTGGGTGCTTCGGTTGAGAGAAGGGAGCATGGAGATGTTTGGCCAAGCTTGGAGGAGAGGAAGATCGACCTGCTGCTGATTTGCTTGATGGAAAACAAGAGGTCAAAAATCTTGAAGTCCATTCTGGACTCGGCAGAAATGTTTCTAGAACGATATTGTTTCTAGATGCTTCTCCGACCGTGCTCCAATACTTAGGTTTTTCATTGTCCGCTGGGGGGGAGTTATTTCTTGTTCAAAATAACAGTAGTAAAGTAATATATATATAATATACATGATCAAGATCTTTGTTTTGGCAAGCAGATGGCTGACATTGCGTCCCGCTGTGTGCAATACGAGGAGGACTTCCGGCCCAGCATGAGCATGGTCGTCAAGGATCTGCGCACCTTGCTGCCAGGCATATTAGGCACAGCAAGCGGCGCCCGTGGAGAGTGAGGCTTGTTGCGACTCGCAAACATCTTGCTGTAGGGGCAGTAGGGAGTTCCATCCAACATTTCATTGGGCGACCTTGGTGCTCTGACGCAACAGAACATTGTACGTATTGCCATCGTCTTTCTTTCGCTAGGCTTTTGTGCTCTGTAAAATTTCAGTGCCTACGGATGATGCAATGTCTCTTGTGTACGCCTCCGTATAAATAAATGAGCAGCGAGGTGGTCGTGATAAGCCATCTTCATTCACTCTTGGGACTCTACAAACAATGCTGCTCTCTGCCTCTCTCTAGCTGCAGGCATGAATGGCTTATTTGCTTGGGGTCATGTCTCTCATTTCCTTGCAACGTTGGGTGTGTTTGGATGGGTGCATAAGGCCTAGCCAGGCTTCAACAATGCAACTTCGTTTTGTTTGGTTGCCTGTACATCCCTTTAGCCAGGCTTCGCTAGTGCAAATGTATGCTGGCAGCTGAGTGAAGGCCATAAAGCTCGTCAATCTCGACCTCGAGCATATATAGTTTCAAACTTTAGGCTTCTCTTCCTTCATTGATGGGCTATGATTCTCCCGTGTGAACCTGGGCCTTAGTTGCGCCGAGCTGGCTGGCTGTATGTGTGAGCACTGCAGTAACATAGTTTTTTTTTATCAACCTTATCCCTTATAAATTCTGATCCTCCAGTTTTATATTATAGATTATTTTAATTTTTTTAGATATATAAATTTTATATGCAATAAGATATATGCTACGTCTAGATGCACAATAAACTATATATCTAGAAAAATTTAAAACGATCTACAATTTAGAATAGAGAGAATATTATATATTATCACGAGGGAGTGAGTAAGTGCTCTTGAAATCAATACACGCTTTGTAGGAATTAACTAGAGAGAGGGTGGTCCTTTCTGGAGGAAGTACCCGCCAACATCGTCTCTTCAAACAAAAATCCATCTCTCGATACTAAATATAATATACACTCGACCGTAAGTTCTAAAACTTACGGTCGATCCGTCTCACTCTTTTTTCTCCTTCCTCTTCCCTTTCCTCTTCTCCTTCCTCTGGAGATGGCGCAGAGCGGCGGTGAGCTCCTTGGGGGGAGCAGCGGCGACCTCCCCGAGTGAGCTCGTGGCGGAGCAGCGCGGCGGGGCGGAGGTGGCACGGCGGGGCGGAGGCGGCGGCGACCTCCCTAGGCGAGCTCGCGCCACGGCGGGGTGGGACGGAGGTGGCGCGGCTGGGAGGCACGGCGGGCCGGTGGCGGCGCCGAGCTCCTCAAGGTAAGGGTAGTGGCTTTTTTTCCTTTTTTCTTTTTTTCAATTTTTGGATGCAAAAAGTTTTTACAAACCTTTTTTTGTTTGGATGCAAAAGTTTTCACAAAACTTTTTCTGACAATTTTTTTTGTTTTTGGATGCAACAGTTTTTTCTTCAAATTTTTTTTATTTTTTTCCAAAAGTTTCTCTTTCAAATGTTTTCTCATTAAAATTTTTCCACGCCCTCCAAATTTTTCCTTTGAAAAGTTTCTTCAAAAAAATTTTCTCAGAAAAAGATAAAAAAGTTACTAAAAAGGAAAAAATACGGTCGGAAGATCGACCGTAGGGAGTGGAGCCCCTCCCTACGGTCGATCGACAGTAGACTAGCAGAACCCGCAGTTAGTTCTGGTGGAGAACGCAGACATTTCTGGCTCTACCTCACGTAATAGCAATCCAAAATCCCCTGACCAAGCGGTAGGTGCGCCAATCATTCGCGGGGAGCCGCAGCCAAGCATCTTGCGTCATGTCGTGGTATCTTGCAGGGAATGATCTCGGCACCAAATCCCGCATATTCGTGCACGCCTCCCCCCGATCCCCCGCAAAATCCCATCTGTCCAGGTCATTAACATCGTGATCGAGCTCTTAAATTAATTTTGTCTTTTGCTTCCCAACTTGCCTCGTCCTGCTCCTCTAAAAAGCTGGATGTCGCTTTCAGGCTGGTTTAAAAAAAGACGAATGGAAATTTGATGTTTCTGTTTGTATTTGCCTTGTGACCGTACTAGCCTTGCCGGCCGTGGGCCAATGCCCGTTTACCTTCACTGGAACCAGCCGGTTCCGCGACTCGCCTGATGAGCTAGCCGTTGGTAGACTCGATTTGAAACGGCCAGTATCGGAAAAAGGGACCTGCATTAGAAAAAATACTAGTAGAGACGCACGTGTATTGAAAACCTTTTAAATAGAAATTTTATATGTATAGAAAATCTAGTAAATGGTAATTTTATATTTTATAGTAAAGATGCTCATGTGGCGAGGATATATTTTTAAAAGAAACTTTGTAAACAAGAATATAGTAATTGACAATTTAGTATCACACATATTAAAAAATATCCGGTAATAAAAAACTTAACTCATACTATAATTATTTATATTCAACAATTTAGCACATGTTTTTAAAAAATCTAGTAAAAAGCTATATATTCATATATGAAAATACTTAATGCAATGAACAATAACAAAGAAACTTTGTACATTGAATTGAAATAAAGAAAAACATTCATGATCCATGTATGTCTCCCATATATGCCAACATATACATTAGCAATTTTTATTAATGATTACATAATAATTATTCAAGCATTAATTATAGTGTTAATTAAGTTCCCCGAGTTGTTGATGTATTCATAGACATCGATCATCCCCACTGTAAGAGTAATCAGCAATCAAAGAACAAATATTTCAAATATGGCCAAAGCAAGCAAATCCAATAGAAAGCAACATTAATTTTGTATCCCTACCATTACAGGGGTTCTTCTTTTTATATTAAGGAGAAAAATCCAATTTATTGCATATCTCTCAAAAAGAAACATTTAAAGGAAAGCTAAATGCATGTACGTTGGTACAGGAAAAACAAATTTGTTGCATAATGCTATTGCAATTCAGATTTATTTTACATGGTTACATGAATTTAATTAACTTGTTACAATCTATCTCATAAAAAGTATTTATCATCTATTCTCGCGCTATAATTTCTATTCATGATCTTGCCCTCAGTCTGATCATCAATATTTACATCCATTTTTGGCTTGGAATGTTGCCTTATCATTGAGCTAATCAAGCATTAAAATGTCAAAAAAAGAGAGTTAACATTATCAATCCATACGGCAAATTTGCACATGAAAGTCTACTGTCAACAAAATTGTTTCAATATAAGAGGTGATTCTTGTTATCATGAAAACAAAATCATGATCGTAAAGCAAGAGTAGGCCATCAATTCCCTTAATTGAATTCTATTATGCACGCATAATGGAATGTGGACCATGGAAGCAGGCATTTTGCCTTCCCTGACCAGACCAATCAAATCCTGCAACATTGACCAATCAAATCCTGCAAGATTGCTAGTAAAAATATCTCCGGAGTAAAATCAAATGTCCATATGGAAAAAGCAATGCTAATATCTCTCAGACGGGATAAAAGGCCAATCATATCTTACATATTTACGATTTAACTGTATCAAACTATAATAACAAGAAACCTTAATATAAACAAGACAAATGCACCAACCAAGAAATAATGCTAGAATCAAGCTCCAAGCAAAGATAAAATATCTGGAATCTGCTTGAAAATCTGTAAAATCATCTTATACTCACAAAGACTTAGAAGATCAATAGAAAAGCATTTTTTTTGAAAAAAATGAGTCAATTTGCTATAAACACTAAGTAGTCCATTGAGGGCTCGAGGAGGAAAAGAAAGGACCCTCCTGCTTCACGAGGGCGTGGATCACCATCACCGTATCTACCTTCTTTACCAACGATGCGTGTCGATATTTTACCGCCACGCCCACCGAGGGATACCCCCTAGGTGGTGAGTTTGTAGGTAGGGTGTCGCCGAGATCAGGAACTCGAAGGTACAAAGAACATAAAGTTTAGAGAGGTTCGGGCCGCCGAGAGCGGTCATGTGTGTTGTTTGTATTGCCTTAGGTGTTGACTTTGTGTTTGTTGTTTGGAGGGGATCCCTGCCCGTCCTTATATAGTCTGGGGGATAAGGTTACATGGAAGTTCTAGTCAGATACGAGCACATGAGTCCTACCCGAATACTTTTCGGGTAGTTTCCTTCTGTTCCGACCAGTTCTGCTACTGTATGAGTAGTTCTACGTTACGAATAGTTACAACTGGTATAGGGCGTGGGCCATGTCCCACCCCTTATCCTGTAAGATGTACGTCATGTGCATAGTCCTGTAGGTCTGGGTCTAACAAGCCCCCGAGCTCTTCGTAGTCGAGTACTATAGGCTTCCGAGTACTTCTGAAGGCATCTTCGAGTTCTCCCGAATTCTATCTTGAAGGTGTCTTCCGAGTACTTCCTTGGCTGCATCGAGACTGTGAGGTGCTCATGCCCCGAGTAGTTGTCAAGTCTTCTTTTATATGGGGTGCGATTGAACTCGCACTCCATATGGAGTAGCCCCCCAGCCTTAGGTTGACTCGAAGAATCAAGCTGAGGGTCAAATTAATCTTCAATCTTCTATCCTTATCTTCCAAAAGATTTGAAAAATAAATCGCTGATGACACGTGTCCCTGCAGCCCCCGAGCCTTGAATCCAAATCCCGAGTGGTTTGGAATAAAGAATCCAAAGAATTGTGGCATGCAATATGTGACGGTAAAAATTTGATGGTTAAGATGGGCAAATTGGTTCAGAAATTCAAAAACCGCTTTTTTCGGGATGAATTCTCTAAAAAATGGTTAAACAAATAATTTCTCCAAAAAGCGTCCTAAATTACCACTCAAATCAAACCCTTTTCCTTGAGTGTCGTGTCGCATCCAGCCCCCGAGCCTGGGAGCTAGATGAGTCATACGAGATACACCTAGTAGTCGGTGGCACCAGCCCCCGAGCCTAGGCATTGGGCAAGTTGCTGCTGAATCTTGAACTGTCGATGAAGCGACTAATCGGAGTCGATTCCGACTAGATTTGTAGGCGAGACGAGTACTCGAAGTAGCTGACGATGCGTAAAACTAGTCGGGAACTAGTAAATGTAGGGTATGGGAGCGATGCCCTTGCAGTAAACTCCATGTATAACTAGTCGAGAACTAGTAGTCTGAGTGTTAGTAGAAGTATTGGAGCAATGCCCCTTCAGTAACATAGAATACTAACCGGAAACTAGTAATCTGAGCGTTACTAGAAGTATGAGAGTGAGGCCCCTTCAGTAAACTTGCACGTAGTACCAGTCATGAACCAGTAGAACGGAGTAGTACTGGAAATATGGGAGCGAGGCTCCTTCAGCAATATAGAATACTAGTCAGAAACTAGTAGTCTGAGCATTACTGGAAGTATGGGAGGGAAGTCCCTTCAGTAACATAGAGTATCAATCGAGAACTAGTAGTCTGAGCGTTACTGGCAGCATGGGAGCAATGCCCCTTGAGTAACATAGAATACTAGTCGGAAACTAGTAATTTGAGCGTTACTAGTCGGAAACTAGTAATTTGAGCGTTACTGAAAGCATGGAGCGAGGCTCCTTCAGTAAACTTGCACGTAGTACCAGTTGTGAACCAGTAAACGGAGTAGTACAAGAAGCATGGGAGCGATACCCCTTCAGTAACATAAAATACTAGTCGGAAACTATTAATTTGGGCGTTACTGGAAGTATGAGAGCGAGGCCCCTTCAGTAACATAGAATACTAGTCGAAAACTAGTAGCCTGAGCGTTACTGGAAAATCTTGAACTGTCGATGAAGCGACTAATCGGAGTCGATTCCGACTAGATTTGTAGGCGAGACGAGTACTCGAAGTAGCTGACGATGCGTAAAACTAGTCGGGAACTAGTAAACGTAGGGTATGGGAGCGATGCCCTTGCAGTAAACTCCATGTATAACTAGTCGAGAACTAGTAGTCTGAGTGTTAGTAGAAGTATTGGAGCAATGCCCCTTTAGTAACATAGAATACTAGTCGGAAACTAGTAGCCTGAGCGTTACTGGAAGTATGGGAGCGAGGCCCCTTCAGTAAATTTGCATGTAGTACTAGTCATGAACCAGTAGAACAGAGTAGTACTGGAAATATGGGAGCGAGGCTCCTTCAGTAATATAGAATACTAGTCGGAAACTAGTAGTCTGAGCGTTACTGGAAGTATGGGAGCGAGGCCCCTTCAGTAATATAGAATGCTAGTCGGAAACTAGTAGTCTGAGCGTTACTGGAAGTATGGGAGCGAGGTCCCTTCAGTAAATTTGCATATAGTACCAGTCGTGAACCAATAGAATGGAGTAGTATTGGAAATTTAGGAGCGAGGCCCCTTCAGTAATATAAAATACTAGTCGAAAACTAGTAGTCTGAGCGTTACTAGAAGTATAGGAGCGAGGCCCCATCAGTAAACTGCACGTATTACCAGCCGTGAACTAGTAGGCAGAGTGTTACCGGAAGCATGGGAGCGAGGCCCATGCAGTAAACTACACGTAGTATCAGTTGTAAACCAGTAGAACGGAGTAGTACTGGAAGTGTTGATCTCCAGTCGCCTACTGAAGATGATTCCTTGGGCGGGCCATGAGAATTCACATGTTGCCATGCGCAAACGTCACGGTGGGCCTGAAGGAACTGACGACGACGTCCTTCACGTGGGTTTGATTAATTCCTTGGTTGGGTAAGGACAAAAATGGTGTAGGTGCTCAATATTCCAGGAGTTTGGGACCTACTGGCCATCAGGGAACTGTAAGCGATACGACCCTAGTCCTGTAATCTTGTGCACAATGAAGGGTTCCTCCCATCGTGAATTAAGCTTGTGTAGCCTGGTTTCGTCCTGTATGCGGTGAAGGACCATATCTCCAATGTTGAAAGATCATCGTTGAATGTTCCAGTCATGGTAACAATAGACGCCTTGTAAGTAGCAAGCCGACTGGACCAAAATATTGCATTTGACTTCTTCTGCCGAGTCGAGTTCGAGATGTCTTGCGTCATCAGCCTCGCCTTCTTCATACATCTCCAGCCATGGAGATTGGAACATGACATCAGCCGGTAATATAGCTTCAGATCATAGATGAGAAAGAAGGGTGATTGTCCTGTGGCTTTGCTTGGTTGTGTGAAGCCCCCAGATTATTGGCGAGATCTCATTGATCCACTTGCCGCCCTTTTTGTTGTTCTCATTGTAGAGTCTTTTCTTCAAGCCATCAAGAATCAAGCCGTTGGCGCGCTCTACCTAGTCATTGGCCCGCGGGTGAGCCACTGAAACATACTTGACCTCAATGGCACTGCATTCATAGAAGTCCCAAAATTGATGCGAGTCGAAATTGGATCCCAGGTCAGTGATTATAGTGTTGGGGAAGCCAAATCGATATAAGATGTCACAGATGAAGCTAACCACTTGATCCGTAGAGAGCTCTGTAATTGGCTTGTACTCAATCCACTTCGTAAACTTGTCGATGGCCATCAATACATGAGTAAAACTTCCTGGCACAGTTGTCAAGGGCCCTGTCATGTCCAGGCCACAGCATGCAAATGGCCATGAAGGTGGTATGGTAATAAGGTTGTGGGCCGGGACCTGAGGTTGCTTGTTGAAGAACTGACAGTTTGTGCACCGATGAACGAGTGCTTTGGCGTCTGCCAAAGCAGTCGGCCAGTAGAACCCGAATCTGAAAGCTTTTCCGACTAGAGTGCGAGAATCAGAAAGGTTCCCGCACACGCCTTCGTGAATCTTCTGGAGTATTTCTCTGCCTTCCTCCATGCGAACACACTTCATAAGTATGCCTGATGCTGATCCACGCTTGTATAAGTTGCCCCCGACTAAAACGTACCCTTTGCTACGCCTTAGGATGCGTGTGGCCTCAGCGCTTTTTGGGTCGACGCCGGGGGGTAGTTTGTGCTCCTTGATGTAGTCGAGAAACGTCACTCGCCAGTCGACCTTGATCATCAAAACCTCTCGGTTGGGTTCTGTTCGACCCTGAGCAATGGTGCTTGGATCTGGTGTCTTGATGGATGGGTGATGGAACTCGTGGACGAAAAATGCCCGGTGGGACGTTGGCTCGATCGGAGCCCAGTTTTGAGAGCACATCTGCTCCCACATTGTTGTCGCTAATCACATGATGAATTTCTAGCTCCGAGAACTTATTCTCGAGCTTGGGTATTTCCGCGACATACGCGTCCATGCTGTCCTTGTTGACTAGTTGGACCACCAGCAAGGAGTCATCGTGCAATAGTGCCTCGTACTCGTCTTCGTTGTTGGAGACCTCAAATAGTATTTGGAACACATACTTGAGTTGTTCTCCTTTTGGACTGATGAAGAGTACTCCCTCGCCATCGCCTCCGAGCTTGAGTGAGCCGTCGAAGTACATCACCCAATGCTCTGGCTGGTTGGCTGGGTCTTCCACTTGGTTTTCTCGCCATTCTGCCATGAAGTCGACTAGTGCCTACGACTTGATGGCCATTCGGGACTTGAAGTCGAGAGTAAGAACCCCCAGCTCCACTGCCCACTTGGAGATGCACCTAGTGGCATCCCGGTTGTGGAGAATATCCGCCAATGGGAAATCAGTGACCACCGAGATGTTGTATGCGTCAAAGTAGTGGCGAAGCTTCCTGGAGGTGATGAGGATGGTGTAGAGTAGTTTCTGAATTGTGGGGTAATGAACCTTGGATTTAGAAAGGACTTCGTTGATGAAGTAGACGGGCCGCTGCACACCGAAGGCGTTGCCTTCCTCTTGGCGTTCCACCATGATTGCTGAACTGACGACGTGAGTAGTCGCGGCGATGTAGAGTAACAGGTTCTCACCTGGTTATGGAGCTGTTAGGATGGAGGGCGACTGCAAATGATGCTTGAGATCTTCTAGTGCCTGTTTCGCCTCCTCGTCCACTGGAACTTGTCGTGGCGTTTGAGCAATTTGAAGAATGGTAATCCCCGTTCTCCAAGTCACGAGATAAATCTGTTCAGGTCCGCCATACGGCCTGTGAGCTTTTGGACATCCTTGATCGTCCGTGGAGCGTCCATGTCTGTAATGGGGGTGATCTTCTCCATGTTTGCTTCAATTACTCGGTGACTAATGATGAAACCGAGTAGTTTTCCTTGTGGCACGCCGAAGACGCACTTGGTTGGGTTCCATCGAAACTTGCATAGGCTGTTGAAGGTTTCCACGAGATCAGGGATGAACTCGTCGTGAGCTCTAGTCTTGATGACCACATCATCCATGTAGGCTTCAACGTTGCGATGTAGCTGATCAGCAAGGCATAATTGGATGGCCCGCTGATAGGTGGCTCCTGCATTCTTCAACCCGAAGGACATGGTGGTGTAGGCATATGCTCCAAAGGGGGTGATAAATGCTATCTTGATCTGGTTTTCTTCCTTGAGAGCAATCTAGTGGTAACCCGAGTAGCAGTCGAGGAAAGCGAGCAGGACGCAGCCTGCCGTAGAGTCGATGACTTGGTCGATGTGTGGGAGCGCGAAGGGATCCTTCGGACAATGTTTGTTGAGATCAGTGTAATCCACACACATCCTCCATTCACTATTTTTCTTTTTCAAGACTAGTACAAGTTGGCTAACCACTCGGAGTGGTAGACTTCTTTAATGAAGCCAGCCGCGAGTAGTTTTGCTAGATCCTTCTTGATGGCCTCCCTCTTGTCGGGAGCGAAGCGTCGTAGTCGCTGCTTCTTCGGAGTGGCTTTGAGGTCGACTTTTAGGCAATGCTCAATCAACTCCTTGGGCACACCTGGCATATCCACTGGTTTCCACGCGAATATATCACGGTTAGGCCTAAGGAAGCTGACGAACATGCTTTCCTATATGTCACTCAAGCCGCCTCCGATCAAAACAGTCTTGAACGAGTCGCCTTCTTGCAGCTGGATGGCCTTGATGCCGATGTCGGTGGGGTTGGGTTTTATCCTCGACTGGCTAGGTCTCTAGCTGGAGATCTCCATCTCTGAGTCGCTGAGCTTTTGCGCAACCGCAAAGACTTCCGCAGAAGGTTCTAGCACGCGTGATGTCGCTGCGTACTTGTTCGCCTCTTGGTCGCAGTCGTACGACTTCTTCAAGTTGCCGCGGAACGTGAGTACACCTATCTTGCCTGGCATCTTGAGTAGTAGGTAGACGTAGTGAGGCACGACCATGAATTTGGCCAATGCTGGTCTGCCGAGGATGGCGTGGTATGATGACTCGAAGTCAGCCACCTCGAACTTTATGTACTCCGTGCGATAGTTGTCCGTCGTCCCAAAGGTAACTGGCAGGACCACTGAACCGAGTGGTATAGCCACGTTTTTCAGGATGATATCGTAGAACGGAGCTCTACTAGGGGTGAGCATCTTGGAGATGTCCAGGCCCATCTTCATCAAAGTACTCGCAAAGAGCAGGTTGAGGCCGCTCCCGCCGTCGACAGGATCTAGAACGAGCGGCAATTTTCCCAGCTTGGAGAAGCTGGTCCACTGATCATCCCTAGAAAAGGAGATCGGGACCTTGCTGTCTCTCAGAAGCTTTTGTATGGCAGGCTCGATAGAGAAGATTCTGCGCAGGGTCAGTTTCTGCGCGTGCTTGGAGGGGAAGCCGCCGTCTCCGCCGAAGATGATGTTGATGACATTCTTCGGGTCTTGGAAATCTTAAGTCCCCGACTTGTCACCCTCATCGTTGTCCTCCTCATCCTTTTGCTTTCTGTCTTGAGGAAGGGGTGGAGTATTGAGTGACTTGCGGAGGCTGACGCACTCGAAGAGCGTATGTCGTGATTTCGGGTGTATCGGGCATTGATTGTGCAGGACGTTCTCAAACTGTACTTGGTTGCTCCCCGAATTCTTGCCCTGCGGATTGCGCTCAATAGTCACGACTTCTTGTTCTGGCTTGCGCTTTCGGGGATTCCCTGAGTTGTTCCACTGGCCCTTGTCGAAGTGGTTGTTAGCGTTGCCCTGCTTGTCGTTGTTGTGCTTAGGGAAGCGATTGTTCTCCTCATCTTCCTGGTTAGCCTAACATGCCATCGTGTCACGCAGTTCCACTACGGTAGTCGGGCGGTTGCGTCCGATGTTGTGGTATGTGTGCTTCGAGAAGAGGCTGTTCTGGAAGCTGCGGATGACGTCCTCGTTGGTGATGTTGGCGATAGTGGCTCACATCTCGAAGAAACACCGAGTGTAGGACTTGGGGCAGATCGTGGTGAGTACCTGCTCGGATCATGGATCCCTGGAAGTTGTCGATGAAGGCCCATTTGAGGTCCTTCTAGGTGTCGATGGAGTTTGGTTTAAGGCTTTCAAGCCAAGTGAGTGGCGCGGATTCCAAGGCTACCGGGAAGTAGAGTACCTTGGTAGAGTTGGATCCCCCTAAGACCTTGATGGCGACAGAGTAGCATCGAATCCATTGGAATGGATCTTGCTTGCCATCGTACTTGGGGATCCTGACCGGTTTAAAATCCTTAGGGTAGGATTTTTCAGTGATGTTGAAGGTGAAGGCAGGGAAACGGTCACTATCATCATCGTCGTGGTATCTATCGGGCCAATCCCTTCTCCTTGCCTCAATGATGTGCCGCGCGTCGCGGCCGTCATTGATCTTCTGCCTTAGATCAACCGTAGAAGCATTCTGGAGGCTGGCCTCGATTAGAGCTTCACCTTGAGGCCTTGCAGCACGCCGGTTGCGAGGTAGGTGAGTGGATTATTGCACCTCTTGTTCGTCGTTGCCACACACGGACTGCTCGCCCTGGATTGCCATGGCCGACTGGATTGTCCTGGTTGCGCTGGCGATTGTCGTTCCTCCGATATCCGGGGCCTCCTCGAGAGGTGCGACTAATCTGTGCAGAGTCACCATGGTGCTCTGATCTCGAGAGCATGTTCCAAGTTGAGGACATTGGGAGTTGCCCATCAAGTTGCATGAGTGTGCGCTGGGTTAGATACTACAGCCTTTGTATCTTGGGGTTGGGTGGTAGCTGTTGAGCTAGGAGCGCTGCTTATGCGATGGCGCCAATCGGTGTACGATAATCCCAATCTGCGGCTGCTACAAAAGCGTTGTTGAGGTTCCTTTGGTGTATTGGGTTGCGTGCGCGGTTTTCTGTGTTCAGCCTGCGCTGGGCGCGCTTGGCGTTCTTCAACCGACGGATCCTTCTGTGCTCCTCGTTCTTGTCCTGGGGGCATCCCCTGTATGCTCATCGGCAGACACGTCCGCGAGTAGTTCAACGTCATACTTAGGACCCAGCTCGTCGTCATCCACATTGCAAAGGGAAGCCATGTAGACTTGATGATCCGGCGAGTTCTCAGCCGTATGGCTGTACTCAACTAGCTCTGTGCTGCCCTCTCCCTCTTCCGAGATGGAAGAGAGGGGTTTGCCCTCCTGGAAGGGCAGTTCCTGCATGAAGGCTAAAAGGCGGGAGTCATACTCGAGTAGTTCAGAGGGTTCTAAGCCCTTCCAGTACACGAAACGGCCTTGTGGCGTAGACATTATGGTCAAACCTAGATAACTACCTGAAAAAGATTCAAGGGTGGTCATCAGGTTGCGAGTGGTTGTCAAGAATAGGGGCCTCCCAACAAGCGGTGGCTCCCTCGTCCTCGAGTCTCCTCGGCTCTAACTTGAAGGTGTAGTACTAGTTAGCAAGTACTCTTCGTTTGAGTCCGAGTAGTTGTCGAAGATGGGGCCCCCCGACAGGCGGTGGCTCCCGCGTCCTCGAGCTTGAGCAGACGATCTAAGTCCTCCTCCAAGTCAGAGAGGGACTTAGATTGTGAAGGCTCCTCATATCGGTTTGAGTCCGACCCGACTAGTTCTGGTGCAGCACGAGTTGAGGTCACATCGAAAACGGACATCTCCTCGATCTGCCCGGCTAGATTGGGGAGCAGCAACTCATCAAGGTTGTCGATGAACTCGTCGAGGTCGCTGCGTCAAGTTGGTGTAGAGGCCTCTGGCTTCCTGGAGTTGGTTAGGTGGCTGTTGAGGCCACCCAAGCCGTTGGCGATGTAGATCCAAGAGCCGAAGATGAAAGTTGTGACCTCATCGAGCATGATGCTGGTGAAGCTGGAAGATGCCATCAAGTTCTTCGGTGGATGCTCGATGAACACCCCTACCTGGCGCGCCAGCTATCAGTGTTTTACTGCCACAACCACAGAGGGATATCCCCGAGGTGGTGAGTTTGTAAGTAGGGTATCGCCGAGATCAGGAACTCGAAGGTGCAAGGAACATAAAATTTAGATAGGTTCAGGCCACCGAGAGCGTAATACCCTACATCCTGTGTGTTGTTTGTATTGCCTTAGGTGTTGACGTTGTGTCTATTATTTGGAGGGGTCCCTGCCTGCCCTTATATAGTCTGGTGGACAGGGTTACATGGAAGTCCTAGTCGGATAGGAGCACAGGAGTCCTACCCGAGTACTTTTCGGGTAGTTTCTTTATGTTCCGACTAGTTCTACTACTGTATGAGTAGTTCTACTATGTTACGAATAGTTACAACTGGTGTAGGGCGTGGGCCATATCCCACCCTTTTATCCTGTAAGATGTACGCCATGTGCATAGTTCCGTGGGCTCGGGTCTGACAATACGGCTGCATCTAGCTGGGATGAAGTGGGCGGGTGGCGGCCATCAGCTCGCCTGGGATTGGGATGTTGGGTGGATGTAAAATCTCAACCTGAAATCCATTACGAGAAGGAAGAGGAAGGAGACTGCACCTGACTGGTAGAGTGGTAGCAGGGAGGGGGCAATTCATGGCGGTGATCCCTCTATGTGGTGCTAGGCATCTCCTCCACTCAGGATGGAGCCACCACCGTGTCTCCTCCGTTCGGAATGGGGCTGCCGTCGTTGCATCTACTTTAGCGGAGAGGATGGGGAGAACGGGGCAGGGAGAACGGGGAGGCCGGCGACGATGATCAGGAAAACGCGGACGATGTGGGATGCCGGTGACCTAAGACATGATTTCAACGCCCTGATGAACAGCACCTCCTGCCTAACCAACAACATAAAATTGCTATCACAACAAATATTGCAACATGGGCAAGAGGCAGACCTTGGCATTGGATGCGACGTCCTATTGCTCTTGTGGCAGCAGATGCTTGGCGCATCTTTAGCCCCTTTTAGATCGGCGGAGAGGTGCTGCCTTGGAAGAAGAAATCAGATGATAGCAGCTTCTTGGCGCGGCAACGGCAACAGTGGGGTGAATGATTAACCCTACAGGTATATGGCTTTATAGGTGCCGTGATGGAAGGTAGGGAGACATCATGCTTTTGGAAAGGCTTCCTGCGGCAATCAGGCCATCTGGAATTAGCCCCTTGATTGATTGATAGGGATATCTTGATTTAGTATGGAAAAATTTTGTACTGCTTAATTTATTCCCTCCATTTATACTACTCTATTTCTATTTGTCCTTGTGAGTGATTCGTAAGGAAAGAAATATTCATAAGTCGAATTTGTGCATAAGGAAAGAAATATACGGGGATCAATTTTGTCCCTTAATTATGTGCGTCTTGATGTTGCAATTAGCCTCTTGTCAGACCCGGAGCCACGGGACTGTGTACATAACGTAGTTTAAATAGGCTTAAGAGATAAAGTCCGTCTTATCTCTTATTTATCTCATTTATCTCTTATTTGTTCCGTATAAATAGGAGATAAAGCTAGTCGGTACAGAAGGAATATACTCGAGTTGCATTCGGTTACGATTCCTTATCTAGTATTGGACTAGGATTCTTGTAACCCTGACCTCCCAGATATATAAGGGGGGTAGGGACCCATTCAAGAAAGATCATCAGATCATCCTACACATAAGAGAATACAAACCACCATACAGGACGTAGGGTATTACGCACCACGCGGTCCGAACCTATCTAAATCTTGTGTTCCTTACACCTTCGAGTTCCTGATCTCGGCGTCTCCTCACCTAAACTTACCACCTTGGGTATACCCCTCGGTGAGCAGCCGGTAAAACACCGACAGCTGGCCCGCCAGGTAGGGGAGCACATCGAAGATCCACCGGCGAACTCGATGGCATCTTTCCAGTTCACCAGAAGGCCGTGCTGGCGCCCACCGTGGGGCACCTCGACTTCGCGAGGACGATCGGCGGCCCGCCGACGACTACTTCGACTACTCGCCTCGACTTGAAAACTAGTCAGAATCGACTCCGACTAGTTGAGCTTCATCAACAAATCGTCACAGCTCCATCAATGAGCTCCACGGCTTCATTGACATTCGTCCACGAATCAAGCTAAGTGACTTATACCTTTTCTGACTTGTTCTTCACAGGATCGACTACCTTTTTGGGTACGCCTCTCGACGGGTATGAAACCCTCGGGGGCTACCCATAATCGACTACTTATCTGTGTACGTCTCTCGACGGGCATGAATCCCTCCAGAGCTACACTTCGCCGACTACCTATCTATATACGTCTCTCAATGTGCATTGAAACCCTCCAGAGCTACACTTTGTCGACTACTTTTGCGCACTGCGCATCCTTTTTGTCGCATGACGACTCCTTTCTGCTCGTTATCTCCTCTTAACGGTCGCTAATCTACTTGAGTAGCACATACCTTAATCCGTGAAACCTCGGCTCTTTTGTCACGCCTAATGCCTCTACGCGTACACAAGACAAAGATCTCATACACGCTATGAGCAATGGCAAAAATAGGACCAGGTGCTTAAACGTAACAGGTGGACTGCTCGGGAGATTTAAATGGCCTCAAAAAGAGCTCGACACAGCAATTTTTAAACCGAATAAATTTTGGTGTCTTCACATTATTACTGAGTACTACTCGGTATCTTCGCATTATGCTACATAATGTATGCATTGTCTTTTTTCAGATCAAGCTTCGGCAGCAACCCTCCAGGCAGCACGGCGTGCCATCACAGTTCCGCTAGTTCCCAGGCTCGGGGGCTGGGCGATGCACACTACTCGACATGGCTCCTTCGGCTCTCCTGGCTCGTAAGCTCGGGGGCCGCAAAACTACTCGAAGATGACTCATATGAAGACTGAGAGTGCAGAAGAAACCCTAAGTCACCGCGCGGTTAAATAAACCAGCGGGTGGTTTAATTTCACTATGCAGAAGGCGAAGAGTTTTTCTCGGGATTTCAGAGTAACACCAATGCCACGATTCTTGGATCCTTTTTCCCAAACCTGGGAGGTTTGGGTTCAAGGCTTGGGGGCTGCGGGATATGTGGCATCGACTACTTATTTTTTCAAATTTATTTGAATTATTTGAAAAAGTAAGTAAGGAAGATTCAAGACTAATGTGACCCTCAGCCTGATTCTTCGATTCAACCTAAGGCTCGGGGGCTACTCCATATGGAGTGCGATTTTTTAATCGCACACCATATCAAAGATATAATTCGGGGCATGAGCACCTCATAGATTCGATGCAGCCAAAAAGGTACTGAAGAAGAATTTCAAGACGGAGCTTCAGAAGAAGCCGAAGACTACTTCAAAAGTACTCGATAAGCCTGCAATACTTAGCTACGAAGAGCTCGGGGGCTTATCAGACCCGGGGCCACGGGACTATGTACATAACGTAGTTTAAACAGGCTTAAGAGATAAAGTCCGTCTTATCTCTTATTTATCTTATTTATCTCTTATTTGTTCCGTATGAATAGGAGATAAAGCTAGTCCCTACAGAAGGAATCTACTCGAGTTGTATTCGGTTACGATTCCTTATCTAGTATTGGACTAGGATTCTTGTAACCCTGACCTCCCAGATATATAAGGGGGGGCAGGGACCCATTCAAGGAAGATCATCAGACCATTCTACACCCAAGGGAATACAAACCACCATACAGGACGTAGGGTATTACGCACCTCGCGGCCCGATCCTGTCTAAATCTTGTGTTCCTTGCACCTTCGAGTTCCTAATCTTAGCGTCTCCTCACCTAAACTTACCACCTTGGATATACCCCTCGGTGGGCAGCTGGTAAAACACCGACACCCCTTGATTGATATATAGGCCTTGATTTAGTATGGAAAGAATTTATACTGCTTAATTTATGCCCCTCCATTTATACTACTCTATTTCCTATTTGTGCATATGAAAAGAAATATGTGGGGATCAATTTTCTTCCTTAATTGTGCGCGTGAGGGTGCTCCAAGCAGTAGGTACACCGGGTGGGTATGCAGAAAAATTTGGTGAAAAAAGTTTTAGCATTTACATGGAATTATTTTCCTTCTATCAAAAATGGGTCTCCACCCCCCTTCGTCAAACCTTTGGTAAATGGGATCTCCGTGAGAAGTACGATGGGTCTAATCTTGGTGAGAAAGGGTTTTAATTATTTCATAATTATTTCAACTTTTATTTAGAAAAATATACAAGGAAATCTTGGGTGTAACAGTCATGCTTATCAACTTTGCCCATCGTTTTTGTTGCATGATCTTTCTTATATACTCCACCCTAAATTATTATATTAGTTGTTTTGATTTTTTTAAAATACGTAGATTTTACTATACACCTAAATATATAGACAGTACGGTTAGGAGTGAGATTTGGTGAATTTTGCTACTATTTTTTCTTTCCCTACGAAACATACTCTAGGGACATACTCTAGGGACGGTTTCAATCGCTAGATCCCTAGAACAACTCAGTAAACCCTTAGGGAAACCTTAACACTCCAGAGGAAGCTGGCGGTTCCTTAGGAGAAACAAATAAGGCACTCAAACATGGACAAAAACAGTAAAAAGAAGTGAAATGGGTGGATAATCAGAAAAGGCTGCACCATTTTATTAAGGAGAAGTGAACAAATGAGTTGTTATTTGCTTTTTTTTGGAAAAGCAATCTCCTTGAAATGATTTGAATAATGAATTCAAGGGTCTTGGTGGTCTTAGACTTCACGCAAGTCATCATCCGAGTAGTTTTGCAGCGTTCAGCCCCCGAGCTTATGAGCCAGGTGAGTCGTAGGAGCCACGTCAAGTAGTTATTGGTGCCCAGCCCTCGAGCCCGGGAGATAGTGGATCCATTGGAGATGCGTCGATTGGCCTGATGAAGTTTGATCTGAAAAAAAGATAATTCAGACATTATGTAGTATAATGCAAAGATATCAAGATTTATATGGTGTAAAAATAAACTTGCTGTGTCAAACTCTTGTTTAGGCCATTTAAATCACACGGGTAGTCCGCCTGCTACGTTTAATCATCTGGTCCCGTTCTAGCCTTCGCCATAGTGTGTATGAGATTTTTGTCCCGTGTACGCATAGAGTCGCTTAGGCATGACTGAAGATCCGAGATTTTACAGATTAAGGAACTTGCTACCTGAGTAGATTAGTGACTGTTAAGAGAGGACAACAAATGCAGGAATAAGTATTCGTCGTTGTGATAAAAAAGAAGGCTTGTTGGCATAAAGTAGTCAGCAAGGGTTTTCAACCCTTCGTCGAGGAGAGTGCATGTTGCGCGTAAAGTAGTCGGCGAGAGCGCATGTTGCAGTGCATAAAGTAGCCAGCGAGAGCGCGTGTTACAGCGTATAAAGTAGTCGGCGTATGACCAATCTTGTCGTTAATAAGTTGGAGAAAGGTACAAGTCGCTTAGCTTGATTTATAGGCGATTTATCGATGAAGCCTTGTAGACAGAGTTGATTCCGACTAGTTATCGACCGCATGGAACTCATCGCCGAGTAGCTTAAGACTCGTCCCCGACTAGCTTCTAGCCGAGATGAGTAGTTGAGATCGGCGGCGGCGTCGCAGCGCGAGCTGAGGTCGAACCGATCCAGCTTCTTTTCCAATGTGGATAGGGAGTCAGGACTGTAGCGCCTCCAGATAAACAGTGGTTCTGTTGTGCAGTCCGAACGGGGATTGGAATCCGGATCGATCACGAGTAGACATCAGGTTGGACCTCGACTTATCCTCGTGATTCCCGATTAGATCGGAAAGTTGAGTTTTGTCGAGGTCATCGACGAGTTCGTTGATGTCGCGATGGGATGTTGGTGCAGATGCCTCCGGCTTCTTGTCGTCGACAAGGTGCCGACGGAAGTCGCCTGCACCATCAGCGACACAGACCCACGAGCCGAAGGTGAATGTCGTGCCCTCGTAGTGTTGGTGAAGGTGAATGTCGCCATCGAGTTCGCTAGGGAATCTTCGATGAACACCCCTACCTAGCGCGCTAGCTGTCGGTGTTTTACCGCTAAGCCTACCAAGCGATACCCCGAGGTAGTAGATTTGTAGGTAGGGTGTCTCCGAGATCAAAAACTCGAAAGTGCAAGCAACACAAGGTTTAGACAGGCTTGGACTGTGAGTTGTGTAATACGTACGTCCTGTGCAGTGTTTGTATTGCCTTGATTGGTTATTGATGTGTCCTGTTGGACAGGGCCTCTGCCCGCCCTATATACTCTAGGGATGACAGAGTTATATAGAATTCTTGCCCGATACTAACTTAGGAGTTCTACCCGAGTACTGTTCGGGGACCGGTCATACTCGAGTCCGAGTACATCAAATCAGGAACATACCTTATCTTTTATTCTACAAGTATTATATCATATGCGCAGTCCTGTGGCTCCGGGCGTGATGAGGGGACCTATGGTCAATTTGTTCTTCGCACCCGTCTCCGTATGTGTTGTCGTGTTGATAGGTGCTTTAGTGTATAGTGATGGTGTATGTGGGCGAGCGTATGTATTAGGTAGTACTGTGTTACAAATAATAGGAAAAAGATTAATCGCAGGATTTCAACCATGAGACTGAGGAAACAATCCATCCCAATGCTGTGTATGTTAGCTGAACACGGTGCTGGATCGCTACCTGTTTTGAACACGGTGCCCGTACGTTGCGTACTAATATATGTCCAATTGGTGCTAGCCTCCTTCCTTGAAAGAGGATTAAGGAATCGTCATGATGCCGACGGATGAGCTTCGTTGACGACATAGGCCGGGCTTCTGGCTTGACTGCAAGCTGGGCGGCAGTGTGGTTGCCAAAGTTCCTCTGAGCACAGGGCCGGCCTGCAAGTGCGGGCGACAGGAAGGTAAACCACTGGTCTCCTCACCTCGGTATTTCATTTTACATTGGAACTGAGATCGACATGAAACCGGCCGTTTTAGCTGATTTCTTCTGGCAACGGATCCTTCTTTCCCATTTTACATATGGAGTTTCATATGAAAAGGTCATTTTTTTCGAGCGTCGGGGTTTGCCAACTTTTCGATTTCCCACAGCCTCAGTCAGGGGCTCCACACCACCTCCGCCCCTTTTGCCCCAACCCCGGTCGCTCGGAGCACCCGCCACACGATCCTTGCCGACCTGGAAGACTTATCAGTTATCAGGTCTCCGCCTCAGGTCGACTCGAGCGCAGAAGCTCTGATGGCTGCGAAGCCAGCGGCACCTCGGATGACGAGGTGGGGGAGGACCGTCCCGAATCAGTATGTGGCTTATGCGTGTTGAGCTTGACAAAATCTCTTACCGCTGTAATAAGGATACATAGAAAGTCAACGATTTGGTATCGTAGGATCTGCTTCAACTACAAATTGTATTGGGAGCATTGGATATATCAGCTAATTTGGATGAGCATGTTTGTACGAACGGCATAAAGAAAACCTCAGATCTCGAATATTAGTTGCCTGTTGATCATTTCGACAGTAAACGATTTTGGTTTGCTAGGACAACTGTCTGGGTAAACCGTAAACACATTAATAACGAGTTAGCACAAAATTAGTAGATTTGTTCAGTAAAGCAATATTTTCACAATCTCCTTGTTGAGCAAAGCAATAGCTTTAGAGACATACATGAATGATTGTTTTATTATGGCAAGATGTTCAAAAATTTCAGAAATCTGTTTACATATGTGCTCAAAAAAGTATAGACTACCGCTTCAAAGAAAAATTAAGCCGCGTCAAAAAAAGTATAGACTCATTGTCTTCAATAGGTGGCACAAAGTACTCATCATGGTTGAAACTGAACCAATTGCACTATTAAAGCTGTACCACTTGTGATTTGTGAATAGCATGATCTCTCCATCATGTGCTGTTAAAACAGTTCACATTTTGCCATTTCGGCAATTTCCCCATGTGCTCATGTTCTGTTGGACGTTAAAGATTTCTTCTTCTGGGAAAAAGAGGAATTAAAATTGCAATGATCACAGTAACAATATTTATCTCTTTTGTGCAGGCAAAAATCACTCACTGCTTTCCATCACCTTTATTGGTCTGTTTATGGATTACCAAGGGAATACTCTTAGAGACTTTCTTAAAAGCAATGGTCATGTGGTGCTTCAGAGAGTGAACAATAACTATAATCTGAGATCTTTCACAGAAAAGGAGATAGAGCACATTACCAATGGATATAGCACTTTGCTGGGCAAAGGGGCATTCAGTGAGGTTTACAGAGGAGTATTAGATGATCAACTTCTGGTGGCAGTAAAGAAATACAAAGATGGGACCAGGAAAGAAGACTTGGCCAAAGAGGTGATAGTGCACTCTCAAATAAATCACAAGAATGTGGTAAGGCTTTTGGGTTGCTGCACTGAGGAAAATGCTCTAGCAATTGTTATGGAACTTATTTGTAATGGAAATCTTGGCGACCTCCTTCATCACAGTACTGCTAATGGCCATGTTTCCTTCCCTTTGTACAGACATTTGAGCATTGCTATTGAGTTAGCTGAAGTGTTATCGTCCATGCATTCAATGTATAGTCCTATTCTTCATGGGGACATTAAACCTGATAATATACTACTTGATGAAAATCTCGCGCCGAAGATATCAGATTTTGGAATAGCAAGATTGCTTTCTTCTGATGGGACCCAGCAAACCCAAAATATCATTGGTTCAATAGGTTACCTGGATCCTCTGTAGTGTCAGACTGGGATTCTAACTCCGAAGAGTGACATATATAGCTTTGGGGTTGTTTTGGTGGAAATGATTACCAGAAAGAAAGCGGCAGATGGAAACACTTACCTCATTCAAAATTTCATTGAGGCTCTTAAAAGAGGGAAAAAAGTGAGGCAAATGTTTGATAAGGAAATTATGGATGGGAAAAAAAGCATAAAGGTTCTTGATGATATTGCAAAGCTAGCAGCCCAATGCTTGATATTGGAAGACAAATTGCGCCCGGAAATGGTTGAAGTGGCAGATAGACTAAGGAAGTGTAGGAAAGATCTGCAGCTGCGCAGGAGGGAAGCAATGGTTGAGTCTTCAGGTAATTATGAAAGATATCTGATTTGTACGTTGTATTAACTAGAGAAGTGGGGGAAATTATATCTCCACACTTGACTTATTTCTTTTTGATGTTCTTGCAATTCAATTACACATATTTCTATATTGACACTCCATAGTCTATACCTTTTATACATACGCCTTTTGCCACACAATGTTGATGGTTAGAATTTTTCCTCTTCCTAATTGTATTGTATTATTTACTAAATAATTATTATATTGTGTTTCTTCCATGTGTAACTCCCTTATAACAGATTATCACATCATTCCTTGCTTCAATTAGTTCAAATTACCAAAAGTTTTTGAGAAATTATTCTACTATTTTTTGTTCCAACTAATTGACATGCACAATATTTTATTTCCCTGGAATCATGTCATATGTCCTTAACTTTTTCCATGATTAATATAAAATTCAGGGAATCTTTCCTTTTCTTATAGAGGTATTCCCTACGTGCTCAAGTAGATATTATTTAGTTATGTGTCTAGTTACAATTAAATCTTTGACCCCTAATGTATACAAAAGTATTAAGATATTTCACATGAAAATGATATCGGTAGATTTGTGATATGATATATTTATTAGTAACTTTAAATAACAATAAAATATTAAATGAAGCAACGTTCAAGGTCATGTATTGAAGACCTGTTGATGTTCCATAATTCATATTATCTTTTATGTTGAGCTTATTTTTGTGCTGTTTCTTTTACATGATTAAGGCACACTTATAAATATATAAATAAAAATTGAACGTTTTTAATAAATATATGAATAACCGAGGCAATTCATGAATTCAGTGACCAAGACATTTTGTCATTCCTTACATAAGCTCTAGTTTTTAGCTAACAAAAACATGGCATGTCAATCTCATAGCATATAATGCTATTCAAGTTCAGTGACATATATTAAATGTCCCCATAAATATTTCCTGCTATAAATAGGAAGGTAAGAAGGCAAAATTTAATATGAGTACAACCAAGAATGCTATACTAGGTAGGACCCTTTGATGAGGGCCTAACCTGTAATATTTTTATAAAAGAAAGTTTATGGAATCTGAAAGGTTATAGTTATCTAGCCCATATGCCACGAAATAAATAATAATGCACCACTGCTAAAACAACACGAAGGTTTATTCTCCATCCACATATGCATGTTTGGACATTGATGCGGTCTACAAAATACAACTTTGAGAAGTAATTCTTGCATACTATGTGTATAAAATCCAATCAATTTCAGTACATGCGTGGAAGGATGTAGTAATCTGGCCCATGGTATACCTTGTAAATAGTATTGCGCTACTGCGAAGTGCTAACACAAAAATATTTGTAGTGAAGCATGTTAGATTTTTTTAACAGTATTCCAATCTTCCCCAATGCAGGTAACAACTGCTTGCCTGAGCAACAAACTGCTTCTATTCCTGTTGACCCCACAACCAAAAATCCACCTACTCCATTATTGAATATTTCCCTCGCTGAACTAAGGGAAATAACCAGGAACTTCAGTGATGATACTCTAATAGGAGTGGGCTCACATGCTAAAGTTTTCCTTGGAGAGCTGAAAGATGGGCGAAAATCTGCGGTGAAGAAACTCGGCCAGAATTCTGTGGTGAAGAACCTTGACGGCTTTTTTTCTGAGCCTGATGACGAGTTCGTACATCAGGTCGGTGGCTGCCTACCTTGCCTCTTATTCTACAATCCCTTGCCTTTTATTCTACAATCTGCATCTGCTAGCACTTCTGCCGCAGGAAGGACTGTTTTCCGTATTCGTGTTGCAGGTTCAGGAAGTTTCAAGACTGAAGCATGATAATGTTGTCCAACTTCTCGGCTACTGTGTTGATGAGAACATCCGTGCTGTCATTTATGAGTATTCATCAAGGGGCTCCTTGCTTGATATTCTTCTAGGTAACGAACATTGAAACCTTGGACTTCCATATATTATTCTTAAGTTTGTTGCTTGGTGCATTCTGGTATACTTCATGAAAAGCAGCTAGCTACTATTCTTAATGAGCAGAACAACATAAAAAATGTGGATATGTTATATCGACTATATTTTTGACATTGTGCTACGCTAAGTTTGAACTAATATTCTATATCCATGAATGATTACAAGTCCCCGCCTAGGCACTCCTTCTACAGTGATACTAGTGAACATTCTATTTCTGGATACTCTTTGTTTCTTTTTTCCTTTTGCTTCATGCATTCAGGTATGCTTCATGAAAGCTGCTATGGGCTATTCTCTCATCTGCACACAATGGTGTGAGACATGTAGATGTTTATATGGTGACCTTTGTGTTTTGCTGTACATTAATTATTTTCTTTTGTTTAGGACTCCTCTTCAAAGAAGTACAATTAAAATCTTTGCTTTGCTTTAATCATTGGTGGAACAAACTTTTAGGCTTAGGAAGCCAGCAAAATTTGGGCACAGTTTTTGCCTTTTTGGTGAGGATTACTAGCGCAGTGCTCTTTTTCCTTAGCATCTGGCAGACACATGTCAACTATTTTCATTCTATCATAGATGGATAGAAGCAATCTAAGTTTTGCAAGCGAATTTGATATTCTTCTGGTTCATGATCAAAGGGAAAAATGGTGTCACAGGAACCCGACCTGGGGGAGTTCTGTCGTGGACCCAACGAGTCAAGATTGCCTTAAGTGCTGTGCAGGGGATTGAGTTCCTCCATCATAAGACAGAGCCTTGCATCATTCACAGTGACATCAAGTCGAGCAACATTCTCCTGTTCGATAATGATGTTGCAAAGATTGCAGACCTCCGTATCTCCAAAAATCGCCCTGGTTACTTGGATGATCTTATTTTGGATTGTGTTCATCCTTCCCATAATGTTTATGATGCACCCGAGTATGGAACTTAATATTCCAGTGCTTTCATAATCTTCCACTAGGCTTGGGATCAGAGATGGCATGTACTCTCACGCTTACTACATCCTTCTTGATTCTATTAGGTGTAAAGAAACTGGAGAGTTTACCAGGGAGAACGATGTATATAGCTTTGGGATTGTGCTGTTGGAGCTTTTAACCGGTCGCATATCAGGACATCCCCAGAACAGGCTCATGATTGTGGTATGTAAATTTGAAGCCAGAGGCATAATCTCTCTGGAAGATGATGCAGCACCTGAACTATTTATGGCATTGACATGCAGGCTATGCCAGGACTTAGTGATGAGGAGGTGCAAGTGCAACAATGTGTGGATCCAAGGCTTAGAGGAAAATACCCTCCCAAGGCTGCCGCCAGGGTAAAATTATTAACCATATTGTTTTTTAAATAAAAAATTATTGATAAGAGCAATTTTTTGGGTGGATGCTATGAGGTCACTCAACCTTTTGCAATAGAGCTTTCTTTTCTCTCGCAAAAGATGAACATACACACAAAAAATTGTGTGCCTTTACATATATCTCGTGTCAAATATCTGTTTAGTCTAAATTTAAGATGAAAAATATCAGCTAAAGTTTCTTCAGAATTAGAACTGCCGCCTCTTCTTTTTTAACGTTTAGAAAGATATAAGGTATTGTTTCCATATTTTGGTACTTCTCTAACGTGACAATTTTTGTTCGTTCTTCGTGTTAAGCTTGAAAGCTTATCTTGGTTCTGACGGTAGTATACGTAAACCAACGAATTCCTGTTCTGGCTAGCAGATGGCTGCAATCGCGTGCCGCTGTGTGCAAGACAAGGCGGACTCCCGCCCCAGCATGAGCATCGTTGTAGCCAATCTGCGCTCCTTACTGGAAAGCACGCCAAGCAAACTCTGGCTTTGGTGAAGCACCTGGAGTGTGATGCTTGTCTCTTCGGTGACGTGATTTTGTCAAATTGCTCTTTGTAGTAAGTATTAGTGACTCATCTAGGTGACCAATTGTGTGACAGAAGATTTCACTGCCATCTGCAGTAGTACTTTTTTTAATTATATCGTACCACTCAGACACTCACAGCGCACACACACTCACTCCTATGGATACTCATACATATTATTTTATCTCATACATATTATTTTATCTCTAAAGTCAGCAATGGATGACCGTGGTACATCTTCGGTTCATCTGGGAAGGAATAATGCAACTTGTGAGTTCATTTGCAAACTGCTGTTGCTGCTGAAGTAGCGTTCACAGCCATGTGGCAATTAACTCAAATCACATTATGTTCCGGTACCCTGTTGACTTGTTGTGCAACAACGATCGTCGACTCGTCATCCTCCTAGAGTGAGCATCTTTCACCAGCAGCGGCAAGGTGGACTCTGGATTTGCAATTTTGCACAAGTTTATAATCTTTGGAATCATTTCCTTCCAGCTGACATGTTTTTTTAACCGTATAACCTTTAGATACACTATTATGTTTTAGTGACGTAAACTTAAATTCTAAAATAAAATAATGTGGAAGTTCCAAGCTGTTATAGTTATGATAAATTTTTTCAACAGAGCTTGCATGGGCAAACATTTCATTAAGGAGGAGCAAGAAATATTACAATGCACTTGGCCTCATACCAAAACGCAAAGAAAATTGATAGCCAATGGAAATAGAGAACCGACCTATTACAAAGAAATAGAGAACCGACCTATTACAAAGGACAATTGGAAACTAGCCATCTGGAAACACAAAGTGCGACAGGTCGACCATTCCCGCCGCAATCCAACACCTTCCTTTCTCCACTATGACCCTGACCACACTTGACACTGTCGCTACCTTCACGTTCAACACCCTATTATTCCACTCCAGCCAGACCTTCCGGGCTGTTAGCATGCCTAGTGTGTCAAAGACTCTTCAATTATCTTTGCTACCCTATTCCAACCTTTTAGCCACCAATCAAGCAGCCCCTCCATCTGAACCTTTGGTTGAGGGAAAGAGGGGCTTAGCAGCTAGCTTGAACCAGCACTTCCTACTAATGTCACTGTTTTTATAATTTTTGAAAACGCTAATGCAGTTAGTAATGTCTTATAGATTCACTAATATGATCTAATATGGTACCTGCAAACTTGAAATTTTTTTTTTGCAAACAAAGAACGTGAAGCCGCTAACATTTTGTATGGCTGGATGCATGCACGCTAGCCTTTTGGGTTTTTTTATCAAACAATTCACACGTTTTCATCTGTTGTCATGCATTATCCGGTGACAAATGAATCCTAACGAAAGGAGAGAGAGAGAGAGAGAGAGAGAGAGAGAGATTTTGATTGTTATGCATGTATACATGCAAACATGCACGGTCCTCCGAAGGAGTGTGCATGGAGGCGGTGGTAGTTAGGATAGGCGGTTGTTTCCTTTCTTTTCCTCCGTAATTAATTGTTTATCTTTCTAATATTTAACATATTTATTTACTTCTCGTCAACCGGTTGATTTTTCGTTTATCTATCAATCGACGACGTGGTCTGTTGGATCGGCAACGGGCGGAGGAGATTGACTCATGTGTAAATGGTTCAGCCGGGTCCGCAAGCGTGTTTTCTTGCGCCCGTTTTAGCCGCTGTCGGGTCCGTTTGTTTGGTTCCCGCCCCCCTCCCCTCCCTCTCGCGGAATCGCCGCAACCAGCATTCCAGGGAGCTCCGGCAATGGCGTCCCGCCGGGTCGTCTCCTTCATCCGCTCCGCTTCCCACCCCCGGGAGGCCTCTCCCACCGACGTGCCCCCACGCGTGCCGCCGCACCTCGCCGTTCCCGGCCAGGTAACCTTTTCAACCTCGCCTCCGTCTACGTCTCGTCCGCTGCGGCCCGTGGGCGCCTTCCACCCCGCCGTCAGCGACCGGAAAGACCGGGTGGGCACCATCACTATGCTACTTCATTTTTGTGCTTATATCAACTTGCGTTGGGTATTTTGTCCAACGTTCAGGTCTGCAATTGTTCGATTGGGGTATGTTGGGGCTGGATTTGTGGTTGGTTTGTGTTTGATTGAGGTATGTGGGGCTAGATTTGGGAATTTGCGGTAGGATTGTGTTCGACTGAGATCCATGGGGTCTCAATTTGGGGATCATCGGTGTGAGGTACCTGAACTCTGTTTCTATAGGCTAGCTGCTATTCCTACTTCAATCGAACGCTCTAGGAATCGATGTGCAATTTGTTGCAGTGGTTTGGTGGTCTGACATTCTAAATGTCTAATACAGGATGTGTTATAATGGCCTTTATGCAGTGTAGGGAAGATCAGGGAAGGGGGTTTACAGGAACATCCTTGTGATGATGCTTTCAAGTTTAGCCGACTGACCATGCAAGTTACCTTCTGATTCCTAAACTGATTTTTCTTGGGCTGGCTGTTTTAGCTACTGACAAAACTGCTTTAATACCACGAGTCTACTAATATCTGTTTTGTTGCTCATGTGTGTTGTGTGTAATAGCCAGTAGATGCATTTTCAGGGAGTGACCAAGTATGCCCAATCTGCACTAGGTCTTCAATGGAATCCAACTAGTGTGTGCTCTTTTCATTTTGCAGCCAAAGAGTGAGTAGCCAACAGGTGTGTGTTCTTTATCATTTTCCTATTTGTGTTCCACTAGGTTCCTTTTGTAGGCCGTTAGCTTTAGATTTGGCCAATTTGTGTTCTGTTGGGAGGTAGGTATGGAGGGAGGGATGGAGTTCAACGTGTTTTGACGTGTCGTGTGCATCACTAGGATGTCAACTCAGAAAATTGCAGAAATCTTATTTAACACTATGTATTGGAACTTCAGTTCCTCTCATTTTACTTACCATCTAGAACTTCGGCATCTTGAATTTTTAGACAGTGAGAGATTGTAGCTAACCTGGTTGTACTTGACTTTTTTGTTAGAGCAGATTTGTTGTATGCTGTTTAATTTGTGGTTGACTAGAACCACATTTGTGTCCTCATAAGTGTGGTATATCATCTCTTTGTAGAATCTTAACTTTGACCGAAGCGCTAGATAATGTAGTTTTTGTTAAACAACTATGTGTATTACCATGTTCGAATTAAAAAACATCACAAACAAACTAATAGTGTAATTTTTTATAATTTACCATGTAACCGATCAAGGATTTACTTAACTTCAACGTGTACTTTCCTTTCAAGCCACTGAATGGAACAAATTACTTGTCTGCTAATTGTTTGTGGTGAATCTTGCAAAGTTGCATCATGCATTAATCTTAAATTACAGGGCTGCATGGTAGTTCACTAGTTCTGGAGTTATCATTTTGTTGTTTCTTCCCATGTTGAAACTGTGAGCTGCTTATGACATATTGCAATATGGTAGGTCCATATGCTTTTCTGAAACTCAATCATTAAATATTTCTGTTACTTTAGTATTGACTCACCCGATTATGTTGTATCATTATTTTCCAATCTATTTCTTATCATAATTTCTTCTAGAGTATCATGCGTGTGGAATCTCATTCTGAACAATGCATCATAGTTTAAGTTTTCTGATGTATGCTTGTTTTTGTTTAAAACTGTAACCTCAAAGTTTTCCCAAGCAGTAGTTGATTAATCTAAAAGTTCTGGTAAATATATATAGTGAGATCACTAGTATGAAAAAGTTACTACTTTTCCAGCATGCATTACACTGTAAGTTTGTTAGAATGAATCGTAACATTCAGCCTTATGTGATGAATTCATACCCGCATAAAGTCTTTGGATACTTTGATTTTCTTGTGAGCTCCCTACGCTTTTTTAGATAAGTGTGAGCTCCCTATGTATTCTAAATACTCCAAATACTTCTTTTTGTAGCCTCCCTGATCAGTTAATAATATATTCTCTGGCTTATCCTAGGTAGCTGGTACCACTATCAAAAGGATCCAATTTGAAAGCCAAGTAAATTTTCCAACATTTTATTTTGTTCAGCAGTAAATTTTTCCAACATCTTATTTTGTATTAACACCGTGATAATTTTATTTTGCACTCTCACTGTTTGTTTGGCAAGCCATTGTATGCTTTTCTAAGTGGTTTGATTTGGGGGCATTTGTGTTTGGTTTGTTATGGAGTTCAGGTTTTTCAATCTGTTGATTTTAGGGCCTCGATGCTTTTTGGGAGATTAGGTAGTGGCAAATTGCGGATAGAAAATATGTGGTTACTGAGTTTAAATATGTGGTTTCTACTCCATATGACTACTGCAGTGTTTACTAGATATGTAATCTTGGATAGAAAATATGTGGTTGCTAACTTTAAATAAAAAACAATTTGTACTGGAATTACACTTGGTGTAGCTGTATTATTTTTGTTATTTCATCATAATTTTTAAACTATACATGACTTGACCAAATCATTCTCCATTGTTTCTTGTTTGTGTGTGGTTACTTCTTTGGTGCACTTACCAATGTAAATATGCAAGTTGCTGTTTCTTCTTTTTTTTTGCATGAGTTAGTGTGTTAGGTAACTGTAACTAGTGTGTGTGGTAAAAGGGAAGATCTTTTGTAGACGCTCAACTAGAGTAGCTATAAGCTGACGCCTTTTATTTTTGTGGGTACGTTTTGCCATGCCTGGAAGCCATAGCCACCATCCTTAGCCTCAGCTAATAGCTTGTACCGATTCCATTCCGATGCGTGCTCCTATGCTAGCTGCTGCAGCATGCGGATGATGTATCTAGCTTTAGTCAAAGGTTGTGATGTATCTGTTTGTTTCACCCTTGGATAGCATTAGGTCAGTATCCAGATCATCGCTTGAGATTGCATTGTTCTGAAATTTGATATTCTGAAAATAAGTAATTCTAAATGTTTGCTGCTGAATAGCACCATCACTTAATTCTGTTTTCTTTTTGTAGTCCTCTTTTTGCATGCTTCCTGTTGAAAAACCTTATTATTAAAATATGGGGCTACCAACTCAAAAGTGTGTATGACTTTACCGAATCATTTATTTATTTATTCCTTGTATCAGTATGCTGTATTCTAGATACCATCTCCACGTTTTCTGGGGTGCATTCAGGTTCAGGCCTTGTGTCTTGCGTACCATCTTGTTCCATAATTAATGGGCAAGCATGTGAATCCATTTACAATTTCATTTTGGTAGTGAGGCTGGATCACCATTTAGCTGATAACTTTTTAGTTTTTTTGGTCAAATTTTTGTTTGATTTCTCTACCTCTTTCTCTCCCCCCTTCTAAGTTGGAATAAAACTAAAGGTGTGAGGGGGCAAGACAGAAGAGAGGAGATGCTTCTACAATTACGTTTTTGGTTTTCTCCATTTTCAGTTAAGTTCATCGTTGGCACCTTGGTAGCCAGCAGCCAACAACAAGGTGTAGTTGTAGCTAGATATTTTTGGAGATCAAAATTTGGTTGCAGCAGTACATGAGGGAGAGGGAACCTGCATATTGTTTTACAATAATATGTGACCTCAGGCCTCTGTGAACAGGTGCTGCTCCTGGATGTTGTTTTCTTATCTCTTATAGAAACGAGAACAAGATTGATCATTTGCAAATATGCACCGGTATCTTATAGTTTTGTGCTTCAGTAAGTGCATTTCATCCTGCAACAATTGCATATAGTTTCATTGATAGAAACCATAATATTGAACTAAATGTTTTCATCTATATTCATTTTATATTGGTTTGGTGAATGTTATTGTATCAGGAAGTTGCAGCAGCTAGTACTGGTGACATGAGAAAAGCTCCAGGTTTTTGCAGGTAAATCACTTCTGTTTTTGATGAAAAAAATAATATTCTCTGCAATCTATAGCCCCACAGTTAGAGAGCTAATAAAATGTTGTGAAACCAAAGGAACTCAAAATCTTATTGATGCATGTGTATATGGCCCTGTTTGGCACAGCTTCTCAACCAGCTTCTGAACAATTTTAAGCTGTGCGGTGGCCAAACGCTAAACTTCTTCACCGCTTCCCCCAGCAGCGCTTCCGCCCCTCCTTCACAAAACGCGCGTACCGTGAGTAGCGGGAGCGGACCAGCTTCTACGGCTTATCGGCCTCCGCCCCCCGCGCCCTCCGCCCGCGGCCTCCGCCCTGCGCCGGCCTCCGCCCCCGGCGCCGCCCCCGCCCCCCGCGCCCTCCGCCCCGGCGGCCTCTGCCCGCGGCCTCCGCCCCTAGCCCCCTCCGGCCCCCCGCGCCGCTCCCCCGCGCCGCCCCCGCGCCGCTCCCCCGCGCCGGCCCCTGCCTCCCCCCGCGCCGGCCACTGCACCGCCCCCCCCCCCGCGCCGGCCCCCGCGGCGCCTAGCGCCGCCCCCGCCGGCCCCCGCGCGACGTCCCCGCGCTGGCCCCCGCGGCGCCGCCCAGCGCCGCCCCCCGCCGGCCCCCGCGACGCCCCCGCGCGCCGGCTAGAGATTGAAGATCCCGACCATCAGAACCGCCATTGCCGGACCCTTCCACCCCTCATCGTCGAAGTCCCACCTCCGGCTATCGTTCTCGTCGTCCAACCACAAAAATTGATTTCTGGTGAGCCTCCGATGCTCATGCTCTCGTTATTTTGCGACGTTCGCCGTCGGTTTCCCCGGAACGCGGCCATGCCGCTCGTCCGCGCCGCCGTGGGCGCCGCTGCTCGTCGCCGGCCATCGCCGGCCAGTCTTTTGGCCGTCACGGGCGGCGTTGCAGGTGTCCTCGGCTGCAGCAAAGATGATGGTGCCGAACCTCGCCACCGGTTGGCCTCGCTGTCGCCGGGAACGGCCTGTCATGGTCCGGCCATGGCTGACCTTGACTGGTCCCGGTCTGGTTGACTGTGGGCCTAGGTTGTCAGTGACTAAAGGGGTTTCTAGGTAGAATTAGGACCGGTTGTAGGATCAAGAACACCGACTAGAGGGGGGTGAATAGGCGGTTTAAAACTAAAATCAACAACACTAGAGAAATTTAATTAGTAACAAAAGAAAGCCCTATGTCATGCTACTACTATGTCTAGAAAGGTTTGCAACCTAGGGTGACAAAATACAATTCAAGCTCTAGTAAAATAAATTTCTCAAAATAACAACAATTAAAGAGAGCTAGAGAAATAACCAAGCTTGACACACAAATTTATCCCGTGGTGTCGATGACTTGCCGGTCACCCCTAATCCACGTTGAGGTGGATTCCAAGAATCAACCGCTCCTCTATCAAGAACCTCTTGATCTTGAGCCGGCTAAAAACAAGGAACCACTCCACACCTCGATTTCACTAGAGTTGCTCTTCACCACTCCGGTGAGGTGAGCACAAAACCTCTCACAACCGAAATCGGGGCTTCTCAACAATCTCCTTCAAGAAGCTCCACGAAATCACCTTCTCCAAGCCGTCTAGGGAGCGGCAACTCCCAAGAGTAACAAGCCAATAATCCTTGCTTGAAGATTCCCTAGTGCCACAAAGCTCAAACTCTTGATGCAATGCACTAGGAAGCACTCTCACTCTCAAAAATGCAAATCCTTAGCAAGTGTGTGAGAGAGAGGGATGTCTTAGCTCTAGAGGGTCAAGAATGCAGTCCAAATGGCCAAGAGAGAGACCCAAGGGCCGGGCATTGGGTATATATAGACATCCCATCAAAAACTAGCCGTTACAAGTCTTTTCTGCGAGATCGCGGACCGTCCGGTTTCAAAAACCGGACCGTCCGCCGTTATAAACCAGAGAGTCAGAGAGCATTTAATGCGTGTCAGAACTAGCCGTTACAGCCCTGGCGGACCGTCCGCACCCAACCTGCGAACCATCCGCAGTTAAGTGTTCCACAACTCCAGAGACATGAGGGTCTCTGGAACAATCCTGAAATTAGCCGGCGGACCGTCCGCCACCAAAGGGCGGACCGTCCGCCGTTCATCCTAGACGAACAGGCAGAAACAACAATGTTTTTGGATCAAGTTATCAGAGAGCCTGCGGACCGTCCGCGCCACAGCCGCAGACCGTCCGCCGGCCACACAATTCAGACAGACCAGAGAACATCCTTTCTGGAACGAAAAAGAATTAGAGTGGCGGACCGTCCGCCATGGAGAGCCGGACCGTCCGCCCCCAACCAGATATTTCCACTAAGCCTTCTGAAACGGTAGCGGACCGTCCGCACCCAAGGTGCGGACCGTCCGCGCTTGAGCAGTCAGCACTCAAACATGTCCTTTTTCAAAACCCCGGCAAAGCGTAGTTAGCCCTCATGCATGCACACAGATATTTTGAGCAAAATGGCACTAGAGACCTGTCAAGCACGAGTACATGACCCCTCTTGATAGTACGGCTATCTATCCAACAAATCCGGTCACTTATCATCCACTAAACACCTTGTGACCGGTAAAATTCAAAAGACCCTATTTTATACCTTTGCCTTGAGCCCAAATTTTTCTCATCGTCTCCAAAAATCCACACGTTCGCAAATAACTCTCATTCATCCGTGGATCAACCTATACTCATTTTCTCAAAAAGAATTGTTAATCCACAAACCGTTGTCATTAATTACCAAAACACGAATTAGGGGCCTAGATGCTTTCAATCTCCCCCTTTTTGGTAATTGATGACAACACTAAGTTTTGGAGTGATAAAAGTGTTCAAGTCAACTTCATACGCTAGGCATAAGGTAAACTTGAAATTGAACTTTGGAAAAACTTACTCATTTTTCTTGAAAATTTCAGAATATTGTACGAATAAGTTCACCAAGTTCGATGAGTAGAGAGAACTCCCCCTTGATATGTGCATATAAATTTGAATGAATATCCAGAGCACACATAATTATATATGAGCATTTTGACGGAGTTTTCCCTACAAGTGGAAATCGAGGCATACAAGATACACAATATATATGACATGAATTTTAGCTTGATTATCATAGCCTCACAACCACAAGATGATCATAAGTAAATAGAAGTAGCGTACATCAACATAGTTCATCACAAATGACAAGCCAAATCCATGCAAGATATAAAACATAAGTCCATCCAATAAAGTTCAACACAAATTAAAATATTAGTGGCAAGCGGAAGCAAAAGCGGATGAGTTCCATGAGAAATCCATGAGCTCCCCCTAGATCAAGGCACTCCAAAGCTCCTTCTCCCCCTTTGGCATCAATTGCCAAAAGGATCAATCCATCAGCGGCGGAGGAGGAGGCGGTGGATAGAACGGCTGGTGCGGGTAGAACTCTGGAGGCGGCACTGGAGCCGGGAACACTGAGTAGAAGTGGTCAGAAAACCCGGTGAAGGCTGTGCTGAAGGTGTCAAAGCGCTGCTCTAAATGCTGCTGCCTATGCTCGAGCTGCTCAACCTGCTCAGACGAAGGCAAATCCTCAAAACGGGAGTCAAGAGCTGCAATATCGGAGTGTAAACTCTCCTGAACACCCTGCATCTGAGCCATCATGGGCTGGAACATCTGCTGCTGCATGTTCTGGAAGTTGAGATCCATCTGACTCTGCATCTGACTAGTCAACCCGGCAATCTGAGAAGAGAGATCTGCCTGCATGGATGTAAAATACTGATCAAAATAGCCAGCTGGAGGAGCCCACTGCTGCTGTGCGGGAGGGGGTGGTGGGGGCATGCCATGCTGAGCTGCAGCCGCTCCTATGTGAGCATCATCGTCACTATCGTCATCACCACCATGCCCCTGTGCTTCAGCATCTCCAGGGAAAGGAGTCAACGGCCTCATAAGAAAAGCATGATCATTCTTGAAGGGCCTAAAAGGAGTATGCTTGCACTCACAAATGCCTCTGAAAGAGGTCGTTGCCTTGATGATGGACATAATGTATGGAGCAAAGTATAAGTTCATCTCCATATTGAGCTTTAAATCTGCAAGCTGATCCATGATGAGGGCAATGACATCAATTCTATTCCCATTCATGACATGAGAGATCACATTCCAATAGAGCCCTCTAACCTTGTCCTTGTTGCCACTCTTAGGCATGAATGTGACTCTTGCAATTTTATTGATCACTGCAGGATGATGCCTCATACCCTGAGTTCCCCCAAAGCTTCTGGCAATACCAAGATGTGCAGGCTCATAGTACATGGGGTAGTCATTCTCATCTAGAGGATTTTCCAAGACTACATTCATGCTTTGCTCACTGGTGATGAAATCATAGTCCAACTGATTAGCTGCAGCAAACTGGGCAAATGTGGCAAAATATGTTCTTTTCCCAGTGGACCACCTAAACATGCCAGCTACCATATCAATTTCTAGGGTGGCATAGAACTGGCGTATGACTGTTTCATTCCAATCACATCTATGTTGCAGAAAATTTGCTAACCCCATTTCCTCAAATCTGTCTACTAGATCAGTCATGACAGGATGTGATCTCATATACCCAAGGTCAATGGTTTGATGTTTGAACACAGTCTTTTTAACCAAATGACCGAAGTAAGCATCTTGTTGTACCTTGGTTCTGAAAAAGAGGATGTTGGTGTCACAAGGCATGTCGAACTGATTCACTGCTCTAGCATTAGCATAGCTCTCAGCAGTCCACTATCGGCTAGGAAGATCTAGCCCCATCAAGACAGTAACATCATCTTCAAAGTCCTCAAGTTCCTCCTCTGAAGAATCATCACCAACACCACCCACTGAGGATGCAGCAGCCATGTCACTAGGATTAGGAGCATAGTCGGAGTCATCGGAATTATCACCATCCCTTTGCCTCTTTGATGTTCCAACCTTCTTGATTTTTGAAGTGAAAGCTTTGAGAATTTTCCGAGGTGGCCTGAGATCAAGAATTGACCATAAGAACAATTACAAAAATAAGATATCCAATCCATAATCATATAAGTCAACTCTGATTATTTCTGAAAAAATTTGCCACCGGCGGACCGTCCGCGTGACACTAGCGGACCGTCCGCTTCGAGACGCGGACCGTCCGCCTACTGACAGCGGACCGTCCGCGACGCATCTGTTCAGCGCATGAACATAGCAGTCGCCCCAACCTTTGATCCATCCACAATTTGAGTTTAGATTCAAATCCACCAACCGAATTAATACTACACCATCTCCTCATCACTAGGAACAATTTGCCCCAACTATTTGCAAGAATCCATGGCCCAAAAATAGATCGGAGCAACTAACCCTAACTCTTTCCAATGAGTAAATCCAAAAACAAGAGTTAGGGATTCATTGAAATACCGAGAGGACATGATGAAGAATGTCGATAAGAGTCCGGGGATGTGCTCGGACTGTCCGCGAATCACGCCAAAAATCCTTGACCTTGAAGTCTTCCCCACGTGCTTGAGAGAGAAGGAGGAGGTGCTTTTGAAGAGAAAAGCTCGGTTTGGTGAGAGGAGAGAAAGGGACAGCCTAATATAAGCCAAGTCTGGTCGGCCCCATCTTTCTGTCACGTGGCGGACCGTCCGCGATTTCCAGGCGGACCGTCCGCTTCCAAATTTTGCTGCTGACATCAGTTCTGCAGAGCGTCTGGTGACCAATCTTGATGACCCGCGGACCGTCCGCCTCTTACCCGCGGACCGTCCGCTTCGTAACACTGTGGCCCAAAATAACATTGCAGTCCCTCTGGTGATCGGTTCACATGACCTGCGGACCGTCCGCCAATTACACGCGGACCGTCCGCTTCATAACTTCTGCGGCCCAAAATAAGTTGCAGTGTCTCTGTTGAACTAACCTCATAAACCGCGGACCGTCCGCCTCTTACCCGCGGACCGTCCGCCGAACCAAATTTCAATCTGTTCAGAATTCAGCCAATTTTCATAATTCCAACTTCAATATGGGATCATTGCTCATATAAAAATCAAAAAATCTCAAATCTTGCATGAAAACCTTCCAAACTCTCATATGAGCAAGTTATAACAAGAATTCAAAAATAAATCGAGTGAAATCATGAAAAGTCATAAACGGCTCAAAAAATCCCACAAAATTCAGAAAATTGAAACAAAGAAAACATGGAAGAACCATATGTCACATGTGCTAGTTTTCAAGCCACATTTGAGAAGTCAATGATGTTTAACTCATTTCTTAACTTGCAAAACCGAGATTCATCCAAGGGCTTAGTAAATATATCGGCTAATTGATGAACCAACTTGATCTTGTACTTGAGAATTATCGTTACTAGAATCTTGAACTATTTGTTGTGCTTGATCATTTGAGATAGATGTTGAAGGATTAACTCTAATAGAGATAGAATGACCATCATCACTTTCATCTTCTTTTCTTGGTCTAACGTCACAAATTGACATATTTTTCATTGCATTTCTTAAACCATCACTTCTCACATCATCAAGATTTTCTTGTTCATTATGAGACCCATTTGTTTCACCAAATTCAACATTATATGCTTCTTCAACAATACCATGTGTTTTGTTGTAGACCCGATAAGCCTTGCTACAAGATGAATACCCGAGAAGAAAACCCTCATCACATTTGCTTTGGAACTTTGATAACCGAGTTCCCTTCTTGAGAATATAGCATTTGCAACCAAATACTCTAAAATATGATATATTTGGTTTCCTTCCAATGAGCAACTCATATGGGGTCTTGTTATGGAATCTGTGGCAATACAATCTATTAGACGCATGACAAGCCGTGTTGATTGCTTCGGCCCAAAAACTATCGGAAACATTGTACTCGGAAAGCATTGATCTTGCCATGTCAATCAAGGTTCTATTTTTCCGCTCAACAAGACCATTTTGTTCCGGAGTGTACTTGGTTGAAAATTCATGCTTGATTCCTTTCTCATCACACCATTCTTCAACTCTTGTGTTTTTAAATTCACTTACATTGTCACTCCTCACTCTCTTCACCTTGAGTTCAAATTTATTTTCGGCCCTTGTCAAGAATTTTTTGAATATGTCATAAGTATCGGCTTTGTCATGAAGAAAGAAAACCCAAGTATACCTTGAGTAATCATCCACTACCACAAGACAATAGCAATTTCCACCAATACTTCTATAAGTAGTAGGACCAAATAAATCAATATGCAATAATTCCAATGGTCTCTCGGTTGACATGACACTCTTAGTTGGATGAGCATTTGCAACTTGCTTCCCGGCTTGACATGCACTACATAACTTATCTTTCTCAAACTTCACATTCTTCAAGCCAACTACTAAATCATGCTTTATAAAACGGTTGAGTTGTTTCATGCCAATATGACCAAGTCTTCTATGCCATAACCAACCCAAAGATGATTGAGTGAACAAACATATAGACAAGTTGGCCTCTTTAGTAGCAAAATCCACAAGATATACATCCTCATATCTAAATCCCGTAAAGATGTGATTTTTTCCATCCAAGCTAGTCACTACTACATCATCTTTAGTGAAACTACATTTATATCCAAAATCACAAAGTTGAGTGACCGCTAAGAGATTGAACTTGAGAGAATCAACCAACAATACTTTTGAAAGAGAATGATCACTTGAGATTGAAATTGTACCAACTCCTTTGACTTTGCCTCGGCTATTGTCACCAAAGATAATATCACTATAGCCATCCACATTCTCATCTAGAGAGGAAAACATCATCGGATCTCCGGTCATGTGTTGAGTGCATCCACTATCAAGTACCCAATATCTTCCTCCGGACTTGTAGTTCACCTACAATAAAGAAATAACTCTTTTAGGTACCCAAACTTTCTTGGGTCCTTCAACGTTAGCAACCAAGACTTTTGGTACCCAAATGGCATTCTTTTTAGCACCATCTATAGGTATTCCAACAAATTTTGCACTAACATTGCCATTTGAATTTCTCATAAGAATGTAACTTGAATCAAAGGATATGACTTTCATGTTGATGCAATTCTTCTCAACATGACCAACCTTCTTGCATTTTTCACAATATGACTTACCACTACTCTTCACAAAGGTAGTTTTGGTTTGCACAAAAGCCTTCTTCCCTTTCTTAGGAATATATCCAAACCCTTGCTTGTTCAAGGTGAACTTTTGACTTGCCCAACAATGATTAAACATGGCTCTGCTATCATAGCACTTTCTCAAATCATTAGTCAAGCAAGTAACCTCTTTCTTTAACAAATAATTTTCCATAATGAGAGATTCATTGCAAGATGAGTCATCAATTTTGGTGCAAAAAGAGCTAGTAGGACTAGAACCACAAGGTTTATCATCAATTAAGTCACAACTCACACCAATGCTCAATGTTGCTTTTCTTTCATGATTAAGTAGGGCATTGTGAGCTTCCTCAAGCTTCTCATGAGTTTCTTTGAGATTCTCATGTGAAGTGTTTAGCTCCTCATAGGAATCTTGAAGAGAAGAAAACTTCAACCTCAATTCCTTTAACTTGGCCTTTTCTTTAGTCATGAATTCATCGGCATCATTGAGCCTTTCAACAAGATCATCATATGAAAGTTCATCAAGTTCATCATCTTGTTGTACCTTTGCACCACCCTTTGCCATAAGACAATGTGGTGTGGAGAAGAGAGATGGAGCCTCCTTGATGGCGATCCCGGCAACTCCCTTGGATGGCTTGTCATCATCATCATCGGAGCTTGCATCGGAATCCCACTCAACAAAATAAGCTTGACCATTCTTCTTCTTCTTGATGAACTTCTTCTTCTTCTTTTCATCATTTTTCTTATCTTTCTTGTTCTTGTCATCTTTCTTGTTTGGACAATTGACACTAATATGACCCATTTCACCGCATTGGAAACAAGTCTTGTCCATAAAAGGATTTTTCTTGATGATTGACCTTTCTTGCCAAAGTTCTTCTTGCTCATCATTCTATTGAATCTCTTGACAAAGAGAGCCATCTCTTCATCCGATTCCTCTTCTTGGCACTCACTTTCTTCTTCCTTTTTGCTATCTTGAGCTTTGAATGCCACACTTTTCTTTTTCATATCAATCTCTCCCCCATGAGCTTCATCTTGAGATTTCTTGAACATGTCATGAGTGAGAACTTCTCCCAATATTTGTGTGGGAGTTGCGGTCTTCACATTTGACCTTACAAGCAAGGTCACAATTGTATCATATCTTTCCGGAAGGCATCTAAGAAATTTGTGGTTGAAATCCGCATCCGGTACCTCAAATCCAAGTTCCTTAAGGTCATTCACAATGTCATTTAGCCGGTTGAACATCTCGGCTATACTCTCATCCTTCTTCATGGTAAATTCACTAAAATTTCCCTTAAGCAAATATAACTTGGCCTCTTTCACACTTGATGTGCCCTCATGAATTTCCATGAGCTTTTCCCATATGTCATGTGCATTTGTGAGACTCTTGACTCTATTGAATTCGGTCACACCAAGGGCACTAAAGAGCATATTGACCCCTTGATCATTTAGTATCTCATTTTCCTCTTCTAGGGGTGTCAAATTTTTTGAGTCCAAAATGATATATCCATCATTTACCACTCTCCATAGCTTTCTACTCATGGCTTTGATATGAGCCGACATCCTAGTCTTCCAATAATCATAATTGTTCCCATCAAAGAACGGTGGCTTCCCAACATGAATTCCATTATCACTAGTCATTGTTCTACTCCAAGATGGTTAAATCCGCAATTAATGGAGTACTTAGCTCTGGTACCACTTGTAGGATCAAGAACACCGACTAGAGGGGGGGTGAATAGGCGGTTTAAAACTAAAATCAACAATACTAGATAAATTTAATTAGTAACAAAAGAAAGCCCTATGTCATGCTACTACTATGTCTAGAAAGGTTTGCAACCTAGGGTGACAAAATACAATTCAAGCTCTAGTAAAATAAATTTCTCAAAATAACAACAATTAAAGAGAGCTAGAGAAATAACCAAGCTTGACACACAAATTTATCCCGTGGTGTCGATGACTTGCCGGTCACCCCTAATCCACGTTGAGGTGGATTCCAAGAATCAACCGCTCCTCTATCAAGAACCTCTTGATCTTGAGCCGGCTAAAAACAAGGAACCACTCCACACCTCGATTTCACTAGAGTTGCTCTTCACCACTCCGGTGAGGTGAGCACAAAACCTCTCACAACCGAAATCGGGGCTTCTCAACAATCTCCTTCAAGAAGCTCCACGAAATCACCTTCTCCAAGCCGTCTAGGGAGCGGCAACTCCCAAGAGTAACAAGCCAATAATCCTTGCTTGAAGATTCCCTAGTGCCACAAAGCTCAAACTCTTGATGCAATGCACTAGGAAGCACTCTCACTCTCAAAAATGCAAATCCTTAGCAAGTGTGTGAGAGAGAGGGATGTCTTAGCTCTAGAGGGTCAAGAATGCAGTCCAAATGGCCAAGAGAGAGACCCAAGGGCCGGGCATTGGGTATATATAGACATCCCATCAAAAACTAGCCGTTACAAGTCTTTTCTGCGAGATCGCGGACCGTCCGGTTTCAAAAACCGGACCGTCCGCCGTTATAAACCAGAGAGTCAGAGAGCATTTAATGCGTGTCAGAACTAGCCGTTACAGCCCTGGCGGACCGTCCGCACCCAACCTGCGAACCATCCGCAGTTAAGTGTTCCACAACTCCAGAGACATGAGGGTCTCTGGAACAATCCTGAAATTAGCCGGCGGACCGTCCGCCACCAAAGGGCGGACCGTCCGCCGTTCATCCTAGACGAACAGGCAGAAACAACAATGTTTCTGGATCAAGTTATCAGAGAGCCTGCGGACCGTCCGCGCCACAGCCGCAGACCGTCCGCCGGCCACACAATTCAGACAGACCAGAGAACATCCTTTCTGGAACGAAAAAGAATTAGAGTGGCGGACCGTCCGCCATGGAGAGCCGGACCGTCCGCCCCCAACCAGATATTTCCACTAAGCCTTCTGAAACGGTAGCGGACCGTCCGCACCCAAGGTGCGGACCGTCCGCGCTTGAGCAGTCAGCACTCAAACATGTTCTTTTTCAAAACCCCGGCAAAGCGTAGTTAGCCCTCATGCATGCACACAGATATTTTGAGCAAAATGGCACTAGAGACCTGTCAAGCACGAGTACATGACCCCTCTTGATAGTACGGCTATCTATCCAACAAATCCGGTCACTTATCATCCACTAAACACCTTGTGACCGGTAAAATTCAAAAGACCCTATTTTATACCTTTGCCTTGAGCCCAAACTTTTCTCATCGTCTCCAAAAATCCACACGTTCGCAAATAACTCTCATTCATCCGTGGATCAACCTATACTCATTTTCTCAAAAAGAATTGTTAATCCACAAACCGTTGTCATTAATTACCAAAACACGAATTAGGGGCCTAGATGCTTTCACCGGTAGAAATAGTAACAGCCCATTCAATAAGCAGTCTGCTAAATATGTAACTTCTGTGATCAGCTGCTTCTTTGATAAGCTGCTTCTCTGGCCAGCTAGCCACCAGCTGGCTTCAGAATAAGTTTCAGCTGTGCCAAACAGGCCCTATGTGTGTTTTTCATTGAACTCACATGTAATCATTCTTTTTTTTCAGATATTGTAAATGTTGTGGCGGTGTTGAGATTCATAGTTCAAAAGTCATAACTGGTGTGTACAGATAGAGGGGCACAACAAATAGACGTGCATCATGAACTTTTTGTTTATTTGTTTATTTGTTATTGGTCAGCTAGGAGAAATTTTAATTGTAATTGTGCTTTCGGCCAAAAAATTTGCATATAACTTTTTATTTGTTATTATTTTTGTATGTATTTTAGTTGTAAAAAAAGGCACAACTACCACCTGAGACCTCTTTAATAGCCCCAAACAGAGCAAATGCTAAATAGTCGACTGTTATCGTTGATGGGCATACAAAGTTACAAACCACGAAAGCATGCTTTGTAGCTGACAACACAGGCAACAGAACATACATATAGTCAACTGGCTGAGCCGTTGGATGGCGATTCGTTGGTTCACATGGTTGATTGTCAGATAAAAAGATTTCAATCGATTGATGCCGAGACAGATACAATATCTAATGGTCCAGATTTATTTGAACTCTTTCCTAAGAGGTAACCGGAGTACCGTAGCAAGGCGAGGAGAAGCTGGTGAAACCATTTTTTTTTGGTAAGCCGTTTCGGGATTTCATAGGTGCTTCTTGTATGGAGCCGTTTCCATTTTACCTGTCAGTCGGTGTAGAAGCTCTACCAAACCGATCTTAGTTTGGTCAGCCCGCCTACAACAATACAAGCTAGGCTCCGCGTGTGTTTATAGGTGAGTATAGTTGTGGTGTATGTGTGTGAGCATATGTGTTAGTATTGTTTTAAACGGAAAAGGATTAATTAGACAAATTCAACTGAGAAAACAATGCGTCCCGATTGCTGCGTACGTTGGTCGAGATAACATTAAGCTAATCGATCGCCCATGCACATGGATGCAGCTCGGGAATAGATTTAATACAATTTGGTTGGCCATCAGGGACAAAAAGTCCAATTGGCGCTAGCCTGGAGCCTCCTTCCTCGAAAGAGGATTACTGATTCTTCACGCCGCTGGATGAACAGCGTTGCCGGCATAGGCCGGGCTTCTCTGGCTTGACACAGAGCCTGCAGGAGCAGGCGACAGGCAGGTAAACCACTGATCGCCTCAGCTCGGTATTTCATTTTACTTTGGAATTGGATCTGTCGCCTCAGCCTCCGGACTCCATTCCACCTCCGCCCCTTGCCCCACCTCCGCCACAGGATCGTTGCCGACCCCATCCGAGGTCGACTCGAACGCAGAAGCTCTGATGACTGCGAAGCGAGCGGCACCTCGGATGAGGAGAAGGTGGAGGACCATCCTGGTTCAGTAAGCCCGTGTGAACGTGCGATACACTTTCTCTCATGACTTTCGTGTTCTGAGCTTGACAAAATCTCTTACGACTGCAATAAGTATATATATATATATATATATATATAAAGTCAAGATTTGGTTAATTGGTTTCGTAGGATCTGCTACAACTACAAATTGTATTGGGATTTGGGAGCACTATATATATATACATATATATATATATGTATACTATATATATATATATATATATATGCTAGTTTGGATAAGCATGTTTGTGCGAATCGCATAAAGAAACCCTCAGATCTGAAATACTTGTTGCTTGTTGATCATTTCGACAGTAAACAATTTTGGTTTGCTAGGACAACTGTCTGGGTAAACACATTAATAACGAGTTAGCACCAATTAGAAGATTTGTTCAGCAAAGCAATATTTTCGCATCAATTTCCCTGTTCAACAAAGCAACAGCCTTAGACACCTACATGAATGCTTGTTCTTTTAGGACAAAATGTTCAGAAATTTCCAGTTGGAATCTGTTTTCATATGTGCGCAAAAAGTATACACTCATTGTCTTCAATAGGTGGCAGCAAGTACTCATCATGGTTGAAACAGAACCAATTGCAATATAATGCTGTACCACTTGTGATTTGTGAATCGTATAACCTCTCTATCATGCATGCTATTAAAACAGTTCACAATTTGGCAGTTCCCATGTGCTCATGTTCTGTTGGAGACGTTAAAGAATTCTTGTTCTGGCAAAAAGAGGAAGTAAAATTGCAATGATCACAGTAACAATATTTATCATTTTTGTGCAGGCAAGAATCACTCGATCACTGCTTTCCATCATCCGTATTGATCTGTTTATGGATTACCAAGGGAATACTCTTAGAGATTTTCTTAAAACAAATGGTCATGTGGTGCTTCAGAGAGTAAACAACTATAATTTGAGATCTTTCACAGAAAAGGAGATAGAACACATTACCAACGGATATAGCACTTTGCTGGGGAAAGGGGCATTCAGTGAGGTTTACCGAGGAGTGCTAGATGATCAATGCCTGGTGGCAGTAAAGAAATACAAAGATGGAACCAGGAAAGCAGACTTGGCCAAAGAGGTGATAGTGCACTCTCAAATAAACCACAAGAATGTGGTCAGGCTTTTGGGTTGCTGCACTGAGGAAAATGCTCTAGCGGTTGTTATGGAATTTATTTGTAATGGAAATCTTGCCGACATCCTTCATCGATGTAATGCTAATGGCCATGTTTTCTTCCCTCTGGACAGACGCTTGAGCATTGTCATTGAGTTAGCTGAAGTGCTATCTTACATGCATTCAATGTATAGTCCTATTCTTCATGGGGACATCAAACCAGATAATATACTGCTCAATGAATTTTTTGCTCCGAAGATATCAGATTTTGGAATAGCAAGATTGATTTCTTCTGATGGGACCCAGCAAACCCAAAATATCATTGGTTCTATTGGTTACCTGGATCCTCTGTACAGTCAGACTGGGATTCTAACTCCGAAGAGTGACGTATATAGCTTTGGGGTTCTTTTGGTGGAAATGATTACCAGAAAGAAAGCGGCAGATGGGAACACTTACCTCATTCAGAATTTCATTGAGGCTTTTAAAAGAGGGAAAAAAAGTAAGGCAAATGTTTGATAAGGAAATTGTACATGGAAAAAAAAGCATAAAGGTGCTTGATGATATTGCAAAGCTTGCAAACCAATGCTTGATATTGGAAAACAGACAGCGCCCAGAAATGGTTGAAGTGGCAGATAGACTAAGGAAGTGTATGAAAGATCTGCAGCTGCGCAGGAGGGAAGAAATGCCTCAGAATTTTGACTTACGACAAACTAAAATGTCTTATATTTCAGGACAGAGTGAGTATGTCTTTAACTTTTTTCCTTGATTAGTATAAAAATCCAGGGAATCTTTCCTTTTTTATAGAGGTATTCCTAAATAGATATCATTTATATGTGTGCAGTTACAATTAAAACTTTGACCCCCCCCCCCTCCCCGCAATATATACAAAAGTATTAAGATCTTTCACATGAAAATGGTATTGGCAGTTTTTTATAATGATATATTTAGTAACTTTAAATAACAAAAAATACTAAATGAAGCAACGTTCAAGGTCATGTATTGAAGGCCGTCTTGATGTTCCATACTTAATGTTATTTCTTATGTTGAGCTTATTTTTGTGTTGTTTCTTTTACTCAATTCAAGTCAGACTGATAAATATATGAATAAAAATTGAACCCTTTTAAATAAAATATGAATGACCGAGGCATTTTTTTCTTTCCTTATTACATGCGCTACTAGGTTTTACCTAACAAAAACATGGCATGTCAATCTCATAACATATATATTAATGCTATTCAAGTTCAGTGACATATAATAAATGTCCCCGTAAATATTTCCTGCTATAAATAAAAAGGTAAGCAGGCAAAATTGAATACGAGTAGAACCAAGAATGCTATACTAGGTAGGACCCTTTGATGAGGAACTAACCAGTAATAATATTGTTATAGAAGAAAATTTATGGAATATGAAAGGTTATAGTAATCTGGCCCATACGCCACCAAATAAATAGTAATGCACTACTGCTAAAAGTCTAAAACAAAGAAAAGGAAGATTTATTCTCCAACTACATATATATGTTAGGACAGTGATGTGATCTAAAAATGCAAATTTGAGGATTAATTCTTGCATAATATGTGTATAGAAACCCAGTCAATTTTAATACTATGAAAGTTATTTTTGAGATAAACTTACATTCGTGTTTCCAATGTAGATATTCCTTTTTGATAATCAAAGTTTGAAAAGTTTGACAATGTATTTCCAGATTCACATAAATTTGGTGGGAGTAGAATATTAAGTTTCTTTCATTAGTACCATAATTTTCCTTGTTGCAGGCAGTAACTACCCTACCAACCCCACCAAAAAAGAACAGCCCACGCAAGGACTGGCCATTTCCCTTGATGAACTAAAGAAAATCACCATGAACTTCAGATGTGAGAATCTAATAGGAAAGGGATCACATGCTAAAGTTTTCCTTGGAAAGCTGAAAGATAGCCGGAAATGTGCGGTTAAGATGCTTGATTATCCCGATGTTGAGGAGCTTGACAACGAATTCCTATTGAAGGTGATATCTGCCTATTCTACCTTATCAACCATCCTCGATATGGCACTTTTCATTAACATTTGCATAAAGGGATTGTTTTCCAATTTCATCTATTGTTGCAGGTTCAGTCCATTTCAAGATTGGAGCACAACAATGTTGTTCAACTTCTTAGCTACTGTATAGAAGGGAATGAACGTGCTCTTGTTTATGAGTACTCATCAAGGGGTTCCTTGCATGATATTCTTCACGGTGATGAACAATGAAACCTTTTATTCCATATAATCTTGTTTTTGTTGCTTGATACAATTTGGTATCCTTGATGAAAGCAACTGTCTCTCCTCATTAGTCAAATGTCATGAGGCATGTTGAGATGCTATATATATCAACTAGGTTGGTTGACCCATGCAGGTGTTGTGATAAATTTAGCTTAAATATATCTTAATGAATGTATATTAAATCACAGTCATGATCATGTCATGACAAATAATAAAACCTTTTATACCAGGATACTTTTAGTTTGTTTGCCTGGTGCATTCGAGTATGCTTCATGAGAGATGTTATGTGCTATTCATTTTTTAGATCACAATGGCATGACACCTGTTGAGATGTTATACGTTAACCTGTGCAGTTGCATGGTTTTCTTGCTTTCTTTAATTGATGTTGTTTTTATAGTTTAGGACTTCCTTATCTCGGTCAATTTTTTTATATAAGAGTCTTTGATTTCTTAGAGGGATCATAGTCACTCTTTTAGAAGCTTACCTGGCAGCAAATAAGCTCCTAATAACATCCAATGGTTATGCCTTCAATCATATCAAGAGGCCTTCTTTAGATTCAGGGGCTAGCGAATTAACGACACCATATTTGCCAGTGCGTCAAGAATTGTGCTGTGTGTAAACAGCTAAGAAGGTTTGCAAGTGAAGTTCTTATTATTCAGGTTTGTGATCGCAGGCAAAAAGGGTGCCGTGGGAGCCCAACCAGGACAAGCTCTTTCATGGGCACAACGAGTGAATATTGCCTTAAGTTCTGCAGAAGGGCTTGAGTTCATCAATGAGAAGGCAGGGCATTGCATCACTTATAGAATCATCAAATCAAGAAACATACTTCTCTTTGACAACGATGTTGCAAAGGTTATTGGAGATTTTGGAGTCATCAAATCAAACCCTGCTGACAAGAATAACCAGGACCCTCTATATTATTTTATTCCTCCTCATTGGCTTGACTCTGACGGTTATGGTGCACCTGAGTATGTAACCAAAATACCATACTCCCTCCGTATAGCTTTTACATGACGTCCAGTCTCGGCTGCCTCGGGAGACGCTGCAACAACCAATCGCGCAGAATTCTTTTCGTGTCCACGATACACCCGCAGCTCTATAAAACAGGGAAAACTATACCTTAATTAATCACTCCTTGGTATGCACAATCATGTCATAAACGTCATGTAAAAGCTATACGGAGGGAGTATGTTTCAATGTTTTCATATCTTCTATTATGAATTGGCGATGTCATATACTCACCTACTAACTCTGTCCTTGGTTCTGTAGGTGGCTAATGACTGGAGAGTTTAGCAACAAGAGCGAAGTTTTTAGCTTTGGGGTTGTGCTGTTGGAGCTTTTAACTGGTCGTAAGGCACGTGATCGTACACAACCACGTGATCAGCAGGACCTCGTGTCATGGGTATGGAGACTTGCTCTCATACGTACTTGACCATAAGGGGAAACTAATCATGGCATTGATCTGTATTCTGTAGGCAAGACCAAGACTCCGAACTCGCAGGGTGCACCGATGCGCAGATCCGAGACTTGGAGGAGAATACCCTCCTAAGGATTTTGCCAAGGTAATATTATTGGTCCTAGAGCATCTCCAAGAGTGCCCAAAATACATTCCCAAAAACCAATTTCGGAACCAAACACAGAAACTAGCTCCAACTGGTGTCAAAAATGGGCACCCAACATTCTCGCGCGCCCAATACTAGCAGCCAACCGAGTTATTTTTACACCGCTAGCTCGCGCTCCCAATCGGCCGATCCCACCAATTTTTCTTCCGTCTGCGACTCCGCGTGATTTATTCCCTACTCGCTATTTTCCCTTCTCCCCTTCCATCCTCCTCCCGCAGGCGCACAAGGCTCTAGCTAGGGGCGACGCCCGCAAAAGGGCCATCCGCCCTCCGCAGCAATTCTAGCCCGCGGTGCTCAGGCCGCTATGGCTTGCAGATGGAGGAACGGCTGGTGTGGAAGAGGGGTGCTTGACTTGCTCCTGCGGCTTGCTGCCTGTTTTGCTCGTGCAAAGACAGAAGGGATGAAAGAGGTGGAACAGGATGCTCGGCTTGGAGCTACAACCACTGTTTGCTTCGGTGGACAGAAGAATAGAGGGAGGGAGGAACGCAAGCTGCTTGGATTGGAGGTAATTCAGAGAAGGGAGATGTCGTGGGTGGTTCTGGTGTTTGGCTAGCTGCTTGGATTTGGAAGCAGTGCAAAGAGAAACAGAGATTGATGAGGAGTAGCCATGCCGGTAGAGAGGAGGAGAGCCAATTGGGTGCTTCGGTTGAGAGAAGGGAGTATGGAGATGTTTGGCCAAGCTTGGAGGAGAGGAAGATCGACCTGCTGCTGATTTGCTTGATGGAAAACAAGAGGTCAAAAATCTTGAAGTCCATTCTGGACTCGGCAGAAATGTTTCTAGAACGATATTGTTTCTAGATGCTTCTCCGACCGTGCTCCAATACTTAGGTTTTTCATTGTCCGCTGGGGGGGAGTTATTTCTTGTTCAAAATAACAGTAGTAAAGTAATATATATATATATATAATATACATGATCAAGATCTTTGTTTTGGCAAGCAGATGGCTGACATTGCGTCCCGCTGTGTGCTATACGGGCATCACTCCCGGCCCAGCATGAGCATGGTCGTCAAGGATCTGCGCACCTTGCTGCCAGGCATATTAGGCACAGCAAGCGGCGCCCGTGGAGAGTGAGGCTTGTTGCGACTCGCAAACATCTTTCTGTAGGGGCAGTAGGGAGTTCCATCCAACATTTCATTGGGCGACCTTGGTGCTCTGACGCAACAGAACATTGTACGTATTGCCATCGTCTTTCTTTCGCTAGGCTTTTGTGCTCTGTAAAATTTCAGTGCCTACGGATGATGCAATGTCTCTTGTGTACGCCTCCGTATAAAATGAGCAGCGAGGTGGTCGTGATAAGCCATCTTCATTCACTCTTGGGACTACAAACAATGCTGCTCTCTGCCTCTCTCTAGCTGCAGGCATGAATGGCTTATTTGTTTGGGGTCATGTCTCTCTCATTTCCTTGCAACGTTGGGTGTGTTTGGATGGGTGCATAAGGCCTAGCCAGGCTTCAACAATGCAACTTCATTTTGTTTGGTTGCCTGTACATCCCTTTAGCCAGCCTTCGCTAGTGCAAATGTATGCTGGCAGCTGACTGAAGGCCATAAAGCTCGTCAATCTCGACCTCGAGCATATATAGTTTCAAACTTTAGGCTTCTCTTCCTTCATTGATGGGCTATGATTCTCCCGTGTGAACCTGGGCCTTAGTTGCGCCGAGCTGGCTGGCTGTATGTGTGAGCACTGCAGTAACATAGTTTTTTTATCAACCTTATCCCTTATAAATTCTAATCCTCCAGTTCCAAATTATAGATTATTTTGATTTTTTTAATATATAAATTTTATATGCAATAAGATATATGCTACATCTAGATGCACAATAAACTATATATCTAGAAAAATTCAAAACGATCTACAATTTAAAATGAAGAGAGTATTATATATTATCACGAGGGAGTGAGTGAGTGCTCTTGAAATCAATACACGCTTTGTAGGAATTAACTAGAGAGAGGGTGGTCCTTTCTGGAGGAAGTACCCGCCAATGTCGTCTCTTCAAACAAAAATCCGTCGATAAGCAATGTCGAAGGAATTCTCCAGCCGGGTGGCGGAAAGCACCCGCCTAACCCTAGTTAAGGATGGGTTTGGAGGAGACTTAGGAGCGCTCGATCAGTGTGCGGATGAACACAGGAAGGACACGAGGATTTTAGAGTGGTTCGGGCCGCCGGAGCGTAATACCCTACGTCCACTATGGTATTGTATTGACTGTGAGAGCCTTGGGTAGAACCTAGTCTGGTCTTGTGCTTGTGTCTAACCTTGGATGTTGGTACCCCGCCCTTTCTAACGTGTACACCCTCCCTTTTATAGTCCAAGGGGGGAGCTTACACCGAGCTGGACCCCGACATGTGGGTCCGGCCAGCAGAAGCTTGTTCTAAGAGAGATGTGGAGATCTTCATCTCCAGCTCCTCTCCGTAGTCCTCTCAATCGGGAAGTTGATGTGCGTATCCATAACTTGGATACGGCCCTGTACAGCCTTGTCTTGCACGGTATCCGGCGTCAGCGTTGCATAACAGTGAAGCCGTGCTGTCACTGTTAGGACGGGACCTCCCGTCAGGCGGTGAAGCAGCGCTGACCCGGTGCGTGTGCACTGTTACAGCGCACGCCTTGGCTTTGCCTATTACAGACCATCATCACGCGTGCAGCGCCGTGACAGGACTGTACACAGTCCGCGCACTGTGCACGATGATATGACGCGCCGCCTTCAGATCAGGCGGGCTTACCGTGGTGTCAGCTTACCTGCCCCGTGTGTCAGTGGCAGGCCGCACCTTTTGACTTGGGCGCGCCCGGCTCAACTACCGCATTTAATGCTGGTAGGTGGGCTGGTGACTCGCGAAGGGCCTCCAGCCGCAGGTACGCGGCAGAGCCAGACCCGCTCCCTCTGTCAAGCGGTACGTGGCGGCACCGGACCCCTCCCCGGGGGAAGGGGAGTCCGGGCCCTTCGAGTCCAGTTGAGGGAGCCTGGCCCGTGATGGTCCGGTTATCACACGTAGCGGCCGCGGACCCCCTGGGGGGTCCGGGGCCGCGGGGGCAACCCGAAAGCCGTCCTGCCCTCCTTGGTGCACAGGGGCCCCGGGCTTCCCAGAGCTCGGGGAGGGTCCGGAGACCGTGGCCCCAGCTGTCAGGCCCGGGTCGCATGCCACGTCACCCAGAGGGAGAGGAGGGGGTTATGGATTACGAGACGCCAGGGGCCTGGACACCCTAGCCGGAGGTACCCCTGTCTGTATGTACCGACAGAGGCCCCCGGGCTCACCTTGGGTGAGGGATGAACCCGCAGGTGGGGCCAAATCCCAGCTTCGCGCCGGGTGGACAGCTCGTTCCCGCCGGGTAAGGGCATGGATGTCCTTTCGCCCAAAGTGGGATCCCCGAGGGGCCCATCCCGCGCCCGCGGCGCACGCGTCAGGCGGTTCAGATTCTTGTCTTATTCGAGCCCGTCCAGCGGCCTGGGCGGTTCGGATTCCGCCTTTCCCCCATACCCCCAGCGGTCACGCCTCTGACTGGTGGGCCCGGGCCCACCGGTCAAAGGGTATGAGAGGAGCGGGCCTGGTGCAGGCAACCGTTCGGCTTCTCCTCGGTCGTCGTGGGCGCGAGAAGGCAGCGGCCTTTTGCATAAAAGGTATGCGCCGAAGGGAGCGGCTACCTTTTCGCTCTCGCCAACAACAGACGCCGTAGCGCCCCTTCGTCTCCGCATCCCTTCTCGTGATTGGCATCCTTGCGCTCGGCTCCCTTCTCTTCCCTTCTCCTTTGCAATCCATACCCAACAAACACCATGGCTACACTTCCTTTCCCGCGTCGCTTCCAGAGCCAGAATCAGTTGGACGCGGTGCGGCGCCTCATGGGGTGGACCGCTCCAGCGAACGCCGGGAAGGTCAGGGCCAGCAAGATCCCCCTCCGCAAGCTTGCTGCGGGGGAGTTCGTCCTTTTCAATTCGTACATTTTGTGCGGGTTGGTTCCTCCGATCTCCTCCTTCTTCCTCCTGCTCCTGGAGGAGTTCGGCCTCCAACTTCATCATCTCACCCCCCATTCCGTCCTCCTCGCGGCGGTCTTCGCCCACCTTATGGAGATGTTCGTGGGGGTGCGACCCTGCACCACCATCTTCAAACATTTCTATTCCCTGGTCGGGACCGGGAAGAAGCGCGGCGAGATTGGCGCTTATTACTTCCAGCTCCGGCACGGGATGGCGGGCTCTTACATCGCCGCCTTCTCCAGCTCCAAGTGGAAGGACTGGCGTGAAGGCTGGGTCATTGCGGTAACCGACCCCCACGACCGCCTGGAACTGCCGACGGGGGGCCCCCAGAGCGACCGGAGCACTTGGAAGGCCAGGCTGACAATACCTTCGGAGCTCGACCCGGTGCTGTACCGGATCAAGAAGCTGGCAAGGGGCGGCCTAACTTCTATGATCGTGCTGGGCGACTTCCTGAAGCGGCGAATCGCCCCCCTGCAGCAGCGGTCCCGGATGGCCTACGTGTACACGGGGCTTAACGACTGCTGCAGGATCGCGCGCGGGCCCGGCGGTGACTTCACCAGGGCGGAACTGGAGGCGGCGGTCCGAGCGGTGACCGGCGAGGCGTTCATTCCCGAGTCCCTGGTCCTCCCGAGCGGGGTGAAGGCCCTGTGCGAGGACCAGGCACTGCGGTCTTTGGTCCTGGCGTCGATGCCGACCCTGGACGAGGGCGGCCTGGCGGTCCGGCAACTGGGGGGCGACCCCAACCGCGGGCTCCAGATCCCTGGCGCCACGCCGGACCGCCAGCAATGCACCAACGACGGTCCCGGGGGGCCGGGACCCAGAGGTCCGGCCCCCAGCGGGAAAGGGAAGGAGAAGGCGCCGGTGCCAGAGCACCGGCAGAAGGGCAACGCTGGTGCTCCCCCGACAGAAGGACGCGGTGAGGCCCAGGGGCCAGCACCGGCGCGGAGCAGCCAACCCGAAGGGAGCAAATCCCGGAGGCTCCAGCGAGGCGATGGCTCCTTGGTCGGGGAGCCGGCGCCCAAGCGCCAGAAGACCGCGGGGGCGGAGGAGCAGAGCGGGGCTGCACCTCCTCCACCGCAACACCGGCCTCCCCCGAGATGACAGACTCCACCGCCACCACCACCAGAACGGCGGCCCGCGACACCACCACCACCGTCCGAGGTCAGGCCACAGTCCCCATCGCCGCCGCCAGGAGGCTCAAAGGCCGGGGACGCACCCCAAAGGTCCGGGGGGTCCTCGGCAGGGAGGAAGGTTCCCCCAGCCGCCCGGGGCAGATGGGAGTGGTGCGACTTCCCGTAAGTAAATTTGTCAAGGTTTTTCATTTCCTTTTTTGGCTTCCGGTCCTTAACCATATAGGTGATACGGCAGGCCGCAATCTTCAGACGTACCAACTGGGGGGACCGGCCCCCAGCCAGCGTCGGGACCCTCGGCGCCGTCCCCAGCAGGTCCCCCGCCCGAAGCAGCTCCAAAAGCTACCGGACCCATGGGCCAGGAGCCGGATGCCTCCACCCCGCCACGACCCGAAGCTGCCCCCCAGGAGGAGGCCACCAAGGCCGCTGCTGCTATGGAGGCAGCGGCCGCAGCTTCAGGTGACGAGGCCGGGCCCTCACCAGCCGAGCCGGCGGCTGAGGGGGCCGCTGCCACGGCGGAGGCTGCAGCGCCGGAGGCAGCAGAGGTGGCGGCACCGGAGGTAGCGGAAGAGGCGGAGGAGGCGGCACCAGGGGTCGCCGAAGTTGGCAGCAGCGTCTCCCCACCGGCAGAGGAGGAGGAACCGGAGGTGGTGCTAGGGAGGCGCCTCCTCCCAAGCACAGCGGAGGTCCCTCTCCCCCGGCTCATAGCCAAATGCCACCAAGCTCAGCAGGAGCTAGAGGCTGGTATGCGCCGGGAGTGGGAGAAGCTGGAGGCAAAACGCCACCGACTCTCCGACTGGGAGGTTCGCCTGGGTGACCGCATCAACTCCGTCTCTGCCCGCTACGCCGAGGAGCGCGCCAAGCTCGTGCATGGGCGCGAGCTTCTGCAGGAGGAGCTGGAGCAAGCTCGCGTCCGAGAGGCGGCGGCGCTCCAGTGGGAGAAGGCGGCCAGGCGGCGGGAAACGGAAGCCCTTGAGGGGCTGATCGCCGTGGAGGAGATGAAGGTGGCGTTAGCAGACAGGTAGCGGGTCGCCCAGGAGCTGGCGACCCAGGCCAGGAAGGCGTCAGTAGCGGTCGAGGCGGAAAAGGCCGCCCTCGCAGCTTTGGCGGCGGCGGTAGCAAAGAAAGAAGAATGGCTGGCCGCCCGTGGAGCAGAGGAGGTGGCCCGGCTCCAGGAGCTCCAAAAACGGGAAGAGGCCGTGGAGGAGGAGCTGGCAGCCGGGAACCGAAGGCTCCAGGAACGCGAGGCTGCGCTCCAGGAGAGGGAGGCCAAGGTGGAGGAGCTCCTGGAGGAGCAGCGCGCCGGCTCCGGCCGGTTAACAAGATGGGTTGGCACGGTGAACCCTCTGCTAGAGGCACTCGGAGCCAACCCCATCTGGGTACCGGAGGCTCCTTCACCATTTAGCGCCGCGCTTCAACTGCTGGACACCACCGCCAGGCGGCTACAGGATGCGGGGGCCGGGATGCAGGATCTCCTGGAGACAGAGGGGCGAATAGTTGCTAGGGGGATGGCCGAGTACATCCTCACCAGCTTCCGGAGCCATGACCCCTCAATCCAGCTGACTCCTGTCATGGTCGGACCCCTCCGGGCGACCGCAGCCGGCGCGCGAGAAGGGGTCCAAGAGGCGGCGGACATGGTCGCGACCCGCCTCCGGCGTCGTCCCGAACCTGCAGAGAGCGGGAGTGCCTCCGGACCACCAGAGCAGTAGTGCTAGTATCTTTTTTGTTATTTCTTTTGTAACATAACTTTTGTTATTGTAAGATAACTTTAAAGTGCTGTGCACATTATTAGTAATGCGTTTAAGTATTTGATGTGTCTACTTTTCGCGAAAAACTTAGCTGTTTTCCTGACTGTCGATCTGCAAAGTGCTGTTGGACACACCGAGGTCCCGTGGCCCCCTGGGAGGTAGTCGCGATAAATCGGGACTAGCTGCCATAAAAGCGAGGTCCTGCACGTGACTCAGATCGACGCTTAGTAGACGTCCCCACGAGGTCCCGGTCCGGCCAGCGAAGGCCTACTGCGTTGCGTAACGAGTCAGAGCACCGGAGCCACAGTTCGGGAATCTAAGGGGTCCCGGCCCCCGGGTCCATTGTTCAAGGTACAACGGTACCCGTCCTAGGGGGGCAGGGCGTGTAGGCTTAGGGTACGGAACCAGGCTAAGCGGCTACACAGCCCTGGACCCCAGCAAAGAACGAGCACGTCTCCCTGAAGCCAGTTCCCGGGTGCCCGGTTCCTTTTCTTCCACGAGACAGGGGTCCCAGGCAGAGACATAGTGTAGCAGCTTTGGTAGGGCCTTCGAACGGCACAGACGCGAAAAACCACGTGGGGGGTTAGCGTAACAAGAAGCGAAAAAACTTAGAATCGCATAGAGTTCAAGGACGCATTTGAGAACAAATTTCCCCTTAAATGAATTGGTACAGAAGAGTTGTGCGATGTACGCCAGGGGCCGGGTTTACGAGGGCGGACCTCTACCGCCCTGGTCCGCACGGCAATGCTACCAATTACAAAGGAAAAATTTCCTCTCAACCAGGTCCTAGGGATAGAACTTACGGAGGTGCTCAATGTTCCATGGATTGGGTAGTTGCATTCCATCCTCCGCAGCCAGGCGAACAGATCCGGGTCGGCACACCTTGGTCACTTTGTAGGGCCCCTCCCAGTTGGGGGAGAGCTTGTGCATGCCTTCCCGGTTCAGGATTCGCCTTAGGACTAGGTCTCCGACCCGGAGCTCCCTACTTCGCACGAACCGTTGGTGGTAGCGCCGGAGCGCTTGGTTGTACCGTGCATTTCGGACTGCTGCTCGCCATCTGCGCTCGTCGACGAGGTCCACGTCTTGGCGACGCTGCAGTTCCTGCAAATCTTCATCAAAAGACCAGACTCGAAGAGAGCCCATGGTGATCTCCGGGGGAAGGCACGCTTCGGCCCCATAGACCAGGAAGAAAGGGGTTTCCCCTGTCGCTCGGCTGGGTGTGGTCCGGTTCCCCCATAATACACTCGGAAGCTCTTCGATCCACCTTGCGCCATGCTTCTCGAGATCACAGTAGGTCCGGATCTTGAGTCCTCTAAGGATCTCAGCGTTGGCCCGCTCTACTTGGCCATTGCTCCTGGGATGCGCCACTGAGGCAAAACAGAGCTGGATGCCCATATCCTCACAGTACTCTTGGAAGTATTGGCTTGTGAACTGAGTCCCATTGTCAGTAATGACCCGGTTCGGCACCCCCGAACCGGCACACAATCGACCTGAGGAAAGCAGTTGCCGACGCCTTGGTGATGTTGACCACAGGGGTTGCCTCCGGCCATTTGGTGAACTTGTCAATGGCGACATAAAGGTACCGGTACCCGCCGACGGCCCTAGGGAAAGGTCCCAAGATATCCAACCCCAATACAGCGAAGGGCCAAGAGGGAGGAATCATCTGCAGTGCCTGAGCTGGAGTGTGTATCTGCTTTGCGTGGAACTGACACGCTTTGCAGGACCTTACCAAGTCAGCTGCATCCTGGAGCGCTGTCGGCCAGTAAAAACCATGCCAAAAGGCTTTACCAACCAGCGTGCGGGATGAAGAGTGGCTTCCGCACTCGCCTCCATGGATCTCCGCGAGCAAGTCGCGGCCCTCTTCCTGGGTGATGCACCGCATGAGAATGCCATTGGCGCCACGGCGGTAGAGATCCCCCTCTACCACTGTGTATCGCTTAGCCATCCGGACAATGCGCTCAGCAGTTGCATGATCTTCAGGAAGGAAATTATCTTTCAGGTAGTCCCGGACCCTGGAGATCCATGCATCAGGACCTTCCTGAGAAACCGGGCGTGGCTCCCTGAGGTCTTCGGGACCCTCAAGCGAGCACACGACCCTTGGCGGGCACCACGGATGGAGCGCCGCCGGGACCGCTAGCTTCGAGGTGCTATTCCGACCCCCATCGCCCAGGTCGGCAGGCTGGGCGGAAGGCTTCAACAGACGCCTCTGGAAGACGCCGTCAGGCACGGGTGCCTGAGTCGATGCGCTCGCGGAGAGTGCATCAGCTGCTGTGTTGCCTTCGCGTGGAACATGTTGCAGTTCTAGCACATCGAAGTCCTTCTCCAGCCTCTTCACATAAATGAGGTAGGCTGCGAGCTGGGGGTTGTTGCAGCAACACTCCCCCCGGACTTGCCTGATGATGAGTTGGGAGTCCCCTTTGACCAGGATCTCCCAGACCCCCAGGGACAGTGCCGCCGTGAGCCCAAAGATTAAGGCCTCATACTCCGCCATGTTGTTGGTGGCCTCAAAATCGAGGTGCACCATATACTTTAATTGCTCGCCTTGTGGGTCAATGAGGACCACGCCAGTCCCGGCCCTCTTGCTGCGGGCGGACCCGTCAAAGAAGAGGGTCCAGTGGGGTCCGGTGAACACCGGGGCCCTGGCTTCCGGACGTGGGGGGTCCGTTCCATGGTCCGGACCCCCAGAGGCGCTTGGCGCAGGTGTCCATTCCGCCACAAAGTCAGCTAGGACCTGACTCTTGACGGCGTGGCGCGGCTGGAAGTCAAGTTGGAATCCAGCGAGCTCAGCTGCCCACTTGGCGATATTGCCTGTGGCGTTGGAGTTGTGGAGGATGGCCCTCAAAGGGTAGGAGGTTACCACCACAATCTTGTGGGCCTGAAAATAATGGCGGAGTTTCCTGGACGCAACGAGTATGGCAAAAAGAAGCTTATGCGTCTCAGGATACCTGGCCTTTGCCTCGTGAATGACCTCACTGACATAGTAGACCAGCTTCTGGATGGTCCTGACTCTGCCAGGTGGGTTAGACCCTTCGGCTTCAGCTGGGCACCCGTCGGCCCCAGGCTGCTGAGCGCTTGTCCGGGTCGGGACCCGGCCGGACCCTCCGAAGTAGGGCCGGTTACTGGAGTGGTGGGGGCCGGTCCTCCTTCTCCTGTAGGGGGGTCCGCGGGGGCCCCCTGCGAGAGAGGCTCGGACCTCTCGGTGACTAGCACCATGCTGATCACTTCGGTCGTTGCTGAAAGATAAAGAAACAGTGTCTCACCTGGGTCCGGCGCGACCAGGACCAGCAAGGAGGTAAGGTACTGCTTCATCTCTTGGAAAGCACGCTCTGCCTCTTCGGTCCATGTGAATGGGCCGGACCCCCTCATCAACTTGAAGAAGGGAAGTGCCCTCTCCGCCAGCCTCGAAATGAAGCGGCTGAGAGCTGCCAGGGACCCCGTCAACCTCTGTACATCCTTGAGGCGCGCGGGGGGTCTCATTGCCTCGATTGCCTGGACCTTATCCGGGTTGGCTTCGATTCCCCGGTGGGAGACCAGGAAACCAAGGAGCTTCCCCGCCGATACGCCAAAGACGCACTTCTCGGGGTTAAGCTTGGTGGAGGTCGCCCGTAACTTGTCAAAAACTCGAGCTAAATTTTCTAATAGAGAACACGACTCTCTAGTCTTGACTACGATGTCATCGACATACACCTCTACTATATCTCTAACCAAATCACCTAGAGTGATATTCATTGCGCGAGCAAAGGTGGGTAGAGCATTGAGCAATCCATAAGGCATCACTATATAACAATAAAGACCATCCACTGTTACAAAAGCTGTATGCTTCCTATCATCTCTAGCCATTTTGATTTGATGGAAACCAGAATAGGCATCTATGAAGGACAGCAAATCACACCCGGAGGTGGAGTCTACAATCTGATCTATACACGGGAGTGGATAAGGGTCTTTTGGACATGCCTTATTAAGATTGGTGTAGTCGATGCACATCCGAAGCTTTCCGTTGGCCTTTGGGACCACAACTGGGCTGGCCAACCATACAGGATGGTAGACCTCCTGGATAAAGCCAGCCTGCAGCAGCTTGCGGACCTCTTCACGGATGAAGTTTTGCCGCTCAATGGACTGCTTGCGTGGCTTCTGCCGGACCGGCCTGGCGTCGGGGTGGATCTTTAGATGATGCTCAATTACCTCCCTGGGAATCCCGGGCATTTGTGACGGTTCCCAGGCGAACACATCAACATTTGCCCGGAGGAAGGCGATGAGCGCGCTTTCCTATTTCTCCCCCAGGTTGCCACCGATGCGGGTGGTCTGGGAGGTCTCCACTCCGACCTGGATGGTCTTCACGGGAAAGTTGTCCGTGTCAGACGGACAGACCCTCGGTGCCTTGGCCGGAACCTTGGCACGTGAGGTTGAGGGGTCGGACCCCTGGGTGCCAACTACAGGGGCAAGCCCTGTAGCCAGCGCATGGAGCTTTTCGACCGCCACAACAGCAGCGGCACGATCGCTCTGGACGGTGAGGACGCCTGCCGGAGAAGGCATCTTCAGGACCAGGTACCCGTAGTGGGCAACGGCCATGAACCGGTACAGAGCCGGTCTGCCGATGATGGCGTTGAAGGGGAGGTTAACTTCCGCAACCTCGAACTGCACGTTCTCGATACGGAAGTTGTCCTCTGTCCCGAATGTAACCGGTAGGGTGACAGTTCCCACCGGGTACACGGGATCCGGGCCCACTCCTGAGAATGGGCGTGATGGAGCCAGCTTGGACTCCGGGATCTGCAGGTGCTTGAACGCTGCATAGCTGATGACGCTGAGGCCGGCGCCTCCGTCGATCAGCACATGGTGAAGGCGAACATTGGCGATGGTGGGTGCTGTAATGAGCGGCAGCACCCCGGCGCCCGCCGTGTTCTCTGGGCAATCAGATGGCCCAAAGGAGATGGTAGTGCCATTCCACCGCTGATGGGGCGCCGCTCTCGGCACCCCTGGCTTCACCGAGAGGACCTCGCGGCGAAGGGCCTTGACGTCCCGCCGGGAGACGAGCTCCGAACTGCCGCCGTACATAACGTACAGCTTCTTGCAGCGCTCGTCCCCGCCGGACTCGGAATCGGACTGCTGGAAAAGTCCCTTGAGGTCTTTGTTGGGGGTTTGATACCCCAACTCCCTCTCAGTCGCAGCCGCGTCGGCATCAGAGGCTTTCTCCTTGCCGGACCGGCGCGGAGGGGAGGAGCCTTCCTTGGAGGCTTGGTCTCGCCTCTTGCTGAGGCGCTCCGCGAGCTTCTGGATCTCGCGGCACTCGGTGGCGCTGTGGCGAGCCCCCGGATGAACAGGGCACGACCCGGGGTCGGTGCGCTGCTGTCGCGGGCACTTGCCACGGGAGTTCTGGCCCCCGGTCATCGCAGCTGCAACGGCCGGACCCCCAATCCGTGACTTGTCGAAGCCACGGTTCTTCTTGTTCTTCTTCTTGCCGCTGCCGGGGGCAGCGACACTGGGTCCACTCGTCTGAGCGGGACCTGCCTGGGTTGCAGAGTGCCATGCACGGCCTTCTGCAGCCCGGGCGCACTTGTCCGCCAGAGCGAACAGGGTGGTGACAGCTTCCACTTGGTGGGTCGCCAGCTTCTCTAGCATCTTCTCGTCCCGGACTCCCTGTCGGAAGGCCGTGATGATAGATGCATCGGAGATACGTGGGATAGTTCCATGTACCTTGGTGAAGCGGGAGATGAAGGCCCGGAGGGTTTCCCCGGGTTGTTGCCTCACGGCGTGAAGGTGGGCCTCCACGCCATGCTGTTGGTACGCACTGGCGAAGTTCGCCGTGAACTGTGCGCAGAGCTCACCCCAGGACTGGATGGTTCCCGGGGTAAGATTCATGAGCCAGGTCCGGTCTGGCCCGGTCAAGGCTACATGAAAGTAACTGGCCATGACGGCTTCGTTACCTCCGGCCGCCGTGATGGCGGTGATGTAGACCTGCAGGAACTCTGACGGGTTGGTGGAGCCGTCATATTTTTCCGGCAGGTGGGGCCGAAACTTGGACGGCTAGGCGACCGCGCGAAGGTGGTCTGCGAGCGCTGCGCAGCCCACGCCCGACACCGGTGCCTGAGGGAGTCCTTGCGGCCTGGCCGCAGCCGCATCGAGCTCGGGCGCAAGGTCCCGACCCTCAATATTGAGCCGTCGGTTGCGCGCTCGCTCGATAGAGACCCTGGCGTCCTCTCCCGCATGCCTGCGGTTGAGCTCCGCCCGGAGGTCTTCGGCCCGTGCACTCCTTACGGATGGTGAGTGCACCGAACCGGATGCGCCGCCCTGGCGACGGCGCTGCCTGGAAACAGACCCCCCGCAGAGCCTGGGGAAGCCTGTGCCAGGTTGAGGAGACGGTCGACGTCGTCACGCCATTGCCTGTGCGCGTCTGGCGAAGCCGCCTCTCCAGGGGGGTTGCGGAGCAACTCCCTGACTGCCATGAGGGGCCCGCTCGGTGCGGGCACCGATTGGGCCACTGAGACCCGCTCCGCCGCACATGGTGGGGCAACACGCGGAGCCGCTCTGGAGGCGAGACGGCGAGAGGCGTGTGGCGCCGTGGACGCCACCTCTTCCCCAATCAGGAGGTCATGGTGACCGTTTTCCTGCGCCATCGCGGCCTTGCACTTTGATCAAACGCGAACCAAACCTAGGCTCCCCTATCTGGCGCGCCAAATGTCGAAGGAATTCTCCAGCCGGGTGGCGGAAAGCACCCGCCTAACCCTAGTTAAGGATGGGTTTGGAGGAGACTTAGGAGCGCTCGATCGGTGTGCGGATGAACACAGGAAGGACACGAGGATTTTAGAGTGGTTCGGGCTGCCGGAGTGTAATACCCTACGTCCACTATGGTATTGTATTGACTGTGAGAGCCTTGGGTAGAACCTAGTCTGGTCTTGTGCTTGTGTCTAACCTTGGATGTTGGTACCCCGCACTTTCTAACGTGTACACCCTCCCTTTTATAGTCCAAGGGGGGAGCTTACACCGAGCTGGACCCCGACATGTGGGTCCGGCCAGCAGAAGCTTGTTCTAAGAGAGATGTGGAGATCTTCATCTCCAGCTCCTCTCCGTAGTCCTCTCAATCGGGAAGTTGATGTGCGTATCCATAACTTGGATACGGCCCTGTACAGCCTTGTCTTGCACGGTATCCGGCGTCAGCGTTGCATAACAGTGAAGCCGTGCTGTCACTGTTAGGATAGGACCTCCCGTCAGGCGGTGAAGCAGCGCTGACCCGGTGCGTGTGCACTGTTACAGCGCACGCCTTGGCTTTGCCTATTACAGACCATCATCACGCGTGCAGCGCCGTGACAGGACTGTACACAGTGCGCGCACTGTGCACGGTGATATGATGCGCCGCCTTCAGATCAGGCGGGCTTACCGTGGTGTCAGCTTACCTGCCCCGTGTGTCAGTGGCAGGCCGCACCTTTTGACTTGGGCGCGCCCGGCTCAGCTACCGCATTTAATGCTGGTAGGTGGGCTGGTGACTCGCGAAGGGCCTCCAGCCGCAGGTACGCGGCAGAGCCAGACCCGCTCCCTCTGTCAAGCGGCACGTGGCGGCACCGGACCCCTCCCCGGGGGAAGGGGAGTCCGGGCCCTTCGAGTCCAGTTGAGGGAGCCTGGCCCGTGATGGTCCAGTTATCACACGTAGCGGCCTCGGACCCCCTGGGGGTCCGGGGCCGCGTGGGCAACCCGAAAGCCGTCCTGCCCTCCTTGGTGCACAGGGGCCCCGGGCTTCCCAGAGCTCGGGGAGGGTCCGGAGACCGTGGCCCCAGCTGTCAGGCCCGGGTCGCATGCCACGTCACCCAGAGGGAGAGGAGGGGGTTATGGATTACGAGATGCCAGGGGCCTGGACACCCTAGCCGGAGGTACCCCTGTCTGTATGTACCGACAAGCAATTAGTCCCGATGTTAAATATACACTCGACGGTAAGTTCTAAAACTTACGGTCAATCCGTCTCCCTCTTTTTTCCTTCCTCTTCCCTTTCCTCTTCTTCTTCCTCTGGAGATTGCGTAGAGCGGCGGCGAGCTCCCTGGGGGAGCGGTGGCAGAGCAGCGCGGCGGGGCGGAGGTGGCACGGCGGGGCGGGGCGGAGGCGGCGGCGACCTCCCCGGGCGAGCTCGCGGCGCGGCGGGGTGGGGCTGAGGCGGCGCGGCAGGCCGGTGGCGGCGCCAAGCTCCCCGAGGTAAGGGTAGTGGCGTTTTTTCCTTTTTTTTCCTTTTTTTCATATTTTTCAATTTTTGGATGCAAAAATTTTTTGCAAAACTTTTTTTTAGTTTGGATGTAAAAGTTTTCACAAAACTTTTTCTGACAAACTTTTTTTTGTTTTTGGATGCAACAGTTTTTTCTTCAAAAATTTTTTAATTTTTTTTCAAAACTTTCTCTTTCAAATGTTTTCTCATTAAAATTTTTCCACGCTCTCCAAATTTTTCCTTTGAAAAGTTTCTTCAAAAAAAATTCTCAGAAAAAGACAAAAAAGTTACTAAAAAGGAAAAAATACGGTCGGAAGATCTCGACCGTAGGAGCCCCTCCCTACGGTCGATCGACAGTAAACTAGCAGAACCCGCAATTAGTTCTGGTGGAGAACGGGGACATTTCTGGCTCTACCTCACGTAATAACAATCCAAAATCCCCTGACCAAGCGGTAGGTGCGCCAATCATTCGCGGGGAGCCGCAGCCAAGCATCTTGCGTCAGGTCGTGGTATCTTGCAGGGAATGATCTCGGCACCAAATCCCGCATATTCGTGCACGCCTCCCCCCGATCCCCCGCAAAATCCCATCTGTCCAGGCCATTAACATCGTGATCGAGCTCTTAAATTAATTTTGTCTTTTGCTTCCCAACTTGCCTCGTCCTGCTCCTCTAAAAAGCTGGATGTCGCTTTCAGGCTGGTTTAAAAAAAGACGAATGGAAATTTGATGTTTCTGTTTGTGTTTGCCTTGTGACCGTACTAGCCTTGCCGGCCGTGGGCCAATGCCCGTTTACCTTCACTGGAACCAGCCGGTTCCGCGACTCGCCTGATGAGCTAGCCGTTGGTAGACTCGATTTGAAACGGCCAGTATCGGAAAAAAAAAAGGACCTGCTTTAGAAAAATACTAGTAGAGACGGAGGCACGTGTATTGAAAATCTATTAAATAGAAATTTTATATGTATAGAAAATTTAGTAAATGGTAATTTTATATTTTATAGTAAAGATGCTCATGTGGCGAGGATATATTTTTAAAAGAAACTTTGTAAATAAGAATATAGTAATTGACAATTTAGTATCACACATATTAAAAATATCCAGTAATAAAAAAACTTAACCCATACTATAATTATTTATATTCAACAATTTAGCACATGCTTTTAAAAAATCTAGTAAAAAGCTTTATATTCATATATGAAAATACTTAATACAATGAATAGTAACAAAGAAACTTTGTAGCATTGAATTGAAATAAAGAAAAACATTTATGATCCATGTATGTCTCCCATATATGCCAACATATACATTAGCAATTTTTATTAATGATTACATAATAACTATTCAAGCATTAATTATAGTGTTAATTAAGTTCCCATAGTTGTTGATGTATTCATAGACATCGATCATCCCCACTGTAAGAGTAATCAGCAATCAAAGAACAAATATTTCAAATATGGCCAGAGCAAGCAAATCCAATAGAAAGCAACATTTTGTATCCCTACCATTACAGGGGTTCTTCTCTTTATAGTAAGGAGAAAAATCCAATTTATTGCATACATGCTATTGTAACTCTCTTTCAAAAAGAAACATTTAAAGGAAAGCTAAATGCCCATACGTTGGTACAGGAAAAACAAATTTGTTGCATAATGCTATTGCAATTCAGATTTATTTTACATGGTTACATGAATTTAATTAACTTGTTACAATCTATCTCATAAAAAGTATTTATCATCTATTCTCGCGCTATAATTTCTATTCATGATCTTGCCCTCAATGTGATCATCAATATTTACATCCTTTATTGGCTTGGAATGTTGCCTTATCATTGAGCTAATCAAGCATTAAAATGTCAAAAAAAAGAGAGTTAACATTATCAATCCATACGGCAAATTTGCACATGAAAGTCTACTGTCAACAAAATTGTTTCAATATAAGAGGTGATTCTTGTTATCATGAAAACAAAATCATGATCATAAAGCAAGAGTAGGCCATCAATTCCCTTAATTGAATTCTATTATGCACGCATAATGGAATGTGGACCATGGAAGCAGGCATTTTGCCTTCCCTGACCAGACCAATCAAATCCTGCAACATTGACCAATCAAATCCTGCAAGATTGCTAGTAAAAATATCTCCGGAGTAAAATCAAATGTCCATATGGAAAAAGCAATGCTAATATCTCCCAGACGGGATAAAAGGCCAATCATATCTTACATATTTACGATTTAACTGTATCAAACTATAATAACAAGAAACCTTAATATAAACAAGACAAATGCACCAACCAAGAAGTAATGCTAGAATCAAGCTTCCAAGCAAAGATAAAATATCTGGAATCTGCTTGAAAATCTGTAAAATCATCTTATACTCACAAAGACTTAGAAGATCAATAGAAAAGCATTTTTTTTGAAAAAAATGAGTCAATTTGCTATAAACACTAAGTAGTCCATTGAGGGCTCGAGGAGGAAAAGAAAGGACCCTCCTGCTTCACGAGGGCGTGGATCACCATCACCGTATCTACCTTCTTTACCAACGATGCGTGTCAGTGTTTTACCGCCACGCCCACCGAGGGATACCCCCAAGGTGGTGAGTTTGTAGGTAGGGTGTCGCCGAGATCAGGAACTCGAAGGTACAAAGAACATAAAGTTTAGACAGGTTCGGGCCGCCGAGAGCGGTCATGTGTGTTGTTTGTATTGCCTTAGGTGTTGACTTTGTGTTTGTTGTTTGGAGGGGATCCCTACCCGTTCTTATATAGTCTGGGGGATAAGGTTACTGGTATAGGACGTGGGCCATGTCCCACCCCTTATCCTGTAAGATGTACGTCATGTGCATAGTCCTGTAGGTCTGGGTCTAACAAGCCCCCGAGCTCTTCGTAGTCGAGTACTACAGGCTTCCGAGTACTTCTGAAGGCATCTTCGAGTTCTCCCGAATTCTATCTTGAAGGTGTCTTCCGAGTACTTCCTTGGCTGCATTGAGACTGTGAGGTGCTCATGCCCCGAGTAGTTGTCAAGTCTTCTTTTATATGGGGTGCGATTGAACTCGTACTCCATATGGAGTAGCCCCCCAGCCTTAGATTGACTCGAAGAATCAAGCTGAGGGTCAAATTAATCTTCAATCTTCTATCCTTATCTTCCAAAAGATTTGAAAAATAAGTCGCTGATGACACGTGTCCCTGCAGCCCCCGAGCCTTGAATCCAAATCCTGAGTGGTTTGGAATAAAGAATTCAAAGAATTGTGGCATGCAATATGTGACGGTAAAAATTTGATAGTTAAGATGGGCAAATTGGTTCAGAAATTCGAAAACCGCTTTTTTCGGGATGAATTCTCTAAAAAATGGTTAAACAAATAATTTCTCAAAAAGCGTCCTAAATTACCACTCAAATCAAACCCTTTTCCTTGAGTGTCGTGTCGCATCCAGCCCCCGAGCCTGGGAGCTAGATGAGTCATACGAGATACACCTAGTAGTCGGTGGCACCAGCCCCCGAGCCTAGGCATTGGGCAAGTTGCTGCTGAATCTTGAACTGTCGATGAAGCGACTAATCGGAGTCGATTCCGACTAGATTTGTAGGCGAGACGAGTACTCGAAGTAGCTGACGATGCGTAAAACTAGTCGGGAACTAGTAAACGTAGGGTATGGGAGCGATATCCTTGCAGTAAACTCCATGTATAACTAGTCGAGAACTAGTAGTCTGAGTGTTAGTAGAAGTATTGGAGCAATGCCCCTTCAGTAACATAGAATACTAACTGGAAACTAGTAATCTGAGCGTTACTAGAAGTATGAGAGCGAGGCCCCTTCAGTAAACTTGCACGTAGTACCAGTCATGAACCAGTAGAACAGAGTAGTACTGGAAATATGGGAGCGAGGCTCCTTCAGTAATATAGAATACTAGTCAGAAAATAGTAGTCTGAGCATTACTGGAAGTATGGGAGGGAAGTCCCTTCAGTAACATAGAGTACCAATCGAGAACTAGTAGTCTGAGCGTTACTGGCAGCATGGGAGCGATGCCCCTTCAGTAACATAGAATACTAGTCGGAAACTAGTAATTTGAGCGTTACTAGTCGAAAACTAGTAATTTGAGCGTTACTGAAAGCATGGAGCGAGGCTCCTTCAGTAAACTTGCACGTAGTACCAGTCGTGAACCAGTAAACGGAGTAGTACTAGAAGCATGGGAGGGATACCCCTTCAGTAACATAAAATACTAGTCGGAAACTATTAATCTGGGCGTTACTGGAAGTATGGGAGCGAGGCCCCTTCAGTAACATAGAATACTAGTCAGAAACTAGTAGCCTGAGCGTTACTGGAAAATCTTGAACTGTCGATGAAGCGACTAATCGGAGTTGATTCCGACTAGATTTGTAGGCGAGACGAGTACTCGAAGTAGCTGACAATGCGTAAAACTAGTCGGGAACTAGTAAACGTAGGGTATGGGAGCGATATCCTTGCAGTAAACTCCATGTATAACTAGTCGAGAACTAGTAGTCTGAGTGTTAGTAGAAGTATTGGAGCAATGCCCCTTCAGTAACATAGAATACTAGTCAGAAACTAGTAGCCTGAGCGTTACTGGAAGTATGGGAGCGAGGCCCCTTCAGTAAATTTGCATGTAGTACCAGTCATGAACCAGTAGAACGGAGTAGTACTGGAAATATGGGAGCGAGGCTCCTTCAGTAATATAGAATACTAGTCGGAAACTAGTAGTCTGAGCGTTACTGAAAGTATGGGAGCGAGGCCCCTTCAGTAATATAGAATGCTAGTCGGAAACTAGTAGTCTGAGCGTTACTGGAAGTATGGGAGCGAGGTCCCTTCAGTAAATTTGCATATAGTACCAGTCATGAACCAATAGAATGGAGTAGTACTGGAAATTTAGGAGCGAGGCCCCTTCAGTAATATAAAATACTAGTCGAAAACTAGTAGTCTGAGCGTTACTAGAAGTATAGGAGCGAGGCTCCATCAGTAAACTGCACGTATTACCAGCCGTGAACTAGTAGGCAGAGTGTTACCGGAAGCATGGGAGCGAGGCCCATGCAGTAAACTACACGTAGTATCAGTCGTAAACCAGTAGAATGGAGTAGTACTGGAAGTGTTGATCTCCAGTCGCCTACTGAAGATGATTCCTTGGGCGGGCCATGAGAATTCACATGTTGCCATGCGCAAATGTCACGGTGGGCCCGAAGGAACTGACGACGACGTCCTTCACGTGGGTTTGATTAGTTCCTTGGTTGGGTAAGGACAAAAATGGTGTAGGTGCTCAATATTCCAGGAGTTTGGGACCTACTGGCCATCAGGGAACTGTAAGCGATACGACCCTAGTCCTGTAATCTTGTGCACGATGAAGGGTTCCTCCCATCGTGAATTAAGCTTGTGTAGCCTGGTTTCATCCTGTATGCGGTGAAGGACCATATCTCCAATGTTGAAAGATCATCGTTGAATGTTCCAGTCATGGTAACAATAGACGCCTTGTAAGTAGCAAGCCGACTGGACCAAAATATTGCATTTGACTTCTTCTGCCGAGTCGAGTTCGAGATGTCTTGCGTCATCAGCCTCGCCTTCTTCATACATCTCCAGCCACGGAGATTGGAACATGACATCAGCCGGTAATATAGCTTCAGATCATAGATGAGAAAGAAGGGTGATTGTCCTGTGGCTTTGCTTGGTTGTGTGAAGCCCCCAGATTATTGACGAGATCTCATTGATCCACTTGCCGCCCTTTTTGTTGTTCTCGTTGTAGAGTCTTTTCTTCAAGCCATCAAGAATCAAGCCGTTGGCACGCTCTACCTAGCCATTGGCCCGCGGGTGAGCCACTGAAACATACTTGACCTCAATGGCACTGCATTCATAGAAGTCCCAAAATTGATGCGAGTCGAAATTGGATCCCAGGTCAGTGATTATAGTGTTGGGGAAGCCAAATCGATGTAAGATGTCACAGATGAAGCTAACCACTCGATCCGTAGAGAGCTTTGTAATTGGCTTGTACTCAATCCACTTCGTAAACTTGTCGATGGCCATCAATACATGAGTAAAACTTCCTGGCACAGTTGTCAAGGGCCCTGTCATGTCCAGGCCACAGCATGCAAATGGCCATGAAGGTGGTATGGTAATAAGGTTGTGGGCCGGGACCTGAGGTTGCTTGTTGAAGAACTGACAGTTTGTGCACCGATGAACGAGTGCTTTGGCGTCTGCCAAAGCAGTCGGCCAGTAGAACCCGAATCTGAAAGCTTTTCCGACTAGAGTGCGAGAATCAGAAAGGTTCCCGCACACGCCTTCGTGAATCTTATGGAGTATTTCTCTACCTTCCTCCATGCGAACACACTTCATAAGTATGCCTGATGCTGATCCACGCTTGTATAAGTTGCCCTCGACTAGAACGTACCCTTTGCTACGCCTTAGGATGCGTGTGGCCTCAGCGCTTTTTGGGTCGACGCTGGGGGGTAGTTTGTGCTCCTTGATGTAGTCGAGAAACGTCACTCGCCAGTCGACCTTGATCATCAAAACCTCTCGGTTGGGTTCTGTTCGACCCTGAGCAATGGTGCTTGGATCTGGTGTCTTGATGGATGGGTGATGGAACTCGTGGACGAAAAATGCCCGGTGGGACGTTGGCTCGATCGGAGCCCAGTTTTGAGAGCACATCTGCTCCCACATTGTTGTCGCTAATCACATGATGAATTTCTAGCTTCGAGAACTTATTCTCGAGCTTGGGTATTTCCGCGACATACGCGTCCATGCTGTCCTTGTTGACTAGTTGGACCACCAGCAAGGAGTCATCGTGCAATAGTGCCTCGTACTCGTCTTCATTGTTGGAGACCTCAAATAGTATTTGGAACACATACTTGAGTTGTTCTCCTTTTGGACTGATGAAGAGTACTCCCTCACCATCGCCTCCGAGCTTGAGTGAGCCGTCGAAGTACATCACCCAATGCTCTGGCTGGTTGGCTGGGTCTTCCACTTGGTTTTCTCGCCATTCTGCCATGAAGTCGACTAGTGCCTATGAAGCGTCCCCCCATCAGGGAAGACTTAAAAGTGTTACTTTATCAGTCCCAGGAGGCTGATAACACTTTTATTACATCAGATGGTACATCACCGTACAACTCTTCGCGGTAATGGGCAGTGAAGCGCCACTATCGCGAGGATTACAACTAAAACCCACACTACTACACTAACTACGAAGAGGGGATCATCAGAGTCTTGCGCCATGCGGAGTTCCAACGGTGACCTCACCCACAGGCAAGACTGGGTGCAGGACGGAACCCTACTCGACGTCTTCGGGGATGTAGTCGGGATCTTCCACTGTAAAAGTAAGAATGGGGTGAGTACAAACGTACTCAGCAAGTTCAATCACACCCGCGGAGGGGAAATGACAGAGGTAAATGTACAGGTTAATCCAAGGATAAGGTTATGGTTTCATTTGCGGAAAACTCGACTTTATGCAAAGGTTCGTTTAAAACATTTTCAAAACAAGTTGTTAAGCATCAAGGAGCACATGTGTTGATCCACACAGGATCCAAGTTTAAAACTGCTACCGGACTCCCCGTCCGTCGTAGCACACGGCACAGCTGCCGGACTACTTTCCAAACAACCCACACCAGTCCAACCATTCCCAGAGAGAAACACTAGTTATGTGACCACACCATAACTTGCCGATCGGCTAAACTCGGCGCTTGCGGCTCTTGTCCATTGTTCCTCCAGCTCCTGGGTTATCTTTTCAATTCCATAGATTAGCTGCTTCAGTTGTGCCGCCTGTTCGCGGTAGAGTGCATCCAAGCCAGTAAGGTAGATGGACAGGTGGGAGACCGTGTCTTCTAGGTCTTCTTCTTCTCGTCCAAGTCTCCTCATTCGGGCAATCCAAGTGCGTCCTCTTCCCTCAGCGGGTGGGAAAAATCCCATAGGAGTCCGCTGAAGGTGGTGCCTGTAGAGCACATGCAGTCGTCGCAGGGCTTTACGGGCGGCCTTTCGGTAGGTGTCGGGGAAGCGGAAGCCAGAGGTGGAGATGAACCAAGGGTCCACATCAGGGTAGCGGGTGCTCCTCTCCACAAAGACCATCGTATCGCACCGAAGGGTGCCTCCGGAGATGTATTCTCGGTAGGCATACTCTGGTGGTTCCATAACCCCAACGCGTTCCAGGCTGAGCAATAGTAACTTAGGGAGGCCGGGCTCTGCGTGGCAGATTCCGCTAACCCATCCATTGTCAGCCATCTGGAACAGGACAAAACCAGTGGTAAGTGTTTGTGTAAGAAAAGAGTTAAGTCAGAGCAAGTCCTAGGGTCCGAGAGAGGGTTTCGCTTCTAGGGTTGCGTCCTACGGCCAGCCTACGGCTCTGATACCACCTGAAGCGTCCCCCCCATTAGGGAAGACTTAAAAGTGTTACTTTATCAGTCCCAGGGGGGGTTTTGGGCAAAGTTGCCCTTCTCCTTCCTCTCCCCCGCACAGAACAGAGGAGGGGAGGGGGAGGTCCGGCGCCGGCCAAATCCCGGCGGCCGGGGGCCCGGGGCGGCTCGGCGTTGAGGGGAAAGGGAGAGGAGAAGGAGGGGAACCGATCCCCCCACTCACCACGGGCTGGGGTGGCGCACCGCGGCCTGTCCACGGTGGCTAGCGGCGGCGGGCGGAGGTGCTTGCGGCGGCGGCGATGTAGGACCGGGGAAGGAGCTAGGGCGGCGGTGGAGGAGGTGGTGGTGGAGTGCGACGTTGGGGGGGTATTTATAGAGGGAGAGGGCGGTGAGGCGAAGGGGAACGGGGCGGTGGCGGCCGGCGGGCGGTGCGGAGCGTCATCAATGGCGCTCGGCCGCTTGCGGCCGTCGTGGCGTGGCGCACAGGTGGCGAGGTGGATGCCTGGGGAACGGGACGTCTCGGTCGAGCGGCGGGCGGCGCGGTGGCTCGGTGTGGCCGGACGGCGGGGGGGTGCGGCCAGCAGTGCCGCGTGTGGGCGCGCACAGGGGCGAGCGGCGGTGAAGGCGGGGCGCGCACGCGGGTCTGCACGCTGGTGGACGCGGCTCGGGCGCTGTGCGGCACAGGGCGACGGCGCGAGCGACGATGGCGGGGTGCGGCAGCAGCGGGCGGCGCGACGTCGCGGCTCGGCCGTGCGCGCGCAAGCAACGGGCGGCGCGGCGGGCAGCGCGGCACGTGGTGCACGCGCGGGCGCGTACGGGGCACGGGCGGCCGGGCACAAGGGTGTGCGCGCGCGAGGGGAGGGAGGCGGCCGGCAGCTGGCGTGGCGGGGTGTGGCCGGGCGCGCATGCAGGAGCCAGGCAGGAAAGGAGGAGGAGGAGAAAAGAAAGGTAGAAAGGAAAGAAAGAGAGGGAAAAGGGGAAAAAGAAATAGGGGAAAAGAGAGAAAAGAAAAAGGACAGGGAGGGAGAAGTGCCGGCGCCGATCGCGGCGGTGACCGCGGCCGGTCGGCCACGCACGGGGGGGGGAGTGCGCGGCGCGAGGAGAAAAAAAAGGGGTTGCGTCAGCGCTAATCACGGCGGGCGGTCACGCGTGGGGGACAAGCCACCGAGCGGTGCGGTTCGGGACAGCGGTTGGCTCGCGTCGGCTGTCAGGATGGCGGAGAAACGTAGAGGGTTAGGGCTTGGGTTTGACGACGAATAAGTTTTTGATCGGGATACTTTAACGTATGGTTTAATTTGGAAATTTTCGGGGCGTCACAGCCTACGACTTGATGGCCGTTCGGGACTTGAAGTTGAGAGTAAGAACCCCCAGCTCCACTGCCCACTTGGAGATGCACCTAGTGGCATCCCGGTTGTGGAGAATATCCACCAATGGGAAATCAGTGACCACCGAGATGTTGTATGCGTCAAAGTAGTGGCGAAGCTTCCTGGAGGTGATGAGGATGGTGTAGAGTAGTTTCTGAATTGTGGGGTAACGAACCTTGGATTTAGAAAGGACTTCGCTGATGAAGTAGACGGGCCGCTGCACACCGAAGGCGTTGCCTTCCTCTTGGCGTTCCACCACGATTGCTGAACTGACGACGTGAGTAGTCGCGGCGATGTAGAGTAACAGGTTCTCACCTGGTTATGGAGCCGTTAGGATGGGGGGCGACTGCAAATGATGCTTGAGATCTTCTAGTGCCTGTTTCGCCTCCTCATCCACTGGAACTTGTCGTGGCGTTTGAGCAATTTGAAGAATGGTAATCCCCGTTCTCCAAGTCATGAGATAAATCTGTTCAGGTCCGCCATACGGCCTGTGAGCTTTTGGACATCCTTGATCGTCCGTGGAGCGTCCATGTCTGTAATGGTGGTGATCTTCTCCATGTTTGCTTCAATTACTCGGTGACTAATGATGAAACCGAGTAGTTTTCCTTGTGGCACGCCGAAGACGCACTTGGTTGGGTTAATTTTCCATCGAAACTTGCATAAGCTATTGAAGGTTTCCACGAGATCAGGGATGAACTCGTCGTGAGCTCTAGTCTTGATGACCACATCATCCATGTAGGCTTCAACGTTGCGATGTAGCTGATCAGCAAGGCATAATTGGATGGCCCGCTGATAGGTGGCTCCTGCATTCTTCAACCCGAAGGACATGGTGGTGTAGGCATATGCTCCAAAGGGGGTGATAAATGCTATCTTGATCTGGTTTTCTTCCTTGAGAGCAATCTGGTGGTAACCCGAGTAGCAGTCGAGGAAAGCGAGCAGGACGCAGCCTGCCGTAGAGTCGATGACTTGGTCGATGCGTGGGAGCGCGAAGGGATCCTTCGGGCAATGTTTGTTGAGATCAGTGTAATCCACACACATCCTCCATTCACTATTTTTCTTTTTCAAGACTAGTACAAGTTGGTTAACCACTCGGAGTGGTAGACTTCTTTAATGAAGCCAGCCGCGAGTAGTTTTGCTAGATCCTTCTTGATGGCCTCCCTCTTGTCGGGAGCGAAGCATCGTAGTCGCTGCTTCTTCGGAGTGGCTTTGAGGTCGACTTTTAGGCAATGCTCAATCAACTCCTTGGGCACACCTGGCATATCCACTGGTTTCCACGCGAATATATCACGGTTAGGCCTAAGGAAGCTGACGAACACGCTTTCCTATATGTCACTCAAGCCACCTCCGATCAAAACAGTCTTGGACGAGTCGCCTTCTTGCAGCTGGATGGCCTTAATGCCGATGTCGGTGGGGTTGGGTTTTATCCTCGACTGGCTAGGTCTCTGGCTGGAGATCTCCATCTCTGAGTCGCTGAGCTTTTGCGCAACCGCAAAGACTTCCGCAGAAGGTTCTAGCACGCGTGATGTCGCTGCGTACCTGTTCGCCTCTTGGTCGCAGTCGTACGACTTCTTCAAGTTGCTACGGAACGTGAGTACGCCTATCTTGCCTGGCATCTTGAGTAGTAGGTAGACGTAGTGAGGCACGACCATGAATTTGGCCAATGCTGGTCTGCCGAGGATGGCGTGGTATGACGACTCGAAGTCAGCCACCTCGAACTTTATGTACTCCGTGCGATAGTTGTCCGTCGTCCCAAAGGTAACTGGCAGGACCACTGAACCGAGTGGTATAGCCGTGTTTTCCAGGATGATATCGTAGAACGGAGCTCTAATAGGGGTGAGCATCTTGGAGATGTCCAGGCCCATCTTCATCAAAGTACTCGCAAAGAGCAGGTTGAGGCCGCTCCCGCCGTCGACAGGATCTGGAACGAGCGGCAATTTTCCCGGCTTGGAGAAGCTGGTCCACTGATCATCCCTAGAAAAGGAGATCGGGACCTTGCTATCTCTCAGAAGCTTTTGTATGGCAGGCTCGACAGAGAAGATTTTGCGCAGGGTCAGTTTCTGCGCGTGCTTGGAGGGGAAGCCGCCGTCTCCGCCGAAGATGATGTTGACGACATTCTTCGGGTCTTGGAAATCTTAAGTCCCCGACTTGTCACCCTCATCGTTGTCCTCCTCATCCTTTTGCTTTCTGTCTTGAGGAAGGGGTGGAGTATTGAGTGACTTGCGGAGGCTGATGCACTCGAAGAGCGTATGTCGTGATTTCGGGTGTATCGGGCATTGTTTGTGCAGGACGTTCTCAAACTGTACTTGGTTGCTCCCCGAATTCTTGCCCTGCGGATTGCACTCAATAGTCACGACTTCTTGTTCTGGCTTGCGCTTTCGGGGATTCCCTGAGTTGTTCCACTGGCCCTTGTCGAAGTGGTTGTTAGCGTTGCCCTGCTTGTCGTTGTTGTGCTTAGGGAAGCGATTGTTCTCCTCATCCTCCTGGTTAGCCTAACATGCCATCGTGTCACGCAGTTCCACTATGGTAGTCGGGCGGTTGCGTCCGATGTTGTGGTACGTGTGCTTCGAGAAGAGGCTGTTCTGGAAGCTGCGGATGACATCCTCGTTGGTGATGTTGGCGATAGTGGCTCACATCTCGAAGAAACACCGAGTGTAGGACTTGGGGCAGATCGTGGTGAGTACCTGCTCGGATCATGGATCCCTGGAAGTTGTCGATGAAGGCCCATTTGAGGTCCTTCTAGGTGTCGATGGAGTTTGGTTTAAGGCTTTCAAGCCAAGTGAGTGGCGCGGATTCCAAGGCTACCGGGAAGTAGAGTACCTTGGTAGAGTTGGATCCCCCTGAGACCTTGATGGCGACAGAGTAGCATCGAATCCATTGGCATGGATCTTGCTTGCCATCGTACTTGGGGATCCTGACCGGTTTAAAATCCTTGGGGTAGGATTTTTCAGTGATGTTGAAGGTGAAGGCAGGGAAACGGTCACTATCATCATCGTCGTGGTATCTATCGGGCCGATCCCTTCTCCTTGCCTCAATGATGTGCCGCGCGTCGCGGCCGTCATTGATCTTCTGCCTTAGATCAACCGTAGAAGCATTCTGGAGGCTGGCCTCGGGTAGAGCTTCACCTTGAGGCCTTGCAGCACGCCGGTTGCGAGGTAGGTGAGTGGATTATTGCACCTCTTGTTCGTCGTTGCCACACACGGACTGCTCGCCCTGGATTGCCATGGCCGACTGGATTGTCCTGGTTGCGCTGGCGATTGTCGTTCCTCCGATATCCGGGGCCTCCTCGAGGGGTGCGACTAATCTGTGTAGAGTCACCATGGTGCTCTGATCTCGAGAGCATGTTCCAAGTTGAGGACATTGGGAGTTGCCCATCAAGTTGCATGAGTGTGCGCTAGGTTAGATACTACAGCCTTTGTATCTTGGGGTTGGGTGGTAGCTGTTGAGCTAGGAGCGCTGCTTATGCGATGGCGCCAATCAGTGTGCGATAATCCCAATCTGCGGCTGCTACAAAAGCGTTGTTGAGGTTCCTTTGGTGTATTGGGTTGCGTGCGCGGTTTTCTGTGTTCAGCCTGCGCTGGGCGCGCTTGGCGTTCTTCAACCGCCGAATCCTTCTGTGCTCCTCGTTCTCGTCCTGGGGGCATCCCCTGTATGCTCATCGGCAGACACGTCCGCGAGTAGTTCAACGTCATACTTAGGACCCAGCTCGTCGTCATCCACATTACAAAGGGAAGCCATGTAGACTTGATGATCCGGCGAGTTCTCAGCCGTATGGCTGTACTCAACTAGCTCTGTGCTGCCCTCTCCCTCTTCCGAGATGGAAGAGAGGGGTTTGCCCTCCTGGAAGGGCAGTTCCTGCATGAAGGCTAAAAGGCGGGAGTCATACTCGAGTAGTTCAGAGGGTTCTAAGCCCTTCCAGTACACGAAACGGCCTTGTGGCGTAGACATTATGGTCAAACCTAGATAACTACCTGAAAAAGATTCAAGGGTGGTCATCAGGTTGCGAGTGGTTGTCGAGAATAGGGGCCTCCCAACAAGCGGTGGCTCCCTCGTCCTTGAGTCTCCTCGGCTCTAACTTGAAGGTGTAGTACTAGTTAGCAAGTACTCTTCGTTTGAGTCCGAGTAGTTGTCGAAGACGGGGCCCCCCGACAGGCGGTGGCTCCCGCGTCCTCGAGCTTGAGCAGACGATCTAAGTCCTCCTCCAAGTCAGAGAGGGACTTAGATTGTGAAGGCTCCTCATATCGGTTTGAGTCCGACCCGACTAGTTCTGGTGCAGCACGAGTTGAAGTCACATCGAAAACGGACATCTCCTCCATCTGCCCGGCTAGATTGGGGAGCAGCAACTCATCAAGGTTGTCGATGAACTCGTCGAGGTCATTGCGTCAAGTTGGTGTAGAGGCCTCCGGCTTCCTGGAGTCGGTTAGGTGGCTGTTGAGGCCACCCAAGCCGTTGGCGATGCAGATCCAAGAGCCGAAGATGAAAGTTGTGCCCTCATCGAGCATGATGCTGGTGAAGCTGGAAGATGCCATCAAGTTCTTCGGTGGATGCTCGATGAACACCCCTACCTGGCGCGCCAGCTATCAGTGTTTTACTGCCACAACCACCAAGGGATATCCCCGAGGTGGTGAGTTTGTAAGTAGGGTATCGCCAAGATCAGGAACTCGAAGGTGCAAGGAACATAAAGTTTAGATAGGTTCAGGCCACCGAGAGCGTAATACCCTATATCCTATGTGTTGTTTGTATTGCCTTAGGTGTTGACGTTGTGTCTGTTATTTGGAGGGGTCCCTGCCTGCCCTTATATAGTCTGGGGGACAGGGTTACATGGAAGTCCTAGTCGGATAGGAGCACAGGAGTCCTACCCGAGTACTTTTCGGGTAGTTTCTTTATGTTCCGACTAGTTCTACTACTGTATGAGTAGTTCTACTATGTTACGAATAGTTACAACTGGTGTAGGGCGTGGGCCATATCCCACCCTTTTATCCTGTAAGATGTACGCCATATGCATAGTTCCGTGGGCTCGGGTCTGACAATACGGCTGCATCTAGCTGGGATGAAGTGGGCGGGTGGCGGCCATCAGCTCGCCTGGGATTGGGATGTTGGGTGGATGTAAAATCTCAACCTGAAATCCATTACGAGAAGGAAGAGGAAGGAGACTGCACCTGACTGGTAGAGTGGTAGCAGGGAGGGGGCAATTCATGGCGGTGATCCCTCTATGTGGTGCTAGGCATCTCCTCCACTCAGGATGGAGCCACCACCATGTCTCCTCCGTTCGGAATGGGGCTGCCGTCGTTGCATCTACTTTAGCGGAGAGGATGGGGAGAACGGGGCAGGAAGGGGCAGGGAGAACGGGGAGGCCGGCGACGATGATCAGGAAAACGCGGACGATGTGGGATGCCGGTGACCTAAGACATGATTTCAACGCCCTGATGAACAGCACCTCCTGCCTAACCAACAACATAAAATTGCTATCACAACAAATATTGCAACATGGGCAAGAGGCAGACCTTGGCATTGGATGCGACATCCTATTGCTCTTGTGGCAGCAGATGCTTGGCGCATCTTTAGCCCCTTTTAGATCGGCGGAGAGGTGCTGCCTTGGAAGAAGAAATCAGATGATAGCACCTTCTTGGCGCGGCAACGGCAACAGTGGGGTGAATGATTAACCCTACAGGTATATGGCTCTATAGGTGCCGTGATGGAAGGTAGGGAGACATCATGCTTTTGGAAAGGCTTCCTGCGGCAATCAGGCCATCTGGAATTAGCCCCTTGATTGATTGATAGGGATATCTTGATTTAGTATGGAAAAATTTTGTACTGCTTAATTTATTCCCTCCATTTATACTACTCTATTTCTATTTGTCCTTGTGAGTGATTCGTAAGGAAAGAAATATTCATAAGTCGAATTTGTGCATAAGGAAAGAAATATACGGGGATCAATTTTGTCCCTTAATTATGTGCGTCTTGATGTTGCAATTAGCCTCTTATCAGACCCGGAGCCACGGGACTGTGTACATAACGTAGTTTAAATAGGCTTAAGAGATAAAGTCCGTCTTATCTCTTATTTATCTCATTTATCTCTTATTTGTTCCGTATGAATAGGAGATAAAGCTAGTCGGTACAGAAGGAATATACTCGAGTTGCATTCGGTTACGATTTCTTATCTAGTATTGGACTAGGATTCTTGTAACCCTGACCTCCCAGATATATAAGGGGGGTAGGGACCCATTCAAGAAAGATCATCAGATCATCCTACACCTAAGAGAATACAAACCGCCATACAGGACGTAGGGTATTATGCACCACGCGGTCCGAACCTATCTAAATCTTATGTTCCTTACACCTTCGAGTTCCTGATCTCGGCGTCTCCTCACCTAAACTTACCACCTTGGGTATACCCCTCGGTGAGCAGCCGGTAAAACACCGACATCTGGCGCGCTAGGTAGGGGAGCGCATCGAAGATCCACCGGCGAACTCGATGGCATCTTTCCAGTTCACCAGAAGGCCGTGCTGGCGCCCACCGTGGGGCACCTCGACTTCGCGAGGACGATCGGCGGCCCGCTGATGACTACTTCGACTACTCGCCTCGACTTGAAAACTAGTCAGAATCGACTCCGACTAGTTGAGCTTCATCAACAAATCGTCACAGCTCCATCAATGAGCTCCACGGCTTCATTGACATTCATCCACGAATCAAGCTAAGTGACTTATACCTTTTCTGACTTGTTCTTCACAGGATCGGCTATCTTTTTGGGTACGCCTCTCGACGGGTATGAAACCCTCGGGGGCTACACCATAATCGACTACTTATCTGTGTACGTCTCTCGACGGGCATGAATCCCTCCAGAGCTACACTTCGCCGACTACCTATCTGTGTACGTCTCTCAACGTGCATTGAAACCCTCCAGAGCTACACTTTGTCGACTACTTTTGCGCACTGTGCATCCTTTTTGTCGCATGACGACTACTTTCTGCTCGTTGTCTCCTCTTAACGGTCGCTAATCTACTTGAGTAGCACATACCTTAATCCGTGAAACCTCGGCTCTTTTGTCACGCCTAATGCCTCTACGCGTACACAAGACAAAGATCTCATACACGCTATGAGCAACGTCTAAAATAGGACCAGGTGCTTAAACGTAACAGGTGGACTGCTCGGGAGATTTAAATGGCCTCAAAAAGAGCTCGACACGGCAATTTTTAAACCGAATAAATTTTGGTATCTTCACATTATTACTGAGTACTACTCGGTATCTTCGCATTATGCTACATAATGTATGCATTGTCTTTTTTCAGATCAAGCTTCGGCAGCAACCCTCCAGGCAGCACGGTGTGCCATCACAGTTCCGCTAGTTCCTAGGCTCGGGGGCTGGGCGATGCACACTACTCGACATGGCTCCTTCGGCTCTCCTGGCTCGTAAGCTCGGGGGCTGGACGCCGCAAAACTACTCGAAGATGACTCATATGAAGACTGAGAGTGCAGAAGAAACCCTAAGTCACCGCGCGGTTAAATAAACCAGCGGGAGGTTTAATTTCACTATGCAGAAGGCGAAGAGTTTTTCTCGGGATTTCAGAGTAACACCAATACCACGATTCTTGGATCCTTTTTCCCAAACCTGGGAGGTTTGGGTTCAAAGCTCGGGGGCTGCGGGATATGTGGCATCGACTATTTATTTTTTCAAATTTATTTGAAAAAGTAAGTAAGGAAGATTCAAGACTAATGTGACCCTCAGCCTGATTCTTCGATTCAACCTAAGGCTCGGGGGCTACTTCATATGGAGTGCGATTTTTCAATCGCACACCATATCAAAGATATAATTCGGGGCATGAGCACCTCATAGATTCGATGCAGCCAAAAAGGTACTGAAGAAGAATTTCTAGACGGAGCTTCAGAAGAAGCCGAAGACTACTTCAAAAGTACTCGATAAGCCTGCAATATTCAGCTACGAAGAGCTCGGGGGCTTGTCAGACCCGGGGCCACGGGACTATGTACATAACGTAGTTTAAACAGGCTTAAGAGATAAAGTCCGTCTTATCTCTTATTTATCTTATTTATCTCTTATTTGTTCCGTATGAATAGGAGATAAAGCTAGTCGGTACAGAAGGAATCTACTCGAGTTGTATTCGGTTACGATTCCTTATCTAGTATTGGACTAGGATTCTTGTAACCCTGACCTCCCAGATATATAAGGGGGGGCAGGGACCCATTCAAGGAAGATCATCAGACCATTCTACACCCAAGGGAATACAAACCACCATACAGGACGTAGGGTATTACGCACCTCGCGGCCCGATCCTGTCTAAATCTTGTGTTCCTTGCACCTTCGAGTTCCTGATCTTAGCGTCTCCTCACCTAAACTTACCATCTTGGATATACCCCTCGGTGGGCAGCTGGTAAAACACCGACACCCCTTGATTAATATATAGGCCTTGATTTAGTATGGAAAGAATTTATACTGCTTAATTTATGCCCCTCCATTTATACTACTCTATTTCCTATTTGTGCATATGAAAAGAAATATGTGGGGATCAATTTTCTTCCTTAATTGTGCGCGTGAGGGTGCTCCAAGCAGTAGGTACACCGGGTGGGTATGCAGAAAAATTTGGTGAAAAAAGTTTTAGCATTTACATGGAATTATTTTCCTTCTATCAAAAATGGGTCTCCACCCCCCTTCGTCAAACCTTTGGTAAATGGGATCTCCGTGAGAAGTACGATGGGTCTAATCTTGGTGAGAAAGGGTTTTAATTATTTCATAATTATTTCAACTTTTATTTAGAAAAATATACAAGGAAATCTTTGGTGTAACAGTCATGCTTATCAACTTTGCCCATCGTTTTTGTTGCATGATCTTTCTTATATACTCCACCCTAAATTATTATATTAGTTGTTTTGATTTTTTTAAATACGTAGATTTTACTATACACCTAAATATGTAGACAGTACGGTTAGGAGTGAGATTTGGTGAATTTTGCTACTATTTTTTCTTTCCCTACGAAACATACTCTAGGGACGGTTTCAATCGCTAGATCCCTAGAACAACTCAGTAAACCCTTAGGGAAACCTTAACATTCCAGAGGAAGCTGGCGGTTCCTTAGGAGAAACAAATAAGGCACTCAAACATGGACAAAAACAGTAAAAAGAAGTGAAATGGGTGGATAATCAGAAAAGGCTGCACCATTTTATTAAGGAGAAGTGAACAAATGAGTTGTTATTTGCTTTTTTTTGGAAAAGCAATCTCCAAGAACTCTTGCCGAACATATTTTAATAGAGAAGAAATAACTCACAAGTCACAAACCACTAAAAATCAACGGTCAGTACCAATAAGTAAACAACATCCGCACGACAGAGTTATTATTTGTTGCTCGGTGAAAAAAAAAAGAAACTTGTGTTGAGGAGAAACCTGCATTGAGGCGCAAATATAGCGTGTTGCTCACGAATTAATCGATGAGAATAAATATTGAAAGTGAGAAATGTTGTGTATTCCTCCTCCTCCTCCATAGGCTATCAAATTGCTATGATTGAAGTTTCACACTCATCCTGCCATTTTTCTTCTCCAAAACGATGACACTCACAAGTTCACAAATAATGTTTGCTTCCCCCTTCAGCAGGAAATGCAGGGAAATAAATTCGGGTCGCGTTCTCTTCGTTTTTGCCATACAGGTGCCCGGCGTGCGTGGCGCGTCTAGCAGCCGTGCACGACGTTGGGGGCGCAACGATGTGGCCCAGGGCACTTGCCACGTCACACCACGTGGCCCCCACCGCGCCTCCAGCATGCGGGGGCAAACACGTCCATCTGTCAGTCTACGAAACTAGCATAGCTTGCTGTGCCATCGAAACCCAGCCCCAAAACCAAAATCAGATCAGGAAGAACGGAAGAAATTCGATCGGAAAAAGGTGAGAAAAAAAGGCAAAAGCAGCCCAAATTTGGCAGGCACAACACCGGCTTCTCCCCTTCCTTCCACGGCGCCGTGCGGCCGTGCAACCTACCGGCCATCGATCGGCGCGCCGCCCCCCAAAGCCTTTCCTTCCTCAAACCGCACTTCGAAACCGAACAGGAACAGCCCGTATAAATCCCCCGAGGAATCTATGACCGGCGCGGAGGAGGAGGAGGAGCTCGGGGGCCACAGGTACTTCAGGATGCCGCCGGAGCCGGAGGGGCTGGCCGCCGCCGCGTCGTCGGCGTCGTTCCGCCTGCCGGAGTCCGCGCGGGTGTTCGACGAGCTGCCGCGGGCCAGGATCGTCGGGGTCTCGCGCCCCGACGCCGGGGACATCACGCCCATGCTGCTCTCGTACACCATCGAGGTCCACTACAAGCAGGTCCGTCCGCGGGGCGCCTCCCTCCTCCTCCTCTTACCCTGCTTCCGGTTCGTCTGGCCTTGCTCGCTCGTCTAGGTCGCTGGTTTCGTGAATGTGTGATCCGCCTCTCTGCCTTGGGCTGGACGCGCGCGTGTAGTGTGTAGTGCCTGGCATTTTGGCGGTTCAGAATTGCTGCACGAATTGGGCGTTTGGGTGATTTGTTTCTCCGATAGGCTCCGACTACATTTTCCTAGGTGATCTCGGAAGGTTCGATCGACCCCTTTTGGGGTGTCGGGAACTGGGTTGCTCGTTCGGTTCTGTCAGTAGCTTGTGGATGACTTTGTGATGCTCTGATGTGGATGGCAATGTGGGAGTTTTTTTTCTTATTATCTATACTTTGTAAAGGTAGCTTTTCTGTGCTTGGATTCTGAAGTATTGAATTCTTATTCCTTTTTTCACAACTACTTTTATGTGCTTGAGCTTATGGTGGAGGAAACTGTAGCATTTACTATGTGCTTGGGATTGTAACAGTGTCAGTGAGCGACTCAATGATTGCATGAGTTTGGTTAAATGCATTTTTGCTTATCTGATTGAGTGGTCATTGTGTACCATTTAATGCTAAATAAGAGATTAGGAGTTTGTATGGTCCACAGTCATTAAACATTTTTTTAGCAAAAAGGGGATCCCTAGTTTCATTAAAATGAAACCACGACTGTGCATTCAATATTCCTTAGATCTGCTGCTTTTTGAGGGGCATATACTTACCATGGAATTCAGGCGTTTTTTCTTTTAACTCTTTGCTATCAAAGGGAGGTTAACTTTTCGTTTTCTGGTAATATCCGGCTGTAATTTGGTGGGGGAATGTCTGGGACATTTAGTGCAATGTTCTTAGATGACTGGGTGAAGTAGTTGAGTGGAGACAGAGAACAGAGTGTGAATTAAGATGCTGGTTCTGGAGCCAATAAACCAAGGAACAAAATCGAGATACCATTGTGCAATTTTTCTGAAACAGAATTTGATATATCTCTTTGCACGGGTTAAGATCAAGTCAAGGCAGAAATAACTAGTACAGCTTGCATCAGAGGAAGATGTACAGCTCATTGCTTGTCCCATCAATGAATACTGTGAAAAGACCTGATCCAAGTTGGCTGGAAAATTTGGAGTTTGCTTTTGCTTATGCTCATCTATTGCATTTTCAGCCTCTGCAATTCCCCAAAATATGAATTCTGAATCCATGAAATAAATTTCACTGGTTCTTCTATCAGTTTAGGTGGCTTCTATATAAGAAGGCCTCACAAGTGCTATATTTACACTTTGCGTTGAAGAGACGTGCATTCCTTGAAGAATTCCATGAGAAACAGGAACAGGTTGGTTGTATAGTCTTTGTTATTGTTTTGAGCGATACTTGAATCCTTTCTGGTTTACCATTAGATGCTCTTGCACATTACAAATACCTGTCATAATAGAAGAACTCATGCACCTTTTTTCTTGGCAAAATTTTTTATTTTACAACCATTTAAGAGTGGCTTCTGGTTACGTGTGCATTTCACTATGTTTTCTGTCGTTTGACTTGCTTGGGCCAACACATGCAGATTCCTTACAAGATGTTTACTATGCCTTCCAAATTCCAATGATGTAGCCATGCAATCCAAGTGTACCTTCTAAATGAGGGCTTTTGCTGATCAACCTGACTATATCCCCTTTTTTTACTGTCAATTCTACTTGGCATGATATTATTTTGTGTGAAAGCTTCATTTTCAATGATGGATAATTAAATTAATCTTTATTTTTTGATTCAAGGTCAAAGAATGGCTTCAAAATTTGGGAATTGGGGAGCATATGCCAGTTGTACATGATGATGATGAAGCTGATGATGTGCATGTTCCTTCACAACATGATGAACACTCTATCAAAAATAGGTAATTTGGTGGCCTTGTTTACGATGTTGACCTTATATTGAACTAAAAGAGAAACGAAAACTTTGGCAATGATATCTTATCTTATTAGAGCAGCTGGCTTCCCTTACATATTCATATGCGTACTTGAACTGTTGTTGCAGAAATGTTCCTTCAAGTGCTGTTTTGCCTGTTATTCGACCAGCACTTGGTCGTCAGCAATCCGTTTCTGATCGTGCAAAGGTTGCCATGCAAGAATACTTGAACCATTTCCTGGGCAACTTGGATATTGTCAACTCAAGAGAGGTAACAAAAGCTCTGTTCTGGACTTCCAGTACAAATCATCATGCTAGTTTTATACAGAAGTTTAAATATCACCATAACATTGTGCTTGAATCAGTTAGAAGGCATCATCCTGTTGCTCATTTTCCTTTACACCATAACATCTGTGAAAATGCAGGTTTGCAAATTTCTGGAAGTTTCATTGTTATCATTTCTGCCAGAGTATGGGCCTAAGCTAAAGGAAGATTATGTTACTGTAAGGCACTTGCCAAAAATTGAGATGGGCAGTAAAGGAAGATGCTGTTCATCCTGCTGTTTTAGTTTTTGCAGTAGTAACTGGCAAAAGGTACTGAAAATATCTGATGATTTATTTTATTTTACTAACATGATGCTGACTTGTATATGAACTGTTTAAATTGATCACCTCTTGATAGGTTTGGGCTGTATTGAAGCCAGGATTCTTGGCTTTACTCCAAGATCCCTTTGATCCTAAGCTTTTGGACATAGTCATCTTTGACGTGTCACCTTGCACTGATAGAAATGGAGAAGGCCAAACCACTCTAGCAAATGAGATAAAGGAACACACTCCATTGCATTTCGGATTTGAGGTATTTCTTTTCTATTTACGAATTGTTTGGTCTAGCAGCTTGACATATCACTCCAACCAAACAAACAATATTGCGAGTGCCACCCCAGACCCTACTTGCTTACATAAGAAGTGTTAGTTCTCCTTGGAGATGAGTTTCAGGTAGGACCAGGAGGTGGCTTGTCTAAGTTAAGTCGAATGGTATGGAGAACTTGGATGTTTTGAGACATTTGTACCTAAGCTGCCGTTACAACTTTAACAGAGTTTGATTATTTGTTTTCTGCAGTAAACAAAAACAGACAATTAATAAGTCTTAAGCCACTCAAAGCAACAAGTTGTAACTTGCTCAATGTTTTATTAAGCAATACAGCAGACGTAAAAGTCCATTATTGTTGAAGTCATACCTTGTCTAAGAGGGATACTGCATTTTATCTAGTATAAGGATCGTCTTGTAGTATGTTGTAAAATGTTTTAGACTAATAATTAATAATACTATTGTGAGTCTTACTTTTTTGAGCTGTCATGACGAATTCAGCCAGCATGTCCCTATCATCCCACATTATAATATGTTATCAGCCAGCTCTGAGGAATTGCTCACATCCTCACCCTGCTGCCAGCCAGTTAGGTTTTTTAGGAGCCCTGGTCAAGGTTTTTTTCCTACCGTGTAAGTGTAATAGAGTACTGTGTGTGTAAGGTTTTCTACAGGTTTCCCTCAAAACCTGTGTAACTGGTGACTGGGTGCTTTTTCACCCTTCTTCTTCTTAATATATTGATACGCAGTTCTCCTGCGTGTTCGAGAAAAAAAATGTTATCAATTAGTATGAAGGACTTTGATTACATTTAACCTATCTAGCACTTCAAAGCAATTTCTTATATTTCCCCTTTGTAATTGAAACATGCGTCTATGGTGCGTTTTAAAGCAACACGGCTGATATGGGGTGAGTGGGCCAATGTGCAAACCGGGCCTGGCCTTATCCAACTGGCCCAATATGTATCAGCCCAAGTATCCATATTTATTCCTTTTTCCAGATACAGCAAGGATATGTATCAGCCATACCTGATGTGCATCCAAATTGGATATGTATCCAATATGCAAAACACACCTTCTTGGGTGTATCCATGCTGCATAGTTATGGATGAGCGAGTGGTGATGGTGGCGGCTGCCTGCGGGGTTGAACCAGTGAATGGATAGGACTAGGGTTTCAGGAGGGTGTAGGTTATATATGACTTGATCAATGGGCTGTTGGGCTGTATATGTGGATGGGCCAGAAGTGTGATAAGTAAATCTGGAGCTCCGGGGGGAAACCTGGACCCGGCCCTACCCTGTAAATCCCATGGGGAAAAAACAGACTCAGCCCTGCCCCGAATGGAGTGGATCACTGCCTCCACAGTGATTTTTGCCATCCATATTGCAAATAACTTGCATTGCATTTATGTAGCTCAAAAGGAAAGATGATAAAAATTACCACAAGCTCGTACTGGCCTTGATTTATCTGATCAAGCAACATGGTGTTTTGTTCTAATTTTTTAAATACTGTTGAATGTGGAAGGTATCTTCTGGGGGACGGGCAATAAAATTGAGAACAAGAAGTTCAGCTAAGGTAAAAGATTGGGTTACTGCAATAAATGCTGCTCGGCGGCCCCCAGAGGGCTGGTGTCACCCTCACCGTTTTGGTTCATTTGCACCACCTAGGGGCTTGACTGAAGATGGTAGTGTTGTACAATGGTTCATAGATGGGCGTGCTGTATTTGATGCTATTGCTTCTTCCATTGAGGAAGCCAAATCAGAGGTTAGTTACTTAATAAAGTGAGAATCTTTCTGCTCCTATTTGACTTCATTGTCATGTCTTCAAGATAATTAAATGCTGAATGCAGATATTTATAACTGACTGGTGGCTGTGCCCAGAATTGTATCTTAGACGCCCTTTTCACTTCCATGGATCCTCTAGGCTTGATATTCTTCTGGAATCAAGGGCGAAGCAAGGTGTACAGGTATTCGATTATCATTTTTAATAAGAGAAAATGTGAGCTATATGATTGGTTTTACAAAACTGCATTTTTTCTGTGAGGGTTAGTAATACAGACTCTAAGCAAATCAGTTAGGATTTAATTTAATGAAAACAGTGTTTGACTTTTAAATTTTTTTGGATTATTTTTCTTTTGATGATTTATGTTGATCGTTACATTATCTCAGTTTTTGGTTTTAAGTGAACAAGTTTTTTTTTTTGGTGGTTAAGGTCTAAAGCCAATTCAAACCTATATCTGGTACTGCCTATAGCCAAGATTCAAACAAGTTGGTGTCAGGCATGCTACTGTTAAACATTTGAGGATTAGTTGTATCGCATGCTAAATAAACTACTGCTTATTTCGCAATATAAGCCCGCGCCATGATTGCACACAGACCAAGGAAACTGAAGATTGATGCAGAAGGAGCAAACAAATCAACTTATAATTAGATGTCTGCCCCTTGAAACATACAAATCCAACCTGTTATACATTGTGGACTTATTGTGAAACGGATACTCCTGAGGTTGTGGGCATACCTAGAAATATGGAGGGCATATCCACTGTATGCCTGTGAGATCATTTCTTAAATCATAGCACGAATGTTGTAATGTTCTGAAAGGCCCTGACCTTGTACATTTTTTTTCTACTTTGATGATATGTTATGCACCTCTCCTGCGTATTTGAGGGGGAAAAAGTTACCTACTGTATGGCATGTGGTTGCATGCTCTCTCCCTTCTGACAGTAACAAGTTTCGTATCTACTAATAGAAGATGTGCAATATTGTGATTGAATCATATAAGAATACCCCACTGTGTCCTCCAGGAGCTAATCTCACAATGGTTGCTCTCAACGTGAACCTAGCAGCATCATGATGAGCATATTTATGTATATTGGAATGCCTAGGGTATAGCTGAGTAAATATTTCTACTTCTAGCCTGCCTAACCAGACAACTTTGTCTACTCTAATGTTCCTATTTATGCTCCCAAATGCACAGTTCTCTTAAGTTTCATTGCTCAACTAGAAATTGAAAACAGTTTGCTTATCATGAATCATTTTCTGTGAATAACATACTAGAATTAGCTAGATGCTTGATTATCACAGTAATTAGTTACGTCACCTGTAAGTCAAAATAACTAAGAAATGTGATTTTGTTTTGCAGATTTACATTCTTTTGTACAAGGAAGTTTCTCTTGCGTTGAAAATTAACAGCATGTACAGTAAACGAAGGTTACTTAACATTCATGAGAATGTTAAAGTTCTGCGCTACCCCGATCATTTCTCAACTGGCATATATTTATGGTACAATGGGAACTTCTTTGTATTTATTTTCTCTGTAGTAGCAGTTAATTAAATTCTTATATTTGACTCTTTGCTATGGCTTGAAGGTCTCACCATGAAAAAATTGTTGTCGTTGATAATCAAGTATGCTATATTGGAGGCCTTGATTTGTGCTTTGGTCGTTATGATTCGCCTGAGCATAAAGTCGCGGATTTTCCTCCTTCAACATGGCCTGGAAAGGATTACTACAATCCTAGGTAGTTTTCTTGTCCAGACTTTTTCTCAGACTTCATACATGCATATGCTTCATGTAAACTCTTTAGCTTGTATATCTTATTGTCGTTGTTTTCTAACCTTTTTAAGAGAATCTGAGCCAAATTCTTGGGAGGATACGATGAAAGATGAGCTTGATCGTACTAAATATCCTCGCATGCCTTGGCATGATGTTCAGTGCGCACTTTATGGTCCAGCATGTAGAGATGTAGCAAGGCATTTTGTTCAGAGATGGAACTATGCAAAGGTCAGTTTACTTGCTTTAGGAGTGTTTCATTTGCATCATTGCTGAACTTGACAATGTCACCTATGGCAGAGGAATAAAGCACCAAATGAGCAAGCAATTCCACTATTGATGCCTCATCATCACATGGTAATTCCTCATTACATGGGTACAAGCAAAGAAACAAATGGGGAAACAGAGAGTAAACAGAACCACAGTATGGATATTAAAATTGATAGGCTAAACTCTATGAAAACACCAGCATCGTGTCAGGACATTCCGTTGCTTTTGCCACATGAGCCTGATCACCATGCATTTCCAAATGGAGATTTTGGACTGAACGGTATGAATATCAACAATGGTCTTTCAGATCACGCAAATAAAACCAATCGGAACCACCCACAGCCCAACCGAAAGGCCAAAGTAGATCTTTCTGTACAAGATTTACAGATGAAAGGATTTGTGGACGATGTCGGTTCCCCTGAGGTTTCAGTGTCTAAACACTATGACACCTCAAAACCAGATATGCAAAACATAGATAAGGAGTGGTGGGAGACACAAGAACGAGGAGACCAAGTTGCCTCTGTGCTTGATGTTGGAGAAGTTGGTCCCCGCGCAGCATGTCGTTGCCAGGTTAGTTAGTTCCGTTTACTGGTGATTAAACTATATAATAATGGTTTGATGCTATATTTTTGCATAATGGTATACGATAGTTTACTGATTCAGCTGCCCATGACTTTTTCTCATACCTCATGCAGTTTGGAGTTATTCATTGTTGCACATGTAACCCTGAACATGGTGATTCATGGAAAACTTGAATCATTTCATAGAGAATAGATATAGCATAAGAAAAAACTAGTTAGAAGACAATGTCATGTTTGTCAAAACTGAAGGTGAATGCAACATTGCTTCTTTTACCAGCAGAGAAGAAGGCTTGCCTGGACATGTCTTTGCTCATGTTTGTTGCATTTCTTTTTTTTTTTGTCTCAAAGTACAATCTCACCATGAATTCCATAACATCTTAATGGAAAATCTGAGAGTGGTTCAATTTGGTTACGTAGAACATGTTCCTGTGTTCTATTACATAGAAAAAGAGTATCCATAGACCATAGGCATGAACAGTTCCTGGTTGGCACTTGGTAAATCCTTGTCTCAAATTATTACATGCGGCATTTGTTAGAATCAGGTTGGATCTATTGTCCTAGTCTCAAATTGGATTAAAGTGAATCAGAGATGATATGTTTGTCCTACTAACTTATTTTTATACCAAATAATAACGAAAGTTATATTTGACTGTACCAACATATATCTAACCAATTAAAAATTTCTTTTATTTAGGTTGTTAGAAGTGTTGGCCCGTGGTCAGCAGGAACAACTCAAATTGAAGGAAGCATCCACAATGCCTACTTTTCTCTCATTGAAAAGGCAGAACATTTTGTTTACATTGAGGTATGTTTTTTTTTCTCTCTCAGTTTTGCAATTCTAAGTCATAAGATTAAAGTTTCTAATTAGCACTTGATATTTGGAACTAGTCGCATTTGTATTTTTGAGAATCAATTGAGACTTGAAGTTTCTACATGCACGTAATTACAGCATAGACTGACATTCCATCTAAATGTATGTCTTTCTGCTGGCCTTTGCAGAATCAGTTTTTCATATCAGGTCTTTCAGGAGATGATACAATTAAGAATCGTGTATTAGAAGCATTATACAGGCGTATACTTAGAGCAGAAAAGGAGAAAAGGCGCTTCCGGGTTATTATCGTGATACCACTTTTACCTGGTTTTCAGGTAATGTAAAGTACCAATTACACCTGTTTTGATGCTTCATGGTGGCTGGGTAGTTACATATTTTGTTTCAGGGTGGCATTGATGATGGTGGAGCTGCATCTGTGAGGGCAATTATGCATTGGCAATACCGAACTATTTGTCGAGGGCCTAATTCAATACTTAAGAATTTATATGATGTGGTTGGCCCAAAGGCACATGATTATATCTCATTTTATGGACTTAGAGCACATGGCAGGCTTGGTGATGGGGGTCCTTTGGTCACCAATCAGGTAAAGTATTTTCTTGTGCGAAGTGTTCTGTGTAATAGTAGGTCATGGCTTGAGGCAATGGTTGATTTCTGTACTTTCCTTTCATTCTTTTGCTAACAATTTGAATTTTGCAGATATATGTGCACAGTAAATTGATGATTATAGATGATCGCATTGCATTAATTGGCTCAGCTAACATAAATGATAGAAGCTTGCTTGGATCAAGAGATTCTGAGGTATGACTTTCTGAAATTAAAACTTATGTATAATTGCATTCTACTCTTGTAATTCTCATTTTTTGGGGCACTATTCCTATAATTATCTGGCCAATAGAGGAATGCACCTAAAGGTTTTACAATTTATATGCTTGACTTTCATAGTTTCATACAGACAATAACTGTTGAACTTTAAAAATGGAAATTTTGCTGTTGAAGAGTGTTTTCTTCCATGATCAACTGCAATTAGTAAACATCAAATGACACGATTAGGTGGGTTGCTTTGGTAATCTTCTCCAGCTCCTGCTAGGCTGCTATTGACACAATGATGCATTTTTACTGTCCTTTTAGATTGGTATGATTATTGAAGATAAAGAGGTTGTCAGTTCTATAATGGATGGAAGACCTTGGGAAGCTGGGAAGTTCTCCTTCAGCCTACGACTGTCTCTATGGGCTGAACACCTTGGTCTTCTTCCAGGAGAGGTTTGGATTATATATTTCATTTAGCCTTTTACTACCAAATGAGAACTACAATAAGTATATATGCAGCGGGAGAGAGAATGAATTATAGTTTTTGGTCGACTTGTTTGATTTTTTGGTATTTTCTCAAGTTGTTTGTATAATTTTATGCTATCTAAGTTGTGGAATGCCAATGTAGTAGCTTCAACTTCATTGCCTTTTGGCTTCCTGCAATGTTACTCGGATAGTCTCACGATGTGTCTGATATTCTGGTTCCTCATAACATCTGGCCTAGCACCCGCCTGGTTTGCTGTTTGAAGCATGTCAAGTCCGTCCCAACTGTCACTACCCCAAACCCTAAAGTCCATTGATGGTGTTCAATGCGAAATCAACAATATGCTGTATTTGCACTGCATGGAGCCATGGACTGAGCTATGCTGCCCCATAGCCTTTCTGCACTTTTCTTTCTACATCATGTACTACTGCAAACAAGGTAAAGAAGTAAGACGGGCAACTTGAAGAAGAACCATCACTGGAGATACAACACATCCTCTCTACCTATCTGAACACATCCAACTGAACCAATTCTAACCCTTTAGACCTCTTTCAGCACAACTCCTTGTCCTGAAGGACGTTGCATATGCTTTTGAGTTTTGACAGACATGCAAGTGTTGCATGATGCATATACAGTATGGGGGCTCTTTGTGTTTGATTCCAATAAATGTGCATTCTCTCTTTCAGGTTAGTTGCATTATGGATCCTGTGGATGATTCAACATACAAAAACATCTGGATGGCCACTGCCAAGGTGAGTGTAGTGGAGATATGGTATCTTGAGGCAGTACTTTTAAACTCGACGAGCTGGCATACCTTGTTTGAACTAATTAAAACCATTTGAGTATGACTATTCTGGTACTGCACGTGTCCAATGAATGTTGTGGTTTCATCTGCTGATAATTTTCTATTATCTTTTATGTTCGTAGGATTGCTACATCCTGAGCACTTTTACTTTTTTTTTATTCCCTCAAACTGAACAAACTGACACTTGGCAGGTGAACACCATGATCTACCAACAAGTATTCTCATGTGTTCCCAACGATCACATCCATTCTAGGTTAGGCATGTGGATTCTGTCTCCCAGTTTTTCTTCCATTTGAGGAGAAAGGTTGTGCTCACTGGTCGATCAACATCCTGCAGGAACCAATTTCGGCAAAACTTTGCTCATCGGAAGGAGAAGGTCGGCCATACGACCATCGACTTGGGTGTTGCCTTAGAGAAACCAGAAACTAAACAATATAGAGACCTAGCAGATGCTGACCCTATGGAGCAGTTGCAGGCCGTTCGGGGTCACATTGTTTCCTTCCCTTTGGAGTTCATGTGCCAAGAGGACTTGAGACCATTCTTCAGCGAAAGCGAGTATTATACATCCCCACAAGTTTTCCATTAGTTTACCCCTCTTTTTTGTGAAAGTTCACCCGTAGGATAGTTGTACATGTTATAGGGTTATACTATGGTTGTATATACCTCTATCCCCAGACCAGTAGGGAAAAGAATAGCAAAGGAAGAACCATATCCTTGCCAATTTCAAGTAGAGGATATGAGGTCCAAGCTTTGTATAGTTCGTATATGACAGCTAATTCGGGCTAGGGTTGTTACACTAATAGATTCGTTTGTTCTCGATGCAAAAATAAAAGCCAGTTGAAGTCCAAGCTGTTGCCTTTGTACACGCACCATTGGCATATTTTTCTTGCAGTTTGCTGTGGATTCTTGTGGATGTATATACTCTGTTTCTGCGAGGGCACCAACCTTGTTTCACCCAATCACCGTATACGCAGCTGATACATGATTCTGTACCTTATTAAGAAAAAAAAACATGATTCTGTGGCGCAATGTTGTTACCTGTTGTCGGAGGAGGACGGGGCATATCCGTTAGATGTAGACTGTAGTTGATTGGATTCGTGATATTGGTTTGTGTGTATGAGGACTTCATTTTAAATTGCAGATTTACAGAATGATGCGCAAATTCATTTTGGAAGGTTAAGCAAAGAAAGCTTCAATATTCATTCACCTGGGAGAGAAGCATTTTTTTTTTTTACTTTGTGAGTGAGCCGGTGAGAGTAATTCACCTGCGCTGCACCTAAAAAAAGTAGTATACAAATGCTCAAAAAGAAAAAGGAGAAGGGAATAGTATGTTGTTGAGCCAAGATTAGGTCCTTGGGCCCGTCTTATTCCGAATACCGGCCCACGGAAGGAGAGCGCGCTCTGCCGCTCGCCCGCGTTGGGGATCTTCCATTAGTTCCTTGGGCCCGTCTTATTCCGAATACCGGCCCACGGAAGGAGAGCGCGCTCTGCCGCTCGCCCGCGTTGGGGATCTTCCATTAGTACCACATCGTGAACCGAAGCGACGTGCCGGTTGGCGGAGGTCTATAAGAGCGGGTCGGGAGGCTAGCGGGAGAGTTCACTCGTCCCTGTGGGGGGTGAGAGGCGGCCCGTTGATGATCGTATAGAGACTGACGTGCCGTGCCGACACCCAACTGAACACACCGTCAAGGTGCGCGCGATGTCCCGCCCCTACTTTGGGTGGGCTCGCGCGCCAATTTTTGGAAGGCCCTGCTACCCTCTGGGAAACGGGGCCTACACCACAGCGGCACACAGCATTTATTTTTTCAAGAGTTTCGAATTGGGGCGAGGTTGTACCTTAGTCGCTTTCATCGTGACCAGAATTATTACACAAAATTCTCTAACTTGTAAATTGTTCACGTTGAACGCAACAATACTTTTAGAACCCCAAAATAGTGCTTAAAATTTCACAGACGGGGTCACCGATGCTACAGTAAAAGGTAATTCTTTTCGTCTAAGCATCTGATTTTTAAATGCCTTGCAAACAATTTTGGTTTCAGAATCCAATTGGCATAAACTGCAAACCAGTCGAGAATATGACTCAAAATGGTATTTATTTTTTAAATTCTCGTTTCTTTTACATTTACACATCACGCTCAGATGACCCTATCTAAAATCCTTCCTCACGGGTCAGGAGGACAGCACCTCTTGCATACTGCAATGTTAGATAATGGCTAATGACAGCTAACAGGGAGTACTGTACAGTTATGATGTATATAGGTCATTCGTGCCTTCGTATTGCTGCACAGTAGAACCTGTACAAAAGTTGTCCTCATCCTTTGCAAACTTCTCGATCAGTATTTCCATCATTTTCTTGTACATTGGCATGTAATGATCATTGATCATGGTATTCGACAATCGGATCTTGCTGTAAAGATCTCTAGGGGTCTCGTATATTCCAACAGAGCACTCATCAGCAGCAACTGAATCATCTGGATCGGCATCTGTCGGAGGCATGGCAACCATGTGCATGATTCGACCAGGAGGGTAGAATTGCTGCCTCTCCAAACTATCTGATGAGAACGACTGCCTATCCTCAACATTCTTTAGGACAGCACTTTCCTCCTCCATTATTTCCTTGGCTGCAGCTGCCTCTTCCTCCCGAGTCTGTGCCTCCACTTCAACCTGCCGATCCAAGTCCTTCTCGTACTCATACCACAACTCACCATCTGTTATTTCTTCTTCGGCATGCTCCTGAGACGTTTCATGCTCACTCAAAAGAGCCTCTTCTTCACCTGCTTCCTCATGTACAGAAACACTGGCTGCGGTATACTGCAGCTCCTCTATGGTCTTGGTACCATGTTGGTCTACAATGAAGGATTCTGACTCCACTGTAGATGTTACATGGGTTTCTGTTGTCATATCATCCTTTGAACTCGCAGTAACTACACCTACACCTCGTCGACGTGCACCCATGCATGACCATGAGGAAAATGCCGACCGGCTTCTGGCAACAGCCTGTGCAACATTCTGTGCTTGTTTCATGACAACCTGCATTGGCATATTTGATAAGCATGCTGTAATATCTCTTGGGTTTGGTGGATAAATTTTCTAAAGAGTAACCAGATACCTAAATATCATGAAATGCACATCTTTCATGCACAGAATATTTGAACAGTATCCTTCAGCACTTATGTTTTGACCAGTTAGATTTACAAGGATGTCAAGACTTTATTCAGTTTATCAACAGCCATATCCAAATTAAATGTTGCATAACAGATAATGCTTAATCAGACATGAGGAAGCCATAAGGTGCAAGCCTCACCACAGAACCACACTTTTCCTAACAATTAAATATCATGAGCTATACAGCAACGCAATCTATAATTAATCTATACAATACAGTTTGCCAGCTTCTGGACAAATATTTACCTGGGTTTTGCTTGAAACAGGGCGCAGAAATGCTCCTGCACCTGCAACCCTCTCTCTGGCACCAGAAAAGGATTGCAAGCGAGTTCCTAAGGCAGTGGCTGAGCGGTACACGACATTTAGGAAACGTGTCTGCTGTATTTGATCCCTCAAATCATTCAACCATGATGATGCTGTTACCTGATGATAGATAGGTAAGACATGAGGACCGAGACAAAAGTGAAATTCCTTGCTACAAGTTTTCAAAGAAATCAACCACAGTGTCCTATTTACTGGTATATAAGGTGCATTCCAATGAAGCACAAATATATCAAATTTCTCTCCAGAGATATAAACAGTATTCAAGGCAACAAATCTCGTGCAGGTTTGTAAAGGAGAAATGGAGCTACCTCAGAACGAAGGTCATCGATTGATGCAGTTGATACAGTGGGAACCAGATCAGCTCCATTGACAATCGTGGTCACAAAATGCTTGCCTGATTCTGCTAATTCCCATGTCATGCAAGAAGCTGGCCACAAAAATTGAACTGTCAGTATAGATCCTAATTCAATCTATGGTGAACAGAATAACAGTTGACATACCTGGTGCGAACGCAACACAAGTTGTTGAAGAAAACTCTGTGTGTTCTCTGAGGATGTAGGTTAGTAATGCAGCAGTGCCACCACCCAATGAATGGCCAACAATCTAAGAGAACAAAATCAGCAATTCAAATGAAAAAACAGTTGTGGAAGATTATTGTGTCAAATTATGCAACAATGACACCATACCATAACTCCGAGATTTTAAGAGCATGACCAGGCATGAACAGTATGAATCATAAAATGAAAAAAAATGAATATGCACCTTGATTTGGTAATCTGGGCACTGTCTGACTGCTTCACGGAGGCATGGTGTTACACTTCTTGCAATCCAGCGGGCTGCTGCCACCATACCACAGTGTGCATAGCCTAACACCAGTTTGCTGACACCACCTTCATCTAAAAGTGAGAGGTGAAATGGTACCACAGCCCCAGTAGCAGCAGTCAGAGTATCTTTCATGCTATGTGTCCCTCGAATCAAAACAAGAAACGATTTGGTGCACTCATCACGTAGAATTGTATGAGCAGGCTTCAAAATCTGTAAAAGTAGGACAATTGTTGGAAATTGAAAAGAGAAAGACATACCAACTAAATTCATATTATCACTAGCAACAAATCATGCCTTGAGTGAACACTAGAATAGCAATCAGTACTTACTCACCCCCGCCTTTGGTTCCTCAATGAGAACATCGTCTTGGGAAAACCCAGCTAATTCCCGGAACACAGGAAATGGTTTCTTAGAGAAAAGAAAGCACAGGTCAATCAATCGTCGCAAAACAATCAGCTCTTCCATGATTTCAGGTCCTTTCAGTTCAATGCAATTGCTTCCAGCATAAATACTGGCAACATGTAAATTGCCCTGAAAAGTAATGCCAAATTACAGTGAATTATTAGATGCATACTCAAAAATCAGGATTTGTCATCAAACACGTTAAAAGGAATAATACACAATCTCAATCATACTTTAATGAACTGGGCAAGTAGTTAAATCACCTATGCATCCTTCAAAAGAAACATATGGCATAATCACAGCCATCCTAACAGTTCTCTCAGGATTAAACGTGTCCTAATAGCTCAGATACTTAATCAGAAAAGGCAAATCTACTAACAAAAAACACACTGGAAGCTTAAAAGGGTACACCCTAGGGGTGAAAACTGAAAAAAATACTTGCAGCCAAAATATCTGCAAACTGTAATTCACCAGCAATATAAAGCCAATTCTACCTTAACATAGCCAGCACTACAGCATGACACTAGAATCAGTCCCTAACTCGACCATAAAACCCAGACTTGCATCTCCAAAGTTGCAATTTTTATCGGCAGAGACCAACCAGCACCAATTTCACCAACCTTTACCCCGTCTCTGTACTTTCTATCAAACCCTACAAGCTTATAGCCCGAATTTATTCCAAACCAGCAGCGCAGCATGCTATTAGAAAATACAATTCGAGCAAAGTAACTAACTACCATGCCAGATCCACAGCGCAAGCTTTCAGCCAAATTCGAAATGAAGCCGCGCCATTTCCCTCGGATCCAGGCAGCAAGCAACAAGATGACTGGTCAGCGAGGGCTACCCCAATCCCTCACCTGTCGGCGCATGAGGTATTTGATCCCGAAGGCGAGGTCCCCGATGGGCCACTTGCCGAGCGTCTCCGAGTAGGTGAACCGCAGCGTCTCCGCGAGCGTGCCCACCGCCTCGATCCACGTCGCCGGCGGCTGCGCCGGCCGCCGAGCCGCGCGCCCCCTACGCCGCTTCCCCGCCCCTCCTCCGCCGCCTCCGCCGGCGGAGACGTCCTCGCCGGCCAGCCGCCGGCTCAGCACGAAGTACAGCACCATGGCCGCGCCCACCGCCGTCGCCATCGTCGCCGTCCCCATGGCCGCCCGACGACGGCGGCAGCGGGATCCCGAGCCCGAGCGGCGCGGCGAGGGGCCTCTCTGTACGGCGAAACTTTCCTCGCAGGGGCTGAAATGGAAATATCTCGCTCACAGGGGAGGGAAATGGGTTGGGGTTTGGGTTGCTTCGCCGCGTCAGCTGATGCCTAACCATGAGCCGATCTGTTAAGCTTTCCCAATTAAGGCTAACCGACTAGTAGATCGATTTGGGTGTCCTACCAAGTGTTCCTTGCTCCAATACTCCATAGCTAACGTCTACGCTAAATCCGTACATGCTTTGCCTCCGGACGAATATTTTTCAGCAGCATATTTTGCTTAGTGTAGGATCCACTTGTACTCTTGTGCCCATCTTTGGTTCATAAAAGAACATTCCTTTCAGTGTTCTATGCGCATGATTGCTACACCTTTTATTCATTCTTATCAGAAAGAAATCAGTCGAAGGGGCTTCGGTGCCATCGGCGCGGCAGAGAAAAATAAAACCAATAAACCACAATAATCAAAGGTGATGAGTGTTATAGGAGTCATCGTTAAATAAAGTTGACGGTCCTCAAAAAAAAAGTAAAGTTGATGGGCCATTCAGTCGTTTAAGTTTCGTTGCATGACAATTGGCCGACAACGCCTCAAAAATCTACCCCAAACATATAAATTTAATTGGTCGTAATCATGTAAAATGGAATTTGAAATAGCACACAAATTTTAAGAGATATCACATGGGTTTCAATGTAGACAAAATAAACTACTTCTCCATTCTAATTAATGGTCATTTTAATTTCTCTAGATATATATAAGTTTCGCTACATATCTAGATATAATATAATGTACATCTAGTTGAATAGCAAAAGTTATGTACCTAGAAAAGCCAAAACAACATATAATTATAATTTATAACGGATGGAGTATATGTAATGGTGAAGTTTTCGCTGATGTCGCTATATTTTGTATGTGTATCATATTCTTTGCCTTGTCACGCTATAATGTAGATATATAAGCTAGTTGCATGCTTCATATATTTGCATCCTTTTATCAAATGTGTCTAAATCAATACAATACTCCTTTAGAAATCCAAAAGCCAAGTAAAAATAGGTCCACGAGTGCCTTCTCTTGTCAAATAGCATCGAATATACCTCCGGATCAAACTTCAGATTCTTAGGGCAAATCCCACCTCCACTTCCGTCACAGGTCGCAAGTGGCGAACAACAATTAGTTGACTTTGTCTCCCTGGTTCTTTCTCGTTCTTGGGATTAAAACTTTAACATTAGCATCTGTTGTATAGTTTAGATTTTAAGGTGGAGTAAATAATCGTTTGATCCCATGAACTCCCCTATGGAATTTTGTTTCTCTCTCACACGATTCAGTTTGATCACTTAGGACATCAAGTTTCGTCTTTTATTCAACAACAAACTCTCTATAGAACTGAAATTATGAATAATCTACTAAGGTTGTAGGAATAATTGGTGTCCTAGAGAAAGAGGCAGGTGCTGACCATAAGTGAGGACGAGAAGAAAGTGAACTCATGATGGATGTGCCCTTTTTGAATGTAGTGGATGGATTCATCATAGATACCTAGAGTGGAAGACCTTGTACTCTTTCTGTTATTTTTTTAAAAAAATATTGACACTTTATTTGATCATTTTGTATGCAGGTCTATGGTTTAAAGCTACACTATATTTGTCATAGTTTGTTTTGCATAGTATTGAGTGGATGACGATTTAGCTGAAAAAACCGGGACAGTTTGATCAACATAAGTTCTTTTTTTTAAAAAAAATGAAAACATAGTCAAAGAAAATGTTAGCACTCATACTGAATTGGAACTTACGCCCAAGTGTGTATGTTCGCAGATTAGAAATCTAACCAGCTAAACGTACTCACCAACATAATTGTAAAACAACTTATGTAGTCATGTTTTTGTCATACATTTCTTGTCCATTCTCGTAGCCGAATTGGTGCAGCTATAGCTTTGATTGAGTCGCCACAGCCCGCACGCAGATTCAAGAAGGATTGAGTTGGCCACTCTTTTAGTCATCTTTGAAGTAAGATTTTGTTATATTTGCTTGGAACCCGAGAGATTGCAGAATTTCTTCATCATTGCTGGAAATTCGGCCCTAGGTTTCAGCCTGTGATGTTCGAGTTTTATTTAGTCTCTGTCTCTGTTGGTGTGGGCTCAGATGGGACGTCGGGAGGAGAGAGAAGGGCCGGCTCGGCCCAAAACGAGCAATTACTCCACGTTGGGCCCGGTGGTACGCGGCCTTCCCCAGACGGAAAGAAACCCAATCGAGCACAACAGGCAGCCACCGCCCACCGCGCCGGCCGCCGCCGCCTTGCGAGCAAAAGGGGGGCACACCAGCCATCTCTGCGCCCCCATTCGTCCGCCGCACCGCACGTCTGGAGTCGACTGCTCCGGGGCGTGGCGTCTCTGCTCCAACAAAGGTAGAGGAGGGAGCGGCTGCTGGCAGTCGAGCGGCCGGGGATGTTCTGATTCAGGTAATGCAGCGTTGTCCCTTTTGTGTGTATCCTAGCATACTTGATTTCTCAACCTATTTGGATGCGTACCGATTCGGTGTGTGTGTGTCTGTGTATGCGTACCGAAACTGAGTTCGATAATTGAGATTTAACTGTACACTTGAGCATCTTTGCAGCACGTCTAGTCGATCACTGTGAAAATTAATTTTCTCTGTCTGATGATAAGAGTATTAGCTAATTTTGTTATATGTGGAGTTTTCTTGTTGACTAGAGAGCTATTCGGGCACTCGATGGATTGCCTCGTTGGCATTATAATGACAACGGCAGTGGAGTATTTCATGTTTTCCCAACATTTCCAAGTAAGAAACAGATGAGCTGAGAAGCTCAATAGTATAAGCTTCTATCACCTTCCTGGCTGGGGAGGTTTGCTAGAGAAACTTCTGTATTCTGTTCATTTGTTTCTTCTAATGTATCCTGGCAGCTGTCCTGCCGCCAGTTAGAGAAAGAACCTTTCATGCTTGTTCCAACGCCAAAGTTTAAAGCTATACTTCTGCATTGGTGCAAATATTTTTGTCTTATACAGAATTCTCTTTAGGTTTGGAACTTCAGTGACCAAGCTTTCATTAGTAAGCAGTGCAATATCTTGCCTTTTTCATACGTGTATCTGCCTTTAGTTTAAAACTAGTTTGGTTGTCAACTTTTCATTATTATTAGCTTGGCTTGCTCAGAACTCAAATTTGTATTTGTTCTGCTAATGACCGGATGTGAAGGATTGATGCGTGCGTGAAAGATCCTACAAGGCTAAAATTGATTTCAAGCGCTAGCTTTCTTAATTCTCGTATGTTGAACTATGCTCCTCCATGCCAAGGAGTCACTTAAGAAGATGTATCCTGTTGCAAAGAACTACTTTGGAGGACTGCTGCCCTCACATTCATTTTCAGGTTATGTTCCACCTTTTGCTTTTCAAATCCTCTATCTTGCAATCAAGAGCAGCTCTAAGCCTCTAACACACCCTTTTTTTGCATTTTTAAACAGTTTCTGATCTTGTCAATCCTCCGAGATCCTCAAACATAGGTTCTAGATATGCTATTCCGTTCAAGGCTCGTTCTTTTACGCAATGTTCGCTTGAAAGATGTTCAGCTGACCAAGAGATTGTGATTGCTATGGGAAGTAATGTGGGTGATAGAGTCAGTACATTTGACAGGGCATTGCAACTGATGAAAAGCTCGGGCTTGACCATCACTAGGCATGCCAATCTCTATGAGACTGCCCCTGCTTATGTGACCGATCAGTCACGGTTTCTTAATTCTGCCATTCGGGGCACAACTAGGCTCCGTCCGCATGAGCTTCTTAAAAAGCTAAAGGAAATTGAAAAGGATATAGGCCGCACTAGTGGAATAAGGTACGGCCCAAGGCCTATTGATCTGGACATACTTCTATATGGTAACTCCAAGATCAATAGTGAAACTCTAATTGTGCCACATGAGCGCATCCATGAGAGGCCATTTGTTTTAGCACCTCTTGTAGACCTTCTAGGTGCTTCTGGTGAAGATGGTATCGAAACAAGTTGGCACTCTCTTTCGAAATGCAGTGGTGGTTTCTTTGAATTATGGAATAAACTTGGGGGTGAATCTATCATTGGCACAGAAACTATTAAAAGGGTATTACCTGTTGGGAATCGTTTGGTGGATTGGTGTGAGAGAACCCTCGTCATGGGGGTCCTTAATCTAACACCAGATAGCTTTAGTGATGGAGGTAAGTTTCAACAAGTGGAAGCTGCCATTTCTCAGGCTAAGTTATTAATCTCAGAAGGTGCTGATATCATTGATATTGGTGCTCAATCTACCAGGCCCTTTGCAAAGAGATTATCACCAAATGAAGAACTTGAGAGATTGGTTCCTGTTCTGGATGAGATTACGAAAATTCCCGAGATGGAGGGAAAGTTGCTCTCAATGGATACATTCTATGCAGAAGTTGCTAGTGAAGCTGTGAAAAGAGGAGCTCACATGATCAATGATGTATCCGGTGGACTGCTTGACCCCAAAATTCTTAAAGTTGCTGCTGAACTCAGAGTTCCGTATGTTGCAATGCATATGAGGGGAGATCCATCAACTATGCAAAGTGAACAAAATTTACATTATGATGATGTATGCAAGGAAGTTGCTTCTGAGCTATATGCACAGGTGAGAGAAGCAGAGTTATCTGGGATTCCATTGTGGAGGATCGTTCTAGATCCAGGCATTGGGTTCTCCAAGAAATCCAAACATAACCTTGAAGTAATTATGGGATTGGAATCCATTAGGAGGGAGATGGGTAAAATGAGTATAGGTGCTTCACATGTGCCAATATTACTGGGACCCTCGAGGAAAGGATTTTTGGGTGAAATATGCAACCGTGCCAATCCAGTTGAGAGAGATGCTGCCACTGTTGCAGCTGTGACAGCTGGGATTTTGAACGGTGCTAACATAATAAGGGTCCATAATGCTGGATATGGCGCAGATGCTGCAAAGGTTTGTGATGCATTGCATAAGGGAAGAAGATTGGAAGACTGAACCACCTGATCAAATAGATACCAAACTCTGATTTTATACAATAACATGGTGATGCAGGACAATTACTCTGTTGCTCAATGGGATTCTCATATTACATAATTTGTGGAGTGTCTTTCTTGTAATAAACCAGGGATGACGTTTTTTTTTGTCATCTCCTTTCTAAACTCTTCAATGAAGCATGGGTTCAACTCAAATCACTTGGAAAGAGTAGTCAAGGAATAAGGTTGCAAAATCTGTTAGTAATTATAGATTCATACCCCTTCTGGTTCTATTTAGATGATTTTATATAACATTTTCTTTCCAATTTAATAACATCAGAAGGATTTACATTTCAGAATTTCAAATTGTCGACAAGTTTGATTCACATAAAGTTTTAGCCAAGTGGACATGGGATGCTAGCCACAACGATTTGCACACTTTGATTCTACCTACGTTTCCCCCAGTAATTTATACTCTACGTTTGTTTTGTAAATCATGAAACTGTCCTGCTGTTTTTTTTTATTTTACATTCAGATTCAGCACTTCCTCTGTCTTCTTTGAAACAACCTTAGCCTTGACACGGAGTGGAGGTGCAAATCGCCACACAATTACATAACTGTGATTTGCTGTCGATGAATCATGTGTGCCTGCTGATTTTTATGAACACCGGTCAACATGGTTTTGAATTTAAACTGTTGAAATACTTGAACAGTTGTAATAAAAGAACCATATTTGTGTACACTAAAGACAGGACAATACTTGAACTCCCCTGTTCTAGTATATTATGTAAGATTATAGTGACACATATCTGGCAATATTTTACAAAGCTGTATACATGCATCGGAGATCATCACCAATAGAAACCTGATATATATAGATGTTCAGAGTTTGATGCAGATTTTTCTCCATGCTTGCACTTACTTCATCTAACTTGTACTTTTCACTTATCTCAATTTTTATGCTATGGTGTTACGTCGGGGTTTGTTCCTTTTTATAGAAAGCCCTTTAGGCCTTAGGAAAAATACTCTCGACTATTGAAACTATGTGTTCCTGTCCATTCATGTTGCATGTGTATTCCCAATGGGTCCCAAGTCCTAAAATTTTGATAGTCCAGCCGTTCAGACTCTTCCCCAGGTTAGTGATATATGAAGTCATTTCTTCTGTTGCTTTTATCGAAATTTAATTATGAAAACTCAAGTTAATATTTTGTCCTAAAATGATGACAGTTGTCCATCTTTGAGAAGGAGCTCTTCGTTCTGCAACTTCAGACTGGTCCTAAGAATGTTGAAAGCGAAAGTAGTATTCAGATGCCTCAAGTCTCAACCAACGCCTAACAAAGACAACTCTGGAATATCATTTACATCAATAATTTTAGTAAGTTTGCTGTCCTTTAGAAGTTGGCCAAAAAAACTATCATTTCAGAAATCCATCATTTCTTTCTTAAAATCCTTTTTTGCAATAACTGCTGAAAATTTGCATGGCCTCACAGTTATTCGCTGGTATGTTTCCTTCTGAAAATTTGAACTGAGCATCTCTATCCTTCTGAATAAATACAGAACTTGAACCCATAAATTTTCTCATAAACTTCTATTTCATATCTTTAGGCAATACTAGCTGTGGCTTAGTGAAAAACTTGAAATAGCAAAATGCATAACCTCCATGTTTTAAGAGTTCTGACTGAACTACTTTCATGTGATCAGATATGCCTTGCAAGCTCCAATGTTAATTTTAGGAGTTAGTTTGTTTTTATAAGGGAAATCAGGGAATAAAGGATGCTATTTTTAGTTGAGCCCTTTCTATCTCTAAATATTTGAAATAAATGAAGTATGCAAAAGATAAAACTATACTACAAACAACATTAGAGTCTATGTTCAAATTTTTTGCATTTACAATTTTAGTTTTTTAAATGATTATACACCATAGAGCTGAGCGTCATAGAACCATATCTGCCTTGGCATGAGGTGTTATGTGGTGCCACTGTGCCAGACCTTCAGTCGACGTGCCAAGAAGAACACTGGGACATCAGCAGCTTGATCGGCCATGGTGTTCAGATATCATCTATAGTTTGTTGTTAGCCTCGATTTGTTAGGATTGCTTAGGCAGAATGGCTCACGTGTGGTTTTGTTACTAGCTCATGTATTTTTCTTTTTTGATAGAAACAGGAGGGGCAAGCCCCTACTGGTTAAAATATATTAAAGAAAGAGAAAGTTCACCAAACAGAAGTACAGCCTAGAGGGGAAGAAGAAACAAAAGGAAAAAAGGACAAGGGGAAACAAAACCGAACTAGGACAAGAACTACTAGCTCATGTATTGGGAGATGGCTTGGCATTTATATAAGCTAGGACGATGTACGCATCAGAATTTAGCAATGAATTGATCTTCTTCCTACCCTCTGTCTCTCTTCCTTCCACCATAGCTCCTGGATGTCGAGGTGAACAGCCTTGGCCAGTTATCGACCACGGCTATCACCTGCATAGTCTAGGGACCCACAACACGGAGTAGATATGCTAGCCCCAATTGGTCTCCTGTTTTCTCAATTTTATAATTTTCCATGGTCAAGTCCCAGTTTTATCATCTGGCGTTGCATGAAAGTTGCAGGACATGGAAACAGGCAGAAGATACAGTGCCAGTATTTGCCTCATCAAGTGATGTGCACTTTGGCCTCTTATAATGGTCTCTGTCATTCCAGCTACTACCTCCTCAGGTCAGTACTTCCCCTGCATGATTGCTCACCTCTTATTTTCCTTATGTCTTGTTAATAGTGCTAGAGATATTGCTCCATGGTGAAAAGAAATTAACTAACTTATTGTGTCATCATTTTATCAGGACAGTGTTCCACTAGCTTGATGAATATATAAACATCCTGCTTATGCTCCCAAGAAAAACGGAAATGAAATAGACATCAAGATTACTTCATTTCTCATATCATGCATGCTGAAGTGCATGAGAATATAAGTCAGATGTGAAAATTTTAAGATATAACATGCATGCTACTTGATAGACAGGAAAAAGCTAGACTTGGCCAGGGAACAGGGGAGCACCTGTGCCATTTCCTTTTAGTACACAGGACCACAACTTTATTAGATTCTCTGAGGTGGAGAAGGGAGGAGGGTTAGTAAAAATAGTGCTGATTGCCAATAAAATCATCTCCCACTACACGTTAAGCATCTTATTAACCCCCCTTCGATTACCTTACTCCCCCTCTTCCATCCATCACACAACCCCCGCATTTAAATCTTACAACTAAACACTAGCCCTTTTGCATAGGCCAAAGCATACATCACTTGTCTCTGCACTATGCAACCTTCTATGGCATGAAGGTTCTGCAGAAACAAACTCCTTTCTTAGATCACCTCTATGGATCTCAAACTATGCTGCATGCATTTGGGTTCTCATCGCTGAACATTGAAGTGATCTGGCTGCCATCTCCTTTGCCCCTGCCCGGGTAGTAGTTATTGCTGTAGTAGGACCTTCCTTCTTGATCAGAAGAGCCTCCATAGCTGTACTCGGCTATGTAAGGGCTCGTACTGTGGTGGCTGTAGCTGTGCGTTACATGGTAAGGTGCAGCATCATATCTGACCCCATGCATGTCCATGGGGTGGTTCGCCCAGTGCTCCCTGTACAGGTGGTGGTCATTGCCATATGGGTAGTCACGCATCTTGTTTATCATGATGGCGTCCATGGTCGGGGTTTCTGCCGGTGGCACCTCCTTGGTCTCCGGTGTGGGCTCAGCCGGAGCTGCCTCTGCCGGAGGGGCGTCGGCTGGTGGGTCTGCAGGTGGTGGAGCTTCCCCTTCGGAATGTGGAGGCTGAGCCTCGGCTGCTGGATCCATGTGTGAGAAGATAGTTGGGACCCTCTTGGTCTTCCTGATGGCCTTGACGATCCTCTCAGGGTCAGCCATCCCGACCACCGTGATCTTGTGATTTGCTTGATCTATGTATACTTCGCTAACACCTGAACAGAGCAATTCCATAACTTCTAAGATGTCATGCGCATTATCTAGATGCTCGTACAACATAATGCTCATCAGTAGAACTGGATGCCTGAATGAGGGGAAAGTCAAAGAAATTATGTAGTGTTTCAGATTAGAATTGTTTACCATCAATAGCACGCAGGGTCTTCCTGACCTTGTGCTCGCAGCCATTGCAGTCCATTCTTACATGGAGCTCCGTTATTCGTGGTGTCTGCAGGTTTAGACAAATACATTAGCATGGTCACCATGAAAGAAAATATTGAAACTACATATGCATGTGGAGACCCCCAAGTACACACTTATAACTATTGAAGTTACGCACACGGTTACACCATTAGGAATACAAAACATTCCTCAATTCACTGGCATGCGAAGAAAAAATGCAATGAGAATTCTAGTTATGGAGGAGCCTGTCCACAAACCTCTGATTCTGTAGTCATTGTTGAAGTTTGAACTGGAGAGTAGGGTTGGAGCTTGAAGCTGCAGAGATTCCTAATTGAGAACTCTTGACACCTTAGAAGAAGGTAGGTAGGAGTCACTGACCTTGCAATGAGTTGCATTTATATGGCATTGCTTCTGGGGCTGGGACGGAATATTTGGTGGTCGATTTGTGTGGGTCACCCAAAGAATCATTGGAAAGGGAAAAGGGGGGGGCCCTTAGATGGCTCCATCTTGGCATAAACTCCTCTTCTTTTCCATGAGTGTAGTTACCTGCAAGTCAGTTCTACTAGTTGCTTACAAGTGGCTCCAATCAGGGACATTCTTCCCAGGGTTTCAATAAACTCCCTGGAAGGCTGGAACAGCTGATGCAACTGGTTAATTATAGTTGGGTGACTCAGCAGTTTCATAATGTGCTGTTTATGACTGCATGGAAAAGCATTCAATCCATCAACCATTGCTGCACCTAAGGCTGCAACAAGGCCAGAATCAACCTTCTTTCAGTTGATTTACTGCAGAGACCTCAGTGTGCCATTAATTCTGCACTTTCAAATTGCGAATGATACTATAAATAATTTTTTTACTGTATAGAGTAAAAAGCTATGAAGTTTGATTTGAATACTCCAAACTCATTGATTAATTACTCATAGTAACTAGAGCTAAATAAAGCGGTTAATATCTCAAAACCTTATTCGGGTTAATATTTCAGTTAGCACCAGCATTAGGAACACCATTCCTCGTCCTGACAAATGTTCAGGTTTTATGGATACCAAGTTTTGAGATAAAACTTCTTCTGTGGATTATTTAGTAATTTTTTTCTCATGCACATCAGTTCCAAAACCTACATAGTCCATTCAATTGTGTCGATATAGAAGGTTTGCCCTTTTCTCTATGCATATCTCTTTATTAGTGCATTGTATTTTCTTTTCCTCTTGTGCAAAGTACTGATAATGTTCCTTGCTTCAAGTTTGCAATTTGGAATAGCACTACAGCAGTGATCTTACTAGCATTAGTTTCCTCTGTGGAATCGAGTTCAAAGCAGTCAGCCTCAACAAATGCTTCCTATGTGATTGGCTTATATTCTCTCTTGGCACCCTCTCGATGTGGTTGGACTATAAAGATAAGTTCATCTCCATATTCGAGCTGGGTTCGTTATGAAATTTTGGCATTCACTGATTGGAGTGTGGATGGGAATATCCCTAACCGACCACTGAGAAGATAAAAGGATGGAAAGATGATAGATGGAGGCTCCTTTGGTCAAAAGAGGAGCCTTTTGAGAGGTGGAGGATATCCACTCATGTAGAATCCCCATAGGTAAAGGAAAGTATTTATCTTTGTGTGACCGTGATTAATTCTCATGCATATTCTTATCTACTATTTACACAATATAAAATTTTGTAGTTTTCTGGGGCTCTAATTCTTGCAGATATTCTCTGGGCGTTGGATGTTGACACGCTTGTTAGATATAATCGAGATCAATGAATCTTGCTTTGTCCAGAGAAGAATGATTCAGGCAGTAACACTGAGAAGGCAAATAAGTGGCAGATTATAATTGCCGCAATCTCCAAAAGATAAATGGGACCATTAGTTTTGATTATAGTATACTCATAAAACAAAATTATAATCTTATGGAAGTACAGTGAAAATCTGCTCATATATGAACAACATTATTGGTGAAATTAAGATATTTTGTTGCGAAAAGATTCTAAATTCCACATATTTAGACATTATTTTTAATGCAATGATGCATCAGGGTATAGAAAGGAAAATTCTGTCTGATTAGGTTCACTAGATTTGATGTCCTAAGTTTAGTTTTCTATCTTTCGTCACAGTAGTCACGTCAGAGTAAGCATGTTGTCTCCCTTTTCATCCTCCTCAACTAAAGGTACAAAGACCAAATGCCACCAGATATTTGTCTTTGCTAAAATACAACATGCTAAGAATTCGGTAAGAGTTTGCTTGAACCTTTACCGATATAAATTGTGGAAATCAATTAGTTCCACTCATAGAGCCCAAATAATCCAAATACTTCGACTAACAGCGCCCAAATGATTCGCTGCTGGAATGCAGAACTTTTGTGACAATAGAATTTCATTTAGAATCCAATTACAGTTATGAGTACATAATTTCAATTTTAGATTCCTAATTTGCAAATATTTTATTTGATAACCATATGTCCATAACAGTAGTAATCAGTGTCATACATGTAGTTCCCCATTTAGAAGCGTACTGTTTTCTTGTATAATTCTGATTTAAACGGACTGTAAACAAGTTTCATGGGCTTATATATCCACCAGGTACTTGGAGTGCCATTCCATTTCCATACATTTATTTAAAAGTTGTTCAGAGAAAATATTTGTTGCCACAAGTTTGTGTTATGTGGAGATAAACTGCTAATCTTGAGTCCCAAGAATATGTGGTTTTGCCATGTGCCCATGTCATGACAATGCTACAGCGAAAGAGCTAAAAGGACCTTTTTGTCATGTAGTTATCATAGAGATCTATCTGGACAATCATTTTTTTTTCTGGTTTATGCGCAGATAGTACTGTTTCTTACAAACTCATTATTCATACAATCTGAACAGGCATTAAGTAGCTAGAGTATTAGGCTTAGAGCTTCGTTATTTTTGTCCACATCGGGTTTATTAAAAGAGTGCTAGCTCCCCATCGCCGGAGAGCGTTTCACGGTCCTTTTATCTCATCCGCATGGTGCCACGTGCCCACGGGAGTGCTTTGAGCGCTGTGAGCGGAGAGAGTACGAGGGTGCAGCAACTTGCCTCTGCAGTGTATCGTGTGCTCTCCACAAGCGAGTCCTTGCGGCAGCTGAGGTGTCTCAATTTGTGTGCAATGCATGTACTCAAACTAGGAAAATTTGTATTTCGCAAACTAATTATCCAAATCAAAATCTGACTACACCATAGTGATCCTTACGTTAAGATCTTCGAAATTAGATCACACTCGCCTACGTTTGAAAAATATTTTTTAAAATATTATTTTATTCTAAACATTTTTCTAGAATATTTTTTTATTCTTAGAACATTTAATTTTATTTTTGGAGTACTTTGTTTTATCTTCAAACAATCTCCCTATGATGAACATTGTTACATCTATTTAGCCATTTTATAACCTAAGCACCAGTGAAACTCTCTTTTGTATACCGCATAACTGCAAACTGTGTTATCTCCATCTTCCTTTAATATCTTAGTACTCCACACTTATTTGGATAAGTATTCTGAGTTACCTGCTAAAATGTTTGGTAGCTATTAATGATGATTGTCAAATGTAATATATGGTTTTGCAGCACCTAAGAGCTGCAGATGCCATTCAGTTAACAATATTAATGCTATTAAAATATTTGGATGGGATATTATCATGAATTTACCATTCTCAACATTTATTTTAATATTCCTTCAATTACACCATACTCATATTGGCATGGACACTACGTGCAACTTATGATCGGGTGCGCGAAGCGCGCGTTATGTTCTAGAGTTTCTTGTACGAGTAGGCCGCCGGCAAAGATGCATGCATGGTGTCCGAGAAGAGAATGCTGGTGGCATGCACTGCTGTCTGCAGATCAGTCCGGACTGTGGTTTTGGATTGAGCTCTTGACCATCCTTGGAGAACCACTTTTGTAAGTGCCTTCTTCTCAAGTTGGGAAGAATCTTTCAGTTTTTTTGTTGAAGCGCACCTTTTCTTATCGGTTTCGTGCGTAGCCGACTCTGAGCGTTGATGAAAAGGTAGGACGTACGTATGCCTATCTGTAGTTTCATCCTTCGAGGAAAAATTCCCCAACTCCCGAAAGGTCAGGCTCTTTCTTTATTATTTACATATTTGTATTACATGGCTCTAGCTAAAGGTGATCGCTCTCTTAGCGTAGAGTGTACAAGAAAAATATACAGAGATCGCTTGTATTTAATTTGGAGTTACCATCTCCTGATATGAATTGCAACAATGGCCACGTGGTTAGTGCATGTATAACATATGTGCTTAGGTACGGTGCAGGTTCCATAAATATATATGCATTGCTTCCCGTTCACAAATACAAGATATCGCTATAGACTATAGACTCGAATACACTATCTTGGCCAGTAATATTTATTAAAAAAATTAAAAATAAATGATTCCATATGCATTGCAATAGCTGGTTTTACGATGAAAGGGGTACAGTTTGCCTTAATTTTCAGACTCACAAGTCATAACTCTAATTATTCATCTTTTTTTTCAAACGAATTTGAACGATGGCAATGCAGCCTAGATCGATCGTATCTTGTGTGCCGAGCGTAAACGCGTGCACACAAAAATATAGATGCGTACGTGTATGGACTGTTGGAATATTTGGGCCCTAAAGGCCTACCATGTAAATTCAAATATTTCCAATAAAATCTCAAAGGCCCGTTAGTGCAAAAGTGTATGATAACAAGTTAGTCCCATTTTGCTAGTGGAGGTGGAGAAAATCCAATTTAAACAGTTGGATGCTCTCCATGCTCTTGCAAGTGTGGGTGAAAGGAAGAAGAAAGAACACACGTGCGCGCTTGGTTGCCTCGCCTCGCCGGGCACGCAGTCCTTGCCACTTCGAATCTGCGTCTCAACTGCTTACTGCGCCGCCGTGTACGCCGCTTCGTCTCGTTCCTCGGCGTGCACCGGCGATCGGGAGAGCAGATCTCCGGAACCTCGTCCTCAGCGATCCTGCATCGGGAGAGGGCGAATAAGGTTTTTGATAGCGCTCTGTGCGACTGCTCGAACGCTTCCACATCGCCGTCCTCCACGTCCTCATCGCCACGGCTCGTCTTCCTCCTCGTCAGTGGGGCACGACTCGGCGTCGTCAAGCACGCGGAGGTGCTGATCGTCGCCGTCGTCTTCTTTACCCGGTTATTCCGGTCAGCCTAGAAACATACATTTTTCTATCCTAACTATGTCTTTCATACCTAGTATGATCTGGTTAGGGTTGATCTTGCTGCTGCAATCTTTTATCTTAAATCACTTGATTACATGTTTATATATGTTCATTTTCTGTACGCAATTTTCATCATGGTCATGATTTATCTTCGGATTAATTTAAAACTAAAACTCTTATTTATTCCATCAATCCAAAAACCTTATTATAGGAATTTCAATTTTATGGCTGGATTTGTTGATGCTCTGAGCCCCGAGAAGTTCTCTGGCGAGCACTTTAAGAGATGGCAAACGAGAGTAATTCTGTGGCTCTCTGCCATGAACGTGCTGTGGGTGTCCAAGGGCAAACCTGAGGGGCCTCTTACCCCTGAGCAGGAGAAGACCTTTACCGAGGCCAACACACTTTTTGTGGGCGCTGTGATCGGTACACTTGTAGATCATCTACAGGATGTGTACCTCCATCACACAGACGCTAAAAAGTTGTGGGATGCTCTGGAGGCCGACTATGGCGGCACAGATGCTGGCGCTAAGTTGTACATCATAGAGCAGTACCATGACTACAAGATGACCGATTGGAAATCTGTAGTCGAGCAGGCTCATGAGATACAGTGCATGGCCAACAAGCTTGAGCACCTCAAGATCAACCTACCCGATAAGTTTGTGGCTGGTGGCATCATTGCCAAATTGCCTCCTTCATGGAGGGATTTCACCACTACTCTCAAACATAAGAGGATGGAGATATGAGTGTCTGATCTGATAGCATCCTTTGATGTTGAGGAAAAAGCTCGGGCCAAGGATGGGCGATCTAAGGCTGCTGAGCGCCAGATTAGTGCCAACATGGTGCAAAAATCTCACGGCAAAGGCAAGGGCAAGGGAAAGAAGACCAAGCCTCAGCCTACCACTACTTTCAAGAAGAAGAAATTCAAGGAAGGTCAAGGCTGTTTTGTGTGTGGATCTACCGATCATTGAGCAAAGAAGTACCTACACTGCAAAGGAAGGAAGCCTTCACCTGAGCAGAAAACTGCGAACATGGTCACCATGGTTGGAGTGAAAACCAGTGGGTATAATTGTTTACCTTCGGTTTTTTCAGTATTTCAATCTACTAGTTGGTGGCTTGATACTGGCGTAAATGTTCATGTGTGTTCTAATGCTACCTTGTTTTCTTCTTACCAGACCGCTCGGGATTCTACCGTGATGATGGACAATGGGTCGCATGCTACCGTTCGTGGTGTTGGCACGGTCGATCTGAAGCTTACTTCGGGAAAGATCATGCAGTTGAAAAACGTGTAACATGTCCCTAGTATCGGCAAGAATCTAGTTAGTGGCTCCCTTTTGTGTAGGGATGGTTTTAAAGTAGTGATTGAGTCCAATAAATTTATCGTGTCTAAGTGTGGATAATTTATCGGTAAAGGCTATGAGTGCGGAGGCTTTTTCCGTTTTTCAGTTTCAGATTATTGTAGTAAGTCCATGAACTTAATTTCTGATGGTATAAATGAGAGCGATGCATCTGTTTGGCACTCGCATTTATGTCATCTGAATTTTGGCTCTATGTTTCGACTTTCCACCATGAGTTTAATTCCGAATTTTTTCATAGTCAAAGATTCTAAGTGCTATAGTTGTGTGCAATCTAAGCAACCTCGAAAATCTCACAAGGTGGTAGAGGAAAGACATTTAGCACCTTTAGAACTCGTCCATTCAGATATCTGTGAGATAAATGGCGTGTTAACAGAAAGTGGAAAAAGATATTTCATGACCTTGATTGACGATGCAACTAGATTTTATTATGTGTACTTATTGAAAACGAAAGATGAGGCTCTTAACTGTTTTAAAATCTATAAGGCTGGAGTAGAAACCCAACTTGAGAAAAAGATCAAACGACTTAGGTCCGATTGAGGAGGTGAATATTTCTCTAACGATTTTGATTTATTTTGTGCGGAACACGGCATTATTCATGAGAGGACGCCTCCCTATTCACCCTAATCAAACGGGGTTGCCGAAAGTAAGAATCGCACGTGACTTGGTTAACGCCATGTCAGACACCGCTGGATTATCTAAGGCATGGTGGGGGGAGGCAGTATTGGCTGCATATCATGTCCTGAATAGAGTTCCCATGAAGAATAAGGAAAAGACTCCTTACGAGGAGTGGATTGGGAGAAGACTTTCACTCTGTTACTTACGCACATGGGGTTGTTTGGCCAAGGTAAATGTGCCAATCAACAAGAAGCGCAAGTTGGGACCTAAAACTGTGGATTGTATCTTTTTGGATTATGCACATCATAGCATTGCTTATAGATTTCTAGTAGTTAAATCTGAGGTGCCTGATATGCATGTAAATTCACTGTTCAAGTCTCGTGATGCTACTTTCTTTGAGAATATTTTTCCTATAAAAGACTCACATGTTATATCTTCATTGCCTCTGAATGAAACAGTGAATACAAGTTCTGAATTTGTTGAATTTTCTGAGCATGATGAACACACACTTGAATCAAATTATGAGGAGATTTACAGTGATGCTCCTAGGTGGAGCAAGAGGCAAAGTCTTTTGGTGATGATTTCACTATTTATCTCATAGATGATTCTCCCAAAACAATCACTGAGGCATTCTCATCTCCTGATGCGGATGATTGGAAAGAAGCTGTTCGTAGCGAGATGAACGCTTCCCAGAAAGAAGCCAAAGATTTCTTTGATACTTACTCAACTGTTGCGAGATTGACCACTATTTATGTTCTACTCTCCCTGTCTGCCTCGCATGGTCTTCTCATCTATCAGATGGATGTTAAGATAGCTTTCCTCAACGGAGAGCTGGAAGAGAAAATCTACATGACATAGCCTGATGGGTTTGTAGTAGAGGGTCATGAGGACAAGGTGTGCAAGTTGTATAAATCTTTGTATGGCCTGAAGCAAGCACCTAAGCAATGGCATGAGAAATTCAACTTGACACTCATATCAGCAGGCTTTAGTGTCAATGAGGCTGATCGATGTGTGTATTACCGCTATGGTGGGGGCCAAGAAGTTATATTGTGTTTGTATGTCGATGACATACTGATCTTTGGCACTAATCTTGATGTAATGAACGAGGTCAAGACATTCTTGTGTTAAAACTTTGATATGAAAAAACTTGGTGAGGCTGATGTTATTCCTAATATCAAGCTGATCAAGGGAGAGAATGGGATTACTCTTTTGCAATCCTATTATGTGGAGAAAATGTTGAATCGCTTTGGCTATAAGGATAGCAAATCTACTCCAACTCCTTATGATCCGAGCTTGATCCTTCGAAAGAATAGAAGAATTGGCAGAGACCAATTGAGATATTCACAGATGATTGGCTCACTCATGTATCTTGCGAGTGCAACAAGGTCTGACATCTCTTATGCTGTAAGCAAATTGAGCCGGTTTACTAGTAATCCGGGAGATGATCATTGGCGTGCGCTTGAGCGCATAATGCACTACTTGGTGGTGGGTACTATGGAATACGGGATTCACTATTCCGGCTTTCCTACAGTACTAGAAGGATACAATGATGCTAATTGGATATCGGATCTGGATGAGCTGTATGCCACTAGTGGATACGTTTTCACTCTTGGCGGTGCTGCTGTTTCATGGAGATCATGCAAACAGACGATCCTGAGGAGATCTACTATGGAGGCAGAACTCACAGCACTAGATACAGCTACAGTGGAAGCCGATTGGCTTCATGAGCTCTTGATGGACTTACCTATTGTCGAGAAACCATTGCCGGCAATAATGATGAACTGTGACAATCAAACGGTGATTGTCAAGGTAGACAATTCAAAGGACAATATGAAGTCTTCGAGAGATATCAAGAGACGGTTAAAATCAGTCAGAAAAATGAGAAACTCCGGAGTTATCACTGTGGGTTATGTCCACACTGAGAAAAATCTGGCTGATCCGTTCACCAAGGGGCTGTCATGCAATGTGATAGACAATGCATCTAAGGAGATGGGTTTGAGACCTGTATAAGCTATTCCCTAGTGGTAACCCAATCTATGTGATCGGGGATCCCGTGAATTAGGATTTGGGAAGAATAAGCTAGAGGTTAGCATGAGAGTAACCTTTTAACTCACTCGAGAAGGATGCAATACTCTCGATTACTGCATGGCATGTTGGTATTAGACTTAATGTATTCTGTTGGCTTTAATTAGCAAAGACGTTATCCTGCGGAACGTTCTTGAAAGAATACACCTATGTGAGCCCGACTGATGGACGGTCGCAGTCTGTGAGATTCGGGTGATCTCTATTAAGCTCATGAAGAGACCAGGGAGTACGACCTATATGCTCCAACCGCGAAGTAGCCTACTGGAGGTTAAGTACCAGTTTGACTATAAGTGAAACTCACTCGCACAAAACTTACAATTCAAGGCTTAGTCCATTATTCAAGTTGTGAATGAGTGTAAATTGCTGTTCTAGATGGAAGTTCAACTTAACAGTCTCCATTGAAACACTGGTATATCAAACAACAGTGGGTTGAGGCAAAGTAATAATGAGACTTTGAGATCTGGTGGGGGATTGTTGGAATATTTGGGCCCTAAAGGCCCACCATGTAAATTCAAATATTTCCAATAAAATCTAAAAGGCCCATTAGTGCAAAGTTGCATAGCAACAAGTTAGTCCCACCTTTCTAGTGGAGGTGGAGGAAATCCAACTTAAATAGTTGGATGCTCTCCATGCTCTTGCAAGTGTGGGTGAGAGGAAGAAGGAAGAACACACGCGTGCGCTCGCTCGCCGCGCCGCGCCGGGCTCGGGCTTCGGGCGCGTGAATGGTTCGCCAAAATCCGGTCAAATCCTTGCGGGAACGCGGCTTCCTTTTGCAGATTTGTGTTGCCACTTCGAATCTGTTACAGATTTCACGCGCGGAATTTTGAGACTCGCAACCGACTTGGTTTTTGGGACACCAAAAACTTTAGCGGTTCCTTCCTATAAATACACACGGGTGCCGGCTAGAAACGGAACACAAAAGACGCACACCACGCCTCAACTGTCTACTGCGCCGCCGCGTACGCTGCTTCGTCTCGTTCGTCGGCGTGCACCGGCGATCGGGAGTGCAGGTCTCCGGAATCTCGTCCTCAGCGATCCTGCACCGGGAGAGGGCGAATAAGGTTTTTGGGAGCGCTCTGCGTGACCGCTCGAACGCTTCCACATCGCCGTCCTCTACGTCCTCGTCGCCACGGCTCGTCTTCCTCCTCGTCAGTGGGGCACGACTCGGCGTCGTCAAGCACGCGGAGGTGCTGATCGTCGCCATCGTCTTCTTTACCCGGTTATTCTGGTCAGCCTAGAAACGTACAGTTTTCTGTCCCTAACTATGTCTTTCATACCTAGTATGATCTGGTTAGGGTTGATCTTGCTGCTGCAATATTTTATCTTAAATTATTTAATCAGCATGTTTACATGTGTTCGTTTTCTGTACGCAATTTTCGTCATGGTCATAATTTATCTTCAAATTAATTTAAAAGTGAAACTCTTATATTCCATCATGGACGTACTAGAGCAGGTGCCAGGACGCGGATCTTTGTTTCTTTAAGCATGTGTTGCGCGTTCGTACCCGCTGCGCGTTGGCGTCGGTGAGGTGGCCACTGCCCACGTGCGCAGGGCTCCCAAGGTCAATGGATGCCTCCTGAGCTATTTTTTATTTTTAAAAATAAAGAATGAAGAAGAAGAGAAGCGGAGGAAGAAGAAGAGAAGAGGAGGAAGAAGAGAAAAAGAGATAAGCCTAGCTGCTGGATTTACCACTGCACCTGCGGCGATACGTTAGTACGCGACCATATTTGTTCTGAGCGGCGCCGAGCGCGGGCTGAAGAGCACCACCGCTCGCGGGCCGGCAGCGGCCGGAAGTTTGTGTTCCAGGACCGCCGCATAGGTGCTGCAACTCTCTTGATCTATCAACTGCTTAGGACGGGGAAGGGGGCTGATGGGAGTAACGCGCGCGAGTAGGATATGCTTTCGTCGCAGGAGCACGCAGCCTGCTGCATGCGCATGGGCCCAGGGCCCACGAGACACAGCAAGTCAACACCTCGCATGCTTCATGCAGTCTACCCCTTCCATCCGAAAATAAATATTCGTTTAGAAAATTTCGGACACATTATTAATAGTGATAAATAATCATAATATTTTTAATTAACTATAGCAATTGTTATTGAAAAAGGTCCAACGAGAAGGGGTAGACTGCATGATTAGCAATAGTTTTCTCTTTTCCATCTTACTTGAAAAAGGTCCAACGAGAAAACTATTAGGTTACTATTCACCTGTTCTCTATCTAGTGTGTTCCTTTGACTTATTAAGTCTTGAGAGCTTATCTAAGCTCTTGGAATGTAGTACTACTATCAGAAATGCTTGGGGATGTAAAGATTTAGTAGCTGAAAACCACATACAGGTTCACCAAGCCAGAACAAAACCATTTTATTTACCCGACGGAGGATCACCCTGGAATTGTATTGTGAGAATATCATTGAGCTTAATCTGTTCTTCAAACTACATTAGTCATTCGATGGCTCCTGAGTTTTGATGCTAATTGGCCTAGCTTCAAGTTTGTAGAGGCTATTGTGAATGTGCAATATGAATCTTCCTTTGTGTGCATTACTGATTTTTGTGACACGTGCAAGACATGCCTTGCTTTTGTTGGTTTTCAGTATGTTTCTGGATTAGAGATTTTCTAGGTATTATTAGTTTATTACCAAGTGCCATGTATGGACCCAGAGGAAGGAATGGTGGATTGGACAATTCTTCTATGCTGTTGTCCTTTGGTCCTGGAGGAATTGGTGGGTTGTTGAGCCTGTGTGGAGAAAAGGCAAGCACGTTGCTGCCAGGCTGTATTGCCTGCTGCAGCGTTTCCTTGGCCCGCTATGTCCTTTAACCAGGCTGGGCCTTGTTCTTTTGTTTAGAGGGATGATAGAAGTGAAAACCATTCCGGCCTCTAGAGCAAGAGACTTGTTCTAAGCAGGGAATTTTACTAGAAAAACTATTACAAATTGTGTTGTTGTAGATTAAAAACGGCAGGCATGATGATCAAGAAATTGAATAGGCAAGGCAGTTTCTCGCAAGCAAAGCATACGATTCGTTTAGACGCAGCGAAGACTTGATGTATCCTTTCACAAGGTTTGTATGCATCACCAATCACTATTCAAAGACTGTTTAGGGCTGGAAACTCAGGAGTAAGCTTCACAGAAAGCATGCATGTTTGGCGCGCGAAGACTGTACCTTGCAGGCTGCAGCAATGATGTTTGCAAGTAGAAGCATGGCAATTAGGCACCAGCGCCGCTGGAGACAAAGGTACTTGAACCCACCATCACGGTTGTAGGACCCATCATTTGCCAAAATTAGTCCACCCATGTCCAAATTTCGTCCAGTGTCGGCCTGCGTCAGTCGGTTGACCTGAGGATTGTTTTTTGATATCTGGTAACGGAGTGAGCAACATTTTTCATATCTCATAAACACATTAGACATCCCTGATGAAAAAAAGTTACACTGGACATGCTACGCATTCGTTTAACCAACCCACACAACTGCCAGACAGCCTATGAAACCAGCTTAGCTCGCCCCAGCTATTATACAATTACTCTTGTGTATTGGCCCCGAATTTGCGTCAACATATTTTTTGCGACTCCGCTGGGGAAGAAAAAGGATCAATCGGCTACCATAGCCGGTAACATAGCTAAACCTGGTGAGATTGATGCCGAAAACATCCAAAGGCTGAATTTTGAACAACTCTCGGCCGAAGATCATAAAGCTCTCGATGATATCAAGAAAAAGATCAGAGAGGAGAAGGAGCAGGAGATCCAAAGACAGGAGCAAGAAGCTATGAAACATTATATGTCGCACTTCTCCGTGGATCGACAAGGGAAAGTCACGAAGATCAAGGATGTCACCACTAACTCTCCACAGAATGAGGTAAAAACCGATGTGAGTAAACAACCCGCTCTTGTTATAGAAATTGCTAATATAGTAGATGGTGTTGTTACTGCTCATTTGAATAATAAGTTGGATTTCGTGGGTCAAAATCTTCATAGTATATTCGATGCTCGCTTTAGTCGAATAGAGGCCCATCTTGGTATGAAGTCTATCGGTAATGATAAACATGTATCTACTTCTGGTATTGATAAGATGGTAGGTAGTTCGGCTAGTGAAGGGATTCCAGCTGCTGTTACTAATGCTATGGTGATTAATTCGGCCAACCAATTGCCTAACCGAATGAACGAGCCAATACCACATCATACAACTTTGTATGGTTCAGCACTATTGCAAGTGTGCCATATGGGCCAGCAAATTCGTTGCGACATGCCTCTACACCGCCGAACCTTGCTCAACCCTATGGCACACCAATTGCAAATTGGCCTGGGGCTGAAAATTTTGGATCGAGCAACCTTAAAGATGAGGTGATTAAGATCTTTAGGCAAACTTGGTATAGAGCCCAAAGTCAAATGCCGATCATATCAGAAGTTGTACCTTGATAATTATGAGTACATTGCATATCCTCAAGAGTTTAAGATTTCTAAATTTGTTAATTCACTGATGATGATAGTAGGAAAATATTAGAGCATATAGGTCAATTTATTATACAATTTGGTGAAGCTATTACGAATGATATTTGCAAATTGAAGTTGTTTCCTTTATCTCTATCGGGTGCTGCCTTTACTTGGTTTATTTCATTGCCACCCAATTCAGTTTACACTTGAACTGATTTAGAGCAGAAATTTCATGATTATTTCTTTACCGGTGAAACTGAATTGAAATTGTCTCATCTTACATCGGTTAAACAAAAGTAGCATGAAAATATTTCTGAATATATTAGAAGGTTTAGAGACATTAGAAACCGATGCTATAGCTTGAAAATTTCTGATACAGATTTAGCTGATCTAGCTTTTTCTGGTTTACTTGATTTCCATAAAGAAAAGCTAGATGGACAAGAATTTCTAGATGTTAGCCAAGCTAAAGAAGCTTGGAATTCAAAAAATCGAATAAAAAGTCTAATCGTCCTTGTTTATGCACTTGGTTGTGATTCAAATGATTCGGACCATGAAGGCAAAGATATTTATGTTGCTGAATTTGTATGGTCGTCTAAGGATAGACCTAGCACTTGCTCTTCTCTCAAGCTGATTCATAAAAATTGGCATAATGTTAAATTCATTTTTGATGTAGCCAAGTGTGATAAGATCTTTGATGAATTGCTAAAGAATGGGAATATCAGATTGTCTCATGCTATATCGCCGCTTGATGAGTTGAAGCGGCGTGCTTACTGCAAATGGCATAATTCATTCTCTCATGCAAACAATGATTGCAATGTGTTTCGTAGGCAAGTTCAATTGGCCATTAATGAAGGTCAATTAGTTCTTCCTCAGATGCAAGTTGATCAGAACCCCTTCCCAGTGCATAACATTGAATTACAAAATCCCAAAATATTAATTCGGCCAAATCAAGCTGAATCGACAGAAGAAAAAAATGCAATCATTGGTGAAAAGAAGATCTAAGCCTTTGAAACAACGTGAGAAAGTTTCACTGGAGAATACTCCTGAAGATTCTTTGAAGAATTCAACACCCCTGAAGTTTCATTGAAGAATTCAACGCTCGGGGGGCAAGATAAGAAGAGAAGCACCGGATCTACAAAGACTGTTGGTGTTTTACCGCTACGCCCACCGAGGGATACCCCCGAGGTGATGAGTTTGTAGGTAGGGTGTCACCGAGATCAGGAACTCGAAGGTGCAAGGAACACGAGGTTTAGACAGGTTCGGGCTGCCGAGAGCGTAATACCCTACGTCCTGTGTGGTTTGTATTGTCTTTGATGGTGATTGTCCCTGAGGAAATCCCTATCCCCCTTATATAGTCTGGGGGGACATGTTTACATGAAAGTTCTAGTCGGGTACAAGCCCAGGAGTCCTACCTGAGTACTGCTTAGGTAGTTTCCTACCGTGTCTGACTAGTTTTACTACTGTAGAAGTAGTCCTACTGCACTACGAATAGTTACAACAGATGTGGGGCGTGGGCCATGTTCCATCCCGTATCTTAAAAAGTCTCTTAGATTGGGTATTGTTGGATCAGGTATTATCGAGTAGTTTTACAGCATCCAGCATGTAAGCATGAGAGCTATCCCTTAAAGCACGCTGAGTGCCTTATCCCATCGAGCCCCCAAGCCAAGGAGCCAGATGATAAGCATAGAGTAGACGTAGCAAACCGTGGCGCTAGCCCCTAAGCCCAGGAATTGGGCAAGTAGCCGCTGAGTCTTAAATAGTCAATGAAGCCGTCTAGTCGGAGTCAGTCTTGACTAGGATTGTAGTCAAGATGAGTAGTCGAAGTAGTCGAACAAATGTAGAACTAGTTTACACCTCTTGTCGTGGGAGCGAGACCCCTTCAATAACATAGTGTACAAGTCAAAAATAAGTAATATTTTACTGGAAATAAGGGAGTGAGACCCCTTTAGCAAACTTGCGCGTAGTACCAGTCGTAAACCAGTAGAATGGCATTGTACTGGAAGTATGAGGCGCAAGGCCCCTTCAATAATCCAAAATACTAGTCAGAAACTAGTAATTAGTTAATGGAAGTATGGGAGTAAGGCCCCTTCAGTAAACTTGCGTGTAATACTAGTCGGAAACTAGTAAAATGGAGCTGTACTGGAAGTAGTAATCTCCAGGCACCAATATAAGATGTCCAAGATGATCAAGGATGAAAATGGCGTAGATGCTCGACATTCCAAGAATTAGGAACCTCCTGGCCATCAGGGTACTGTAGGTGATAAGATCCAGAGCCTGTAACCTTGTGTACGATGAAAGGCTCTTCCCATCGTGAGTTAAGCTTGTGTAGCGCGATATCATTCTGGATTCGTCGAAGAACAATATCTCTAACATTGAAAGAGTGTCTTTGAATGTTCCGGTCGTGGTAACGACGGACTCCTTGTAAGTAGCGGGCTGACTAGAACAAGATGTTGCATTTGATTTCTTCAGCTGAATCGACTCGAGATATCTTGCGGTGTCAGCCTCACCTTCTTCAAACATCTCCAGTTGTGGAGACTTCCACATCATGTCAGCTGGTAATATAGCTTCAGGACCGTATACGAGAAAGAAAGGTGACTGTCCTGTGGCTTTGCTTGGTTGTGTGCGAAGCCCCCAAACTACTAATGAAATCTCATTGATCCACTTTTCATCCTTTTTGATGTTCTTGTCATAGAGTCTTTTCTTCAATCCATCAAGAATCAAGCTATTGGCGCGCTCAACCTGGCCGTTGGCCCACTGGTGAGCCACTGAAATATATTTGACTTTAATGGAACTGCGTTCATAGAAATCCCACAACTGATGCGAGTGGAAATTGGATCCCAGATCTGTAATGATAGTGTTGGGGAAGCGAAAACGATGTAAGATATCACAGATTAAAGTAACCACTCGATCTGCAGAGAGTGTTGCGATTGGCTTGTACTCAATCCACTTGGTAAACTTGTCGATGGCCACCAACACGTGTGTGAAACATCCTGCCGCAGTTGTTAAGGGTCCTATCATGTCCAGGCCCCAGCATGCAAATGGCCATGAAGATGATATGGTGATGAGGTTATAAGCAGGGACATGAGGCTGTTTGCCAAAGAATTGGCAGTTGGTACGCCGGCGAATGAGTGTTTCGGCATCTGCCAAAGCAGTCAGCCAGTAGAAACCAAATCGAAACGCCTTCATGACTAGTGTGCGAGAAGCCACGTGGTTCCCGCACACCCAATTCGTGAATCTCTTGGAGTATCTCTTTGCCCTCCTCCGTGCCAACACACTTTATGAGTATGCCTGATGCTGATCCACGCTTGTATAGGTTACCCCCAACTAGAACATACCCTTTGCTACGCCTTAGAATGCAAGTAGCTTCAGCGATTTTTGGGTCGACGCCGGGGGGTAGTTTGTGCTCCTAGATGTAGTCGATGAAGGCCACTCTCCAGTCAACCTCGATCATCAAGGCCTCTTGGTCGGGTTCCTTGGGACCCTAAGCGATGGAATTTGAGTCTTTTGCCTTGATGGAAGGGTGATGCAACTTATGAACGAAAACTCCCGGTGGGACATTAGCATGATCAGAACCCAGTTTGGAGTGCACATCCGCGCCCACATTGTTGTCACGAATCACATGGTGAATTTCCAACCCCGAGAACTTGCTCTCGTTCTTGCATATTTTCGTAACGTATGTGTCCATGGTATCCTTGTTGATGTTCCACTCCTTGTTGACTTGTTGAACCACTAGTAAGGAGTCCCCGTAGACGAGTAGTCGCTTGATGCCCAGGGAGATTGCCAGGCTAGCCCGTGGAATAATGTCTCGTACTTGGCTTCGTTGTTAGAGACCTCAAATAGTATTTGAAATACGTACTTGAGCTGTTCTCCTCTTGGGCTGATGAAAAGAACCCCCGCACCACCGACACCGAGCTTGAGTGAGCCGTCAAAATACATGACCCAATGCTCTGGCTGGTTGGTTGGGGCTTCCACTTGGTTTTCTCGCTACTCCACCATGAAATCGACTAGTGCCTGCGACTTGATGGCTGTCCGGGGCTTGAAGTCAAGTGTGAGGGCTCCTAGCTCCACGGCCCACTTGGAGATGCGCCCGGTAGCGTCCCGATTGTGGAGGATATCTACCAATGAGAAGTCGGAGACCACCAGGATATTGTATGCGTCAAAATAATGGTGAAGCTTCCTGGAAGTGATGAGTATACCGTAAAGTAGTTTCTGAATCATCGGGTAACAAACCTTGGATTCAGAGAGGACTTCGCTAATGAAGTAGACTGGTCGCTGCACCCCGAATGCATGGCCTTTTTCCTGTCGTTCCACCACGATTGCCATGCTAACGACATGAGTAGTCGCAGTGATGTAGAGTAGCAGATTCTCGCCTGGTTGGGGAGCCGTTAGGATGGGTGGCGAGTGCAAATGGTGCTTGAGATCTTGTAGCGCTTGGTTTGCCTCCTCAATCCATTGGAACTTGTCGTGGCGCTTGAGTAACTTGAAGAAGGGTAGTCCCCTTTCTCCATGTCAGGAGATGAATCGATTCAAAGCTGCCATGTAGCCTGTGAGCTTCTGGATGTCCTTGGAGCATCCATAGCTGTGATGGCGTTGATCTTTTCTGGGTTGGCTTCAATTCCTCGGTGGCTGACAATGAACCTGAGTAGTTTTTTTTTGAGGCACACCAAAGACGCACTTTGTCGGATTAAGCTTCCATCAAAACTTCCGCAAGCTATTGAATGTTTCCTCGAGATCGGTGATGAACTCATCGTGGGATCTGGTCTTGATGACCACCTCATCCATGTAAGCTTCAACGTTACGGTGTAGCTGGTCCGCAAGGCACAGTTGAATGGCTCGTTGATAGGTGGCTCCTGCGTTCTTCAACCCGAATGACATTATAGTGTATGCGTATGCTCCAAAGGGGGTGATGAATGCCATTTTAATCTGATCTTCTTTCTTGTGAGCTATCTGATGATAGCCCGAGTAGCAGTCGAGGAAGGAGAGCAGGACGCAAATAGTCGTAGAGTCGATAACTTTGTCGATGCTTGGGAGTGCGAAAGGGTCCTTGGGCAATGTTTATTGAGATCAGTGTAATCCACACACATCCTCCATTCATTGTTATTCTTTTTCAATACTAGTACAGGGTTAGCTAACCACTCGGGGTGGTACACTTCTTTAATAAAACCAGCCGTGAGTAGTTTTGCTAACTCTTTCTTGATGGCCTCCCTCCTGTCGGGGGCGAAGCATCGTAGTTGTTGCTTCTTCAGAGTGACTTTAGGGTCAACTTTTACGCAGTGCTCGATCAACTCCTTGGGCACCCCTGGCATATCCGCTGGTCTCCACGCAAATATGTCACGGTTGGCCCTAAGGAAGCTGACGAGCGGGCTTTCCTATTTGTCGCCTAACCCGCCCCCGATCAAAATAGTCTTGGACGGGTTGCCTTCCTGCAGCTAGCTGGCCTTGATGCCGACGTCGCTGGGGTTGGGTTTAACCCTCGACTAGCTAGGCCGCTGGTTGGAGATCTCCATCTCTGAGTTGGTCAGCTTCTGCGCGGCCGCGAGTACTTCTGCAGAGGGCTCTGGCACGCGTGATGTCGTGGCGTACTCGATTGCCTCCTGGTCACAGTCGTACGACTTATTCAGGTCGCCACAGAGTGTGAGTACGCCTGTCTTGCCTGGCATTTTAAGTAGCAGGTAAACATAGTGGAGTACGACCATGAATTTGGCTAGTGCCGGTCTGCCAAGGATAGCATGATATGACGAGTCGAAATGCACCACCTCGAACTTGATGTACTCGGTGCGGTAGTTATCTTTCATCCCAAAGATGACTAGTAGGACTACTGACCCGAGTGGTGTAGCCGCGTTACCCGGGACAATGCCGTAGAAGGGAGCTTTGCTAAGGGTGAGCATCTTGAAGATATTCAGGCCCATCTTCTTCAGAGTACTCGCGAAAAGCAGGTTGAGGCCGCTCCCCCTATCGATGAGTACTCACGTTAGTTGTGAGCCCGCCACGACAGGGTCTAGGACGAGTGGGAATTTTCCTGGCTCGGGGAAGCTGGTCCATTGATCATCCCTGAAGAAGAAGATCAGGACCTCACTGTATCTCAGAGGCCTTGTCGTGGCCAGCTCCATAGAGAGTATTTTGTGCAGGGTCAACTTCTGCGCGCGCTTGGAGGGGAATCCACCGTCTTCACCAAAGATAACGTTGACGACATTCTTCGGATCCTAGAAGTCTTGAGCCCCCGACTTGTCATCTTCCTCATCATCCTCCTTGTCTTTTCGCTTTCTTGCTTGAGGGAGGGGTGGTGCATTGAGTGACTTGCGGATGGTGACGCACTCGAAGAACGTGGGTCGCGACTTCGGGTGTATCGGGCATTGTTTGTGCATGACTTTCTCAAATTCCGAGTCGTTGTTCCCCGACTACTTGCCACGCGGATTGCGCTCGACAGCCATGACTTCATGGTCTTGCTTGCGCTTTCGGGTATTCCCCGAGTGGTTCCGCTGGCTCTTGTCGAAGTGGCCGTTGCCATTGCTTTGCTTGTCGTGGTTGTGCTTGGGGAAGCGGCCGTTCTCCTCGTCCTCTTGGTCAGCCCACCATACCATCATGCCACGTAGCTCTACAGCAGTGGTCGGGCGATTGCGCCCGAAGTTGTGGTACGTGTGCTTCGAGAAGGGCCCGTTCTGGAAGCAGCGGATGGCGTCCTCGTCGGTGATGTTGGCGTTGGTGGTGTGCGTCTCGAAGAAAGGCTAGGTGTAGGACCTCAAGGTCTCGTTCATCTCTTTCTTCACCTAGGACAGATCATGGCGAGTACCCGCTCTGATCATGGATCCTTAGAAGTTGTCGATGAAAGACCGTTTGAGGTCCTCCCACGAGTCGATGGAGTGTGGCTTGAGGCTTTCAAGCCACGTGAGGGTGCGGACTCCAGAGCCACCGAGAAGTGAGAGAGTTTTTGTAGAGTTGGATCCCCTTAAAACTTCAATAGCGATGGAGTAGCATCGAATCCACTGGCGTGGGTCTTGCTTGCCATCGTACTTCGGGATTCTGACTGGTTTGAAGTCCTTTGGGTAGGACTTGTCGGTGATGCTGGTGGTGATGGCGGAGAAGCGGTCGCTGTCGTTGTCGTCATGGCACCTGCTGGTACGGTCCCTTCTCCTTGGTTAGATAACACGCCACGTGTCGCGGCCTTCGTTGATCTTCTTCCTGAGGTCGATCGTGGGAGCGTCGTGAAGGCTGGCCTTGAGTGTATCTTGGTCTTGATGCCTTGCGCCACACTGGTTGCGAGTGGATTATTGTACTTCTTGTTCATTGTTGCCACACGCGGACGGGTGACCAGTGCCTCCTCCGGGAGTGCAACTGACCAGTGCGGTTTCACCATGGCGCTCAGACCTCGAGGGCGGATTCTGAGTGGAGGACACTAGATGTTGCCCATCTAGTTGCATGAGCGCGCGCTGGGTCAGATACTGCAGCCTTTGTATCTTAGGATTGGGTGGGAGTTGTTGAGCTAAGAGAGCTGCTTCTATGATGGCACCAATCGGCGTACATTACTCCCGATCCGTGACTACTACAAAAGCGTTGTTTAGATCTCTTTGTTCGCGGGCACGATTCTGCGCATTGAGCATGCGTTGGGCGCGCTTGGCGTCCTTTACCCGCTGGATCCTTCGGTGCTCCTCATCTTCATCCTAGGGAGCATCAACTGTGGGCTCGTCGGCTGAGACGTTTGCGAGTTGCTCATTGTCGTACTGGGGGCCCATCTCGTCGTCCTCCGCGTTGCGGAGGGCGGCCATGCAGACTTGACAATCCGGCGAGTGGTAAGCCGTAAGGCTTTACTTGAGTAGCTCTATGCTATTTTCTCCCTCTTCCGCGATGGGAGAGAGAGGTCTGCCCTCCTGGATGGGCAGTTTTAGCGTGAAGGCCACAAGGCGGGACTCGTAATTGAGTAGTTCGGAGGGCTCGAAGCCCTTCCAGTACACAAAACGGCCTTGCGGCATAGATGTTATGGTTAAACCCAGATGGCTGCCCAAAATTGATTTGGTGTGGCCATCGGGTTGCGAGTGGTTTTCAAGGGCGGGGACTGCCCGACGGCCGGTGGCTCCCTCATCTCCGAGTCCTTCTCGGGACTGGTTTGAAGGTGTAGTACTGTTGTCGATCGAAACGCACCGGCGAGCAACGACAGGCAACACGAGGAGCCGGGAGGCTTCCGGGACGGCTGGTGGGCCCCGGTCCCTCGGTCAACGGCCCAGCGATCTGGCGCACACCCTGGCTTGGAGTCGCTAGGCGTGCCACCTGATCCTGCACCCGATCAGGAAGGTGTGATGTGTTAAATTCCTGTAAGCACAGACACTTGTAAAGATAAGTCCGAGCCGTGATCGGCTCATCGCTCCTCCCCGGTATCGGCTATGAAGAGCCGATTGCATCAATACCGGATCGGATCTTTGAGACAGGCAATATATATATAATAATGAAATCAATCTTGCTTCATAAATATAAATCTAATCCAATCTACGATAACTAAGCCCTCACTGCACGATCGGAACATCCTACACGTGATTGAGCCTAACGAATACGCGAAAGCATCGAAACAGACAACCTAAACAGAGATCCTAAAAACAGCCCAAGAGCCGATTCCTAGAGAAACCTCTACCCAAGCCATGATCCGATACTAACATACTGCCGGAACTTTCAACTTGTTTGCAAGGCCTAATCATGCACATATCAAGCTAAATCTCTAATAGATAGAAACTAGCCATAACAGATTGGATCTATTAATAAAAATGAAGCAAGATGCAACCATCGCATCCATGATCGAACACGATGATTGCGAAGGGCACATGAGCAACGAACAGAGCATGATCGGGATATAAAGAGAATAACGTTACCCTATGCGCACTATGATAACTAGTGCTACTCGCCATCTACAAGGCTTCAGAACGAGCAACACATGAAACGAACAAGCAAGAGTAATGCCGCCCCGATTATGCAGAGCATGATCGGGGCCGCATGGCACTTACCCGATCAAAACCCCGGAATAGGGGAGGCGATGCGCCGTGAGTTGTTGATGAATGATTCCTTCTTCTTGTTTATTCGTGGTACATATTTATAGTCCGTGGACTTGTTCTCTTTAACTAACCCTAACCAAACACGACACGAATCCTAACTACCTATATCTAAATTTACACGGCCTTACTGGCCCCAATTACCCGCACAGGGTCCGATCCGCAAGCTTACCGTAACTGTCTTCTAGGCCCATCTTGCTCCATGGCCCACTTCTGGCCCGTCTAAAATATGGCGATAACACATGCCCCCCTGGTTTCGGCAATGGTAATTCCGAAACCACCTATTTTAAAATCGCCTTGACCCTTCGGCTTCCGATCCGTATAGCTACGCTTTTCAGCTTCCAACGGATGTGACTACCCTGTACCAATCTCATAGGGAACCGTCACGGTGCCAATTCACTTCACCCCTCCATTTACCTTTATAAACTTACCCCCGGTATCTTCCCCAACCATCTTTCTCTCACAGCCATTATCAATTACACTCCTTCTCTTCTTTTGCCATGGCTTCTTCTTCTTCTGCTTCCTATGTCATTTCTTATGAATCTGAATCTTCCCGAGAGCCAACTCCATAATACGATCCGATCGCTGCTTACGAAGTCCGTGCCCCCTGCATTGGGATGCAGAGGAATGGGACTTTCGTTCCCAGTCAGAGGATGACGAATCCCTGACTGATGGTGAAGATCTCGCGCTCCTCCTCGGAGCTGAGTTGGAGGAAGATGAGGACGACGCATCTTGGGGGGAAGACCTCTCTTCCTCGGAAGAAAGAGCCGATTCCTTCTCCTCCGAGGAAGATCCGATGGCAGGTACCTTCCTTTTTGGCAGATCATCGGACGAAACTTCCGATGACACCGAAGAAGCCGAAGACGATGACGGCTCTACCAGCGACAGTAGCGGGGATGACGACGATGGCAGCAGCAATAGCGGTGATAGCGGTGCTAGCGTTGCTCCGCCAACCAAGCGCCGCAAGACCGCTGGCGTGTACTGGTGGTAGGCCGTAGTGTCCCCTTTAGGCTATCTCAAGGAGTAGTTAACTCCTCTTTTGTATTTACTGCCTTGCTGTGAATAAAATCTTCTTTTGTATCAGTAGCTTTTTCCTGCGCACAACAATCTACTCAAGAGCCGATGGCAATGCATCGGCCTTAGAATATACCGATCCGGATCCGAAATAACCTTTCAATTTACTTTACCCTCCGCCAGTCCTCCAAACTGACACACATCTCTGGAGATCCTGGGATCCAGGTTAACTGCGAACTCCTTTTGCTCACAAACCCTATCCGCAAGATCCTCCCCTGATCCTTGAGGCGCACATTCGATCTTGCGCCACCAACCCTAGATCCACTCTCCAAAATCCCGATTCAGGACTCTCGATGGCAGAATCTTCAAACGCCGCCGCCCCCGTCTTCGGTCTGAAGGTAAACTTCGACCCCCATTAATTTAATGCAGCATCCGTAAAATTTACTGCGCAGTTGAGTGACTCTTTCCTCGGCAATCTTGTTTTCTTGGGGTTTTTCAGGCTTCCGATATCTTCTTACCGCACCCTTCTTCTCCTAATTCTTTCTGCCTCGGGCCTCGTTCCTACGAGAAGCCCATAGATCTGATTTCATCTGAAGCCAATCGGATCCCCTTCGTGAGTCAGGACGTAGACCTAGAGTCTTGGTCAAATAGCCTCCGCGCTTGGCCAAATCCCCCTGAAGGTTGGATAGTTTGGTACAACAGAGTAGCGGACGCCTACCAGCCTTTATGGGAATCCATCGGGATAGCCGATGCTCTGTCTCGGTCCCTTTCCCTTCTTGAAAAAGATGAAAACCTTCTGAAGACCATCGGCTACTTCTGGTCCGATGCCTTGAATTATTTCCTCTTTGGGCATGGTCCGATGACCCCAACACTGCTGGATATTATGATGATCACTGGCTTAGACATATCATCAGCTTGCCCCTCCGCTTACAGGCTCTCTGTAGTCCCCTTGAAACTGTCTTCCAAAGCAGAATGTACTAACTGGAGTACATACTTGAGCCAACACCAGAAAAGCAAGGGTCCTGTATCGGAGAAGGAGCACACGGCTTTTCTCAATCTGTGGCTTGAACATTTCCTCTTCTGTGGCCCTTCCCTTGCCCCAACCAAAAATTACCTCTCTCTGGCTTACGAGCTGGCCAAAGGTAACTCTGTTGGCCTTGGTAAACTATTTCTTGGGGAACTTTACAGATACCTTCATCCGATGACTTCTAGCCTTCTTTCACAGAAAAAACTCAGAACTGGTGTTCCGTGGTGGTTCATCCAGTTGTGGGCTCACCTTTATTTCCAAAGTTCCATCCCCAATTTCCCTTCCTTGGTCGGCAATTCTTTCCCTGATCTGAGTGGGAGACAGATTAGGTGTACCAGTTTTGGGCAGGCTCTATATAGTCTCCCTGGCGAGAAATTGAATCCCCCAGATGCTTCTCGCTGGTTTAGGATTTTCTACAAAGGCTTACATAACCCAAACTTCCTCCCATATGAAGATCCTGAACTCTTTGAGAACCCGTTATGTTCCGGGTGGCCGATCTTGCCCATGACGCCGACACTAGGCGCCTATACTCCATCATGGTTCGGCCCTGCCTTCTTCCAGTTGGCATGAGTACCTCTAATCGGATCATCAAGCTCGGTTATGAGTTTTACTAGCCGGTCGTAGCATCCCGGCAGTTTGGTCTCGGGCAGGTGCCTCCCCATTTTCTTCTTCACTTCTTGACATCAAACAGGGTGGATCTCCCTGATGCTCTGACCACCTAGAGGTGTTACAGTCTGTTTACAGACCTTCCCTTATCTGTTCCTGCCAATCTTACCTTTACTTCTTTGGCTGTCGATTTTGATGGGTGATGGCTGATGTGGAAAACTCACGTTTTCCGAGGAGCTCTGGGTCCGATGCTGCAACGGATCCATCCCGAATATGAAATTCCCGCCGGAGAGGTATTGCTTCTTGACTAACATTTCCTTTTTTGACTTTTGTTGGACTCTTTCTAATTTTGTTCTTTGTTTCTGCAGCAAGAAGATGGCCCAGAGCCGATGAACGATGATGTATCCCCCTTTTGTTTCCTGCCAGTTGCCCCTGTGGTTCTCTTTGGCAAGAATGCACCTCCTCCTTCGAAGAGCGTAATGCAAATTCAGCCGAGCACTGTCAAGCTGACCCCCAAGCGGAGGCGATCCTCTGAAGCTGTTGCCCCCCGAGCTCGCGCTAAGACAAGGAAGGTTCTTGTCAGAAAGGTCCGGAAGGAAACTGCGCCATCTTCCCTAATCCGGCATCCCCAGTCGCCAACCAGGTTCGGCCCTTCCCCCTGCTTTCGTAATTGAACTTTTGTTTATATTTTCTTTAATTATACTCTCTCCCCCTGCAGCCTGCCATCGTGGATGTCTCCAGCGGGGAGGAGCCCCCATGCCAGAAGGGCTCATCTTCGGAGGTGCCAGAGGACGTGGACGCGCCCATCAGGGCTTTGATCACTCTCCGTGATCCTGGCGTGGCGATCCTGGAGGGTCCTTCTGCATTGGCTGACGTCCCAGCTGTTTCGCCAGGTCCGCGGGAACCGGTCGTGACCGCGTCCCTTGTTGGCCCCTGTCTGGAAGAACCATCCACCGCCTCAGCTGCCGCCAATCTCTCTGCACAAGAGGCACATCCAGCAGAGCCGACCGTTATCCCATCGGCTGTCGCTCCAGCAGAGCCGATCGCTATTTCACCGGCTGTCGTTTCTTCTTCTGGAGACGCGGCTCATCTGACCTCTACCATCACCGTTCACCCTTCGGAAGAAATGCGCCCCCAGGAGCCGATCGTTCCTTCATCGGCCATCGCCACCTCCCTTTCGGGACAGGTATGCATTACTCTTTGTGATTACTTTGGCCTTCTTCCGTATTGTCTTGCTCACCCTCTTTTCCTCCAGAACCTGAATCTTTTAGAGTTGCTTGTGTTTGATCCTGCCTCAATCGGGTCGGCCATATTGGAAGCCGATGACCCTCTCCTGGACCTGACTAGCACTGCCAGTCAACTCCTCCGCATGAAGGATCTTCTATCAGGTCCGATCGATGCCCTGATTCAGGATTCCAGCGCGGTGAAGCGGATCCTTGATGAGGTCAACTCCTAGCTCCCTGTGAGTCTCCAGGTCAAGCTTTTGCCGGCCGGGTACCTTCCTTCTTTCCGAGCAAAAGTGGCAGAGGCCCGTCACAGGATTGAGACTCGGCGTTCCCAATCGCTCCTAAGGACCATCATCGCTGAGATGTGCCAGTCGGTCAACAAGAAGAAAGCCACGCTCGACGCCAAGGTTGACACATCTGCTTCTGCCCGGCGGCTTCACCTCCTGGGGAGAGAACTAGAAGACCTCGAAGCTAAAGTCCGGGCCACCAAGCAGCGCATTCAAGAGGAAAAGGATCTTATCGCGGGTTCCAAGCAGGAGGCAGCAGTCTTGACCGCCGAGCTGAAGACAGACTTGGCCGAGCTGAGCGGCCTGAGCAAACAAGTGGTGCCGGGGGCGGACGAAGAGGATGAAGCAGTAATTGCTGAAGTTGACCGTATCCGTCTTGATGCTATTGCTGCCATCAATGATTTCCTTCAGAAAACCTGCCCAAGATGAACTCTGTATTTTTATGTAACGAACCTAAAGTCGATGGTGATACATCGGCTATTTGGTAACTTGTGATGTTTAATTGCTACAAGCAAACTTTTAAAGTCGACGACATTACATCGGCTGTTCTAATCCCTTTTGTTAATGCATGAGCCAATCATGCTCATCGGCCTCTTTTTCATTTCCTGTCTTGTCGAAGCCAAAACGCCATCGACTTAGCCTTTGTCCCCTTTCTTAGCTCGCTGGTCACATCGGCTTATTGCCTGATGGGTACCATCGGCTTTACTGCTCGTTGGCCCACATACTTGGGAAGTATTTCTTAAGGTGTTGACCGTTGACTGCTACTGGAAACTTGACGCCATCCAATTCTTCAAGCATGTACGCGTTCCCAGGTAGGACCTGGTCAACCTTGTACGGCCCGTGCCAGTTTGGGGACCACTTGCCATATGCCGCGTCCTTAGTTCCCAATGGTAATACCGCTTCCCAAACCAAGTCTCCTACTTGGAATTCCTTCGGTCTGACCTTTTTATTATATGCACGGGCTACTTTAGCCTTGTTCTCCTTAATCTTCTCTAGCGACCATAGCCTGAGTTCCGTGAGATCCTCCACATTGTCACTCATCAGAGTAGCATATTCTTCTACAGATAAGTCATTCTGGAATTCCACACGCCTGGACCCGGCTGTAATTTCCCACGGTAACACGGCCTCCTGCCCGTAAACCAAGTGATAAGGGGAAGTTTTTGTTGCCCCATGACAAGATACACGGTACGCCCATAATGCTTCTGACAAGACCTCGTGCCAGCGCCTGGGGTATTCATCGATCTTCCTCTTAATCAACTTGATAAGGCTCTGATTGGACGCCTCGGCTTGTCCGTTTGCCTGAGCATAATATGGAGACGACCTAATCAGCTTGATACCCATATCAGCGGCAAACTTCTTGAATTCCTCTGAAATAAAAACCGAACCACCATCTGTCGTAATAGTCTGTGGGATCCCAAATCTGTGGATGACGTGTTTCTTGACGAACTGAATAACATCTTTAGATGCCACCGATTTCATTGGGACCGCTTCTACCCATTTGGTGAAATAATCTGTGATAGCTAAAATAAATTGATGACCCTTGCTAGATGGAGGATTAATTTTGCCAATCATATCCATGCCCCAGCCTCTGAACGGCCATGGTTTAATAATGGGATTCATTACGGACGCTGGTACCATCTGGATCTTTTCGAACCTCTGCATGCTTGACACCCTTTATAATACTTAAAACAATCTTCAAGCATGGTGGGCCAGTAGTACCCTGATCGCCTAATTAGCCACTTCATCTTGTGAGCCGACTGATGAGTCCTGCACGTTCCTTCGTGGACTTCATGCAGGAGCTGATTGGATTCGATCGGCCCTAAACATTTAAGCAACAGTCCCTCCAAGGTCCTGTAAAACATATCATCCCCTATCAGGACGTACCTCATGGCTTTGTACCGTTTCCTCTTGGGTGCCCCCCGAGCCGAATCCTTCAAGTAGTTGAAGATATCGGCTCTCCAATCTCCCTGGTCCAGTAAGCACACCTGATGATTTGACCCATCGGTTTTGTACCCTGAAGCCAGCTGTGCTAGATCATTGGCCTCTGCATTCTGAGCTCTAGGTATCCAGTAAAAATTTATATACCTGAACTGGGCTATTAGTTCCTGGCATTGCACCCACAACGGAAATAATAGCTCACTTTCACACCTGTATTCTTCTGTGAGCTGGGAAATTACCAATTTTGAGTCCCCGAAGACTTCTACAGCTTTGGCTCCGGCCTCCAGAAGCAATTCCATGCCTTTATGCACCGCCTCGTACTCTGCAAGGTTATTAGTACAAGTAGCAGGTAATCTGATCGAGAAAGAATACGTTGCCCCTCGAGGCGATACCAGCAATATGCCGATTCCACATCCATCTCCACAAACTGATCCGTCGAAGTACATAGCCCAGCTCGTACGGAAAGCGCTGCTATGTTGGTATTAACCCTCTCAGCAATGAGATCCGCCAACGCCTGCCCTTTAACTGCCTTCGCGGGTTGATACCGGATATCGAACTCTGATAATGCAAACATCCATTTTCCCAATCGGCCTTTCAACACAGGAGCCGATAGCATATGCTTTATAACATCCGATTTGCAAATGATGATTACCTCAGCCGATAGCAGGATATGGCGAAACTTGGTGCATGTAAAAAATAAACAAAGGCAAAGTTTCTCCATATCGGGGTACCTTGTTTCTGCGTCCAACATCCTCCTGCTGAGATAAAACACCACCCTCTCCTTGCCATCGTATAATTGTACTACCACTGAAGCAATAGAGGTGTCGCCGACTGACAAATATATGTAAAATGGCCTATCTTGTTGTGGTGGCACCAACACAGGTGGTCTCGACAAATATTCTTTAATTTCTTCGAATGCCCGTTGTTGTTCTGCCCCCCAGCGGAATTCTTCATTGGTTTTGATTTTCACCAACTCCATAAAGGGTTCAATCCGCCCAGATAGATTAGAAATAAACCTCCTGACGAAGTTAATCTTGCCAATAAGTTGCTGGAGCTCCTTCTTGGTAGTGGGTGGCACCATAGTGCGCACGGCTTCCTGACTTTTTAGGCCAATCTCTATTCCTCTTTCATGAACCAGGAAACCCAAAAACTGCCCGGCTGACACACCAAAGGTGCATTTTTTGGGGTTCATCCTGAGCCCGAACTTTCTAGTTCATTCCAGAACCTGTCGTAGATCACCCAGATGTCTTTCGACCGATGTTGACTTTACTATGACGTCATCGATGTAAATTTCCACCAGATTGCCGATCAGATCATGGAAGATGTGGTTCATGGCACGCTGATATGTTGCACCGGCAATTTTCAAACCAAAGGTCATAACCACGTACTCGAACAGACCCACCGCTCCGGGTACTCTGAATGCAGTTTTGTGTATATCTTCAGGGGCCATGAAAATCTGATTATATCCAGCGTTACCATCTATGAAACTCAAAATTTTGTGACCGGCAGCCGCATTAATCAATATTTCTGCCACAGGCATTGGATATTCATCCTTCGGAGTGGCTCTATTGAGATCTCTGAAATCCACGCAAACCCGCCACCGGCCATCCTTTTTCTGCACGGGTACAACACTTGAGATCCATTCGGCATACCTGCAAGCCCTGATAAATCCGGCTTCTAACATTTTCTCTATTTCTTTTTTCGCTTCGACCAGGACATCGGTTTTTATCTGGCGTATTCGCTGTTGGAACGGTCGAAATCCACTTTTAAGAGGGAGCCGATGCTCCACTATACGCCTATCAAGCCCAGGCATCTCCGTATAATCCCAGGCAAAGCAATCGGCATATTCCTTCAATAGAGTTATCATCGGCTCTCGTAAGGATAGATGTAACTTCTTGCTAATATACGTTGGTCGTGGCTTATCCCCAGGACCAATATCTATTTCTTCAAGTTCGTCAGCCGACGTAAAACCATATCCTAACTTCCCGTCCTCTGTTAGATCAATACTGAAAATGGGAAAAGGAGATAGTAAAAAGAATTTTGGCCGATCGTTAAGATCGGCCGATCCACGCATCCCATTACTTTCCAAGTTCTTATGAAAGGAATAAGGCCGGTTGCCAGCGCTGGCCATCTCACAACAACTATGTAAAACACTTGTCATCAAAAATTCAATTTTTTGGGGCCGATTGCAGGAATCGGCCTCCATAAATACGCTGTAATGACTTACCTCATGCAACTCTTCTATTCTGTAAGGCCAGTGGATAAGACCAGCCTTACTCCATTTTTTGTAGCCTCAATGCGATCACACCCTTCTAAGCTCATCCCTGAAATCGGCTCTTGATCTTCCGCATCCCAGATGCTCATGGATGCATGCGAAATTTCAATTGAGTCGTCTGCCTGGACTACTTCCACTTCGTCTCCATCCCACTGGATCAAACATTGATGCATTGTAGAGGGGATGCAACAGTTAGTGTGGATCCAGTCCCTGCCAAGTAAAACATTGTAGGTACTTTTGCAGTTGACGACGAAGAACGAAGTCGGGACGGTCTTGTTTCCAATGGTAAGATCTACACTGAGAACGCCCTGAGCTTCCGAAGTCTGCCCATTAAAGTCACTTAGCGTGACATTAGTCTTGATCAGGTCTCCGGTGGACCACCCCAAGCGGCGCAGAACTGAGTATGGCATGATGTTGACTGCCGCTCCCGTGTCCACCAGCATTTTATTAACGGGCTGACCATTAACATACCCTTTAAGATACAAAGCCTTCAGATGCTTGTAATTCTTGGCTTGCGGCTTCTCGAATATCACTGGCCGTGGTCCCAAGTCAAGCTGGGCTACTGATCATTCTTCGTAGGTCCGAGCACGGAATTCTGCAGGAAGTACTAAAACCATGTGTGTATCAGCCGATACCTTCTTATCGGCTTTTGTCGATTTGGGCCGCCATTCTTTTCTTGAAGTGCGCGCCTCCCTCTCCTACACATAATGGACTTGTTCCGCCAGATCAGGTCGCGCTTTTCTCAAGGTCTCGATGTACTTGGCCTCGGCTTCTTCCAAGCTACGTAGCCGTTGAACCCTGCACTTTTGGGAACGGTTAAGTCCATCCGGGCACCAACGAGGACGATGATACCTATCTTCCTCTTCATCCTCCCTTCGTGATGATCGAACCCAATCTTGCTGGGTTGGAGCAGGTCCAAGCCGCTGAAAAACTGAATCCCTTGCATCTGGTTTGACAGGTTTACACTCCGAGCAATCCCTGATAGTAGGTAGCCGAGCCATACCGGAATCCCAACAGTACCTGAAGAAGGGACAGTACCAATGATCGCGGGTATCTTCATACTTCCTCAAGCGCTTTCCAGTGCGATGCTCATATTCTTCTTCCTTAAATTCCCGCTGGAGGCGCTGCTGGTACTGGTACTCATATTTTCTGAGAAGATCAGAAGAAGTTGGTCGCTGATTCCTCACATACCTTACTTGTTCTTCTGTGACGTATTCTTTTTTCCCTTTTTGGGGCCGATCGCTGGGATCGGCCTCTTTATTTTTGGCCTGGTGACGTGATGCCACCCCTGCCATGTTGATGCCGAGCGCGAAATCCAGCTGTCGCCTTGCAGACCGGTCATAATTTTCTACCATATTTACACCAGGAAAAGGCTGAGTGTCTACCTTCATAGTGGTCTGACCCAGGATCAATCGGCCCTGCTCAATAGCCGATTGGATTTGCCAACGGAGCTCCTTGCAATCACTCGTGCTGTGGGTAAAGGAGTCATGCCATTTACAATATGATCTTCCTTTTAATTCCTGCGCTGTGGGAGGTTTGTATCCTTCTGGAAACTTCAACTGCTTTTCTTTTAATAATAAGTCGAAAATTTGTTCGACTTTACTCACATCAAAGTCAAACCCCTTTGCAGGCCCAGTTTGCTTTACCCACTTGCAAGGTACAGGATTTGCGCCGCGAGCCCATTCTGCAACCGATACTTCTAACTCTTCCCCGGAGTCATCGGCTTCTTCTGTATCAGCTACTGCTACTTGACGCTTAAATTTCTCTTGGTATAGCTCGGGATGACGCTGCTCATGCGTCGTCAGCTTCTGGACTAGATGCACCAAAGAAGTGAATTCCAATTGAAAAGCCAGATCTCTGATCGGCTTCAATAATCCCACTGATGCCAATTCAACAGCTTCTTTTTCTGAGATCCGTGTTGAATAGCATCTGTTCTTCATCTCCCTGAAGCGTCGAACGAACTCTGCCACGGTCTCTCCACGCTTCTGTCGGAGCTGTGCCAGATCGGCAATTCCTGCTTTCGCAGCTTCTGAATGGTACTGAATATGGAATTGCTCTTCCAGTTGCTTCCAGGTACGGATCGAGTCAGGACCTAATGACATATACCATCCAAAAGCCGGTCCTGTAAGCGATTGCGAGAAGAACCTTACTCGCAACGGATCCGATACGGAAATCATACCCAATTGTGCCAAATATCGGCTCACATGTTCAATAGAACTAGAACCTTCTGCCCCACTAAATTTGGTAAACTCGGGGAGCCGATATTTAGGCGGCAATGGGATTAGATCATAATCGCTTGGATACGGCTTAGTATAGCCGATCGCTCTCCTCTTTGGTAATATGCCAAACTCATCCCTCAGGATGGCGCTAATTTGCTCCGCTGTTTATGACCCAGGGGCCGAGTGCATACTGTCGTGACTCGGCCCGGTAGCATAAGTTGCCAACCACGCTTGCTTGTCCGCGTCGGCTCCAGAGACCCCTCCAACTACCTTCTGCGCAGCATGTACCGGGTTATTACTGTCCGGTATGTATGCACACATGTAACCATGTGGGATTTCCTTGGGTGGCTCGCTGAAGAACTGATGATCCATGGGATCACCTCCCACTTTATAAACCACATAAGCTGGAGCGCCATGTGATTCGGCAGCTGCGAGCGCATAAGGCAACGGAGGTCTGGTTTGGTACGGCAGTTCTCCCTTATGACTCCCCAAGACAGGCCCAGTTGGAGAATGCTGATGCTTCATAATTTTTTGGACCACTCGCAAAGCTACACGCTCAAAAGCGTTGACCAAACTTTCAGAATGCCGGTGCAATGAATGAGCCACCGCATAATTTACCTCCTGCCGCAAAGCTCTGGTACGATCTTCAGAAGGGGTAAACAGATCTACTCCATCAAGAGCACCCTCAGGTGAAAACCCTCTCCACCTGACACCATGGTTGCGAGTCCTTTCAAAAGAGCCGATGAGGTCGGCTTCAAATTGAGCCTTGATTTCGTCGTATCTTTGCTTATGCTCAGCAGAGAGCTCTTCATAGGTGATATGATCATCTCTTGCCATTCTGCTGTCGGCGGTTGACGAAGTCAATGGTGATGATGATGTCGATGAAGATGGTCCCACTGCGCGTGCCAGAATGTGTTGTCGATCGAAACCTACCGGCAAGCAACGACAGGCAACACGAGGAGCCGGGAGGCTTCCGGGACGGCTGGTGGGCCCCGGTCCCTCGGTCAACGGCCCAGCGATCTGGCGCACACCCTGGCTTGGAGTCGCTAGGCGTGCCACCTGATCCTGCACCCGATCAGGAAGGTGTGATGTGTTAAATTCCTGTAAGCACAGACACTTGTAAAGATTAGTCCGAGCCGTGATCGGCTCATTGCTCCTCCCCGGTATCGGCTATGAAGAGCCGATTGCATCAATACCGGATCGGATCTTTGGGACAGGCAATATATATATATAATAATGAAATCAATCTTGCTTCATAAATATAAATCTAATCCAATCTACGATAACTAAGCCCTCACTGCACGATCGGAATATCCTACACGTGATTGAGCCTAACGAATACACGAAAGCATCGAAACAGACAACCTAAACAGAGATCCTAAAAACAGCCCAAGAGCTGATTCCTAGAGAAACCTCTACCCAAGCCATGATCCGATACTAACATACTGCCGGAACTTTCAACTCGTTTGCAAGGCCTAATCATGCACATATCGAGCTAAATCTCTAATAGATAGAAACTAGCCATAACAGATTGGATCTATTAATAAAAACGAAGCAAGATGCAACCATCGCATCCATGATCGAACACGATGATTGCGAAGCACACATGAGCAACAAACAGAGCATGATCGGGATATAAAGAGAATAACGTTACCCTATGCGCACTATGATAACTAGTGCTACTTGCCATCTACAAGGCTTCAGAACGAGCAACACATGAAATGAACGAGCAAGGGTAATGCCGCCCCGATTACGCAGAGCATGATCGGGGCCGCATGGCACTTACCCGATCAAAACCCCGGAATAGGGGAGGCGATGCGCCGTGAGTTGTTGATGAATGATTCCTTCTTCTTGTTTATTCGTGGTACATATTTATAGTCCGTGGACTTGTTCTCTTTAACTAACCCTAACCAAACACGACACGAATCCTAACTGCCTATATCTAAATTTACACGGCCTTACTGGCCCCAATTACCCGCACAGGGTCCGATCCGCAAGCTTACCGTAACCGTCTTCTAGGCCCATCTTGCTCCATGGCCCACTTCTGGCCCGTCTAAAATATGGCGATAACAAGTACTGAGCGAGGAGTACTCTTCGTTGGAGTCCGAGTAGATGTCGAAAACGCCCCCCCCCCCTCCCGGCAAGCGGTGGCTCCCACGTCCTTGAGCTTGAGCAGCAGATCCAAATCCTCCTCCAAGTCGGAGAGGGATTTAGATTGTGTGGTCCACTCAGATCGGTTTGAGTCTGATCCGATTAGATCTGGTGCATCACGAGTGGAAATCGAGTAAAAAAGGACATCTTTTCGATCTGAAGGGCCGGATCGGGAAGCAGCAGCTCTCGAGGTTATCGATGAACTCGTCGAGATCGGTGCTTGGAGTCGATGAAGAGGCCTCTGGCTTCCTGGAGTTGGCTAGGTGGCTGTTGAAGCCACCCAAATCGTTGGCGACGCAGATCCAGGAGCCGAAGATGAAAGTTGTGCCCTCGTCGAGTATAGCGCTGGTGAAGTTGAAAGATGCCATCAAATTCTCTGGTGGATGCTCGATGAACACCCCTACCTGGTGTGCCAGCTGTCGGTGTTTTATCGCCATGCTTACCGAGGGATACCCCTTGGTGGTGAGTTTGTAGGTAGAGTGTTGCCGAGATTAGAAACTCGAAGGTGCAAGGAACACAAGGTTTAGACAGGTTCGGACTGCCGAGAGCGTAATACCCTATGTTCTATGTGGTTTGTATTGACTTTGATGGTGATTATCCCTGAGGGGGTCCCTGTCCGCCCTTATATAGTCTGGGGGGACAAGTTTAGATGGAAGTTCTAGTCAGATATAAGCCTAGGAGTCCTACCTGAGTACTCCTCGGGTAGTTTTCTACCGTGTCCAACTAGTTTTACTACTATAGAATTAGTCTTACTGCACTACGAGTAGTTACAACAGATGTGGGGCATGGGTTATGTCCCATCCCGTATCCTAGGAGAAGTACGCCACGTGGACAGTCCCGTGCGCTCGGGTCTGACAAAGACCGGTCTGACTGGTCATGAAACCGGTCCGACCGGCCCTTCCGGAAGTTTTGGGAGCAGACCCAAAACTAAGAAGGAGAGGCCGAGTTTTGAAGAACTTGTGGCCAAATATAAGAAGGGAGCTATTGAGAAGTGGAAGAGTCGGCCAAGTAAAGTTAGAAGCACAAAGTCATCACCAAAACCTCAAGAGCGACCGGATTTTTTACCTACATCATGGTAATTGTGCTGCTGCACCGTACTTATTATTTGGATCTGTTACTCCATGGTTTTGGTCATATCCTTTGTATTATTCACCTTTAAATTATAGTAGAATGCATTTGCAACCATATATCATTCAATATCCTTCTACATATCCAAATTGTGGAGCATCACAAGGGCCAATTGTTGCTAACAATAATCTGGTCAAAGGAGACTTTGTTGATAACAGAGAGGGTGGGAAACATGAAGCAAGATTCAGTATATCTACAGCCGAGGTGGTGTCCCTCAGGCTTGTCTCACACCCAAAAGAGAAGGCTACAATGAATGCGCAAACAAGAATAAGTGGAACAACAGGTTGAGGTTGTACCGATAAGGTCAGAGACTACTAAGCAGGTATGGAGGCCAAAGCAAGTTGTTTCATCATCATGTTGAGTTGGAGCAAGATTTATGGCTGATAACATTTATCATCCTTAGAAATAATATATGGCCGATGTATTGTTCGTCATCGTCCTTAGACAATTTTGGTCTAGAATATTGTTTTTTGGCATGCAAGCTTTGCCAAAAAATAGGGAGGCATATGTTGACGACCAAAACTGACATTGCTGGGCGTACTGGCCTGACCGGTATGCATGGGCCGGTCAGACTGGTCTGGGTGACTTTGCCGAAATGCAAATTTGACTTCACCATTGTGTAGGTCTCGTCGAGACGATCAAAATGAATATATAGAACATTCAATTTGGAGTTCGAATGAGGGAGTTACGACTTCAGGAAGATTTGACCCAGATCGGACCGTTCAGACCGGTTGAGTAGGGCGGTCAGACCCGTCCAGACTGTACAATCCGAGTTAGAAGTTGTATTTTGACATAGGATTTGTATAAGATTCGACTCCTAATGGGATAAGACCATCCCTCCCTATAAATATAAAGGGCCACAGCTCATGGAGGGTATCCGATCAATTAAAAATACAAACTTTATCTTTTTTCTTTACTTTTGTTTTCTCCAAATTCTAGCTTTTTCAACCCCAATCTGCTGTTCTTCCTGCGTCTCGACGGTGTTTGAAGGCGTTCTAGGTGGGCTGCCGACCCTAAGGCAACCCTGCATGCCCTTGCCCTGACGAGGTCCCTCCCGGGTAAGTGTTCGTCGGATCCTCGCCAGCCTCCCGGTGAAACTGATCTGACCGGCCTCCCAAACCGGTCTAACCGGATCTGAGCGGCGGCGCTACAATGCGCGCTCCTGCTCGCTGCACGCGCAAGTGCTCTCGTGTGTTGGCCCCGAATTTGCGTCAACAGGCTGTTGACAGGTAGAATTGCGCAGATCAGTACAATTTCGGCAAAGTTAGCCCTCTGAATCAATTGTTTTGTTTCTGATTTTTTTGGGGCAAGTTTCGTTGTAACTTGTAAGGTCAGTACTCGGTAATGATATCACCTTTAGATTTAAGCTTGATTAATGCAATTGAAAAAAATACAAATCACATGATAAATAATTAATTCTTCCCAACTCAACCAATTCGCATATGAGAGAGGAAACATCAGCAGGTTAATTCACCTAATTCTCACCAGCAACTGATTTTGTTTTTTTCTTCTGTATACTTTGTACAATAGGTTTCAGCAAAGGCCATCTTCTCAGCTATAGCCAACCAGGGTGTGACTCACTTGTGTGGGGCTCCAGTCGTGCTGAACACCATCGTCAACGCCCCTCCGGCAGACACCATTCTCCCTCTGCCTCGTGTCGTCAACGTCATGACTGCTGGCGCTGCTCCACCACCCTCCGTCCTGGCGGCAATGTCGAAGCTCGGCATCCGCATCACCCACACCTACGGCCTGTCGGAGACGCGTATGGACCGTCCACGGTGTGCGCCTGGAAGCCGGAGTGGGACAGCCTGACAGCCGAGCGCGCCCGCCTCCATGTGCGGCAGGGCATCCGGTACGTCGCCTGGAGGGCCTCGACGTCGTGGACCCGAAGACGATGGCGCCGGTCCCGGCCGACGGCACCACGATGGGCGTAATCGTCATGCGCGGGAACGGCGTCATGAAGGGGTACCTGAAGAACCCGAAGGCGAACGCCGAGGCGTTCGAGAACGGGTGGTTCCACTCCGGCAACCTGGGTATTTCTAGCTGAGTTCGTGTACCACTCCACTTGAATTCCAAAGCCAAGTGTATGTCAATGGCAAGACAATTACAAAGACCTCAAAGCAGTGAAAGATTGATGATCAAGATTCTCAGTCACTACGGTAAAACCATAAAACATTAAAACTACACATAAAAGATTTATTGAAGACAAAAAGTGAAAGATATCTGAAAAGATTGGGTCTTTTGGAAAGCTGATTGAACAGCAGTATCTCTCCAGCTTCATTTGCTTCCCGGCCTAAGAGCTAGAGCTGCGGCAGCTAGCCCGGAACGAACAAGGCGAAGATTTTTGGGCTGAAACGCGAGAACAGACAGAATCCATCCATCAGGCCTACTATCTGCCATCCTAGGAAAAGTGCAAAGGCAAAGCTCTCTTTTATGCCGCGCCTCCTGCATCGTCGCCGCATCGCGTCGCATCGGCATGCACGCACACGCACGCAAAGTTTGCCACCGCTGGCCTGGACGCGGCGTTGGTGCCCTCGTGGAGACGTGGGGTGCTTGGCAGCCCGACAGCACAGAGAGCTGCCGAAAACCGCGCAGGCGCAGCAACAATCATGAAAGAAAGAGCAGGGTTGGTCCATGTCGTCACATGGGGCACAGTGACAAATGAAAAAGCCTGGGAAAAGGATACCAGACCTACATCGGCGCATATCTTTGTTTTCAAAGGTTACATGAGCGCGTGTTTGGAAATCCTATTATTTGGTGTGGTAAGTTTTTGTGAAGGAAATCCTATTATTTTCCGATTTCTAGGCTCTAATTAATATTGGCTAAATATAACTATAGGTGCTGCTCAGCTGTCTGTCATTGCTCAGTACTAATCACCTTTGATGTCGAAATTAAAGATTACAGGTATCTAAACTGCCCCAAAATTAAACATTACGGCTATCCAATACGAGGCTGCAGGCATGCGATCTCGTACGTGCTGTATCTGATTTCTATAGATATGATGTGTTGCTGAGAATAAGCTGAAAGCAAATGTGGATTCCTGTTTTCCCGTCAGAAATCCAGAACATATTCGATCAATTTTCTTTTCGGCCGGGTCAATCCATGGATACGGCAAGATACGAATGGACTCAGACAAAACCATACAGATACATCAGAGGAAAAAGATTAAGATTCTTCACTTTAGTGAATGATGTTCCTCATCAAAGGAATAGTAGATGAACAAAAGTGTACCCCAAAATTCAGCCTCTAGTCCCTACTCCCTACTGAGAAAAGATCAACAGGAAGGTATTTATAGCTTCTGCACCCTACTGTACACAAACAAAAATGAACACTGTTTGCGTTCTTCAGCGGAACACTCACAGATGTGCTTGCGATTTAAGTTGATGATGAGAGGTATGATTAGGTGACCTTGTGAATAAGATTCATTTGCTGTCACGTTCGCGATCACCGATCCTAGACTGAAACCCAGCAACAAAATCTGCAAACAATCCTGTGGTCTCAGCCAGTCATACTCTAATCATGTGGTTTTGTCCACCAAAACCCCATGGCGCCACACGTTGCTCCGGCGAGATTCGAAGCCTTGGATCTGTCGTTGCGTTGCATTGAAACGCCAGATTGGTGACCGGTATGCATGCGGTGCCGACAAGCAATCGATCGGCCAGGCTTTAGTAGTCTCCGGTGTTGATACAACGCTGACAGTGACATCCAACTAGAGCAGTGATCCACTATTCATTTGGGTTGTATCATTTGGTTGGAGACACTTGTGTTAAACGCACACTCAAACTAATGCCATTTCCCTGCTCTGCATTAGATACATTCCCGGCAGGCTGGATCAGTTGGGTTTCAGAGAATGGCTTACTGAATTGTCATGATCTTACCCAATCCAACCTCCTCTGGACATATATGGGTCGATGTTCCTTCCTTGGCTTCAAAGATCACACAACATCAGTTGCTTCACGTGCGTATCTTAATCTTGGAGCAAATGGCTTTTGTTAATGGCATTACAGCATGATTGATGGGGTTGGCCTAACAAGACCCAAAATGAAATGTACGATCAATGAAGATTTCCCCAAACCAGGCACCTCCCAAGCTTTACTTGAAGGACCAGCATAAGAGAAGGTACCTATAAAATGACTTCCCATACAAACCATCAGTGGTATCAATTATTGAGATCATAGTTAGATTACAGAATCTTACAACGACTCGATTTAGATTGAATAAAAAAACTCGATCAGGGGTACGATGGCCCCGTCGTATTTCATTACGAGGAAGCAACCGGCTTTACTTAACCCCCGAACCCTGGCCGCTCCAGCGAGGAGGATTTTTTTAACCGTTGCTTGAAAATTCGCTCACACAGGGAGTCAGACCCTGGACCAGACGAGTGCTACTAGAGCCACTTAACCAATTCAGCTAGAGACCCATTTGCTAGATTAAAGAAAAAAGGAAATCTGAGTTTTAAGCGGGGCTCATTGTGTACTACCTTTATGCGCCCTTGCAAGAAGCCTAGAACACATGGGGTCAAACTTAAGCAAATTGATTCGAGTAAAATTATACCTAGATTGATATATGGAAATTGCATAGTTGGATTTGTCATAAAAACTACATCCATACTATTACCATGTTGTATTAAAAAAAGTTGCACATTGGAGACCATGTCATTTTCTAATATAGACACACACACACTGCCAATTCTTTCAGAAACCGACGCCGTGGCCCAAAGCAGAGGTGCATTCTACTCCTTACACCCTCAAACATGTGAGTTTGGACCTGGTGTTATCCAAAAACCCTGCCACCTCATCAAGAGATGGATTCTTTATGGATTTTTTAAATAATAGTATTTTATGGAAAATTGCAGAAATAAATAGCAAAAAATAAAAATTGCAGATCTAGTAGCATGTCGGCTACCCAATTGCTGATAGGCAATCTATCGGCTTTTGAAGGCCGACAGCCCTTGTGGCATCTGACGTGGCCCGCCGGGCTTCACCGGACCTCGGCTGTCAGTGCCGACAAGACCTGCCGGCTCATGACTAGCCGACTGGACCCTGTCGGCTGCAACTTTGTGCCAACACGGCAATCGGCTATTGGACAACCGATAGGCCTATCGGCTATTTAGGAACTGACAGGTCCCATTTCATAGTTTTTTTATATATTTTTATATTGCTGAATTTATTTTATAGAATTTGTTGTAGTTGTCACATACGTGTCAACATATTTTCAATAAATTTAACCATGGAATCTTGTTTTTAGTCTGAATAGGCTTTTCACTATCCTTCAAAATAGGCTTTTCAGTACTAGGCTTTTAAGTACTAGGGGCGTAGCCTTTCCAGTGCACCTGAATAGGCTTTTAGGCTTTTCAGTGTTCTTCGGAATAGCCTTTTCATTGCTTCGGGTGTAGCCTTTTCTGGTACATTTACACCTCCACAGAACGGGTGCTAAACTTGCCTCCGCCTATATATACGCATTGCTGGATGCATTGGTAGTAACTTCAAAACAAGAAATTCGGTGGTGTCTGGAGGGTCGTCTAATGGGAAGGATTTCGGCACTGGGAGAAGAAAGGGGGGAAGGAAGGGACCTCCCATTGTGTGGGAGGGGTCTGTTGGTCCTAATTTCTATTTAGAAGCAGTGTTTGAGTTTCCAGTTGAGAGCAAAAGTGATTTCACCAACAAAAACCCACTTAGAGGATATGATAACCGGAAGGAAGATTGGTCGAAATGCATGCATGGTGAGGACTGCTTAGTGTAGATGTTGACCGAGGGGCAGATGGAGGGAGTCGTTTCTTCAAATGCCCGCGAGCATGGGTAATTGTTATTCCTATCCGTTTGTTAAATATGTTTCTCTTCTTTCCTACAACTTACTGGAGATATTTATTTCAGTCTTCCGACGCTCCACAAAATTGTGGGTTCGTTAGATGGGTCAATCCTACTCCAATTCATCTGCATCAAGACTACATCGAGTACCTGCAGAATCGTATCTTCGATCTAGAAACAAAATTGAGCAACAGTTCCAAGGTCGACGAGGATGATGAAAACAGCAGTGGTGCCGGTTCACAGGAGGCACTGTGCAATGATCCATATTGCAACTACCCTTACAACAAGAAGAAGGGGCCTCCGCCGCTACCGCCAACTACAATGGGAGGATACTCTTGAGAAGGGGCAATACAATTTGCTATGTGGGAACACTATTAGGAGTGACCTATCTTATTCACGTGCTACATCCATGTGTTTGTTGTTTTGTTTAATTACCTAAGGCATGTTAAGTTTAGTCCAGGATCTCTTTATTACTCTTGTTTTGTATAGGTCCTCACATGCCACTTCATGTGTTATGCGTGTTCAAGTATATACTGCACTACTTTGTTAGTCTTCAATTCTATTACGTTGGCATGGTTTACGCAAGGAACGGACAAATGTCTAAGTCGTCTATTAATGTTTTCGGCGTGGCCGACATGTGAGTTATGGAGGAGTCATGTCCACATGCAAAGGTGTGTGCTGTGGTGTCATGGAGTTGTCACTTTGGTCTGAAAAGTCTATACTCTGAAAAGGCTATGACTTGGAGGGAGATGCATCGAGTAGTCACATCTTTTCGCAAAGGCTACAAGTAGCTTCGAAAGGCTATGCTATGTAGGCGTACTGTGACCTGTCAATGCTCCGAACAGTCTATGATAAAGTTGGTACACTCCACAAATTCCCGGCGTGCATTACAAATTTCAAGTGCTGGTTAGGTCATGATAACCTATCAACAGCACATCGCGTCTCTACTACTACGGTACATCACACGGGCCTTTGCGCTAAACGGTAATCTTAAACAACGAACTGCAGTGGCATGTGCATGCGACACGGTAACCTCGTGTTGGAACTACACCTAACATGCCCTAGTGAATGTAAAATGCCGGGATTACATGGTGGTGCACCAAGGATATTTCCCCTTCCTAGTAGCATCGTGCCCTGCTTCCTTGGCACGGCGTGCCCTCTCTCGCTTCCTCTTCCTATCAGCTTCACGTTCTTCCACCTCCTAACGTTCCGCCTCCTCCATCCTTTTCTGGATCACTTCTTTCTCTTTCTTGCGCTTCTCCTCTTCCTGTTCCTCGTGCAGCATTAGCCACAAACTCTGTTGTCATGTTCTTGTGCTTGACAACCATTTCAGTAAGCTTGCACGAGTGACCAACAATAATGGAAACCACAAAGTCACTCTCACCCTTCGGCAGAAAGCCGTGAACCCGCCATGGACAACCAAGGGAGAGACATTTCACATCATATGTCCTCGGGTTGGAAATTACCACCTTGAATGGTTTCTTCTCTGAGAAAGCCCACCTCTTAACACCATGCTGCAGGTGCACCTTGTCATGAAACATCTGACCTCTTGTGATCTCCACATGATCATACACCTAATTACTATCGTGCCCGTCATTAACTGTGAGCCAATATATTGAAAAGTTATTCCATTCATCGGGATGGTAGTTTCATTTTCAAAAAAACCACCATCTCGTCCTCCTACGAATGTTCTGTACAACTCATCATCCAACTCCATCTCATCAACAATCGTCTCATCCAATTCGCCGTGATCAACAATCATTTCACCACCAACCTCATCTTCATTATCATCAACTTCATGCTGAGGTTGGTCATGGACCACCTATTGCGGCTCCTTCTCCACATCCTGTTCATGGGTCGAGTTGGTTTTAGCCACTTCCTCAGTTTCATCAACTCCATGGCTCATATTTGTTCCCCCGTGACTGCTGTTAGCCATTTCTTCCTGAACAAGCACCACAAGAGGAAATTTAAATTTGTACATAGCCATATCCACAAATGCACGCCAACACTTCGAGTTCCTCATCTCGTATAGTTCCCACCGCCAGGCATGCTCATATTTCCTTAGGATAACACCAGTAACTTTCAATCTCCAGTGCAATGGGTTCACTTGCAGAAAGTTATGCACCCAACTCAAGACATCCGCATGGCGCATCTGTAGCGGATTGTAGATACTTGTATCGACATACTGAAAGTGGCTTAAATCTATCCCGGTCACAAAATGTGATGATTCCATTGCCATGATGAACTCAGATATTCACTACTTCTGAATCTATCCTGATTCAAGATCATACGATCCGACGTTAGAGCTAGCTTTTTACCGATCTAACTATGAATATAACTAACTAATTAAATACTCTAATTACTACTTACTCATCCATTATATAACCATCATCCAAAATACGCCATCTTACAAAAATACACTAACTACCTACCACTCTACCTAATACCTAATCTACCCGACCTACTCTTACTACATTCCACTAACTGATCTAATAAACTATTTTAAACTAACTTAGACTAACTACCTATGATTATACTAATCTAAACTAACTAACTACGATTAAACTAATCAACCTAAATCTACATAAAAAAGACACACCCGAGGACCTCGATGAGGCTGCACGCCTTGGCAGCAGCACCTGTGGATGGAGGACCCCGAGGGGCCGGCGAACGGGCGCCGCCCGGACCCGAGCGGTGGCCACACGCCTGATGGCGGAGGGGACTGTCACACCTGGTTTTGGAAAGGAACTGAATACATCTCATATGTGCGCCAGGATTAAGTTCCACACATATGATAGACGATACAAGTGTATACCCGAACAATGTCATAACGAAAGAGAGTATCATAATACTTTATTACATGACCGAAAGTCTTAAGTGAATAAATAAACGTTTATAACTAGCAGCGGACTTCAACTTCACAGGCAGATGACTGGGAGACATACGCATAGTACTCTTTGAAATCTTCAGGGGACTTCGGACAATTATCTTGTTCTGAGCAGTATTGGTTTTAATAAAGCAAGTGTGAGTACACTTATGGTTGGTACTTAGCAAGTGGAGTAAATTATATGACATGCAAGGCCAAAATCAAGAAAAAGCTGACATGGTTTGACTGCAATAAGCATTTTTAGTTGATCTAGTTTTATTTAGCAAACATTAATTAAGTGTAAGTATATACCAACCCTTAAATAAATAAAAGAGATAAGTAACAGCATAAATAAAGAACATTAATTTAGATCACTTTAAGTTCAATTATCATGTGAGGGTCCAAGTCACTGTTAACCGTGAGCATGACTGATATATCAGTTTTCTCTTTGCAGAGGTTCTACACTTTACCCACAACTCATGTTTTCCTTAATGCCCGGGTTTGCAAGACCCTTAAACACTTCCAAGGTTAGTGTCAGAGATTCACTATGAGGTCTTTACAAAGATTCCCTAACTTGCAACGATCCGCTAAGGTTTCAGGCTGCAGTGGTCATAACCCTCCCTAATGAGGCGGTACCTTAGCCAAGGACCATAAACAAAGCCTCCAAGAGGACCGAGCTATACCCCATCAATGCACTCCCCTCTTGCCCTTTCGGTAAGACCATTACAAGCTAAGGTTTCTAATTAATTAGTCAAAACCAGAGCTATGTAGTATTGTGGTTGCACTGTTTTTCTGGGTGGTTCTCCATGTTCCAATTAATGCAATGATCTTGAAGTTATTACCAATAAAGTATTCCAGAACATGAAGTTAAACCAGTGTAGCATAATTTTCAGGTTATTCAACCAAAATCTAAGTAAAAATAACTAGCATAGTTACAACATAAATATAACAACCCAGGTTTAATCAAGGAAGTTCAAAAAAAACTAGGCACATCCTTAGTTTGGGATCCATCATATTATAGACTCATGCATGCAAATAAAGTAAATATGTGTATTTAGAAAGTTATTAGGACCGGAATATGATCAAGAACCACTTGCCTTCGTCAAAGTACGGCTGCTGCTCAAGAACGTCTTCAAAGCCTTGCTCTTGCGGACCCTCAAACTGCGCACCGTCTATCGTAACGCACAAGTACATACAAACAACTAAGTATAATAAATAAGAAACAATACAACAAACAATATAAACATAGCAAAATGATATTATAAAGCTACAATATATGTCGCAAGGGTCGCGTGAGCGCAATAATCGATGAAAACGGAGTTAAAACGGAGAAGTTATGGCTATAACATCATTCCAGGAGTTTATTTGTAGAAGATTTAAAATTAGAAGGGTTCTGGGCAAAGAAACCGAGGGTTAGAACATAATGAAACCTTAAATATAGGGTTTAGATTGAAAAACAAAGGGGCTAGGGACAGTGGGTTCTATTTTAGAAAAGGACAGGGGCTTAAATAGAAGAAAAATGATCTACTCATGAATACTTTTGAACTGCCGTGGACTGCGGGTTGATTTCGATAAAACTCAGGGGCTAAAGTGCAAATTATCCTAGGGTTGACCGGTATCGGTTTATTTGACCCTGGTCTATCTATTCTAGACCATCGGATCTCGATCGGACGGCTGCGCGGGGTTGAGGCGGCATGGGCGGCGGCGGCAAGGATTTACGGCGACGGGCGATGGCGGCTCGTCGGGAAATCGCGTAAACATGACTCCGGCCACTGTTTCAACTCGAGTTTGGCCTGGGAGGAAGAGAGCAAGGAGGGGAACGCGTTTAGGGGGTTGGGATGAGGCGCTAGGGGCCGAGGAAAGCTGACGACGGCGGCGCGCGGTCGCAGAACTTCAGTGAGGCATTGCGCGCGTGAGAAGGCGGGGAAACAAAGGGAAAAAGGGCCGGCGATGATGTCCACCTTCAGGTGAAGCTTCGGCAGTGGGTGGGGGAGACGGAGCGGCGGCGGAGCGGCGAGACGGAGGCGTCCCCGAGCTTGGCGGCGAAGGCGGCGCAGGCTAGGGCTTCGAGGCAAAGAGGCGGCGGCTGCAGGATGTGCGAAGCCTAGGGCACGGGGCGGCGGCTTTATAGGATGGCGGCGGGGTCTTGTTGTGCGGGCCCGGGGCGTCGCGCGGCGGGGGAGGCCGGGACTCGTGCCTCGGTCGGACTTGGGTTCAAACCCGAGTCTGACTCGAGGTGGAAGACGCGCCCGACAGGCGGGGCCCGCCTGTCAGCGAGAGAGAAGGGAGAGGAGAGAGCGGAGAGCCCGTGGGCTGGCTGGGCCAGGCCGTGTGGTGGAGAAAAAAAAAGAAAAGGCCAGCTGGGCAGGGCTGTGCGGGAGGAAGGAAGGGAAGGGAAAGGCCAGGCTGGGCCAAGAGGAGAAAAAGAAAGAGAGGGAAAAAGAGAAAGGGAGAGAGAAGATGGGCCGGGCCAAGTGGAGAAAAAGAAAGAGAGGGAAAAAGAAATGCATTCAAATGCATTTGAATTTGAATTTAAAATTTAAATTCAAATAGAAGACAAGCAATAAAATAATGCAATGCGGCATGAAATGCGCATGACCTATATTTTCCTTATATTTCTTTTTATAGTTAAGTAATTACTATTAATTTATGGTAAATGCTCAAAAATTAAAGTAATTGAATAAAAAATCTTATGGGTCGTAAAAAGAATGTAGCAACATTTATTTAGGTTTCTAGTTTGAAAATTAGGGTGTTATGGGACGGGCGGCGGACTGGTGGGGCGGCGGCCGCAGCAGGCGGGCAGGCGGGTGTGGGGCAGTGGCGGCAGCAGGCGAGCAGATGGGGTGGCGGCAGGCAGGCGGGCGGGTGTGGGGCGGTGATGGAGTAGTCGGGTGGGTGGCGGCCGGGGTAAAGGGCACCGATCAAAATGAAGACGATGCGGTGAAAAGGGGGTTAAGGGCCTTTGTCGGCCCATGGGTGGCCGATTTCCCACCTTATCGGGCCAATAGGCCTATCGGCACCGAGTGCGCACCGTCAGCGTGCGGTGGCGCTAGCATGGAGGCCTATCGGCTCTTGGGTGGCCGATAAGCCCCTATCTCTTTTCCATGGCCGATTGCCCCCAAATCGGCCACCCGACTGGCTACTTAGATTTTGTAATTTTTATTTTTCGCTATTTATGTCTACAATTTTCCATTAAAATACTATTAGTTTTAAAAAAATTCATTCTTCATAAGTACGCTCTAATGCATATTGCTGATGGATATTGGAGGTGCCACACAGCAAGGAAGATAATCATGGCATCAGGACAAAAACATCTACTCACTGACGACGTTCATCAAGATGAGCATGTCCTCAGAACCACAGGAGCTCAGCATGGGCAACCCACCCGTGCATCTACGTGAGCCACACACAACATTACTGCCGATCGCGTGAGATGTGCATCATGACGTTCTCTTTAGCGGATTGATTTGCAACGTGAGTTGACACGCCAAGATAGCCACTCACAGTCACCGGTATTCCAGTGCTTTCTTTTTTCAAATAAAAAAAGAGAGAGAAAAAGGTAGGCACTCACCAGAATTTTGACCGGGACGGCAACCGGTGAGCGAGCCAGCTGCATGATCAGCGGGCTTTGGTAAAGCGAGGCTGGAGCAGGGAGCAGCCAATCATCCGGCGACACATCGCCGCGAGGAGCCGGGACGAGGGGAGAATATATGAGGGCAGCACTGCAGCAGCTGACTGCTAGAACCCAACGGGGAGCCGGGGACAAGGATTCAGGGAAGTCGATGCCACATTTGAATAGTAGTTTTTTTAGCAGGGCTACTAAGCAATTATCCAGTCATACACCCGTTGTCTCTATGCCATGCTGAAGTACATGCAACAAAATCAAGCTTTACAGATTCACATCGCCTGTCTAGAATTAATTTTTTGATTGCTAGTGAACAGATTAAGCAACCCTGCCTGAGTCGGTTATTCCTGCCCGCTAATCCGATCACCAGTCCTTGACGTCCTCACCTGAGCTCCCCAAGGCACGCGCCTCGGCCCAAACCCTCACGCCTCACCAATTCGATTAGGCGACGACGGCCTCACGTCACGTGTCCCTCGCCAGATCGCTTGTCGTCGCACGCCAGCAAGGCCGTGGCGTGGTGGCCCTCCTTTGTTCACAGATGCCAGGAGCGAAGGCACACGGATGCGTACAGGCACGTCGACGCATCAGCAGAGGTTGGTGGCACGTCGTCTCGTCCAGCGAGGATCGCGTGCCCGGCGCCCGGCCACTGCTTTTCGCGCGCCGAGACCGTGCGCGACGCGACGGCACCGGCGCCGCGTCGTCGATCGGACGGCCGTCGGATCGAGGGCGCAGCGCCACAGGGTCTCATGGGTATATCCTGCAAGGCTGAGGATCCTCTGTATCAGCTGGAGAATCGACGAGCTGCTGCGCGAGCGTTTCGTGCTGCCGCGCGAGAGCTCTGTCTGATCCCCACCCTCTCTCCCCCGTACGAACTCTATATAAACAAACAGGCTTGCCCTCCGCAGCACACGCGCTTCGTTCCTCCTCGTCCCTCGCCTTCGCCTCCTCTCCGTCTCCCTGCAGAGAGAGCACCGCAAGGTTCCGCCTCAACAACTACCCAACGCCTCCCTCCCTTTCGTGCCGAATGATTCACCGTCGTCCTCTTCGGCTCTTCGCTTGCGTTCCTGTTTCTTCAGGCACTGAAACTCGCGGCGCCGTGTTGTTTGATTCCTTGCAGTTGCAGGCAAGGGGGAGATAGGAGGGACAGAGCAGGAGATGGCAGGCTGCGACGGAGCCAGGTCACCGGCCTCCAAGGAGGAAGAGGTAATTTTGCATGATTTCAGTGGATTGGTTTCTGCACAAAACATGCATTGTCTATACGTGCCTTGTTCATTTCACTACATGGTTACTTGGATCAGTTCTTACCTTGCTTAGAGCTTCTGAGGTCTTTGATCACAAAACGATTTTTTCCCCGGAAGAGCTTCTGGTTACTGATCACAAAATTTTTTTCTCCCCGGAACTATGGGGATCTTGACAACGTACTGTAGTAGAGAGATCGGCAGAGTTCAGCTTTCGGAGAGTGATGCTTGGTTTGATTCGAAATACATGAAGGCCCATGATTCGTTTTGAATAGATTTTGAGTGTGTTGAGGTATTTCAACTCTGAATGTTGCTGAGTTTGCTTATGAAGGTTTTCTTGAAACTATCCCGATGTTTCTGAACCATGTCCATCCAACTTCCCAAGATAGATGCAGTAGCGTTTCCTAACTCCTTTCTTGCCTGAAAATGTATAACCGACAAGCCGTTCAAGAAATCAGAGGATAAAGGGACAACATGAGGTTACCCTGTCTGCTCATTTCGGCGTCCAGTTTCTTTAACCAAATGAATATCTTGCCTTTGGTGCTAACTGCAAGAACTCGTAACTTGCTAGTGAAGAAGTTTCTTCAGTTTGCCCCCCCCCCCCCCCCCCCCCCTTTTTGATACCATAGTGATGTTTTCTTTGCTGGCCTTAATTGCGCATTTAACGCAAACAATCAGGGTTAGCCACTGAAAAAGGTAATTACAGGACATCACCTAACGTGTGTGTAGATTGATTAAGCTGCACCTATCCTCAGCACCTACTACTTACTAGCAAGAAACAAACTAGCCATGCCCAACGCATTTAAAGATTCTGCACTATCTTAGTACTAATACAGCTATAGATTACGCCCAAGAAACTGCTTTTGTTGACCGCGGGGGCCAAAGATTTAGTTGTTTAATATACCGTGAAGGAATGAACGAAGGATCTAAAGCAAACTAAACTTTACGCAACCTGTTCTTCAACCAAGAATCTGTTGACTGAAACTTCTGAGGTTCTGAGCGACCATGAGGAGAGGAGATGTGGCCTCGGTGCCGTCGACGATGGACCACGACCATTCCTGCTTTTTCACTGTGACCTAGCTGACCGCCGGAGCCGGGGAATCTCACTCTCAGCTTTGCAACTGCATCTGCATGGATTACGCATGAGCAGCGAACGACCCGGTAACAGTTTCCGGAATCCTGTCGTTTTCGTGGCTTCGTTCAGAGATCGCCGTCAGTAGATCGATCGGTCACATGCTTTTGGTCGATCAAAAGCAGCCGCACCGAGCAGCGGCATCCTTACGTCGGGATGATTTTATTGGCCGCGCGAGGGGTCGAAAGGGATGCCTGTTTTGTCATCGCGGCCGCAACGCGATCCCATGAGCGAACAGGTGCTTTCGGCCGATCATCATTTCAGCCGTGAAATTATGGTTGATCGGGTGGGCAAGAAGGCATGGGGCGGATGCCTGGACACATGGTTTAGTGTGTGTTTATCCTGCCGTCATGTCAGTCCACTCGAGAAGCGTCTGCGTCTGTGCCGGCATGATGGCCCTGACCCGAACAAACGGATAAGGCCTTCCCTGATTCCCTTTCAACGGGAGAAGTTGGATGTCACAGCTTCAGAAATCGATTTTATTTTCTTTCTTTCTTTTGTGTCTAGAGACTTCACGAGGATTAGACGTTGAGAATTTTTACGGCGCACAATACAACCATATACTACTGTTGAAAAGGACTTATATGTAAATATTAGATGGCCGAGATTTTTCTATACTACTGAAATATTGATTAGTAATACGAGGTAGTATACCTAGGTAGTATAAAAGTAATATGGGAAACTTATTTTACTACAAAGTTTCACCTGTGATGCAACGGTCTAAAAGTGTTGCAATAGATAAAAATGGTTGCAATAGACAAAATTGCAAAAATTATAAAAAATATTCTTAATTTATATTAAGTTACTAATGACAGCCGTACCCCTTCTAATGGACGGTTGGATCTTTTCTACGCTAGTATTTTTTGCCGTAAAAGAGGTTACCATGTTCGACCGTGATTTTTACTCGTATTCTGTGCAGCCCTGCCCAGGAGTTTCTGATGCCTTGAACGAATGATTTTGCAGGCATGCGTTGAGAAGAAGTACGGAGGAATTGCACCCAAGAAGCCTTTGATATCCAAGGTATGGGCAGTGCACTTCATCACTAGTACAATCTGTGGTAGCAGCAAGCAAGGCACCTGGCAGCTTTGATCATTTTATTTACCGCGTTCTTGCTTGCTAATGCAGGACCACGAGCGCGCCTACTTCGATTCAGCAGACTGGGTGCTCGGAAAGGTAAGAGAAGTGAACAAAATCGTCAGACCAATATTCAGGCATGGGCACCGTCAGAGCTCAGACTGTATCTAACATTCTAATCCTGGCTTTTGGCGTCCCTCTTGCAGCAAGCTGCCAATAGCAGCACAAGGGCCGCTGTTGAGTCTCTGAAGCCCAAGCTGAAGGTCAGTTGGACCATCTCAACATTCAGTTCAACTAACCACTGCTCCTCATACCAAACTTCAGCTAGTTCAGACTTGAGGTCATGAGATTTCTTCAGTATAAAGAAACTTACTATTGGTCTTCTTCTCGCCCTGTCCAGAGAACTCCTCACCACCAGCTCCCCCCTCGCAAGCCGACCTGCGCTTCCAGCTGAGACGCACGGTGAGCTGGCTGGCCTCCAATCCAAAAGCCTGAAGCACTTAGCTCGTAGTAGCATGACGCGCAGCTACATGCAAAAGCACCGCAAGAAATGACCAGGTTCTGTGTTCGTGCAGTGCAGCTGCTGGAGCGAGTGCTCGATCGGAGGCAAGCAAGGGAGAATGCATGATTGAGCTTGGATAATGTTTGGTTCGTCCGAAATCGTAGGGACGGATCAGAAGCTCGAGGTGCACTCTGGCTACTAGCTTGTCAGTTGCAGCCTCTATTATGTTTCTCATCAGAAACGGATTAATTATCGGCATCATGCTTAAGTTAGATGGTCCTTGGTGTCAGGGGCGGACCCAGCTTTTGACGAAGACTGGGGCCAAACGAGTGGAACGAGCTGTGCCCTGTGGACTGGGCTTCTTTTTTCTGGGCCAAAACGAGGCGGGGTGCTGGTGGTTACTGGGCCACGACTAGGGCCACGGCCCGGGTGGCCCTAGTGGCAGGTCCGCCCCTTATTGGTGTATGAACTAAAAGTTTTCTCGTTTCGGAAGAAAAAAAACATTTGTCCATTATCCATGGGCTATCACCGCCGCCCTAGGAAAAAGGAGCCCAGTATTTGACCACGGCCTGCTATGTTCACCTAGTAGGCCGTCAGCTTATTGGGCTCGCACCATAAGCATTTGGTACTGATTGACGACAACGGGCTATATATAACCTTTCAGCCTAGTTAGTAATGGGCCTAACCACTTTCAGCCTAACTCAGTCACCAGAGCGATACGGATTGAGCCATATTCCCATATTTTTTTTTGAAACGAAGCCGTATTCCCATATGGTCTACAGCCAGAATCAGCATAATGATGCCATGACGAGCATGAGAAACAACGCTTTACCTGTAGAACATTAAACATAGCATGATATTTTTCTGTGAACACTCTTTGCTTAGACCTTGTTCTGCATCCAAGCTTAGTTGTTTGGCTTCCTTGGGCGTACGGTTTCAAACTCGTGCGAAGCTTTGCATCAGTGGAAGCAGTGACGGAGCTTGGAGCCAAACAAAGGAGTGAAGCAGTGACGGAACGTGGAGCCAAACAAAGGAGTGCCAGTTGAACTGGAACTAGTCGTGCATACTGCGCACCTCATCGTTGGTTGTAGCAGCACAGAGCTAGACACTACGTGAAAACATGTATATTGGTAACGGGCATAGATGACCTTTGGTCACGGGCAAACAGCCGTTACCGATCTGACGTTACAAATGATCGAACAAAGGTAACGGGCAACTGCCCGTTACTGATAACACGTGTTTGTAACGGGCGTCTAACAAAGACCGTTACCAGATGTAGTTACCGGTCATCCTAAATGGCTGTTTCTCTGGGCCCACAGGGACTTTTTGTAACGGGCAGAGACACACAGCCCGTTACAGAACCCAAAGAAACGTAACGGTCTTTTGCATGCTACCCGTTACAAATACATTTTTCCACGTCTCCTTCTGGGCCCACTGGTCAGTATTTGTAACGGTCTGTAAGTAATGACCGTTACCTTTAAGAAGTATCCGTAACGTCCTTAAGCTAAGCCCGTTACAAATGTTACACGTAACGTGCCCTGAATCGGGGCCCGTTACCTTTGGACCATATCTGTAACGGTTCTTTCAGTATGTAACGTTCATTAGTTAACGCCCGTTACTCTCGGATCTCACTATGTATCGTGCTTTAGTTAACGCCCGTTACTCTCTGATCAGTTGTTGTAACGCACTTTAGTTAACGCCCGTTACCTATACGTAGGCCACCCCTACAGTAACCAGTTCTTTTCTGGCTGCATCCTGGAACCAGCCAGGATTTGGCAGCCACCAGCAAGTACACATCACAAACACATTCTCATCGCATATATACACAAGCAAGTAGATATCATGAATATACACAAGATCACATCATTCCTCATCAGACATGCAACAAGTTTGAAGCCCTGAATGCAACAAGTTTCAAGTGTGTGGCTAACAATGAACTCACTGTGCATCATAAATTTAGAAGGCGCTATAGAAGTTGCCCTTTGGGTCGAGGGTCTCCTTAAGAATGAACTCGCACAGCATCTCCCGGACCGGCTTTAGATCTTCTATAGAAACTGTTAGGGCAGCGTTGAAATCCTGCAAAATACAATCATTATGAGCTCATACAAGTACAAATCAGTTTCTAAAATCAAAAGAACAATATGAGCAGAGACAAGGCTGAGCAGTATATACTTACAGCAGCCTTTTTCATTATAGGTATGTCACCGACTAGTCTTAGCATATTGAATGCCACATAGAATCCACATAAAAAGGTCCCCGATGGCTGTTGAGCGCACTGCAAGAAGGTACCAATATGACAAGTTAATGCAGTAACCAAATAGGTAGGAAGGCACCATAAAAAAACCTCAATCTTACTTTAACATCTATCCTGTGCGTGAGTTTAGGTTTGGTTTTTGGCCTTTTCTTATTTGCTTTCATCATTTCTTCCATGCGCGCATCAAAGGCCCTGCATGATCAGCAATACCGATTAGAAACAGTAAGAGATCGATATTTCGTGAACAAAACCTACAATATACTGACCAGTTCACAATATGTCGGACGTCCGTGAACTTTCGACCGGGAAATAGTTTAGCTGAATCTAAATACCAAACCTCTTTGTACTTCATAGAGATGATCACTGTTACCCAGTGGCCACCGGTGTTGTAGGCACCCACCACATAGTCGTTCTTCATAGCATTTTTAATTGCTTGTGTTACAGTGCTAGGCTGGTGAGAAATCACTGTGGCGGTGAAAACCTGTGGGTCCAAAAACGCAACACTGCACTGCATCTCTGCTGCATTCTGCATCATTTTCCTACAAATAATCCAATTGTTAGCATGCATGAACTTTGTGGTCAAAATTAAAGAAATATATTTTTTTGCTTTGAAGGGACTTACAATGTCCACAACCTCAAGAAGCTAACATCCAGAGCACCTAGGGTTATAAGGTCGTACACGTCATCGAATGCAATGTTTAACATTAAATCACCATCACCTTCAAAGTAGGCTTGAGGCACCTTTGCTGGAAAGCCAAGTTTATCCTTACTGTTTTCCATGACGTAAGCATGCAACCTGGCACAATTTGGTCCAGCAGCATCTAAATCCGCTTCTGACAACATAGGCACACCAGGCTTGTATTTTGGATTCTGTGTTGTCCAAATAGCGTTAACAAGCTCATCTTTAGGCAGAGGTTTCCTGGCCTCCTTCTCCTCCCGTGGTGACTGCTGCTCAGGCTGAGATTGGCTGCGCTCTCCCTCCTGTTGTAGAGGCTCCGGTTGTGGCTGATGCTTAGGCGGAGATTGCTGCTGCTGCTGCTGCTTCTCCTGCTGCTGCTGCTGCTGCTGCTGCTGCTCCTTTTTTTTGCAGATCTGCTGCTGCTGCGGCTGAGCCTTCTCTTGCGGACGCTGAGCTGCAGTACCTGCATCTGATGCTGTACCCCTGCTACCTGATGCGGTTCTAGAGTTGGGCTGTCTCGTCCTGGGTGGTATAAGGATCCTATGCTTTGACCATTGGATCCTTGTACCGAGAGCCTCACCTAAGGTTGTTATCTCATCCCCCCCTACTGGCACAGGCAGACGGAAGTGACTCGTATTGGACCACACATAAGTAGGTTGCACCACTGCATACCCTTCCTGCACCGGTACACAATGGCAAGTCTCTTGATATGGATAGACAGTGGCTACTGCGAGCTCCAAGTTATGCCCGGTGCCATCCAAAAGGCTGCACTTGGTTGGCTCTGTCAGCTTATCTATTGTGTCCAGCATAGATGATCGACTGTCAGCTTCGTTCTCGTTGAATGGCCCATGGTCTTCCCCGCTGCCACGCACATCTTCTTCCGCACTGACACTCGCATCTTCTTGCTCGCTGCTACCGGTGTGTGTTGGTTGGGTAGGACACAAAGCATCCGGTATAACCACGCCTGCTTGTCTTAGCATGTTGATTACTCTGATGGCTGTTTCACCAACTATCTTTTCCTTCTCCGCATCAGACCTCTCCTTCGTCTTCTTCCTCTTCTTCCTGTACATTCCAGCAAACTCTTCACCAAACCCTTTACCCCAGCCAACTGAACTAGACACGCCTCGGACCCGACCTCGATGCTCTGGATTCTCAAGTGCCGCGGTGAGGATATCATTCTCCCTAACCCCAGTGAAAGAACCATCACTAGCCTTAGATGCAAGGTCTTTCACCTTATTTGCTAGCCCCACCACCGCAGGGTTACTGAATGTAATGTCCCCGCTTCCTTCACTAGTGCCTTCACTAGTGGTCATCCTCTTCGCCGCCCTTGCCCGCAGATATGACCTCGAACGTCCAGGAAATTGGTCCCAAGGGTTCTCTTTTCCTTCTCTAGCTAGCTTTGCATCCTCCTCCTCCCACTCTTTCCTTTTACCATGATAACCTTTTCTTCCCGTCTTGTGTGGCTTATTATGCAATGCTCTCTTATCTTTCATCTCCTGGCTCACTCGCTGAAAAAAAGGAGAATTGGTTTCCTGCACAAACACCTCCCAGTCTTCTGGCTTCAAAAAGCCATGCTTCTCAAAGGGAGACTCCTCCTGCCTCACATAATTTCTTCTTAAATGGGCCTTGAACCGCCGTTGCAAGGTTGCAATCTCTGACATAGCTGCCTTAATTGCCTTGTTGCGAACAGTTGGTTCCAGATTGGCTGGGTACTCTAGCTTTTCCAGCAATGCTTCGAATAGCTGTTCCTTCTCAACTGGTGACAGATCCTCAAGCTTCCTGTTGATTGACACCCTCTCCCGAGCAATGAGGCCACAGACCAATACAAATCTTTCCCTTGCAGCATCTGGGGTAGGCCAAAATTTTTCATCAAGTCCAGTTGCAGTCAACTTGTCTTCTGGCCATTTGGTTTGTGTCCTTGACCCGCGGGTTCGAGTACTACTCGCAGCAGTCTGCGCTGAGTGAGCCTGTGAAGAACGTTCACCGTCGTTGCGCTGTGATGATGCACTACTGTCACTACAGGAGTTTGTTGGTGTGGGAGACTGCATAGATGATATGTCAGGTTGTCAGTAGAGCAACATAAGCTAGACTAAAACTGTAAACCAAAAAAGCTAATATTACACTAGAAATCAGTACAAGTCCTAAATAAAATCAGCATAGACATACAGGTAAAATTTTACTTAGTATAGAGGTTGGGGATAGGTGCAAACCATTTTGACAGGGTGGAGCAATGCTTATGTATGAAGCAAGTTCCTTCAACTGCTTCCTTGTCCAACTTCAGATCCAATGAATTGTGGGTTCCATGTGTACATGCAACAAGAGGATAAAGCAATCACTTAGTATGATTATCACAGCAAAAAACAATGTACACTGTAAATAAGCTTCAAACAATTCCATGGCTGACTGAATGTGGCCATCAACAATCATCCATCAAAACCACAGTCCATCAAATAAAAATGAACTACTAAGGCATGCTCAACTAATGCAGGTAATTCCAGGAGAATAATTCTATGTGCATTGACTCTAAACAACAGCAAAGTAGCATATCTCCCTAATCGAACTTGACAGGAAGAGCACATTGGGTGGCCGAGCAGAGAGAGGGCGTTGGGGGTTGAAGCAGCAGTAACCTCTGTCGCGAATGGCGGTTGGGAGGGGCTGGATCCGCGTCGCCTCGTTGCCGAGCGAGGAGAATGGCGGCGACGGCGAGCGAGGACAGTGGCGGCGGCGGGCTAGGGCAGGACCGTCGCGGCGAAGGCGAGCGAGGACAATGGCGGCGACGGCTGGCGAGGAGACTGGCGGCGACGGCGGGCGAGGAGAGTGGCGGCGGCGGGCGAGGGCAGGATGATGGCGGCGATGGCGAGCGAGGAGAATGGCGGCGACGGCGAGCGAGGAGACTGGCGGAGGCGGGCTAGGGCAGGAGAATGGCGGCGACGGCGAGCGAGGAGAATGGCGGCGACGGCGAGCGATGAGAGTGGCGGCGGGCTAGGGCAGGTGAAAGAGCGGCGAAAGGGATTTCTTTGAAATATGTATTGTCCCCTGATGACCATTTTGTAACGGGCTTTGTGGTAACGCCCGTTACTGATGTCAGACCATAAGTAACGGTCGTTTTAGTAAAGCCCGTTACTGACGTATACCTAGTAACGGGCATTGTGGTAACGTCCGTTACTGATGTGAGAAGTAACGGTCGTTGCAGTAAAGTCCGTTACTGACGTATATTTAGTAACGGGCGTTTTGGTAACGTCCGTTACTGATTGCAGTTACAGAATTCAGCAGACTACAGCTCTCTTGCTGAACTGATGCAGAATATGTACAGAATTTATATATATCTAGTGCACAACATGTATAGTATGTCAGGAGAATATATAGACATCATATATTACAAAAAGGATTCAAATTCCACCAATACACAACCTATATTACAAAAAGGATTGAACTTCCACCAACACACATCCTACATTACAAAATTAGGATTCAGCAGACATCACTCTGATGGCTTTTTCTTTGATTTCTGGATATGGATTTTTTCATGATGGTCGGTTCGCAAGTACGGTGTTTTGTCAGTTGCCACGAGTCGGGGCATGTATGAAGTGTCAAAGGATGGAATTTCATCAAACTGGTTGTATTCCTCCTCCTCAACAACATTGGCAATCCCAACAATCCTTTTTTTTCCAGGCATAACCACACACCAGTTCTTCCTTGCAAGGTCAGGTACATAGAACACTTGCTCAACATCCTTGGCGAAAACAAACGGTTCGTCTTTGTAACCAAAGACCCGCAGATCAACACTAACAAACCCATATTTATCCTTGCTCACACCTCTCTTCCCATTGACCCATCTGCACCGAAACAAGGCTACCTTGAAACCTACATAATCAAGCTCCCATATCTCCTCTATTTGACCATAGTATGTGGCTGCCTGCATGTCATTGTCGACGGCCCGTACACGCACACCACTGTTTTGATAGACGCTCTTGGCATCCTGGGCCATGGTGTAGAACGTGTATCCATTGATATCCATTGCTTGGTATGTTGTAACAGTGAATAATGGCCCCACTGCTAGTTTCGTTATCAGATTGTCGGTTACAGCTGCGCTGCATCTCTGGACATAATCTCGGAGCCACCAGCTGAAGCATTGCATGTGCTTCTTTGCAACCCAAGCCTCACTACGGGCAGGGTTTTCTTCACGTAGTTGTTGCATGTGCTCGTTGGCAAATGGTGTAATCAGGTCAATCTGTTGTATCACGGTGAAATGAGCCATGTTGAAGGCATCTGGATCCGGAGTGATTGACTTTTTCCCCATGGTCCCAACACCTGCAAGCCTACCTTCATGCCGTGAATGAGGCACACCAATGGGGTTTTGGGGGTCCATATAACCCATGGCCCACTCCACTGCTTCGATGGTCCCATAGCCACGAACCATGGCTCCCTCCGGAAATGACCGGTTATGTACCAATGATTTGAGGAATCCAAAGTACCTCTCATATGGAAACATCTGATGAAGGTAAGATGGGCCAAGGAACCAAATCTCCCTCGCGAGGTGTGCTGTTAGATGGATCATGAGATCAAAGAATGTTGGTGGGAAGGTAGCTTCAAGCATGCATAGGGTCTCGAAATGCCTCCTCTCTAACTTCAATAGTTCTTCCTCATCAATCACCTTCTGTTCTATTGCATTGAAGAATAAACACAAGCTCGTGACCGTGTCGCGAACCTGTACTGTCTTGATACCTCTAAGTGCAACAGGAAGAAGAGCTGTCATCAACACATGGCAATCATGAGATTTCATCAAGTTGAAATTCATTTTCATGTCCTTCACCGACACTAGCCTCTTGAAGTTCGATGAGTAGCCTGAAGGTACTTTCAAACCATGCAAAAACTCACAGAATTCTTTTCTCTCTGTCTTTGACAAGGTGGTTGCAGCGACGGGAAGGTCCGTCCCCGTGTCTGTTTCCTCTGCATAGAGCTCCGGCCTAATGCCCATATCTTTAAGATCCTCCCTTGCATTTTTATGATCTTTTCCTTTCAACTTCTGTTGTAGCAATGTTCCACAAATGCTTTCACACACATTCTTCTTGACGTGCATGTTGTCAATCGAATGACGCACATCCAACAGCTCCCAATACTCTAGCTCCCATAGAATTGATTTCTTGTTCCAAATTCCTTTCCCATCTTCTTCTTCTTCACCATCTCGTTTCTTTCTTTTGACAAGGATTTTTTCAGTCATTTTGGGTAACTCCTCGATAGTTTTGATGTCCTTGACTTGCAAGAGGATCAGATCTCCAGTCACATGCAGAGGCGCCGCTCGATGCTCCTTTTCCCCATTAAACTGACAATCCATCTCCCGGTAGGGATGTTTCTTGCTGAGGAAACGACGGTGCCCCATAAATGCGAATTTCTTTGAATTTCTTAGCCACAATGAGCAAGTTTCTTCCAAGCAGTGCGGGCAAGCTGCACCTTTCCTTTTACTCTGGCCGGAGAGGTTGCGATGAGCCGGGTTGTCGTTGATGGTGGTGAACAACATGGCGTGCAATGTGAACTCCTCACGCCCGAACTCATCCCAAACCTCCTTCACACCAGGCTTCCAAAGTGTCTTCAAGTCATCAACTAGTGGCCTCAAGTAGACATCAATACGGTCGCCAGGTTGCTTTGGCCCAGAGACCAATATTGTCAGCATCATGTATTTCCGTTTCTTGCATAGCCAGGGTGGAAGGTTGCACATTGACAGCACGACAGGCCAGGTGCTATGTGTTGAACTCTGGTTACCGAAAGGGTTAACGCCATCTGTGCTCATAGCGAACCGAAGGTTTCTGCAATCATCAGCAAACCACTTAAAGTGGGAATCAATGTTACCCCATTGTGCTGCATCTGCGGGGTGCCTAAGCTTGTCATTTTCCTTCTTTCGGCCTTCCTTATGCCAACGCAAGAGTTGGGCCTCCTTTCTTGTGGCGAACCATCTTTTCAACCGGGGAATGATGGGAAAATACCATGCCACCCTCACAGGACCCCCTCTGTTAACCTTCTTCTTGCCTCCGATCTCCACGGGCACGTTCCCGTCATCAGCATTATCGTCTCCACCATCTTTTTTCCTCTTGTACCGATCACACCCACACTTGGGGCACTTGTCAAGGTCTGCATAGTCTCCATGGAACAATACACAACTGTTCTTGCATGCATGAATTTTTTCAACCTCTATTCCCAGAGGACAGATTATCTTCTTTGCCTCATAGACAGACTCGGCTACTTGGTTTCCCTCAGGTAGCATGTCTCTAAGCAGATCCAATAGTTGTTTGAAACTTTTGTTGCTCCAACCATGATCTGCCTTAAGCTGCAGAAGTTTTAGATCACCAGAAAGGCGAGAGTACTTCTGGCAACCAGGATAGAGGGGTTTCTTTGAATCTTCAATGAACTGCTTCAGCCTCGCTAATTCAGAAGTTGTGTACACTCCTTGAAACTCAACATCCCGCACCATTTGATCAACATTGTGCACACGTTGCAACACCTCACCATCATCGAAGCCCGTAACTTCTTGATCAGTCATATCATCAGGCCTCCTAACAAAGGGTGGGAATGGTTCATTTTCCTCAAAAACTCCACCTTCATCAAGGGCTTCATGATGGCATCGCGCTGCCCCTTCATTAAGGCCTTGACCATGGTGTCGCGCTTCACCTTCATTTAGGCATCCTGCTTCGACTTCATTAAGGCCTTCCTCACCATGTTTGTTCCAACACGTGTAATTTTTTGTGAAACCACGTGTGATCAAATGATGAAAAATGTTGTCCCGTTGTCCGAACTTCTTCTGGTTGAGACAATCTATACAGGGGCAATACATTGCCTGAACACCACGGTTTCTCATATCCGCCTCTGCTTGACCTAGAAAACCATTGACCCCGGTTATGAAATTGTCCCAATCTCGGGGCTGTCTGTACATCCAAACCCGATCAGCAGCTGCCATCTACAAGTTCAATGAACAAGGGCAATTTCCATACATCAAATGAGCATAATTCATCACCAAAACCGATGAGTAAGAGGATTAGGACAGCAAACTTCAATAAAACGGGGCAATTTCCACCTTGAGGAGGACCGTCTACGAGCGCGCCCGAGGAGGAGGCGGCGTCGCGGCCGCGGCCGCGGCGATGGAGTGGAAGAAGGGCTGCTGCTTTGGACGACGGCGACGGCGCGGAGGACACCGCGGTCGACGTCCGCCGGCACCTTCGGTGACGCCGGCGCGGAGGCAGCAGCAGCAGGACACGTCCAGCAGCAGCGCCGCCGCGCTCCAGCTTGACGGCGGTGGAGGAGCGCGGCCGAGGAAGCGCCGGTCGCGGCGACGGCGCGGGAGGACGCCCCCCGGCTGCTGCGCCTGTCACTTCGGTAATGGGCATCAACGGATCACACAAGTAACACCGCTCTATCGGTAACGGGCATCAAATGGTCATCGGTAACGCGCGTTACGAAAGGCGACAGGTCGTAACGGTCCTTAAACGACCGTTACCGATAAGACAGTGATCGGTAACGGACATTAAGGGACCGTTACCGATAGTACACTTTTCGTAACGGACGCACTTTAACGACCGTTACAAAGTTTTGGTGTAACGGTCCTTCATCACGGCCGATACCAGAAGACATCATCGGTAACGGGCGTTGTGGTGGCGAGTTCGGGGTCAAGCCTGCAGCGCTTATGGGTAACGGGTGCCAAACAACAACCGTTACAGATGTTGCGGGTTGTAACGGGCTACAAGTGTCCGTTACAAATGCTGCGTGACCTATTTGAGGTTTTCACGTAGTGAGACAATAGCTGACAAGCACATATGCATGCAGCAGCGCGTGGAGCAAGGAGGGTTCGGAGCCCGGCTTTGCCGCCACTGCGGTCCGCCACTGAGTGGAAGTGTGCAAGGTTTGGGGGGCATACAAACAATTATTATCCCGCTACATATACACAAGAAGAAGATGACCGATGCCGCTGTATCTTCGAAGCTCAGCTCAGGCCAGCCGGCAAGACGCGCGTGCCGTTCTTGTCTAGTCCCTTAGCATGGCTCGGGCTGTCGAGCAGGCAGGCAAAAAGCACGCCGCAAAAAAACAACTCCCGTGAACATGCAACCCTGCAGCTGCAAAGACTTTTTGATCTGGCGGGGTACAGAGACAAAAACCGGCTAGGGCACTGCAGCGTTTATTTCATTTGCATTTCGCAAGCTTTTTAGCTGGATGGACACAGTATACAAGTGTACAGCAAGCAAGACACAAGCCGCTCTACGCTTATCTGATTGGTAAGCTTGCAACTCACATACTCATCGCACTCCACTAGCTAGTTCAGGTCATGCTTTTTACATGTACAATTTTGTGTACCTGGCCAGTGACCACCTGCTACGACTGATCTACATATATATACTATATGCGCCCCGCTCTTTCATGTTTTTGCTCTGCCCTGGCAAGCAGGAATCTCTCTCTAAATCTATGAGTGAGTGCCTTTCAACATTGCCATGCCATTGCATCAATCCAGTGTTAGATTCGCAGAATCGCTAACTCTAGCTAGAACACCATGAACTAAAACAAATTCATGCACACATACCGTCGTTCGACGAGTTAGCCATCTAGGCTCGCTGAAGTCCTCATGCCTGCTTGATGCAGGCTAGATGTAAAAGTGTTGACGATCCTTAGGTACCAAATCCGACCCTCAACCCCTTGTAAAGAATAGTGACAAAACAAACACCACACCAAACTAAAGATAGGAGTTTAATTCTAACCATTTCTACAAGTTTTGGTGAAATGTTGATTTCAGGAGGCTATGTCTGCATAGGGGAAAAAACCATGCTCAAACAAAGGGAAAAGTATGTTTCAGAGAATTCCATGCGAGCACAAGATTTGGAGGGCCAATATCCTAAAGCAATTCAACCCAAAAAGCCAAGTATCACACCTCCGACCAATCAGAGGCTGGCAGACGGATTCAAGAGCCCATAAATACGAGAAAACTGCCTAAACTTACCGCCAAACACCATGTACACACTTGGGGACCCATCTGGTAGTGTCCCAGACGAAAGGCGGCGCGAGAGGCGGCATCCAGGGGTCGGCTGAACCCCAGGTTCGCTGAACCTGGACGGCCTCCTGTCTTGCTCGGTTTTGGCAGTTTTGGCGGGAAGTAACCCCCACTCTTCCCCCAAGGCGGTTCATAATATTTCCATACATAATACCCACCAGAACTGACCTTGGAGGACTATATAAAGAGGAGGAGAGCCCTCTATTCAAACAACACATTTTAGAGAAGAAGAAGTAGAGGGACTCCACCACCTTTTGTAAAATTAGGATAGGGAGTGTGTGAGGAAGTGTGGAGGAGAGCTAGACTTGTCAGCCTCTCTCCGACCTTGTATCTCGATGGATACGATCCATTTGAGTAAGTATCCGGGTTCATCTACTGGTGAATTCTTGGTAAAGTTACCCTTATGTTGTTATTAGTTTGCGGGTTTATCGTCCGTTCTTGTAGCGGATACTGTAGTAGAGGGCCCCTGGTAGAGATGGAATAACCCTGTGCAACACTAGAGTAGTAGTCGACGGCATAAACATGGTGTTTATGCTCTAGATTACCTTTGTTTGCTGTGAGACCCACGGTGTTTAGGGGTAGACGGCAGGTGGTGACAACCCTGTCCGTCCGCCACGAACTTTTCATGGTTTATGAACTCCCCCACGTTCGGGTTCGTAGTAGAGCTAATAGCTGGAGGTCCTTCGCAGACCAGGGTCAGACTAGTGCTTGAAGTAAACGAATAGCAGCCTAAGTTTATCTTTCCTTGATTCTTTCCTTTAGACCAATCACACTACCCAAGGCCATTCTACCTCTTGTTGTTCAGGGTAAACTAGTTAGAAGACCTTACACCTCCGTTCCCTAAGAAAATACGATACCCTAAATACTCTCCGAGTGAAGTGCTACAGCGGTATATCCGTGTGCTTGCGGATTTATTCGTAATCATTAAGAAATACCAACAAGCATTTCTGGTGCCACTGCCAGGGAACAGTTGCTGTAGTTGTCTTCGAACCTAGTTTGCCCATGTATCCTTTCTTTTATCCTTATACCATGGAAAACCTTTCTATCCATCAACTCTCTGCTCCCAAGGATGAGTTCTTAGAGCCATCACCCTCTCCAAAGCCTATGACACCTTCTGGCTACAAACTTCATCCTGGCATCATTGCCATGGTGCGGGGACAATCCTTCTTCGGATTAGAAAATGAAGATCCCCATCGTCATTTGCAAGAGTTCGAGGAATTGTGTTCGTGCTTGGTAATCCCAGGCATGACGTGAGGAGTGTGAATAGTGAGGGCGATGGCGGAAAAATGGTACACTCACAATGTGAGGAGGGTGATTGGGAAGAGCTTCGAGATGACTTTTATCACTCGTTCTCTTCTTTATCCCACATTGTCTCTCTCCGAAGTGACATCCTTGCTTTTGAACAATTAGAGAATGAGTCCATAGGTTCGGCATGGGCTAGATTCTCACACCTTTTGGCATGAAGCCCAGACTGGTCTATACCCGATGATATATATTTGCACATCTTTTACATGGGCTTGGACATGGATTCTGCCAAAGATCTCGATGTTGCCGCCGGAGGTTCGTTCGCACATAAAACTCCAAGGGAAGGAAAAGAAATCCTAGATCACATCTTAGGGAACTCTTCTTTTCTCACCTATCCTTGCGAGCCCCAGCAGGAGTCCAAGTTGAGCCTTGAGAGCCCCTCAACAGCCATATCCAACCCTTTACCTTTCACATCCCAAGATTTGTCTGTTGAGCCTTCTCCCGAACCACGAACATCGAAGGAAGAAGAAATTCAACCTTCGATGTTCTCTTTCCCATTCGAGGATGATCCTTATGAAATCCTTAGACACACTACGAATTACCTCTGTGAGAGGAGACCTACAGCACCCCCTTCTTCTCCCATCAAATCTTTTCTCAAGAAGGCCATGAAGGAGAAAAGGTTGGAGGAAGTGAGATGTTCTTCTGAAGCAATTCGAATTAGCTCACCTTTCACGACCATCTTTTGTTCTATAGGAGGAACTGCCATAGAAGCCCTTCATGATCCCACTGCTGAGGCTTGCGTCATGTTCAAATTTCTTATGGACACGCTCATTGGAAGCATGCCTCTAGTCCCGACCGATAGACTCTTCAAAAGTCCCTCGGGACTTATCTTTGAATATCGAGGTATTGCAAGGGCAGTGCCGATCAAGATAGACAAAATTGAGGTTCACCTAGACTTCCACATCTATCCTATCCTTGATTTTGATCTCCTCATAGGCTACCCTTTAGAAAATCTTCATCATACACCTCTAGAGAGCCTCTATGAAAAGCTCGGGAAAATGACTTCTGCCACACCTTGCTTAAGAAATCCTCTGGTGAAGCCTTTTCCCAAGCAAAACCCGCTCGAGGAGATGATGCATGTATCTCTGTTCATTTCATCCGAGCATGTTCTCTTCGAGGTCATAAAATCTGCCACCCCCAAAGAGTACGACTCAGGTGAAACCTTTCACCTCTATGAAGGCGAGCGATCCTCATCATCCTCAATCGAGTTTGAGCATTTTCCCACTGGCCCACTTTATGATGTTCTCAATCATGATCGGGATACAACCATGATCTTCCATGATGAACCTCTTGAGATAGAAAACCCATGGGCCATGGAATCCAGTGAGGCACTGACTCTGGAGTCCGAAGAAAAGGATCCTGTAGATGAGCATGGAAGCTTTACCCTTGAAACACCACCACCATGCCCATTTAGCACCCCTCCAGAGTCAGCCACGCTTTGCACTGTGAATGCTTTCAAGAGCTAAAACCACCTTAAGGTCCTCTCTAGCAAAATGTTTAGAAGGAAGGTTGTAGATGCATATGTTTATCATAAGCGTTGTAATTTTTGTGGATGCATTGTGGCACTAACTTTGCAGCTTAAGCACAATCATTGAATGGTGGTGAAGGTGGGAACTGCAACACCATTGAGAGGTGCAGGATGAAGCCCCCTGGTCGAGCTTGTGACCATAAACGAAGTATTGCCGGGAGATAGCCGGGGTAATAAAAAAATGGTATACATTTTTTATATAAACCCTTCTTTAAAAAAAATAAGAGCAAGAACATGTTTTTAGGATATTATGCACCTTCGGGTACTTTTGGTCGCTAACCATTTTAGGATGAGATTAAAAAGAACGAACCAAGAATATGGGAGCTGCATCAATTCTACACCTTGGTATTCTTTTGTGATAGAGGATACTCTAAAGGAGGCACCAGCAATGCACACTTGATTTGGTGTCGTGAGGCACAAAAGTCCAAGTGTGGTGGAGATTGGCGAGCACCTCACAATAAGATCCATCCGTACCAAGGCTGGTGTTGGTTCTATCTTGCTAAAAAAAGGGAGAAAAGGGTAGATGAAAAAAGAAGAGACAAGAGAAATGAAAAAAGAGAGAGAGAGAGAAAAGAGACAAAAAATAAAAAAAAAGAGAGAAAAAAAGGGAGAGACAAATAAAAAACAAAAAAAAGACAAAAAAAGGAAAGAGAGAGAGAGAGAGAGAGAGAGAGAGAGGAAGAGAGTGAGACTGAACCAGCAAGCTCTACACAAATCAGAGGTCACCATGTGTAGGTGCCTTCAAGCTGTGGTATTATACTTCAGGAGAAAATATTTCACCACCTGGCGCCACCCAACCTTGCTCTCTCGTGCGCTTGCTATGTCTTGTCATATTTCTTATCCGCTCCCAGCTTTGCTTTGCGTGGCTTCGCTCTAGCAGCTCCTGCACGCATAAAGCAAGAGGAATGCTCCTCTTCCTTTCTAGACCTTTGCTGCTCCACTCCGATTAGCACTTGCTCGCATGCCCGAAAGGAGATGTATTTTGTGCCTCCAATACTAAAGCATTGTGCCAACAGATCATGCCACCAAGGCTCATGGTTCCTACGTACTAGCCATGTGTATGACGTAGCCTTGTTGCTCGCCTGAGTCGACGTGGTCAAAGTGCCCCCCTCCGCTTCAGCTCGTATCGAAAAGGAGGAGTCATCAACAACCATATGTGATCATGCTACGACTACGGCAACTTCAAAACTTCCATCCATATACACTGCCGGTAAGAACACTCAGGTACGTGCCAAGGTAACTCAATGTTCACTGATCCTCCACTCATATTTTTTTTCCGTAAGAACATAGCTTGATCTTCCAAGTTCATGCTTCCCTTGTTTATTCTCATATGCTCTAGTTTGGATGTCTTTCAGCTAATGCATCCATATGCTTTTTAAATTAAGCATGGTGCTTAGATTAAAATAGCCTAATTTAATCAATAAGACATGGTGTTGAGTTGATTAATGAACTGCCAGAGTTAATACTCCATAGGCATTGGATGTATTTCTTTTGCGGACTAACCCCTGCAGGGAAGATTTCAAATAGATGGGTAAGTCCTCAAGCTAAATTTGTACTGGAGATAAACCAAGATTCGTGACGCACTTCACAAAAAAAAATTCCGCAACATACAAAGAAGGCACAAATCATCTTTCAAGGTGCACCGTGAGTAAATTGTCAAAATACTCCTTTGTTACGATCATACAATTTTATCACAGGCTTGTTTGAGTTATGCTAAAAAGATAAAAATTTGGTGAATAATAATAAAAAAACTTTTTTGAAATAAAAGAATCTCTCTCGAAAATGATGAAATAAAATCATGGCAAGCATTTTAGGATCCATGCTAATCGAATCTTTGAATGTGTTTTTTTCCTTAAGCGTGGATATGAACAACTAATCTCAAGACAATAATAAAGTCCTTTCAAAACTCTTTAAGTGTCCTTCAAGTATTTGTAGTGCACTAACCTTTTGCAGAAAATAAAATAAACAATCAAGGAGCATTGTACAATAACTCCAACACTCATACAACGCTCCCTGGTCCCATGGGAAGATACATGCATGAGGAACCAAGCTGAACAAATGCAAAGCTTTGCTCCATGCATATAAAGCTTTACTCTTGCATTTTTGTTCAACGCTTCGGAAGATCGGTCAGGAAAGTATCCCACATATTTCATGCATCCTCGCCTCATGTTTCAATCCTGCTAAGTTACCCATCTTGCCCAGTTTGCCCTGATAAAAAGAATATAAAAATAAATAATAAAAATAATAAAAAAAAGAAACTGAGATGCCCCATTCACTCCATACGCCTTGAGTGACTAAAGGTTTGAACTCCCCGATATTCAAAGTGGTAGAGTTTTTGTTTCCATCCTTTGTCTATTTTGTTGAATAAAAATATGTACAGGAATAGCTGTGGGGGACATCTCTCAAGCTCTCCAAGTGCACACTCATTCAAGATCCTCCCCCAACATGTTGCATAACATCGAACGGTCCAGCACACTACGGTCCAGCGCACTGAAGAATAGGACAGATAGGTTCCAGAGAGGGATGGACGAACCTTTGGGTTGACCAAACCGCCTCTGACTGCGCTTGACTTCCTTTTCTTCCTCTTCAATGATGGTTTGTGAAACACAACCCTCTAGCTCCCTAATTACTTGAGTTTCAAATGAATTTTATGACAATCACCAAAATTAAACTCGACAAACTCTTCCATTCTCCTCGTGTTAAACATGCCTTTCATATGGTTGGCTTGCATATTCTTTATTCCTCGCTTATATTCATTTTACTTATGAACAATCTATCATAGGGAAAGCATGTTATCTAAATAATTGATAAATGAGATACGGTATGATGAAAGGAACCTTGCTTCTCTCTGCAAAGTACGTGGTCTTTCAAAAAATAAATCAAAATCAATAGATTGACTCCTCAATAATATTAAATGAAGAGAACGACGAGATCTAAAATATTGTAGTTGGTAACCTTTTCATTTAAGATTATTCAATGGTTTAAAAAATTATTATAAGTTCTCTAATTTTGAAATCTAAAAGTTTTGATTTTTCTCAAACAACCTCGGATATAAAGTAGCTCCATATCAAAGTTGTATTGCTAAAATCTAAAATTTATATTTTATACATTATATATTTATAACCTTTTAGACTCAAAAGATCATTTAATAGCTGTACCCTATATATAGCTATGATTATATAATATCTCATACAACTCAAGTCATACTTTGAGATTTCCACAATCTTAACATTTATATACACTAAAATATATGTGGCATATTTTTTTCATCTACTGTCACAATAACAATCAATAGCATAGAAGTTTCACTTTTTTTATTTGTTTTGCTATATGTAAAGATTTAAATAAATTTTTAGAATAAATTAGAAAAATATTTTTAGGGGCAGGTGTGTCGGTGTTTTACCGCCACACCTACCGAGGGATACCCCCGAGGTGGTGAGTTTGTAGGTAGGTGTCGCTGAGATCAGAAACTCGAAGGAGCAAAGGAACACAAGGTTTAGATAGGTTTGGACCGCTGAGAGCTTAATACCCTACGTTCTGTGTGATTTGTATTGCCTTTGATGGTGATTGGGTGATCTTATGGGTGATTCCCTGGATGATCTCCTGCGTTGTCCCCAGGAGGGGGTCCTGTCTGCCCTTATATAGTCTGGGAGATAGGTTTATATGGAAGTCTTAGTCGGATACATGACCTAGAGTCCTACTAGAGTACTTTTCCGGTAGTTCCCTACTGTATCCGACTAGTTTGACTACTGTAGGGGCAGTTCTATTAGACTACGAGTAGTTACAATAGATGTAAGGTGTGGGCTATATCCTAACCCTTATCCTAGGAAAAGTATGCAACGTGTACAGTCCCGTGTACACGGGTCTAATAAGCCCCCGAGCTCTTCGTAGCCGAGTACTGCAGGCATCCGAGTACTTCTGCAGGCGTCTTCGAGTTCTCCTGAACTTCATCTTAAGGATGTCCTTCGAGTACTTCCTTGGCTGCGTCGAGGCTGTGAGGTGCTCATACCCCGAGTAGTTGTCTTCTTTTATATGGGGTGCGATTAAACTCGCACTCCATATGGAGTAGCCACCAAGTCTTAGGTTGACTCGTTGAATCATGCTGAGGGTCAATTCAATCTTGAGTCTTCTGCTCTTATCTTCCAGCAGACTTGAAAAATAAGTCGATGATAACACGTGTCCCGCAGTCCCCAAGCCTTGAATCCAAATCCCCAAGTTTTGGAATAAAGAGTCCAAAGAATCATGGCATGTAATCTTCATTGCTGAGAGCCGTGTCGTATCTAGTCCCTGAGCCTAGGAGCTAGATGAGTCGCATAGGATATGCCTAGTAGTCAGTGGCACCAGCCCCCTAGCCTAGGTATTGACCAAGTTGCTGCTTGAACTGTCGATGAGGCAGGCTATTCACAGTCGATTCCGACTAGATTTGTGGGCGTGATGAGTAGTCGAAGTAGTCGCCAGCGTAACTCCGAGCCGAGTCAATTCTGACTATCTTGTAGGCTAAACGAGTAGTCGAAGTAGTCGCTAGCGTGTCGCCGTGCATTCTTCACGAAGTCCAGTAGTCGCCGACGGTTGTTGATGAACCCAACAAGTCGGAGTTGAATCCGACGAGTAGTCTCTGCAATCAGCGACATGTAGTCGAGCGTTCTCGTGAAATCGGAGTAGTCATTGGCGATGAAGCCAACAGATTGGAGTTGAATCCGACTCGCTCAGCAGCACTATCCAAATCAGGTTTCCTCCAAGGTAGACATAAAAATATGTTGTAACTGATAGACATGAAACCGTGTTGGGAGCGTTGCCCTTGCAATAAACTCCATGTATAACTAGTTGAAAACTAGTAAATGGAGAAATATTGAAAGTATGGGAGCAAGGCCCCGTCAATAACATAGAGCGCTAGTCGGAGACTAGTAGTTTGAACGTTATTGGAAGTATGGGAAAACCCCTTCAGCAACATAGAATACTAGTTAGTAACTAGTAATCAGAGCATTACTGGAAGTATGGAAGCGAGACCCTTTCAGTAAACTACGCGTAGTACTAATAGAAAACTAGTGAAACGGACTTGTACTGAAAGTTGGGAGCGATGCCCCTTCAGTACACTATGCATAGTACTAGTCGAGAACTAGTAAAACAGAGTATTACTGGAAGTATGGGAGCGAGGCTTCTTCAGTAGACTACGCGCAGTACTAGTCGAGAACTAGTAAAATGGAGTGTTATTGGAAATATAGGAGCAATGCCCCTTCAGCAAACTACGCGTAGTGCTAGTCGAGAACTAGTAAATGGAGCATTACTGGAAATATGGGAGCAATGCCCCTTCAGTACACTGCGCATAGCACTAGTCGAGAATTAGTAAAATGAAGTATTACTGGAAGTCTGGGAGCGATGCCCCTTCAATAACATAGCATACTAGGCAGAGACTAGTAGTGTATTACTGGAAGTGTTGGAGTAAGGCCCCTTCAGTAAGCTCACATGTATACCAGTAGTGAACTAGTAAACGGAGTTATACGTGCGTTGTAAAAGAAGTAGCCGTTGAGCAAGGATGACTCAGCTAGTCCGAAGGGAGTCCTTGGGCGGGCCAAGGCAAGCCGTAATTTTCCATGTGCAAATGTCTCGGTTAGCCCAAAGGAATACCTTGGGCAGGCCAAAACAAGTCATACGGAGCTCAAGGAAGGATGAATGAACATGTCCTGTTTTGGGTATACTCCTTGATTCCCTGACCGAGTGGTTTGAATGAATTTTTTGGGAAAAAACCCCTTGTGTTGAGATAAAACTCGAGACAATGGTTAATCAAATTCCCTAAAGATCTTCGCAAAACCTCCTTGAATCAGGTCTTAGTCTTCTCATGGGTGATTGGCGATCTTGATTCGTTGGTGATTGCCGATGAAGTCGTGTCACTTGTTGATGAAGCTGTGCCGGTTTGTTGAAGATCCCGACTGGTCGGAATCAATTCCAACTAGTCATTGGTGGTGTGAGTCCTGCTTCAGGCTAGTTGTGTAGTCAAAGTTCGTCGGCGGGTCGCTGAGTGCCTTAGCGATGGCGAAGTAGTCATTGAGGATCCTGCCTTTCTGGAATGGTGCTAGGCCCGACAGCTTGTCGGGGTTGATGGCGCAAAAAAGGTGGGCGAATCCGGGTAGCTTGGAGGATCGTGCCCTTTCGATTCCCGAGCCTGCCTGACTAGGCTGAAAACACAAAAAGATGGGCTGAGTCGGGTAGCTTAGAGAACTCGTGCCCTTCCGATACCCAGGCCCACCCGACCAAGTTGTAGTCGAAAAAGGGTGGCCTGAGCCGGGTAGCTTGGAGGACTCGTGCCCTTCCAACACCTTGGCCCGCCCTACCAAGGTGGAGGCGCAAAAGGAGGTGGGCTGAGCCGGGTAGCTTGGAGGACTCATGCCCTTCTGATGCCCTGGCCCGCCCTACCAAGATTGAGGTGCAAAATGGTGGGCTGAGCTGGATAGCTTGGAGGACACATGCCCTTCCGGTACCCTAGACCGCCCTACCAAGATTGAGGCGCAAAAAGGTGGGCTGAGCCGGGTTGCTTGGAGGACTCGTGCCTTTCCAATACCCTGTCCCGCCCAACCAAGTCGTAGCCGAAGAAAGGTGGGCTGAGCTGGGTAGCTTGGAGGACTCGTACTCTTCCTATGCCTAGGCCCGCCCTACCAAGATCAGAATTGATGATGAAGTCCGAGTAGTCGGGAGGGGGACAGGAGCCTTTCGATAGATGTTGGATAGTCCTTCTCTGACTTGTAGTAGACGATCCGAATCCTCCTCCGACTTGTAGTAGGCGATCCCAATCCTCCCCCGACTTGTCTTAGACGATCCAAATCCTCCTCCGACTTGTAGTAGAGGAGCTCCAACTAAGGGGGATTTGGTTCGAAGGGTTCCGAGTCATCAATCGAGTCATCAATTGCACGGTTGATTTCTTCCATGCAAGTGGTACGGTTGCTTCATGATGCTTTTAGTCGGGAAAAATTGAATTTCGTCGAAACCGTTGGCAAAGTTGTGCGGGAGTAAGGCCCCTTCAGTAAACTATGCATAATACTAGTCGGAAACTAGTAAACGGAGTGTTACTAGAAGTTTGGAAGTGAGGCCCCGTTAGTAACACGGCAAACTAGTCAAGAACTAGTAATCTGTGCGTTACTGGAAGTGTTTGATAGATAATCACGTGGGTGCTTTATTTTGCAGATTAACGGGTTCCACTGGTCATTGCCAAACGAGGCAACCGCTCTTGGCAGTCACATGGTTCGGCTGTGACAGGGTTCCCTGAGTTAGCGAGGGAGTCATGATTAACCCGAGTAAATGAACATAAATAGCGACCCTCACTAAGTGGTAAAAAGGGGTGCTTTTAGGTGTACGAAACATGTTGTTTCGAGATAAGGTCCCAAAACAATGGTTTAAACCAATGAAACACCAAAAAGACCCTCAGAAAACCTTCTTGAGCTGGGTACTTAATTTATAAGTAAATCATTAGTCGGGTAGTCCCGTCGCCTTTCATCGTGGACTTGACGTCGCTGCAAGGGCCCTCCGAAGGGCTTGACATTCAAAAGTAGAATGCTTGCTTTTCAGGTGGTACAGGCATTGCCTGTGGAGGACTTCCTCGAGTCGTTTCTTTGAACTGGGAGTCTTTTTCCTGCAGGTGGATTGTTCCACGGCTTCTGGCTTCGGCTTCTGAGTAGTCTCCAAGTAGTCGACAGGGTGTTGATGGTGGGTGGGGCTGTAGGCTTCCACTTCTTCACGCTCCTGCCACCTGGCAATGATGATATTGCGGGCGTCCTGGCCAGTGTTGATGATGGCTCGAAGGTCACCCATGGAGAAGTCTTGGAGGTTACGGCTTCCCTGCTGGTTCGTCTTGATGGTGCGGTGCCTGCGTTGGGCGCGCTTCGCATTCATGAGCCTGCGGCGATCCTTTTGGATGTCATCTACGTCGTCCACCTTGATGTTGGATGAGGATTCCCTATCCATTGTTATGTCCACCACTTCGTCAAGTGGATCAAGGAGGTAGTCATCATAGTCATCTAGCTGGAACCACTCTAGGCCTTCACAGTACTCATCGGCGTGAATCATGAGTACTTCTCGATTGAAGCATTTGGCATGCCGCATCACTTGGTGAAAGATATCTAGGCCCCTTAGTGGGTTTTAGTGGTAGATGACAAAGCACATGTATATCTAATCATGTTATCAAGCATATGTGCAGGAGCTAAGAGTGATGAAGCAAAGCGTATTACAAAACATGACCCCTCAAAAGGGAAATGAAAAGCGGTGTTTCAAATTTACTTGAAGAATCAGATTTTATTTTGAAATTGAGTATAGAAACGCCGTACTATCAAGCGGGACTTTGATCCACAGGTGTTGATGTGGTAGTTGTGCTCAAGAGAACCTACAAAAACCATAAGAATCAAACCTACCACTATAAACAGCTTTCTTGTGAAATTCCTTGTTATACCCGGATTGTCCGGTTCATAGTCCGGAATGTTCGGACATAGTGTTCCGGAGTATCCGGACAAACACCCAGAGTTTCCGGGTAACTGTTCCCCATCTGTGGTTTCTCTAAGACCAGAGTCTCCGGACCCCAGTGTCCGGAGTATCCGGACATATACGTGGAGTATCCAGGTATCCTTTACCCAACGGCTAGTTTTCTGTGAGAGAGGGGGTATAAATACCCCCCATACCCCTTCATCAAAGCTCTCTTGCTCATTTCGACCAGAAAACACTTGCAAGCAAAAGAAGAGCTCTCTCACTCCCCTTTTTCATTCTTGAGTGATTTTCTTTAGGGATTCAAGTAAGATTGTTGCAAGAGCAAAGATTTGTACTAGTAAGCTTCCATTCCATCTCTTGAGCACAACATTCTTGTCTAGCCGGTGGATTCAAGTTTATTACTCTTGGAGCTTCAAGCTTCTAGACGGCTAGGCATCGCTTGTGTGTGCTCAAGCAAGTTGTGAGCACCATAAGAAGTTTGTAATCGTCATTCCTCCCAAAGGAATACATAGTAAGTAAACTTGGGTTTGAACGTTGGTCTCACCCTTGGAAGAGGAGCATAGGGCTTCTTGACCACCGTCTCTTGAATCCTTCCTCAATGGAGACATAGCTCTTTTGGGAGTGAAGTTCGGGAAACAAATTCTATCTCTCTCTTGTGCTCCTTACTTATGTTTATTAGTTATTTGCTTGTGAGACTAACTTTTTAGGGTTTGGGGTCGATCTACTATTACACGAGTCTCTAGAGCAAGACAACCGGTAAGAAACGCTCCAATGGTACCACTAGCTTGTCTAAATTTACTCGATCTAAATTGCAGCTTCAATATCTTTGTTAGTGTGTACATAGTTTCATACCCGGACTATCCAGATAATATTTTTGGAAACTCCGGATATATATATCCGGAGTATCCGGACATCTGTGTTACTGACAGTGTTTAAAGTGTTTTAAGTTTCAGGTTAGCCTATTCACCCCCTCTAGGCATCTTGAGATCCTTTCAATTGGTATCAGAGCGAGGTTCTCCATCTTTGAAGCCTAACCGCTTGGAGAATCAAGATGTCTCGTGATACATCATCAAAGACTCCTGTCGATCCAACCGATGAAGTTGACAAGGAGAAGTCATCGGGAAAGTCTGAGGACAAGAAGAAGAATGGTCAACACGAAGAAGAAGAAGAAGATGAGTTGGAAACAACCGATGATGAGATGTCATTCCAAAAGTGGAAGGCATGGAAGAAGAAGAAGAAACAGCAAAGAAAGTAAGGGAAATTCAACACCAAGATCGTAATCGAGTCAAGTGATGACTCAGACACCGATTACAAGAAATGATCCTCAAGTTCATCAAAAGCGAAGAAAAGAGCCAACTATCACCGAGTGGGTCATGACTACACCTTTCAAATTCCAAGTGAACACAATGCCTCAATTCATATGGGAAAGCCACCTCACTTTGATGGCATGGGCTATAATCAATGGAAGATAAAGATGTTTGGTTACTTGAGTGCTATTCACAAGGATCTTTGGAAGATTGTGGAAGTTGGTTGTGATATTCCAGATGATGACGAGACTCCTACACTGCTTCAAGCTTATATTTTGCAACGCAACTACCAAGCTTTGAACATCCTCCACTCCTCCGTAAGTACCAAAGAGTTTGACAAGATTGAAGATGCTCTCACCGCCAAGGATGCTTGGGATACACTCCAAGTGAATCATGAAGGATCAAGAAAAGTTCGTGAGTCAAGAATCAAAATATTAGAAGATGAACTAAGTCTTTTCTCCATGAAGAAAGATGAAACCGTCAAAGAAATGTACAATCGAATGAAGAAGATCACCAATCAAATCAAGTCACTTGGTGGAGATAAATGGGGTGATCATGAGATAGTGGACAAGCTCTTGACCGTCTACATGGCTAGGGATGTCACACTATCTAGCTTGATAAGAGCTGAAAGGGGTTTTAAACACTTCACCGCCGAGAATATTCTTGAAAGAATAGAAGCTCACCATGATCAATTAAAGAGAGTCAAGATCAATCAAGATTTGGCCGACCTCCAAGAGCAAGCGACAAAGAACAATGGGTTGGCTCTTCAAGCAAAGTTAAAGGGTAAGGAAAAGGCTACCCAATCCTCAAAGGATGATGACTCTAGTGATAATGAAGATGATGAGCTTGACGATGAGCAAATGGCTTTCTTCATCAAGAACTTTAGAAGGGTTCTAAGGAAGAGCAACTTCCGAAACCTTGGTAAAAACAAGTATGAATCAAGAAGAAGATTAAGCAAGCCTTGTTTTGGTTGCAAGAAAATTGGGCATTTCTTTGCGGATTGTCCGGATGAAAAGAAGAAGAACAAGGAAACCAAGGAGATCTCATCCAAGGCGGACAAGCCAAGATACAAAACGCGTGCCAGTGAAGCTCATCTTGGTCAAGAATGGGATTCAAATGAAGAGAGCAACTCTGACAATGAAGATGTTGCAACTATAGCATTCAAGACCTCTTCACATCAACCAATTTTGTTTGAAGATCTAACCGATGATGAAGATCAAGGTCCAATCATGTGTTTGATGGAAAATAACACAAAGGTAACATCCCCAAACTCATTGGATGATGAACTAGATGAGGAAGATGAAATTGCTAGTCTCATTAAACAATATGGCAAGAGTGTGGCAACTAGAATGATGAAACTAATAATGAAACTAGATGACCTAGATGAGACTCTTGAATCACAAGATAAATTGTTTAGTCTTGAGAGAGAAAAATCCGAAACTCTTGAAAAGAACCTTACCAATGAAAGGAAGGAAAACAAGAGACTTGAGGAGTTCCAAAAAGCCAAGAATAGCATACTTCTTGAGGTAGAAGAGTCATTTACTAGTGAAAAGAGGAAAGTGAATGATTTAACTAAAGAACTCTCCTTAGTTGAAGATACTCATGCTAACTTGAAGAGAGACAATCACTACACCATGGTACACTATTGGCTACAGTGATGTGTGGGCAAAAGGTTATTATTGGCAACATATAATCTGTGGGTAATAGTGAGACCTTGTACCCTCACATTATCTGTCGGCAATGGAAGTATTAAGTAACACCTTATGTGTCGGCATTTCTACGACGGCAGATAATGTGTCGGGAAAAAATGTTGACAGCTCAACTGTTGGCGTAGGCCGAATCACCTACTGTTTATGTGTCGGCGTAGGGGTGTCCAAGCTGGCGAAAAACATCATTGGCGCCCATTTTTTCAGCTGCGCGGGAAAAGGAAAAAAGTACCGCGCACACAACAAAACTTTCAATCCCCGAATCCCCACCTCCTTCTCCCTCACCGTATCCCCAAATCCCCACCTCCTTCTCCCTCACCGCAGCTGTGAATCCCCACTGCCCCTGCCCCCTCGTTCATCTCGGCGCAAAGACACCCACGGCAGCCTCCTGCAGCTTCTGCACGCGGGCAGGCACTGCAGCCTCAACCCTAGGCTGCTAGCTAGCTGTCTTGATTCTGTTCTTCCATAGAAATTGATTGGATTTGGTTCTGCTAGCTAGCTGTTGGATTTGGTTCATTTGTTCTTGCGCATGAGATGGAATTAGTACCTCTGCTGCCTGCCAGGCTGCTTATGGAATTAGCTCCGCTAGCTGTTGGATTTCAAGGTCTACTAATCGAACATGTGTGACCAGGCTGCTTATGATGCACACTGCTAGATGTGTTTCTTTGTGTCTTCTAAACAGAGCTGCTCTGCTAGATGTGTTTCACTATTTTTTTTACTTTGTGTCTAATGCTTTTAACTGCTCCAGTTTTAATATATTATGTGGTAGATTAAATTGTGTGCTGCATTATATTGTCTGCAGTTTTAAATTGTTATATATATGGCTGCAGTTTTAAATTGTTATATATCCAGAACCTTCCACTTATTATTTTGCTGGAATCCTATTGATTTAAGATATACTTTTTTTTGGTGAAGGGTACTGTGAAACCAAAGATTTAGTGAGAGCGCTATCAGTTCTTTCTTACCTTTTCTCATCTAATCATAGTCTTATTTACGTTTGGTTTCAGGGGCAAAATTCAGAGAGGACTGGACCAAGGACTGAAGGAGCAACTTTCTCATTTTTATTGAACAGTGATTGGTATGTTCCTTTTCTTCTAGACTTTCTCATTGTGTGAGATGAATTTTCGTTCAGAAGTAATATATGTGCTATAGACGTTTGAATGTGGCAAAATGAGATATATCTGAGGTTTGGAGTTGCTATCTAGGTGGATTTGTTCATATAGTTGAGATTTTTACTCAGCTTCTAGCAAGAGCGTCATGGATAAAAATTGGATGGATTTACCAAGGCAAACTGATGAATATATAAAAGGTGTTGACAGTTTTTTAGAGTATGCTTTTAGCAAGTCAGCTAAAGGAAACACAATATTGTGCCCCTGTAAGGTATGTAAAAACAGCTGTTGGAGAGCTAGCGATGTAGTACGTGAGCATTTGATTTGTGAGGGGTTTTCGGAGGGGTACATAACCTGGTTGTATCATGGAGAACCAAGCTCCAGCTTTTTTGCAAATACCCAACAACCTGATAGAGTAGAAGTGCAGAAGTCCAATGAAGAAGATGACATTTCTGATTTACTTAGAGACTTAGCTGGTGGTTTAGATGACATGGGTGACTTAGAAGGTAATGAAGAAGAACATGATAAGGATATGGAATCCTTCCACAGATTGGTAGAAGATGCTGGCAAAGAACTGTACCCTGGCTGTAGAAACTTTTCGAAGCTTCGGTTCATGATTAGATTGCTGCATATAAAATTTCTTGGGGGTGGAGTGATAAAAGTTTCGACATGCTACTACAGTTACTTAAGGATGTTTTGCCAGAAGGGTCATCACTTCCAAAAAATTTCAATGCAGCTAAAAATATGGTAAAATGCCTTGGTCTTGGTTACACAAATATTCATGCTTGCGATAATGATTGCATACTATTTTGGAAAGAACATGAAAAGGCTAATGTGTGTCCAAAGTGCAAGACATCAAGGTGGAAATCAGAAAAGAGAAGTCCTAATGGAAAACGTGTGCATAGGGTTCCTATGAAAGTACTTCGGTACTTTCCTATAAAGAAAAGGCTTCAAAGGTACTTTATGTCTTCCAAAACAGCGGCTGATGTAAGGTGGCATGATGAAGAACGCACCAAAGATGGTTTGCTTAGGCATCCAGCAGATGCTCCTTTTTGGAAGGATTTTGACTCTACATATCCAGAGTTTGCCTCTGATAGTCGAAATCTTAGACTTGCTGTAGCTAGTGATGGGTTTAGTCCTTTTAGGACCTACAATTCAAAATATAGCATTTGGCCTGTTATTTTGATTCCATACAATATGCCACCTTGGAAGTGTATGAAGCAAACAAATTTTATCCTATCTCTAGTAATTCCTGGTCATAAGGCACCGGGTGCTGATATGGATGTTTACCTTGAGCCACTAGTCAATGATATGGTAGATATGTTTGTTGATGGTATTAGGACATATGATGCTTCCAAGGATGAGTGTTTCCAATTGCGTGCTGCCATATTATGTAGCATCACAGATTTACCTGGCCTAGGCTATTTGCATGGAGTTGTTACCTCTGGTAAAGTATCTTGTCCTGAATGCCACTCACATGAGTGTTCTCTCCAACTAAAAAAGGGAGGCAAGTATGTCATCATGTGCCATCGGAGGTTCTTGGATGAAAATCACATATTGAGGTCTGCTAAAGAACTATTTGATGGTACTGAGGAGCATAGGCCAGCACCTACCCCACTTAGTGGAGAGGAAATTTTTGAGATGACAGAAAACATGCACACAATTTTTGGAAAGGATCCAACTACAAAGAAGCCAACAAACCCACAACGTAGAGGAAAAAATGAGGCACCACTTACTTGGAAACGAAGATCTATCTGGTTCAAGTTACCATATTGGAAGAGTCTATTACTTCGACATAATTTTGATGTTATGCACATTGAAAAAATTGTTTGTGATAACATTGTGAATACACTTCTGAACATTGATGGAAAATCAAAGGATGGTTTAAATGCTCGCTTGGACATTAAAAATCTTGGCATTAGAGAAGATCTTCATCCTGTTGATGTTGAAGATAGGTTCTACATGCCTCCAGCACAATATGCAATGAGTCCAGAGGAGAAGAAGTTATTTTGCCAAGTATTGAAGAGTGTGAGGTTACCAGATGGTGTTGCGTCAAATATTCAGAATAATGTCCATGTTTCAGAAATGAAATTGATTGGACTAAAGAGCCACGACAACCATGTTTTGTTGCAGCAATTACTACCACTTGCTATACGAAGGATATTACCAACACGAGTAACTGCAGCACTAATTCGTGTGAGCAATTTCTTCAAACAAATATACTCATCTACTATTCGAGTAAGCGATATGCAGAAACTTGAGGCTGAAATAGCTGAGACACTAAGTATTCTAGAAACCATATTTCTACCAGCATTTTTTGACACTATGGTACACTTGATGGTTCATCTTCCTTCTCAAGTAAGAATTGGTGGTCCAGTACAGTACCGTAGCATGTGGGCAATAGAGAGGTACTATACTATTATTTCCATTAGTAGTATATATTTTTAGTTTTTAGACTATTGCTAAGCTTATATAGTGAAAAAAATTTCATTCTTAGGTTTTTGATGAGGTTAAAAGGGTATGTTCGCACCAAAAGGCATCCAGAAGGATCAATCTGTGAGTCCTATAAATTTGATGAGAGTCTTACATTCTGCTCACAATTTCTACATGGTTGTGAGACCAGATTTACTAGGCAAGTAAGAAATGGGGAGGATTTGGATAATGCAATGTCCAATATTAATCCTTTCTTCAGAAGCCTTGGGCGAGGATTGAGTGGCAGGTGCACTATATCTTTGGACTATAAGACATGGCTGCAAGCACATAGATACGTGTTGTTCAACTATGACAAAATAGAACCATATTTGAAGTAAGATCCTCAAGCTTCTTTTATAGATTGGACCCCCCCTTATGCATATATATACTTATAGGTCTTTTAATTTTACAAAATATTTTCAGCAAGCATAAAGATTACCTGCACTCAATTGGCAATCACAATCAGCGAAAAATAAATAATCTTCATCATGAAATGTTTCCTGAGTGGTTTAGAAAGCATATAAGTCCTTACATGACCTAACTTTAGTTTTTACAATTCTTTTTGTTAGACCTGATTGAAATTTAAGTTGATTAGAATGTTCTATATCACAGGTGGAAGGATTAGTTGAAAATGGTATTGAAGTACCGGAAGAGATGCAAATTTTAGCCAATGAGCCATTCATGATTGCTACAATGTACAATAGCTATACTATAAATGGATTCGATTTCCATACATACTCTAGTGATGAGGGTAGACCGTATCAAAATAGTGGAGTAGCTCTAGTTGCCCAAACCTCTTGCTTTGAAAATGGAAACACGGACCCGGTAGTGCATAACAAGACATATTATGGTAGGATCAAAGAAATCATTGAGCTAAACTATCGCAATAAGGGAAATATTGTGCTCTTCAAATGTGATTGGGTTGACAACCGCATTCAAGATAAATGGGTGAAAACTGATCAATTTGGGGTCACAATTGTTAATTTCAATCACTTATATAATGGAGGAGAAAGACTATTAGATGAGCCTTTTATTTTAGCATCGCAAGCCACACAAGTTTACTATGTTCAAGATCATGTTGATAGAGAATGGAGTGCAGTGGGTCGGTCAAAACCACGAGAAATTTATGACATGACAGCAAGCGATAGTGAACAAGCAAATCATCAAAATAAGTTCCATAGCCCAATTCTTGATCTGCATACAAAAGTGTATGACCTAAAGAATTTTCTTCAAGATATGGTTCATGTCAGGACAGACATTGATGGGACTATTGTTGCTGAGAAAAAGAGGAAGTAAGTCACAATTGTGTGTTGTAACAATTTCGTGGTGCATTAACAAATTCTACATGTTCTAGTACTTTTCTTTTCTCCTATACTTAGTACTTACACCTCTACACTGTTCAATTACTGAATTATTAGTATATATTTTCAGGAGGAAAGATGGTGACTGCAGGAGAAAAAAGAAAGGATGTTCCAGTTTGCGAATATGAAGCACAAAGAAATGCAAATGTCCTAGCCAATAACATGAAGCTCAAAGCTTTGCAGCTTCAAGAGCTTGGACAGGAAGTTTCCTCATCACTTATGACAGGAAAAAAGAGAAAGGTGGAAGCTGTGAGGCATCAAGAAAAGAGGACGACAACTAATGCTACAATTCAGCACAACTTACGAACAAGCTCGAGATTGAGTGCTGCACGGGCTAATGTACAACCAGGGAATGGGAGTGGTGCACCTAGTGCTCATCTACAGGCAAGGAATGGCCCAAGTGGTGATCTACAGCCAGAGAATGGGAGTAGTGGAGCAAGTGCTCATCTACAGCCAAGGAATGAAGGTATGCTTGTTAGCTGATCTATATAAACAGATTGTTGTATTTTGTTGGTCTTATTAGGTCCATTGTTTTGATGTAGAGTTAAGAGAACAAGAGAAGAAAAAAGTTAGAGGGCCAACTACAAAGGCTGACATATTTGCAAGACAAAATAAACCAAAACTCAAACTAGAGATAAATGACTGTGGCCAGCCTTGTGGACCTTCAAGCACTGAATTTGCTAACTTTATTGGTGCACTTGTGAGAACAAAGGGCTTTCCGATGGCACATGATGATTGGAGGAAGGTTTGCCCACAAAAAAAATATAAGCTGTGGACAGATGCTCAGGTAGTGATATTGGATGAAAATGATTTATGAACATTTTCAGCTTGTGATTTGTTATTACCCTATATGCTTATATGTTCTGTGCAGCTCTATTGGGATATAGACAATGGGTCCTTCAACTGGTTTATGAAAACAGCAGCTACAAAATGGAGGGAGTTCAAAGCAGAGTTGAGGAAGGTCTTTCATGATGATATGGAATACGAAGAACTGCTTGAATTGCGAGACGAAAGAGTGCATGAGGAGGATTGGAAGTGGTTAATTGATCATTGGATGTCTCCAGATGGAGCTGTAAGCTATAATTCTCTACTTCTAGAGTTATTATATATGAATCATGAGTACTATAAATGACACTTGATGATAGGTTCGTTCAATGAGAGGGAAAGCAAATCGGTCAAAGAAGACTCAAAACCATACATCTGGAAGCAAGAGCCATGCACGTGTTGGGTTTGAAATGGTATGCACTATTCTTGTAATTTTGTATCCGTTATTCAGATTTCTTAGCTGCAATATGATAATTGAATGAATTGTATGTTTTGTCATACAGTGTGAAGAGTTAGGACGTCCAGCACGTAGAGATGAATTGTTTATTAAAACACACACACATAAAAATGGAGTACCTCACAAGGGAGCCGAAACAACAATTGTAAGTCATGGAGATATGTAAGTGCATTTCACTTGGAGCTGAAACAACAATTGTATGCTAATATCTTTATTTTTTGTAGAATGCACTGAAAGATGCAGTCAGAGATCATCCTGAACTAGTAGAGAAGAGTATAGGGGAAGGTGATGCCTATTTCCATGTTTGTGGGCCAGAGAAGAATGGATATGTTCGTGTTGTTGGCTTAGGACCAACACCTGCTGAATTGGAGATGCCTGGGGCCAAAAAATGCACATCAACCAGGCTTCAAATGGAAATCGAAGCTCGTCGACAATCTGATAAGAAAGTGGAAGCTTTAGAAAGCCGTTTGGACAATATGCAACAGCTGCTAGAAAAGTTACTTCAGCAGCAAATAAATCCTTCTAGCACTCCAAATGGATCAAACAGTTCCGCTCATGTGGTAACTGGTCATTCTTTTGTATTATATATACCTTTGTTTTTAATGCAGTAATTGGTCCATAGTTGCATTCTTTATTGCAACATGCAGAATCGACCTACTATTGGGGAACAACTAGAGAACCATCATGATGATATGGGATCACGTGCTGAGGATGAAATAGATAACATGCACTTGAGTGATGATGAAAACTTGCTCATGACTAGGCACTCTGTTTTTTTTCCAGAGGAACCACATCATGAAGAGGTAATTGCTAAATCTACAAATTATTGTTTACCTTATGCCCATAACATACCTGATATATTGTGTTGTCTTTTTAATGCTTTAGGGTGGAAGAGATGTGATCCTGTATAATGTTGTGAGGCCCTATAATCTCCCTGTGGCTAAGGGAACTATGCAAACAACAAACTCATCATCTATAGTGGGGGGCACTCCTCTTGGCGTTCAATACTGTGAGGTAGTTGTCAATCATGTTTTCATGAGAGAAGCTATACTACCTCGCCCTTATGGAGCCTTAAAGTCTGTTGGAGATGCTCGTGGGAGATCCATTGCTTGGCCACATGACAGAGTAATATTTTAGCTTACATATATAATTCTAAGAAAGTTCTAGTCTTGCTCAACAACTTTACTTGTTACAGATCAAGGAGGACATGAAGTCTTCAAAGCTGTCAAAAGGTCCAGGTCCTGGTACGATTGCAACCTTAGCAGTCCAAACTATATTGACATCTCCACTTATATATGTTTTATATTATTTACTTTGCTTAACTTTCAATTCATTTCTTTGACAGGTACTTAAGTACTAATTGCCCATGCAATCACAGGTAATACATTCTTGCATTGGTATTAGTATTAGCTGGATTTAAAATTATGAATCCAATGACTAAATTTGACACTTCTATAAATGATGTCCATGTTTCTTGCTGTTGTATCACTAGTGCAACAATATATACAGATTAATGTTCTCTTGCTTGCATTGTGTGCTCATTATTCTTTCTTATCATGATAGGTGAACAGGCAACTAGCTGGTGGAGTACGTAGTAATCTTTTGGCAGTAAGGCATGTTACAAGCTTTGGAGTGACCTTTTGTGCAACAAGAATATATTTTGTGTGATTGTGTGGTTAGATTTTTTTTTTATTAGAGAGAAGCTTGTATATTCTCTCCCAGTGGGTCATATGCATATGGCACCATATAATAGGCTGGAACTTATGACCTAACAGTTTGATATTGGACATGTATTTTGGTACTGTATTTGACATCTATCTATGCTGATGCCACCTGGTGGATCCTGAGTTAATTGTCTATGGAACCATGCATATTAATGGATATGTTTGTGCTGTGTAAATTGCTCAGTTTTTGCAAGTTGAAATGTCTATTTGGGTTGTGATTGCGTATACGGTGGAATTGTGATTTAAAAGATGATGGAAGGTGTACCCCGGTACTATTTAATGCAGAAAATGTGATTGTGGTGGATATATACATATATATGTGCATGTGCCCTGATGGTTCTACTTACTGTAGATAATGTGGTTAACCAACATATCATGTGTCGGTGAAAGTTCTACTGTTGGGAAAACCTAACTGTCGGGAAAGGTAGAAACTGTCGGTGTAGGTCCCTGTTTTGCCCACATACTAGCTGTCGGCAAAAGTTCTAACTGTCGGCAAAGGCTAAGCCCACAGCTTCTACCGCAACGGTAATAATTCTGTCGGGAAAACTTTCGCCCACAGTTTTTTTGTCTGCACAAGTACCTTTTGCCCACATTTCTATGTGTGGACCAAAGTGTGTCGTGGTGTAGTGAATGAGAAACTTCAAGAAAGCTTAACAAGCTTGTAAGCCATTCACACGGCACTTGAAGTTAAAGTTAATACTCTTTTGGAAAGCTCCTCTAAAGCTTGTAAGTCATCAAAGTCATCTAGTCCTTCAACTAGTAATGGTTGTGCATGATGCTTTAATATTGATATTCAAACTTATGCTACTAACCATGCCAAAATGCATGCCATGAAGAAAGAAATTACTAGATTCACTCAATTAGTGCAAGAAGAAGCACCATCACACAAACAAGTACTCAAGACAAATCCCTCACCAAGGGTAGGTGAGTTTGAGAAGCATACCAAGGGATTTGGATCAAAGTACATGAGCAAGTATGGATTTGAGAAAGGTAAGGGACTTGGAAAGAATGAATATGGTGCATCTCAAACCATCTCATATGTCAAGAACAACAAGAAGGCCGTCTTAGGAGCAAATGGAGGTCTAGTGAACATGCCTACTCCCATCCGCAAGGGAATTGGTGAGACACAAGGGACAAGTCATATCAAGTTTGTCAAGAGAGGAACAACATGTGATGAATGTGCCAAAATTGTCGCATCTTCATTAAAGCAAGACAAGTTCCAAGCTCCTAAGGTACAAGAGTCATCCTCTCAAATATCTTTTTATGTGGATTATGTGTTAACTAGGAACCATCATGGTAAAGTGATTGCTATATTTGTGTGTCACCACTCATGGAACACTAAGGTGAAAAGCCATGTGAGGGTACCCAAGGTGTTTGTGAATAACACTCAAGGACCCAAATATTGTTGGGTACCTAAAAGGAAGGAATAATCTTGTTTTGTAGGAATACTTCTCCGGTGGATCCACATGGGTGATTGATAGCGCATGTACAAATCATATGACTGGAGAAGGAAGTATGTTTGAATCTTTGAAAGAATCCGATGGTGATCATTACATTACCTTTGCCGGAAATCAAAAGGAAAAAGGTCTTGGCACCGGTAACATTGATCTAAACTCAAAATTCTCTCTTTCAAAGGTTCTCTTAGTTGAATCACTTGGGTATAATTTATTGTCCATATCACAACTTTGTGCATCAGGCTTCAACTGTTTATTTACTAACGAAGGTGTGACCGTCATTAGGAGAAGCGATGGCTCCGTTGCCTTCAAGGGTGTACTCAAGGGAAAGCTTTATCTAGTGGATTTTTCACAAGAAAAAGCTCAACTTGATACATGCTTGGTGGCAAAGTCTAGCTTGGGTTGATTATGGCATCGCCGACTAGCCCATGTTGGGATGAGAAACCTCAACAAACTCCTAAAGGGTGGTCACATTCCAGGACTAACCAATGTCTCTTTTGAGAAAGATCGTATTTGTAGTGCTTGTCAAGCTGGAAAGCAAGTTGGTGTTCCTCATCCATCAAAGAGCATTGTCACCACCGTCAAACCATTGGAACTACTAAACATGGATTTATTCGGCCCGGTGGCTTATATGAGTATTGGTGGTAATAAATATGGTCTTGTCATTGTTGATGATTATTCTCGTTTCACTTGGGTATTCTTTTTGCATGACAAAAGTGTAGTGCAAGATACACAAGAAATTTGCAAAAAGAGCTCAAAATGAATTCGAAACCAAGATCAAGAAAGTGAGAAGTGACAATGGCACCGAATTCAAGAACACCAACATTGAAAAATTCCTAGATGAAGAGGGCATTAGTCATGAGTTCTCCATTTCATATACTCCATAACAAAATGGAATTGTTGAAAGAAAAAAATAGAACTCTCATTGAAGCCGCAAGGATAATGCTTGATGAATACAAGGTCTCGGTTCAATTTTGGGCGGAAGCAATCAACACGGCATGCCATGCCATTAATCGCCTTTATCTACACAAGATCTTGAACAAGACAGCCTATGAGTTTCTACTTGGTAAAAAGCAGAACATGTCTTACTTTAGAGTTTTTGGAAGTAAGTGCTTCATTCTTAACAAGAAGCCCAAAAACTATAAATTTGCACCTAAAGTTGATGAAGGTTTCCTTCTTGGTTATGCCTCAAATACTCATGGCTATCATGCCTTTAACAAAACCTCCGGTTGTGTTGAAGTTGCGTGTGACGTGATATTTGATGAATCTAATGGCTCTCAAGGGGAGCAAGTTGATGGTGTTTTAGGCATGGAAGAATCACCAAGCAAGGCAATCAAGAAGCTAGCCACTGGTGAATAAAGCCTCAAGAACAAGGAGATCAAGATGATGATGATATGTTGATGTTGAGAGGGTCATCTACATCCACCTCCGCCGCGCAACCCGGAAACTCCGGCCATACGTCCGGAGACTCCGGATCCCCTATCCGGAATATCCGGACTGTGGACCGGACTATCCGGGTTACAGAAGTTGAACCCTCAACTCCACATCAAGATCAATCTCAGGTTGAACAAGAAGTTGAACCAATACAACATGAAGCTCAAATTCCTCATCCAAGCATCCATCAAAATATCCAAAAGGATCATCCCGTAGATAACTACTCGTTCTTGTTTGGCTAATTTTTGTGAACATTACTTGTTTGTTTCTTTCTTGGAACCACTTAAGGTAGAAGAAGCTCTGGATGATCCGGATTGGGTGATGGCTATGCAGGAAGAATTGAACAACTTCATACGGAATGAAGTATGGTCCTTAGTAGAAAGACCCAAGCAAAATGTTATTGGAATGAAGTGGGTTTTTGGAAACAAACAAGATGAACATGGCGTGGTGACAAGGAACAAAGCAAGGTTGGTTGCTCAAGGCTTCACACAAATCGAAGGTTTGGATTTTGGTAAGACTTATGCCCCCGTAGCTAGGCTTGAGTCAATTCGTATCTTGATTGCCTTTGCAACACCATAATTTCAAGCTATACCACATGGATGTGAAGAGCGCTTTTCTTAATGGACCAATCTCCGAATTGGTATATGTTGAGCAACCACCGGGTTTTGAAGATTCCAAATTTCCTAACCACGTCTACAAGCTCCATAAGGCGTTCTATGGGCTCAAGCAAGCTCCTAGAGCATTGTATGAATGCCTTAAGGATTTTCTCTTAAGGAAAGGCTTTGAGATAGGCAAAGCCGATCCTACTCTTTTCACTCGTAAAGTTGATAAAGATATTTTTATATACCAAATATATGTCGATAACATTATATTTGGTTCTACTAATCAATCTTGGTGCGAGGACTTTAGTAGGATCATGACAAAGAGATTTGAGATGTCCATGATGGGTGAGTTAACTTTCTTTCTTGGATTTCAAATCAAGCAACTCAAGGAAGATACTTTCATTCGTCAAACCAAATATACTAAAGATATGTTGAAAAAGTTTGACATGGAGAATGCCAAGCCTATCAAGACACGCATGCCAACTAATGGACATCTTGATCTAAATGAAGATGGTAAGGCCGTAGATCAAAAGGTATATCGCTCCATGATTGGATCCCTTCTTTACCTTTGTGCATCTAGGCCCGATATCATGCTTAGTGTGTGCATGTGTGCAAGGTTTCAAGCTAATCCTAAGGAATGTCATCTTATGGATGTTAAGAGAATTCTAAGATATTTGGTTTACACTCCATACCTTGGCTTGTGGTATCCCAAGGGCTCCACTTTCAATCTACTTGGCTATTCCAATTCGGATTATACCAGTTGCAAAGTAGATAGGAAGAGTACATCGGGAACTTGTCAATTTCTTGGTCGGTCCCTTATCTTGGAGTTCGAAGAAACAAAATTCCGTTGCTTTATTCACTGCCGAAGCCGAGTATGTTGCTGCAGGTGCTTGTTGTGCGCAACTACTTTGGATGAGATTTACCTTGAGTGACTTTGGTTGCAAGTTTAGTAAGATTCTACTCTTGTGTGATAACGAGAGTGCCATGAAGCTAGCTAACAACCCTGTAAACTACTCAAGAACCAAACACATTGATATAAGACATCATTTCTTGAGAGACCATGAGACCAAAGGAGATATTGTTTGGAGTCATGAAAGCACCGATAAACAACTAGCCGATATCTTCACTAAACCACTTGATGAGCAAAGGTTTTGTACCTTGAGGAGTGAGCTGAATATATTGGATTCTCGTAATTTAGTTTGAGATCATGCACATGTTTGATTGCTATAGAGTAATTTTCAAGAAAAACTGAATCTTTTGTTGCTTACTTGACACTATTGTTCCCATTGTTGATTGTTATCTAGTCTTAAGCTAAGTGAGCCTCTCACATCACGAGATCTCTCTATTGAAATTCAATCCTATCCTTCATTAAAATTCTGCTCAGGGAGAGCCTTATACTCGGGTCCATTGTCCAGATACTCCGGAAATTTGTCCGGATACTCCGGATGGTAAAACCATCCCTTATTTACCGTGGAGGGGGTCGGTTAGAAACATTTCATTCATTCTTCTTCACCGATGCCGCCTCCCTCTCGTTCTCCTCTCCCTCCATCTCGCCCAAGGGGTGATTTTCACCATCCAAGCACATAAATCTTGCAAATCTTTGAAGGAAGGGCATTCTCCCCTCTGGAAACTTCGGGGAAGAATTGGATTTGAAGTTTCCGGCGTGTTCAACTTCCGTTAAGGTATTCAAACTTCAAATCGTCTGATCTCACAATGTAGTTGATAAAATTGAATATCCTTTAGGGCATTATCTCTACTCATGTCTAGTAACTCATACCCCAAGTTTCACTCAAATCCCATGGTGCAATCTTTCAATTTCTTGAACCTAGGATTTGGACCACGATGCCCGGAGACTCCGGATACTTTGTCCGGATACTCCGGATAATGTGCCCGGAATATCCGGATATATACCCAGACTCTCCGGATTTCAAGAATTCCAGCCAGCATGTTTCTCTCCTGTTGTTTCTAGATTGATCCTAATCGCTCAAGCCTATGTCTAGGCTATGGGAAGAGACCGTGCGAATGCTCCTACAAGCAGTGACGGCAAAAGCGTCGCCATGATCCATTACTTCAAGTAGAAGAGGACTCCCCTCCGAGCCCTCCTCCTCCAAGGGAGCTACGACCTAACCGTCGCCCCAGCAAGGAACCTGCTAGCAGCAGCCAAGCTCCATCTTGTGCATCTCGACAAGCTCCTTACATGATGCCAAGCATGGCTGTGCCTCCTACTTCCCGGGCAAATCCAACTAGAAAGGGAATTCCTTGGGAAATCTGCCCTCGCACACCTCCACGTCTTCAAATATAGTTTCAAGAAGATCAACGCCAATATCCCAGATGCCCGAAGCTCACCCGTCCTCAAATTCTGCCCGGGTATGCGGTTGAAACGGGGAGAAATTACTTCAAACAAACCGTGGCACTGAATAATGCATGCAAGGAGGACGTGTATAAATATGAGAAGGTAGAAAATTTGGAAAGAAGATTTTGGTGTCAGTTGCATCAGGATTTCTACTCCTCTGTAGTCTTGCGCAAGGGCAAGGCTCCAATTGTTCCTTGCAAGTATGTGGATTGGGCATACTTTGAGAAGCTCAACATCCATTCTTCAATCAAGCAATTGCAAAGTGCAAGGAGTTTGGGCTTTATGACATCATGGGCTTTAGATATGATTGGAATGAGGAGATCCTTGCTCAATTTCACTCATCTCTCTATTATGATGCAAGGAAGATTGCCTTCTTTTGGACAACCGAGGGAGTGAAGCATGGAGTGGATTACATGACCTTCTCTAGGCTTCTTGGACTTGGCTCAGAGGATGAGAAGAGAGATCCCATTCATGTGGAGCATCAATTGAAGCCAAATCAGTTACCAGCCCTTTTCTACAATCCGATTCTAGCCGAAGCCGGTAACGCAAGCACCCTCCAACCCTTCAACTACACGATGAATCAATTCTTTCGTGCTACCATTGATGCTAAGGATGGAGATGCTACGGCACTTCGATACTTTGCTTGCAACCTTCTTGCTCGTGTCATGCCCAGTAGAAGACCCTTCTCAATCATGGATTTCATTTGGAATGAGTTGAGGAGGACGATGAATGATCCATAGAAATTTCTACCATCTGCTCCATATCTCATGTATATGATACAGAGGGTTACGAAGGTCACCTTTCCTAAGGACTGCAAGCATGCAGCACTTCACCTTCGTCCTGCTCCGGTGATGCACCGCATGCACCTCCTCTTCATGCCGGTGCTACCAGGAATCCAAGATTTGATCCCGCTCCATCCCATTCTGGTGTCTCTTCCTCCTCTCGCCATGGTCACCATGATTCTTTCATCAAGCGGGCACTCAAGAGCATCTTTAGCATCTGCAAGACCACTACTCAAGAAATCAATGAAAACCGCCATGATATTATTGAGATCAAGAGTCACTTGGGACTTCCTGCGGATCCTTACCATGAGTTGCCCGAGTTTGATGACCCGTTCGCCGAGTGGGATGCTGCGGATGAGGCCGCTGTTGCTGCTGCTCATGCTCCTTTTTTCTCGCCCACGTCGACGCACTCATGTACCTACTCGCTCTCGTTGCTCTCCTCCTCGTGACCAAGAGATCTTTGATGAAGAAGAGGAGATCGAGGAAGAAGAACCCCACGACTACAGTGAAATCCCTGACTCGGATGAGGATGAAGACACCTCTGATGATGGCACCCAAGATGATGATGAGGAGTAGACCTCTTTGCTCTTTTCATTCCCTTTTTGGCACTTGATGACAAAGGGGGAGTGAAAATGACCATTTATATACTCTTTTGGGCTTGTATTATATTGAAAACTTGTAATGTGTGCTACTCTGTGTTTAAAATTATTTGGTTGTCACATTTGTAACTGTTCTAAGGCTCAAATGATAGTGTGATGCTTATTTGAATTGTGATGACTTGCTATTTTCTGTGTGGACTTCAAAGACCTCAACAGAGCTACACCGAAGGATGAATACCCGATGCCTGTCGTAGAGATATTGATCAACGTGCCAGCTGGTCACAAGATTTTGAGTTTCATGGACGGAAACGCCGGCTATATTAGATTTTCATGGCTCCGGAGGATATACACAAGACCGCGTTCAGAGTACCCAGGGCAGTAGGATTGTTCAAGTATGTAGTCATGACCTTCGGTTGGAAGAATGCTGGCACTACGTATCAACGTGCCATGAATTACATCTTTCACGATCTGATCAGCAAATTGGTGGAGATATACATTGACGATGTCATGGTTAAATCTGCATCGGTTGAGGGACACCTAGGAGACATACGGCAAGTTCTAGAATGAACCAGAAGGTTCGGACTTAAAGTAGCAAAAGGTTAGAGTTTTACCTTCAGACCAAGGACGCCCGCATCGGCATTAGAGAGTTCGCCATCTGAAGCTCCAACGGAGATCGAAGGCTCGAAAACTGGATCTACGGTTTGCTTCGCGAGTTTCGAAGTTTGCGCTCTGAGGCTTTGATCTGGGTTTTGCGATTGGATTCGTGAGCAAGGGTTTTGAAGCGCAACTTGGATTCGGGGAATCTGTGTAGATCAGTTTCGGGAAGGTTCCAGATTTAAGCAGAAGATGGAATTGGGTAAGGGATCGACTCAGATCCGGATCGGCACTTTGAGGGAAAGGAACGATGCGTTGCCATCGGCTCCCGGTAAATCGGCTTCTTGACAGTTGTTGACTAAAATGAAAGATTTCATTCACAGGGAAAACCATTATAAAAGGGGAGCCGATTGCTCCTAAAGCCGATCTATCAGCTTAGTACATGGCAGTTAATACTAATCCTACGATCTACCACCAGTAGGTGCCTAAGACCTTGCGGCGCTTGATCGGAGGGGCTGCACCAATGTCGCTGTCGTCGTCACCGCTGTCGATGTCGCTGCTGCTATCGTCTCCGCCGTTGTCACCACTGAAGCCTCCTGCAGCCGAGTCGTTCTCGATTGATGCATCATCGATTTCTTCCTCCGAGGTGGAGAAGTCCCCCTCCCAGGACATATCATCGTCGCCATCTTCATCTTCCAGCTCCCCGTTGAAGAGGAACTGAAGGTCTTCGCCATCGGTCAGGGGTTCATCATCCTCTGACCAAACATGGAAATCCCACTCCTCTGCGTCCCAATGCAGAGGAGCGTAGGCCTCATACGCTGCTATGGGATCAAACTCCAGGGTCACCTCTCGAGTTGACTCAGATTCGATGGAGATGATGGAGGAGGAAGAGGATGAAGAAGCCACTGCAGGAGAAGGAGGGGCGAGTTAGTGCGGTTGCTAATGGTTAAAGGAAGAAGATGAGTGAAAAGAAATCTACTAGGGCAAGCTTATAAAGGCAAGAGTGGAATATGAATCGGCACCGGGATGGTTTCCAAGGAGTTAGATGCAGAGTAGTCACAACCCGTGAAGGTGGAAGTGGCATCCGTGTACGGATCTTGGAAGTTGAAGAGGCGAGGCGATGGAAAGAAAAGAAATGGTTTTGAAATTATTATTGCCGAAACCAGGGGGCATGTGTTATCACCATAATTTGGCTGGGCCAGAAGGTGGGCCGCGAGCAAGATGGGCTCAAAGGATAATTATAATGGGCTTGCGAATCGGCTCCTGCGCGGGCGGTTTAAGGCTAGATTGGCCATGTATCTAGTTAAGTTAGGTTAGATATGGATAGTCAGGATTCGTGTCGTAGTCAGTTGGGATTGGTTAGGAGAGGCAAGTCTCCATACTATAAATATGTACCCTAGACTACGAATGAAAGAATAACAACCATTCACAAACAACTCTCGGCGCATCGCCACCCCTGCTTTAAGGTTTCCTTCAGGTAAGTGCTATACAGCCCCGATCACGCTCCGTGTGATTGGGGCAGTATCATTCCTACCTATTTATCTTTGTGTTTCTCGTGCTGAAGCATTGTTGATGGCGAGTAACACTAGCTATCTTAATGTTTATAGGGATGCATCGGCTTTTCATATTGTATCTTCATCACCTGTAAATGTTCAGCTGTCCTCATGCTCGATCCTGGGCGTGAGGGCAGCACCTTGCTCTGTTTCGATTAGTAGATCCAATATGTTATGGTTAGTCTTTGTTCATCAAAGATTTGGCTTAATATCCGCTTGGTTAGGCCCTTCAAACGGGTTAAATGTTCCGGCGATACGTTCGATGCTTTATATTGATCTAAAGAGGGATTGTTCCGGGAATTGGCTTTCTGTTGGTTTTTAGGCCTCTGTTTAGGTTGCTATTCTGTTATCTTTCATATTTGTTAGGCTTAACTACGCGTAGAATGTTCCGGTTATGTGGTGAAAGTTTTAACCGTTATAGATTGAATCAGCTTATTGATTACAGAGCAAATTTATATTAGTATCAGATATATGCACTTTGTTCAGATATACACATCCGATCTGATACTGGGAGACAATCGGCTCTTTATAGCCGATATCGGGGATCACCCGATGAGCCGATTGCGGCTCGACTAACGTTTAAACGTGTTTGTGTACGCAGGAAACTAACTGAAACCACATCTACACCTTCCTGATCAGGTATAGGTCAGGTGGCACGCCTAGCAAACCCAGACGCAAGGTCGTGTGCTAGATACTAGACCGTTGACCGAGGGACCGGGGCCCACCAATAGTCCGGGGAGCCTCCCGGCTCCTCGTGTTGCCTGTCGCTGCTCACCGGTGGGTTTTGACCGACAACAGAAATGGATCAGTTGCGCATGTTCTTGGTGTTGGTACGGTCGAACTGAAGATCAGTTCAGGGAAGATTGTCCACTTAAAGAATGTGCAACATGCTCCGTCAATAAATAGGAATCTCATTAGTGGGTCCTTGTTATGTCGAGATAGTTATAAGTTAGTGTTTGAGTCCAATAAAGTTATAATTTCTAAATTCGGCAACTTTGTTGGTAAAGGCTATGAAAGCGGTGGCTTGTTCCACTTAAATACTATTGAGCTAAATTTCCATTTGAATATTGCATCTATGAATAAAATTGGTGAGTCCAATCCCGTTTCTGTCATATCAATTTTGACACGTTTCTAGAATGTCCATATTAGAGTTAATTTTGAAATTTGAAGTAGTCAAAGGATCAAAGTGCCAATCATGTCTGCAAGCAAAACAACCTCGAGAACCTTTTAAGAGTTTAAAGGAAAAGAGGGATTTGGCACCATTAGATCTTATTCATTCAGATCTATGCGAGATGAATGGATTGTTGACTAAAGGAGGCAAGAGATATTTTATGACCTTGATAGATGATGCTACAAGTTACTGCTATGTTTACTTGCTGAAAACAAAACATGAAGCTTTTCACTACTTTAAGATTTTTAAGGCCGAGGTTGAGAGGAAGATTAATCATTTGCATGACGATCGTGGAGGAGAATACATCTCCAATGAGTTCTCTCAATTCTGTGATGAACATGGTATAATCTATGAGGTCACACCACCATATTCACCTCAATCAAATGGGGCAGCTGAGAGGAAAAATCGGACACTTACAAACTTTGGTTAATGCCACGTTAGAGAGCTCCAATATGTCCTATGAATGGTGGGGGGAAGCTATTTAGACAGCAACTTTTGTCCTTAATCAGGTTGTGACAAAGAACAAAGATGTCACTCCTTATGAGGGATGGAAAGAGCGTAAGCCTAATGTCAATTTTCTATGCACGTGGGGTTGTTTGGCGAAAGTTAATATACCAACACCGAAAAAGAGAAAGCTTGGACCCAAGACAGTAGATTGTGTGTTTTTAGATTACGTACAAAATAGCACGGCTTATAGATTTTTAGTTGTGAAATTATATTCTCCTTATGTGAGCGTATACACAATTATGGAGTCGTGTGATGCTTCATTCTTTGAGGAGGTGTATCCTATAAAAATAGCAATCAAGTGAAACTCAGGTTTACACTCAACCTGAAAAGATTGCTCCACCAGAACCAAACAGTGAACCGGTTACTTCCGACGAAGATGATGATAAAGTCGATGATGATCCTTTGGTGATGACTTTATTGTTTATCTCGTGGATGATGTGCCAAAAACACTTTCAGAGTCTTATGCATCTTCTGATGCAGAGTATTGGAAAGAGGCGGTCATTAGTGAGATGGACTCCATCATGTCCAATGGGACTTGGGAGATCATTGATTGTCCAAGCGGGTGCAAACCAGTTGGATGCAATGGGATCTTTAAAAAGAAAATGAGGTCTGATGGTACTATTGAAAAGTACAAGGCAAGGCTTGTGGCCAAGGGTTATACTCAAAAGGAAGGAGAGAATTTCTTTGATACATACTCTCCAGTAGCCTGGATTGCAAAATTAGAGTACTGCTAGCGCTAGCAGCTTCCTATGGTTTACATGTCCATCAAAGAATGTAAAAACAGCTTTTCTTTATGGAGAGTTAGAGGAAGAAATATATATGGAGCAACTTGATAAATTTGTGGTCCCTGGAGAGGAGAACAAAGTGTGCAAATTAATTAAATCTCTGTATGGCCTAAAGCAAGCACCTAATCAGTGGCACGAAAAATTCGACACCACTTTAACATATGCAGGATTCAGCGTGAACGAGGTAGATAAGTGCGTGTACTACTGTTATGGTGGGGGTGAAGGTGTTATCTTGTGTTTGTATGTCGATGGCATACTTATATTTGGGACTAGCACCGCTATGATTGATGAGATCAAGTCTTTCTTATCTTGATGCTTTCATATGAAAGACTTGGGTCCAGCAGATGTAATTCTAAATATTAAATTGATGAAAAATGAGAATGGGATTACATTGAGTCAATCCCATTACACAGAGAAGGTCCTTAGCCACTTTGGCTTTGCACAATGTAAGATCACTCCAACTCCCTATGATGCAAGTGTGAAACTTCAAAGATTCGAAGGATAGAGAAGAGATCAACTGAGATATTCACAAATAATTGGATCCCTTATGTATTTAGCTGGTGCAACTAGACCAGATATCTCCTATGCTGTGAGCAAACTGAGCCGGTTCACGTCAAACCCAGGAGATGATCATTGAAAAGCACTTGAGCGAGTGTGTCGCTATCTGAGAGGTACTTGAGATTATGGGGGATACTCATCTATGTTAAAGGGGTATAGTGATTCCAATTGGATCTGAGATGAGGATGAGATCAAAGCTACTAGTGGCTATATATTCACTCTAACGAGTGCTGCAATTGCGTGGAGGTCCTGCAAACAAACAGTCTTGACAAAATCAACGGCTAAAGCAGAACTTGTAGCACTGGAAACTGCCACTAATGAGGCTGAATGGCCTAGAGAGCTACTTATGGACTTGCCTTTGCTTGAGAAGTCAGTACCACCAATCATTGTGTATTGCGATAACCAAACATTGCTAGCTCAGGTTACAAATACAAAGGATAATTCCAAGTCCAACAAGCATATTAAGCGGAGGCTCAAAACTGTCAGAAAATTGAGAAACTCCGGAGTAAAAGCTGAGCTATAGGAGAACTGAAAATAATCTGGCAGACCCTTTTACAAAGGGATTATCAAAGGATTGTGATTTCTGTGATGTCTAAGGACATGGGTATGAGGCCCATTTGAGTATGTTACGCCACAATGGTAACCTATCCTTATGTGATCGGAGATCCCGTAAAGAAGAAAATAGGAAGAACAAGTTGAGGGCGTAACTCAAAGAGTACACTAAAATAATAAAGAATGTACCCATGTACAAATGACAACTATAGTACTCTTTACTGCTTGGAATGTTAGCATAAAGCCTTAATATTTTTCATTAAAAGATATCAGACAGCAGGATATTCTTGAAGGGGAATACCTACGTGAGTACTGTAGGTCGCAGTTCTTGAGACAGGACGCTCTCATCGAAAACTCACTAAAAGATATGGGAGCAGACCTCTAACGCTCCGGTTAGGTGATACTTTGGTAGCCTAGTATCATTTATGACTTCACGTGAAGTTTAACTGCACTAAAGATGGGAATTCAAGGCTTAGTCCATTCTCCGGTCGCAGGAAAATGAATCTTGATGTTCGAGGTGTAAGTTCAACCCATATAGGACTTATGCTAAAACGCTGGTATATTAATAATACTACAGTACATTAATCATGTATCCTTCTTATTCTTACTTTAGTATTGGTGGGGGATTGCTGGAAAATAGACCCATGATGAAGCCCATTTTAGGAATTCCAAAGCAAGGCCCATGATGAGGACCATTTCAGGAATTCCAAAGCAAGGCCCATGATGTATCCTTTGGAATTCCTGAAATGGGTCTCATCACGGGTCTATTTTCCAGCATCGCTCTCCTCCGAGAAATTGATTGACACCATCATGTTATGTTTGGGAAAGCAACATCTAGGTTTCTCAACCCCTTTAGTAGAAATCAGAAAAATTTCACAATATATAGAACATCATGTACAATAGTTTAACATTCATAACATATATATTGCAGAAGTCTTGTTAAAAAGTGTAAATTAAATAAAGAGCCTTTATTTGGAAAGAAGTGTAAAATTCAGTAGGGTAGGGAAAATAAAACAGGGTATTAGCATTGGTTTTAAATTGTACTAATAACGAAAGAAGAGGGGCATTATAAATAATACATATAACACATTTGGAGTTTCACAAAATAATCCAAAAACTAAATGAACTGGTGAGACTTGGTGAAATCTGTGACGTTAATTGTATGCAACATTTTATGGCCTTTTTACATAACATTCACATGCTTGAAGCTACGACCTTAAACAAAAGCAGTGTCTTCGAAGTTATATTTTCATTACATATTTTTGACATCAACTGTTATGTAAAAAGGGCATAAAAATGTTGCAAACAACGAACATCACAGATTTCACCAAGTCTCACCAGTTAATTTTAAGTTTTTGCATTATTTTGTGAAACTCCAAGTTAGCAATCACAAGTTAATTCCAGTGAATTAATTTAACACAAGTTAAAACACATCATATCTGAATATCAACAATGTAAATAGCAATCACATATTAATATGTTGGTCAGACGTATTATTCTCTTTTTGCTTCATAGAAAGGCTGATTGATCTATCAAGCATTCACCCATACATGTGATGCTGTGCATTGGCCTAGTATCAAGAGATCAGTAGCATATAAACCTCTTTCACTAAACTGATGGCTAATTCCACTAAATGCATAAACAATGCAATCCTTTTCATTAAGGGCCTGTTTAGTTCCACCAAAACGCAAAATGCAAAAACGCAAAATTTCACTGTAGCAAAGGAATCTTGCTAATTTGAAGTACTAAATGAAGTCTATTTGCAAAACTTTTTGCATGGATGGGTTGTAAATCACGAGACGAATCTAATGATGCTAATTAATCCATAATTAAGCAATAATTAGCGGATGGTTACTGTAGCATCACTGTTGCAAAACATGGATTAAGTAGGCTCATTAGATTCGTCTCGCGATTTACAACCCATCCATGCAAAAAGTTTTGCAAATAGACTTCATTTAGTACTTCAAATTAGCAAGATTCCTTTGCTACAGTGAAATTTTGCGTTTTGCGTTTTTACGTTTTGGTGGAACTAAACAGGCCCTAAAAACCAGATCCTTTTGTTCTACACGCTTGAGAATAATGGAAACGAAAAAAGAAAGAAGGCATGTCCAAGGCTGAGCCTCCCTCTTCCTTTTCTTCACCTTACTGCTAAGGCAGCTTTTCGGACCTAAAAGATACTGTACTACCAACGTTCTTTTCTATGCGTGCACTACAGGTATACACCTTTTTTTAAAAGAAAAAGATACTGCGTTACCAACGTTTTTCTTCTCCTTTTTTATGCGTGCACTACAGGTGAAGGAATGAACACCGTGGAAGCAAGGCTGGCGTAGGCATCAATCAGTGCATGGTCTGGTCAGCCCAATCTAATGTTTTCCTCTAGATCTAAACCTTTTAGATAAGAGAACAGTGCACTACAGTATTTTAATTTTTTTTCCCCATGGATGCTTGCAAATGCCTGGGCGGCGGAGATTACAGGTTGGACCTTAGATGCTTGCTCGCGCACTTCGAGGCATCTGGCAAAGTGGGTAGGCGGCCAGATTATTGTGTCTTCCACTTCAATTTTTTCTTCTCCGGGACCAGACATTTCCTTCCTCTGCCGAGGCGGCAGATTTACATGATTTCCTCTCAGCCACAGAGATCTACGGACCTCAACAGTACACCTCGCGATGAAAATAAAAATGGGTAACAAAAAAAAATATACGTGCACAACTGTCGGTGGACGAGGCACATGTGCATGGTCTCTCCAACGGTAAAAGAGAGGCACAGGGAAAAATAAGCATGGACTTCTGAATTTTTATTTATCTCACAGGCTGACAGGCATCAACACAGGACGGCTTTCCCTACTGGCAAGCACCTCAATGGACAAATTCCAGAACAATCACCAAGCGAGCTGGGGAAACCCATCATTCTTTTCATTGGCATATTTTAGGTTCATTGTGGGTTTTTTTTTAAAAAAAAGGGGTTATTCTTTGGCATGATCAAAGCAGTTAGATCTTCTAGAAGAGAGTATGGTCATGCTATAGATCATTACTTTGTTGCCCTCCTTGTACAATTTACTAGAAGTTTTTGTACCGACCGACACATATAAATCACAAAGGAAAAGAAGAAGGGGTAAATAAAATGGAATCAAAATTACAATTAAAATTTACTAGAATACACAAGACGAATCGGTCACCAGTTCAGTTCACCCACCCACCACCTCTAGTGTAAGTGAAGGAACAATTCACTAACTCACTCGGCAGATCTACCACTGCAGCAGCAGCAGCAGCAGCCCGGAGAGCATCACTGCCAGCAGCGTCGCTGCCGGCGACCAGGCGGCGGAGTAGTGCGGCGGCGGCGGGCTGTAGTAGTAGAAGGGGAAGTAGGGCAGGAACGGGTTGGGCGGCGGCGGGGTCGGGTAGGCGCCGCCTCCGCCTCCGCCGCCCTGCTGGGAGGCGCCGTTGTTGCCGCCCCCGCCGCCCGGGGACCCGCCGGTGGGCGGCGGGTAGTAGAAGCCACCTCCGGTGGACGCAGGAGGGGGCGGGGACGAGTAGACGATGGGGCCGCCGCCACCGCCTCCTCCGCCGCCGCCGCCGGAGGGGGCGGGGTAGGAGGGCGGGGGCGGGCAAGGCGTGGTGACGGGCGCCGGGGGCGGGGACGGCGGCGGGTAGTAGGAGGGGTTGCAGGGGTTGTCGCAGGACGCGCAGAGGGTGCAGGTGGTGCCGTCCTTGAGCACGATGGTGGCCGGCGCCGGGTCGGCGGCATTGGCGCCGACGAGGAGCGCGAGGAGGACTGGGAGGAGGAGGAGGTGAGCGGCGGCCATGGTGGTGGTGCGGGAGACAGGGGGGAGAAAGGGAGAGGTGATTGGGACGGGAGTGTGTGGAGTGGAGTGACGGGGTACTTAATTTGGAAGGAGGATGGCGTGGTCGGCTGGCTGCCTTTTGTTTAGTCCCCGCTCGCACTTGGTCACTTTCACGTAACCGCACGTTCGTTTTGGCCTCCCCTTCCTCGCGCCTGCGTGCGTCAACTGGCTAGAACAGATGCGGCGGCTTCGCCTGGAGACTTTTTGTTTCGTGAACCTAGGGGCCGGCCTCTCTTCAGGCCTCAACTTTGAAATTGAACACTGGACAAATCTGAGGCTTCCAGGTGAATAAAGCCGATGCAATGCTGGCTGCTATACGGTGTGTTATTTTTTTGTGTTGGTTTTGTGACAGCTCTTCCCAGAAATCTTCAGAAACACCTGATGGGGGATCAAACCAACGTAGTCTCCAGTCAACCAACGGATACTTGCAACATTGGACTCGCTAGAACTGCCTTCGAGTAATGCATGTTCCGCATGGCCCTACCAGAGTAGTTCCAGCTCCAGATGGCGCGAGCTCAGTTGTCAGACCGTGAGACCAGACCACCCAGCGTTGCGACCAACTGCTACTCTACCGCGACATGTGCTCCGCCTCCAGTGTCGAAGCTGCGGGATGGCGAGTCCAAGCAGGGGCAAAGACTCTGGCAGGAGACGAACCCCACGGGGCAGGGGCGGGTCGGAAGCTGCGCGGAGGCACCACCGCACCAGGATGGAATCTAGCCTTGTTCGTTTTACACGTGCGGACGGGACGACGCGGGCATTCCTGCCTGCGTGCCATGTCTCGCCGGCCGGGCGGGCACGCGTGGCGTGGAGCATTGTCGGTCGGCGGCTGGGAGAGATGCTCTCGGCCTCTAGCTACAGTCGCGGGTCCGGGAGGACGCATGTGCGCGCTGTCCAGCCTGGTGGTGCTCGGCTAGTTGTCCCTACGCAGACTAGTAGTCTTCCATCCACAACACAAAAAGAAAAGGACGCGACTCAGCATGATAGCGTACGTGTTGGTTGAAAACACGGTCTCAACGAGACCAGCCAACGGACCCGTTGGCCATCAGCGGATCGACATTGATTCAGCCATGCATAGATAGATCTTCATCACTGCCCACAACAAGAAGAAGAAAGATTACTCTTATGTTATTAGTAGTATACTAGGTTAAATAAATCGATTCTCCATCCTACTACATGAAAAACGCGACAATATTTACACCTCGGAACAGATCCCTTTTTGTTTGGAGCAAAGCTTTACAGCCCATACATTCCGGATCCTCCACCTTCTTCCAGAACGCGCGTTGCACATGGCGCAATCGTGCCCGGTGTACGCCCGTAGGCGTAGCTGCCAAAGCGGCAGGTGAGGTCAGCAGCTAGCTCCCAATTTTCCCATCCCCTCCCGGCCTCCCGAGTCCCGAGCATGCAGGCTCTGCAATGTGGTAGAGATGGGAGCAGATGATTCGAGGTGGCGGTGGTGGTGGGTGCAACAGACAGGTGGCGGTAGGGGAATCTCGGCCGTGGGACTTTGAGAGAGTAAAGAACGGCCGGAGGCAGTGTGGAGCCAAGCCACCAGGCCGGATGCATGGAGCTAGCAGTTAGAAATGCTGCCTGGCCTGGCCCTCATGCAGATTTGTGTGTGTGAATGCATAGCATATTAGCATCGCTTTGTTTGGTACAAGCAGTAAAGATCGATGCTAGTAGTGGCCACCGCCGGAAACGCAGCTCGCCGCTGTCCGCCGGGGGCCTCCATCTTCGTGCACTTTTGGTCGGTGGTCGATGGACGGTGGCGGTGGAGCGAAACAGTTACGGACGCCATGGATACAGATACACCACCGGCACAGCACTGCAGAGAGGGACGTTGATGACGAAGATTGATGGCTTACGTGTACTAGTACTACATCACTACCTATGCGGCCTTCGCAAGTGGAGTGGTTCCTCGATCTGCAGAGTAGACTCATCCTCGTCCTTCTGATGATGATCGATGAACAGGAGCAGCTAGCTAGCCGCGCGCTAGCGTTCTCTCCTGCAGGCAATAATCCCAACTTCGTATCAGCAGCAGATCCTGGGGTGCAGTGTACTTGCTCGAGCTCGTGCGTGGCCGCCTTTTATTTCTGAATCCATTCTTTCCCACTGGGTATCGCCCGAAACCTAAGAAAAATGCACGAGCCAGCCGCCGCTCTCTTCTGCGCTAAGTCACGCGCCGATGATGATGCTGCGCTCGATCACTAATCAGCATGCAGCTGCTGGCGATCCTTGTGTAGGAGGGGAAGCTTACAAGCAAAGGCAGCGGTCGTCCCGCATCGAAAAGGGTGGCGGCCAAGAGGACACTTTGATCCTTACTGCGCAGATTTCCCATCTTTACTTACACCGCAATCTACTCCTGTAAGCACGTTCGAGTTTCTGGCAAGTACTATAGTGCGCCGTGTGCGTGGGTCGTTCGACCATTTGGAAACACCTGCCAATGATGGCCCGAATGAAAACGACAGCCTGCTACAACTCGCGGCGTGCTGCTGGCTGACTGCGACGACGACAGAGGGAGACGGCTCGCGGCCCTTCAGGCATTGAATTTGGGCCTCCGTAGCCCAAACATTGTGTCGATGCAGGCCACCAACAGCTTCCATCATAGGCCCAGCCCATCAGCCAGATTACCCTATCTCGCGGGTTAGCCCAGCAGCGAGAGTGCGGCGGTGGATCCAACCACGGCGTGGCCGTGCTGCTGCGACCGAACCCCCAACCGACGCACATATTTTGGGTAGTAAAGGCCAAACATGCTCCTTGCTGTCCTTGCCGTTTTATGCAGTCTTTGGCAGCATACATATCGTACGTGTAGGATGTGACGTGCAACCGATCGAGTGCACGATGGACTCGGACATAGGGCCCGGCGGCACTTAAACACTGTCGCGCACGGATGCTTGAAAAATGCATTCTTGTATTAGTACCGTAGCGCCCATGTTAATCAATGGCGTCGCTTCGCCACAGTCGGGACCGGGACGCACCAGACCCATGCCCGAACGAACCTAGCTAGCTTCAGCAATAAGCAGGCCCGCTAGCTAAGGTTTGTTTGTCAGTGACCACGTACGTACGTACCCAGGACAGCGACACCAGCAGCATGGGCCAGTCTACTCGATCCTAATTAACTCGCGGTCCGATCGTGTACCCGCGTGTCGATCATGCGTCCAGTTTTTGGTGATGACCGCTCGTTCGTTGTTGCACGTAACGCGAGCAAAGCCATGCGGTTTTGAGAGCGGATCAGTGGACAAGTGTCCCGCTAGTGGAAGGCTTGAAGCCCTTGTAACCCAAGCATCCTCGATCGGAAGCGGGTTCAGGTGGTGGCCGGCCGGGGCGCCGGGACGGACGGAACGATTCTTCACCGGCCACCAACCAGGCAACCGGAGTAAAGGACGGCGACCGGAGCATAAATTTCGGCTCGGGCCGTCCGTCATGGAGCCCCCGTGCGTCGTCAGCGGGCACGGTCTCTCACTCTCAGGGATCAGGTACGCGCGCGCACCCCACACCGCACATGCCGGCCGGTATCCATGCCACCGCGTGGGCCGCAGCGGCACGGAAGGGGACGGCGGTGCGCGACGAGACGGCACGGCACGGCCCTCCCTCCCTCCGGCTCCGGATCTGGCCGTCACGACGCCACCGGCCGTCGCCGCACCACACCGATCGCCATTAATGGCGTGGACAGAGGGAACGCAGACATACACCCAACCGCCGCCCCTGCGATCCTTCAATGCGACGCCATCCTTTCCCCTTGTATAGTTGTGTGCCTTCTTCTTCGCAAATACGCCCCCGCAAGATCCTGCAATTGCCATTGTTCGTGCTGGCTAGCCATCGTAGAAGCTGCCGGCGCTAGCAAAAGCTGCTGGTGCGCAAGCAAGAGGCGCGGTGCTGAAGGATGCACGTCGGAGGTGGTGCGCTCGTCGTACTTGTGGCCGGCAAAACCATGTGCCATGCGTTAGCCTAGCTACTGTTCACTTTCAGCAGAGAGTACCACTGGACAGTAGTCTCGGCACTAAGGCTGTCTCCAGCGATATCCTCCAAATCCCATCCTCTACATCCTTCATTTACAGAATTCTCTACAAGATTCTCTCCTCTATATCTCATTTCTCTCCAACAACGTTCTCTAAATCTCGTTCTCTATACACTAAACCCTATATTAGAAACGTATTTTGTTCCAAATTTTTGTACGTACGTATTTATCATACCTCAAACGCTATGGACATATTTTATTTTTATTTAATTCAGTGTTTGAAACGTAAAGAAAAAATAGAGAAGAGGAGAGAGAATCTCTATATATAGAGGAAACCTGTGGCGTTCCCTATTTTAGAGGACCATTTAGATAACGCTGCTGGAGCAATAGAGAACGGAATCTTCCTCTGTATATAGAGTACAGAACCCTTTACAGGCTACCGATGGAGACAGCCTAAGGATGAAAGCAGATCGAATCGGATTTGGATAGTATTTTTTACTACATTTTAATTCGAATACGAATACGAATTCGGATATTCTCAAATATGAATGCAAAACGGATACCTCGAATTTGAATATTTAGCCGATATATAAGATAGTGTTTAGCTATTTTATTTATTGATAGTTTTAGAATACAAAATCATTATACATGTATAAACTAAAGTATAACAATAAAATAAAGATAGCTTGTCAAAAATAGCTTAATTATCAATAAATATTTTAATAAATAAATATATTAAAAATAAAATTAGAAACAAAAATATATTTCAGTAAATAAATAAATAATTTTAAAAAATATAAATAAAAAAATACTAAAGTAATTTCACCAACAAAAGATAAAATAAGAATATTTAAAAATAAACTTAATCTTCTTATAAAAATTAATAACATTGGTTATGAGAAATGAATATAACTCTTTTTAAATAGTTTTAATGAAAATGGATACGGATAGTGTCGAATATTATCGAATACGAATGTGGAATTTGATAAAAAAAATTAATGAAAATTAGATTCGGATGTATCCACTTTGCTGCCACATTAAATTAGAATATGAATACAGATATCTATGTTGATGTTTAAGCGGATACGAATATCGGATATTTTGGATATTCGCATCCATATTTCCATCCATACTCGTCACTGTACCGGACTCTCCAAAATCAAGGAAAAGGGGAACAAATACAGCACAGGCGGCTAATCAGGCCTAACAATTTGTTACCATGATAGTCTTGTCACAAGCAAAACATGCCACCGGCACCTATAATCTTTCGGCAGAAGAGTGAACAGAGATTGGTACAAGCCATGCATATATACCAGAATCCAAAGCCTTCCGCTCCAGTATATTGATGACTTGATACTCCCTGTATGCACATAGTTTCAATTCTTGGGGATGACATGCATGCCTGCATGTTTTATAGAAGGTACATAGTTTCTACAACTATAAGACAGATACGTGCGCGTCCTTTTCGATGCTTTTATCCAATAAATTCTGAAAGTATTGCTCAAGACGAATACGTGCATGTGTTTTTCATGTACATATACGTGGCAACCATAAATTCTGAAAGCTAGTTATACTGAAAGGCTAATAGAAAGCTTGACAAAAACCTTATCTGAATATCGAGTATATATCCATGACTGAATGAAGTACACGCTATTTCATTGAAACGCTTAAAACGTTCTTACAATTTAGAGTAAAAAAAAGGCCAGTCACGGGCTCACTGCGTGGTGGTTATTTTTTGTCAAGCTAATGCAAGTACCGGATTTAATTTGAGATTATATCGTAAGTCAATACTTGATTGCAAAACTATATGTATCACTAGCTTTGTTTTTCTCCTTAAATGTACGTTCGCGATTATGACATTATTTACTTTGGTTACATGAAACTAAAGTAAATAATATCATGCACAAGTCACGCTCACGCCTTTTGAATAATACAAAAATGTCAACAACATGATATAATTTTAAAATTGCCCGTACTGCTTCATCACCCATTCTTTTCGTGTGTGACACATAAAAAATTGACGTGTTATTCCTACGGCTTAATCCCTTTTGAGTAAATTTCATGAAATCACTTTTCCTTTACATAAGTTTTTTTTTTTGTAAAGCTACATAGTTAACCTCTAATTCATCTATGCTTTGTTTGAGTAGTGCAACACTATACACCTGGCCTTAAACCCCTATGCAAAACTCAAACGCAAAATACTTTCCTCGAGAAAGCTTATGAATTTCCCTTTTATTTTTAGTTTTGTGAACTTCACTTATTTCTTTTTCTTTATCCAGTACTTCCGGGTGCTCTTCAAATAGATGATCTTCCAAGGGCTTCATAGCACATTTAAACATAGAATCCCATGCTTCTTAAATCCTACTCCATTCTGCCACCGTCACATCTCGCATCGTACACCACCATATCTATACAGGCGCTCTCCCGCAAGCTTCGTCCACCTCCCAAGTCAAGCGCGCGCCGGCCGGCTGCGGCTGCCAAGACCGAAGGCATGGACCGCACCTACAAGGGCGGCATCAAGGCGTACTGGAAGCGCCGGGGCTACTACCGCGTCGACGCCGGCGCCGCGCAGCGCCGGCCGCCGCTCCCCACCGCGGAGCTCGGAGGTGGCGTCGCCCAGCCGCCGAAGCCGGAGGACGGCTCCGGCCGGCGCCGGCGCCGCGGGTGGCGCGTGCGCCGCGGCCAGCTGGGGCGGCGCCTGCTCCGCGCGCTCTCGCCGCGCCGGTGGCTCGTCCGGCTCCGCGACGCGTACGTGTCGGCCATGCTGCGGCTGGCCTCCTCCCCCGCCGTCGGGTACGGTGCCGGCGCGCCCTACTGCGCGTCGACGACCCACGGCGCCGCCTTCGCGCGGCCGCCGCAGCTCAAGGAGTACGACGAGAAGGTGCTGGTCGAGATCTACAGGTCCATACTCGCGCGCGGCGGGCCCCTCCCCCTCGCCGTCCCCGGCGACGGCGCCGGCGCGCCTGCCGCAGCCACTGCCACCCTACGGCTACCCACGGCTGTCTGAGCGGCAAAGAAAGATGTATTCTTCTTCCTTACCACGACAGCTACTGAATAGTATCTTTCGCGCGCCTCAAAACATTTCTTGCCCATAGATTCATTTCTTGCCCATAGATTACGGTTCCTGTGTTCTTCACTCACAATTCATAAAAGTGTTTATGGATTCACATGTTTGGAATCGAAAATCTTGTTCATATACGTCATACGTGCCGTGGATAAAAGCTGCCAACCTGTGTCCTGTGGTGGCCTATAGTTCACCGATAGTACACTGATGAATCCGGCGGTTGGTTTCACGGGCTAAACTTAAACTTAAACTTTAATGTGATATCGAATATTTGATTGAGTATTAAATATAAACTAATTATAAAGAGACTAATTTGCAAGATAAATCTATTAAGCTTAATTAGTCCATGATTTGATAATATGATGCTACAGTAAACATGTGCTAATGGTGGATTAATTAGGCTTAATAGATTCGTCTCGAATTAGTCTCCATCTATGTAATTAGTTTTATAATTATTTTATATTTAATTTTTCTAATTAGCATCAGAAGATTCGATATGATTTGGACGAGTTTAATTCTTGTAACCAAACATCCCCGAAGAGCCAGCTAAATTGTGCGGTAATTGCTTCTCGGCTCTACTGATGGAGAAAAGCTGTGCGACTGTGTCTCTAATGCTGCTGAACCGTACAGGCGTACACCAATGCAATGGTACTCCAAGACCTGATCTTGGCATAAGTAAATTTGATGCTCCTGCTGAAGTACTGTGTACTACGTGTAGGAGTACACTTGGTAAGAATATTTTCATAGATTCACAGGATCGCGCTTAATAATTGCCTAATAACTAGCAGGTACTCTACGTGCGACAGTCATTTCGTAATTAGTCGAAAAGGGAACTTTGGAGGATCCAATTCCTGCAAGAAAAATTCAGTCCATTAGAATAAAAGAATGCTCGCTTCCATTCTTTTGTTTCTATGGAGTGAGTTAGGAAAAGAGTTTTGGAAGAAAATAAACGTCACTGTTTTTTATCAGATAATGACCTTGCTATTTCTTTCTTTGTTTCCTCTGCGTCTTGACAAGCCTGCGCTTTTCCTAAATCCCATCCAAAAGCTTCTTTTCAAACTTCCCTATGGTCTAATTCATATAGGGTTTAGGCCACCATTGGAACATCGAAAACATAGATAATTTTTTTGGAGCATTTGACTCCTATATAATTTTTTCCTATTCAAACCTTTTAAACGGACCGGGTTCTACAAATTAAATCCTAGAAGTTTTTTTAGGAAATCCTACATGGACTTGGACCTCATAAAAACTTTCCTTCTTGCCACTCTTCCTCATTGAATTCCTACGTTTTCTTACGTTCTATCCAATGGCCCCTCTTGCGGTTTCATGTATTTATTCATTCGTTCTATATGATTCAAGTTGTCAGGACATTCTACTCATAGTTTTTCCTATTCATGCGTTTCTAGGATCCTCAAAAAAAAAATAGGCCCTCAGACTATTAGTGCACTCCAGTCCTTCAATTTCTTTCTATTATTGCGTGCTCTAAGAATTCTGCGTCAAAATTCCTTCCTTTCTCTTCCTTGAGCTCCCTACAACAGACTTCAACTCTTGTGCTCAAGAAATTCAATGCTGTTTGTACTCAGCTGTTTGGGCACTTGCTTGCCGAGCTTTTTCCAAAAAGATACAAAAGCTTCAGCTAATCCTGGTCCCTGGTGCCGCGGCGGGCGCGACCGCTGCTAGCACGGTGCCCACGGATTGTCCTCACCCGGGCGGTGATGATTATACATTGCTCGCGCTACAAAAGTGCGAGCCATCGTCTAAAGAGGAGCGACGCCTCAATTCAGCCCAACACGGCCCAACGGCCTCTCCTCTTTCTTCTTCCTCGAGCTCACGAGCTCCTCCTCTTCCCCTTCCTCGCGCTAGCCATTCACCGAGTCTCTGGGGTTCTGGGGTTCGGGTTCAGGGTTTCAGGGTTGGGGTCAGTACTGTTCCCGGTTGTAGAGGAGATCCTTGGGTGGCAGCAGACTGGCGGTGGCCACGGGTTGTGGGCAGGGCAGTGAGGCGGCGGGGCGCCGTCGGCTGCAGGTGGCAGGAGATATCCGGTGGGCGGTGGAGGAGGCGGGGGCATGGCAGCGAGCCCCCTCGTGAAGCTAGATTAGATGGCGGCGTCCAATGGTGGCGTCATCGCCGGAGACGGTGAAGGATGGCAGCCTCGGGGAGACCACCAGAGAGGACGGAGTCGGGTTGGGCAGATCCGGCGGCTCCTACAACTGGAGATGAAGCTGGAGGGTGGCGCGAGGGCGAATGCAGGCAAAATAAGAAAGAAGAAGGTATTATGGACCGTAAACTGTCGAACTCGTGGTCCGTCGAGCTCTTTTGTTTTGAAAGATCCGGCAGGAGCACTGCCGATTCATTTAAGAAGAAAAAGCAAGAGTAGTTTTACATAAGGTTACTATTGCATAAAAGGGAAACACACCAGAAACTCAAAAAACCAAGCAACATTAAAAATTACAGAGGCACAGAAGGCCCTCCAAGTGCTTGCTGCCGCAAGGCAATCTCCTCCTTTGTTGCCCAGAAAACTTCTAGCGCCCTCCTCATCCTGCCTTAAAAAATTCTACAGTTTCTCTCCTTACAAACGTTCCAGGCTGTATACATGAGTAGAGCAACAACATTCCTTTGCTGTGCCAAAGAAAAGTGTCGAAGTGAAACCTGCCACCAATCTTCTAAATCAAACCCTGAAGCCGGCACTGTGATCAAGCCTCGAGACCAATCACTCATGTGTGCCCACACCTCCCTCGCAAGGACTCAATGTCTGGATATCAAGCTAGCTTGGCTTGGCTCGGCTCAACTCGAGCTGGCTCGTCAAGATAACGAGCTCGATATCGGAGCGAGCTAAAAGTTGGGCTCAGCTTGGCTCGTTTGCCAGCTCGAGCTGGCTCGTTTAGCTCGTGAGCCAGCTCGAGAAACTAACAGCAACCACTAGTCAGGTCCGGTTCTTCTTCCATGGCCGTGGGGAGAGCCGGTCCGGGGTTATAGGCGCCGAGCAGACCTTGGGGACTCACCGGCCAGGACGGCGCGCAGGGGCGCGGTGTGCGTGGCCGCGGCGAGAAGGCGTGGCGCGGCCGCGAGGAGCTGCGGCACAGGCTGCCGTCGGCCCGCCTACCTGCCTAGGTGGCCGGGAAGTGGAAAGATGGAGCCGCGGAGGATTGGGGTGGTGGGCCGGAGAGGTGGAAGGTCGAATGCGGGCGGCGGCGCCGGCGCTGGCGGCCACGGATGGGCAACATGAGGAGAGTGGGAGACGGGAAATCAGGAGGGACCTAGGGAGAGGAGACCGGCTGGGTGGGATGGCCAGCAGATTGGCTGGGCCGGCTACTATTTTGGGCCGTAGCTTGGGCTCGATTGGCTCGCGAGCCAGCTCGAGCTGGCTCGAAAAATACCCGAGCTGAAATCTTACCTCGGCTCGATAACATTTTTCAACGAGCCGAATCGAGCCAAGCCGAACGAGCTATGAGTTTTCTATCCAGCTGTTGTTTCTTGGCCCGTCGAGCGGAGCTATGAGTTTTTTTGTCCAGCTGTTGTTTCTTGGCCCGTCGAGTTTTTCAGGTCATGAATCCGGATCTTGTCACCTGCAGTGACGCATAAGGGTGTGTTTGGTTCAGCTGTGGATTTCTGAAAATCTGATTTCTGGAATCAGCTGTGGGAAAGCTGCTGTGTGGAATCAGCTGTCGGAAAGCTGAAAGCTGTTTGGCTGAAACAGCTGTCAGCTGTGGAATTCTGTGAGAAATGTCAGTTTTGCCCCTGAGACTGTATAGGACTGTTTATATGCTGATTAATCGTAAGGATACGTAGATGACCGTTTTGGAGAGGAAAGTACAATAATTAGAATTGTTTGACATATATAATTAATACAAAAGATATATAGATCCACATCGACCTAACTAAAATATTATCTTCAACTAATCAAAGCATTAGCTATGTTATCACGAACAATGTTCATGGTAACCTCATTCTCCTCCTCAATAATTTCATCCACTTCTAGTTGCGCCACTTCTGGTTCCTCGGTGTCATCCTCATCTCGCGGCATATAGTTCTCATCTTCATCACATTTGTCAAACGCATCATCTTGTAATGCGCTATCACGAATGAAATTGTGCAATGCCATGCAAGCCATAATGATATGCGCCTGCGTACGAGTTGAGAAACTTGGCATCGACTTCAATATACGCCACTTTTGCTTAAGGACTCCAAATGCACGCTCAATTACATTGCGAAGGGATGAATGCAAATAATTGAACATCTCATATTTCCCTTGAGGTGCTCGCTGTCTGCGAAGACGAAATTCGGGTAGATGATATGTACTTCCTTTATAAGGAGCAAGATATCCGGTTCGGTTCGGATAACCGGAATCCACAAGGTAGTATTTGCCTAAAAAAGAACACAAGTTAATGACATATACTTCATGACTTATATTTCAAATAATACCAAAGTATACACAAACTTAGCATTTGTACCTGCAGGTGGTTTCGGAAATTTGTCACCAAAATTTGTTAAGGCATGATTGAGGATCCGTGTGTCATGTGCAGAGCCCGGCCAACCAGTAACCACAAAAGTAAACCTCATATCAAAATCACAAACTGCTAGAATATTTTGCGATGTGTACCCATGCCGACATGTGTGGTTGACAACATCCTCTGTAGGTACCGAAACTTCTACATGTGACCCATCTAAGGCTCCAATAGCATCTTTAAAATGAGGCCAGAAACGGTTTTCTCTAACCTTTGCATGCTCGGTACTGAAAGTAGGATCCCTCGGTGTGATATTATCTTTTGCTAATTTTCTCAAACATTTCAAGACTTCCTTAAATTTAGTATGAACTGTCCATAGGGACCGAACGAAGCGGTTTTCAGCTTGAGAAAAAGATTGAGGTCCTCCAACAATCCATAAAAACATTGCTAGTGACTCCACAGATGAAACATTGCTTGTTGACTTTAAACCGTAGTTAGCGACAAGCAAATTATGAAGTTCCCAGAAAACCTCAGGAGTCATCCTAAACATCTTGTAGAAATATCTAGGGGCAGCTAGGCACTCTTCGACCCACTCAATTCCAGATTGTTGAGGATTTCTGTAATCATTTTTATTCAAGTACCTTTCGGTGTACCGGTCACTTAAATGTCCAATGGTGGCAGCCTGCTTGGACAACTCGGCTAGAAGTTGAAGTCCATTGTAACCCTTCTTTGCCAAATCGTCCATGCCTCTGCAAGCATAAGCATAAGAAACGGAAGTGCTACAGCACCTACATTTGCAAATTACAGCTATTCACTAGTAATTGCACCTACAAATCTGTAGTTTAACTATCCCAAAAGAAATGTCATAGATTCTGTCAGACCTTGCAATACAGAACAGAAAACCATATTTAAGCACTTTGCAATAGTTCCTAAAATCTGCAGGTACCATGCACTTTGCAATAGCTCACCTTTTGTGGTTCCAAAATTGAGATTTCCAAACAAGACGTTGTTCATCAATATGATATCCTTCTGGACTGTTTGGCGATGAGGACACCTGGTGCAGCCGCTGCCCCTGGAACAGAACATTATTCAGTTAAAAATAAGCTTAATAAGTTTCTAGGAGCTCCTATTTAGATGCGTACTAAGAAACCACAAGAATAAGGTGGAAAAAATGACAAGCAGTATTAGCAAAATCACAAGAATAAGATGGGACAACAGAAAATAGATAGGCATGATTCTGAACTGTAAATAGATAGGCATTCAAATATGATATCAGTGATGAAGTAATTAAGCGAGCACGAACCATGAAGTAGCTCATCAATTTGATTGGCACAATTTACACATAGGGGAATTTCAGAGAACTTTGTGTGCTTGTGATTTTCATGCTACTAGTAGCAGCCATGATAACAAACACTACATGATGCCCAAGCACAACTAGCAAAAGATAAAAGCCCCTAAAATCTGCAGGTACCACTGGTGTGGCCGCTGCCCTGGAGAAGAAAAGTAACGAGAACGGATTTGACACCAGTAAGAAAGCTCTTCTCGTGGATCTGGCACAGGAGCATGGGATTTAACCCTAGAAGAAAGGGAGGAGGAGGGAAAAGGGAGGGGAAGGAGGAGAGGAAAGGTGCACCTGGATTTAACCCTAGCAAGAAAAACAGGGGATGGGAAGGAGGACAATGGGGAGAGGATGAGGCGGAGGAGGGGATAGTGGAGGGGAGCTCGAGGACGCATACCTGGATCCGCCCGCCGTCGTCGGAGTGCACGATTGGATTTGGATTTCGCGCGGATCTATCTGAGAAGGCAGCCTATGGGGGCGCGGCAGGGGGCGCGGCGGCGGGGGGCGCAGCAGGGGGGCGCCGGCGTGGAGAGCCGCCCGGGAGCCCTGTCTTCTTCGCTGAGCACGCGCGGTCGGGAGAAGAAAGAAAAAGAACGAAGCGGTGCGTTGTAACGGATGGCAGGCGGGTAAATACACGCGAGAATCGGTGAAATCTGGGGTAGCGAGTGATTCGTGAAGTGAACTGCGGGAATCGGCAGATTTATGGGAATCGCTGCAGCCGTCCGACCCCTTTGGTTGGGAAGCTGATTTTCTGGAAGCGAATCTGCTGCCGGAATCAGAACCAAACGGAGCCTAAGTGCCCACCCGGGCCCCTCGCTCGGCCCAGCGACAAGCTGGCAGTCATAGAACGGGGTCAGCGCGCGGCTGGCGGGCGGCCATGCCACGCGCACGACGATGCTCAAGCAACATACTCCGTAGACAACTGCGGCGGTTACCTACTTGTCCATGGGACCATTTTTGTTATTAGTTTTCTGAGGAGCCTTTTGACATTATTAGCATATTAATGCATTTTCTGTAGCTAAAATATTTATAACTTAAGATCGGAAGTTAAGTACTCATTATAATCCAAAATATTTGTCGTTTAGGATATTGGCATGTTGTCTAAAGGTTGATACTTTGATTATTTTTATGAAAAACTATATTTCATATAAGAATGTGAACATACAAATGTGTCTCCCAAAAAAAAATTAACTGATGAGTAAAGCCGCATGGGCCAACAATAAAACCGCACGGGACCTGTGCGCGAACCCAACAATTAAATTGCAGTGCGGCTTGTACTGTATGGGGAGGACTGGGGAGGAATAAAGAGCTTTTTTAAAAAAAAGGGTTTAAAAAATAGAATTCAAAAAGGGGTGCCGGTTGGGAAAAATTCAAAAAATGGATACCTCCCGCCCGTTGATCGGGCGGGAGGCGTGGGGCGAGGGACCTCCCGCCCATCCAGCGGGCGGGAGGTTCCCCGAGGTCCCCGGGGAGCGTCCCGCCCATCCAACGGGCGGTATGTAGTGCCGAGGGGCATCCCGTCCGTTGGGCGGGCGAGAGGTCCCCCCGCTATATAAGCCCCCACCTGCTCCTAAATTTCCATTTTATTCAGCAAAAACCAGGAAAAAAAAGAAAGGGAGGAGAGGAAGAGAGAAGAGGAAGTGGCGAAGCTCTGTTCATACGTCGATTTGGAGGTATATTCTCATTCTAGTCGTATAATTAATTAAAAATAACTATAATTTAGGAAATATTTCTTAGGCTAGTTATGTTTTGAATAGTTTTTAGTATTTTCAATTGTTTTTAGTATAATTTATATTCTGAATAGTTTAGAATCTGGAAAATATAATCTGGGAATAGCTAAAATTTATGGTCGTTGTGTATTAATATGTAGTATAACTAGTTTATTAATGATTGACAGATATGTCTTCCGAGAAGAGTATTTTCAGTATATATTACGGAGAAGGAAATATTATTTATGGGTCAAATAGGGTAGATTTAAATGAATTCAACTGTGCGGTCAGAGGAATTACCAGACCGCACGAGAGGACATTTGAATCCCTATGCAACTGGTTAATGAGGGGATTAAGGATTAATCAGGAGACACACACTGTAAGTGTTCAGTGCGTCATAAATCGCACCACTCACGCTTTGATCTGGGAGCTGATGCCACTTGCAAGCAACGAGGACTGGTTAACTTATCTGCAAAATGCAAGTTATTGGCAATGGCCACTGGTGGTCCTTGTCAGTGTGCACCAGAACCCTTTGATAAATATTGAAGCTACTCCGGGGATGAAAATATTGATGAAGAAGTTGAGGAGCCAAACATTGAGGCAGGTGGCACCGTAGCACCTCAATGCGTGGCTGATGAGGGGGAGAACATACCCTTTATTGTTGAACAGCTGCAAGACGAAGAACGTGAATTGGATGAAGCAATGAATGCCGATTCGTCTGATGATGACGAGGATGTGCCTGAAGAATGGGTAAGCAGCGACTTCAGTCATCTTGTCGTAGATGAGGGATCTAGCGTGTCTTCGGATTGTAGGGAGAACGAAGTTGTCCAGGGTGCGAGGTACCACTCAATTGATGAGGTGAAGGAAACTGTTAAGTGTTGGTCTCTCTCTTATGCGAGAGTTCAAAACAGTCGAGTGCAAATCTCGTAAGTACGATGTGGTATGTGTGAAGGAGGGCTGTCCGTGACGGGTCCATGCCTGTAAGGGTAAATGGGTCAGCGGTGAAAACCTTTTCTGAATGAATTGAGAATGAACCGAAAGAGAAGTGGGCGTTGCTTTACGATACCGATGGTGCAAGGTACGGCATAATGACCACCAACTTCGCCAAGATTTACAATTGGGTGCTGCGAGGTGTTCGTGGGCTTCCACTGGTTGCAATTGTGGAATTTATCGTCCGCGGGTGTACCAATTAATTTAGGGATTGGTTCACTAAAAATCAGGCATACATGCAAGATCCTGACAGATATTTTGGGAGAATGATGACAAAATATATGACTAAGAAGGCAGCTAGCGCCTAGCTACACCACGTACGGCAATGTGGTATATAGGAGCTCAAGTTTGAAATAGCTCCCAAAGACAGAGCACGACGTGGCATGAGACGTTAAACTCCTGTAAAGGAGTGCATCCTCAAGTTTGATGGAACTTGTTGTTGCTCATGCATGAGGCCAAAGTTGCTGCACATACCTTGTTCTCATGTAACGACTGCTTGTGCGGATATTCGACATCCTGTCGATATATATGTTTCCCATTACTTTAGAAAGGAGATAATTGCCAGCACCTGGCAGTATGAGATCTATGGGTTCCGTATGGTTGGATCATTCACTGAGATAGCGAATCCTGTTATATATATTCCAGACCCGAGAACAGCTCGGGTTAAGAGAGGGCACCATCAGACACGACATATTCGTAATGACATGGATGAGTCAGAGCTCCGTCCGAGGATACAGCGCTGCAGTGCATGTAATCAGAGTGGACACATGTATAAACATTGTCCAAACAATGATGCTGGGCCCAGTTCTGCTGAAGCTGACCCTACAGGTGATGCTACAGATGGAAGAACTCCGGTTGCATCAAGGAGTGGGAGACATCGCTGATCGAGTGCTACTACGACATCAGGCATCGTTTAGTGGTAATTTTATTTGAACGTTGTTTGCTCATGTGTAATATTTACCGCGTTGAGTTTGTATCAGACCTTGATGTGTATTTATAATTTTAATAGACCATTTATAATATTTACCGCATATTTTAACAGATCATTATGTGTGTTTGTAATTATAACTGTGACTTGGCATTTGTATATTTAAACTTATTTGTTATCATACTATTTTATTTTTAGTGGCTTCATGTATCGTACTATCGTAATATTTGGATTCTACGTTGCAAAACGTTATCGCTTAACCATCTTCATACGAGTTTTAGATACCGTAATCTTCTTCGTAAAATTGAACTAAATTATATCTACAAAAGAGTATGGCGAAATAAATCTTGTATTTGAAAAAGTATGAATTTTAAATAGTTTATAAAATATTAATTCCAACAAAAAATAAAAAAAATAAGCAGGGGGTATCTCCCGCCCGTTGGGCGGGCGGGATGCCTCAGAGGCCTCTTCGCGAATAAGAAAAGGCCCACTGGAGGGGCCTCTTAATAGTTTTGAAACCTCCCGCCCGCTGGATAGGCGGGAGGTCTCCGGCCCCACGCCTCCCGCCCGATCAATGGGCGGGAGGTACCCATTTTCAAATTTTTCCCAACCGGCACCTCTTTTCTGAATTTTATTTTTTTTAAGCCTTTTTTTTAAAAGTCGAGGAATAAAGGGGAAGGAGAAGGAAGATGCATGGGCCAACATGGGCCAGCTCAGCTCTTTGAAAGTGCAGAAAGGCCCGCTGGCCCATCCTGGCTCGTTTGCCTCGACGCTCTACGATGCTGGCCTTTGCTGTTTGTTCTGCCGCCGCCGCCGGCCCGGCCGAGTCTGGCTCCTATCCTCCTGCCCTCCTAGGCTGCATGCCTTCATCTGCAGGACTGCATGGGAGCGAAAGAGAGATAGGGATTGCGAGCAGCATATGCGGCGGCGAGCGGCGAGCAGGACAAATACACAAGGCCCGGCGAGCATGAGATGGCCAAACAGGTTGCTTGAGCGAGGAAGTGATTATCATTCTGGCTTTTTTCAGATGAAGAAACTTTTTATTTGCAATGATTGAGATGCAAGTGGATCGGTTAATCGGTGATCAATAAGTTTCAGCTGTCTTTTTATTAAAAGAAAGGACAGCGGATGAGTATACGTTGCTACGGATCTGCTCCCTCGTTCTAAATTATAGATTATTTTGCTATTTCTAGATGCATAGTTATTACTGCTGTGCATCTACATACATATTATTTCTAGACACATAGCAAAAATTATGCATCTAAAAATATCAAAATGACAAATGGGGGGAGTATAAAGTATTGCTACGCAGAAAATATGATCCTATATGACTACGGGTGTGTTCAACCAGACTTGGCTAATGCAAGTTCGGCCCGTTTGGTTGCCTGTATAGGCCTGCTACCCAGGCTTCACTTATGCAAAACATGCCTCCAAGCCTGGCTCCGCTAGCACGCAAAAATCGATCGTTCTAACTAAGCTTGGCTTGCACAAGCCGCGTTATCGCATCCGCTCACCTCCCATGCCAACTGCCATTCCACCGCTCCGCGCTTGCGCCGCCACCAAGCTCGAAGCTCGTCCATCGACGCGGGATGGAAGACCTCGCCGCCCGCCGGCAGATAGCTATTGCTGTACGTCGACCTCATTGACTGCGGCTCCTAGGACGACGAGGCGCGGGGTCTAGCTGTGGCCGTCGGAGACGGCGCCTGGGGCTGGCCGCGGCCACCGGCGAGGCACACGGGGCGGCCACAGACAAGTTCTTGATGAGGGGATTTATGGGGACTGTAGCTCGTCTTGGGGAAGAACCTGAGCGGTGGTCGATTCGGTCGGAGCGGTGTCGATTCAGCCTGAGTGGAGTCGATTCGGCAGTGATTCCCCTTGATTCACCCACAGCGTAGCAGCCGGAGCTTGATTCATCCGCAGCGTAGCAGCCGAATTGATTCCAGAAGCGGGGCGTTGTTGATGCGAGCTCGTTCTGCAGCGGCCGGCGGCGGCGGCGGCAGCACCGAGACGCCGGCGCGGGCGCACAACCGGCCTGGCCAGTGCTAATCGTCCAACATTCGCTCTCTTCGTCATCTTCGAGAGGAAGCACTTGTTTTTGTTCGGTTGATTAAGAGGTACTTGTTCGATCCAATTCTGAAATTGGTATGCTTGCTAGCTCGGTGCCAAGGCATCGAGGCCGCCGCTCAAGAAGCTCATGAATACCAGCCATGCTGCTGACATCCTGCTCAGAGGAGGCAAGTTCGATTGGTTCTGCAGCCAGGAGGGCCAGTTTGGGATCGATTTGCACCAATCTTGCTTCTAGATGCTCGATCTCTAGTGCGCAGGAAGTGCATTAGCATGATTTGTCTAATCTGAATTAATTTTTTGGAGTTTCAATCGATCTTATTTTCAATGTTTTTCTTAATTCTAGATTAGTGTTATTGCTGCATACTTGCGGTTAGATAGCTTATTTCAGCATTGATTTATTCCTAAATGCTCTTGAATCTCGATCTTGCTTCAGTTTATGGTGATCGTGTTAAACTTACCAGGATGAAGAAGAGGTGACCGTATACAAGCGAAACCAGGCAACCAAACAAAGTCCATTTCAATCTACGCTTAGCTGGTGCAGGCAACCAAATACAGATACCTAAAATACAGGTACCTTGCATTAGGTTGGCCAGGCTTGAGCTAGCGTGGGTTAGTTCCTTAGCCAGGGTAGAGCTAGTCACCCAACCAAACACCCCCTACGAGACTCTGCCTTGCCTAATTTTTTTTTTCCTGAGCCCGGTACTAAAAATAACATTATCAGCTTTGTTGTTCCAATTTACATCTGTTTTCATCTATCAATGATCAAAGGTACTATAAAGAGTTTGACGAAGGAATCTAAAACTTCTTATATTTTGGATTGAGGAGGGTGTACCTTGCAATTTATTGATCATCGTCCATCGTGTCATCTTTGCCGGTACTCGACCCACAAGCAGCTAGCTTGCACAGATTGCATATCCTGCCCTGTTTCATGCCCAAACCTAATGTTCTCTCCCTGCACTTAAAATTAGTTCTCAAAATTCTCAATACATGGAGCCTCCGTAATACAGGCAAAACAAATGATAAAAAGTATGAATGAAGTTTTTCAATTAAAATGCAATAGTCTTCCAAAGTCTTAAAGAGATCTCAATACATAGAAGTCCACATAACCAACGTTCTCACACATCAGGAAAAAACCATCAGAGTCCATGACAAAGGAAAAGCACCAAGCGAAACTAGCTAGCGAACCGACAGATCCCTATGAGTCACATTACCAAAAAAGAGGCACCAAGCAAATTAAGCGACCCTGTCCATTAGGGTTTGTTCCGCGCTGCGGCCGCCGTCGGGTACCAAAGGAATCCGAAGTCCCATGAAACCTCGGCGTCGTCAATCTACAATGACCATGCACCAGCAGACACCACAATTAATTACTTCCTGACTGAATCTAGTAGCCAATGCGACAGCGTTTCTCAAGAGAGCTCATCGCTTATTACCTTCCAGTATTGTCCATGGATGCTGCTGCCAGGCGGACTCACGGAGCCAGCAGCAGCAGCTCCTGGTTCGCTGGCTCGCCCTTGTCCCTCTTCAGGTCCGGCGGCAATCTCAGCCGCTTCTGGTTCGGCAGGTGGCCCTTGCCCCTCTTCTTCTTTGGTGGCCCTTGCCCTTGGCCCTACGAGCACGGAACTGTAGCCTGAAGCCGCGGCGTTGTCCCGCCCCGCTTCTTGTTGTTTCTTGAAGAGCTTCCGCCGCGTAGCGACGGTGGCCTCCAGTGGCGGCGGCGGCGTAAATAAGCGCTGCTGGATCGGCTGCGCCATGGGAAATCCCGGACCAAGGAGCAAGTCCGTTGCGGTACTGTTGCTGCCGAGGCAATCTGGTGGTGTCTGGAGTACCTGCTGGCCATGATGCCCTACCTGCAGTTGGGACACGTTGAGAGATGCGAAGGGCGCTTGAGGAGGAAGGGGGTGCAGAGAGGACGACGGAGCTGGTTCTTGAGCTTGAGCCGGAGGAGGATGCGGAGACGGAGTAGTAGGCAAAAGCGTTTGAGAGGAAGAAGCTTCTGCTTGAAGGTTTGGCCGTTCGTCTCCTTTGTCAGGGACGCGCTTCTCCTCCTGCTTCAAACTCAACCGATATTTCTGCAACGCGTGAGCAGATGTCAGAAAAAAAATAATTCATACAGTTCCTACTTCAGTTTTCTTAGCTTAGTCTGCCAAAGAGGGCTTGTAATCACCTGAAGGTGGCTTGCCACATTCTCTCTGGTAATTCCATCAACGTTCATCAAGGCCAATATTTTCTTCGGCACAGCATCTGTAGACAAGCAACAGGGGCGGGAAATGAGATTAGATTAGCTCAATCTTCAGAGTCCTAACACATCAGGAGAGATAGCGTGCTACCTTCCCCGAGGATGTTGTACGCCTTCAGAAACATGTCGTGCAGTTCCTCGGTCCACACGACCCTCTGCTTCCCGCGCTGCTGCTGACCGTCGTCGCCGGCCGCCAGCTGCTGCTGCTGACCGTCGCCGGTGCCGTCGCCGCCGCTGGGCAACGAGGGGGTCGCGGGCCCGGCAGCCGCCGCGCTGGAGGACGCGACCTTCTTCTTCCGCTTCGTGGGCTTGCTCTGCGCGGCCGCCTCCATGGGCGGCGGCCTGGACTTCTTCCGCTTCCTGGGCTTGCTCCGCGCGGCCGCCTCCATGTCGGAGCCGCGGCTGCCGTCAGCGCCGGCCGCCTCCGGCGCCATGGCTGAGGCATGCGGTGTCATGGAAGACGGTCATTCAGGTACGCTGGGGATGTGGCGACCAAGTAAGGAGAGCGAATGGGTGCGATCCGTACGGATCCATGAGCGTCCATGGTTTATATAGCACGGCGGTTGGCGAGTCGGTTTAGAAAAAAAAAATCTATCTCCATCACGCTGCTGCTTTGGAATGCGACGGTTAACAGCTGGAGCGTCTCCTCACTTTATCTGTAAAGGAATATTCTTGACCGGAAACGGCAGGAACTCCTGGATACAGACTGGCATACATGCGGCAGAGGGCGGCGGGTTACGTTTGAGGTACGGCGCGGTCGGTTCGTGTGTCGAGGGATCGGCTCGCTCGTCGTCGATGAGGGCTGATCCCTAGTTTGTTTGCAGGCCCGTTAAGCAAAAAAAAAAAAATAACCGAACTGGATTCTCTTTTCGAAAAAATGTAAAACCGCATGTACTTATATGACCACGTATCTTATCTCATTTCTCTCCATCCAACCGTTGAATAGTACCTAACAATGATTCTTTTAACTACCCATGACTCATGTCACCAATGATTAAAAACTCCATCGCTCCCGTTTCAAATCCACAGCGACTCGGATGTTCCGATGGCTGTAAAGGTGAACGAAAAACTCATGGCTCGCTGGCTCGCTCGGCTCGGCCCAGCTCGCTAAAAAATATTACTAAGCCGAGCTAAGGTTTTAGCTTAGTGTTTTATCAAACCAGCTCAAGCTGGCTCATAAGCCGCTCGTGAGTCGAAACGAGCCATAGCTAAAGCCCAAAATGAGCCACTCATCCTAGTCCAATATATTATACCCTAGCTGGCTAAAACCCAAAATCCTAGCCCCCTCTCCCCGACCCCGACTCCCTAATCCCCCATCAGACCGTCACTCGTCGCACAACACCATCGCCCTGGTCCTCTACCGCCATCGATATCCAGCTTTAGACCCTAGAGACAGGCCGCCGGTCGCGCCCGGCTGCACCCCCCCCCCCCCCCGTTATCGTCATAATTTAGCTGGGGCAGAAAGTGGGCCGCGAAGCAAGATGAGCTCAAAAGATAATCGTAGTGGGCTTGCGAATCGGCCCCTGCGTGGGCGTTTAAGGCCAGGATTGGCCATGTATCTAGATACGTGTGTGCGTTTAAAATAGTTTAGATAGAGATAGCCAGGATTCATGTCGTAGTCAGTTAGGATTGGTTAGGGAAGGAAGTCTCCAGACTACAAATATATACCTTGGACTACGAATGAATAACGAACAAACAATCATTCACAAACAACTCTCGGCACGTCGCCACCCTTGTTCTAGGGTTTCTCGGGTAAGTGTCGTGCAGCCCCGATCACGCTTCGGGCAGCATCGTTCCTACCTGTCTACCTTTGTGTTTCTCGTACTGAAGCATTGTTGATGGCGAGTAACACTAGTTATCTTGGTGTTTATAGAGTAGCATCGGCTCTTTCATGCTTTATTCATGCATCGTTTGTTACCTGTGAACGTTTAGCTATCCTCGTGCCCGATCTCGGGTGTAAGGGCAGAACCTTGCTCTGTTCTTGATTAGTAGATCCAATCTGTTATGGTTAGTCTTTGTTCATCGAAGATTTAGCTTAACATCCGCATGATTAGGCTCTTCAAACGGGTTGAACGTTCCGGCAGTACGCTTGATGCTTTTTATCAATCTAAAAATAGATTTGTCGCAGGAAATCTCCAGCCGGGTGGCGGAAAGCACCCGCCTAATCCTAGTTAAGGATGGGTTTGGAGGGGACTTAGGAGCGCTTGATCGGTGGATAGATGAACGCAGGAAAGACGCGAGGATTTAGAGTGGTTTGGGCCGCCAGAGTGTAAAACCCTACGTCCACTTTTGTGTTGTATTGCCTGAGCCTTGTGTGGAAACTAGCGTGAGCTTGTTTGGAACTTGTCCTCTAACGAGTGCACTCTCCCTTTTATAGTTCAAGGGAGGTTCTTACACTGTGCGGGACCCCGACAGATGGGCCCGGCCAACAGGAGCCTATTCTACGAGAGATATGGAAATCTTCATCTCCAGCTCCTCTCCGTAGTCTTCTCAATCGAGAAGTTGATGTGCGTATCTACAGCCAGAATATGGCCGTGTGCAGCCTTGTCTTGTGCAATGACCGCTGTCAGTGCTGCCCAACAGTGGAGCCGTGTTGCCACTGTTGGGTGAGAACCTGTCAGACGAAGGGGCAGTGCTGACCCGCCGCGCCGTTGCCTCCGCGCACACTGTAGCAGCGCACGCCTCGGCTCACCTGTTACAGGCCATCATCACGCCGTGCGCGGCGCTGTGACGGGACTGTACGCCGCCTGCGTATAGTAAACGGTGACACGACGCGATGCCTTGGAAACAGGCGGGCTTACCGTGGTGTCAGCCTACCTGCCCCGTGTGTCAGTGGCAGGCCACGCTTTTTGACTTGGGCGCGCCCGGCCCAACTACCGCATTAAATGCTGGTAGGTGGGCTGGAGACCCGTGAGGGACCTCCGGCAACGGGTGCGTGGCAGGGCCAGCCCCGCTCCCACCGCGGGGGCGGCACGTGGTGGCACCGGACCCCTTTCACAGGGGAAGGGGGTCCGGGCTCCCGAGGCCGGTTGGAGCGGCCAGGTCTGTGATGGTCCGGTCATCACACGTGGCGGCCCCGGACCTCCCTGGGGAGTCCGGGTCCACGGGAGCTACCCGAGAGCTCTCCAGCCTCCCTGGGCACGTGGAGGCCCCGGACCAAGAAGAGCACGGGGAGGGTCCGGAGACCATGGTCCCAGCTGTCAGGCCCGGGCCGTATGCTACGTCATCCAGAAGGCGAGGGGGAGATTAGGCATGGTGTGACGCTTAGGGCCTGGACACCCTAGCATGAGGTATCCCTGTCCGTATGTACCGACAGAGGCCCCCGGGCCCACCTTGGGTGAAGGATGAACCCGTAGGTGGGGCCAGTCCCCAGCATTGCACCGGGTGGACAGCCTGTTCCCGCCGAGGAAGGGCATGGATGACTTTTCCCTCAAAGCGGGATCCCCGAGGGGCCCGTCCCCCGCCCGCGCCGTGCGCGTCAGGCGGTTCAGATTCTTGTCTTATTCGAGCCCGTCCCGCGACTCGGGCGGTTCGGATTCCGCATTTCCCCCCTTTCTTCCAGCGGTAACGCCTTTGTCTGGCGGGCCCGGGCCCACCGGTCATTGGGTGTGAGAGGAGGGGGCCTGGTGCAGGCAACCGTTCGACTTCTCCTCGGTCGCCGCAGAGCGCAAGAGGGCAACAACCTTTTGCATAAAAGGTAAGCGCTGAAGGGAACAGCTACCTTTTCGCTCTTGCCTTCAACAGACGCCGTAGCGCCCCTTCGCCTTCACAATCTTCCTTGCGATCAGCTCTCTTGCGCTCGGCTTCCTTCTATTCCCTGCTCCCTTGCGATCCATCCATAGCGATCTCAACATCCATTGCCATGTCTTCGCTTCCTTTCCCGCGCCGCTTCCAGAGCCAGACTCAGCTGGACTCGGTGCGCCGCCTTCTAGGATGGTTCGCGCCGGCGCAAGCCGGGAAGATTAGGGCTGGCAAGATCCCCCTCCGCGACCTTGCCACGGGGGAGTTCGTTCTCTTCAACCCGTACATCATGTGCGGGTTGGTTTCTCCGATCTCCTCCTTCTTCCTCCTGCTCCTGGAAGAGTTCGGCCTCCAACTTCATCATCTCACCCCCACTCCGTCCTCCTTGTGGTGGTCTTCGCCCACTTTATGGAGATGTTCGTGGGGGTGCGCCCCTGCACCACCATCTTCCGGCATTTCTATGCCTTGGTTGGGACCGGGAGGAGCAAGCGCGAGGTCGGCGCTTACTACTTCCAGCTCCGGCACGGGATGGCAAACTCCTACATCGCCGCCTTCTCCAGCTCCAAGTGGGAGGACTGGCGTGAAGGCTGGGTCATTGCGGAAACTAACCCTCATGACCGCCTGGAGCTGCCAACCGACGGACCCCAGAGTGACCGGAGCACCTGGAAGGCCAAACCGACGATTCCGAAGGAGCTCGACCCGGTCCTTTATCGGGTCAAGAATCTCCAGCGGAGCGGCCTGACATCCCTGATGGTGCTGGGCGACTTCCTGAAGCGGCGGATCGCCCCCCTGCAGCAGCGGTCCCGGATGGCCTACATGTACACGGGGCTGAACGACTGCAGCAGGATCATGCGGGGGCCCGGCTCCGAATTCACCAGGGCGGAGCTGGAGGCGGCGCTCCGAGCGATGACCGGCGAGGCGTTCAGCCCAGAGTCCCTGGTCCTCCCGAGCGGGGTCAAGGCCCTGTGCGAGGACCAGGCGTTGCGGTCATCAGTCCTGACGTCGATGCCGACCCTGGACGAGGGTGGCCAGGCGGTCCAGCAACTGGGAGGCGACCCCAACCGCGGGCTCCAGATCCCTGGCGCCACACCGGACCGCCAGCAACGTACCAGCGAAGGTCCCGGGGAGCCAAGACCCGGAGGTCCGGCTCCCGGCGGGAAAGGGAAGGAGAAGGTGCCGGTGCCGGAGCACCGGCACAAGGACGATGTGGGTGCTGCCCCGGCGCAAAGGAGCGACGAGGCTCAAGGGGCGGCACCTGCACGGAGCAACCAAGCCGAAGGGGGCAAGTCCCGGAGGCTCCAGTGTGGCGACGGCTCTTTAGTCGGGGAGCCGGCGCCCAAGCGTCAGAAGACGGCGGGGGCGGAGGAGCAGAGCGGAGCTCCACCACCTCCGCCACAACGCCAGCAGCCGGAGAGGAGATCGGAGGAGGCGCATCAGCTTTCTCCGAGGCAGCAGACTCCTCCACCACCACCGCCGACCGGCGATGCCACCACCACCGTCCGAGCCCAGGCCACAGACCCCACCGCCGCCAGAAGCACCGGTGGCCGGGGACACCCGCCAAAGGTCTGGGGGATCCTCGGTAGGGAAGAAGGTCCCCCCAGCCGCCCGGGGCAGATGGGAGTGGTACGACTTCGCGTAAGTAGTCTTCTCAGAGTTTTTCATTATCCCTATTAACTTCTGGGCTTTAACCATATCGGTGATACGGCAGGCCCCAATCTTCAGATGCACCAATTGGAGGATCCGGCCCCCAGCCAGCGCCGGAATCTTCGGCGTCGACTCCAGCAGGACCCCCGCCTGGGACAGCTCCAGAAGCCTCCGGACCTAGGGGTCCGGAGCCGGAGGCCACCACACCGCCACGACCCAAAGCCGCCCCCCAGGAGGAGGCCGCCAGACCTGCTGCGGCGATCGAGGCACCGGCAGCAGCGCCGGGCATTGAGGCCGGGCCCTCTCCAGCTGAGCCAGCAGCAGAGGGGGCCGCTGCCACGGCGGAGGCTGCAGCGCCGGAGGCAGCGGAGGTGGCGAGACAGCTGCACCGGAGGACGCTGAGGTCACCAGCACCGCCGCCCCACCAGCGGAGGAGGAGGAACCGGAGGTGGTGCTGGGAAGGCGCCTCCTCCCGAGCACAGCGGAGATCCCTCTCCCCCGGCTCTTTGCCAAATGCCAGCAGGCTCAGAAGGAGCTAGAAGCTGGCATTCACCGGGAATGGGAGAAGCTGGAGGCGGAGCATCTCCGGCTCTCCGACTGGGAGCACCGCCTAGGGGACCGCATCAATTCCGTCTCCGCCCGCTACACCGATGAGCGCGCCAAGCTCATGCTGGAGCGCGAGCTCCTACAAGAGCAACTACAGCAGGCTCGTGACCGGGAGGCAGCAGCGTACCAACGGGAGAGAGCGGCCATGCGGCGGGAAGCGCTAGCCCTCGAGCGGGAGCTCACGGCGGAGCTGAAGGTGCAGGCGGTAGCAAATAGGGAGCAGACCGCCCTGGAGCTGGCCGACCAGGGCAAGAGGGCAGCAGCAGCGATCAAGGCGCAGGAGACCACCCTTGTAGAACTGGCGGTTGCCGCAGCGAAGAGAGAAGAAAGGCTTGCCGCCCGCGAAGCAGAGGAGGTGGCCCGGCTCCAGGAGCTCCAGAAGAGGGAAGAGGCCGTGGAGGAGGAGCTGGCAGCCGGGACCCGGAGGCTCCAGGAGCGCGAGGCAGCCCTCCAGGAGAGGGAGGCGAAGGTGGAGGAACTCTTGGCGGAGCGGATCGCCAGCATCGGCCAGATCACAAGATGGGTTGGTGCGGTGAACCCTCTGCTAGAAGCACTCGGAGCTAACCCCATCCAGGTGACGGAGGCTCCATCTCCACTTGGCGCCGCCCTCCAGGTGCTGGACTCCACTGCCGAGCGGCTGCGGGACATGGAGGCCAGCATACAGGACCTCCTGGAGATGGAAGGGCGTGCAGTTGCTCGGGGGATGGCGGAGTACATCCTCACCAGCTTCCGGAGCCATGACCCCGCCATCCAACTGACTCCCGTCCTGGTCGGACCCCTCCGGGCAACGGCAGCCGCCGCGCAAGAAGGAGTCCAGGAGGCGGCCGACATGGTCGTGGCACGCATCCGACGCCGCCCCGAACCTGCAGAGAGTGGGGGTGCCGCCGGACAATAGTGCTAGTATCTTTTTGTTGTTTCTTTTGTAATATAACTTTTGTTATTGTAAGATAACTTTGTGATGTTGTGCACATTATCAGTAATGATTTAAGTATTTCATGCGTCTACTTTTGCGAAAAACCTAGCTGTTTTCCTGATTGTTGATCTGTAAAGTGTTCTCAAGCACACCAAGGTCCCGTGGCCCCCTGGGAGGTAGTCGCGATAGGTCGGGACTAGCTGCCATAGAACCGAAGTCCTGCACATGACTTAGGATCGACGTTTAGTAGATGTCCCCATGAGGTCCCAGTCTAGCCAGCAAAGGCCTCCTGAGTTGCATAGCGAGTCAGAGCACCGGGGCCTAAGTTCGGGGATCAAAGGGGTCCCGGCCCCCGGGTCCATTGTTCGAGGTACAACGATACTCGCCCTAGGGGGGCAGGCGTGTAGGCTTAGGGTACGGAACCAGGCTAAGCGGCTACACGGCCCTGGACCCCAGCAAAGAACGAGCACGTCTCCCTGAAGCCAATTCCCAGGTGTCCGGTTCCTTTTCTCCCACGAGACAGGGGTCCCGGGCAGAGACGTAGCGTAGCAACTTAAGTAGGCCCTTAGGCACGACACAGACGTGAAAAATCACGTGGGGGGTTAGCGTAACGAGAAGCAAGGAAAAAATAGAATTGCATAGACTTTAAGGACATACTGAAAAACAAATTTTTCCTTAATGAATTGGTACAGAAGAGTTGTGCAGTGGACGCCAGGGGCCGGGTTTACGAGGGCGGACCTCCACCGCCCTGGTCTGCACGTTGGGCTACCAATTACAAAGGAAAAATTTCCTCTCAACTAGGTCCTAGGGGTAGAACTTACGGAGGTGCTCAATGTTCCATGGATTGGGTAGTTGCATGCCTTCCTCCGTAGCCAAACGAACAGATCCGGGTTGGCACACTGTTGTCACCTTGAAGGGCCCCTCCCAGCTCGGGGAGAGCTTGTGCAGGCCCTCCCGGTTTAAGATTCGTCTTAGGACTAGGTCCCCAACCCGGAGCTCCCTACTGCGCACGAACCGTTGGTGATAGAGCCGGAGCGCTTGGTTGTACCGTGCGTTTCGGACTGCTGCTCGCCATCTGCGCTCGTCGACGAGGTCCACGTCTTGGCGACGCTGCTGTTCCTGCAAATCCTCATCAAAAACCTGGACTCGCAGGGAGCCCATGGTGATCTCCGGGGGAAGGCACGCTTCGGCCCCGTAGACCAAGAAGAAAGGGGTTTCCCCTGTTGCCCGGCTGGGTGTGGTCCGGTTTCCCCAGAGCACATTCGGAAGCTCATCAATCCACCTTGCGCCATGTTTCTCAAGATCGCAGTAGGTCCGGATCTTGAGTCCTCTGAGGATCTCAGCATTAGCCCGCTCGACTTGGCCATTGCTACTGGGATGCGCCACTGAGGCGAAACAGAGCTGGATGCCAATGTCCTCGCAGTACTCCTGGAAGTATTGGCTCGTGAACTGAGTCCCATTGTCGGTGATGACCCGGTTTGGGACCCCGAACCGGCACACAATTGACTTGAGGAAAGCGGTTGCTGACGCCTTGGTGATGTTGACCACTGGAGTTGCCTCTGGCCACTTGGTGAATTTGTCAATGGAGACATAGAGGTACTGATACCCGCCGACGGCTCTAGGGAAAGGTCCCAAGATATCCAACCCCCACACGGCAAAGGGCCAAGAGGGAGGAATCATCTGCAGCGCCTGAGCTGGAGTGTGTATCTGCTTTGCATGGAACTGACACGCTTTGCAGGACCTTACCAACTCAGTTGCATCCTGGAGCGCTGGAGCGCTGTCGGCCAGTAAAAGCCATGCCGGAAGGCTTTACCGACCAGCGTGCGGGATGAAGAATGACTTCCGCACTCGCCTCCATGGATCTCCGCGAGCAAGTCGCGGCCCTCTTCCTGGGTAATTCACCGCATGAGGATGCCGTTGGCGCAACGGCGGTAGAGATCCCCTTCTACCACTGTGTATCGCTTAGCCATCCGGACTATGCGCTCAGCAGATGCTTGGTCTTCAGGAAGGAAATTATCTTTCAGGTAGTCCCGGACCTTAGAGATCCATGCATCGGGACCTTCCTGAGAATTTGGGCGTGGCTCCCTGTGGCCTTCGGGACCCTCGAGGGAGCACACGACCCTTAGCGGGATCCACGGATGGAGCGCCGTCGGGACCGCTAGTTTCGTGGTGCTAGTCCGACCCCTTTCGCCCAGGTCGGCAGGCTGGGTGGAAGGCTTCAGTAGACGTCTCTGGAAGACGCCCTCAGGCACGGGTGCCTGAGTCGATGCGCTCGCGGAGAGTGCATCAGCTGCTGAGTTGCCCTCGCGTGGAACATGTTGCAGTTTCAACACATCGAAGTCCCTCTCCAGCCTCTTCACGTGAATGAGGTAGGCTGCAAGCTGGGGATTGTTACAGCAACAATCCCCCCGGACTTGCCTGATGACGAGTTGGGAGTCCCCTTTGACCAGGAGCTCCCGGACCCCCAGGGACAGAGCCGCCGTGAGTCCAAATATCAAGGCCTCATACTCCGCCATGTTGTTGGTGGCCTCAAAGTCGAGGTGCACCATGTACTTCAACTGCTCACCACGTGGGTCGATGAGGACCACGCCAGCCCCCGCTCTCTTGCTGCGGGCGGACCCATCGAAGAAGAGTGTCCAGTGAGGTCCGGTGAACACTGGAGCCCTGACCTCCTGACGTGGGGGGTCCGAGTCATCTCTCGGACCCCCAGGGACACTTGGCGCTGGTGTCCACTCCGCGACGAAGTCAGCGAGGACCTGACTCTTAACGGCATGGCGTGGTTGGAAGTCGAGCTGGAATCCAGCGAGCTTAGCTGCCCACTTGGCGATGTTGCCCGTGGCGTTGGAATTGTGGAGGATGGCCCTCAATGGGTAGGAGGTGACCACCACAATCTTGTGGGACTGAAAGTAGTGGCGGAGTTTCCTGGATGCAACGAGTGTGGCATAAAGAAGTTTATGCGTCTCAGGATACCTGGCCTTTGTCTCATGAAGGACCTCACTAACGTAGTAGACCGGCTTCTGGACGGTCCTGACTCTGCCAGCCGGAGCGGATCCTTCTGCTTGAGCTGGGGACCCGTCGGACCCCATGTTGCTTGGTGCTTCCTCGGGTCGGGACCCGGCCGGACCCTCCAAAGTAGGGCTGGTTGCTGGCGTGGTGGAGGCCGGACCTCCTTCTCCTGCAGGGGGGTCCGTGGAGGCCCCCTGTGGGAGACGCTCGGACCTCTCTGTGACCAGCACCATGCTGATCACTTCAGCCGTCACTTCGGTGCGACCAGGACCGGCAAGGAGGTGAGGTACTGCTTCATCTCCTGGAAGGCACGCTCTGCCTCTTCAGTCCATGCAAATGGAGCGGACCCCCTCATCAATTTGAAGAAGGGAAGCGCCCTCTCCGCCAGCCTCGAGATGAAGCGGCTGAGGGCTGCAAGGGACCCCGTCAACCTTTGGACATCCTTGAGACGCGCAGGGGGACTCATTGCCTCGATCGCCCGGACCTTATCCGGGTTGGCCTCGATCCCCCGGTGGGAGACCAGGAAGCCAAGGAGCTTTCCCGCCGACACGCCGAAGACGCATTTCTCGGGATTAAGCTTGGTGGAGGTCGCTCGTAACTTGTCGAAGACTTGAGCTAAATTTTTCAGGAGAGAATTTGATTCTCTAGTCTTGACAACGATGTCATCAACATACACCTCAACTATTTCTCTAACCAAATCACCTAAAGTTATGTTCATTGCACGAGCAAAGGTGGGTAGAGCATTAAGCAATCCATAAGGCATAACTATATAACAATAAAGACCATCCACTGTTACAAAAGCTGTATGCTTCCTATCATCCTCAGCCATTTTGATTTGGTGAAAACCTGAATAGGCATCTATGAAGGACAGCAAATCACGTCCGGAGGTGGAGTCTACAATTTGGTCTATACGCGGAAGTGGATATGGGTCTTTTGGACATGCCTTATTAAGATTGGTGTATTTGATGCACATCCGAAGCTTTCCTTTTGCCTTCGAGACCATGACCGGGTTGGCCAACCACACTGGGTGGTAGACCTCCTCAATGAAGCCAGCCTGTAGCAGCTTGCGGACCTCTTCACGGATGAAGTTTTGCCGCTCGATGGACTGCTTGCGTGGCTTCTGCCGGACCGTCCTGGCATCAGGGTGGATCCCGGGCATCTATGACGGTTCCCAGGCGAACACGTCGACATTTGCCCGGAGGAAGGCGATGAGCGCGCTTTCCTATTTCTCTCCCAGATTCCCACCGATGCGGGTGGTCTGGGAGGTCTCCGCTCCGACCTGGACGGTCTTCACGGGTACATCGTCCGTGTCGGACGGACGGACCTTTGGTGCCTTGGCTAGAGCCTTGGCACGCGAGGTGGAGAGGTCGGACCTCTGGGCGCCAGCTGCAGGGGCAAGCCCTGTTGCCAGCGCATGGAGCTTCTCGACCGCCACGACGGCAGCGGCCCGGTCGCTCTGGACAGTGAGGACGCCTGCCGGAGAAGGCATCTTCAGGATCAGGTACCCGTAATGGGCAATGGCCATGAACCGGTACAGAGCCGGTCTGCCAATGATGGCGTTGAAGGGGAGGTTAACCTCCGCAACCTCGAACTGCACGTTCTCGGTATGGAAGTTGTCCTCCGTGCCAAATGTAATCGGTAGGGTGATGGTCCCCATCGGGTACACTGGGTCCGGGCCCACTCCGGAGAATAGGCGCGAAGGAGTTAGCATGGACTCCGGGATCTGCAGGTGCTTGAACGCTGCATAGCTGATGACGCTGAGGCCTGCTCCTCCATCGATCCGCACGTGGTGGAGGCAGACGTTGGCGATGGTGGGTACCGTGACAAGCGGCAGCACACCAACACCCGCCATGTTCTCCGGGCAGTCCGACGGCCCGAAGGAGATGGTGGTTTTCTTTCACCGCTAGTGGGGCGCCGCCTTCGGCGTCGCCGGCTTCACCGAGAGGACCTCTCGGCGAAGGGTCTTGACGTCCCGCCGGGAGACGAGTTCCAAGCTGCCGCCGTACATCATGTACAGCTTCTTGCGGCGTTCGTCACCATCGGACTTGGAGTCGGACTGGTGGAAGAGACCCTTAAGGTCCTTGTTGGGGGTTTGGTACCCCAACTCCCTCTCCGCGGTGGCCGCATCGGCGTCGGAGACCTTCTCCTTGCCGGACCGCCTCGGAGGGGAAGAGCCTTCCCTAGAGGCTTGGTCGCTCCTCTTGCTGAGGCACTCCGCGAGCTTCTGGATCTCGCGGCACTCGGTGGCGCTGTGGCGAGCCCCAGGGTGAACAGGGCACGACCCGGGGTCGGTGCGCTGTTGCCGTGGGCGCTTGCCGCGGGGGGTTCTGGCCCCCGGTCGTTGCTGCGGCAACGGCCGGACCCCCGATCCATGACTTGTCAAAGCCACGGCTCTTCTTGTTCTTCTTCTTGCCGCTGCCAGGGGCAACGACACTGGGCCCACTCGTCTGAGCTGGACCTGCCTGGGTTGCAGAGTGCCATGCACGGCCTTCTGCTGCCCTGGCGCATTTGTCCGCCAAAGCGAACAAGGTGGTGACGGTTTCCACCTGGTGGGTCGCCAGCTTTTCCAGCATCTTCTCATCACGGACCCCCTATCGGAAAGCCGTGATAATAGACGCGTCGGAGATACGCGGAATCGTTCCACGTACCTTGGTGAAGCGGGAGATGAAGGCCCGGAGGGTTTCTCCGGGTTGCTACCTCACAGCGTGGAGGTGGGCCTCCACACCGTGCTGCTGATACGCACTGGCAAAGTTTGCCGTGAACTGTGCGCACAGCTCCCCCCAGGATTGGATGGATCCCGGAGTAAGGTTCATGAGCCAGGTCCGGGCTGGTCCGGTCAAGGCTACATGAAAGTAACTTGCCATGACGGCGTCGTTACCTCCAGCCGCCGTGATGGCGGTGATGTAGACCTACAGGAATTCTGATGGGTTAGAGGACCCATCATACTTTTCCGGCAGGTGTGGCCAAAACTTGGATGGCCAGGCGACCGCACGAAGGTGATCTGCGAGAACGGCGCACCTCGGACACCAGTGCCTGGATAGGTCCCTGCGGGGCCGGAACCACCGCAGCGAATTCGGCATCGAGGTCGCGACCCTCGATACTGAGCCGGCGACCACGCGCCCGCTCGATGGAGACACGGGCGTCCTCTCCCGCACATCTGCGGTTGAGCTCTGTCCGGAGGTCCTCGGTTCGTGCACTCCTCACTGATGGTGAGTGCACAGAACTGGATGCGCCGCCCTAACGACGGCGTTGCCTGGAGGTAGATCCCCCCGCTGAACATGGGGAAGTCTGTGCCAGGTTGAGGAGGCGGTCGACGTCGTCACGCCATTGCCTCTGGGCGTCAGGCGAGGCCGCCTCACCAGGGGGTTGCGAAGCAACACCCTGGCTGCCATGAGCAGCCCATTCGGTGCGGGCACCGATTGGGCCACAGAGGCCCGCACCGCAGCGCGTTGCGGTGCTACCCGCACCGCCCTGGACGTTGGACGACGGAAAACATGTGGCGTCGTGGACGCCACTTCCTCGTCCAACAGGAGGTCGTGGTGACCATCTTCCTGCGCCATTGAGGTCGTGAAGGTCGACCGAGCGCTAACCAAACCTAAGCCCCCTACCTGGCGCGCCAAATGTCGGAGGAAATCTCCAGCCGGGTGGTGGAAAGCACCCGCTTAATCCTAGTTAAGGATGGGTTTGGAGGGGACTTAGGAGCGCTTGATCGGTGGACAGATGAACGCAGGAAAGACGCGAGGATTTAGAGTGGTTCGGGCCGCCGGAGCGTAAAACCCTACGTCCACTTTTGTGTTGTATTGCCTGAGCCTTATGTGGAAACTAGCGTGAGCTTGTCTGGAACTTGTCCTCTAACGAGTGCACTCTCCCTTTTATAGTTCAAGGGAGGTGCTTACACTGTGCGGGACCCCGACAGATGGGCCCGGCCAACAGGCGCCTGTTCTATGAGAGATATGGAGATCTTCATCTCCAGCTCCTCTCCGTAGTCTTCTCAATCGAGAAGTTGTTGTGCATATCTACAGCCAGGATATGGCCGTGTGCAGCCTTGTCTTGTGCAGTGACCGCTGTCAGTGCTGCCCAACAGTGGAGCCGTGTTGCCACTGTTGGGTGAGAACCTGTCAGACGAAGGGGCAGTGCTGACCCGCCGCGCCGTTGCCTCCGCGCACACTGTAGCAGCGCACGCCTCGGCTCACCTGTTACAGGCCATCATCACGCCGTGCGCGGCGCTGTGACGGGACTGTACGCCGCCTGCGTATAGTAAACGGTGACACGACGCGATGCCTTGGAAACAGGCGGGCTTACCGTGGTGTCAGCCTACCTGCCCCGTGTGTCAGTGGCAGGCCACGCTTTTTGACTTGGGCGCGCCCGGCCCAACTACCGCATTAAATGCTGGTAGGTGGGCCGGAGACCCGCGAGGGGCCTCCGGCAATGGGTGCGTGGCAGGGCCAGCCCGGCTCCCACCGCGGGGGCGGCACGTGGTGGCACCGGACCCCTTTCCCGGGGGAAGGGGGTCCGGGCCCCCGAGGCCGGTTGGAGCGGCCAGGTCTGTGATGGTCCGGTCATCACACGTGGCGGCCCCGGACCTCCCTGGGGAGTCCGGGTCCGCGGGAGCTACCCGAGAGCTCTCCAGCTCCCTGGGCACGTGAAGGCTTCGGACCGAGAAGAGCACGGGGAGGGTCCGGAGACCATGGTCCCAGCTGTCAGGCCCGGGCCGTATGCCACGTCATCCAGAAGGCGAGGGGGAGATTAGGCATGGTGTGACGCTTAGGGCCTGGACACCCTAGCATGAGGTACCCCTGTCCGTATGTACCGACAAGATTGTTTCGGGAATCGGCTCTCTGTTGGTTTTTAGGCCTCTGTTTAGATTGCTATTCTGTTACCTTTCGTATCTGTTAGGCTAAATTACATGTAGCATGTTCCGGTTATGCGGTGAAAGTTTTAACCATCGTAGATTGGATTAGCTTACTAATTACAGAGCAAGTTTTATATTACCATCGGATATGTGCGCTTTGTTCAAATACTTAGATCTGATCTGATACTGGACACAATCGGCTCTTTACAGTTGATATCGGGAATCACCCGATGAGCCGATCATGGCTCGGACTAATGTTTACACATATCTATGCATGCAGGAAACTAACATAAATCACTTCTACACCTTCCTGATCAGGTACAAGGTCAGGTGGCACGTCTAGCAACCCAGACGCTAGGTCGTGTACCGGATCCTGGGCCATTGACCGAGGGACCGGGGCCCACCAGCAGTCCCGGGAGCCTCCCGGCTTCTCGTGTTGCCTGTCGCTGCTTGCCGATAGGTTTTGACCGACAACACCCCCCAACCTTCCCAGCTCCCGAGCCTCCCAACTAGGCAGTAGTAGCGCCGCGGCTTCCACGCCGGCCGCACGCCTCCTCTCGCCTCGGCCTTATCGTCGCGTGCCTCTCCGCGGTCCCGCCCGCCGCGTGCCTCTCTGCGGCCTTGTGACCGTGCCTCGCTGCGGCCCGAGCGCCGCATGACCGTGCGCCCATGCCACGCTCTAGCTACTCGATGGCCAACTGCCCCGCCCTACTGGGCCCCTTGCTTCCTGGATGTCGCGGTCATGGAGAGGCAGCAAGCCAGCAGGATGACTTGGAGGGGAAGAGGAAATATGAAAGACTGACGCGAAGCTCTGAATCGAGCTGGCTTGCGAGCTAAACGAGCCAGCTCGAGCTGGCAAACGAGTCGAGCTTAGCCAAGCCTAACTTCTAGCTCGCTTTGATAACAAATCGAGTCGAGTTAGCTCGTTATCTTAACGAGTTCGAGCTTAGCCGAGCCAGCTCGATATACAGCCTTAAATGGCTAGCAACGTTGACCGGTGATGAGGTAGGTTCTCATCATCATCTCATCGTCCCTCTCTCGATTGAGGCATGGCTTGGTTTATAGCTATGAAACCATTTTTTTTTGGACGTGCGAGGCAGGCGCGGCTGCTGTCGGGGAATAGAGGGTGCCGTGTCATCGGTTGGTGCCGGGGCTACACCATGGTGAGCTTTTCCTAGTGTTAGTGTGTTAAGATAAATTTTAAGAAACTTCCCTATATACTACTAAAAATTTTATTCCATCGAAATTTAGATCGTCCATTGTATACCATTCAAACTTTAACTCCATTCCTTACATGCCATTACCGTCACTGCGTAGTTACAAGTCATGAGATATTACCATGCTAGCCCCCGGCATTTCTCATTAGGCCACACATACAGGTTTCTTTCTTTTTCTCTCTCACTTACCGTGGGCCCCCACCTTTCTTCCACCTCTCGGCTCCCTCTGTTCTCACTTTCTCACATTTGCCTCGCTCTCTTCTCTTCCCTGCAATACATCCAAGATTCAGGGCAGGGCCGGGAGGGCCGACAGCTACAGCCAGTGCCAGCAGCAGCTTGGCGTACGGCACCGCACCCCGAACCTCCGGCAGCAGCCAATGGGGCGGCCGCCGCCAGCAGCACACGCCCAACGGCGCTGCTCTACTACAAGCTTGGAGCTACTGGTAGCTGCTTGCGTGCTTGGATTTGTTGGTTGTGGAGCTCGGATTGGAGAGGAGAATGCTGCTTGATTTGGGGAAGAAACTAGTAGAAAAATAGGGGGCACGAGCTGTTGCCTACGGATCGGAGGAGAACTGCTGTGCGTGCGTTAGAAGAGGGAATGGAGCTTGGAGGGGCGGGGGCGCGCGAGAATCGTCGCCTTTTGGCGTGCGTGCCAGCGAGAGTGCGGCTCGTCACGATAGGCACTCGCCGACTCGCTGGCTCGCTTAGCTGCCAGCCACCGCTGCTTTCCCCGCTCGCTCGGAGCGCCGGCGGCCGCGGCCCCTTCCCGCCGGGGAGGAGCATGCGCCGCCGCCGGCCCTCGCAAGAATTTGTCCACCTTGTTGTCGTTTGGAAAGCTACGAGCTTCTCGAGCGGGGGCAGGAGCCGTGACCCGGGCACCCGGAAGTGGAGCTCAGCCACCGTGCGGGGCCGCAGGTGCGCTCGCCGTTGGGGTAGCGGTCGGCGGGGCAGGGAGGGATGATTTTGGGAAGACAATGAGATGTGGTTCGAGATTGTGGATAAGGGGAGGGGTAAAAACGTCATGACGGAAGGAGACAGAGCAATTTTAACGGCGTTACGGTATGAATCTGAAAAAAAAACTAACGGTAATGGCATGGGCGGGAGTTAAATTTTTAATAGCACTGAACGAATGGTCTAAATTTTAGTGGTATATAAGGGATGAGTTAAATTTTCATAGCATACAAGAAATTTACTTAATTCTTCCACTAACTAAGCTCAAATTCACTATATAATCCTAACAAAATATATTAGTCCTATTGAGCAGTGCACATGGTTAATTTAGCGGTGGTTTCACTCCCACCGCCATGTGACATTTTCCTCTTCACCACCTCCTTGCTAGATGCCGGGTAGGGCATAGGCGGGTGGAGCTGAATACGAGGCGGAGCTGCGTCGATAAGAGCGAGAACAACAGTTTAGCCCGCTGTCGACTACAAGAGTTTGCTATATCATCTAAAGTTAATATTGTAGTCAACAAATATAATAGATTGGCTATTATGTTGGCTAAAAGTGTGTTGCGTAATTAATATTAGACCCACTTGCATACTCTCATTCTCTCACCTCAGTCTGGGAATTTGTGCTATAGCCAGTTAGAGCAGGTACAATAAGGCCTAGTCAGCTGGGTATAAGCCTTATTTTATTATATTTATGCTGAGGTGGAGGAGAGAAGAGAGAAGAGAGAGAAGGAGCTGGCTGTAGGATAGTAGCCAGCTCATAACTGGCTATAGCACAAATTTCCAGACTGAGGTGAGAAAATGAGAGTATGCAAGTGAATCTAATATTAATTACGCAACACTCTTTTAGCCAACATAATAGCCGATCTATTATATTTGTTGACTACAATATTAATTTTAGATGACATAGCAAACTCTTGTAGTCGGCAGCGGGCTAAACTATTGTTCTTGCTCTTATGATCTGGCTACTATCCTACAACCAGCTCCTTCTCTCTCTTCTCTCTTCTCTCCTCCACCTCAGCATAAATATAATAAAATAAAGCTTATAGCCAGCTGACTAGGCCTTATTGTACCTGCTCTAAGCAGCGGTCCGAGCTCCACCCGTGAATATCGGCATCCATGTAAAGAGTCCATTTAATTAGAGCACAACCAATAAATAGCTAACTTTATACATAGCAATTACAAACAATAATTAGTTCATTTTACACATGAATCGAGAAGCAAACACCTATGTAAAGTGCTCATGTAAAATAAATAAAAAATAGCTAAATTTAGGTTAAAAATTATAGATAAATTTTTAAGGAAATCAGCAGAGGAGTTCCTTACCCATTTTTTTATATATAAGGATGGATATGCACATAGGGGTTTACAAGGCTTTACACCAAAAAGAAGAAAAAAGATAAATATGAGAGACGACTTGGGGAAACTTCAATTTTATCAGCAATAACTGGTTTTGCCCAATGGGTAACCAACTGTAATTCTCTCACGAAAGTGGATCGCAGATAATTGCTAAGTTAATTTCCATAATTTTAGAATTGATGAAAAACAACATTAATAGATATTATTTTTTTAGAGTAGAAAATTATGAAAAATGTCACCATTTGATTTTTTAAATTTTAACTACAACTTGGCTATAGGAAACTGTCTCGTGCTATAGGCTAATTACTGCTAAAAAAGTATTTGCTAGTACAAGACATTAGATGATGATGTACAACAGCGAAGAAACAAATTCTTCCCCCGGCCCATTCCTTCGACCCCACGGCGGACTTCGTGTCAACTCCATGCAGGCATACTGTGGATGGGATGCGACCCTGACTCGTATGCGGTCCCGCAACAAAGTTGCAAAGCAGCGGTCACCACAGATAGTAGCATTCGAAGTTTGCGCGCGGTTTCTGGAGCTTTCAGGCCAGTGCACTACAGTATCTCTCACTCATTTTCTTGCCTTTTTCTGCATACCCAACTGAGAATTGGCCTCTGCTTGCTACCTTCGCCGGCCACTGTCAAAGTGTCCATGTCGGATGTCGCCGCGGCGTCGCATCGCACGAATGTCGTATACTCGTATGCTTCTTCTTCTTCTCCGCCGCCCGCGCGCGTTTTTTTTAGCACGTTCTTCCTTGTACGTGGTAACAATCAATTGATAGCTGGCTTGAGAAGGAAGTCTGTGACTTCTCCGTGGTCGCTGGCCAATCTACCCGGCGCCAGAAAGAGCCTCCCCCTCCGGCGCAAGTCAAGCACGAGACGAAACGCTCCCCGGCTTGCGCGCACCTGCCAAGAAACAGCCCCCCGTCCGACGTCGCTGTCGGTGCGGCACTACAAGTAGGCGCGCGCATCCCTCACCCTCGCTGCACTGCAACCCGGGCGAAAGACCAAGACGAACCCAGCAGCTTTACTTGGCTCCAAGCTAGATAGAGATTGCGAGAGATCAGAAAACAACAGGCCGAAACTAGCCAACATGGCGAACCTGTTCCTGAAGCAGGCGAAGCAGTACGTGGCGACGCGGCCGTCCTACCCGCCGGAGCTCTTCGACTTCATCGCTTGCAAGACGCCCCGCCGCGACCTCGCCTGGGACGTCGGCACCGGCAACGGCCAGGCTGCAGCATCGGTCAGTCAGCAGCTGCCTCCGATCTCTCTCCGATCCATTCAGTTTATGATTATTGGCTGGAGTACTTCTCGTTTTTCTTTTCTTTTTTAAAAGACCAATTGACTACTTCTTGTTAAAGCTGGTCAAAAGGGAAAACGAGTAAGATACTGATTGAGCGGTGGACTTTGCTTGGCACGTGCCAAAAGCTCATTTTCTTTTGTTTGACCACTGACCTGCTCGATCTCACCGTGCACGCGCAGCTGGCGAAGCTGTACAAGGCCGTGGTGGGCACGGACACGAGCGCGCAGCAGCTCGCCTACGCGCCGCCCCTCCCCAACGTGCGCTACGTGCACACCCCGGCTGACCTGCCGCTCGCCGGGATCCACGACGCCGTCGCGGCGCCGTGCTCCGTTGACCTCATCACCGTCGCGCAGGCCTTCCACTGGCTCGACCTCCCGAACTTCTACGCGCAGGCCCGCTCCGTGCTGCGCCCCGGGCGCGGGGTGCTCGCCGCCTGGTGTTACACCGAGCCGCGCGTCGGCGCCGCCGTCGACGCCGTGTTCTGGCGCCTCTACCACGGCTCGGAGCCGCACTGGGCGCCCAACCGCCGGATGGTCGACGACGAGTACCGCGGCGCCGACTTCCCCTTCGACCCCGTCGACGGCGAGGCGCACACGGGCCCCTTCGAGTTCTCCACGGAGCGCCGGATGGACCTGGAGGACTACCTCATGTACATCACGTCATGGTCGGCGTACCAGACGGCCAAGGACAGGGGCGTCGAGTTGCTCGACGAGGCGACGGTGCACGAGCTCGAGGCGGCGTGGGGCGGAGACGCGAAGGAGGTGAAGACGGTGACGTACCCAATCTTCCTCAGAATCGGCAAGGTGAGGGCCCAAGAATGAGATGCACGAAAGAACAAATTGACGATGGATACAATATCGGAGGAGGCGAGACTGCTAGGAATTTGTGCTGATAACCTTTCTATAGAAAGGTTTCTTTTTTATTGACTGTTGTACAACTTTTTGGTTCAGAATGTATTTGAAATAATTGTAATGCAGTTTTTTTAATTCAATTTATTATTCGGTGTATTAAAGATTATTTGTCAGAGTGTATTTTTCACCAATGTACTGTGACCACAGAGTATCCAAACTAACTAGTTAGTGTAAATTTGAGGCTGGCTATATTTTTTAAAGGCTTCCATATTTATTTTAATTCTAGCAATAGCTCTTAATTCTAAGTGGGCTTACTAGAGACCTTCTAAGAATGGAGGGTGGAGGAGGGGACTTAGAGGCATCCTCAAAACAGAGGGTTTAATGGAGAGTGTATTGGAGTGTATCTTTTTTAACACTCTAAATATGAGATAGAAGGCTAGAGGGTCTGCTGAAGTTGCTCTTAGCCTGCTTGATTGGAATTTTCACCGGTTCCACTGTCCGTTTGAGGCAAACTGTCAAGAAAAACAAGAGCGAACATGAGTTTTTCATTTTCTGCTGGTGCAGTCTGAGTAAATTAATTGGTCTTTGGATGGATCTGGCCACATTAGTTACTCAGTTGGCGGCTATAATTCTTTTACTTGAGAAATCTGTCCAATTTCCTGATTTCCAGTCTGCTAGCAGCTGCATCTATTTTTATTTCTTGACTTGCGGCGACGAGAGATGCTCCCTGAATGGAATTAGACTAACAGAGACGCACTGACCATCTTCACCTATAAGTCAAAAGTCTATTTTATCTTCTATACGAGTAGAGTGCACGTATCCAGGCACCTATTTTCAAGAAATCTAGTAAACAAGAATTCTATATTCATAGAAAATTTAGTAAATAAAAGTTTATTTCATGATATAGCAAAGATGTAGTACACTGTCACCTCCAATTTTACGGTCACCGTCAGTCTATGGATGAAAATGATGGTCGCAGGTAAATATATAGGATGGAAATGTATTTACAATTGATTGAAGCTTGATAAAGCATGTTTCCCCAAGTAGCTACGACTTTTCCCATCAGATTGTGGGCACAAAAATATCTGAATGGAAGAAAAAAAACATTCATTAAAAGAACTCGTGGATTTCATAAGTAAACATCTCCGAGGTATCAAGGTGGGACCAACGCAATCTGCACCCTCTAATTGTCTCTCAACTCAAAGCATATAGCCGACTCATCAACTTTCCTATTCATCTACTTTCTGCTCGTTCTCCTAAAGCTTGGCAGCGCTTTCTTTTTTTTAAAGGAAACTGGAGGAGTTTTACCCCATACTGATTATATATATATATATATATATATGTTGTCTATTTGATACCCAGCGAGATAAATAATAATCAGCACCACGGCGGCGCCGCCCCTTGCTCCGGTGAGCTAGAAAAAACTGCAAAGGCCTAAAAATAACGTAACCACCACAATCAATGCTCATAAATTTCACAACTTGTGACAGAACACACACCACAGATATAGTGAAAACTCCCATCTAAATGCGTAATTAGATGCAGAACCTTTTACAGTCCACGTTGCCCAATTGCTCATTTTGAATGGGGACAGTTTGAAACTTGGGATTTGGACCATAAATATCTCCCGCTGCAAAGGCAACCACAGCCTTTTCTCCCCTGATTCCCTCTCTCCCTCATTAATTGCCATCCCCTCTCTCGCTCACCACCGAAGGGCTCCGGTAAACTTGCCAGAGAGGCTCATTCCAGAGGCTCCGACGAACCTGCTGACTCACGACGCCGGATCCCCCACGCCCCCTGCCTCACTCGATGCTTCATCAAGCTGTCATTTGGGATGCTGCCACCGTCATCATCAGCTAGGCATAGCCACGATTCAGGTGTACTCCACCCGGTGGGGCTTGTCCACAACCGCCGCCACCTAGTCGGAGCCATTGGCCGTCCGCTCAACCTTGGCAGAAGCCAGGTGGCGCAATCGATGATTACGCGGCCGCACATTTATACCAGGTGAGTTCAACTACACCTACGTGCCTGTTCAACCCATAGCGGTCCTCTTCAGTTCTTAAGATGTAATCAACCGTTAATTAGAACAATCGTACAGTGCGCCCACGCAGAAACCACCCGATACATCTGGTCCATGGTAGAAACAACGTGTCCTTGTTTGCACACGTATACAGGATCCTTGCAGGGATGAAGATATGCAGGTTAGGTTCCCCCTTCTGCGCACGTTTAGGAATCTACTGTTAGATAACCTGCAAACCAGAAGGATTTAGGGGCAGGTGCATCCACGGGTGATTATTTCTTTCAATATTACCCCTCTTAATTTTAAACAATTTTGATAATTACTTCTATGAATATTACTCCTCTTAATTTTAAAACAATTTATGTAGTATTTTTATAATTTAGAGTAATATCTTTTTCCATATTCAGAAAGTATAATTTCACAATTAGAGTAGTATGTACTTCTGTTAGATAAGCTGCAAGCAAGAAGAATTCAGGGGCAGTTGCACGCATGGGGTTATTACTTCTTTGAATATTACTCCTCTCAATTTTAAAGAATTTTATGTAGTATTTTTTCATGTTTAGAGTAGTATTTTTGTTCATATTTCGAGCAATAATTTCACAATTTAGAGTAGTATGTGCTTCTGTTAGACAAGCCGCAGCTAGAAGGATTCAGGGGCAGATGCATGCACAGGGTGATTACTTCTTTGAATATTACTCCTCTTAATTGTAAACAAGTTTGATAATTAGTTTTTGAATCTTACTCCTCCTAGTTTTAAACGATTTACGTAGTATTTTTTCATAATTTCATAGTAGTATTTCTGTTTGTATTCAGGTAGTCATTTCACAATTTAGAGTAGTATATGCTTCACGAGTTAGAGTAGTATCTTTTACGATCTTCATATTCGATAATTTAAATAGTACAATAAATATTTATTGGTAATGCAGGCGGTTAGGAGAGGCATAGGGCTATCGCAGAGGCGCTCCTGAGAGCAATGCTAAATCGGAACATGTCGGACAATGAGCTTGTGCGACAGCATGACCATATGGTGGAGAATGTTGTGGCATTGCCTCTATGATTTTTGTATGATGGGTGATCAGCCTCATGTCACATGTTATTTTGAATGTTTTTAAACATAAACACGTCACATGTGTTTTTTAATATAAACATGAGTCTGATTCTTAGATTTTTTCTAATTTATTTGTTGGGGTTGTATTTCTGCAAGGGTTGTAGGTTTCCTCATGTCGTTAGAGCTACAGCATCAACTGGCAAATTCATGCATGTATCGTTGTTGTAAATGCAAATAGAAGTTTTTGTTACTTTTGTAATCATGCCTGTGTTTCTGCAAAAGTAATATGGATCCTCTCATGTGAGTGCTTTTAATGGCAAAACCTAATGCAGCAATAGAAATTTACTAACACACCAATCTAAGAACATCACAGATGCCGTAAATCAGGGCAGGTGACATACGTGCGGGGAGGAGGCGCGATTGATTTTACGGCCATCGGAGTAACATTGCTATACAATTTGACACCACATTTTTGCCCAAAAATACTAGGGGTGAATCTCCATAACCTTGATGTCTAGGGATTGAGAAAATTCACCGCTCTCCCGTCAATAAAATGCTCAACTGAGCACTAACCCGAGTCAGGCATGGAATATGGGAATTAGTTTTTACTCCCGCGCTACCTCAACGGTGTAAATTTTAGTTGGTTTGAGGTCCGGTGAATGCGCCACCTCACGCGCTGAAATTTGATTGAGGGGTACCGTCGGCGTACAGGGAATGGGAGTTCACTGCACAGACGATTCATGGAGACGTTTGACCGCCACGATGCACTCGAAGGAAGTGGCCTGCGAGATGGGCCCACCTAACCCCATGTCCCGGGGTGCTGCTCGGCACCCCGGGAGGCCATAGTTTCCTTCACTCCGAAGGAAAAGCTATGGCAGGAGCATGTATATTAAATAACCCCAGACTGATGGTTGACGGGATGATGCATCGTAGCATGGTAGGCTGGTAGAACCGTCCAACTCTCACAATAAAGATGGAAGGGTACGCAAGTCTACCATCCGCTACCTTATCCTAACATGCATGCACGCATGTCCCAAGACAAAGACCACCAGCCAACATGGAGCAGGCACGCGCATTAAAAAAGCTATCTCCCTCTCTCTTTTGCCCACTTGATGCACGGACTCCAAGATAAGAGGGGGCTCCTACCACACACAAGCACGCGTGAAGGGCTATGCATGCGCTGCATGCAAGCATGTGGCGGATACATGCACCACGCATTAAAGACACGTCACCTAAGGTAGGACTCCTCACCTACTTTTTTTATATAGCCCGATGCGGGGATCCTTTTTGGATTATAAAAGAGAAGACCCGGAGCAAGAAGGAGGATGGCAGAGCTCGAGCACGAGCTCCCTCCTCTTGTATTCTCTGGTTCATACACAACCATAAAATATACGGACAAGCAGGATGTAGGGCTATTATCACTGCCGGAGAAAGGCACATCAGTGCCGGTCACAGAGAGCTTTAGTGCCGGTCCCTGTGACTGGCACTAAATGGCCGGCACTAACGTGACACTCGTTAGTGCCGGCTATACTGACCGGCACTAAAGGGCTAGTGTTAGTGCCGGTCCGTAATTCCAGCCGGCACTAACGTTTCAAACAATTGTTCAGCATGCTGCATTGCTGCTAGAAACCATTGTTCAGCATGCTGCATTGCTGCTAGCTTCCTAGTCATTGCAAGTCTCAGCACTTAGCAACTTTTCAAATAAAAATTACATGAGAATGGCAGGAGACAGTATAATTTTATCAAAACTTAGCAGACCAGACATGGAAATAAGTACAGAAGCATCACTATCAAGTAAAAAAAATGTACATTATGTCAGAGATGCACTTGGAAACAAAACACAAAAGGATGAGAGAAGATTCGTGGTCCCACCTGCTTGCAAGAAACCCCTTTAAGTGCTTCTACTTGCGTTGGTCGAAATATCGTCCTCCAAATTAACCAGATGCTTTTGCAATTAGTCAGGGCAAGACTAAGAAGCAGGGTATCACGTAACTCAAAACATTGTTGATGTGCAATTAACCAGATGCTTTTGCAAGTTGATGTGCTCACCTCGAATCCGTTTTTGCGATCGGAGGGCGAGGAGGAGGTCCGGAGGGAGGGGTCGACGGTGGGGGCCGGAGCTTCGGGCGGCGGCAACAATGGGGCGCGAGGACGCGGAGCAATGGCGCGAGGACCTCGAGGCGGCAGGGGCAGCCGGGCGACCGGGCTGCGCGGAACGGGCCGCGCGCGAGGACGACGAGGTGCGCCGCGGCCGGAGCTTCGGGCGGCGGCAGCAATGGGGCGCGAGGACGCGGAGCAGTGGCGCGAGGACTCCGAGGCGACAGGGGCAGCCGGGCGGCCCGGCTGCCCCTGCCGCCGGGCGGCCGGGCTGCGCGGAAGGGGCCGCGCGCGAGGACGACGACGTGCGCGGCGGCCGGAGCTTCAGGCGGCGGCAGCAATAGCGCGAGGACGTTGGGGCGGTAGGTAAGTTGGGGCGACGTCGTCGATCTGAATGGGCGAAGGGGCTAATTTGTTGGGGGGATGGCGCGGTTAGTGCCGGCTCGTGTTACCAGCCGACACTAACGCGCCCACGTGACGTCAGATGGACAAGTTAGTGCCGGCTGGTAACACCAGCCGGCACTAACGTGTACCATCCGTGCGGGAATTGGCACGTTAGTGCCGGCTGGTATTTCTAGCCGGGACTAACGTGCCCGCCTTACACTGTTGAGGCACGTTAGTGCCGGCTCGTTCTTGACCGGCGCTAACGTGCTGGTACCGATAGACCGTTTTCTAGTAGTGTGTCCTTCGGCAGGCCTGAACCTAGGTAAAATCTCTCTGCGCTACCATCCGTGCTATCCAAGGAGATCAGCGTGTTTAGCCCTTGGTTGAATCTCTAAACGAGGGTTCCACGAATTTCTGCTCGCGATACTCAGCCACCGATAGTTTGTGCGCCAGATAGGGGGCTGTGGGGTTGTTTCTTCTTTCCTAGTATCTCCGGTGAGCTCAACTGCGCCGCATCCCGGCGAAGCAAAGAGAGGCCTTGGGCCCGACGAGCATCCGACCCGCAAGCAAGCCTGCAGTGTCGCGATCTCAACGTTTTTCAGTCCCCATCGATCACATGTTTTGGCGGAAGAACAGCTTGCCGCTCATACCAGTGAGGTGTTGTTTATTTGCCTCTTCCTTCATTTTTATGTGGCTCGTGTTTTTTCCTCGTACGCCGAGCTACATGTGCGTACTGCTTGGTACGAGCGCTCTCACATACATGCCGGTGCTCATCACCAAAGCCTTAATTTCCTTAATCGCAATGCTTTTCCTGGATGGTCTAACCCATGCTGAGGTATTGTTAGTAGCGTGAAAGGGCATGCAAGAGTTAGGCGGCCAGTGCTTCCTATGGCTAGTTGCTGGTGGAGCTAAGTAGCTAATTCATGCACGCTTTAAGTGCTACTTACTGGTGGAGCTAATTCATGCACTTTTTAAGTGCTAGCGTGACAGATGCACGTCGGGCTGCATGTCTGGTTGCTTTTTCCTCTTGTCGTTTCTTTTGCAGGAGTGTCACGCCTGCTGTAGGTTGCTAGCCCGCCCGTCGGATTGCTCTTACGCAACCCCCGTGCTGCTCCTGGGAGCGTCCGACGCAGTTGCCTGTCGCCACTGCGGCCCCCGCGACGCGAGTTAGCGCGGCTCCCAGGATATAAGCGGCGGCCGCGCCAGGCCATGGCGACCCCGGATCCCCGAGCGTGCATCCCTATCGCTTCCGAAGTGCGAACTGCTGATGCTCCCGAAGGTGTACTACAGCTGCTCCCGAGCGCCCTCCCACGTTGCTCATGTGTATATGGGGTTTTTGTCCGTAGGACACTGACAAAACGTGGTTTAGTGGTTTAGTCCACGGCACACTTCAGTCGTCGAATATGTTTGATGGACATTGCGATTTTGTAATTTTATCTACGGCCCTGTTTAGTTCCCAGCGCAAAAACGCAAAAAAGCCGTAAACGTAAAGATGTCAAAGGAATCTTGCTAATTTGAAGTACTAAATGAAGTCTGTTTATAAAACTTTTTGCATGGATGGGCTGTAAATCGCGAGACGAATCTAATGAGCCTACTTAATCCATGTTTTGCAACAGTGATGCTACAGTAACCATCCGCTAATTATTGCTTAATCATGGATTAATTAGCATCATTAGATTCGTCTCGCGATTTACAACCCATCCATGCAAAAAGTTTTCTAAATAGATTTCATTTAGTACTTCAAATTGGTAAGAATCCTTTGCGCAAAATTTTTTTCACTTTACGGCCGCCGAACTAAACAGGTCCTACAAGACACTACACCAAATAAAATATTTATTTGGAAAATAGACGATGTGTTAAAAGACTTTATTGCCCATGGCTTTCTTCTTCCTCTAAGCTGGAGGACTGATATAGCTGAGCGCTCTCGCTACCCTCTGCGTTGCTGGCTGCTGCTCAGCTTGGATATGGAGCACCGCGAGCTGGTCTCCTCCGTTGGTCCTCTCCAAGCTGATTTCCTCCATTTGAGGCCTCTCTTTCTTCTTTGAATGGCTAACCTCGTTGACGTGCCTGCCCCCCCTCGAGCAGGCCATGGTGGGCTTGAACTTGCACCCACCTAGTAGGACGCATGCAGTGGCCTCTCCTCGCCTTCGCCCTCCAATCTCGTAGCATGCGCCGCGCCGTGCCGCTCCATGCGATACTCGCTCACGTCGCCGCTCAAGAGGCATGCCGCCGGGCGCCAGCAAAAGGGCACACGGAAGCTAGGAGGCATGGTCGCGACCATATGCGTGCGCAGCCGGTGGAAGGGAAAGAAAGATTAAGACGAACGAAGCTGGCGTTGCACAAGAGAGGGTAAAGTGGTCTTTTTACCTCTCATCTTAGGTGAAAATTACTATTTTCTTTGCAATGGTGTGGCGTGGACAAATCCAAGTATTCGGGGTGTGCTGCAGGCAAAATCGATGAGTTTGATGTCCTGAAGACCAAACCATTCTTTTAGGGTGTCCATGGGACAAATAGCCCTATATATATACACATATAGGTCTGAGAGGTACAAGTCAGGAAACAAAGAAGGAAAGGAAAAAAATAAGCTAGATTACAAATGGTTTTCTATCCATTGAACCATCCAAAGGGACTTGTTTGCTGGCGCGCGAAGTGCAGCCCAAGAAATCTCACGCTGAAAAGATGTTGTGCTGCTGCGATAGAAGGGGGCAGTTTCTGAAGATGAGGTCATTCCTCGCCATCCAAATACTCCAGGACACGAGGATGATGATTTCCATGAAGAAAGGGACCTGTAGCTGTCCTTTAAAGCTCTCCAAAGTTTGATAAGGATGCAAACCTATACTGCCAGCAGGCTTTTGCAAAATGACAGTGATGAAAAAGATGGACTAGTGTTTCTCCAGTGTTTTCGGAGCAAAGCACACAATTATAACTTTGCAGAATCATATTTTTCCTTCTAAGAAGCTCCCTAGTGCTCAGTCTGTCCTTTACAAGAAGCCAGAAGAATACTTTATGCTTATGCTGGCATGATGTTTTCCGGAGCCACTTGAAAGATTGGTGGGGGTTGGCAGATCCCATCATACTCTTATAGCATCGAGCTGAGGAAAAGTAAGGGTTCCCCGGATATAAGTCCAGATGTCATCCTCATCCTGTGCAAGTAGGTTATCCAAAAGGGGTAACAAGATATGCAATTGTTCAATGGCCTGGTCAGAGAGACGTGAGATAAATAATTGTGTCAAATCTGTGGCATTTCTGGCTTTGAACACTGTTATTGCAGTGTCTTTAGCAAAAGAGAAGAGCTTAAGAAAGGATTGAGCTGGCACTATGCCCCCCCACAAGTCATGCCAAAGGAGACAAGTTCTGCCATCTTTGATATTAACTGCAGCCAAGCCCTTGAATTGGCCTAAAAGTTTCAAGATGTCTGTCCACCGGAAGGATCCTATTCGTATCTGTCCTAGGAGGTTACCACTAGAATAAAGCTTTTCCCAAAGGAGATGAACCCAGGGTACATCCAGCCTGTTAAAGAACTTGTGCAAGTTTTTCAATAGAAGTGCCTTATTCTGCGCTCTCAGGTTTATCACTCCCAGGCCACCCTCCTTCTTTGGTATGCATAACATTTCCCATGCTGCCTTTGGTGGGCTTTTAGCATTCAGATCAGCTCCTATCCAGAGGCAATGCTTCCTGTACTTGTCAACTTGTTTTATCATAGTCTTATGCAGTTTAAAAGTGTACATATAAAAGGTGGGCAGGGCAGAGAAAACTGAATTTGTGAGTTGCAATCTGCCAGCTTGGGAGAGCAAGGTGGACGTGCTGACAAATCTCCTTTCACATCTAGTGACTAGAGGCAGAAAATCTGCAATTCTTGGTTTGGACAGTCCCAAGGGTAGACCCAGATAAGTGAAAGGGAAAGAACCAACTGTGCATCCAAAATCAGAGGCTAGTTGTTCTGTCTCTTCTGCTGTCATGTTGATTGACACTAACATGGATTTCCCAAAGTTGACTTTCAGACCCGTGGCTGAGCTAAAGGAGTTCTAAATCCTTGAGGTGAGAAAGTTGGGTGTTGCAACCCTCCAAAATGATGAGAGTATCATCAGCATACTGGCTGAGCTAGAGTTCTAAATCCTTGAGGTGAGAAAGTTGGGTGTTGCAACCCTCCAAAATGATGAGAGTATCATCAGCATACTGTAAAACTGGAAACTCTGAAGTATACTGTAACGGGGTGGGTCTGTTTAAGAGGCCCCTTTGGGCACCATCATTAATGATAATTTGGAGAAGGTCTGCTGTGATGGCAAAGAGAAGGGATGAGAGAGGGTCTTCCTGTCTTACACCTCTCTATCACATCCGGTTTTAAGGATAAAATCAAATGCATAACTATACGTATATTAGGATTAAGTTACATACATATAGTGACTTCATCACTGAATAATCAGTAATAGTATCACGAAAAGAGAACTAAAAGATTATAAAGATTATTAGAGTTATACAGCTTATCGTGGAAGCTTATCCTGCAAACGAAGGCTTCAAACTTCACAGGCAATCAATCGGAGGTTGCGTACACCTAGAACTCAACATCAGCTTCAAAAAACTTCACATCAACTTTCTCTTCTGAGCAGCAATTATAACAAGCGTGAGTATACTTATTATGGTTGGTACTCAGCAAGTGTTGGGAATTACATGACATGAAGATCAAAAGCAAGGAAAGGCCGACTGGCTTAATGCGATAAGCAATTTTAGTTGGTCAAGTTTTATTAGCACCTGATTACTAAGGTATAAGTTCATACCAACCCACATTAAAAGAAACAGAACAGGTATAACAGAAACATAACCATAAACATAAACATGGTCCATGATTTAATACATCTTCAAGTTCAATTATCATGTGAGGGTCCAAGCCGCTCTTAACCGTGAACATGACTGATATATCAGTTTTTATTTTGCAGAGGTTGTACACTTTACCCATAATTCGTGTCTCCCGATTTGCCCGAGGTAGCTAGCCTCTTAAACACTTCCGAGGTGTCCGAGGTGAGTGGCAAGAGATTCACTATGAGACCTTTACAAAGATTCCCTAACATATGACAATCCATTAACATTTCAGGCCGCAGAGGTCATAACTCTCCCTAATGAGAAAGACGCCTTAATCATATCTAAGCCTCAAGAGGACCGGGCTATACTCTATCAAAGCACTCCCCTCTTGCCCTTTCGGTAAGACTATCACAAGCTAGAACTTCTAATTAATTAGCCAAGATCAAAGCCATATAGTATTATGGTTGCACTATTTTCCTGAATGGTTCTCCATATTCTGATTAAACAGATGATCTTGTGATTAACAACACAAGAAGCATGAACATGAATAAAATAGGTATAGCATCATCATTGTTCTCATCATGGTTATAATTATTCCCAAATTAACCAGAACCAGTTACAGTAACTAAGCAGAAGCTACCCAACAAGAAGATAAAATCTAGATTGATAAGGAATAATCATAAAAACTAGGCATATCCTTAATTAGAATCCATCAGGTTAACACACATGCATGCATAAAAAAGTTATATTTATTGTAATTATTACGATAAAAGAATGATCAAGAAAATACTTACCTTTCTTCTAGAGAATAGCTGCTCAGAATTTTCAACTCTTATTTTTGAAACTCTTAATCTTTAGAGCTCTTGGATTGCGCTCCTTCTAATGTCAAACGAGCATCTGACCGAAGCACAACAAACAAACAAACAAGAACAACAAATAAAAGGAGAGCTTTAAAAGAGTGTACTACAGGATATGGCTCGCTGCTACGGTCATGTGAACGAAAGAAACGCGGAAAATGGAACTACGAAGAAGCAGCTATCAGAAGATTTATAATTTATAAAAGAGAACAAAAAAATATAAGCTTCATTTATTTATTTATAAGACAAATGTAAAGGATATTTGAAAGAAATATTCGGAATTATAATTAACTTATATTATATTTATATTTGCAAAAGAGAAATAGAACTTAGTCAATTTTATTTATGATTGTCTACGTATAAATTATACTAATTAAATAATTAATTAGAAATAAGATTTGTGAGAACATTATGGTTCGTGTTGATCTAAAAAAATTAAATTACAAACATATTTAAGTTGGTATTAATCAAGTTAATTATGAAAACCGGAGTATAGACTTAATTGGATTTTAGTTGGAAAAACTAGATAAGAGGATATTAATGAAATAAATTTATATTTAGTTTCAAAAGAGGAACTACGGTACAACAATGCTACAAAATTAAAGCTTACGCTGAAATGGAACTAACGCAACAAGAATGAATAGAAACGGTTCTAAAACATAGAATCTACAAAAGAAACAAGGCTGCAAAGACTTAGTCACGATTAATCGTAGATTTCAAGGACTAGCTACTGATTTTCGCAAGACTCAGAAAACTGAGCTCGCAAAATGACCAAAAGCTAGGGTTAGATCCCAAAAAGAGCGGGGCTAGGGCTAGGTTGAAAAGATCTAATCTATCTGGTGGTTTTCTGCAGATCTGGCAAGACACAAGAAAAACTATGGAAATTACAGAATCTATTAGGGGCTAAATCGTAAAAGTTCAGGCAACTGGCTCTCATGGTGGCTGGCGGCCGCTATTCCTCAAATTGTCGTCGACTCGGTGCATGATAAGGCTCGGGATTTGGGGGGGGGGGGTGGGAAGGGAAGAAAGAGGACGACGAGGGGATTCAATTTTGGGGCTTACCGGCCACGGGGAGGCACCATGGCGACCAAAATAGATGGATCAAGGAGCGACGACAGTTCTGCTCGGCTTCCGTTTGTGGGCGGCAGCGCTGGGCAGGGGCGGCTTGCAGGGGGGAGGGCGCGGCTAGGGGCGTGCAGGGCCAAGGCAAGCAGGGGGCTAGGGCACGCACGCCCAGAATTGCGGCGGCGCACTACATGGGGATGGCGACGCTGGGATTGGAATAGGGAGGTGGAGTGCTTCACGAGGCATGGGCTGCGGGAGGTGCCGCGGTGGCAAAGCAGAAAGCGCGATTAGAGGGAACACGCAGGGAGTAGGGGGTGCTAGGGTTTGCGCGTCCACCCTTTATGCGCGAGTGGCAGGCTCGGTGTGGGCGTGGCGTGTAGGCCTCGGCTCCCTGGCGACGGCATCGGCCGTGCCCAGGCCGAACTTGGATGGAAGCCGCTGGCTGGGTTGGGTCTGGCCAAAACAAGTTCGGGTGGGCCGAAGCAACTTTGGTGATGGGCCGAAAAGGAGAACAGCTTGAGGGAAAAGAAACGAAAGAGAGGGAAATGAGACTGGACCGGTGCTGCGTGCATCGTCCGGACTTGGTTGGTAGTAGCCCTGCGCTGCTTGTGGAGCTGGGCCAAAAGAAGGGAAAAAGAAAAAAAGAGGTGGGAGGAAGGGAGCGGTACGGGCCATTGAAGACGAGCTGGATATTCGAGAGCACGGACCAGCAAGGAGAGGACCAGCAAGGAGAGGGGGAGAGAAAGAGAGCGAGCTGCACAATGCGGATGACTGGGCTTGCGCGTGTCGAGGATAGCAGCAAGAGCCATCCAATCTCGTCGATGAAATAACAAAACGGCACCAGGTGAACCGCTAGCTCAGCCCGCAGGTGGCGTATGAACATACAACGATCGGGCATGCAAGGCCGAACTGGACTCGATCAACGAGACTTGGTACACATATACGGAAAAGCGGAGATTGGCATGGCATGGCTGCCGTGTGGAGGAAGGAAGAGAGAGGAGGGGGATGGTGGTGGCTGAACTTGGTCGGATCAAGTTTAGGTGTTAGCAAGTTAGGTAAGGGTCTGCAATGACGGTGCTGGTCGATAGAGCGAGAGGTGGCTGCAACGGAGCACTGCCGGAAAAACACCAAAAATGAGCCATGAAGCACGGTTTCGAGCATGACTTGATCGGGGAGAAAGATTACAGAATAGGAAACTCGATGGGGGCATCTTATGGTGTCAGATACGATAGAGTAAAAAGGGAGGATGGTGATATAACGAATTGGTCCGACTATGACAACAAATTTGAGAACATCAGAATAAAAAAAAGAAAGGGGAAACAACCTTGGGAGTTTCATCATCTCACGGGAAAACATGTGGATAACACCAACTTGGTGAAGGAAGAAAAGGCAAAAGGCGAAACTAAGGGTGTTTCCTTCGGTGCAGCAAAGAGAAACTTTTAATTTACTTTTTGTCGATGGAAAAGCAACAAATGACAAGATAGGGTGGTGATTGAGCTCAAGTTTTTGCATAGCATGGTTCTAGGATTTGAGGCGGACTAGACCCAAAATAGTTGAATCCAGCTCGAGAGGAAAAGAAAATAAATTCGTTTTCTAGAACATATTTTCAAGCTTAAAATAAATCTAGAAAATTCTAGATAAATATTTTTAAATCATGAAAAATATATCCAGAAGAATCCTAAAAATTCTGAGAAAAACTCCGAAGATAATTTGGGATACGAGGAATCCAAATAAAATACTTGAAATTTGAGAAAAAGATTTTAGAGCTTTCCAATAAATGGATTTAGCTCTACGGAAAATGAGAATAATTGCCAGAAAAATTCTGGAAAATTCTCGGGAAGCCCTTTTGATGGATGAACACATTCTAAATGATACATCCTAAAATATTTCATTTCTTTCTTCCCCGTCGACCACTACGACTAAAACGACGCGACAAATCAAGACCCGGAAAGGATAAGGGACGGTGGTGGGCATTTGGGAAAGTCGGGCCGATCGGGTGTCTTCATTCAAGCGAGGGTACAGAGGAAGAACGAAACGAAGTGAGAGGCCGGGGGGCAGGGAAAAGAGTCGAGTCGATCGACCGGGAGAAGCAAAACGAAATCAGGATTTGGCCGAAAAAGATGCAACGTTATGGATACCATGACCGATCACCATCGAGAAAGAAGAATTTTTCTAAATCACTTCGGGTGAGCGGGGCCTTAATTTTAGGATGTGACACTCTCTTACAGTGGAAAGCTTTTCCTGGTATCCCATTGAGTATGACTGATGAAGCGCCAGATTTCAAAATGAACTTCATCGAATTCAACCAAGTTGTGCCAAAACTTAGATGTTGCAAAACAGCCAAAATTGCTTTATGTTCCATGTTATCAAAAGCTTTTTCAAAATCCAACTTGAGGACAATTGTATTCTTTTTGGAATGATGGCAAAGGTGTAGATATTCCAAAGCCCATGCCACACGGTCTTGTACTGTTCTACTTTTGATAAACCCGTACTGATTCTGGCATACAATCTGTGTTATCACTCTCTGGAGCCTGTTGGAAAGAAGCTTAGTTAGGATTTTCATTGAAGTGTCCAGCAAAGAGATAGGTCTAAAGTCAGATGCTTGAGATGGAGCATCAACTTTTGGGATCAGCGTGATAAGTGACCCTGATGACGCCCATTGATACTCTGCACTTGCCAAATTTTGGCGTCAACAAACCCATTGATACTCTGCAAACATAAACTGCCAGCATGAAAAGCATCACAAAGATGATAAAGTCCTATTTAATTATTGGCCAACATCTCTTGACAAAGTCTGTGTTAAACCCATCAGGTTCAGGTGACTTATCAGAGTGCAGTGAGTGGATCACTAGATCTATTTTGTCATGAGCAAAAGGTTCTTCCAAAGGAGATAGGTTGGGGTGTTGCTGTATAAGTTGGAAAACCTCAAAATCCAAAGAGCATGGTTCAGAAGTACCCAGCCTATCCTTGAATGCTTCCTCTAAAATGGCTGCCTTCAGATGATCATGCACCTCCTGCCCAGAGGAATCTACCAGGGTGGTGATGAGATTTCTCCTGTGTCTGATTGTTGCATTGGCATGAAAGAATTTTGTGCTCTCATTTCCAAACTTAACCCATTTTATTGTACCTCTTTGTTTCCAATAAATCTTCTGTTGATGCAGGAGTTCAAGTAGCTTATCCTCTAGGATGGATTTGAAATTCCACTCCTCCATGGAAGGATCTCTCAGCTCAACCTCAACCTCTATGACTTCTAGCAGATGTAGTATTAATTTCACATTGGAAATATTTGCTTTAAGACTTGACAGTTGAGCTTGCCAAACTTTGAGAATCTTGAATTTAGCTGAGATGATTTTGGCTGCATCTGTTTGCTGAGTTGGAACATTCCATGCTGAAAAACATCCATAAAGTGCTTATGCTTCATCCAATAATTTTCAAACCTTGCTTCTTGGGATATGGTGCCAATAGAAATAACATAAGAAGCATGATCTGAAGTTTCCATCGCTAGTGATGAAACTGTAGTGTTTGGATAGGAAAGAGACCAAGAGACAGAAGTATAAAACCAATCCAGTCTTTCCAACAGGGTTCGAATTGTCTATTTGTCCAAGTAAACCTCCTGCCTTGCAGTGGCATATCCACAAATCTCAGGGCACTAATAGCCACATTGAACAAAAATATGTCATTTACATCTCCCCCACGTCTGTTTCTATTATTTGGGTCTCTCAAGAGATTAAAATCTCCCATCATTAACCAGTCAACATCATCTGGCATTTGTATGTTTTTATCCAGTGCAAAAAAATGTGCTAGCCCTCAAGCGTGCGTGGCCCATACACATTTGTAAGCACCCATTCAGCTTTATTTTTATTTCTCGGTGGTTACGACTGTGTTTAGAAAATTTTTCTATACCCGATCAAAAAGAAAAAAAGGAAAGAAAATCACAAAAAACTAACAAGCTTGTGCTTCACACGAGCGCACACTTCTTTAACATGACCAACTCAACCAACAAACGTGAAACAAGCAATTAGCCCAACAAATGTGGCAGATGCAGATCAGCGTTGATACTGTAGCTGAACGTCGCCAGCCTTTCGCTGCTGCAGCTCCTAGACGTCTCGGACGTGGCACTACTCCGTTTTGGCACCGCCCAGGGATGAAAACAAAAATAGAAAATTTTCTATTATCGAGAATCGTTTTCGAGATTTTATCAACTTTTAAAGCTAAATGAAAATAAAAATAATTATAAAAACAAAAACGAAAATGATAAAATAATATAGAAATGAAAACGAAATGATTTGAGCGTCTTCCCATCATTTTCGAGAAATATCGTATTTTATGGTATTCTACTATATTTTACCGATAAAAATATATTTTACCGATAGAAATATCATATTCAAGTACAATGCCAGCACACCCCGCTATCTATATTTCTAGAATTTCATATCTATATTTTTATCTATATTTTTAGAGAGTCGTGACTCATTTATCCTAACCCTAAATTATATCCTAGCGACCTGAATTTATGGGACTATGGATAGTTTCACAGATGGTGGAATTAATGTCTAAAATTTTTAGTACTATGAAATGAGATACATATCATGGATGGATGGATACTTAGTATATTCACCATTAGTACTTGTGTATGAAATGTGTCAAGTCATATGGTTAGTGTTGTGCTTTATGGTTTGACATATTTATCGTTTTCTTAAAATATCATTTCGATGGCTTTCGATCAATGTGTTCTCAATCATATATTTTTATTTTTGAAATTGCCATAATATAGATGCCATTTTCATTTCCGATAATATCATATCATTTTCATTTTCAACGAAAAATGTGAAAGTGAAATGAAAAAATGTGAAAGTGAAAGTGATGTAGCCTTTCGCCGATGTTTCCAATATTTTCATCCCTAGCACCGCCCCGATTCTGCGTGCCGCGATTATTCTATCCACCGCGTCTATCAAGTCGCAAGCCTGCGAGGAGGCCCCTTCCTGGAGAGAACCCATCGTCTGCCCTTCAAAGATGATAGAAATTATCCAATGCCCCTGCCTATACCCTCCGACCCCCCTCTCCCGACTTGGTGCTCGCCCGTCCGCAGGCGAGGAAGATGGAGAAAAGGAGGTGACTAGGGTTTGGTGAGACTGGGACGGTGCCAGTGGTCAAAATCGCCCTTGCTTGGCGCCTCGGGCTGCGTCTCCTCCCGTGCTCGCCCACCTAGTGTTCCAGTAAGAAAATAATGCCGGCAATCCCCCCGCCCCCCTCGCTTGCGAATAAAATGGGTAGATCTTTGTATGGATGTTTCAAACACGGTGCTGCTATGGATCTTGGAATGGAACGATCGGATTAGTTGGCTGTGCGTTTTCATCTGAAAAAATTGATTTTGCTGTATGAATGGATCGATGGATCAAATGCTTTGATCTTCCACGCCATGTAGAAGGTTGCAGCTTGTGCTCTATGTTCTTGAGAGTAGCCTGAAGTTCTGAATATGCAGCACAGTACCCATGGAGAAGCACTGCACTGCAGAATCAATACACCTCTGACATACATTATTAATTTTATTCCTAAATATATATTATTCTCTTACATTTACATGATTGTTAAGTAACTGTAGACTTTATTTTCAAATGAAAAATAAAGTTTTCTTAACTATTTTGACACTAACAATCCTAAATTTATAGAAGAACATAATCTTCATATGTTTTGCAAGTTGTTTTTGTTTAAATATAATTTTACCTTTTTGACTAAAATTTTACGAAGCGATGACTATATTTTTGTTAAAAAATCTTTTATCTTGAACCATCATTAAAAGAAAAAAAAATCTTTATATTATCTTAAAAGAAGTATATATCTTTTTGATTTCAATAATATTCTAAAAGCATTCTTTACAAGGTAAAATTTTAAGGTGAAAACCGGTATATTATGTTAGGATAATGTCAGTACCTACGGACAGAGGTACCTCCTTCTAGGGTGTTCAGACCCTTAGCGTCTCGCTGTCGCCTCACAGGAGAGGGCGCGATGGTGGCCGGCTCCGGCGTGTGCGCCAAGCGCATCGTGGTGGACGTGTGGCACCACATGCTCGGCCGCCTATCCTCCAACGTCGCCAAGGAGCTGCTCAACGACCAGAAGGTCGTAATAGTCCTTTCTGCAAGAAGATCTGCCTCTCCGCGGGTCTAGCCCGTCAGTGAGTCTTCTAAAAGGGTGTCCATCCAGACGGGCGTAAGGTTATCCGTAACCTCTCCCTCGTCCTCTGGGCGACGTGGCGTACGGCCTGGGGCCTGATAGCTGGGATCGTGGTCTCCGGACCTCCCCCGTGTTCTTATAGGTCCGGCGCCTCCACGTACCCACAAGGGCAGGGCGCTCTGGAGTGGACTACACGGGCCCGAACTCCCCAGGGAGGTCCGGTGCCGCCACGTGTGGAGGCCAGACCCCCATGGGCCTGACCACTCCAACTGGCCTTGGGGGCTCGGACCCCCCTTTCCCCCGGGAAGAGGTCCGGTGCCGCCACATGCCGCCATGGAGGCGACTGCAGGGCCAGCCCTGCCACGTGCCCATGGCAGAAGGCCCTTCGCGGGGCACTAGCCCAACTACCGCATTAAATGCGGGTAGGTGGGTTGTGCGTGCCCAAGTCAAAGCATGGTCTGCCCAACTGACACCACGGTAAGCCCGCCTGTTTCCAAGACGGCGCGTCACTGTGCTCTGTGCACGGGCAGACGGCATGTAGTCACATCACGGCACCGCGCGTGGGTGATGATTGCCTGCTGCAGGTGCAACAGTGTGCGCGGAGGCGACGGTGCGGCGGTTAAGCGCTGCTCCTTCGTTTGTCAGAGGGTCCTGACCCAACAGTGGCAGCACGGCTTCTACTGTTGGGTAACACTGACAGCAGTCACCGTGCCAGCAAGGCGGCACACGGCCATATTCTGGCTGTGGATACGCACATCAACTTCCCGATCGAGAGGACAACAGAGAGGAGCTGGAGAGGAAGATCTCCATATCTCTCATATAACAGGCTCCTGTTGGCCGGGCCCACCTATCGGGGTCCCGCACAGTGTAAGCACCCTCTTGGACTATAAAAGGGAGAGTGCACTCGTTAGAACACGGGTTTCTTCTCAAGCTTACACAAGGTCTAGACTCACAAGCTGTCCACAAGCACACTCAAGCAATACAGCTCTAAAGTGGACGTAGGGTATTACGCTCCGGCGGTCCGAACCACTCTAAACCCTCGTGTCCTTCCCGTGTTCATCCGTCCATCGATCAAGCGCTCCTAGGTCTCCCCCAAACTCTTCCTAAACTAGGATTAGGCGGGTGCATTCCGCCACCCGGCTGGAGATTTCCTCCGACATTTGACGCGCCAGGTAGGGGAGCTTAGGTTTGGTTTGCGCTTGGTTAAGGCTCAAGACCGTGATGGCGCGGGAAAATGGGCCACATGACCTCCTCTTGGGCGAGGAGGTGGCGTCATCCATGCCACACACCATGCGCCGTCCCCCATCCAGGGCGGCAGCGCGTGCTGCTCCGCAGCGTGCGGTGGAGAGGGCCTCCGTGGCCCAATCGGTGCCTGCACCGAACGGGCCACTCGTGGCGTCCAGAGAGTTGCTCCGCAACCCTCCTGGTGAGGCAGCCTCGCCTGACGTGCAGAGGCAATGGCGTGATGACATCGACCGCCTCCTCAACCTGGCACAGGCTCCCCAGATTCAGTGGGGGGATCTGTGTCCAGACAACGCCGTTGTCAGGGCGGCGCATCCAGCTCTGTGCACTCTCCACCGGTAAGGAGTGCACGGATCGAGGATCTCCGGGTAGAGCTCAACAGCAGACATGCGGAAGAGGATGCCTACGTCTCCATCGAGCGAGCGCGCAACCGCAGACTCAACATTGAGGGTCGGGATCTTGCGCCCAAGCTCGATGCAGCCGTGGCTAGGCCGTAGGGACTCACTTAAGCACCGGTGTCCGGGGTAGGCTGCGTAGCACTCGTAGACCACCTTCACGCGGTCGCCTAGCCGTCCAAATTTTGGCCCCACCTGCCAAAAAAGTATGACGGGTCAACCAACCCATCAGAATTCCTGCAGGTCTACATTACCGCCATCATGGTGGCTGGGGGTAACGACGCTGTCATGGCGAGTTACTTCCATGTAGCCTTGACCGGGCCAGCCCGGACCTGGCTCATGAACCTCACTCCAGGATTCATCCAATCCTGGCATGAGCTCTGCGCATAGTTCACGGCAAATTTTGCCAGTGCGTACCAGCAGCACGGTGTGGAGGCCCACCTTCACGCCGTGAGGCAACAATCCGGAGAGACCCTCCGGGCTTTCATCTCCCGCTTCACCAAGGTACGTGGAACTATTCCGCGTATCTCTGATGCATCTATTATCACGGCTTTCCATCAGGGGGTCCGTGACGAGAAGATGCTCGAGAAGCTGGCGACACATCAGGTGGACACTGTCACCACCTTGTTTGCCTTGGCGGACAAATGCGCCAGGGCTGCAGAGGGCCGTGCGTGGCATTCTGCAACTCAGGGAGGACCCGCTCAGACGAGCGGGCCCAGTGTCGCTGCCCCTGGCAGCGGCAATAAAAAGAACAAGAAGAACCGTGGCTTCGATAAGTCACGAGTTGGGGGTCCGGTTGCTACAATAGCAGCGGTCGGGGGCTAGAACTCCCGCGGCAAGCGCCCACGTCAACAACGCACCGACCCCGGGTTGTGCCTTGTTCATCCTGGGGCTGGCCACAGCGCCACCGAGTGCCGCGAGATCCAGAAGCTCGTGGAGCGCCTTCACAAGAGGCGCGACCAAGCCTCCAAGGAAGGCTCCTCCCCTCCGCGGCGGTCTGGCAAGTTGAAGGCCTCCGATACCGATGCAGCTGCGACGGAGCAGGAGTTGGGGTATCAAACCCCAAACAAAGACCTCAAGGGTCTCTTCCACCAGTCCGACTCCGAGTCCGGTGGTGACGAGCACCGCAAGAAGCTGTACGTCATGTACGGCGGTAGTTCGGAGCTCATCTCCCGGCGGGACATCAAGACCCTTCGCCAAGAGGTCCTCTCGGTGAAGCCGGGGGTGCCAAGGGCGGCGCCCCACCAGCGGTGGAAGAGTACCACCATCTCCTTTGGGCCATCTGACTACCCGGAGAACATGGCGGACGCTGGTGTGCTGCCGCTCATCACGGTACCCACCATCGCCAACGTCCGCCTCCACCACGTGCTGATCGACGGAGGCGCTGGCCTCAGCGTCATCAGCTATGCAGCGTTTAAACACCTGCAGATCCCAGAGTCCAAGCTGGCTCCATCGCGCCCATGCTCCGGAGTGGGCCCAAATCCCATTTACCCGGTAGGGACCATCTCCCTGCCGGTCACATTCGGGACGGAGGTCAACTTTCGCACAGAGAATGTGCAGTTTGAAGTTGCGGAAGTTAACCTCCCCTTCAATGCCATCATAAGCAGACCGGCCCTGTACCGGTTCATGGCCATTGCCCATTACGGGTATTTAGTCCTCAAGATGTCATCCCCGGCAGGTGTCCTCACCGTGCAAAACGACCGGACCGCTGCTGTCGTGGCGGTTGAAAAGTTCCATGTGCTGGCAGCAGGGCTTGCCTCGACAGCTGGCACGGAGGGGTCCAACCCCTCATCCTCGCATGCCAAGGCTCCAGCCAAGGCGCCCAAGGTCCGTTCGTCCGATACGGATGATGTTCCCGTGAAGACTGTCCAGGTTGGAGCGGACGCCTCCCAGACTACCCGTATGGGCGGGAACCTGGGAGAGAAATAGGAAAGCACGCTCATCACCTTCCTGCCTGCAAATGTCGATGTGTTCGCGTGGGAACCATCACAGATGCTCGGGATCCCTAGGGAGGTGATTGAGCTCCATCTGAAGATTCACCCCGATGCCAGACCTGTCCGGCAAAAGCTACAAAAGCAGTCTATCGAGCGGCAGAACTTCACCCGTGAAGAGCTCCGCAAGCTGCTACAGGCTGGTTTCATCAAGGAGGTCTACCACCCAGTGTGGTTGGCCAATCCGGTCGTTGTCCCAAAGGCTAACGGGAAGCTTCGGATGTGCATCGACTACACCAATCTCAATAAGGCATGTCCAAAAGACCCTTATCCACTTCCTCAAATAGATCAGATTGTAGACTCCACCTCAGGGTGTGACTTGCTGTCCTTCATAGATGCCTATTCTGGTTTTCATCAAATCAAAATGGCTAGAGATGATAGGAAGCATACTGCTTTTGTAACAGTGGATGGTCTTTATTGCTATATTGTAATGCCATATGGACTGCTTAATGCTCTACCCACTTTTGCACGTGCAATAAACATCACTTTAGGTGATTTGGTTAGAGATATAGTTGAGGTGTATGTTGATGACATCGTTGTCAAGACTAGAGAATCGAATTCCTTACTAGAAAACTTAGCTCAAGTCTTCGACAAGCTGCGCGCGACCTCTACAAAGCTTAACCCCGAGAAATACGTCTTTGGCATTTCGGCGGAAAAGCTCCTTGGTTTCCTGATCTCCCACCGGGGGATCGAGGCAAACCCGGACAAGGTCCGGGCAATCGAGGCAATGAGACCCCCTTCACGTCTCAAGGACGAGCGGAGATTGACGGGGTCCCTTGCAGCCCTCAGCCACTTCATCTTGAGACTGGCAGAGAGGGCTCTTCCCTTCTTCAAACTGATGAGGGGGTCCGGTCCATTCGCATGGACGGAGGAGGCGGAATAGGCCTTCCAGGAGATGAAGCGGTACCTCACCTCCCTGCCGGTCCTGGTCGCACCGGACCCAGGTGAGACGCTGTATCTTTATCTAGCAGCGATGACTGAAGTGATCAGCATGGTGCTGGTCACTGAGAGGTCCGAGCAGCTCCTGCATGGGGGCCCTGCGGATCCCCCTGCAGGAGAGGGAGGTCCAGCCTCCACCAGTGTTACAACCGGCCCTCCTTCGGAGGGTCCGGCCGGGTCCCGGCCCGGAGAAGCATCAGGTGACCTGGGGTCCGGCGAGTCCCCAGCTCAGGAAGAAGGACCCAGTCCGGCTGGCAAAGTCAAGGCTGTCAAGAAGCTGGTCTACAATGTCAGCGAGGTCCTTCATGAGGCAAAGGCCAGGTATCCTGAGACGCATAAGCTCCTTTATGCTATACTCGTTGCGTCCAGGAAACTCCGTCACTATTTCCAGGCCCACAAGATTGTGGTGGTGACCTCTTACCCGTTGAGGGCCATCCTCCACAATTCCAATGCCACGGGCAACATTGCCAAGTGGGCAGCAGAGCTTGCTGGTTTTCAACTCGACTTCCAGCTACGCCACGCCATCAAGAGCCAGGCCCTTGCAGACTTCGTTGCAGAATGGACTCTGACTCCAAGTGTCTCAGGGGGTCCGGACCATGGGTCGGACCCCCCACCTCAAGCCAGGGCTCCGGTGTTCACCGGACCCCACTGGACACTTTTCTTCGACGGGTCCGTACGCAACAAGAAGGCTGGAGCTGGCGTGGTCCTCATCGACCCTAACGGCGAGCAAATGAAGTACATGGTGCACCTCGACTTTGAGGCCACCAACAACATGGTGGAGTATGAGGCCTTAATCTTTGGACTCACGGTGGCCCTATCCTTGGGGGTCCGGGAGCTCCTGGTCAAAGGAGACTCCCAACTCATCATCAGGCAGGTTCCGGGGGAGTATTGCTGCAACAATCTCCAGCTCGCAGCCTACCTCATCCACGTGAGGAAGCTGGAGAAGGACTTCGATGTGCTGGAACTGCAACATGTTCCACGCGAAGGCAACTCAGCGGCTGATGCTCTCTCCACGAGGGCATCAACTCAGGCATCCGTACCGGAGGGCATTTTCCAAAGACGTCTGCTGAAGGCTTCCGCCCAGCCTGCCGATCTGGTCGAAGGGGGTCGGACTAGCACCTCAAAGCTAGCGGTCCCGGCGGCGCTCCATCCGTGGAGCACGCTAAGGATTGTGTGCACCCTTGAGGGTCCCGAAGACCTCAGGGAGCCACGCCTAGTTTCTCAGGAAGGTCCCGATGCATAGATCTCCAAGGTCCGGGACTACCTGAAAGACAATTTCCTTCCTGAAGACCAAGCATCTGCTGAGCGCATAGTCCGGATGGCTAAGCGATACACAGTGGTAGAAGGGGATCTCTACCGCCGTGGCGTCAGCGGCATCCTCATGCGGTGCATCACCCGGGAAGAGGGCTGCGACTTGCTCGCAGAGATCCATGGAGGCGAGTGCGGAAGTCATTCTTCATCCCGCACGCTGGTCGGTAAGGCCTTCCGGCATGGTTTTTACTGGCCGACAGCGCTCCAGGATGCAGCTGAGCTGGTAAGGTCCTGCAAAGCGTGTCAGTTCCATGCAAAGCAGATACACACCCCAGCTCAGGCTCTGCAGATGATTCCTCCCTCTTGGCCCTTTGCCATATGGGGGTTCGATATCTTAGGACCCTTCCCTAGGGCCGTCGGCGGGTACCGATACCTCTACTTCGCCATTGATAAGTTCACCAAGTGGCCGGAAGCAACCCCAGTGGTCAACATTACCAAGGCGTCAGCAACAACCTTCCTCAAGTCAATCGTATGCCGGTTCGGGGTCCCGAACCGGATCATTACCGACAATGGGACTCAGTTCACAAGCCAATACTTCCAGAAGTACTGCGAGAACATTAGTATCCAGCTCTGTTTTGCCTCCGTGGCGCATTCCAGGAGCAATGGCCAAGTCGAGCGGGATAATCCTGAGATCCTCAGAGGGCTCAAGATCCGGACCTATAGCGATTTTGAGAAACATGGCGCAAAATGGGTTGACCAGCTTTCGAGTGTACTGTGGGGGAACCGGACCACACCCAGCCGGGCAACTGGGGAAACCCCTTTCTTCTTGGTCTATGGGGCCGAAGCATGCCTTCCCCCAGAGATCACCATGGGCTCTCTACGAGTCCAAGCTTTTGATGAGGACTTGTAGGAGCAGCAGCGTCGCCAAGACGTGGACCTCGTCGACGAGCGAAGATGGCGAGCAGCAGTCCGAAATGCACTGTATAACCAAGCGCTCCGGCGTTACCACCAACGGTTCGTGCATAGCAGGGAGCTCCGGGTCGGGGACCTGGTCCTAAGGCGAATCCTGAACCGTGAGGGGCTGCACAAACTCTCCCTCAGTTGGGAGGGGCCCTTCAAGGTAACAAAGGTGTGCCGACCCGGATCTGTTCGTTTGGCTACGGAGGAAGGCTTGCAGCTACCCAATCCATGGAATATTGAGCACCTCCATAAGTTCTACCCTTAGGGGCCTAGTTGAGAGGAAATTCTTTCCTTTGTAGTTGGTTGCATCCCTATGCGGACCAGGGCGGTGGAGGTCCACCCTCATAAACCCGGCCCCTGGCGTACATCACACAATCTATCTATACCAATTTATCAAGGAAAAATTTATTCTTAGTATGTCCTTAAGGCTTATGTGATTCTATTTTTTCTTATTTCTCGCTACACTAACCCCCCACGTGGTCCTTCACATCCATGACGTGCCCGAGACCTATTTTGAGTTGCTATGTTGCATCTCTGCCCCAGGACCTCTGCTTCGCAGAGGAAAGGGACCGGCAACCTGGGAACTGGCTTCAGGGAAACGTGCTCGTCCTTTGCTAGGGTCCAGGGTCGTGTAGCCGCTTAGCCTGGTTCCGTACCCTAAGCCTACACGCCCTGCCCCCATAGGATGAGTACCGTAGTACCTCGAGCCACGGACCTAGGAACCCGAACCCCTTTAATCCTTGAACCCAGGTCCTGGTGCACTGATTCGCTATGCAACTCAATGGACCCTTGCCGGCGAAGTCCGGGACCTCGTGGGGACGTCTACTAAGCGTCGATCCTAAGTCATGTGCAGGACCTCGATTTTATGGCAGCTAGTCCCGATCCATCGCGACTACCTCCCAGGGGGCCAAGGGACCTCAGTACGCTTGAGAGCACATCACAGAATCGCCAATCGGAAAAATAGCTAAGTTTTTTTGCATAAACAGACATATGAAACACTTAAATCTTGCTTTTAGCAAAGCAAATACATTACTTATAATGTACACAGTATACATTACATTGCAAAAACTATATTACAAAAACAACAAAAAAGATGCTACTCCTATTGCTCTGGTGGTCTGGAGGAGTCTCCCCTCCTTGCAGGTCCGGGACGGCGCCGGACGCGGACGCCACCATGTCCGCCGCCTCCTGCACTCCTTCCTGCGCTGCGGCCGCCGTTGCCCGGATGGGGCCAACCAGAACCGGAGTCAGTTGGAAGGTGGGGTCATGGCTCCGGAAGCAGGTAAGAATGTACTTCGCCATTCCTCGGGCGACCGCCCGCCCTTCTGTCTCTAGGCGGTCAAGGATGGCGGACTCCAGGTGTCGCAGTCGCTCGGCAGCGGAGTCCAGCACCGGGAAGACATCGCCAAGTGAGGGTGGGTCCTCAGCGACCCGGATGGGACTTAGCCCGAGTGCATCCAAGGAGGGATTCACCTCACCGACCCACCTCACGACCCGGTCGATGCCGGTGCTCCGCTCCGCCAGGTACTCCTCCACCTTGGCCTCCCTCGCCTGGAGCGATGCCTCTTGCTCCTGGAGCCCCTAGGTCCGGGCCGCCAACTCCTCCTAGTGGACGGCGAGGCTGGCCTCCCCCTCCACCACCGCTGCCTCCCGTACCGTGAGGGCGGCTTGCTGCTCCTCGATCAGCTTCAGCGCCATCTTGGTGTGGTTGGTCAGCTCGAGGGCGACCCTCGACCTGTCCTCCGCCGTGAGCTCCCGCTCCAGAGCCTTTGCCTCCCGCCGGACGGCCGCTCTCTCCCGCTGGGCAGCCGCCGCCTCCCACTCGAGGACCTTCTGCAGCTACTCCTGCAGGTCATCGCGCTCCTGCGCGAGCTGGACGCCTCCCCGGCGTAGCGGGCGGAGACTGTCTTAATGCGGTCCCCCAAGCGGCGCTCCCAGTTGGAGAGTCGGAGGCGCTCCGCCTCCAACTTCTCCCCCTCCCGGCGGAAGCCCGCCTCCATCTCCTCCAGTGCCTGCTGGCCTTTGGCCAGGAGGCGGGGGAGAGGGACGTCCGCTGGGCTCAGAAGAAGGTGCCTCCCGTACAACACCTCCGGCTCCTCCTCCTGCTGCGCGGGTGGTGTGGTGGTGCTGGCGACCTCCGGCGCTGCTGCCCCTGCCGCCGCCGCAGCCTCCTCTGCTGCTAGCTCTGCTGGAGAGGCCTCCGCCGTGGCGCCCGGCGCCGCCGCCGCTGGTGCCCCGGCCGTCGCAGCAGGTCGGGCAGCTTCCTCCTGAGGTGAGGCTTCGGGCCTTGGGGGTGTGGCCTCCGGCTCCGGACCTCCGGGTCCAGACTCTACCGGTGCTGGTGCGGGCGGAGCCCCTGCTGGTGTTGTCGCCGACTTCCTAGCAGGGGAGGATGGAGCTGGCTGGGGGCCGGACCCCCCAGCCGGAGAATCGCCGGCAGGCGCGCTGGGCGCGTCTGGAAAAAGGGGCCTGGCACACACCAACGGGGTTAGGGCCCAGAAATTAAATGGAGCAAAGAAAAGCTCTAGAAGGCTACTTACACAAAGTCAAACCACTCCCAACCTCCCTGAGCGATTGGGGGGATCTCCTTTCCCGCCGAGGACTCCCCGGTCCTTTGGTGGGGATCTCCCGCCGCTGGCACTCCTGGCGGCGGGTCAGGGCTTGTGGCCCTGGCTCCGATGGTGGTGGCGGTGTCGCTGGGCGCCGCGTCGTTAGCAGCGGCGGTGGAATATACTGCGGCTGCTGCTGTTGCGACGGAGGCTGCAGAGCCTAAGTGCTGCTCTGCCCCTCCGCCTCCGCCATCTTCTGGCGCTTGGGGGCCGGCTCCCCCACGTAGGAGCCGTCACCGTGCTGGAGCCTCCGGGACCTGGACCCCTCCTCCTGGCTGCTCCGGGCGGTGGCTGCTCCCCGCATCTTGTCGTCTCTCCGGGCCAGGGTGGCGCCCACACTCTGCTTGTGGCAGCGCTCCGGCTCCGATTCTTTCCCTTTTCCTTTCCCGGCGGGGTCCGGACCTCCGTGGCTAGGCCCGCCAGGACCCTAGCTAGTGCGTTGCTGGCGGTCGGGTGAGGCGCCAGGGATATGGATCCCACGGTTGAGGTCACCTCCAACCTGCCGGACCGCCAGGCCACCCTCGTCGAGGGTCGGCATCGACGCCAAGGCCGCCGATCGCATCACCTGGTCCTCGCACAGGGCCTTGATCCCTCTCGGGAGGACCAGTGACTCCAGGGAGAATGCCTCGCCGGTCATCGCCCGGATCGACGCCTCCAGCTCCGCCCTGGTGGAATTGGTGCTAGGCCCGTGCGCGATCCTGCAGCAGTCGTTCGGCCCCGTGTACATGCAGGCCATCTTGGACCGCTGCTGCAGGGGGGCAACGCGACGTCTCAGGAAGTCGCCCAACACCATCATAGACGTCAGGACGCCTTTCGCCAGATTCTTAACCCGGTTCAGGACCGAGTCGAGCTCCGCCGGCAGCGATGGTTTGGCCTACCAGGTGCTGCAATCGCTGAGGGGCCTTTTTGTTGGCAGCTCTAAGCGGTTGTTGGCGTCAGTCTTGGCGATGACCCAGCCGTCACGCCAGTCCTCCCACTTGGCACTGGAGAAGGCGCTGATGTAGGAGTCGGCCGTCCCTTGCCGAAGCTGGAAGTAGTAGGCGCCGACCTCGCGCTTGCTCCTCCCTGGCCCGACCAGGGCGTAAAAGTGCCTGAAGATGGCGGTGCAGGGACGGACCCCCACGAACATATCCATAAAGTGGGCGGAGACCACCACGAGGAGGACGGAGTGGGGGGTGAGGTGCTGGAGCTGAAGGCCGAACTCCTCCAGGAGAAGGAGGAAGAAAGAGGAGATCGGCGGCACCAATCCGCACATGGCGTACGAGTTGAAGAGGACGAATTCCCCCGCGGCTAGGTCGCGGAGGGGGATTTTGCCGGCCCGGATCCTCTCGACGAGCTCCGGCGTGGTCCATCCCAGAAGGCGGCGCACCGAGTCCAGCTGTATCTCGCGCTGGAAGCGGCGGGAAGACGAAGAGAAGACATGGTGATGGACGCTGCGATTGCGGGGGATGGATCACGAGGGAGCGAGAAGGAGAAGAAATGCCGAGCGCAAGAAAGCTAATCGCAAATGGGCGAGCGGAGATGAAAGGGCGCTGCGACGTCTGTTGATGGCAAGGGCGTAAAGGTAGCCGGTCTCTTCGGTGCCTACCTTTTATGTAAAAGCTGCTCACCCTCTCAAGCTCCGCAGCGACCGAGGAGAAGCCGAACGGCTGCCTACACCAGGCCCCCTCCTCTCACACTCAATGACCGGTGGGCCTGGGGCCGCCAGTCAAAGGAGTGGCCGCTGGAGGCGGGGGGAAAAGGCGGAATCCGAACCGCTAGAGCCGCGGGACGGGCTCGAATAAGACAAGAATCTGAACCGCCTGACGCGCGCGGCGCGGGCAGAGGATGGGCCCCTCGGGGATCCCGCCAAGGGGGAAAGGACATTCCCGCCCTTTCTCGGCGGGAACAAGCTGTCCACCCGGCGCAACGCTGGGATATGGCCCCACCTGCGGGTTTGTTCCTCACCCGAGGTGGGCCCGGGGGCCTCTGTCGGTACATACGGACAGGGGTACCTCCTGCTAGGGTGTCAAGACCCTTAGCGTCTCGCTGTCGCCTCACAGGAGAGGGCGCGATGATGGGTGGCTCTGGCGTGTGCGCCAAGCGCATCGTGGTGGACGTGTGCCACCACATGCTCGGCCGCCTATCCTCCATCGTCGCCAAGGAGCTGCTCAACGACCAGAAGGTCGTAATAGTCCGCTGCGAGGAGATCTGCCTCTCCGCGGGCCTAGCTCGTCAGTGAGTCTTCTGATAGGGTGTCCATCCAGACGGGCATAAGGTTATCCGTAACCTCTTCCTCGTCCTCTAGGCGACGTGGCGTACGGCCCGGGGCCTGACAGCTGGGATCGTGGCCTCCGGACTTCCCCCGGGTTCTTATAGGTCCAGGGCCTCCACGTGCCCACAAGGGCAGGACGCTCTGGAGTGGCCCCCACGGGCCCGGACTCCCCAGGGAGGTCCGGTGCCGCCACATGTGGAGGCTAGACCCCCATGGGCATGACCACTCCAACTGGCCTTGGGGGCTCGGACCCCCTTCCCCCGGGAAGGGGTCCGGCGCCACCACGTGCCGCCACGGAGGCGACTGCAGGGCCGGCCCTGCCACGTGCCCATGGCAGAAGGCCCTTCGTGGGGCACCAGCCTAACTACCGCATTAAATGCGGGTAGGTGGGCTGTGCGTGCCCAAGTCAAAGCATAGTCTGCCCAACCGACACCACGGTAAGCCCGCCTGTTTCCAAGACGGCGCGTCAGTGTGCTCTGTGCGCAGGCAGACGACGTGTAGTCACATCACGGCGCCGCGCGTGGGCGATGATGGCCTGCTGCAGGTGTGCTGAGGCGTGCGCTGCAACAGTGTGCACGGAGGCGACGGTGCGGCGGGTCAGCGCTGCTCCTTCGTCTGTCAGAGGGTCCTGACCCACCAGTGGCAGCACGGCTTCTACTGTTGGGTAACACTGACAGCAGTCACTGTGCCGGCAAAGCGGCATACGGCCATATCCTGACTGTGGATACGCACATCAACTTCCCGATCGGGAGGACTATAGAGAGGAGCTGGAGAGGAAGATCTCCATATCTCTCATATAATAGGCTCATGTTGGCCGGGCCCACCTGTCGAGGCCCCGCATAGTGTAAGCACCCCCCTTGGACTATAAAAGGGAGAGTGCACTCGTTAGAATACGGGTCCCTTCTCAGGCTTACACAAGGTCTAGACTCACAAGTTGTCCACAAGCACACTCAAGCAATACAGCTCTAAAGTGGACGTAGGGTACTATGCTCCGGCGGGCGAACCACTCTAAACCCTCGTGTCCTTCCCGTGTTCATCCGCCCATCGATCAAGCGCTTCTAGATCTCCCCCAAACTCTTCCTAAACTAGGATTAGGCGGGTGCATTCCGCCATCCGGCTGGAGATTTCCCCCGACAGATAATATTTTCAAAAAATAAAAGACTAAATATTTCAATCAGGTTTGGACGGTTTGTGCTCATTGCACGCCTCATCCTTGTTGCCGTCCATTGACACCACCTCCGCCATGCACCGCCCATACTTGTTGGGACGTCCTGTGCACAACGTCCCGCCGTGGCTTCCCGTGCTCCTTACGAGCGCTCATCCCACCACGTCCATCACTGTGGTCTATTGATGTCGTCTATCTTCATTGCATGCTGCTGCTTACCACGGTGGCCCTACCGACTTTGGGGAAGAAGAATAGATAAAAAATAGCATCTCAAAAATATTGATCTTTACTTTGAAAAATGTTGAATCTGTTTTAGTTATATGTAGCCTATAGAAAATGTTGATTGTACTACTTTCTACAAAATATTAATATATATTTTACAAAATATTGATATATATTTTACAAAATATTGATTATGTTATTTTCAAATGTTAGTCTGATTTTTTAAAGTTAGTAAATTTGTTACGTTAAATATTAATTTATTTTATATTACAGAGTCTTCTCCCTATCTCTCCCACGAAATCGGTGGAACCTGTTCGACTTGTGTGACGACGTTCGCTATGGTTTCTTCCTTCCCACGACTAGAGATGAGCATAATTAACCGATAAGCAAAAAAGAATTGAGATCGAAACCGAAGTGACTGAAACCGATATTTTCGGTTCTAAATTCGGTTCGCAGTTCTGAATAACCTAATCAACTTCGGTTTTTCAGTTCTTGAGCTCGGATACTATCTATTAATTAGGTATAATAACACGTACAACCTATACAACCCAGGTACATTTGATCTAGCTAATGATTCTCACCCTCTCCATTTCATTCATCCCGAAATCCCCACCCCATCTATCCATACCCTAGCCGCCAGTCTTCTCGTCTCTCTCATCGGCGGCGGTGGTGTCCCCTCCCCTCCTCTCCTCCCCGCAAGATCCTGTGCCGGCGTGCCAGCGCCTCCATCCGTCTGACGGTGACGGCCTGACGGGCGATGCGCTGGGCGGGCCTCCGTCGGCACGAGTTCCTCTCAGCCGGGCGGCCCTAGCAGCTCACGGCTCCACCATCTGGTAGGTAGCCGGCGGCGGAGCAGCAGTGCCTTCTCCTTTGACGGGCAACACGCCCACACCACGTCAACAAGGCCCGCTCTTTGGCACCGCGACCCATCTCTTCCCTTCGCTCCCCCAGCGCCCGCCGCTCTCCACGCGGTCGGCCCGTGCGCCGCCCTTCACGCTCTCCTGCCCAGCTGCAGATCGAGTCCGGCTGGTGCGGCAGCACCCTCCCTTCCCACAACTTCTCTGTTCTTTCTCTCGGCCTCGGTCTTCCTTTCCTAGCGGCGACGACAGGGCGAGTTGCGCTGCCCGTTGTTCGTCGAGCGACGGGCGCTTCGCCGGCGACGAACATCCGACAGGGGTATGCCTGCCTATTCCCCTCCCTTCCCATCCTGCTGCGCGAGATCAAACACACAAACCCCTAACATATGGTATTTGTATTCGGATCTGACCATGATTTTACCTACTAAATTCGATCTTTTTGCAACAGTTATTGGGTGTACACATAAGCTATTTCAGAGTTTCAGCTATTTCAGAATGCTTCAGACTTTGTTGACCTTTTATACATTATTCATAATTGTAACCAAATTTCTATTCTACAAACCTCCAAAATAGTGTCAATATTGTCTTCAGCTTGAATTCAAGAAACAAATAAGCTATGACCAGCTTCAGTTGCAAACATGTCTATTTACATTCAGGACAGACAATCTACCGAAAAAAAACAGAATTTCCAAACATATCTATTCTCCCATTTCATTAGTACAGATTTACATTCAGCTAGAGGATTATCATTGCTGTCTCAAGCTTAGGGTCCCTAAACATGGATGGGGGGTATGGCCTTCCCAATTCATGCAACTAATAGACATCACTTACAATTTTCAACAGTCTATTAGTTTGCATTGATGTATTTACTTAAAGAAAAAACTTTGCATTGATGTATGGCTTCCCCAAGTTTTTTCTTTAAACTTTTCATTGATGTATTCTCACTTATACAACATAAAAATGTTCAAAATTTTTGGAACACGAACTTTTAATGAAGCTACAAAATATGTAGTACTTTGGCAATTTTCAGCTTAGGTGCTCCGACGGGCACCAAACTAAGCACTTAGCAGTGCCCCCAAGCTAACCTCAATCTACTTCTCATCTTTGGAAGAGGAAATGTTGGCAGCAACGGAGGTGGAGATGGGATTGGAGCGGCGCGCGTACGCGCGGGTGGGGCTCCTTGGCAACCCCAGCGACGTGTACAACGGCAAGGCACTCTCCTTCACCATCGCTGACTTCTCTGCCACTGTCCGCCTCCGCCCTTCACCCGAGCTGCTCATCCAACCGCACCCGCACCACGATCTCATCGCCTTCCCCTCCCTGACCCACCTCGTAAGTCCCCTCCTCTCTTCTCTTTTTTTTCTGTCAATTTTTCTATATGTCTATTCTCCCATTCCATCAGTAGAGATTTACATTCAGCGGGAGTATTATCATTGCTGCCTCAAGATTGGGGTCCCTAAACATGTAGAGGTATGGCACTCCCAATTCATACAACTAATAGACATCACTTACAACCTAAAGAACAAGAGGAAAGCTGCAGGACTTTTTAATCTGATAATCAGAAGCTGCAGCAGTGCTTACCTTACCTCAAGTGTTGATCCAGATCGAGTAACAATATTCTTCAACTGAATGACTCGTTTTTTCATTGCCTTGACTTCTTTGTTAGAAAGGAGGTATAGTGCTTTTTATATTGGCTAGCTGATCCTTCCAATGCTTCACGGCACACTAGCTGACTAGCAGAACAGGGCACTAACTTAGGAATAAGCGTTTCCTCTTCTTTTCCATCCACCTTCCTCTCCTTTTCTGAAGATAAGATAAGAATATCTGTTTTCAGGATTGCTCTATATTGAATGGATGGAGTCAGTCATTTGCTTGTGCTGTGGGATTTGTTTTGATCTAATTCCAGAAAACATAATTAAAGAATGTTCTCATTTTTCTTTTATCTTATTTAGGCCTCTTTTGCCCAAATCTCATTTGGGACTTAAATCGTGCAACCATGTCATCCAGCCTGTCACACACTATGTTTCATTGCATTCCCTCCTGCCGATGACATATCGTAATCTCTATCTATTGTTCATTTCTTCACCAATTGCCAGGCTCAAGATGGTCATGGATGATTTGAATTACATCATTGCAATAGATCAAGCACTGTGATTTTTGTAATCAAACACAATCATAGAATGTAGTTGCAAATCTTTCCTTTGTGCACATTTTCAATCCATGGAATCCATTTGTGCTGAACAGGAACAAATTGCACAGTTATGCATCTAATTTTCTTTATGAATTGTAACTCCAGAACACCCACCGCTCGTATGCTAAAGAAAATAAAGCTTAGGATACAGAAAAGTGTCTTTCTGAAACAATTGGCGCAAGTTAATTTCTTCTTTAACTATTTTCAATACAAATGAGCCATATCTTCCTAACACGAATGGTGTGAGCCTGGTATTGTTGTCAAGGCAACTTTTCTGTTTATTTTTGGAGAAGGTGTGGCATACAAGGGCAAAACACTTAGAATCAGATTCCATTTTCACTAAGAAGAAATATGTTCAGGGACAGATGTTACGGAAACATCAAGGCACTTAACTACGCCTTTACCATTATTTAAACAAATAGTTGGTCCGTATTAATTCCTTTCGCCTTTTTTTAGGTAAGTCGTTTGCAAAGTGAAGGATATTATGGAGGCGTTCGGCTGCTGATGGCTATCTGTAAAGTTTTCTACAATCACTGTACTCAAAATAATATCAGTCTAAAAGCTGAAAATTTCACCTTATCATATGATACTAATATTCCTCGGCAGGTAACTAATCGAAATCCACTTCCTTTGTTTGCCTCTTTTATTCAATTGCAATTGGCCGCTTCTATTTCATGTGATCTTATGTGTGATAGCTGGAGAAAATATATCATTATCCCTAAAAACTGGCAACATGAAGATTTTAGCAATATTTTCCTGAAGTGCTGTAGTTAGTCCTAGCTATAACAGTTTCTTGATGTGCTTATGAGTTGGAGATTAATGTTATTTTGACTCTTGTTCTGTAGGCTGGGCTATCTGGTTCAAGCGCGATCGTTTGTGCTGCTCTAAACTGCCTTCTTGACTTCTATGATGTCAGGCATTTAATAAAAGTTGAATTGAGACCTAATCTGATTCTCGATGCTGAGAAAGAGCTTGGAATTGTTGCTGGACTTCAGGACCGTGTGGCACAGGTTTATGGGGGGCTGGTCTATATGGTACGCGATACAAGCATTCATTATTTACAGTTAAGCTCCTGCATACAGCATATGTACTGCTAGCTAGTGTGAACTGTTTGTTAATGTTTCAATTTGTGTCACTCAGGATTTTAGCAAGGAGCAAATGGACAAGCTGGGTCATGGCATATACAGACCTTTGGATGTCAATCTGCTGCCTCCTCTATACCTCATCTATGCAGAGAACCCCAGTGATTCTGGCAAGGTTCCTACTGAATTAAATCAATAAACTACAATTCATGCTTAAATTTTGCCATGCCACCACAAAATAAGATTGATATGTTTCAGTCCTCCAAATTAACAGTCATCTATGTTTTATAACATAGGTCCACAGCACTGTTAGGCAAAGATGGCTTAATGGTGACGAGTTTATAATATCATGTATGAAGGAAGTAGCGCAGCTAGCGCTTGATGGCCACAGGGCTTTGCTGCAGAAGGATTATACTCAGCTTGCACGGCTTATGAATAGGAACTTTGATCTGCGAAGGTAAGTATTGGCCTTCCTGAGCACATGCTTCTGGAATGCAAATTGAGCTGGCAAGGTAAGATGGGGCCTTATGTGGTAATTGGTTGTGATTGTAGGGAAATGTTTGGAGATGATGTACTTGGTTCTGTGAACATAAAGATGGTTGAGGTGGCACGCAGTGTGGGCGTGTCATCCAAGTTCACTGGCAGCGGGGGTGCGGTGGTTGCGCTGTGCCCAGATGGCGAAGCGCAGGCGGAGCTTCTCCACAAGGCTTGCCAGGAGGCTGGCTTTGTGGTACAGCAGATCAAAGTTGCACCATCGGTGCTGTCGGATGAGGAGTTGACAAGCTTATCAATTTGCTAGTTGAATGATCGATGTCCTGTTGAGTGGTTGAAGCAACTGTTCTGTTTTGGAGGTAATCATAATAAAACAGTATAATTGTATGATATTGCTTCATTTGTCAGGTTATTTGTTTTGATATGTGTGATGGTGTGTGTTGGTTGTTTTCTTGTATGATTGGATAGTGGACAAAGGAAAGCGATGGTTTTGGATAACAAAATAGAAGCTGTACTTGCCTTTGGGATGCCGTTGTGGATATGATGTATATAGAAACATGCAAAGGAAAGCAATGGTTTTGGATAGCAAAATAGAAGCTGTACTTACCGTTGGGGTGCCGTTGTGGATATGATGTATATAAAACATGCATGTGCTTGCATTTCTTCGCATGATGGGATTGGGATGGAGGCTGGAGCAGATTAGATAATTAGAGCTGAGCAAAGGGAGCATGTAATGTTCCCAATAGAGTAGATTGACCTAGATGATGCCTTCATTATTTCTTAGCTGCAAAGGTCTATTACATTGTGTGATGGTAAGGCTACTGCTTGGAAAGTTCAAAAAGTAACCTAGAACAGACAGTTATAATGTTATTAGGAGGAGGCCTTCAGTGATACAGCAGGATGTATATTATCACGCTAGCAACTATAACTCTCTAAGTCTACGAGGTGCCGTAGTATCGAATGTGCTGTTCTGTTGTTTATGGTAACAGGGATGCGTTCTTCTTCTGGCCACCAGTGAGTGCCTGAAAAAACGATGTGATAGCTTCTGTCAACGGTAGGTCGGTAGCAGGAAAAGGTACTACAGGGTGGTGGTCAAGAGCCTTAAATTTTATAGCTTAGATAATCTAAGGGCTGGCTTAGATAATCTAGAGACCGGGTCCGGCCTGAAATGGTAAGAGTCGGCTCCAATTTTATTCAATTTTGAGCTAAAAATATATAACGGTTAAGTTGGATTGTGAGGAGAGAATTATGACCATGATCCGTTACCACCCCACTCATGCTAATCTAACGGACAAGGTGTTTATACACTTGGACTTTTTTTATATGTATCACTTGGACTTCAAAACAAGCAAAATGTTGTGGTTGAGCTTCTGGTTATTTATAGTTAAGGGAACTCTGGGAGCAAGCAACAAAAAGTCTTGTGGGCGAACTGGGCTGCCGGCAATGAAAGGCGCCTGGGCTAAGCAGCCAGGTTTTTTTTTTCATTTTTATATTTAATAATTTTTGAATTTTCAAAAATGATTGTCTGGAACGATAATTGCAAATCTATGCATATATAGCCGTTTCAAATGGCTATAGCCATTCGGCGGTAAATTGTGCCAGCATAGCAATCATACCAGGAACTACCACCATTTCATTTGTCTATAACTATTTGAAACGGTGGTGCATTTCTGCCGTTGTTGCCACCGTTTCATTTGTCTATAGCATGAAAAGATCTTTGTATTTTTCTTTACATTCGATGAACTAAAACGGTGTTTCTTATGGATTTGGAAAATAATAAGCGTGCGGGACTGGACGTAGACTGTATGTTTAGATTGCGCACAGGATGCACAGGTGGATTCATTACAATAAAGCTTAAAATAAACAAATGTTTTTCAATGAACATGTTATTAGCTAATTCAGGGTCTTTCATCTAGCTAGCATGTGCAAGGCCGCTAAGAGTGATTCCTCCCACGTTATTATACCAATACAGTCTCTTGCCGATCCGCTTCATCACAAGCACCAACACGGCCAATCGGTTCCGTTCCCGTTTCCGATAACGTGCACCGACGCAAAAGCGACGCCAACCATTCCGCCGTGCGCCAAAACCCTGAGAAAAGCAACAAAAATATGCGTACGCCAACACCTACACGCCGCCGCCTGTCCCCGTCCGTCCTTCCGTCGTCGCTTGGCGGCTTGTCTCGCCGTGCCGGCGGCGCGACGTGACGCGGGAGACGGGAGCACATTGGATTGGATTGGATTGGACGATGGGCTCCCGGCTCGAAGGTATCTATTAATCGCTTTTTATGGAGCCTCCGCCTCTCCCGCCTTCAATGGCACCTCCGACGCTATCCTCACCGCCACCACCGCTAACCACTCTCGCCGCTGCGATGTCCTCCACCGTTGCCGCCTCCTCCTCGCCTCAGTCACCCGCCACCGCCCACCGGATGTCCGACCCTACTCGGCCGGCAGCGCTCTGTGCCGTCTCGTCTTCGCCACCGGCCAAACCGTTACTACCGCCGGGCCGTCGCCACCGCCGACCTCCTTCTCTAGAGTCGGCGGTTATTGGAACCTCGAAATCCCGAACTTAAAGTCTGATGCTTCGACCACCACCCCGGGCACTGTGTGATCTCGCCGCTGGCCGCTTCCCCATCTCCCACCTTTCGCCGGCGAAAGCTCCACCCTTCCCTCTCCTCTAGCTCGCCAGCAGCCGCTCCACTCACTTCCCTCCCCTCTCTATCTCGCCGACGGCCGCGCCTGCCACACCCGCACACGCCGTAAATTGATGTGGCCCCCGGCTTCCCATCCCCATCCAACTCTGCGAGCTCAGTTCCTTTCCGTGATGGACAACCATCCGGTGGGCCCGCGCCTGTCAGCGTCGTTCCTTTCCTAATCCCCAGGATTAAGGATTAGTACCCCGCACGGCTGCCCCGGACAGCGCCACCGCTCCCAACCGAGTCCACCCGCCAAGGATGCGCCCGTCGCCGTCCGATCCAGATCCCACGCGCCCCCGCCCCCTCCCGAGCCCAGCGGCCAGCGCCGACCAGACAGAGTCCTCGTCACAGACACGCGCTGCCCCCGCCCCACACCCCACCCCCTCGCCCCCCGCCGCGCCGCTCCGATCCGGCCCGGCGCTCGGCCCTCGCGCGGGGGACGCGCAATGGCCCTCGACATCGCCGGCGCGCCGCCCCCGGGGCCCGACGCCGCCGACGCCCCGGTGGAGGAGCTGGACGCCAGGTACGCGCCGTACGCGCGCCGGGACGCGTACGGGGTCATGGGCCGCGGGCCGCTGGCGCCGGCGGAGGCGGCGCGGCTCGCGATCGCGGCCGCCGTGCTCCTCCCGCTCCGCCTCGTCGCGGGGATGCTCGTGGTCCTGCTCTACTACCTCGTCTGCCGCGTGTGCACGCTGTTCGCCGCCGCGGATGGGGGCCGGCCCCGGCTCGTGGGGTGGAGGAGGAGGGCGGTCCTGCGGGCGGGCTGCTCGCTCTCGCGGGCAATGCTGTTCGTCTTCGGCTTCTACTGGATCCGCGAGACCGACAAGAGGCTCCCCAGTGCCGAGGTTAGTTCGGTTTCTACTGTCCTCTTCCGCCCGCGTGTCACGCCCCCGGGGGGTACTTGTTAATCTCAGTGCACTTGTTAATCGTCCAATGCTGTTTGTCCCTGCTTTTGTAGCAAGCATATAACGAGTTCGATACAGGTGTTTTGGATCAGTTTATACTTGCTTCAAATGTACTTGGTCCTGGAGCACCATGGTTGATGGGTTGTCTGGCACTTGGTTTAGGTGCATTGCATTAGTAAGTAGAGTGACAGACGGTGCGGCTTACTCGGTAATGCATCTGCAGCAACCTCTATGATGCTGCTACTCGTGAACATTTTGATTTACAATGTGCCAATACAACCATGGATCCCGCAAGCAATTAGCTCGCCATTTTTAGTTATCTTTTTCGACAGACCATGTAGAATAATGTTTCTGTTACAGCTTTCTATGTAGAGTTCTATTATTCCCCCGAGGATGGAATGATTTTGAAGTTCTGTATGCACTGCTAGGCATTTATACTGTTGTAAATTGCAGAGAGATGTTTTTTTTTGTCTCTTTTTGTTTCTTGGCAATGCCATATGAATATATGATATGTATCCATTCAGGTTCACATCTTACTTACTGTGGGAGCGATTTTCATGACTTTTTTGGGAAGAAATTGGGCCCGACAAAACAAACACAATTAGGCTGATGTTGCAATTATTGAGTGGCACCGATTGGCTTAAACTAACGTCTTAGTAGGAAAACTGGAATTTACATTGTAGTTTATTGTGCTTGTACTAATAGATTGAACTGAAAGTTAGATTGATATAATGTAACTTGTTTTCCACCACTTTATTATATACTTTCAAATTCCTGAGACAGGTTTATTGTCACTATGCAATTGTCTGTCTACTATGAAACCTGTAATAAGTGGCTGGAACTTGGCATCATACTGTATTCTATTAGTCAGAAATCCAAAATCTGGATGAAGTTATGTTCTCACTTTAGGACAATGAATGGGGACACCTTCCAAAATCTGTATTCTATTAAAAAGATCTGGGTGCCGAATTCTGTTAACTATTCAAAAATTTGTGATAACTGGCATTAAAGACCTTTTGTCCCATCAAGCACCTATTAGATAGTACCATTTGAAAGGTTTTATGAGAGCAGAAATGGCAATGATTGCCCCTAGTCTTTGGCACACAATGCATCATATAAGTATCGCGGATTACTGCTGTTGTGCCCATGTGACTCAACTGTAATTTTGTTCCTTGGTTCCCCTGTCATCTTATTATAACTTTTTGTCAGGATGTAAATCAAGGCCGTTCTGAAGAATTGGGAAGACCAGGGGCAATTGTTTCTAATCATGTGTCTTATGTGGATATTCTTTATCACATGTCAGCTTCTTTTCCAAGTTTTGTTGCTAAGGTACTGGATACTATTTTAGTGTTCATAGTGTACTTAAATTTTACGAATTAATGTATTCTAACATTGTATCATCCTGTCAATACTTAAATTTATCCTTATTATAGGAGTCAGTGTCCAGGTTGCCTCTAATTGGTCTCATAAGGTACATTTTCCATGCTCATTAATACTTTCTTGTTTTCTAGGCTGTGTCTTACTCATATATTATGCGAGAAAATGGCCTTATCTTACTTATTTATGTATTAATGATATATGGAATATATTATAATTCACTCTACTTTTCTTTTTCTGGTTTAATGCAGCAAGTGTCTTGGATGCATTTTTGTTCAACGAGAATCGAAGTCCTCAGATTCTAAAGGTGTCTCAGGTATATATTGACTACAGCCCTTGAACTAGTTATACTTGTGCTACTATTTTCTCATGCCAAGTAAGCGTTCCTGTCGTTAGCATCCTCAAAATGTACTGTTAGTATTAAATGGTTTTATTTACTAGTAATTCAAAATTGCATTATATTCATTGCAACAATTGGGACAATTGGTCTCCAGAATTTATAAATTTAGGCAATTTTTTTTCTTGAACCGGAGAGCTGCATTTCATTTCATTTCAGTAAGAGAGAATCAAAATACAGAGAGCGCCACAAGGACCCCTTCCAAAACAAACCCAAACCCACGCACACCTGTATAAAAGCAGTTGCATGCGCAACGCTCACTAAAAATTTAAACAACCAGATCACCTTTTTGGAATAGTAGTCTTGCTGAGCACCAAAGGATGCTCTCATTTGCTACTGATTGCAGAACCACAATAACATTAGGATTAGCGCCATTGAAGATGCACCCATTCTGGTGTTTCCAAAGCTCCCAGGCAACCAGGATAACCAAGGAGTTGAATCCCTTGTGCATTTCCTTAGGGATATTTTTGAGAGAGAAACACCACCAGCTTGAAAATCAAGTCTCTGAGGGTTGCAAATTTATACATGGAGGCAAATTTTGAACTTTAAATTATATACATGTCTTTGCTCTGTTGAGGAAAATTTTGCTTGCTATAGCAACCTGTAATGTTCTGTAGTTTTTGTACTTTGTTTTACTGAACTTTGTATACTGTATGTAGGTGCTGTAACTGAAAGGGTCCGAGAGGTTTCTCAAGATAAGAATACCCCAATGATGTTACTGTTTCCAGGTTAGTGTACAACCATTTCCTTTTTTCTTCTAATTCCTTGTTTTAATATAATGTCTGCACATTTTTTTCTAAGAAATTACTATTTTGAAGGGTTATTAGCTCCATCCATTGAAATGCGCTGTTTCCAATCTGCTTTGACATTAGTCATCACTTATCACATAGGACTACTTTGCACTGTCTTGAAGCTGGCCATAACTATCCATAGTGTAGTGATCATTCATCAAAATATGCTTTGCGGAGAGAAAAACTGAATACAGCTGTTTTGGGCTAAAAGATCAGCAGGATTCAGTTTTATGTTCCATCGCCTCTATACAATCATTTTTACCTTTGATTGTTCACCCTCAAATTTGTCTGTCTGTTGCTACTTTATGTATATCGTCATGTGAACACAAGTATATTCAAACCTGTCGTGCTCTAGTCCAATGCACATGTTGACAAGTTAGCATTCTTATTCTATCCAATATTTTTTCCCCTTTCTTTCATTTGAGCTCTTCAAACAAATTGCTTCCCCTGTATTATAGATTTTTTTTTTCTTTTAGAGGGAACTACTACAAATGGAGATTACCTTCTTCCATTTAAGACCGGAGCCTTTCTTGCAAGTGCACCAGTGCAGCCAGTCATTTTGAGATACACTTACAGGAGATTTAGTCCGGCATGGGATTCCATGGATGGAGTAAGTACTGATTGCAAATCTACACTTTCTTGAAAATGCCAATTTAAGAATCTGTAAGTAGACACAGGAACGCATGACCAATTTAGTGGTACTTTGTGTGTAGATTTCTTGTTCTTTCTAGGCCAGAGAAATCATTTCATGTATTGCTTTTAAGCTTTTATTTACACGGGATGTTGCCAACTTTGCCATTATTATTTTACTCGATAGTACTGTCCATGTCTATTTAGTTGTGTAATATTGGACCTCCCTGTGCCTCCTTTTATATGTTTTCTTCTCCTAGGTTGTTGCAGATTGCTTGGTTGCTCCTTTCTTACTGTAACTTCCATAACTTCTATAGTTCAATAATTAAAATCCTACTGTTCTGCACACATACTATCACATTAGGGATACCGTCACTCGAAGAAATACATTATTACTTAAGACAGATAATGTGACAGCCATAGCTAGAGCACTTCTTCATATTTGCATGAAACATCCAAACTTTATTCAGGGTTTTATGTAATTTATTTCAGAAGTGCGTGGCACGTGACCGTTAAAACTCTGCCTAGGTTTATATTCAGGGTTTTACATTTATTTCTGTAGTTTTCAATTAATATGGTCTCTTATCTCGATTTCTTTTGACAGGTCTCTTATCATGACTCATTGAATTCTGAAACATTTTTTTTATTTTTTCTTGTAAAAACTTGCAGGCACGTCATGTGTTTCTGCTCCTATGTCAATTTGTAAATTACATGGAGGTGGTTCGGTTGCCTGTATATTATCCTTCTGAACAAGAAAAGGAAGATCCTAAACTCTACGCAAATAATGTCAGAAAACTGATATCAACGGAGGTATTCTTGTGATCTCATCTTTCATGAGCTTTAGGACCAGGTTCATCTTTTTAAATATGAGTTGATGTGTTCGTAATTTCCAGAATATGACAACATCTCTTTCTGCAGGGAAATTTGATTCTTTCTAATCTTGGCCTGGCGGACAAGCGTGTATACCATGCAGCACTGAATGGTAGTAGTCTACCTGACAATCGACATCAAAAAGATGACTGAAAGCCTTTGCTTGCTTTTTTTTTTAACTTACAGCTGAGGAGTATTTAAGATGTGATTGTGCGGATTTTTAGTTTGTCATGCTGCACTTGCTTCCCTTGTTTAAGGAGCATGTTGAATACCCTCCTGATACAACAATGTACAAAAAACATTTGTCGTTATAGTTTGATATCTGGTTGGTGCCTGAATGGTTGTGTTATTCGACTGGAATGAGTTCTGTACGCAATGTCTATTGATTCTGGGGACATTGCAATGGTACGAGGAGTCGGAACCGGTGGAACCCGGTTTGTTTCACAGTCTGTGCCCATGGATTGATTCTGTTAGATAATCTTTAGCCTTTTTCTAACATTTTCTTAGCGTCCTTGTAATACATTAATACTACTGGAGGTTGTAGTAGGTTATTTAACTAGCAAAATCAAAGCTAAGAAAACAAAACGTTTCAAACCTCTGTATTTTTTTCTTTAAACAAAGGATGTAAGTACAACTGCAAATGGGTATGTAACATTATTAACATGTGTTGGGGATCAGATGGATTATCTTTGCTAAGAGCTATCGGATTAGCACAAAATCAAGTTGAGCACCACTATAATATATAGTTACGCCGCAACGCTTCTTCTTTCCAATAGTTTAGTTTATCTCTTATTGGTTTGACAAACAATAAAACCCTAAACAACATTTCAGTGGTTTGACAAGGCCGGAGTGCGCCTCAAATGCACAGCCCACTGACAGATAAATCTAGTGATAAGATCTTGAACCCCAACAACACGGGGGTGCTCTGTGTGTCACACATTGGTTGGGTCTACTTTGGTTGCTAATCTGCAGGTAATCCTTTCACTTCTGCCACCCTTTCTAGATTGTGGTTAAGTTCGTTCTCCTTTATTGTTACACAAGCAAATCATATGCTGACAACGATACCTTGCTTGTTCTGGTGGCCCTCCTGATGGCCTTTTAAAAAAGGGTAACAAGTTCAAGCCTCATGTCCTGTACTAGTTTGTTGAGGCATATGTGAACTTGCGTTGTAAAGTCTGTGTGTATCTTGGCTATACAGAATGGGAAATGTTTCAATACCTCTGTATCAACTCGATGTAATGATCTTGAATTCAATAAAACTTCCTTATAACCTTCTGTTCTGATGTTGAAACATGGAATTACTCCTCCATCCCTTAAAAAATATCACTCTAGAAAATCGTAGACAAATTAGTAAAAGTCTGAAGTGATCATGTTACCCGTATTTATTAGCCATATCTGGTGATGCTGATTGACTATATATCGCATGCACATGCACACGTTAAATGGGGTTACGAAATTTGAATCACACAAGGACTCTCTAAGGATGGAGGCAGTATCTTTTATGGTAATGATTTGATTACAGCCGACCGTACATTTGCGCTATCGTACTGCCGCTGCATCTACTCCACCTCTTCTTATCTCTCTCATTCCTCTCCCTCTCAATCTTATCTTTTTCCCATTGACACCTGGCCTCCCTTCCTCCTCTCCCCCGCATCCCCTCCCTTCCCTCCTCTTCCGCCGCCGGTTCCTCTCCCCGCCGCCACCTACCCTCCTATTCCATCCTCCGCCGTGGCCTCCCCTCCTCTTCCCCAGCCCGCGACCGCCTTCAATGCGCGGTGGAGCAGCTTGGCTCGTGCGGCTCGGTGCGGAGCAGGCACAGCAGATTGGCGTGGGGCCGGCTGCGTGGAGCGGCTCGACGAGGTGGAGCGGCTCGGCGAGGCGTAGCGGCGTAGGCGCAGCGGCGGGGGCGAAGCAGCGTTGGGGCGGGCTATGCGGGCAGAGCGGCGCGGGCGAAGCGGCAAGGCGCCGGCGGCGCGGCCTGTGCGGAGTAGCGCGGGCAGGGTGGGGCGGAGCGGACACAGGCGGAGCGTAGGCGAGCACGCGTCAGCGCTTGCGGAGCAGAGCAGCTAAGCCAAGAGGCCACGGTGCTACCACAGCCGCGGCGTGCGGCGTGCGGCATGATGGGCCGCACCGGCGCCGGCGTGCAGAAGGGCAGTGGAGCGTGCGGGCGGAACAGCAACGGCGGGCGCGCCGCGACGGACACCGAGTTGAGTTTGTGCATTTTTTTTATTTGTAGGCAACTTATGCTAAATCAACTAGCATTTTGGTAAAAACTCATAAGCATTTTAATTGCGTTAGTTATGTCTTTTTTTCAAGTCTCGTGTAGGCATTTTAATGTTGGTTCTCAATAAAACTATTATACAGAGGTAATAATATTGGTTCCAGTAAGCAATAATATTATTTTATCTTAGCATAACATAAAAATACAATACAATTCATTAAATAATTTTATTGAGTATCTTACAATTTATTTTTCATTATTTTATGCTGTTTTATGCAGTTTCGATGAATCAAGCGGGAGGTAGCAGGACATTTATTGTACATCTATTCTAAATTGCTTCGAAGTTTATTATGATATGCTTTCAACTTTTAACAAAAGTGCTTTTGGAACCGTATGAGAAAAATATCATCGAAATATATTGAAGTGAGATCTTGTTTTGATCTTTTTGTTGGGGGCAACGCAATAGTGCAATCGGATTTCAATTTTGATGCTCATTTGTAAAATTATAGCTTTTTTTAATCTGAGATTGATTTTTGCATGTGATGATGTCATCTTTTTTTGTCCTTGTCCTACTCTAGTAATAGCAGTTGCGCTCAGTGCAGCGGGTAGCAGCTTTTTGTCGGAAAGGGAAAGAGCAAGTCGTGTTGTGTTTTTGACTTTCCCGGAATGGGCCGGCCGTAGTGGAAAGCTAAATTACAACCAGCCGTTATTTAGCCAAATCCATCTTTTATTACAGGGTATTAGCGATGAACGGATTTTCATCACGTGAGTGTTACAAATTATGAAATGTAATGAAAATAACACTTTCAGTGATATAAATGGAACATCACATAAGCCCACATGTGCTGTAGTGTTTATTCCAAACTGTCTAAAACTTTAGTAAATCAACATTCCACTTGCCATATGAACATCTCTAGCTTTGCAAATTGCACTAAATGTAAATTTCCCCCATTCCTAGTAAATAAAAGTTTTACTTTGCGTGACAAAGTATAGAAATTTATAAATAATGTCACAATATTTTACTACAGTAGGAACTCATGTGCACATAAAGCTAATGACTTGGAAAGTTTTTTTGGCAACACATAATTGTATGTGAAGTTAGCGTGAAAGATATGAAAGTGAAACAGAAAAAAAGTGTGTCACTACATATGGCCACCAATCAATGCTCCGACATCCAATTGAATAAAGTTTCTAGGATACCTCCATTTATGCTCGACGGACCACAAATTGGATTAATGTGTAGTCTGTGGGGCAGAGAAGTGCTTCGGAGTGTTTGCTAACTGAGGTGGACAGTAAAATATATTAGCTTTTTTTAATTTATCTTACCTTCGGATCCCTCTCCATCCAGTGCAATTTAAACATTTAGTGATTTTCCAAATTTTTTAGTAATACTTTTACTTGGTGGTGCCAGCCATCGATTCTACCCCTAGTGCTACCTACTATAAATATGTTTAGCTCCTAGCCTCCAAGTGATGGATAAAGACAAATCGGCGCGATCAAACAGGCTGCCCACTGCAAATAAAAATCTAAACAGGTTAATCTTAAAATATTATTTTAAAAAAGATAAAAATGAAAAAAATCAGTAGTGAACTCAAGTTTATTTAGCGCTAGAAATATAGGAGGTGTGTATTATTTTCAAAGAAAAAATATTTCGTTAGAAAAGATTAAGGTGTCACTTATATTGGGTAACAAGATGACAATTATCTATCCTTGTGGCTTAAGCGTAGGGGTGTAAACGGATCAGATGCAGATGGATACCTATGGATACAAATACAAATAATTAGTTTTTTCTTAAATTTGGATTTGGTACGGATATTATCAGTTGTGTCAGAAAAGATATAATAAATAGATATCGATATTATACATATCTGATTTTGAGTATCCGGATTCGGATACGGTTATGGTTGGATACTAAATATCCAGACTTGAATACGGACAGATGTAACCCCTTTAAACATATTCAAATTTAGATATGGACATGATTTTCTATGTTTGTTTTCTGCCCACAAGTTTTGCTCCTCTTGCATTGATCCCCTGTATGTCCCGCTCAAGCTGGGTCCGAAGACCTTTTTACTTAAAAAGGATGAGAAATGAGATTTCATAATCTGTACAAATTTTGAACAGATGGTGATCCTTGGCAGGGTTACTATGTTTATGCTTGACACTAAGGCAAGAGTTTCATAAGCATTAAATAACATGCCACATCAGCAATTTTGCTGACTTGATAGTGTTATTATGAGAGATGAGGGAGGGTTTAATGAGATGAGAGAAAAGTTTCATCCTATAAAATCCAGTCAATACAGTTACTAAGTTTTCGATCTTGATAACCTTGCTAGAGATATGGTACTGAATGAATTTGCCAATATCATTGGTTGCTTTTATTTTAGGTAGTTGCTACTTGGCACCGGTGACGTGGACGTAAAGCTTGAGCACTAGATTTCATTGTTGTGCCCAGGAAATATGTAATTCTACTAATTTGGTGGGGACATCCTGAAATTTCGTCATAGGTATGCATTCTGGAGGCCATAGTGCACTTGCATGACTGCATTGAGCACAATCAATGATAAGCAAAACAATGATAAGCATATAAGTTCGCTGGCACATGCTCAACCAACCAAGCTGCCAACATTCCACCACATCTCTCTCTCTCTCTCTCTCTCTCTCTCTCTCTCTCTCGTGTATAAATAGCTAGCGCTATTCTGATTGCTTCACAACAAAGTCAAAACGCCACGCTCATAGAAATTATGGGTCTTTTGCACGTCCCCCCCAGTGGTAGTAGGACTCAAAGGTTTTACTACCTTTTGCTCTTTCATGTGCACCCGTTCTGGATCCATCTCTCGTACTTCCTCTTCGTCTCCCTCTTCGGTTTCTTGATGCTAAAAGCCCTGCCCATGAAAACCAGCGCGGTCCCAACGCCCTCGGGCCTGGACCTGATCTTCACGTCTGTGTCTGCGACGACAGTGTCGAGCATGGTCGCCGTCGAGATGGAGTCCTTCTCCAACTCCCAGCTCCTTCTCATGACCCTACTGATGCTCCTCGGCGGCGAGGTGTTCACGAGCATGCTTGGCCTCCACTTCACCTACACCAAGCTCAAGAAGAGAGAACAATCTCATGGTCTCGATGGCAATGGGCCACCGGCGACTAGCTTAGAGCTCAGTCCCATGGGAGCCCCAGTGGCTGCCGTCACAATAGATCAAATGGAGATAGCAGGGTTCAAGAACCAACGTGATCTCCCATCCGTCGCTAGGATTCTAATGTTCATCGTGTTGGTCTACGTCGTGGTGGTGCACCTCGCCGGCTACACGCTCATGCTAGTCTACCTTTACGCCGTCGCCGGCGCAAGGGAGGTGCTCATTGGCAAGAAGATCAACCCGAGCACCTTCTCCATCTTCATCGTCGTCTCGACGTTCGCGAACTGCGGCTTTGTGCCAACGAACGAGGGGATGGTGTCCTTCAAGTCCTTCCCGGGCATGCTTCTCCTCGTCATGCCGCACGTCCTCCTCGGGAACACGCTCTTCCCCGTCTTCCTCAGGCTCTCCATTAGAGCGCTCGAGAGGGTCACAAGGAGGCGAGAATTCGGCGAGCTGCTGGTGAGCGGAGGACCTGGTGGCGGACCAGCCGCCGCTGCTTCCGCCATTGGGTACGACCACCTGCTGCCGGGCGCGCGCACGTGGTTCCTGGCGCTCACGGTGGCGGCGCTCCTGGCGGTGCAGCTGGTGGTCTTCTGCGCCATGGAGTGGGCCTCCGACGGGCTGCGGGGGCTCAGCGCGTTCCAGAAGCTCGTGGCGGCGTTGTTCATGTCGGTTAACTCGCGGCACTCCGGCGAGATGGTCGTCGACCTCGCCGCCGTGTCGTCCGCCGTCGTCGTGCTCTATGTGGTTATGATGTAAGTACGTACGCACGTCGATCGAGAGATTAGCAGTCTTATTAAGACTACTAATATACATGGAAAATTTGAATCGATTTATATATATATGCTCATGCTGGATTCCTCTGCACAGGTATCTACCCCCTTACACCACATTTTTGCCGGTGGCGATGGAAGATCACCACGACGAGAAAAGCAAGACCACCAGCAGCAAAAGCGTGTGGCAGAAGAAGCTGCTCATGTCACCGCTCTCGTGCCTCGCCATCTTCATCGTCGTCATCTGCATCACCGAGCGGCGGCAGATCGCCGACGACCCAATCAACTTCAGCGTCCTCAACATCGTCGTCGAGGTCATCAGGTGCTTAATTATTATTATTGCGTCAAAAACTCAAAATTAATGCATGTTCCAAAAGCAGTAGAATGTTGGGCTAGCTCAATAATTAATCGAACCGCCGTATGTAATGTAACATAATGCATGCAGTGCCTATGGCAACGTGGGGTTCAGCACGGGGTACAGCTGCGGTAGGCAAGTAAAGCCCAACGGCAGCTGCAGGGACGCGTGCATCGGCTTGTCCGGCAAGTGCAGGGAAGGGAAGCTCGCGCTCATGGCCGTCATGCTCTACGGCAGGCTCAAGAAGTTCAGCATGCATGGGGGTCAGGCATGGAAGCTGGGCTAACGGTTTTAAAATTCTATCGCATAGCTATAGATCTTTTTTTTTCTGCGGGTAGCAAAGCTATAGATCTACTGCCGGATTCAAAGAGTAGTACTTGAACTACGATGGAATCATGTGAATAATGTATCTGCAAGGAAGTCGGTCTCTGTAACATATGAAAAATGGCTGCTTGTCTTTACCTTCAAATTGCAAGGCTACGCTGGTTGTGGTTGACCATGTACATGGGAAAACCATATACATCGTAAAGGTGCAACTGTGGTAAAAATATTATACGTAAATACCAAGATAAAAAATAATTTATCCAAAAATATTAAGTTCAGAAAAATATTGAAACATGGCACAACCATGTAGTTCATCTATTGCTGTACTTACTAGCAACGTTGAAATTCAAAATCGTTATGAAAAGTTCATACGAAAATGACAGGTTTCCCTCAGATCGTACACTTGATTCATGTGTGCACAGATTAAATAAGCGGGCTAGAATTAGGTTTCAGGTTTCATCAATGCTGGGATCAAGTTTTTAGATAACGAAGTCATATAAAGTTCGTTAAACAAATTAAATATAAAATGTTGTCATACAAAAGTCTAAAAATTCATTGAATCAATATTCTAACTCATTAAGTCAATAAAAGAAAGAGCTCATAAATTATATCTTTTTTAGGGAATCCGCAGGGGAGCCCCTACCTATTTTTTTTGTATATATATGAACAAAACTGTATGTACAAAGAGTTTATAAAGGCCCCAGACCCAAAGCTGAAAGAGTGTTGAATCAAAGAAGACTACTTAACCAAGAAGTTAATTTGGCAGCTACTGTTGGTTTTGCTCTAAGAACGACCAACTTCAACTCGTGCTCAACGGATCTTAACCAAGCTGTAAAGGAAAGGTGCCCATTATTAAAGATGATACTGTTTCTATGTTCCAAAATCGTGCAGCACGCAATGATCATCACTTCTCTGAAGGTGACACACCCAAAGTGTTGCTTGGCAAGGATGAAACGCTCAAGCGGTAGCAGAGAATTGTCCCACTGAATACCCAAAAATATCCAACAGAACTGTGCAAAAGGGCAGTCGAATTCCTCAACTTCTTCAACACAGAGAACACAGGAATAAGATTCCAAAAACATGTTTTTCCTCCTCAGTAGGTTCCTGGTGTTAAACACCTGTCTCTTAGGAATAACCAAAAGAAGAACTTGGTTTTATTCTGGACTTGAGATTTCCACAAACAAGCAAAGAGTGGTGATGCTGGCAGAGTCCCTTGTAGCTGGACATAAGATTTTTTTACTTGTAAAAATAGGATTGCCCCAAATATAGCTCCAAATGTCATTCTCAGAATTTTGCCTCTGAATACTAGTGATCAGATTCTGAAAATCAATCAGCTGTGAAGAAGCTTGTGTGGATAAGGGGAGCCAAAAGTTTCTCTCCAGTTGATTGCTTAAAATCTTGGCTACAGAGATACCTCCGGTCTTGGAGAAGCAATGTAGCTGAGGAAAACGCCATTGTAGGACCCCACAATCCCAAAGATCAGACCAGATGCAAAGTGTGTCACCTTTGTTTACTTTGCAGGAAGTTATCATCATATAATGTTCAACCAAAGACATAATGTCCCGCCACCAGAATGATCCCACAGAGTGCCTTTCATGAGGAGCCTTCCCATTTTTATAATGGCAAGTCCAAGTGAGATATACCCAAGACAGGTTAGCCTTATTATAGAATTTATGAAGGAATTTAAGCAACAGTGCAGTGTTCCGTGTTCTCAGATTGATAATACCCAAACCTCCTTCCTTGGAACGACAAGCATGCTTCCATGCAACTAGGCAACCACCTTTCTTAGAGAGATCACCCCCATTCCAGAGGCATTGTTTTCTATACTTATCTATCTGATGCAAAATCTTCTCTGGTAGCTTTAGGGCACAGAGGTAAAAAGTTGGTATGGAAGAGTAAATGGAGTTTACCAGGACTAACCTTCCAGCATAGGAGAAAAATCTGGTAATGCCCATTAGATATTTTTCCATTTTTGTTAAAATCAGCATGTACTCATCCACCGAAGGTCTGATGGTGCCAAGAGGCAGGCCCAGATAAGTGAAGGGCATAGAGCCAATCTGACAGTCCAAAGTGCTTGCCAAAAGAGCTACATTCTCATCAGGCACATTAATTGGAACTAGAATTAGAAAAAAAAAAAGAAAAATTAAACAACCAGTACTTATTGGCTTCTCACCTTCACACAATGAGACATAATGAGGGCCAATTCTATTTATCACGCGTGCAGGTGCGCAACGTGCTATCGCAAAAGCGATCCGCGGGGCTCCGTCACTTTTTTTTTCACGTTAGGAGCCCCAGTTACACTAGACTGGCCCACGTATTAAACGCCAAGGCAGCACCGGCCTAGAATACATGGTCTAGAATATAGTCCAAACTTATGTAAAAAAGCATTGTTTGAAAACCGTTATACTAATCAAATTTCGATTATATTGTTATGCACTTATACTTCGGATCTTTAAACTTTAACCATGTATGAATTGTTTTCTTGGAACATTTCTATTTGTTCTCGAATATTTGTTGCGGAACAATATTTTCTTCAAACATTTTGTTTTGTTTTTGAAACATTTTCTATTCTTTTGAGAAATATTTTTTGTTTGGAATGTTGTTTTAAAATATTTTTATTTGTTCTAAACAATTTGATGAACATTTTGTGAATCTAATTGCATTTGTTAAAGGTACATACTTTTTCTTTTTCCATTAGCCACGATAGCATGCGTAGCGGGCCGGCCACCTTCTGCAACAGCAATGCGTCCAATCGCTCGCATTAGGATTAGACGCGTCCCATAATGAGGTCGTTGCCTCTCCCCTCTCTAGCTGGACCACGATTTTAGGGCTAATTTCCTAGGCCTTCCCATCAGTGTTCGAACCCGGAGTTCATTACATCGAGCACTAATATATATATATATTTTTTTTTGAGAGTGGCCATGGTTTAGATGTCAAAAAACCGTGTGTTTATTTTATAACGGGCTGCCCCACCCCCCATGTGAGCTCGGCGCTGGTCTTAGGGTGAGGCCCATGGAAAGGGTGGGCCGGCCTGTGAAACATAAGTTCTCCTTTTGTTTTTGTTTTTCTCCGAGCAGCCCTCTGCATTTCACACACACACACACACACACACACACACACACACATATAAAAACACATGCTTGTGTCAAAATTACATACTGAAAACATTAATATCGACATCCAAAAACATCATATATGTACGAAAATATGGCGTGTAATAAGCAAGCCACTCTAAAAATAACTGCAGAAGTGCAGAGGCGGCATCAGTAAAAAAGCATGTACCACCAGCAGATGACTGAGTGGAGCATCTACAAAAGATGGGCCAAATATTCAAAGTTCCACAATTACTAGTCCTATTATTCGATATGGAGAGGGGGAATAATATACATGGCTCTCCTTGGTAAAAGCACTGAGATACCAAATTCCACTTATCTTCGCACCTTTTATCTTGTGCATAATGATCAACTTGGCTGCACAAGTTGGCAGCTTTGGTCAAGGGTTGGCCATTGGCAAAACCATTTGTCGTTGCACTGAATCTTCCGTCCATCCATGTGAATCGCCACGTATCTCCACAAGACCGTGACGTGCTCGCTCCTGCTTTTAATTGATTGGTCTGCAAACGGGAGCTTTCTTGCATAAGGTGGGGGGAAATAATTAACCAAACGAACATTGTTTACTTGTTCTGTGGGATCCGGTTGAGGTTTAGGCCGCATTTTCCCCGAAGGTCAGGAGAGCCACTGCGCAATATTTTCACTGTGTACCACCCTATGCCGCTGTTGTAAACATAGTGGCCATTACCATCAAATTAGGAAGGTCAGCAAATACCTATACAATGCAAATAACATTTACCATAGTAATATTGAATTGTTGACGGCAAGCTTGATTTTTTTAAGAAAAATAAACAGCGACCTTGATTATTATATAATTTAGGGCCTGTACAACCCGTCTCTACAACTATCTCTACAGCCGTCTCTAAGGGTCTTTTTGCAAAAAATCTTTCCACCGAGCTCTTGACAAAGAGACGGGCTCTGGCTCCGCGCTCGAGGAAGAAGAGACGCCAACGTCTCAGGCTGTACCTCCTCGGCCATCTCTCCTAGATCCCTTGCAACAGGCCCGTCCAAATTCTCTCCTCGTGCCCCTGCGCGCCTTCTTCCCCCACGGATTTGCACCCATTTTTCCTCCTCGCGCCTTCTTCCTCCACCCAGCGCCCGCAAGCACCTGAACGCGATGCATCAAAGCATATAGCCCTCAAGAAGAATTTGGTGGAACATATATGGGAGCGGTATGGAAAAAAGTAATATTAATATTATACTTTTAATTTTATTTTATCTATAATGTATCCGATTAAATATTATGGATTTTTATTTATCTATATTGTATCCAATTAAATATAATGGATTATTATTTATCTATAATTGATATTATGAATTGAATGTTTCAAATTTATTTTATCTATACGAGTTCAAAACTAAGTATGCATGACTACTACATTCTCTCATCATGCATAAAGGATCCAACCATATTAACTTCATCTAAACTTGATGTATTTATTAAGAGACAGCTTTTAGAGACCTTGGTTGTACTTATGTGTCTTTTAGGTGTCTCTTGTGCCTTGAAAACTGCCTAGGGGTCTCAGGGTTGTACATACCCTTAGGCTAATCACAGTAGGGGTTTCATATCCCTATTTCCAAGAACGCCACATCAGCTTGGGGGATGAATGAAACACTATGCCTCAATGGAGAGTTTCATTTCATTATTTCCAAAGCTAACCAGTGTAATTAAATACTAGTTGATCTATTGGCATACGGAATCCCCCATGAAACAACGGCGGTCACAGGTCGTTTCACGCCATTTCCAACGTCTTGGAAACGAGTTAGCAAAGCGTTATGGGGATGAAACTGGTTCCTTCTCTTCACTCATTAAATTAGTGCCAGATCATCAAAATGTTGATGTGTCATAGTAATTAATGTCATGAAACTCGCCATGAAACCCCATTGTGATTAGCCTTATGGCCGTGAGATATGGAGTATGGACAGTGTCCAAGTGTCCGTTTTGGGGTACAGGCACTAAAACCTAAAGCATTGATGAGCTGTTGCGTTGGGTGCAACCGTCCGATCGATCGGGCGGCGATAGCCACACCCACCTGCAAGCGCGTTTCAGTTAACCCTCGCTCATGATCAGCTAAGTTCAGTGGGTTTGGTCGGTCCTACAACCCCACTGCACGGGGGCTGTTAGCCCCCGGCCCGCCATGGATTAGATTTGCAGATCGAGATGAGATGTCACGTGCCCCCTCAACGAAAGCGCTGCACAGGAGCGTATAGTTTATTAATCAGTTTCAGGATGCCTTTCAGGACCTAGTTAATTCATACTAGAAGAAGAGCGCTGGCAGTGCTAGAAAGGGTCAAAGGAGACCGAGTCATCAAGGCTTCAGAAGATTTTTTATTGATTGTTTGAGTCTGCAGGCTTTCAATTTCCCAGAGTAGAAGAAGTCCCCTATATTTTTGCACTGAAAAACTAAACTTTAGTTCAAAAGTTCGTGCTACGAGTCTAGGAGTCAAGCTGATGATCGAGTCCTAGCCTAGCTAGTTGGGTCAAGAATCCTTGTAAATTCCTCGCTACAAAGTCCAGCCAAACATCGGAAATAGCTACCGATGTGCTATGACTGTCAGTTGTCGGTACTATCTAAATGAAATGTAGAGTGGAATTCTGCAGGTCATCAGTCATCCTTACATGAAAAGGCTACAAGAAGAAATTTTTTTAAAAGATTCTAGTTTGAAGACCATTATAACATTTTTTACCTATTTGACCAAACGAAAATAGGCTGCGAACACAAACATCACGAAAGATTATATTGGTGAACGGATGGCGTTCAAGATCAGAATCCAAGCCACTTCCCATCTCATGCAATTGCAAACTTTATGTTCATGAAGGCTGAAATAGACCTTCTTTAATTTTTGCAACTTCAAAAAAAAGCATTGGTACCGGCTGCTCCCTGCCTCCAAAGTTGACGCTGCATCCCTACTACGAAAAAGATTTTTAGGGACGAGTAAAAACGTATAAATAGGGACGGGTACGAGAAGTTTAAAATATGATTTTTAGGGACGGGTAACGTGCCTGCTAGTAAAAATAATTTCTAGGAACAGGTTACTAGAAATCAATTTGTAGGGGCGGTCACGGATGACCCGCCCCTGGAAATCAATTTGTAGGGGCAGTATTTCTAGAAAAAATAAAAAAATCAAAAAAAGCAAAAGAAAAAATAAAATAATCACGTGTCCCTACAAATTGATTTGTAGAAAAAATAAAAGAAAATAAAAAACAGCAAAATAAAAAAGAAAAAATATTGCAGCCAACCAGCCCTGTGCTAACTAAGTTAAAAAAGAAAAAAACACTTGCATCATCTGGGGTTCGAACCGGATACCTCAAGTCTCGCGCGTACTTTCCTCTCCACCGTACTACACAATCACTTGTAACTAAATTAAAAAAGAAAAAAACACTTGCATCAGCTGGGGTTCTAACCGGATATCTCAAGCCTCGCGCGTACCTTCCTCTCCACTGTACTACACAATCACTTATGACTCTTAAGTTAATTTGTAGGGGCAGGTGATGCCCCTATAAATTGTTTGTAGGAGCGAGTGACGCCATCACACACCTCTAAAAATATTTTTCAATTTTATTCTAAAAATTCATTTAAATATTTACATATAGCAAAATAAATAAAAAAGTGAAACTTCTACACTATGGTTATTGTGAACTATAGATAAAAAATATATTAAGTATATTTCAGTGTATATAAAGAATTGGATTGTTAAAAAATTTAAAGTAGAGTTGTATGAGATACTACGTAGTCATAGCCATATAAGGTTTATAATAATTGTTTGGACAATTAAATGACCTTAAATGAAAAATTTATCAACTATGAAGTTTTATATCTAGTCATTCTCTACAATTTTAATACAAAGTTTGACTTCATCCAAAATCATAGGAAAAACTTATAATTTTCTTATAATTTTTATTAGTGGAACCGGGGCAGGTCATAAATCACCCGCCTCTAAAAATGTATTTTTAGGCACGGGTTACGTCATCACCCGCCCATGAAAATGGTGGCCCCTGAAAATGCTACCATTTCTAGAGGCGGATGGTGGCGTCACCTGCTCACAGAAATACCATTTTTAGGGGCGGGTGATGCCATGACCCGCCCCTAAAAATGATGCCCATTTGGAGGGGTGGGTGATGACGTAACCCGTCCCTAAAAACATCTTTTTAGGAGCAGGTTGGATGCTACTATACCCTCACTATGTTTCTAGGGGCGAGTGGTGGCGCCATCCGCTCCAAGAAATACCATTTTTAGAGGCAGATGATGCCATGACCGTCCCTGAAAACTATGCCCATTTTGCAAGAGGCAGATGATGCCATGACCGTCCCTGAAAACTATGCCCATTTTGCAAGGGCGGATAATGACGTAACCCACTCCTAGAAAATACTTTTTTAGAAGCGGGTCGGATGCTAATATATCCTCACTGTATTTGTAGGATCATGTTAATCTTTGATCCGCCTCTAAAAATAGGGTGCTGCTGCAAATCATATTTTATAGTGCATGCAGCACAGCAACGTTGCTTCACATGACATGACCGGCCACATCCAATCGTCTGCCAGTACTCCTGATCATTAGACCGGCCGGCCGGCTGCAGCTTGAATTATTGATGGTTATCCAGCTGATCCAGTACAGTGTACATCATCACAGTCTGAAGCCGGATGACCCTCGTTCGGTCGTTCGTTCTCACGGTCCAGCAGAATTCGGTGTATACCACCAGTGTGAAGCCGGGTGACCTCGTTCCTTGTCACGGCCGGCATTGATGGTTATCCGACGTGTTGGTCGGTTAGTTTGTTGTTGTTGGCCTGTATTTCCTTTTAATTACCCTCATGATTTTGTTTGCTGCTCCAGATTTAGATGCTAGTATTGGGTTTGCGTCGGCGTACAACTAACAGTTTCTTCCTAGCAGAGAGTGGATGCATGCCAAGGTAATTTTAACTGAAAGTTGCATGGGCTTACCGTCTGGATCATGTCCACTGCGAGAAAACGATGGGTGGTTGGAAAGAAGTCGAAAGCATTGATAATTTTTTATAAGTGGCCAATAATTTTAGTTTCTATTTTTCAAAAATTTTTCTAGTGTAATGAATTTCACTACTACAAAAGGGGTTTTCAGGGGCGGTTGAAAATCTATTTTTAGGGTGCGGCAACTGCCCCTGCTTTTTGCAGCTAAAAATAGCTGTTTGTAGGGGGCGGGTAATGCGTCCGCCCTTGAAAATCAATTTATAGGGGCGGGTTAGGCTTTACAAATCAATTTCTAAAAAAACAGATTTTTTTTGAAAATAACAAAATAAAAATATATTTTTCTACTTCTCGCAGCTTAAAATAGCTATTTGTAGGGGTCGGTAACGCGTCCACCTCTAGAAATCGATTTGTAGTGTAATGAATTTTTCTATTTTTCAATAATTTTTCTAGTGTAACCAATTTGCATCTTTCCCAACAGTTTTATCAAATCACCAATAATATTATCCCCAATAAACTCATTTCCACGGTTATGGTAGGTAGTAAATCATGGGCTACTTTTAAAAAACCGTTAAGAAAAGATGAAATGAAATCGAGCACTCTTCGACACAATGTTGATGCAAAAATGAAATCGAGCTCTCTTCTCGATTGGTAAATAATGTGTGACGGCGCACTAGCTACTTAAGCTGGAACTCGACTGCTCGAATGCGTCTTGTTCTTATGTAAGCGATAGAATTTCTCGCGCTGTTGTAGGTGTACCGTATGAACCACGTAGAAATGCACCAGTGATCTTACCTAAATTTGTAAGAGTATGTCATTTAGGTCCGTCAACTTTGAAAGTACTTCTAAGAATATGTTACTTAGATCTGTCAACTTTGAAAGTGCATTTCTGAATACACAAACTTTTTAAATTATTCACCATAGGTCCATAAATATCCATATGTGCATGTAATGTTGATATGACATGCTGATTGTATGTCTTCTGTCTTATCTATCTCCTTCTTTCCTTAATCTCTCCGATCCAACCCGGCACGAGCTATCGTGCCATGCGTACAACTCTCTAACCTGCCACCACATCCACTAGTGCGTCCGCCGGATGACCCGACATGGCATACACTAGCACCATCGGTTATTGATGTGGCCTCAACCACCACAGCAGGAGGCACCCCGAGTGGCGGACTTAGGCTGCCCCAACAAGTGGTGGGATTGACAGGCAACCTGCCGGCCAAGAGAAAGAGGAGGAATATAGCATGGTGGAAAAGAAATTAGGAGCAAAGTGTCAATTCTCATCATAATACATGTTGGCAGTGTTGGGAATATACGGTCACTATGCCATGTCAGTGTTACGTGTATACATGAATACGTATGGACCTGTGGTTAATAATTTAAAAAGTTTGTGGACTCATAAATATCTTTTCGGAGTTGACAAGGTTAAGTGATACACCCTTACAAATTTGTGGATTCAAAAATACACTTTCAGAGTTAAAGGACCTAAGTGACATATCCTAAGGATCGCTTGTGCATTTTACTCATTTTCTTTTATTACTGAGCAATCAGGATCATGTTGTCCCCGATGTAACCATGGACTCACGCTGCAAGAATACTCCTATTTTCTTAAGAAACTTTGGTCTTTGGCTTTGGTCCATTTTGGTGAACAAAAACTCTTCCACCGCTGTACTTACCGGTACTTGGGGTGTACGTAGACAAGAAATGACCCGGAGCCACGTTCTTCCACTTCTAGGTCAAATATATTGAACCCTGAAAGAAATATAAAAAAACCTTCGTAAGGACACCGTCCTTCTGGCCTCGTTACAAACGCAGAGATCGCTAATTTCCAGCGGGCTGCGATAGGCTTTGGTTCCGAAGAACTAAATTTTAATCTCGTCATATTAAATAAGAAATCTTATCATATTAAATAAAAATCTTGCTATTTAAAAATATTAAATAAAATTTATTTATAATTTTTTTCACAGATAGGTGCTAATTCGCAAGATAAATTTAAGGAGTCTAATTAACCTATAATTTATAATAGTAACCATCCGCTAATTATAAATTAATATATCTCATTAAATTCGTCTCGTGAAGTCTAGAGATTCTGCAATTAGTTTTATAACTAGACTTTATTTAATACTTCTAAATGATAAGATTTTTTTTGATGTGATAGGGCTAAAGTTTAGTGTCGGACCCGGGACTATGGGACTGTGTGCATAACGTAGTTTAAACAGAATTAAGAGATAAATCTTGTCTTATCTCTTATTTATGTTATTCTTTACTCGTATGAGTAGGAGATAAAGCTAATCGGTACAGAAGGAAACTACTCGAGTTGTATTCGAGTACGATTTTTTAGCTAGTATTGGATTATGATTCATGTAATCCTGTCCTTCCGGATATATAAGGGGGGGCAGGAACCCATTCAAAACACAACATCAACACCCAAGACAATACAAACCACCATACAGGACGTAGGGTATTACGCACCTCGCGGCCCGAACCTGTCTAAATCTGGTGTTCCTTGCACCTTCGAGTTCCTGATCTCGACGTCTCCTCACCTAAACTTACCACCACGGGTATACCCCTCGGTGGGTAGCCGGTAAAACACCGACAGCTGGCGCGCCAGGTAGGGGAGCGTATTGAAGATCCACCGGCGAACTCGATGGCATCTTTCCAGTTCACCAGGTCAGTACCCTCTCAGGGCACGATGTTTGTTTTTGGCTCGTGGGTCTGCGTCGCAGATGGTGCGGGCAGTTTCTGTCGATTCCTCATCGACAAGAAGCTGAAAACTCCCGCGGCGGGTTTTCATAGCGACCTCGACAAGTTCGTTGATAATCTTGACGACTTGTCAATCCATGGATCCGCTACAAGGACAGAGGAGGAGTTTGCTTTCGGCATGACTTCATCCAGCGCTGCAACAACCTTCCTTGGGTTGGACTCATTCCAATCTGAGGACTCGCGTAGCCGATCACGACTCGGTCTATGCAATTTGGCCACTGATCTTCAGAAGGCCAACATCTCCGAGTCTCTCTCCACATTGGAGAAGGACTTGGACCCTTTACTCCAACTTGGAAATCCCGAAGTCACCGCACGTCGGGGGGCTTCGGGTTGTTCTGGTGCCGACGGTCTGGTGATCACCTCTACTATAGAGGGGCGTTTCGTGCATTGGAAGAGCATGAAACTTTCCGATCTACTCGAGGCCGAGGACCAACTTGTGGCACACCTCGAGCCCTTGCCTTTTCAGGAAGGCAGGCCATTAGCCACCGTGGCAGAGGAGTCGACCGAGATAGTCGACGCGAGCTCTGATGAGCTCATCTCACGCCAGGTGCTGATGGCGGAAGAAGGCGATGATGATGGCGACTTGCCCATCATTGACTTTGATGCGGTATCTGAAGATGAGGCCACAGCCAACGCCGGCAACGAAAACGATACCGATCGTGAGGCACGGAGGACCAGGAACAAAGCTCGTGCAGCCCGCCGAAGGAGGGTCAATGAGCGCATGCGATCTATGCATCGCGAGCTTGACGCCGAATTCGTGCCGTAAGATCTCGGGGCTTCAGGACTCCGGTGGCCAACATTGCCAGGGTTACGGCTATACTTGAGTGCAGTAACGATCCGAACATCCGTCAAGCGCTTCGTTACGCACAGAGGGCTTGGATTCAGCTTGATTAACAAAACCCGGCGTCTACCGTCAGGGAAGAGCGCGTGGGCAAAAGCCGAAACCAGGTTCACAGTCAAACGGCAGGCGGCCGTCCTCGACCTCAGCGCAGCAACATCAACGACAACATCCGCGGGAGTTAGGTCCCTGGCGGGAGGCAGCAGCCACCTCCAGGGGGTAACCCGCGATAGGCCAATCATCAGCCTCCTCCAAAAGACCTGCGCCAGCGAATCAATGAAGGACGCGATGTGTGGTCCATAATCGATTCCAGGCGCAGAGACCGCGAAGTAGTCGAGATAGAAGGTACTGAATGCAGCGACCATTTCCCGGCTTTCTCCGCACGGTTTAGCAGTTACAAGTACCCTGAGGGCTTCAAGCCGATCGGCATCACCAAGTATGATGGTAAGCAAGCTCCTCAGCAATGGCTATGTTGCTACTCCACCACCATTGAAGTTGCAGGGGGCTCCAACATCACAAAGGTCGTCTACTTCCCGATGGCTTTGGACCCTGCGCCGCTCACGTGATTGGAGAGTCTCAGCAACAACTCGATCGACTCCTGGGAGCGGCTCAAGAAGGTCTTCATCGACAACTTCCAGAGGGCGATCACTCGTGCAGGTACTCGTCACGATCTTTCTCAATGTAAACAGGAATGTAATGAGCTCTTACACTCCTATACACGCCGTTTCTTCGACGTCCGTGCTACCATTGCGAATATCTCGGAGGAGGATATCATCGACTGCTTCTACAACGGCATCACCGACCCAGGCATCTACAGAGACTTTGGGTGGAATAGACTGAAAACTATTGCGGGGCTTCATGATATGATGCACGACTGGTTCGAGTAGGAAGAAAAGATGCGGGAGCAACAACAAGAGCCAGCGGGACCACTCGGGTCCATCCCGAAAGCGCAAGCCAGATGATCTCATCGTGGCTGTGGATTGTCCCTCGCGAGGCAAGAAGACAACGACGCAGGAGGAGTTCGAGAAGCTCCTGCAGAATAAATGACCATGACATCCAGGTGCCAATCATGCGGCAATTGATTGCTACCACCTCCGGAGGACATTTAGCAATCCCGGTGTCGGCAAGAAGAACAAGAAGCCAGTGGACAAAGAACCCGAAGAAGACGACCAAGGGGACCAAATGCACAACGCGAAGTTCCAGGATGTCTCAAAGACCATCAACGTCATCTTCGAGGGAGATGGAGACTTCGGTTCCAGGCGGGAACAAAAACTGCTTCTCCGGGAGATCATGTCCGTCGAGCCGGCGGTACCACGACCACTCCGTTGGTCGGAGGTCCCCATCTTGTTCTCCCGTGACGACCAGTGGACAAGCTTCTCGGAGCCCGATAAGTTCCCCCTGGTCCTGGATCCGGTGGTGGCAGAAGTTAGGCTCACCAAGTGTAACATCCTGAAAATTTTACCCAGAAATCACGCGCTAAGATTTTCGTTTTCGAGAACCGTTCCACCGAAACCCTAAATTTCCCGGCACCCGAATCCAATCGCAGTCACGCCATCTTTTCCCCCTCGTGCAGCGCGCGAGCGCCGCGCGCGCGTGACCGACCAGCCGCGGTCACCGCCGTGAAATTCGCCGCGCGGTCGCCGCCGCGAATTCCGCCGGCACGCGTCGTTCTTTTCCTCCTCTCGTTCCCTGTTTTCTTTTCCATTCTTTTCTCTTTTCTCCCTTTTTCCTATTCCCTTTTTCCCTTTCTCCTATTTCCTTCTTCCCTTTTCTTTTTCTCCTCTTCTTTTCTTTTCCTCCTTCCTTCTCCTCCCTGTTTCCTCCTCCTTCCTCTGCCACCCGGCCACGCGCTTGCCGTGGCCGAGCGCACGCGCCCGCCCGCGCGCCCCGCGTGCCGCGTCAACCGCCGCGTCGCTCGGCCGCGACGTTGCGCTGCCCGCCACTGGCACCGAGCTGCTGCCCCACGTGCACGCGATGGAATGGTTGAGCCGGTGTGAGTTGTTTGGAAAGTATCCGGCAGTGGTGCCGTGTGCTACGACGGACGGGGAGTCCGGTAGCGGTTTGGAACTTGGGTCCGTGTGGATCAACATCGCGTGCCCCTTGGTACTGGAAAACTTGTTTTGGAAAGTGCTTTTAAAACGAACCCCTGCATATAATTGTGTTTCCGCAAATGAACCGTAACTTTATCCTTGGATTATCCTGTGCATTTAATCCTGTTATGTCCCCCTCCGTGGGTGTGATTGGACTTGCAGAGTACGTTTGTACTCACCCCCTTCCTTACTTTACAGTGGAAGACTCAGACTACGTTCCCGAAGACAACGAGTAGGGTTTCGTCCTGCACCCAGTCTTGCCTGTGGTTGAGGCCACTGTTGGATTCCGCATGGCGCAAGACTCTGATGATCCTTTATTCGTAGCTAGTGTAGTTGTGTGGGTTTTGGTTGTAATCCTCGCGATAGTGGCGCTTCACTGCCCATTACCGCGTAGAGTTGTACGGTGATGTACCATCTGATGTAATAAAAGTGTTATCAGCCTCCTGGGACTGATAATTCGACACTTTTAAGTCCCCCCTGATGGGGTGGACGCTTCAGGTGGTATCAGAGCTGTAGGCTGGCCGTAGGACGTGACCCTAGGAGCGAGACCCCTTTTTAGGCCCTAGAGCTTGTCCGGATTTAGAAACTTTTTGCACAAACACTCACCACTGGTCTTTGCCTTGTTCCAGATGGCTGGCAATGGATGGGTTAGCGGAATCTGCCATGCAGAGCCCGGCCTCCCCAAGTTACTATTGCTCAGCCTGGAACGCGTCGGGGTCGTGGAACCACCGGAGTATGCCTACCGTGAGTACATCGCCGGAGGCACCCTTCGGTGCGACACAATGGTTTTTGTGGAGAAAAGCACCCGCTACCCGGATGTGGACCCTTGGTTCATCTCCACCACTGGTTTCCGCTTCCCCGACACCTATCGAAAGGCCGCCCGTAAAGCCCTGCGACGGCTGCGTGTGCTCTACAGGCACCACCTTCAGCGGACTCCTATGGGGTTTTTCCCACCCGCTGAGGGAAGAGGACGCACTTGGATTGCCCGAATGAGGGGACTTGGACGAGAAGAAGAAGACCTAGAAGATACGGTCTCCCACCTATCCATCTACCTTACTGGCTTGGATGCACTCTGCCGCGAACAGTCGGCGCAACTGAAGCAGCTAATCCGTGGGATTGAGAGGATAACCCAGGAGCTGGAGGAACAACGGACAAGAGCTGCAAACGCCGAGTACTCCTTAGCCGCCCTCCAAGCCCAGATGCAAGAATACGAGAACCGCAACGGAATAGGTGGATGGATAGAGGAAGAAGAAGAAGAACCCATGGAAACCCATTGGGATAAGGGTACTCAGACCGAAAATGAGATGGATCGGTTCCTTCCAATAAAGAAGCGCTCTATCAGGGCCGAGGAAGAATCCCCATGATAGGATTAGCACCCCGAGCTAGAACCCTACCCTAATGTCCACGTACCCATGAAAGCTGTACCACCCTTGTTGTAATAATAAATATCATCTACTCCCTTTTACACCTGTACCAGGTTGTTTACTCTGTTTCTGTTTCAGATGGCTGAGGAAGGATGGACCCAGGGCGACTGCCAAGCTGCACCTGGATTCCCCAGCCTCTTAATCAACACCCTGGAGGACCTTGGCGTTACAGAGCGCCCAATGTACTACAGCCGAGAGTATGAACACCATGGTACCCTCCGCTGCAGGGTGATCCTGGTCATCGCCAGGAGTAACCGCTACCCCGACATCCAGCCCTGGCGAGCGACCGCCACAGGGTTTAGGCACCAAGACACCTACCCCTTGGCCATCAGAAAAGCACTCCGTTATTTGTGCCGGATTTTTGAAGAACACCTCGCCCCACGCCAGCGAAGTTCTTCCCGCCGGCCATCAGAACCCCGGTCTGGGAAGCACGCATGAGAAACTTGGAGCGACGTCGCCACGAAGAAGGCCCCCTGTACCAAGTAGCTACTTACCTAGCCGCCCTGGATCAACTTTTTGATGAGCAAGCCAACCTTCTAAGGGAGCAGACCCATCGAGCCGAGCAAGCGGAGCTCGCAGTGAGATTACAGCAGATCCGAGCCGCCCACGCCGAGGCAAGAGCCGCAGCCGCGGTCAGTAACGAAGCAGTCGCCCAAGAAAGCCTCAGGCAAGCCCGAGACCGGCGCATGCAAGATTGGACCCGGAGTGGGACACCAGTCCCGGCAATTGGGGAGGATCATGTTTTACTCGGGACGCCCATCATAGGATGGGGACCCCTTTTTGGAAACACACAAGCCCCACCCGGAAACCCTGAAAGCTCTGCTGCCGCCGTCGAAAGGAATGCTCAAGCGCAACCCCTGACCGGTGGAAACCCAGAGGACGGCGAGCAAGGATCACTCGCGCTCTCCGCCCCAGAAGAAGGCCTGCCCCGCGAGTAAAAATGACCGGCGCCACCCTAGTAATGTGTCCCCAGCCACTTTTGTTGTGGTACCTGATCCCAGACGAGTAGTACGATACCTAGCCTTACCCTAAGTTGTAACCCCCTTGCAGTAATAAAATGGTTTGTGCTTGTTGTTTGTGATGTTGTTTGCTGGTTTGTTGTGTGCTGATTATTTATATGAGTACCGGCAGGAGGTAGATTCTGCCTTATATATATACGAATTAAACAACTTAAACATCACATAATCGTAACCCTAGTTTACCCAATCAACAGGTGACCCCCCGGAACGTCGCGAGGGCCTCCCGTGGCCGGAACCCCGTAGCCGCTAGTGTCGGAGCACAGCCCGTTGAACAAGATCTTCCCCAAGGAGAGCAAGAAGTAAGCCAGAACCGAGGGGGAAGTCAAGAAGGAGAACAACTACCACCACCCCCACCCCTCGGAGACCTGGCGCAGATCATCCATAACCAGACCCTCATACTGGAGACTCTGGCAAATGCCCTCATTAACCGGCAGCCACGAGGGCAGAATATGAATGACAAGCTGACGGCCTTTCTAAGGACCAAGCCACCTACCTTCGCCGGGTCCTGCAACCCGTTGGATGCTGACGACTGGTTGCGAGTAATTCAGAGGAAGCTCGAACCATTCGAATGCCAGGACCGGGATAAAGTCCTTCTGGCAGCCCACCAGCTCACCGGAACAGCATTGTCCTGGTGGGAAAACTACTGTGCCGCAGCCGAAGATGCCTCTACCATCACCTGGGGAGAATTTGTAAGGGAATTCCGCCGCTATCATATCCCTTCTGCCACTATGAAGCGCAAGGCGGATGAATTCCGTGCACTACAACAAGGGAATATGACGGTGGAAGAATACACCCACCGGTTCATAGAATTGGCCCGATATGCGCCGGAAGAGGTGAACGACGACGATAAAAAGCAAGACATGTTCAAGAAGGGGTTAAGCCCAGAGCTCCGGACCCTGCTTACTCCCCAGATCTATCCGGACTTCAACACCCTGATGAACAAGGCCATCCTCACAGAAAGGGCCAAGGCCGAAGAAAGAAAGGACAATAAACGCAAATTCCTGGAAAGTAAGGCTCGCCAACAGGACCGCTTCCAAAAGTCGAGGAACTCCAACTACACTGCACCAAGATCCCAGGCCCCAATGCAGTATAGGACTCAGTCCCAAGTGACTGGATCACGAGCCTCTGAAGCACAGCCCAAGAGTCAGAATACCATGAGGGCCCCGCAGAGCAACACAAGTCTGGCCGCCTCCGACAACAACAATGTTAGGGCCTGTTTCAACTGCCGTGAGACGGGGCACTTCATCGCCAATTGCCCCTACGCCAAGAATAAGCCGGCCACGTCGGCCTTCTCCAACACGGTGAATGGGCCCAGACCGGCCCTGACCGGTGCCAACCGAGTGCCCGTCCGCAACAACGACGGCAACCAGCAGGTGAAGCAGCAATCATTTGGACGGGCCCGCGTCAACCACATCGACGCGCAGGAGGCTCAAGAAGCTCAGGGCGTAGTGCTCGGTGAGTACTTAGTCAACTCAGCTCTGGCAACAGTACTATTTGATTCTGGAGCATCACACTCGTTTATATCCTCAAGCTATGTGGAGAAACACAAAATACCTACAGTACTACTAAAAACACCCCTATTAACCCGGACGCCTGGAGGCGACATCAATTGTCAATTAGGTTGTCCACGGGTAAGGATCAATTTAAGTGGGGTAGACTTTCTAGCAGATTTGGTAGTACTTAAGCCTGGGGGAATAGACGTGATCCTTGGAATGGATTGGTTAAGCCGACACAACGGTCTCATAGGCTGCACTGACAAAGTAGTGCACCTAACAAACCCCGAAGGAATACAAGTGATCTGCCATACCCGGGATAGTAAGTTTGACCCAATGATGTTTAGCATGGAAGCCAAGCCCTTAGAAGGAGTCCCGGTAGTAAACGAATACCCAGACGTGTTCCCCGAAGAGCTTCCCGGTATGCCGCCAGATAGGGATATAGAGTTCGTCATAGACCTTATCCCCGGAACCTCCCCTATAGCCAAGAGACCCTATAGGATGGCGGCCTCTGAGTTGACAGAGTTAAAGAAGCAACTAGAAGAATTGCAACGAATTGGTTTTATCAGACCAAGCTCGTCGCCATGGGGAGCCCCAGTGCTGTTTGTCAAAAAGAAAGATGGGAGTATGAGGTTGTGTGTGGATTACCGGGCACTGAATGAAGTTACCATTAAGAATAAGTACCCCCTCCCCAGGATTGATGACCTGTTCGATCAGCTTAAAGGAGCCAAGTACTTTTCCAAGATCGATTTAAGGTCAGGGTACTTCCAACTCAAGATTAGAGAAAGTGACATCCCTAAAACAGCTTTTGTCACACGCTACGGGCAGTTTGAGTTCACCGTAATGTCCTTCGGACTAACCAATGCCCCTGCCTATTTTATGAACCTCATGAACAAAGTATTTATGGACGAGCTGGATAAGTTTGTCGTAGTCTTTATCGATGACATACTTATCTACTCCAAGAGTATTCAGGAACATGAGCAACATCTGCGGGTAGTATTGGGAAAGCTGAGGACACATAGGTTATATGCCAAGTTCAGCAAGTGCGAATTCTGGCTGGAGAGAGTAGCTTTCCTTGGTCACATTCTGACCGCGGAAGGCGTAGCAGTGGACCCAGAGAAGGTCGAAGCAGTTTCCAACTGGCAGCGACCGACTAATGTTAGTGAAATCAGAAGTTTTCTTGGATTAGCTGGGTACTATCGGAGGTTTATTGAGGGATTCTCCAAGATAGCCCGACCCATGACGGAACTTCTCAAGAAGGAGAAGAAGTTCGCCTGGACGGAGCCTTGTGAAAGAAGTTTTCAAGAGTTGAAACAAAGGCTGACAACCGCCCCAGTGCTAACCCTACCGGACATTCATCGGGATTTTGTCATTTACTGTGACGCATCCCGACAAGGATTAGGGTGTGTACTGATGCAAGACGGGAAAGCCGTTGCATACGCTTCCCGCCAACTCAGGACTCATGAGCAGAATTACCCGACCCATGATTTGGAATTGGCAGCCGTAGTGCATGCCCTTAAGATTTGGAGGCACTACCTGATTGGAAATAAGTGTGAGATTTACACCGACCATAAGAGTCTGAAGTATATCTTTACCCAGCCGGATTTGAACCTAAGACAAAGAAGATGGTTGGAGTTAGTCAAGGACTATAATCTGGAAATCCATTATCACCCCGGAAAAGCAAACGTAGTAGCCGACGCCTTAAGCCGGAAAACCTATGGACCCAAGGATGATCATCTATGCGAGGAATTGGCACGATTAAATGTGCACATTGTTCCTCGAGGTTCCAGCCAAGTGCTAAACATCCAATCGACACTAGAAGATGGAATTAGAGAGGCCCAACGATCGGATCAAGAGTTAATGAAGATCTGCCAACAAACTGGAGAAAACAAAGCGCCGGGTTTCAGAGTAGACGATAAGGGGATATTATGGTACGAGGATAGGATTTGTGTGCCCCGGAATGGAGACTTCCGGCAGCTAATCATGGACGAAGCCCATAACTCAGCCTACTCCATCCACCCAGGATCCACCAAAATGTATAAGGACATAAGGCAAAAATACTGGTGGAATGGAATGAAAGCGGATATTGCACGATTTGTGGCACATTGTGATATCTGCCAAAGGATCAAGGCCGAACATCAAAAGCCGGCAGGATTATTGCAACCCTTGCCTATCCCGGTCTGGAAATGGGATGAAATAGGAATGGACTTCGTAGTAGGCCTACCCAGAACACAGAAGGGACACGATTCCATATGGGTAATAGTGGATCGACTCACTAAGTCGGCTCACTTTATACCCGTACGAACCACTTATGGTGGAGAAAAGCTGGCAAAGCTTTATGTGGAGAACATAGTAAAGTTACATGGAGTGCCTAGCAGAATTGTTTCGGATAGAGGAACCCAATTTACATCTAGGTTTTGGAAAAGCCTGCATAAAGCCATGGGCACTAAGTTAGATTTTAGCTCCGCATACCACCCACAGACGGATGGTCAAACCGAAAGGGTGAATCAGATCATGGAAGATATGCTGAGAGCATGTGTCCTAACCTATGGAAATGATTGGGAACAGAGTCTGCCCTATGCAGAATTCTCGTACAATAATAGTTACCAAGCCAGCTTGGGCATGTCGCCATTCGAAGCCCTCTACGGGAGAAAGTGCAAAACTCCCTTAATGTGGTCGGAAGTTGGAGAACGTGCGCTAGTAGGGCCCGCACTTATAAAAGAAGCTGAAGAAAAAGTAGCGGAGATCCGCGAGAAATTGAAAGCGGCCCAGTCCCGACAAAAGAGTTACGCAGACAGGAAGAGGCGAGAAATAAGTTTCCACCCAGGAGATTCTGTTTATCTCAAGGTCTCACCCATTCGAGGAACGCGAAGGTTTCAAGTGCAAGGAAAATTGGCCCCTCGATACATTGGACCGTACCGAGTTCTGAGGAGGGTCGGAGCAGTGGCATACCGACTGGAGTTACCGGAAGAAATGTCAGATATACACCCAGTATTCCATGTCTCGCAATTAAGGAGATGTTTAAGAGTACCCGAGGGAGAACACGTGCCGGTGGAAACAATAGACCTGCAACCGGATCTGCGGTACCAGGAAGTACCGGTCAAAATTCTGGACACTGTCACTAGGAGGACAAGAAACTCCGAAGTACGGATATGCAGAGTCCAATGGAGCAGACACGGAGTAGAAGAAGCAACATGGGAACGCGAAGATGCTCTGAAGAAGGAGTTTCCCCATTTGTTTAGGAGCTAGCCGAATCTCGGGGACGAGATTCATTTTAAGTGGGGTAGGTTTGTAACATCCTGAAAATTTTACCCAGAAATCACGCGCTAAGATTTTCGTTTTCGAGAGCCGTTCCACCGAAACCCTAAATTTCCCGGCACCCGAATCCAATCGCAGTCACGCCATCTTTTCCCCCTCGTGCAGCGCGCGAGCGCCGCGCGCGCGTGACCGACCAGCCGCGGTCACCGCCGTGAAATTCGCCGCGCGGTCGCCGCCGCGAATTCCGCCGGCACGCGTCGTTCTTTTTCCTCCTCTCGTTCCCTGTTTTCTTTTCCATTCTTTTCTCTTTTCTCCCTTTTTCCTATTCCCTTTTTCCCTTTCTCCTATTTCCTTCTTCCCTTTTCTTTTTCTCCTCTTCTTTTCTTTTCCTCCTTCCTTCTCCTCCCTGTTTCCTCCTCCTTCCTCTGCCACCCGGCCACGCACTTGCCGTGGCCGAGCGCACGCGCCCGCCCGCGCGCCCCGCGTGCCGCGTCAACCGCCGCGTCGCTCGGCCGCGACGTCGCGCTGCCCGCCACTGGCACCGAGCTGCTGCCCCACGTGCACGCGACGGAGCTTGCGCCGCCCCGGCCTTTCCCCTGCGTGCGCCACTGTGCCTCCTGCCGCTGACGCCGCCCTCGCCGTTCGCGCCGCACAGCGCCCGCACGCGTGCCGAACTGTCGCGTCGCCCCGGCCTCGCCGCCCGCGCCGCCGCTCCACGACACGGGCACCATTAAGGTGCCCCGCACCGCTCGCCGGCCCCTCCCTCACCGGCCACCGCCCCCCCCCCCCCGCCCCGGCCGCCTATAAAAGGGGCCGAGGAGCACCCCCGGCACCCCCACAAGCCACAGCGCCAGCTAGCCCCTCACCTCCTTGCCCCCACCACCGCCGCCACGGACGCCATCACCGGCCGCCGCCCCCCACCGCGGTCCCGCCTCCTCGCTGCGTCCCAAGCCGAGGTGAGGAGGGGAATAGGACCCCCTCGCCTCCCTCCTTCTTTTCCCCCCCGCCCCGACCGCCGCCAGGCCCCGGGCCGGCCGGGATTCCCGCCGCCGGACCTCCCCCTCCCTCCCCTGTTTCCTGTCAACGGGAGAGGAGGAAGAAAGGGCAAAATGCCCGATAACCCCCTGCCTTTGCTCTCTTTTCTAAATAAGGACCCCCCCCTCTCTAATAGCCCCCTTTCGCAAAAGAAACCCTGCCCATTCTATTATTTCGAATTGAATCCCTCCATTACATAAAAACCCAACAATGCCCGACCCCCTAGCATGCCCTGGGTATCGCTGGGTTTTGCAATTAGGCCCCTACCCATTTCAGATAATCGCGAGTAAGCCCCTGAACCCCCGTTTAAGCCCTGAAACCACCTTTAGCGCGTCATTTTATGTGCGAAACGACCTCCGATCGACCCGAAACTTTACCACGCCTTTTATAGTATAGTTTTAGCCATGCCATCAAGAAACCACCCAGAGATACCACCCCTAACTCCGTAACTAAATTATTTCCGATTCAAGCCCAACGATAAAAGCTTTTAGTTCTTTCGCTTGATTGTGTATCTGTTTGTTTGCGTCGTAGGACACGGAGTGAACGACGAGGTTCTCGACCGCGACCAAGCAACTGAGGACCAGTTCTGCGACCCCGAACCCGAAGGACAGTGCTTCGATCAGGACTTCCCGCAAGAGTTTGACGATGGCAAGTTCAATTCCGCCCTTTGATGCATGTTTTTGTCCTAGTTTTTATAAACACAACCCGATGGCCTGTTTTATAAAATTGCATGGTTTTGCGTGCCGTAACCATGGTAGGATAGCCACCCTTGTTGTGACAACCATACCTTGACCACCTGATTTTATAAAGAAAATGCGTGTGTGTGGGAAAGGGTAAAATGTGGATTTGAGAAACGAGTCGGACGGGATGGATGGCATTTCTGTGTGAATTGCCGTTGGTGTGCTCGTACCTGTGTGGTTGAGCGTGGAGGGGAGATATCCATCTTGTCACCCCTAAGGACCGAGTTGATGTGTCGTCTCACCTAGCTTCCTGTCGTGCAAACCACTTGACCGTTGTATGGGCAACGGCTTGGCCTAACCCCACTAGTTAGTCTGATAGCCATCAGGAGACCTGGGAGCAACGGGTGATCAAGGAGACGGGATAAGCTCTGTGTGACTTATGCCCCGGTTAAACCTCGGTGTTAGGTCGAATGACCCCTTGATAGATCCCGTGGTGGCTAGTCAGGTCTAGCTAAGGTGGGTAAGGGCTTCGATGGGATCTGCACCGGCACTAAGGTGTTCGTGCTGTGGTACCCCACCTGTGGGTAAAGTTGCACACCTCTGCAGAGTTAAAATCTATTCGAATAGCCGTGCCCACGGTATTGGGCAAGTTATGGTGTGGTCACATAACTAGTGTTCTCCCTGGGAATGGTTGAGCCGGTGTGAGTTGTTTGGAAAGTATCCGGCAGTGGTGCCGTGTGCTACGACGGACGGGGAGTCCGGTAGCGGTTTGGAACTTGGGTCCGTGTGGATCAACATCGCGTGCCCCTTGGTACTGGAAAACTTGTTTTGGAAAGTGCTTTTAAAACGAACCCCTGCATATAATTGTGTTTCCGCAAATGAACCGTAACTTTATCCTTGGATTATCCTGTGCATTTAATCCTGTTATGTCCCCCTCCGTGGGTGTGATTAGACTTGCAGAGTACGTTTGTACTCACCCCCTTCCTTACTTTACAGTGGAAGACTCAGACTACGTTCCCGAAGACAACGAGTAGGGTTTCGTCCTGCACCCAGTCTTGCCTGTGGTTGAGGCCACTGTTGGATTCCGCATGGCGCAAGACTCTGATGATCCTTTATTCGTAGCTAGTGTAGTTGTGTGGGTTTTGGTTGTAATCCTCGCGATAGTGGCGCTTCACTGCCCATTACCGCGCAGAGTTGTACGGTGATGTACCATCTGATGTAATAAAAGTGTTATCAGCCTCCTGGGACTGATAATTCGACACTTTTAAGTCCCCCCTGATGGGGTGGACGCTTCACCAAGGTGCTCATCGATGGCGGAAGTGGTCTCAACCTTATCTTCGCCAGCACTTTGAGAAAGATGGGTCTGGATTTCACGAACATGCTGGTTCCAAGCAAGTCTCCTTTCTACGGCATTGTCCCAGGTAATACGGTGCACCCACTTGGCACGATGGTTCTTCCAGTCACCTTCAGCACGAGAGAGAAATACGGCACCGAGTTCATTAAATTCGAAATAGCTAACTTTGAATCTTCTTATCATACCATACTGGGCCGACCGGCACTTACCAAATTCATAACAGTGCCGCATTATGTTTATTTGCTTCTCAAGATGCCAGGACAAAGTGGGGTACTCACTCTCCGAGGCGACTTGAAGAAGTCATATGATTGCAATCAGGAGGCGATCCAGTACGCTTCGACTACGCGTGTGCCAGATGCTTCAGGAGAAATACTCGCGGCTGTGCAGCAGCTCTCCCAAGCCGGGCTGGAAATCCCTTCGAGAAAGGCTAGCAAGTCGAGCATCCAGTCGACAGGCGACGTGGCCCTCAAGTCGATCCAGCTCCAGAAGGGTGACTCATCCAAGACCGCCGTCATCGGAGCAGGCTTAGATGAGAAATAGGAACACGCGCTCGTCAGTTTCCTTTGGGCTAACCGAGACATATTCGCGTGGAAATCAGTGGACATGCCAGGGGTGCTCAGGGAACTGATCGAGCATAGTTTGAATGTACACCCACAGGCTGTGCCCAAAAAGCAACGCCTTCGAAGATTTGCTCACGACAAGCGTGAGGCAATTAAACGGGAAATAGCTAAACTCCTTACGGCTGGCTTCATTAAAGAAGTAATTCATCCTGAGTGGGTAGCTAATCCCGTCCTTGTAAAGAAAAAGAATCATGAATGGAGAATGTGCGTTGATTACACCGATCTCAACAAGCATTGCCCAAAGGATCACTTCGGGCTACCACGCATTGATCAAGTCATCGACTCGACGGCAGGTTGTGTACTTCTCTGCTTTCTTGATTGCTATTCAGGATATCACCAGATTGCGCTAAAGGAGAAGGATCAAATCAAAACCGCGTTCATCACCCCGTTTGGGACGTACGCTTACAAAACTATATCTTTTGGGTTGAAAACCGCAGGAGCAACCTATCAGCGCTTGATTCAGATATGTTTTGCTGATCAGCTGCATTGGAACGTAGAAGCTTATGTGGATGACGTGGTCATCAAGATCAGGAATCCCAACGACCTGATTGCAGACCTGGAAGAGACCTTCAGCGGCCTACGCAGGTTTCGGTGGAAGCTCAACCCAACTAAGTGCGTTTTTGGAGTACCATCAAGGAAATTGCTCGGGTTCATCGTCAGCAACTGGGGAATTGAAGTCAATCATATGAAGATTACGGCCATCATTGATATGGGGGCTCCGGCCACAATCAAAGATGTGTAGAAGCTAACAGGCTATATGGCAGTCCTAAATAGGTTCATCTCCTGACTCGGGGAGAGAGGACTACCCTTCTTCAAGCTCCTAAAGTGCCAAGACAAGTTCCAGTGGACGGAGGAGGCCGAGAGAGTCTTGCAAGACCTGAAACATCACCTTCAGTCTCCTCCGATCATTACAGCACCATTGCCGGGAGAAGATCTACTACTCTATATTGTGGTGAAAACTCATGTTGTCAGCAGTGCCATTGTAGTCGAGCGCAGCGGGGAAGGCCATGTGTTTGGAGTGCAGAGGCCTATGTATTTCGTCAGCGAGGTACTCTCCAAATCCAAGGTATGGTACCCGGCGGTTCAAAAACTCTTATATGCAATTCTGATTATATCGAGAAAATTACGCCATTACTTCGACGAGTACAAGATCACTGTGATTACAGATTTTCTGTTGGCGGATATTCTCCATAATTAAGATGCCACGGGGCATATATCAAAGTGGGCAGTGGAACTGGGGGCTTTGTCTATCGACTTCAAGCCACGCACTGCAATTAAGTCTCAAGATCTAGTCGATTTTATAGCTGAGTGGAGAGAGAATTAAATTCCAACTCCAGTCGACAAGCCAGAGCACTGGACCATGTACTTTGATGGGTCTTTGAAGCTCGATGGTGGCGATGCTGGAGTCCTATTTATTTCTCCAAGAGGCGAACAACTGAAGTATGTCCTCCAGATCCTTTAGGAGGTATCCAATAATGAAGCCGAGTATGAGGCATTGCTTCACGGGCTACGTTTGGCGATAACACTAGGCATCAAGTGACTAGTTGTATATGGCGATTCACTTCTTGTTGTTCAGCAAGTCAATAAAGAGTGAGACTGCAACAAGGAGACAATGGACACTTATGTACAAGAAGTGCGCAAGCTGGAAAATAAATTTTTCGGCCTGGAGATTCATCATGTGGTACGGGAGCATAATGTTGGCGCAGATATACTGTCCAAGCTAGGATCCACCCGCGCACAGGTTCCAGCAGGAGTCTTCATCCAGGAGCTAAAATAGCCATCCATCAAGTCCTCACCTCAGGTAACCACTGATGCTGGCCTTCAACAGCCCAATCGGGAAGTTATGATGCTTGGAGAGGACTGGAGAGAGACTTTTATCGATTTCATCCGGGATCAAAGACTACCAGCGGGGATGAACGCAAGAAGTGCAGAGGCAGCTCGTGTCATGTGCAGAAGTAAAGGTTTCGTCCTAGTCGACAGTAAGCTCTATCGGCGTGGCGCAGGATCAGGGGTGCTCATGAAGTGCGTCACAAGAGAAGACGGCTACGACATACTGCGAGAGATTCATGAGGGCGTTTGCAGTAACCATGCAGCTTCAAGAACACTGGTGGGGAAAGCATACAGAGCTGGTTTCTGGTGGCCCACCGCAGTATCCGATGCTAAGGACCTCGTCCGGAGATGCCAAAACTGCCAATTCTTCGGCAAGCAATCTCACATCCCAGCTCACAGTCTCATCACTATACCGCCATCCTGGCTGTTCGCTTGCTAGAGCCTTGATATGATTGGGCCCTTCACAACAGCGCCAGGCGGTTTCACCCATGTATTAGTGGCTATCGACAAGTTTACCAAGTGGATCGAGTACAAGCCGATAGCTAAGCTCACACCAGATCGAGTTGTTGATTTCATCTCTAACATCTTGCATCGCTTCAGCTTCCCGAATATCATCATCACGGACCTGGGTTCAAATTTCACGGCCAATCAGTCCTGGGAGTTCTGTGAAAATGCGTGCATCGAGGTCAAATATGTCTCTGTTGCACACCCAAGGGGCAATGGTCAAGTCGAGAGGGCGAACGGCATGATAATTGATGGCCTCAAGAAAAGACTTTATGATAAAAACAGCAAGAAAGGAGGAAAGTGGATACACGAGTTGCCACATGTCGTCTGAGGGCTCAGGACTCAGCCGTCCAAAGCCACAGGACAAACACCGTTCTTTCTTGTCTACGGTTCCGAAGCTATCTTACCGGCCGACATCATGTGGAAATCCCAAGGGTTGAAATGTACAATGAAGGCGAGGCGGACGAAGCAAGGCACTTAGAGCTCGATTATGTCGAATAGGCTCGCTGCACTGCTCTTGTTCAGTCAGCATGATACCTGCAGGGGATTCGGCGATATCACGATCGCAACATGAGGGAACAGTCGTTCAGCATAGGCGATTTGGTCCTACGCCGCATCCAAGACGAGACCGGTCTACATAAGCTCAACTCGAGGTTGGAGGGCTCGTTCGTCGTCAAGCAAGTTACAAGACCGGGGTCGTATCGACTACAATACCCCAAGGGCCAAGACATCCCAAATTCCTGGAACGTTCAGAACCTGCGCAAGTTCTACCCGTGAGAAGGCGTGCGGGGATAGCTGTTCTCCGGATGCCTAGGCGGTCTTTTTCTTCCGAATCAATTTGGAGGCTACGTGTCATAAAATTCGGAATGTAAATTTTTCTGTTAACAAACGGAGGCTACGGCCACGTTCATATTTTATATAAGTCGACTTCTTGTCATAAGTTTTGACGGAGGCTACGGCCACGTTCATGCTTTATATGAATCAACTTCTTGCCATAACCTTTGATGGTCATTTGCGATGACGATCGCATTCTTCCCAGCAAGTTCGATCCGTTCGATTGGTTTATACCTAACTTGTTGGACGGGCTCACATGAGGAGCTATTTCGACTACGCCCAGAGTCGATGCACTCAGGGTAGTTTCGATTCTCGCCATAAGCACGGCAGTCTCGCGACGATGCTCGCATTCTTTCCTAACTGGTTAGACCTGCTCGATCAGGTCATATCTAACCTGTTGGATGGGTTCCTACTAGGTGCTATTTCAACTACGCCCAGAGTCGTTGCACTCAGGGTAGTTTCGTTTTCTTGCCATAAGCACGGCAGTCACGCGACGATGCTCGCGTTCTTTCCTAACTGGTTAGACCTGCGATCAGGTCATATCTAACCTATTGGATGGGTTCCTACTAGAACCTATTTCGACTACGCCCAGAGTAGTTGCACTCAGGGTAGTTTCAATTTCTTGCCATAACCACGGCAGTCACGCGACGATGCTCGCATTCTTTCCTAACTGGTTAGACATGCTCGTTCGGGTTATACCTAACTTGTTGGATGGTTTCGTACTCGGAGCTACTCCAACTACTTCCAGGGTCACTGCACCCGGGGTAGTGTCTACTACTTAGCCCTTGAACTTGGATAACAATTGTCATAAGGCACACACACAAGTGGAGACATCAAAGATAATTATATATAAGGAAAAGAGTACTTGTTTTTACTACATCTCAATCCTGTAGTACACTTTTTACTATTTTTTCTGCTACAGGTTAAACTTCTTGGAGGTACTCATTGAATTGTTCTTCTGAGCACTCCGCAGCCACGCCCTACGCGAACGCCTCTAGTCGAGCCTCCGGCCAAAAGGATTTTACAAAGCAAAGAGCGTGGCTGACACACGCGATGGGGGCTTCAGTGAGGAAGCTGAGGACCTTCTGCGGCGCTCGAAGAAGACGCTCCAACAAGGGCTGCTCATCCGCTTTGCCATCTTCTTGTGGGTCCACCATGTCCACAAGCTTCTGGGCGGCTCCCCTGAGGTCCTCCAGCTCCTTTTGCCGCTGCTCCTTCTCCTCGTCCAGCATCTTGATCTGCTAAAGGCAATCGGCGAACTGTTGTTCAGTGTCGGCGATTACCTTCTACAGCTTCTCGACATCATCTGTATGGCGATACAGCATGTTCTTCATGTCAGTAAGTAGCTCTTCTTTATATGTTAAGATTTTTCTAAGCTCTGCGGTGAAGATATTTTCAGAATTCAAGATAAATTGCTAAATGAAAGTACTCGAGGGAAGAAAAGGCTTGTCTTGGTGCGTCTTCTTCTGTTCTTTGAGTTGTTCTTGGAGCTCGGAGTTGGCCTTCTCGAGATTTCGGAGATCGTTCTTGAGGAGCCACGTCTCTCGCGTCCGTTCCAGCTTCAGCTTGTCAAGCTCTCTATGAAGATGAATGTTCTTCGTCAGCTCCTCTGATATGCGTTTTTCCTTCGCAACGAGTGCCTTCAGTTTTTCGGTTTTCTTTTGCGAGTGCTTGATCACATCCTGCATAAGAGGGAAGATTAAGACAAGCAACCCGATGACGTATACTGGCAGAGGAGTTATCATGCCTTACCAGGGTAAAATTGTACATCTCTTTGGAGATCTTCTTGAAGTATCGAATGTTCTTGTCCGTCAGGATCGGATCATCCACCAGATCTGTGGTGATGATGTTCTGGTATCCGTGTCGGTCACTAGCAGATCTCCAGGGCTCCTTGAGGCCCCTGCAGCATCCTCAGTTGATGGTCGTCAGGTACCTGCAAGTCAAGATGCATTCGGTACATAATGTCTGTGGTCTAAGCAGCTAGCCGTGGGCGGTCAGACACCTACTTGTGCCATCTGAAGGAGCGGTATCAGTAGCCTCGACTTGTTCTTCACCACCAGCTCCGGCTTCGGATTGCTGGGGCTTGGGGGGTGTTGGGTCGGGCAGTGTTGAGGTCCTCCTTCGGGGCTGGTTCCTCACGAGCCAGCGGCTCGGGGGCTGGAGTAGCCGCGGTGGGCTTTGGCCTATACCTCATGTCAGTCACGGACCTAATATAGCAAAATCAGTTATGTTACTACACAAGTCGAAAAGAATAGGATCTACATTATGCAAGAAAAGATCTAATCTTACAGTGAGGATTTCTTCATGATAGGTTTCTTTACTCTTAGAGCCAGTGGTGTTTCAACTATGGTACTCGTTGCTAGCGGTGGGGTTACACCAGCTTGTTGCGCGGTGCCTGCCACGGCAACAGTCACTACTCCTGCGGAAGTAGTCGACGGGTCCGTTACAGCAGTTTCTGCGGCTTCATCTGTTGGAACATCATCCCCGGCAAGTCCGGTCTCGGCCACCTCTTGGCGCTTGGGGTCGGGAGAAGAAGCAGAAGGACTGCAAAAAAAAGATAGTGTTAGCATACAACAATTCCGATATTTGACAATTCAACAAGGTAGCAACTTCATACCTGGAGGATTCGACTACATGCGCTTTCCGCTTGCACGCTACCCGACGACCCTGCGGAACCACAGGCAGAGTTTTGGTCAACTCCACGGATGGTCCGGGGGAGTTGTTCCTTTTTGCTTTCCCTTCGGCTTCCCTTTCTGCCAGGGGGCTCCCACTTTCAGTGGTCTCACTGTCGGGCAGAGCCTCGGCTGCTTGAGCTCTTTTTGCTTCGGCTGCGGCGCTGGGGAGAAGGTGGTCTAGTCGGGGGATGTCGGGTTGTGGTGGCTAGCTCCGGTACAACTCTGTGTGTCCGTGCAGAAGATTTTCAGTTAGCAGTGGCAGAACAACAGAACTTGTTTTCAACAAAAAGTAGTCGAATACTTACCGGTTTTGGAGGATTTTGCGCAGAAAACAACTGCGGGACATAGGGAACGGCATCCATGTCCAGCAGCACTCGCCTGACCCGGATGAGTGCGGAGTCGTCAGCGCCTATGTACTCGAAGCCTAGAGTGTGGCGTTGTTGGATTGGCTGGATCCGGCGCTTGAAGAAAGAAACATAACAGACGTTCCGGTCACTCCTATTTCTTTGTGAGCTGCTATGATGGCTAGCAACTCGTCGACTTGGTCCAGGTCTCCTCTGGAGAGTTCGGTGTTCCATTCTGGCCTCACGACAGGGGGTTTGCCGGATTTTTCAGGAAGCTGGGGGGCATGGTTTTCGATGTAGAACCAGTGGTTCTTCCATCCAGAAATATTGGAGGGGAATTTATAGAAAAGATACCTATTGCCCGGCTTGCTATCTAAGCTGGATGCCGGCGCCCCCTACAACGGATAGATTTTTGGCAGTGGGTTGCGGCTCTACTCGGAAAAGGAAGCGGAAAAGATCCTAGTGGGGCTCAATTCCGAGGAAAGCTTCGCAGAAATGGATGAAGATGGCAATATGGCAAATGGAATTCGGGTTGAGGTGATGGAGCTCAAGACCGTAGAAATAAAGAAGGCCATGAAAGAAAGAGCAAGAGGGGAGGGCCAGACCCCATTCGGCAAAATGGTAAAATGTGACGATTTCGTCTACATTTTCCATGGGAAAAGGTTCGCGAAAAGAGGGGCGCCAGTTGACAAGACTTTTTTCTTAGAGCAAACCCTCGGAAACAAGTTTTATGAGAATATTGTTGGAGCACTTACTGTGAGTCCACTCCCCAGACGGTGGCTGCGACTCCTTCTCCTTCCCATCCTTCTTGTTGGATCTCTTGGGCGCCATTTCTGGATCCTCTCGCCACGAGTTGCTCGGGGGTTGTGGAGAGAGGGGCGGAGAGATTCGGCTAGATTGGGGCTTTTTCAAGGGGGTGAAGGCATAGTGCGATTCTGATTGGGGGAGTCAGAAATTTCTTAGCAGATTGCAGATTGGAAGCACGGATTTTACTTGCATTACCGCGGGGTTAAATAACCAGCGGCCGGATACAGTTTTACTGTTTCGAAGTTCAAGAGTTGTTTTGGGGAATATTCGGAAGATGAGGGGTCGTTTGGTGGATTGTTTAGATAAAATATTCGATTAATTATTTTTTCAGGGTTAATTGTCCAGAAAAAAGGGGTTTTTCGAATTCCAGATCTAACTTCCATCATTCGTACCATCACACCAGTTATTTATCATGGAAATATTTTTCTCACTGCATGCCACGACCTTTGAATCCTTATTTCCAAGTCTGTGAGATTTGGATTCAAGGCTCGGGGGCTGCGGGATACGTGACATCGACTGCTTATTTTTTTGAATTTATTTGAAAAGTAAGGAAGATTCAAGACTAATGTGACTCTCAGCCTGATTCTCCGATTTAAGCTAAGGCTCGGGGGCTACTCCATATGGAGTGCTATTTTTCAATCACACACCATACCAAAGAAGTAATTCGGGGCATGAGCATCTCATAGTTTCGATGCAGCCAAGAAAGTACTCGAAGAAGAACTTCAAGACGGAGCTTCAAAAGAAGCCGAAGACTATTTCGAAAGTACTCGAGCAGCCTGCAGTACTCAGCTACGAAGAGCTCGTGGGCTTGTCAGACCCGGGACTACGGGGCTGTGTGCATAACATAGTTTAAACAGAATTAAGAGATAAAGTTTGTCTTATCTCTTATTTATTATGTTGTTCTTTACTCGTATGAGTAGGAGATAAAACTAGACGGTACAGAAGGAAACGATTCGAGTTGTATTCGGGTACGATTTCTTAGCTAGTATTGGACTAGGATTCATGTAACTCTGTCCTCTCGGATATATAAGGGGGGCAGGGACCCATTCAAAACACAACATCAACACTCAAGGCAATACAAATCACCATACAGGACGTAGGGTATTATGCACCTCGCGGCCTGAATCTGTCTAAATCTTATGTTTCTTGCATCTTCGAGTTCCTGATCTCGGCGTCTCCTCACCTAAACTTACCACCACGGGTATACCCCTCGGTGGGCAGCCGGTAAAACACCGAGATTTAGTTCTCTGAAACCAAACATATAAAAATATAAAAAGAAAGCTGATAAGATACCGCCTCTATTTTAAATTATATATAGATTATTTTAACTTTTGTATATATATTTTATTTGCCATGAATTTAAATATATATATCACATTTAGGTACATACCATAAAATTTAAAATAACCTATAATTTGAAATGTTTGTGAGTACTGGAATATTTTTGTAAAAAAATACTGAGAAAAAAAATGCAAACTAATGGGCAATTTTTCTTTCAACACGACTGTTGCCGCCGGTCCCCAGCGCGCCCTGTCCCCATCTTCCCCTCTCCCCCTCCCTCTTTCCCGTGGGGGAATTTTTTATTCGCACGCTCGCTCTCTCCCCCGCACCACCAGCAAAGCAAAGCGCCGCAGCCTTTGCCTCCTCTCTCTGTCTGCTCGCTCCCCCTCCTCACCCGCTCCCAACCAGGCCGCCACACCCAGACTCCTCGCTCGCATCCAGCGCTCCCGCACTGAAAAACCCTACTCCCGAGGCCGCCTCGCCGTCTCTTGGCGCGGGCCGCACCTTCACCGTACCATCGCCATGTCCGTCCCCGGCGTCGCCTCCCGCGCCGCCGACCGCTTCTACTGCCCCCCTCCACGCCGCCACCTCCTCGAGAAGCAGCAGAAGCAGCACCAGCCGCTGACTGCGGCACCCGCGGTAGTTGAGGAACCGGCGAAGCCGACGCAGGATCTCCGGCGACACGAGCCCCCGACCCCGCCGGCGCCGGCGGCGACCAACCTCGAGAGCTTCATCGCCTCCACCGCCGTCCGCGTGCCCGCGCGGCGGCATCCCCGCGTGCGCCCTCTCCCCCCAGCGCCTGCTCTGCTCGCCGCTCGTGTCTTTTCGTGTTCGACAACTGACGGGGTCCGGTCGGGCTGTTTTTCCGTGCGCTTGCAGACGGGCGCGCGGGGGAGGGGGGCCGGCGCGGGCGGCCACGGGGAAGCGCCGTACTACGAACTCGCGGATCTGTGGGACGCGTTCGGGGAGTGGAGCGCGTACGGCGCCGGCGTGCCGCTGCTGCTCAATGGCACGGACGGCGTCGTGCAGTACTACGTGCCCTTCCTCTCCGCTATCCAGCTCTACGGGTCGCGGCCGCCGCCGTCAAGCGAAAGGTATGGCGGCTGCACTTGTCTGTTGGAATGGTACTGTCGGTTAATTGGTCAGGCTCGGTGTGATATTGGTGGTTTATGCTCATTTTGCTCCCGTATAATCTGAGCTCATTCAGTGGATTCGCCTTAAATGAAGATTTACTTGATGTGATTTGTGGGTACCTACGTTGAATGAATGGGTTGACCATTGTGGACAGTGACTTTCTCTGTTCTGTCATCTTGTGGATATGTTAGGCAAAGCGTATTTGAAGGGTGAAGGGTTATTACCATTCATTTGTAGTTTTTCAGATATACTGAACCCAGGTTCTTCCACGGTACTAGTGGTTGTAAAATGCATACATGGTGTTGTAGCAGAACCACAGTAAAACATTAGGATGGAAAAACAAAGAAATGTTCTCACGGCTGGTGATAAGCAGCACATATATTGTGCTAATTTAATATTTTTTGCGTGAAAGTAAAACTAGTACCGTGATAAGCAGCAATAAAACTTTGGATAATTGAATTCATTGCAAAACCAAATACACAAAGAAAAGAAACCACTATGAATGAAGTTCCCATAATGTTGCATGTTTCATGGCCTTGCTAAATGTATGCATGTTATCATGCACATGTTCATGATTAGGCTGGTTGAGGTGCTCTTCTTGAACCAGAATCTCTTAGTTGATTCTTTAGATATTTCAACAAGGTAAAGGCCTGTGCGATGCTACGCGCACACATTTTTGAACAAAATAAAATTATTTTAATAAATATGGTAAGAAGACAATAGACACATTATCTAAGTCATAAATTTCAGTAGCAGAATACATGTTAAAGATGATGGGAAAAAAGTGCATCCAACATGCCTTGTCTTCAGCTCCTCCAACTTTGCCTTGAACACCTGAGTTACGAGATTCAGACGGTCCTGTGGCATTTGGTCGAGAGATATTGATGCATAGTGGGCTTGTTCCCTTGCTCGTTTACATTCTTTAGGGTCAATGAGTTGCAGCCTTGTATTGGATGCACTCTGGCAACCACTGATGGTATTTGTCAGATCTCCTAATGGAGTGCGATCTCCACTCGTTTCAAATATATTCATTTGCAATAGTCAACCTGATCAATGGAAAAAGAATGAATTAAGTTGCAGGAGAGATTTATGCTAAAAAAACCTATCAATGGAAAGAAGCCCATAGACTATTTCGGTCCAAAGTACCTCCCGAACTCCCTCCCTAGGCCACGTTCGGCCCAGGCCTATCTGCTCCTAGCTGTGAATATCGATCAGGCTGCGAGCGCTTTCAACCCACCAGAGCTCGTGAGTCGTCATGCATCCAATGATGATCCAACGGTCAAGAACGCACGATTCCCCTAGAAAATGACGCTGTTGTCCTACCCAAACCTAGGGCCATTGCTTCTCTTCCCTCTCCGCCTTTCTCGCTCCACCTGCACCTCCCCCGCGACGTGGCGGCGGTTTTAACTTGACAGCGAACCGAACCATCGAGTCCACCGAACTTGCATCGATCCAGCTCCTAGTGTTCCTTCCTGCAGGCTCACAACCATTTTGGTCCATATCAGCCTAGCACCTAGCAGCAAACACAACTCACAGCCAAAGCCAAACCCGTCGCGAGCTCACAGCTCACACACCCTCCTGCAAAGGCCAAACCTAACCCTAGCGCCCCGCGCCACCATGGCGGCAACCGCAACAGCAGCGACACATGACGAGCGTTGCGGGATAGCGGCCAGCGTTTGGAGGCGCAAGAGCAACGCCGACAAGTGGGGTGAGATGCGTCCGCGCATCGCGCGGTGCTTGCGAGCGGGGCAAAGCAACTGCGGTCTGCGGCCAATGGAGCAAGACATGCATGCTGGCGTGCGGAAGATCAATGAGCGTAGATAGCTAGTTCAATTAATTTGATTTTCCTGTTGGCTCGTTGCTGGTGCTCTTTGTTGTCGATCTTGTGGTGATGTGGGATAAGCACAATATCCTTTATGGTATGTTTGCTCTCTATTTCTGGATATGTTTGCACCACCGGAATGGGTTCCACATGGCATGCACCGTAAGAATATTTAGGGTCCATTTGGTAGAGCTCCGGCTCCTCAAAAAATGACTCTGGCTGTGGCTCCTTCGGTGAAGCAGCTTTTTCAGTGGAACTGAAGCTGTTTTGAAAAACGTTTGGTAGAATGGCTTGTTCTGTCTTTTTCAATTACTTGAAAGATGTGAAATATCCAATAGGTCCCTAACTATGTAAGTTGCTATTTACATATTTTCTCTATTTTCATATGGAATAAAAAGGATTAATGAATATAATCTTATATTAAAAACCAACAATTTTTCTTTTCTCTTTCTTTTTTTCTCCTTTCCTTTTTCTACCGCCTCTTTTTTTTTCTCTCTCCCATCATTTCTTGTCCTTATCCGGTCCTGCTTGACTCCTTTGTTATCCACTCAGTCTACTCCAGCATGTGACAGGCCGCTCTTGCTCTGCTCCTCGCGGCCACGTTGTGTCTCTCCCTTTGTCCTTCGCCCTGTGCTGCTGCTGCCTAGCCTCTGCTTGAGCGCTGCTGCTGCTTCGTCGCCGCTCCCTCCCAGCCGTTGGAGGGATCTATTGGTGTTAGGCGAGGCTGGGCTGCCGATCACGCGCTTGTGCTCATGCCAGGCTGCCAGCTACGCCACCTGCAGACAGAGCTGGAACAGAGCGCCCATCTCCTGCAACTGCCTCAACCTGTCTCATCGCCGGTCGCCTGACGCCCCTTCGTCGCGGCCCTTGCCCTGCGCTTGTGCCTCCCGTCGCCGGCCACCTCCTCCTCCTCCGCGCCCCGAAGGCAGAGGATGCCTCCACGTCTTCGACCCTGCGCGCCGCCACTGGCTCCGCCTCCCCTTCACCCACTTCCTCCCCTACCACTCCTCCCCCATCTCCTCCACCTCCCTCCTCCACCTCTAGGTCAAGACCATCCACATCGACCTCACCCCCCGCCGCCCCTCCCCTCCACATATCCTCTGCGGCTGCGGCGGGATGTGACGCGACGACCGGGAGGGCGACGGCGAGGCCTGCGACAGCCAGGCGAGCAGCGGCGTGGTGTGCGGTGGCGAGGTTGGCGATGGCTGGGCGGACGGGCTGCAGCGTGACGGTTGGGCGGGCGAGCGGCGGTGCGCAGCTCCGAGCGGGCGGGGGTGCTCGCCCCCATGGCACCGCCCCCAAGCACATCAATGGGATGTGATTTGCTCTGATTTGAATCTATTGTGCTTGATTTATTCGATTCGTGGATTGTTAATCGATTTCGTGGATTTTCCTCATTCTTAATCGATTTCGTGGGGCGCAGGGCGAGAAGGACGCCCGCGGCGTGCCACCTTCGCCGCGCGCATGAACTCCGCCGGCACACCTGGGTTCATTTTGATGGACAAAGTTGGGAAAAATTAAGGCAACTTAATTTGTGACTTCAATTTGCATTCCAAATTTTGGCTTCGTTACTTGGTGACAAATTTGGTTGCAAATCAAACAGCCCCATGCAGTATGTTCACATTCTCACAGTTAGATCGATTAGGTGTCTGGGTGCATCTTTTTGTTGAACAAAGTATATTTCTTTTTCTTCAGAACAACCACTTTTTTCTATTTCTCAAAACTACCAGTAATAATTCAGTCAGGGTATCTTATCCTAGCTTGTCAACCTAGTTGTAAACACCAGGCTTTGGAGTGAACTGATCAGATGGATGGTGTCTCGGCCCAAGCGTTGGTTTTACCTGTCAAATTGTGATTCATGTTCACTAATGGGAATTTAGCTGTACTTCCAGCTCAAGTTGCCTAATACCATGGTCCAGAGCAACTTTGACCGACTCCTGAGAGCTGAAATTTCAGGTATCAATAAATCTGGCAAAGCCCTAAACCAGCACTAGGAAGTGGTCATGAAAGCTGCTCCTACACCTCAGAGAATCACTCCACACCTTGCAATCACATAACATTTCCGTAAAAAGCATTTAATTAATGCCATCTATTCTGAAGCATGGTAACTAATATATATTTTCCTATAATGATACTATTTCTTTCATTCTATTCTTCTAAATTTCTGAGAAAAATTATATTACAATTAACTCACTTGTCGTATCGATTGGAAAATAAGCTGTCAGAATTGTTATTAGAACACAGAAAGGCTGTTTGCATTACTTCACTGCTTGTTATTTTTAAGTCCCTGATCCTACAGGTTTCAAATTGGCTGATAAATCTTTGGCTGGCCTCCTCAAAACTGAAATTTTTATGTCTTGAGGCAGTGGGACTTCCCTGAATTTTTCAGAACTTATAAAACACAGTTTTCACAAAAGTCCCTGATTTGTTTTTCGGGAACAAAAGCTTCTGATTCATAATTATTTGGACTTTTATTATGTTGGCATTTATGTTTCTTTAGATAATGGAGGTATTCTCCGGCCTTGTCAACAAACCAAGGATGTGTGCAGGCATTTTTTTTTTCTTTTAAAACGTGGGCACAGGGATTTAAACCTTCGTAGATGGGAGTCATGCGCCCACAACTCTAAACAGCAGAAACTGGTTTGTTTAGATCAAAAGAAACTAGTTAGCAGTGAATCAATAGATTAGAATGCTTGCTTGTGTTCCGTTTTCTGTAAAGTGGAAACATCATGCTTGCTTGTGTTTCGCTTTCTGTCAAGTGGGGACACCTTAGAAACATTGTGTGTTATTTCTTCTGTAATGCATTGACTGTTAGTATTGTTGTATACTCTTCTGGTCTACTTTCCCTATACAATTATGATCATTTGAAACCACCTTTTGTTTTCAATTGTAGACGATTTAACGAAGATAGTGATGATGACAGTGCTCCAGACACAAGTAGTGATGTAAGCAGTGCGAGTGAGAATGAAAGGTTCATTGGAATAACAACCCAGTGTTTAGCAGAAAATATTTGCACCGATCAAGGTTTTTCCAGTGATGACAGTGAGTCCAGCAACCAGGAATCATCGCCTATTTTCCAATATGTGGAGCATGATGCACCATACGGAAGACAACCTTTAGCAGATATGGTATGCCTTTTGTGGTTCTTGTCCATCCAAATGTTGTATTTGTAACCTAGATGTCAATTGCTCTTTTTATCAATACCTACAGATTTCAGTATTTTCAAGTAAGTTTCCTGATCTAAAGACATACAAGAGCTGTGATCTTCTGCCATCCAGTTGGATTTCTGTAGCCTGGTACTTTTTTTAACTCATTTAGCTATTGATTCATTAGTTACATACTTACATATCGGTGACTTACCCAATGAAAGTTTAAGTGCAGGTATCCCATATACCGGATACCAACAGGACCCACGCTACAAGATCTGGATGCTTGCTTCTTAACATTTCATTCATTGTCAACAGCACCTGACGGTGAGCTCTCTTGTTTCTTCATGGTGCAAAACGATACTAATTTGCATTACCTGTCCTGTTCAAAATAGATGTCTAGTTGCACATTAAATGGAACAGTAAAGAACTGCAATTCTGAATCATTTGCTAATTGAGATGCAACGTTGGGCAGGTATGTTAACTGGGCATCCTGAGACAAATAACTTCCATAACAATAAAATTGCTGATGTTCCTGGGAAGATTACTCTGCCTCTGATTGGTCTAGCTTCTTACAAATTTCATGGTTCCATGTGGATGCCAAATCAGCACCATGAGCAGCAGTTAACTACATCGCTTCTGAAAGCTGCTGATGACTGGCTTTGTCAGCGGCAAGTAGATCACCCAGATTACCGCTTCTTCCTCTCGCACTAAATTGGATCTTGATCCATGCTATCGCCTGAATACCACAGCTCCAATGCCCACTAGTTAATCTATGAACTTGCATTATAGCTATATAGTCCACAAGCACAAGTACCGATATCCTTTTGAGTATTATCATATATGGTGCTTCCTTTATGTTATAGTCCCGTATTGATATCTAGGTCAGGATTAGGTGGTGATTGTTTTGCTGTTGTGATGTAGGAACTAGTTAGACATAGATCACCTAAATCGTTTTCATTAGCAAATAAGGGTGGATGGTGTGCAGCTGAGCTAGGTAGGAGGTGATTGGAGTGATGTACATTGGTTTTGCTTCAGAGGTGATTCTTGGATATAGTGATGATGGCGATAAAATATTTTTCAATTTCCTCATTGGGTTCTATATATTATATCTATATTTCTGAGTGTGGACTGTATTTGATATATGTACTAGCTTGATAGATTATAGAGCTAGTATTTTCATTCTTCATTCCCTGCCTATTGCTTGAAAGAAGTTGCGAATGTTGATGCTGCTGGACAGAAATATACTACCTTTCTCTCTTAAAGAAGACAGAAATACACTACTTCCTCAGATCATGAATGTAAGTCGATTATTAGGGCTCTTGATACGGTCTCTAATATGACAGTTTGACTAGTAATACCCATAGAAATATATTATCTTGAATAAATGAAGATAATTATATATTATGGAAGTGTTTGTCATGTTTGAATCCAGTTACGTTAATGTTGTATTGCATATCATTGCAGAAATATCTAAATTATTGGATACTGATGGTCATAGTTTCAAAAATTTGGCTTAGCATAAGTCTAGATGGACTTATATTTGTGATCGAAGTAGTTAATTGAAGTGGCATCTCCAATATGATATGATGCTGCAGTGCTGGTTCAAAAGATCAAATTGATGTCCAATTTGATGCATACATAGACGATCATTGAACCCTGTTATGCCTTCTACATGTATGATTTTTTTTTTATGATTGTAGTGATGCCAGGAACAATATTTCCAGAATATTTAGTGACTATTTGTTGTCTGTAGTGGGAACTTGAGTGAACACAGACATGTATGCACTTGCCCTGTGCCAGCCATCAGAGACAAGGCAGGTACAGGCATACCGCATTTCAAGAATTCCACAGGACGATACACACAATATAGAGGAGATACCAGACTGCAAGGTCGCACCTGAGAGGCTGAGACAGAAACTGAAACAAGCAAGCACAATAAGGAGCTGGCAAAACAGGAGCAAACCACGAGATAGCAGCACTGGCCCAGTTGACACTCAGGGCAGCGGCTTTGCTTCAGGGACGGGCGCCTGAGGCCTCGCCAACGCCGCCGGCGTTGATCTGGCTCTCGTCCGCCGACGGTGGGTGGCTGTGGTTGCAGTGGCTGGGGCTCGGGCTGAACGTGGCGCGGGTCTCTGATGCGGCGGTGACGCTGGGCTCGCCATTGATCGCGCCATCTTGAGCTGTGCGGGGTGAGGGTTGGTTCCCATGGCCGGTGGCAGGGCTCGGACCATCATTTGTGGGTGCGGTGTACATAATTTCGACGGCCGGGGCACTGCTGGAACTCGCCGGCGCGTGTCGCGCGGATGCTTGCGCGTCCAAGAGGTGCACGACCAGGAGGACTGGGATGAGAGCTCCGGCGAGGTACCCTGCCATTGCTTGTCTAGTGCCTGTGCAATGAGATTCTGGGGAAGGGCGGGAGAGGTGTTAATGTGTTCAGTGCTGAGACTGGATGTGGCGATGGCTTAGAACGTGTGTGCCAAGGGCCCCTTTATATAGGCGAAGCTTGAGTTAGCGAGTGACACACCGTGGAAGGAGACAAGGGTTGAGTCTTGCAGCGTAAGGTGGTAGTGCTAGCGTCAGCAGTGTAGTGGGAATCAGAAATTTGAACCGACACCGTGCTGCCGTCAGGGTAGCATTTGAAGTTTGGTTGCAGTAAATTGTGTATGCGTTTAATTGGGAATGGCAGCAGCAGCAGCCATAATAATGATTTCATTGGACACTAATGGCTTCATTAGAACTAAACAATTTTACAATCATTTGCATGAATTATACACGAGGGAAGTTTACTAGATTAAAAGTTTCCTAATCGAAAGACTGCCTAAATATAGGCATGTTTATATCAGATCCTAAATGCGAGACTGACCCATTTGTTTGGTTTGATAAATGGAACATTTTGGCCAATACCATTTCAACCCCAAGCACAAGTACTTCACAATGGGATGGTATCATGCTATATCAAAAGCATACTAGCAGGAAACTCAATGATAGACTAATAATCCATTCCAAGATGAGTTGGCTACTTAGATGTAACAAGCCAAGAGCTCATGTAAAGTATGTGAACAAAAAAATTACGCGCTGCTTGTCATTGTGAGAAGCCAAGTCTCCTCTCCTCTGTACATGATGCTTGTCGATGTCGAGTGTTTGTAGGCACGCAAGATCGCCTTGTACCCAAGCCCCTATTTTGTAAAAAGTTTAGAGTACTCTTGTACCTTTATTCTTGCTTTCTTGCACTTTTTCATTTGTAGAAAAACTAGTGCTTCAAGTTCTGAATTGGAGGACAGAAGTATGGTCAGCATCATACGTACAGAATATATCTGTAACCATTATTGATAATTGTTTAAATTAGTTGGAACCTAAAGAAGCCAAGATTGTTGATCTGAACAGTATTGTCATGGATGCCCCCAAATGGAATGGAAGCACTGGCCGAAATGGATGGCAAAGTTTTCACGTCTCTCGTGCCCAACTGGTGAAATGAATGTACATTTTGAGCTCTGAGGTACTGTCAAGTGCTATAACTTCATAAATTCTGGGAGAACCTTTCCTCCTATATTGCAACTTTTCCTGAAAGTTATTGTAAAAAAAACTTTTCCTGAAAGTTTATCAGAGAGAGAGAGAGAGAGAGAGAGACTTGTTCTTCTGAACAGAACATGGAAGACGATCTTTTATTCGTTCTATTTGAGGCTGTAGTAGATGCCATCCAATATTATTGTATGTCACCTCACACACATAATCATATACAGCCGCAAAACTGGATTTTGTTCCTCCTATGTGACTGAATTTTCTTTTCCCTTTCACGCGAAAAAAAAAGAATTTTCTTTTCCCTTTTGTTTTTCTAGCTAGCTACTATTATTTTATAGTGGTTTCTTCAGATAAGGCATCATGAGTTTTTTTTAATAAAAGAAAAGGACCGGTGCATTTCAACATTTCTTATTTTTACAACTTTCTTTTGTGACATTGCAATTTTGCTAATATTTTATTTGCCACTTTCAACAACATTTATGTCACTGATCCATCAATGGCCAATAAGGGATTGCGAAATTCTATAATGACAAATAAGAAATTATCCCTTTTCTTGTCCATTTATGGGGCACCCTAGAAAACTAGGATGCCCAACTTCCAAATTTTGTGGATCAACAAGTTTGACATCTTGTTTAACCTCTAGCTTCTTCTTTCTCATGCCCTCATTACCTAGCCACAACGGGGTCGTCTCCCACCATTACAATCGTAGTCCTTGCGCCTCCTCTTCATCCTCCTAACCTTAACCCTACTCACCGGCCATCTTTCGTCACTGAGGATAGCGATGCCCCAATCGTATCATGCCTACTACCAAGGTGGGGGCAGCCTTCACCCAAAACTATCACCTCTCCATCTCTCACATCGGAGATAAACAGCTTCTATGATCACGAATCAGGTAAATAGTGAGGGACAACAAAATTCCAATGTGGGAATAGAGGAAAACACCCAAGTCTATGACATTTTTGTTTTTATTGTAGAGAGATGCCAGCACGAAAAATTCTAGATTTCTTCACCAAACATCGTGAGAGCAGCTAAATGGCAACCCGAACTTACAATGTAATTATGCTCTTTGGAGAATACTTCTACGTATTCATATTCTGGATTTGAACGCTGACGTGTGCTAAGGTCAGTCTCAGTGGGGTTTCATGGGCATTAAATTTTGCTGATGTGGCATGATCATTATGAGGAGAGAGAAGAGAGTTTCATGGAATGAGAGAGGAGTTTCGTCCCCGTGACACTCATCCGGCTGGGTTACTAAGTTTTTAGCCTTGGTAATTATTCAATGAAACCATGCATTGAGACTGATCTAAGAATACTCCAAGATATAAAAGAAGATGGTGCTCCCCATGCTTCCTTAACTGTGGGGGTACTCAAATGAAAAGACTAAAAGAGAAGAAAGATTAGCCAAAGCGACATGATTCCCTGGAAAAGAATGATAGACGATACCACATTAGTTTACTTATGCTCTGATGATATGGTGTTAGTCCAATCGATGAGAGGCAAGCAGAAGTCACGAGAGGGAAGATTTGAGTCCGTTCAAATGCTTATTTTGACGCTCAGTTTTGTTGGGGGTGCAATGCAGATGCAACTTCATTCGGGCTGTAGATGACAGAAGTCTGTGCCGAAAGATGGAAAACAGAGTACCTACTCTGTTTTGCACGGTCTCCTTTTAGTTTTTACCATAAATCAAAGGTTTGCATGATGCCCGTCAACTGACAGTTCCCATATCAATTTGATAAACACAACGTTTTGTAGTGTGATCATTACCTCAAGTTGTTTCATTACAAGTCATTGTGTTCTTTATGATTGTTCCAGGTTTGGTAAACTTTTGCAAAAAAAAATGTATCTATGTGCCAATATGCTTGTGATTTACCACGGCAGGGCACTTGAGGCACGGAAGCGAACACTTTTTTCATTGTTACTTGGGCGAGTGCTGAACCACCAGATAATTTTGTAGCTTTAAATCAGTTTTGGTCAATGTGAAGAGAAAGAAACAAAGACAAATGAACAGTAAATGGGGATGTTAACTTGGAATCTGGCGTTCTTGCTTCTATTTGGCCATTGCACATTCGTTCTTGCATTGCATCTATTTGACTATTAAACTCATGGAGTGATGGAGATATCATGGAGCTACGGGGCACATTCAGAGGAGGGGTAAATCAGCTCAGTTGATCTGCGTAGAAATGGCCACGCTCTTGCTTGGACCGACCCTACAGTTAGACACGAACTCACCAGATTCCATTGACAGGTCCTCTGAAATCTGCTACAGACGCACGATCCCAACCGACCGGGAAAAAGAAAACAGACTCCGACGACCTGACTGACTCTTGACGCTGACACACGACGACGCTGCACTTTGAACTCCTGATACCAACCCGAGACTCGACGACGGCCGTTTTGACACGATGAACATTCAATTCGCACGGCATGCCGACATGAGCAAGGCTCGGTTTCCTCTTATTGCCAACATTTGTTGGACGGACTCAGACCCTGACACTGACACTGACATTGACGGGGGCTTAATCCCCATGCACGTAGCAGTTCCCGTCCTCTGCTCTGATGCATTTGGGCTAGGTGTGATGGCCGGCCATCGCCACTAGGCGCCCCGGTGGCCGCCGTGGCCGGGGCTCCAGTCGCGGCCGGCGCGGCGGACGCCGAGGTGGAACCTCAGCATGGCCACCAGGAACGCGCCCGCCTGGTCCGGCGGGAGCAGGCCGACGACGCCGCGCAGCGTGCGCTCCCGCAGCGCGTCGGCCGCGCCCAGCAGCACGCGCAGCGCGCGCCCGACCGCGGCCACGGCGTCGTCCGCCTCGTCCCCGTTCCGCGGGGCCTGGCGGCGCAGCGCGGCCAGCACGCGCGGGCCCGCCAATGACTCCTGCACGGCCGCCACCTCGCGATCCACCCCCCGCTCCGCGGCCGCCGTGGCGGCGCGGAGGTCATCGAGTGCGCACCGCTGCGCGGGGCCCATGCCGCCGCCGCCGCCGCCGCTCTCCACGAAGCGGAACACGAGCGCGGGCTTCCAGCCCCAGGCCCACAGGAAGGTGCGCTCGAGCGGGTTGAGCCAGCGCGGGTCGAGCGCGGCCACCACGTCGCGGTCGGCGAGGCGGGCCTTGTGCTCGTAGTAGGTGGCGACGTGGTCGACGGCGGCGTCCACGAGCGGCGCCAGCGCGTCGCGGTGGCGCCGGGGCGGAAGGGCCAGCGCGGCCGTGAGGTCGGCCACGATCTGCTCCTCGCGGCCCACCCAGGCGTCGTAGAACGCCACCATGTCGTCGGAGTACGCCATGGGTGGTGGTGCGGGGGGAGGACGGGGACGGCGGCCTCCTAGAGGCCGGTGCGGCTGCTCCTGTGGCGGCGGCATCTTTGCGGGCCGCTCCAGATGGCCGGCATAAATCACGCGGTTTCTTTGCCTTTAAGGATCTCGATTACGTGATTTGCTTTCTTACGCGCGGAGGCAAACGCGCAACGGCGAGGGGAGGCCGGCGGAGAGACGTGCGGGCGGAGGATGGCGCGCGCATGGTGGCGCGCTAGAGACGAGCTGACCAAGGCGTGCGGCGACGCCAGTTGACTGAACGCCGCTTCTAGCGAATCTTGAACTCGATTAATCAATCGATGCGTAATGCGTTTGGCATTTCTTTTGTTTTGTCTCGCCTTCTCATGGATTGCAAGGGTTCTTCCTCCTGCAGCCCTGCTTGGCTGCCTCCCCTCCCCTGTTCTGTCAGGGGAGCGGGGACAGAGCATGCCCTTGAGACAAGCGGGGAGGGGAGATTTCGGCGGCGGCACGGCACGGCACCGAGGCTGGCCAGCTCGCCTTGGTCGGTTCCGCGTCGTCTTCCGGCTCGCTGACGCTGGGACGGCTGGGTTGGTGGTCTCCCCGGCAGCAACCAACGGAGCCACAGCTGTGCGCAGGCGACTGGGCGGAGGAAGCAGGAGGTAGCCGTGCGGGAGTTTGCTTTGCTTCCCCGCGCGCGACAGTGTGGTCAGCACGTGATGATTTTGACCAAAGATGGGTCCAACTGTCCAAGGTACGCCACGACGACAGACATGGAGTGACTTCTTTTTTTCCTGGTTTTCGCAGATTGCAGTAGACTTCGAAGACTCGTACCCCGTCCAAGCTACTCTGTTTAAATTATAGTTTGTCTTAATTTTACTGTAAGTCAAATCTATAAAAAATATCAACATTTACAATATCGAATTGGTTTCATTGAATCCACTGCTTAAAATTTCTGCGGACATGCTGCTACTTGAAAATTTTCAAAATGAAAAAAAAAGACTTGTCATAAATATGCTGCTGCTTCAAAATTTCTAAAATAGAGTAGAGCTTTATAGCTAGAATATATATGCCAGCTGCCGGTATCTATGAGATATTATGGTCCTTAAAATTTTCTAAAAGTACCCACTGCGGTTGTACATATAAGTTTCTTTTTAAAGTGCGAGCATTAATATATAAAAGAATTAGGTATACAATGACCTTAGAATGATGTTAATAATTAATCAAGAAAAATATTTTCTATAATATTTAATTATTATTTTTTATTTAGTAGAAGAGTGCTGAGTAAAGTGATACCTTGAAGCAGAAATCCACAAACATATTATCTTCTAAAAAATTGAAGCTCTTAACCTGGCTATATATATTTAAATGATCATTGGCTTTTATTATTTATAAGGGTGTCCCCATTGTTGCAGAAAAGTAGTCCATTAGGTAATAAACAATCCTTTGCAACCCAACCATACGTTATGCATCCGGTCCATAGTTTGATAGTTACTGTCACCCACAACGTTATGAACGGTCCGTAAGAAATGAAAAGTAAATTTCTATCGTTTCCCTCACTAGGACCTTTATTTGCTCTTGGCCCCACCTTTTTTGGCGCACCTAGACTTTTAACATTGTGCAAATTAGACAATAACCTACTGACACTATCTAGTCCCATCTATATGCACCGGTTAGTCCATATACATGGGGTTGGCCTTTGATAGAGTACTTGAAGGAAGAGAATTTGTGTAGTTATTATGCTGTACTGTAAGAGATCACAAGGAAGAAGGATAGATTATCTTTTCTCCCCTTGATACACAACGCTGTGGCTCAAAAAAATTGGGGGTTTCTTTTCTTTTTTTGCGAGGTCAAAAATTGGATATTAAATAGATTTTAATGTAAAATATATTATCATATCACATGTCATAGGCATCACAATAAATTTTGGTCTCGTTACGCTCCAATTAAGCACATCCTCCTTTGAGCAAATTTTCCTTGCCCTAGTTTTTTCGAGGCCAAATTTTGGCTTGGCACAATCCACAGTGGGGACAAAATCCAAATAGGCACAATCTAAGGGAAACCTTGGACTAATCCTTTTCCACTTTAGAGTTTCGTAGTAATATGCTGTCGCCGCAGCGGATGCAAATGGTCATCTCCTTTTCCAATTTTCTCTTGTGATTGCTAATACTAGCTAGTATCAAGGGAATAAAGTATATATATATATATATTGCTTTTTTGTAAAATGGCATATATATACTACTGGCCAATATCTTGTGTTTATTTAATAATGAGAGGACCAATTGTGCGGTCTTTGCATTTGCACCAATATAAAATAATAGATAATCATGGCATAAAGCAAAAGGGAATGCCTTATCTTTTCTAGCAAAGCTAAAAGGGATATAAAGCTATTCAACAGGCATAACTGAGAAGGGTGTCTGACATGGATCAAATCACGCAACAATGGAACCGAAGCTAAGAAATTAGAAAAAACCATGATTGTTAATTTGTTATGGTTATTATTAGAAAACCAAATAAATTACAGTATAAAAGCAAAGGGTTCGATGCCAAAGCGAGTGCATGGCCCCCAGAATAGGTGGGGAGAGCAAACTACCCTACGATGTGATGAACTGGTAACAAAATGTTTCTTGTACACATTCTCGGGTTCCCTTGAAGCATTACCTCTCTTTTTTCCCAACAATATAGTAGGTGTGGGAATTAATATAATATGGAACAAATTATTAGAAAAAATATATAATGTGGAACAATAGGCTTTTCCAATGTTAAACTTACCCTACTGTTGTAAAAAACTAGGCCTTGCATGGCGTCTCTTTGGGTGCTCCAGAGAGGAATTCTGAGGGATAAATAAGCACCTAAATCAGAGTCACTGGGGACTTGCTGGGGTGTACATTATCCACACCTCACAACAACTGTTCTTCTAGGAGTTACCACTGACTCTCTTTAGGCCCGTTTAGCATACCTCCCAGAGCATCTTCTAGATTGAATCCAGAAGAAATTCTACCAAACAATTTTTCAAAGAAAAGCTGATTATGTAGAATGATTATCTGAAATGAACTATTGGATCTGTTTTTCATAAAGTTACTTTTAGAGAACCATAGAGAATCACTTTCAGCAAGTGAATCTTCTCTTAGATAATCAACTCTCATAGAGAACCAAAATAAGATAGAACTCTACCAAACGGTCCTTATGTAAACTACTTAAATGTGGCATATTTTCAAAAAGCTAATGTTGCCACCAAAATTTGGTAGTTTTATAGCCAATGGAGTATATGGAAAGAAACTGATAAGGAAACTTTATTAGCAAGGACTCTATAAAAGGAAAATTAGAGTCTTTGTATCTTAATATTTTTATTTAGTTTAGATTTTTCTTGATAGGCAAGTTGTATTCGTTTAGAGTTTTTTGTCAGCCCAGAGTATAAATATAAACCCTAGTTATTGTATCAGATATCACTCGATCAATACATTAACTCTATTTTCTTCTTGGCTCAATGCCAAAACATACAAGTAGGAGTAATGTAGCTACCCGACGTCTTCTTCGGTGAAAGAGTTGCATCACTTCGACCTCTGATTCGCTTGCAAGCATCGCCAGCCTCAGGTGCTCTAGACTTTGATTACCAGTGCATCGCTGTAATTCCGTCTAGTTCATCTACCAGTTATCGATTCCTAATCATATCTTGTAAGGCTGCATCATTCGACCTCTGCTAGGTCTGATAGAATCATAATTATCTTGGCCTTGTTTAGATCTATCGGCTTATATCTATTGAATTTGTTGCTTAGCTATTAGCAAAAGATTGAGTTCATTAACGAAAGCATCAGATTTGTTGCTTAGCTGTTAGCATCAGATTAGTTCATTAACGAGGAGCCGGGAGGCTCCCGGGATTGCTGGTGGGTCCCGGTCCCTTGGTCAACGGCCCAGGATCTGGTACACGACCTGGCGTCTGGGTTGCTAGGCATGCCACCTGACCTTGTACATAATCAGGAAGGTGTAGAAGTGTTTTCAGTTAGTTTCTTGCATGCACAGACACGTTCAAACACTAGTCCGAGCCGTGATCGGCTCATCGGGTGATCCCCGATATCGGCCGTAAAGAGCCGATTGTCTTCCAATATCAGATCGGATCTAAGTATTTAAACAAAACGCACATATCCGATGGTAAGATAAAATTGCTCTGTAATTAATAAGCTAATTCAATCTACGACGATTAAAGCTTTCACCGTATAATCGGAACATCCTATGCGTGGTTAAGCCTAACAAATACGAAAGATAACAGAATAACAACCTAAACAGAGGCCTAAAAACTAACAGAAAGCCGATTCCCGGAACAATCCCTTTTCAGGTTAATACACAGCATCAAACGTTCTGCCGGATCATTTAACTCATTTGAAGGGCCTAATCATGCAGATATTAAACCAAATCTTTTATGAACAAAGACTAACCATAATAGATTGGATCTACTAATCGAAAACAAAGCAAGGTGCTGCCCTTACACCCGAGATCGGGCACGAGGACAATTAAACGCTTACAGATAACAAGCAACCCATGAATATAGCATAAAAGCTGATGCATCCCTATAAGTGTTAAGATAACTAGTGTTACTCGCCATCAACAACGCTTCAGAACGAGAAACACAAAGGTAAACAGGTAGGAATGATACTTGCACGGCACTTGCCCGAAAGAAACCCTAGAACAGGGGTGGTGATGCGCCGAGAGTTGTTTGTGAATGGTTGTTGTTCGTATTTCATTCGTAGTCCAAGGTACACATTTATAGTTCGGAGACTTACCTTTCCTAACCAATCCTAACTGACTACGACATGAATCCTAGCTATCTCTATCTAAACTAATTTAAACGCACACACCTATCTAGATACATGGCCAGTTCTAGCCTTAAAACACCCGCGCAGGGGCCGATTCGCAAGCCCACTACGATTATCCTTTGAGCCCATCTTGCTCGCGGCCCACATTCTGGCCTAGCTAAATTATGGCGATAATACATGCCCTCCTGGTTTCGGCAATTATTTTTTTTCTTTTTCATCGCCTCGCCTCTTCGTCTTCCAAAATCTGTACACCCGTGCCGCTTCCACTTCCACAGGATGTGACTACTCTGCATCTAACTCCTTGAAAACCGTCACGGTGCCGATTCATATTCCACTCCATCTTTTGTAAACCTGCCCCCGGTAGTTTTCTTTTCACTCGTCCCCTTCCTTCCGCCATTAGCAACCGCACCAATACAACCTTCCTTCTCTCACAATGGCTTCTTCTTCCTCTGCTTCCTCCACCATTACCTTCGAGTCCGAATCCACTCGAGAAGCAACTCCAGAATATGACCCCATTGTCGCCTACGAGGCCTGCGCTCCTCTGCATTGGGATGCATAGGAGTGGGACTTCCAGACTTGGTCAGAGGACGACGAATCCCTGACCGATGGTGAAGATCTCCAGCTTCTCCTTGGCGGGGAGCTGGATGAAGACGACGAGGACGATGTGTCCTGGGAGGGGGACTTCTTCTCCTCGGAGGAAGAAGTCGATTCCTCATCAACCGAGGAGGACTCGGTGGTAGGAGGCTTCCTGCTTGGTGGATCGTCGGAGGATGACGACGACGACGATGACGATGAAGAAGCCGAAGACAACAGCGGCTTCAGCAGTGACAGCGGTGGAGACGATGGCGGCGGCGGCGGCGACGGCAGCGACAACGACAGTGACGCCAGCATGGCTCCTCTGATCAAGCGCCGCAGAGTCTCAGGCACCTACTGGTGGTAGATCATAGATTAAGCCGATGGATCGGCTCTAAGAGCAATCAGCTCCCCTTTTGTAATCATTTCCTCTTATAAATAAAATCCTTTTATTTTAAACCGTAACTTGTCAAGAGGCCGATTTCTCGAGAGCCGATGGCAACGCATCAGTCCTTTCCCTCAAAATGCCGATCCGGATCCGAGTCGATCCCTGATCCAATTCCATGTTTTGCTTAAATCCGGAACCTTCCTGAAACAGATCTTCAAAGATTCCCCGAATCCAAGTTACTCTCCAAAATCCTTGCTTATAAATCCAATCGCAAAAACCCGAACCAAAGGCTTAGAGCATGAACTCGAAACTTGCGCAACAAACCCTAGATCCAGTTTCCAGGCTTTCGATCTTCGTTGGGGTTTCAGATGGCGGAATCTTTGAATGCCGATGCGGGCGTCCTTGGTCTGAAGGTAAAACTCCGACCTTCGCTAATTTAATGAAGTAATTATTCGATCCCTTAAAATATTAAATGATCTTTTCCGGTTATTTGGCTCTTATTGATTCTTCAGGTTTCAGATATTCTTTTGCCGCATCCTTCTTCTCCTAATTCTTTATCTCGGGCCTTCGTTCTTACGAGAATCTTGTAGATCTGATTTCTTGTGAGGCCAATCGAATCCCGTTTGTGAGCCAAAACATAGACTTAGATTCCTAGGCCAACAGCCTGCGTGCCTGGCCAAATCCTCCCGAGGGCTGGGTACTTTGGTACAACAGAATAGCAAAAACCTATCAGCCCACATGGGAAACCATAGGGATAGCCGATGCTCTATCTTTGTCTTTGTCCCCTCTCGAGAAGAACGAAAACCTCCTGAAAACTATCGGCTACTTTTGGTCTAATATCTTGAACTGCTTCTTATTTGGTCATGGACCAATGGCTCCAACTCTTTTGGATGTGGTGATGATTACTGGTTTGAACATCTCATCACCCAGCCCCTCTATCTTCAGAAGGCCTGAAGTCCCCTTCAAATTATCCTCCAAAACAGAGTGCACAAACTGGGGTGCCTACCTGAACCAGCATATTAAAACCAAAGGCCCTGTGACTGAGAAGGAGCATACGGCCTTTCTGAATTTTTGGCTGGAACACTTCATATTTTGCGGTCCTTCCCTTGCCCTAACCAAGAACTATCTCCTCCTAGCATATGAACTGGCCAAAGGTAGTACTATTGGCCTTGGTAAATTGGTCTCCCATGTGGATTGGTAGATTTTTCTTGATAGGCAAGTTGTATTCATTTAGAGCTTTGTATCAGCCCAGGGTATAAATATAAGTCCTGGCTATTGTATCATATATCTCTCGATCAATACATCAACTCTATTTTCTTCTTGGCTCAACGCCAAACCCTAGGAGTGCGAGTAATGTAGCTACCCAGTGTCTTTTTCCGTGAATAGGGCTGCATCGCCTAAACCTCCGGTTCGCTTGCAAGCATTGCCAGCCTTAGGTGCTCTAGACTTTGATTACTGGCACATCGCTGTAATTTTGTCTATTTCATCTACCAATTATCGATTCCTATCATATCTTGTAAAGTTGCATCGTTCGACCTCTTGCTAGATCTAATAGAATCATAATTATCTTGGCCTTATTTAGATCTATCGGCTTATATCTATTAAACCTGCTGCTTAGCTGCTTGCAAACGATAATTTCTTTTCTTGACCTTTACTGAGCTTTTATTGAACTTTTAACTCGTCGCATTTAGATTCATCGGCTAGTGACTTTTAGGTCTACGGTCCTCCTGCCAGCCACTGTTTCGGTTAGGTCTGATCCGACTGATGGTGACGCTAGATTAAATCATCTTGCTAGTACTATTTATGACAATTTATTTATTCGGCGATCGCTCAGTTTGTTGAATCTATTCAACGACCGATGGGTGCATACATGCTTAATTATCGCATCGGCTATTGGTCGTCGGCTCTGTGTACTACAATCTTATCATATAGCCGATAGATCTTTATATATTTTATTTATCCAAGTGTCGTATCGGCTAAGTATTGTGAGTTTATTAACTGGCCGATATGATGTTATTACACACCTTGTCAGTTGAATGGTGACCGGTACGCCATGAACCTCAGAAAGCTAAGAACCTGCACTGGAGCTAAACAGATCTTTCAGACCGGTGCGTTGCTAGTGAGGAATCATCATCGGCCGATTTTTTGCGGCAACAGCTAGTTATGTACTTGGACTAAAGGGAGTTGATGGTGACCATTAGGACACCAATTCAACAACCCCCCCCCACCCAGCTAAATTTAGTCGCTCATTAGAAGGAATCTTTAAAACTACGTGGCTTGTAGCAACATATAACAATCAGTGTGATGTAACCAATCTTGCCTATACATGACCAGTTACAACATCTATGAATAGCAGCTGCTATATGCCCATGAACAAAGACAATTTATAATTATAGTGTTCCAAATTCCACATTATTAAGACCAAAAAACCGATACCCGTTTGCATTCTTGAAAAAAAAACAAACATAAGTGTTCACTTAGAAACTGCAACTCTCTGGCGCAGTGCTTCTCCACGCGCATATGCCTATAAATAAAAGGCGCAATCAGCTAGCCGCCCAACTCAGTCAGACCAACGCTCAACGTTCAACGAGAACCAAAACAATTCAATCGAGTTGCTTCACCACCCACCCAGCCAGTAGCCAAACCCAAGAACAACCAATACATACATGGCGAAGCCGTCGGCTTCAACGTCCGCTGCGATCGCAATGGCCGTCCTCCTCTTGGCCAGCTATGCCGTGCCGCCGGTGGTCCACGGCGCAAGGCATGTGACCGCCGCCGTGGTGCGCGCCCCCGCGGCGCGGAGCAACGCCGGCAGGGTCGCCGCCCCGCGCGGCCACACGGCCCTGTTCAGCACAAACCCCGGCCCCAGCAATCCCAAGGGTCACAACAAGCCCCCCCTTGCTGGCGACCCCTAATCCAAATCAATGGACGGTCAGCAACAGTTGAGATACATCTCGTCGTCGTTTGATGCATTGTACTTGGAATAAAAATCCCGGCTTGGTGTCCGACGGACAGGACAGAAGGGTGTGTGGCACGGATATGATCATTATCGATCAAGATGCGTGTGTATGTATGTGTTCATCATCCGTTGCACTAAACAATTTCGTATGTGATGAGTATACGTATGTTTGGATTGATCACCAGACGGTACCATATTGATTATACAAATGTTTTTCCTTCTGATTTGTTATGTATTCAAATGCCCTGAAGTGTTGATATATATTCTCTACAGATGGTGCTCCCCGGTGACCCACCTTGTCGGAGTAGTGTTGCGTCAGATTAGTGATGCAAATGATCACGGTATCATTCCTGACTGAGTTACTCAGTGAATTTCTAAACCAGCACAACAAAATTATTCAACAATGTAAATGTCCCATCTAATTTGATCTAACACAATTTGCACCAAAGTAACCATTTTTGTTGACGGTAGGTTCAAGATCTCGGTTGAGCCAAAAATAACCATCACTAAAAAATAGGCGCGGCCTTGCTTGCCACGCCCTCCGTGTATCGCGCCAGCCCACAGGAGCAATATCCCTCCGTGTATCCATATTGAACCAGATTGTCAAGAAGTAGCAGAAGCAAATTAAGGCATAACAAGTTTTACACCGGTAGAAGCTTTTTTTTTTGAGATTCCGGTAAAAGTTAAGTGCAGGGCAATATCCTGGGCATTTAGAGCAAAAGGTTGAGCTAACAGATGATAATTATTTAGGTTAATACCAGGATCTTCAAGTTAATGCAGGTTATCATAGTGTCACAATTCATCTTATTGATGCTTGGCAACAATGGAGGGCGTTGTTCTCGCTCCTTCTGTGTTGAAACAATCGCCCGTAGTGTCTGTCAGGGTTACAACTAAAAGGGTCCACAGCCAGATCGGGATGTAGAGCCCGGTTGGTATTACCAACTGGGATCAAAAGAAGCCTTTTTTTAATTATCATATTTTCTTTTCCATTCAACTCTTTTTCATGTTGTCTGGTTTCTATAACCCCTTCTCATCCCTTTACATGGTTACTCACTTTAGAGTTCCAAAGTGAACAAGAGGAGAATACCAGTCTGGTGCTAGGCCACAGCTAGCTTAGTCTCTCTTTTCTTGCTGCGTGGCTTGGATAAATAGGAATTATGAGCCAATTTAGGAACTATACTCCTGACTCGTAGATCTCTCAGCTAAGAACATGTGTGGAGCATATCAAAAAGAAAAGCAAGAACTCATGAGGAGAGCCGACGAGCTGGACAAGAAGGCTGAAACACAGCTTTTAAGCCAGCAAGAGATTGATCTTAAACAATGCGTAAAAGATGGACTAGCTTAACTTTTACGGGAGGAGGAGATCAAATGGTTTCAAAGAGCTAAAACCAAGGGTTTATTGCAAGGAGATAACAACACTAAATATTTTCAGCTATTAGCAAATGACAAATGAAGAAAAACAAGAATTTTTCGACTAGAACAAGAGGAAGGGATAATGGAGGGAGAGGAAAATCCAAAAAAAAATATCACAAAGTACTATAAAGGTTTATTTGGACCCTCCAAAAGAAAAAACTGGGATACGGATAAGCATAGGACAGAAGATATTCCGCAAGTAACGAACGAGGAAAATGAGGTTAGGGAAGCAATCTTTTAAATGAAACACAATAAAGTTCCGCAGCCTAATGGCTTTCCTGCAGAGTTTTACCAAGTGTTTTGGAGTCTTATAAAATATGACCTAATGGCCATGTTTAAAGATTTTCATAGAGGTGAACTCCCAATGTATAGTCTGAATTTTGGGGTAATAACTTTACACCCGAAACTAAAGGAGGTCAAGATGATTCAACAATTCCGACCGATTTGTATGCTGAACGTTAGCTTCAAAAATTTTACAAAGGTTGTTGCTAATAGACTCACAGCAGTGGCAAATAGGATTATCAGATCATCACAGACGGCATTCTTGCCGGGAAGGTACATTTTGGAAGGGGTAGTCATCTTACACGAAGCAATTAATCATGAGACTCGTAGACTAATTCTCAAGTTGGATTTCGAAAAGGCTTATGACAAGGTCAATTGATCTTTTCTACAACGAGCTTTAAGAATGAAAAGTTTTACACCAAAATGGTGCAAATGGGTCGAGAGTATTGTTAGTCGGGGTAGTTTTGGAATAAAAATAAAAGATGAGATTGGAAACTTTTTCCAGACTAAGAAAAGCTTAAGACAAGGGGATCCTCTATCACCGGTTCTATTCAATATGGTGGCTGATATGCTTGCAATATTTATCTCGATATCTAGAAACGCTAAACAATTCAAAGGCCTAGTGCCTCATCTGGTAGACGAAGGGTTATCAATCCTCCAATATGCCGATGACACGATCCTCTTCTTGGAAAATGATTTAGAATAGTCTAAGAACTTGAAGATAGTACTATGTGCTTTTGAGAAGTTATCCAGCCTCAAGATCAATTTTCATAAAAAGTGAATTATTCTGCTTGGGAGAAGCTAAAGAATTGGTCACAACATACACTCAGTTGTTTGGTTGCAAAGAAGGCAGCTTTCCTTTCAAATATTTGGGGATCCCAATGAGTGATCATAAATTGACAAACAAGGATTGGAACATGATAGAAGAAAGATCCAAAAAAACTTAGCCGCTGGAAGGGAAAACTCTTGTCAGTAGAAGGGAGATTAGTTCTTATTAATTCCGTTTTGTCCAGCTTGCCAATGTTTATGCTATCATTTTTCAGGTCTAGGTTTTTCTAGCAGTGTGATGAACACCAAAAGAAATACAGACTTGCAAAAAAATGGAGCATTCTTTGTATACCTAAGTGTGTAGGGGGTTTGGGAATCACAAACCTTGAGTTTCAAAATATCTGCTTGCTAAGCAAGTGGCATTTTAAATTCCTCAATGAAGAAGGAATGCGGCAAAATATGCTTAAGAGGAAGTATCTACACAATGAGGTGTTAACACAAGTGGCCAAGAAACCAGGAGATTCTCAAATTTGGAAAGAACTCATGGACATTAAAGAAATCTTTTTATCAGGAGGAAAATTTATAGTATGGAATGGAGGCTAAACCAGATTTTGGGAGGTTCTTTGGATAGGAAATGAACCGTTGATGAACCAGTACCCATCTCTAGACAATATTGCTAGAAGGAAGAACCAGACACTAGCTAATGTGCTAAGCACTAGGGCACTGAATATTTCTTTTAGGCGTGGGAGAGAGGTTGAGGTTGGATCTGGTTGCAAAGATAGTGAATGTGGAGTTAAGGTGACCAAAATGATAACTTTGTTTGGAGCCTGACCAAAGATTCCTCATTCACGGTGAAATCTATGTTCTCGAACTTGATGAAATCTGAACATATGCGTGATGGTTGTGTAGCATGGGACCTAAAGATACCGCTCAAGATAAAAAAATTGTGGTATTTGAAAAAAGGGGGTCATCCTAACAAAAGATAACCTTGCGAAACGAAATTGGAAAGGTTGTACTAGATGTTGCTTCTGCAACTCTAATGAGACTCTACAACACTTATTCTGACTGTCATGTGGCAAGGTTCAGTTGGAATGTGGTACACGTTGTTTTTGCTATTCAACAGCCCACAAGTATTTCTTCTATGTTGGGTTCTTGGCTTAGAAATTTTTCTAGAAAGCTTCGAAAATAGATTCTTGTGGGGGCATCGTCTCTTTGTTGGACCATTTGGTTGAATAGAAATGATGTCATTTTCCAAAGGACTGTTCCTAACTCTTATTTGCAGGTAATCTTCGAGGGACTTATTGGGCAAGGTGCTGGTCCAAGTGTCTAGAGAGAAAAAGAAGGTGTCTCTGAAGAGAAGGAGCTGCATTTTGGAGAGCACTATCATGGAATTATACAGCAAGCATGGTTGGAACTTCAGAAGCAGGATTGGAGCTCCTAGTGTGCTTTAGTTCTTTGGTTCCTTTTTTTCCTGTGTCAAACTGATGTTTGTAGTCCCTGTTGGGTGTGTTTTGGCAGCTTAAATGCTGAGTTTGTAAGACCTTGGTTGTAGACATTAACCCATGAATGCTCGAGGTCGGAACTTTTCCTTAATCTAAAAAATTCTTTTACCCTTGTAGTGTGGTTGTGTTCCACTATCTTCCCTTACCACTCTAGGTTGGAATAGTTGGTGATATTTAGATAATTGATAAAATTTGTATCCATCATTCAATTACTCCCCTTGGGAAAACACGATATCATGAATACTCCAATATGAGATGCTACAATGGTATTCTGTTCGCTTGCAAATTTATGCTAGAGTCCTAAGAAGTTTATCCTTAGAGTTGCCCTACGGCTATAGGGCTCCTAATTACTTATTTGGGCTATTGTAATTATCAACACATGGCCAGCACTCATGTAGTGTAGTGGTAAGCTTCCTAGTTGAGGAAAACACCAACCGGGGTTGAAATCCTGGTGGCAACAAAAAAAAAAGAACCTCACTGACAACCCGAAAAATAGTGGTAGGGCGCTGGCCTGTGGCACTTGTGGTTGGTTTGGACTCTCCTACTAGGGGTAGTTACAGTGGTCACTAGCCCAGTGGGTCGTGGTCAGCCCAGGATATGGTGCGGCCCTACAGGGTAAGTCGGGGTTCGGGGGTTTTCTTAGTCGGCTTGGCTGAGGTTTCTTCTTTGTGCAATCCCGTGAGGGGCGGTCTTTCCCCGCCGGTCGAGTTTTTTTAATTATCACATGTGATTATTGATCTTCATGTGAAATTATGCAATTAGTAATGTGAGTAGTCATGGGATGATGCAAAGGTGAGTGGATGAGTCATGCTGCACAAAGGCGGCAGGATGAAGCATGTGTTCCCTGTAATGTAAACATAATATGGACACTCAAGATAGCTTGGGGCAATTTGAAAAAAAAACTTACATGTGAAATAGGCATGTATATGGGTGGGTTTTTACAATATTTCCAAGAAAAATATATGCGGTATGTTAAACAATAGAGAAAATCTTGAACGATATCCAATTTTACATTGAATTAATGATAGTACAATATAGTCGTATCTTTCTCATAATCTTCTAATAAAATAGATATGCAAAAGATTTGCAAAATAATACAAAATCTTGAACTGTATCCAATTCCGATAGTAGGACATGGTCACATCTCTCTGATGATGAACTAATGAAAAAATATAGACGATTCGTGCAACAATATACGAATTAATTATTTGTATCCAGGTCTGTTAAAAAATAATGAGAGAAGCAAATAGCCTGATCTTTCTTGATATTGATCAATAAAAAAGGTATTTCAAAATAGTACACAAATTCATGAATCGTATCCAATTTTATAATGAATTAATGATAGTAGCACATAGCCATATCTCTTGACAACAAGATATTGAAAAGTACATAGATAGCCAAGGTTCATTATCCAACACTCCCTATAAATAGGCCTCGATAGTCCTCTTGGGAAATTATCCAAAGCCTCTACCTTCCACAATGGATCCTAGTAATTACCCTACCAAAGATATAAGCTTCGGTCAGAGCGACGATAACATTTCCCCTTTGCACCAGGTGCTAATGGGTAAAACGACCATGCCAACACTTTCAAGCAGTGGGCCTAATGCCCATGCTGCAAAAGAATCAAATATGCTACCAGCTAATGATCATTCCTTCCAGAGATACTATAGTAATAGTGAAGCACCACCACCCCAACCCCACCCAGGTTTCGCACATGCACCACCAGCTAGCACCATAGCATCAGCAGAGCCCGTCCAAAGCCCAGTGGAGAATGAACAAGAGCTTATGCGCTCCTTTCTAACAATCCCTGTGGGTAAATTCTTAAGTGTGGATGAACGAGTACGGGTTTCATCCATGGAGCCCCCATCAATAACATCTTTGCTCCAAGGAAATAAAACTGCCATTCTTCATGCCCACCTTGATATTGCTGGAGCTTTGGATCCTGATCCAATCTTCCAGGATCCTGCTTCAAACATCCCCAAGGTTATTTCCCTATCATTGCTCACCCTTTTTCGTTGCACCTGAAAGATGAAACCATACAATCTCTCACACATCATAGATGCAGGAGAAGGAGATGCGCAAACTACTTGGGTCTTCATCATCCCATGGTAATTCTTATGGGAAAATGCCGTACGTCAAACCAACTTATTTTGATCAATCCCCCATGTCCTCCCATGTCCAAAGAGAGCAGCAGGTGCCCAGTGTTGTCATGCAGAGCAGCAATTCTGACGATGCCATCAGAGCAGCTATTAACTCAACATTTGAGTTTACTGAAGTCCAGAGATACACATGCAAGCTTTGTGATGCTATATTTACCACACCACAAACATATTATAGTCACATGAGCTTGCACAATAAAGGAATGAGTAGCAATTAAAATATACCATCTTCTCTGACAGATCCTTGGCCCTGGTGGTGACACCACTGCTTCTACTGGGATTGATATGGTTAACGAGATTCTATTGAAAACTAGAAGATAAACTACTATTAGCATGAGGTATAATTGCATGTATGCAACTAATATTTGCCGGCTTATTTCCCTGTCTTTTAGCAGTAAAGATGTATTAGTTGGATTTGTATTCTGTTCTTCCATTCCAGAATATGTTTTTTCTCATAATAAATATAAATACTTACAATTCGCATTGCCCTTTGATAGTGCCTTGATAGCTATTTTGCAAATTCCGCACAAATTGTGATCCCATAGCTCCTCTAAAAACATGATTTTTTATAGGGCTACAAATTTAAAAGGGTCCACATGTGCAGTTGGATTGACCCCAATGCCTAGGGCCACTCTATGGTCCGCTAGGCTGGTTGGGACTGGATCACAAATCCAAAGTGGCTACATTGTGGAGAAAATATGCCAACATATAGGGCCCTGAACCTAGTGGCTCTAGGCCTCAAGAAGGTTCACATGTACCTTCCTTGGCCCTTAGTAATTGCAAAAAAGTCAAAGCGTCAAGGTTGCATGGTCAAAATCATCTGGTTGCCTACCTTCTTCAGCTCACAATAAGACCCTAAAAAACAATCCCACAACCCATGAAAATATCATATAGCCTAACTCCACCTGACACCCCTCAATGTCCATCTGTGTCCATACTAAGGGGGTGTTTGGTTTTGAAGGGCTAAAGTTTGATCCTGTCATATCAAAAGAATTTTATCATTTAGAAGCATTAAATAAAGTCTAATTATAAAATTAATTGCAGAATCCTTAAGCTAATTCGCGAGACGAATCTAATAAGATATATTAATCCATCAGTAGCAGATTGTAACACCACTGTAGCAAATTATAGATTAATTAGGTTTATAAAATTCATCTCGCGAATTAGCACCCATCTGTGAAATTTAGTAAACAGATTTTATTTAATACTCCTAAATGGCAAGATTCTCTTTAATTTAACGGAGCTAAACTCTAGCCCTCCGGAACTAAATCGTCCTATATAGCCAATAGTTAAGGTATTTCCAGTAGATGAAATTGGAACAGTCGGTCTTTATATTAAATAGCCAACGGTACAAGGCATTGCCAAGAGTTAGAAGTTGAACAGTCGGGTATAGGATCCCATGGCCGGCGGGCCAAAGTGTTTACCGACAGTATCAATGTAACGCATGGTAAATAGTTCTAATAGCCATCGGTTAGATAATTATTGACAGTTTTATAATGACAGTCGGCTATTCGTGGAGCAATAGCCAATGGTTGTTGGTTAACCCGTTGGCTTCTGTCCCGAATTGCCAATAGCTAAATTTTTTCTGATAATATAATATACCGCACGGAAAATAGTATGCTTTACCAACAGGTGTAGATGTAACCCTTGGCTATTACATATACTGTGCATGCATACTATGGATATAGTGTGTGCATATCATTTTACTATTAGTCTTATTTTTTCTACGATATTTTGGGGTCGCGACTCATGTGGTCCTATGTTTTTATTTTGGTATTTTGCTACAAGGAAAAAATTACTTTAAAGTAAACTAATTTCACATTTTCTACGAAAAATTATATGGCGATACATAGAAAATAGAGTGGAGTTATGCAACCACTTGAATTTTAGCCAAACTATCACCTGAATGATTGATTATTTTTAAAATAACAATTTTGGAAAATGTAAATCATGATTGTTATGGTTCATATGCCAACCTCCCATCTAATATATCTAAGTGGGCTTATGAATTCATTTTGTACAATGAACTCAATGTGTGTCTTCAATAGGTTCTTTTATTTCAATAAAGTTCTTGGCAATTCAGCTCATGTCAAAATAGGAAATAGAATCGACTTGGGGATCACAAAAATATAATATAATAGAAATTTCTCTGTTAGTCAAACTTTCAAATTTGATCAATTGTTTCAAAAAAATATATGAACATCGATGATACTAAGTAAATGAATTAACAAGACATACTTAAAATATTTGGGCTAGGTTTGGTTACTAGGGTTATTATAAGCACCATCACATCGGATATTTGGATGCTAATTAGGAGTATTAAATATATATTAATGACAAAACAAATTTCATAATACCTAGTATTTTTTGCGAGACGAATCTATTAAGCCTAATCAGTCCATGATTAGCCCATGTGATGCTACAGTAAACATGTGCTAATTATAGATTAAGTAGGCTTAATAGATTCATCTCGCGAACAAGCTCTAGGCTTATGCAGTTAGTTTTATAATTAGCTTATGTTTAATCTTTCTAATTGGTCTTGAAATATTCGATGTGACAGAGCTTATTATAAGCACCTGGAATCCAAACAGCCGCTTGGTTACATGAGGTGTTACATATCACCACTACAGGCTGACACATTGTTGTCAGTTAAAACCTGTCGGCGAGCAACGACAGGCAACACGAGGAGCTGGGAGGCTTCCGGGACGGCTAGTGGGCCCCGGTCCCTCGGTCAACGGCCCAGCGATCTGGCGCACACCCTGGCTTAGGATTGCTAGGAGTGCCACCTGATCCTGCACCTGATCAGGAAGGTGTGATGTACTAAACTCCTGCAAGCATAGACATTCGTAAAGGTTATTCCGAGCCGTGATCGGCTCATCACTCCTCCCCGGTATCGGCTATGAAGAGCCGATTGCATCAATACCGGATCGGATCTCTGGGACAGGCACTATACACATATATCTGATAATGAAATAACCCTGCTTCATAAATATCAATCTAATCCAATCTACGACGACTAAGCCCTCACTACACGATCGGAACATCCTACACGTGATTGAGCCTAACAAATATACAAAAGCATCGGATCATACGACTTAAACCAAGATTGTATAAATAACCGGAAAAGCCGATTCCTATAGCAACCCTCTCTCAAGCTACAAGCCGATACAAAAGCATACAGCCGGAACGTTCAATTCGTTTGCAAGGCCTAATCATGCACATATCGAACCAAGCCTCTAAATAAACAGAAACTAGCCTTAACAGATCGGATCTACTGATAAAGACGAAACAAGACACAACCATCGCATTCGTGGTTGAACACGATGATTAAGCACGCGAGAGCAATGAGCAAAGCATGATCAAGATGTAAAAGGGATAAAATTACTCTGCGCGTGCCAAGATAACTAAAGCTACTCGCCATCTACAAGGCTTCAGAACGAGCAACACATGAACAGACGAGCAAGGGTAATGCTACCCCGATCACGCAAAGCGTGATCGGGGCCGCATGGCACTTACCCGATGAAAAACCCTAAAACAGGGGAGGCGATGCGCCGAGAGTTGTTGATGAATGATTCTGTCCTTCTTGTTTATTCATGGTACATATTTATAGTCCATAGACTTGTCCTCTTTAACTAACCCTAACTAAACACGGCACGAATCTTAACTGCCTATATCCAAATCACACAGCCTTTCCAGCCGCATTCTCGTGCACATGGTCCGATTCGCAAGTTTATCGTAACTGCCTTCCAAGCCCATCTTGCTCCATGGCCCACTTCTGGCCCGGTCAGATTATGGCGATAACACATGCCCCCTGGTTTCGGCAATGATAATTCCGAAATCACCTATTTTAAAATCGCTATGACCCTTCGGCTTCCGATCCGTACAGCCACGCCCTTTCGACTTCCAATGGATGTGACTGCTCTGTATCAGTCTCCTAGGGAACCGTCACGGTGCCGATTCACTTCATCTCTCTGTTTACCTTTATAAACTTACCCTCGGCATCTCCCCAATCATCTTTCTCTCATAGCCTTTAGCCATTACGCTTTTCTCTTCTCTCTTGTTATGGCCTCTTCTTCTTCTGCTTCCTCCGTCATCTCTTTTGAATCTGAAACCTCCCGAGAGCCAACTCCAGAATATGATCCGACAGCTGCTTACGAAGTCCGTGCTCCCCCACACTAGGATATGGAAGAATGGGACTTCCATTTCCAGTCGGAGGATGACGAATCTCTGACTGACGGCAAGGATCTTGCACTCCTCTTCGGAGCTGAGCTGGAGGAAGACGAAGACGATGCATCTTGGGGGGAAGACTTCCCCTCCTCAGAAGAGAAAGTCGATTCCTTTTCCTCCGATGAAGATCCGATGGCAGGTAACTTCCTCTTTGGCAGGTCATCAGATGAAACTTCCGACGACACCGAGGACGCCGAAGACGATGACAGCTTCACCCACACCAGCAGCGAGAATGATCCTGAAGCGTCCCCCCCATCAGGGAAGACTTAAAAGTGTTGCTTTATCAGTCCCAGGAGGCTGATAACACTTTTATTACATCAGATGGTAAATCACCGTACACCTCTTCGCGGTAATGGGCAGTGAAGCGCCACTATCGCGAGGATTACAACTAAAACCCACACAACTACACTAACTACGAACAAGGGATCATCAGAGTCTTGCGCCATGCGGAGCTCCAACGGTGACCTCACCCACAGGCAAGACTGGGTGCAGGACGAAACCCTACTCGACGTCTTCGGGGATGTAGTCGGGATCTTCCACTGTAAAAGTAAGGATGGGGTGAGTACGAACGTACTCAGCAAGTCCAATCACACCCACGGAGGGGGACATAACAGGATTAAATGCACAGGATAACCCAAGGATAAAGTTACGGTTCATTTGCGGAAACACAATTATATGCAGGGGTTCGTTTTAAAAGCACTTTTCAAAACAAGTTTTCCAGTACCAAGGGGCACGCGATGTTGACCCACACGGATCCAAGTTCCAAACCGCTACCGGACTCCCCGTCCGCCGTAGCACACGGCACAACTGCCGGATACTTTCCAAACAACTCACACCAGCTCAACCATTCCCAGAGAGAAACACTAGTTATGTGACCACACCGTAACTTGCCCATTACCGTGGGCACGGCTATTCGAATAGATTTTTAACTCTGCAGAGGTGTGCAACTTTACCCACAGGCGGGGTACCACAACACGAACACCTTAGTGCCGGTGCAGATCCCATCGAAGCCCTTACCCACCTTAGCTAGACCTGACTAGCCACCACGGGTTCTATCAAGGGGTCATTCGACCTGTCACCGAGGTTTAACCGGGGCATAAGTCACACAGAGCTTATCCCGTCTCCTTGATCACCCGTTGCTCCCAGCTCTCCTGATGGCTATCAGACTAGCTAGTGGGGTTAGGCCAAGCTGTTGCCCATACAACGGTCAAGTGGTTTGCACGACAGGAAGCTAGGTGAGATGACACATCAACTCGGTCCTTAGGGGTGACAAGATGGATATCTCCCTTCCTTGCCCTACCACACAGGTACGAGCACACCAACGGCAATTCACACAGAAATGCCATCCATCCCGTCTGACTCGTCTTTCAAAACCACATTTTATCCCTTTCCCACACGCACACGTTTTCTTTATAAAATCAGGTGTTCAAGGTACGGTTATCACAACAAGGGTGGCTATCCTACCATGTTCACGGCACGCAAAACCATGCAATTTTATAAAATAGGCCACTGGGTCGTGTTTATAAAAACTAGGACAAAAATATGCATCAAAGGGCGGAAATTGAACTTGCCATCGTCAAACCCTTGCGGGAGGTCCTGATCGAAGCACTGTCCCTCGGGTTCGGGGTCGCAAAACTGGTCCTCGGGTGCTTGGTCGCAGTCGGGAACTTCTTCGTTCACTCCGTGTCCTACGACGCAAACAAACAGACATACCATCAAGCGAAAGAACTAAAAGCTTTCATCGTTAAGCTTGAATCGGAAATAATTTAGTTACGGAGTTAGGGGTGGTGTCTCTGGGTGGTTTCTTAATGGCATGGCTAAAACTATACTAGAAAGGGTGTGGTAAAGTTTCGGGTCGATCGGAGGTCGTTTCGCACATAAAATGACGAGGCGAAGGGGGGTTGCAGGGGCTAAACAAGGGTCCAGGGGTTTATTCGTGATTATCTGAAAAGGGTAGGGGCCTATTTGCAAAACCTAGCAATACTCAGGGCATGCTAGAGGGGGTCGGGCGTAGTTGGGTTTTTATGTAACGGAGGGATTCAATTTGAAATAATGGAATGGGCAGGGTTTCTTTTGCGAAAAGGAGCTATTAGAGGGGGGGGGTCCTTATTTAGCAATGGGAGCAAGGGCAGGGGGTTTTGGGCAAATGTGCCCCCTTCTTCCACCTCTTGCCAGCAGAAAACAGGGGAGGGGAGAAGAGGCTCGGCGCCGGCCCAAATCCCGGCGGCCTAGGGCCCGGGGCGGCTCGGGTGAGAGGGGAAAAGGGAGAGGGGGGCATGGGGATCCCATCCCCGGCCTCACCTCGGGTCGAGATGAAGCGAGGAGATGCGCCCACGGCGGGCGGCGGGTGGCGGTGGTGTCACGGGCGGCGGCGGCGCTGCGGGTTAGGAGAGGAGGCGCGCGGTGGCGAGGGCGGTTGTGGCGGTCGGGCTGCGTGGGGGGGGGCCAATTTATAGGCCGGGGAAGAGGCGGTGGAGGGGGTTCGGCCGGCGGGCGGTGCGGGGCGTCATCAATGGCGCCCGGCCGCTTGCGGCCGTCGCGACATGGCGTGGCGGGGAGAGCGTCGAGGCATCGTACGCGGAGCTGTGCCGGCACAGGAGTGGGGAAGCGATGGCGCGCGCTGTGGGGCGGGATGCGGCACGGCGGGCGGCGCGTTGTCGCAGCTCGGCGTGCGCGTGCAGGCGGCGTGCGGCACAGCGGGTGGCGCGGCACGGGGGAAAACAGGGCGTGCGCAGGCGACGCGCTGCACGGCGGGCGGCGCGGCACGGCACGGCGCACGGCCAGGGGGCGTGGCGCGGCTCGGCGCAGTGCACGGCTGTGCGTCGCGGTGCGGCCGGGCAGGGGCTGGTGCGGTGGCGCTCGGGCGCACGCCCGCGCGTGAGGGGAGGAGGGCCATGGCTCAGGGCCTAGCAGGAGGGGAGCGGTGCTCGGGAGCAGGGAAAGGCCGGGAAAGAAAGAAAGGAAGAAGGAGAGGGAAAAGAAAGAAGAAAGAAGGAAGGGAGGAAGAGAAAAGAGAAAGGGAGAGAAAAGAAAGGAAATGGGAGGAAAAGAGAGAGAGAAAGGAGGAAAGGAGAGAGGCGTGTCGGCGCCGGTCGCGGCGGCGACCGCGGCCGGTCGGCCACGCGCGCGCGAGATTCGCGTGCTGCGCGAGAAGGAAATTGCGCCGGCGCTAATTGCGGAGGGCGGTTGCGCGCGGTCGTCGTGACGCGGTGGCGAGGGTCGAGGCGGTGCGAGGGTCAGGGTTTTCCGATGAATCGGTTTTTAGTCGGAACCCTTAACGCGTAGCTAGGGCTTGAAATTTTCGGGGCGTTACAAACCTACCCCACTTGAATGAATCTCGTCCTCGAGATTCGGCTGGCTTTTAAACAGATGGGGGAATTCCTTCTTTAGGGCCTCCTCGCGTTCCCATGTTGCTTCCTCTACTCCATGTCTGCTCCATTGAACTCTGCATATCCGTACTTCGGAGTTTCTTGTCCTCTTAGTGACAGTGTCCAGAATCTTGACCGGTACTTCCTGGTATCGCAGATCCGGCTGCAGGTCTATTGTCTCCGCTGGCACGTGCTCACCTTCGGGTACTCTCAAGCATCTTCTTAATTGTGAGACGTGAAATACTGGGTGTATATCCGACATTTCTTCTGGTAACTCTAGTCGGTATGCTACTGCTCCGACTCTCTTCAGAACTCGATACGGTCCAATGTATCGAGGGGCCAATTTTCCTTGTACTTGAAATCTTCGCGTCCCTCGAATAGGCGAGACTTTGAGATAGGCGAAATCCCCTGGATCGAAACTTATTTCTCGCCTTTTCTTGTCCGCGTAGCTCTTCTGTCGGGACTGAGCTGCTTTCAATTTCTCGCGGATCTCCGCTACTTTTTCTTCTGCTTCTTTTATAAGTGCGGGTCCCACTAGGGCACGTTCTCCCACTTCCGACCACATTAGGGGAGTTTTGCACTTCCTTCCATAGAGAGCTTCGAATGGCGACATGCCCAGGCTGGCTTGGTAACTATTGTTGTACGAGAATTCTGCATAGGGCAGACTCTGTTCCCAATCATTTCCATAGGTCAGGACACATGCTCTCAGCATATCTTCCATGATCTGATTCACCCTTTCGGTTTGACCGTCCGTCTGTGGGTGGTATGCGGAGCTAAAATCTAACTTCGTGCCCATGGCTTTGTGCAGGCTTTTCCAAAACCTGGATGTAAATTGGGTCCCTCTATCCGAGATAATTCTGCTAGGCACTCCATGTAGCCTTACTATGTTTTCCACGTAAAGTTTTGCCAGCTTTTCCCCACCATAAGTGGTCCTTACGGGTATGAAATGTGCCGATTTAGTGAGTCGATCCACAATTACCCATATGGAATCGTGTCCCTTCTGTGTTCGGGGTAGTCCCACTACAAAGTCCATCCCTATCTCATCCCATTTCCACACCGGGATAGGCAAGGGTTGCAATAATCCTGCCGGCTTTTGATGTTCGGCCTTGATCCTTTGGCAGGCATCACAATGAGCCACAAATCGTGCAATATCCGCCTTCATCCCATTCCACCAATATTTTTGCTTTATATCCATATACATTTTGGTGGATCCTGGGTGGATAGAGTAGGCCGAGTTATGGGCTTCGTCCATGATCAATTGCCGGAAATCTCCATTCTGGGGTACACAAATCCGATCCTCGTACCATAATGTTCCCTTATCGTCCACTCTGAAACCCGGTGCTTTGTTCTCTCTAGTTTGTTTGCAAATCTTTACTAACTCTTGATCCGATCGTTGGGCTTCTCTAATTCCATCTTCTAGGGTCGATTGGACGTTTAGCACCTGGCTGGAACCTCGAGGAACGATATGCACGTTTAATCGTGCCATTTCCTCGCATAGGTGGTCATCCTTGGGTCCATAGGTTTTTCGGCTTAAGGCATCGGCTACCACGTTCGCCTTTCCGGGGTGATACTGAATTTCCAAATTATAGTCCTTGACCAACTCCAACCATCTTCTCTGCCTTAAATTTAAATCCGGCTGGGTAAAGATATACTTCAGACTCTTGTGGTCGGTGTAAACCTCACACTTATTCCCGATCAGGTAATGTCTCCAAATCTTAAGGGCATGCACTACGGCTGCTAGTTCCAAATCATGGGTCGGATAATTCTGCTCATGAGTCCTGAGTTGGCGGGAAGCATATGCAACAACCTTTCCGTCTTGCATCAGTACACACCCTAATCCTTGTCGGGATGCGTCACAATAAATGACAAAGTCCCGATGAATGTCCGGTAGGGTCAGCACTGGGGCGGTTGTCAGTCTTCGCTTCAATTCTTGAAAACTTCCTTCACAGGATTCTGTCCAAGGGAACTTTTTCTCCTTCTTAAGAAGTTCCGTCATGGGTCGGGCTATCTTAGAGAATCCCTCAATAAATCTCCGATAGTATCCGGCTAATCCAAGGAAACTTCTGATTTCACTAACGTTAGTCGGTTGCTGCCAATTGGATACGGCTTCAACCTTCTCTGGGTCCACTGCTACTCCTTCCGCGGTCAGGATGTGACCAAGGAAAGCTACTCTTTCCAGCCAGAATTCGCACTTGCTGAACTTAGCATAGAGCCTGTGTGTCCTCAGCTTCTCCAATACTACCCGCAGATGTTGCTCATGTTCCTGAATACTCTTGGAGTAGATAAGTATGTCGTCGATAAAGACTACGACAAACTTATCCAGCTCGTCCATAAATACCTTGTTCATGAGATTCATAAAATAGGCAGGGGCATTGGTTAGTCCGAAGGACATCACGGTGAACTCAAACTGCCCGTAGCGGGTGACGAAAGCTGTCTTAGGGATGTCACTTTCCTTAATCTTAAGCTGAAAATATCCTGACCTTTGATCGATCTTGGAAAAGTATTTGGCTCCTTTTAGCTGATCGAAAAGGTCATCAATCCTGGGGAGGGGGTACTTATTCTTAATGGTAACTTCATTCAGTGCCCGGTAATCTACACACAACCTCATACTCCCATCCTTGTTCTTGACAAATAGCACTGGGGCTCCCCATGGCGACGAGCTTGGTCTGATGAAGCCAATTCGCTGCAGTTCTTCTAGTTGTTTCTTTAATTCTGTTAGCTCAGAAGCCGCCATCCTATAGGGTCTCTTGGCTATCGGAGAGGTTCCGGGAATAAGGTCTATGACGAATTCTATATCCCTGTCCGGCGGCATACCGGGAAGCTCTTCGGGGAATACATCTGGGTATTCGTTTACTACCGGGACTCCTTCTAAGGGCTTGGCTTCCATGCTAAACATCATTGGGTCAAACTTACTATCCCGGGTATGGCAGATCACTTGTATTCCTTCGGGGTTTGTTAGGTGTACCACTTTGTCAGTGCAACCTATGAGACCGTTGTGCCGACTTAGCCAATCCATCCCAAGGATCACGTCTATTCCCCCAGGCTTAAGTACTACCAAATCTGCTAGAAAGTCTACCCCACTTAAATTGATCCTTACCCGTGGACAACCTAACTGACAATTAATGTCGCCTCCAGGCGTCCGGGTTAATAGGGGTGTTTTTAGTAGTACTGTAGGTATTTTGCGTTTCTCCACATAGCTCGAGGATATAAACGAGTGCGATGCTCCAGAATCAAATAGTACTGTTGCCAGGGCTGAGTTGACTAAGTACTCACCGAGCACTACGCCCTGAGCTTCTTGAGCCTCCTGCGCGTCGATGTGGTTGACGCGGGCTCGTCCAAATGATTGCTGCTTCACCTGCTGGCTGCCGTCGTTGTTGCGGACGGGCACTCGGTTGGCACCGGTCAGGGCTGGTCTGGGCCCATTCACCGTGTTGGAGAAGGCTGACGTGTCCGGCTTATTCCTGGCGTAAGGGCAGTTGGCGATGAAGTGCCCTGTCTCACGGCAGTTGAAACAGGCCCTAACATTATTGTTGTCGGAGGCGGCCAGGCTTGTGTAGCTCTGCGGGGCCCTCATGGTATTCTGACTCTTAGGCTGTGCTTCAGGGGCTCGTGATCCTGTCACTTGGGACTGAGTCCTATACTGCATTGGGGCCTGAGATCTTGGTGCAGCGTAGTTGGAGTTCCTCGGCTTTTGGAAGCGGTCCTGTTGGCGGGCCTTACTTTCCAGGAATTTGCGTTTATTATCCTTTCTCTCTTCGGCTTTGGCCCTTTCTGTGAGGATGGCCTTGTTCATCAGGGTGTTGAAGTCCGGATAGATTTGGGGGGTAAGCAAGGTCCGGAGTTCTGGGCTTAACCCCTTCTTGAACATGTCTTGCTTCTTATCATCATCGTTCACTTCTTCCGGCGCGTACCGGGCCAATTCTATGAACCGGTGGGTGTATTCTTCCACCGTCATGCTTCCTTGTTGTACTGCGCGGAATTCATCCGCCTTGCGCTTCATAGTGGCCGAAGGGATGTGGTAGCGGCGGAACTCCCTTACAAATTCTCCCCAGGTGATGGTAGAGGCATCTTCGGCTGCGGCACAATAGTTTTCCCACCAGGATAATGCTGTTCCGGTGAGCTGGTGAGCTGCCAGAAGGACTTTATCCCGGTCCTGGCATTCGAATGGTTCGAGCTTCCTCTGAATTACTCGCAACCAGTCGTCAGCATCCAGCGGGTTGCAGGATCCGGCGAAGGTAGGTGGTTTGGTCCTTAGAAAGGCCGTCAGCTTGTCGTTCATATTCTGCCCTCGTGGCTGCCGGTTAATGAGGGCATTCGCCAGAGTCTCCAGTATGAGGGTCTGGTTTTGGATGATCTGCGCCAGGTCTCCGAGGGGTGGGGGTGGTGGTAGTTGTTCTCCTTCTTGACTTCCCCCTCGGTTCTGGCTTACTTCTTGCTCTCCTTGGGGAGGATCTTGTTCAACGGGCTGAGCTCCGACACTAGCGGCTACGGGGTTCCGGCCACGGGAGGCCCTCGCGACATTCCGGGGGGTCACCTGTTGATTGGGTAAATTGGGGTTACGATTTTGTGATGTTTAAGTTGTTTAATTCGTATATATATATATAAGGCAGAATCTACCTTCTGCCGGTACCCATGTAAACAGTTAGCACACAACAAACCAGCACACAATCACCACAAACAGCAAGCACAAACCCTTTTTATTACAGCAAGGGGGTGTACAGCTTGGGGGTACGACTAGGTCTCGTGCTACTCAGCCAGGGTCTTGTCTTAAGGGTACGGCGTAAACAGAAAGGCTAGGGAGGGGCATCACTGGGATGGCGTCGGTCACTCTACTTGCGTGGTGTGTCTTCTTCCGGGGCGGATAGGGTGAGAGGTTCTCGCTCGCCGTCTACTGGGTTCCCATCGGTCAGGGGCTGCATTGCAGCATCCCCTTCGTCGGCGGTGGCAGAGCTTTCAGGGTCCTCGGGTGGGGCTCGTGTGCTCCCAAAGAGTGATCCCCACCCTATGATGGGTGTCCCGAGCAAAACATGATCTTCCCCTATCGCCGGGACTGGTGTTCCACTTTGGGTCCAATCTTGCATATGCCGGTCTCGGGCCTGCCTGAGGCTTTCTTGGGCGACTGCTTCGCTACTGACCGCGGCTGCGGCTCTCGCCTCGGCATGGGCGGCTCGGATCTGCTGTATCCTCACCGCGAGCTCTGCTTGCTCGGCTCGATGGGTCTGCTCCCTTAGAAGGTTGGCTTGCTCATCAAAGAGTTGGTCCAGGGCGGCTAGGTAAGTAGCCACTTGGTACAAGGGGCCTTCTTCGTGGCGTCGTCGCTCCAGGTTTCTCATGCGTGCTTCCCAGACTGGGGTTCTGATGGCCGGCGGGAAGAACTTCGCTGGCGTGGGGGCGAGGTGTTCTTCGAAGATCCGGCACAAATAACGGAGTGCTTTTCTGATGGACAAGGGGTAGGTGTCTTGGTGTCTAAACCCTGTGGCGGTCGCCCGCCAGGGCTGGATGTCGGGGTAGCGGTTGCTCCTGGCGATGACCAGGATCACCCTGCAGCGGAGGGTACCATGGTGCTCGTACTCTCGGCTGTAGTACCTTGGGCGCTCTGTAACGCCAAGGCCTTCCAGGGTGTCGATCAAGAGGCTGGGGAATCCAGGTGCGGCTTGGCAATCGCCCTGGGTCCATCCTTCCTCAGCCATCTGAAACAGAAGCGGGGTAAACAACCTGGTACAGGTGCAAAAGGGAGTAGATGATATTTATTATTACAACAAGGGTGGTACAGTTTTTATGGATACGTGGTCATTAGGGTAGGGTTTTTGCTAGGGGTGCTAATCCTATCATGGGGATTCCTCCTCGGTCCTGCTAGAGCGCTTCTTTATTGGAAGGAACCGATCCATCTCGTTTTCGGTCTGAGTACCCTTATCCCAATGGGTTTCCATGGGTTCTTCTTCTTCTTCCTCGATCCATCCACCTATTCTGTTGCGGTTCTCGTATTCTTGCATCTGGGCTTGGAGGGCGGCTAAGGAATACTCGGCGCTTGCGGCTCTTGTCCGTTGTTCCTCCAGCTCCTAGGTTAACTTTTCAATCCCATGGATTAGCTGCTTCAGTTGTGCCGCCTGTTCGCGGTAGAGTGCATCCAAGCCAGTGAGGTAGATGGACAGGTGGGAGACCGTGTCTTCCAGGTCTTCTTCTTCTCGTCCAAGTCCCCTCATTCGGGCAATCCAAGTGCGTCCTCTTCCCTCAGCGGGTGGGAAAAATCCCATAGGAGTCCGCTGAAGGTGGTGCCTGTAGAGCACACGCAGTCGTCGCAAGGCTTTACGAGCGGCCTTTCGATAGGTGTCGGGGAAGCGGAAACCAGTGGTGGAGATGAACCAAGGGTCCATATCAGGGTAGCGGGTGCTTTTCTCCACAAAAACCATTACGTCGCACCGAAGGGTGCCTCCGGCGATGTACTCACGGTAGGCATACTCCGGTGGTTCCATAACCCCGACGCGTTCCAGGCTGAGCAATAGTAACTTGGGGAGGCCGGGCTCTGCGTGGCAGATTCCGCTAACCCATCCATTGCCAGCCATCTGGAACAAGGCAAAGACCAGTGGTGAGCGTTTGTGCAGAAAGTTTCTAAACCGGGACAAGTTCTAGGATCTGAAAAGGGGCCTCGTTCCTAGGGTCACGTCCTACGGCCAGCCTACGGCTCTGATACCACCTGAAGCGTCCCCCCCATCAGGGAAGACTTAAAAGTGTTGCTTTATCAGTCCCAGGAGGCTGATAACACTTTTATTACATCAGATGGTACATCACCGTACACCTCTTCGCGGTAATGGGCAGTGAAGCGCCACTATCGCGAGGATTACAACTAAAACCCACACAACTACACTAACTACGAACAGGGGATCATCAGAGTCTTGCGCCATGCGGAGCTCCAACGGTGACCTCACCCACAGGCAAGACTGGGTGCAGGACGGAACCCTACTCGACGTCTTCGGGGATGTAGTCGGGATCTTCCACTGTAAAAGTAAGGATGGGGTGAGTACGAACGTACTCAGCAAGTCCAATCACACCCACGGAGGGGGACATAACAGGATTAAATGCACAGGATAACCCAAGGATAAAGTTACGGTTCATTTGCGGAAACACAATTATATGCAGGGGTTCGTTTTAAAAGCACTTTTCAAAACAAGTTTTCCAGTACCAAGGGGCACGCGATGTTGACCCACACGGATCCAAGTTCCAAACCGCTACCGGACTCCCCGTCCGCCGTAGCACACGGCACAACTGCCGGATACTTTCCAAACAACTCACACCAGCTCAACCATTCCCAGAGAGAAACACTAGTTATGTGACCACACCGTAACTTGCCCATTACCGTGGGCACGGCTATTCGAATAGATTTTTAACTCTGCAGAGGTGTGCAACTTTACCCACAGGCGGGGTACCACAACACGAACACCTTAGTGCCGGTGCAGATCCCATCGAAGCCCTTACCCACCTTAGCTAGACCTGACTAGCCACCACGGGTTCTATCAAGGGGTCATTCGACCTGTCACCGAGGTTTAACCGGGGCATAAGTCACACAGAGCTTATCCCGTCTCCTTGATCACCCGTTGCTCCCAGCTCTCCTGATGGCTATCAGACTAGCTAGTGGGGTTAGGCCAAGCCGTTGCCCATACAACGGTCAAGTGGTTTGCACGACAGGAAGCTAGGTGAGATGACACATAAACTCGGTCCTTAGGGGTGACAAGATGGATATCTCCCTTCCTTGCCCTACCACACAGGTACGAGCACACCAACGGCAATTCACACAGAAATGCCATCCATCCCGTCTGACTCGTCTTTCAAAACCACATTTTATCCCTTTCCCACACGCACACGTTTTCTTTATAAAATCAGGTGTTCAAGGTACGGTTATCACAACAAGGGTGGCTATCCTACCATGTTCACGGCACGCAAAACCATGCAATTTTATAAAACAGGCCACTGGGTCGTGTTTATAAAAACTAGGACAAAAATATGCATCAAAGGGCGGAAATTGAACTTGCCATCGTCAAACCCTTGCGGGAGGTCCTGATCGAAGCACTATCCCTCGGGTTCGGGGTCGTAAAACTGGTCCTCGGGTGCTTGGTCGCAGTCGGGAACTTCTTCGTTCACTCCGTGTCCTACGACGCAAACAAACAGACATACCATCAAGCGAAAGAACTAAAAGCTTTCATCATTAAGCTTGAATCGGAAATAATTTAGTTACGGAGTTAGGGGTGGTGTCTCTGGGTGGTTTCTTAATGGCATGGCTAAAACTATACTAGAAAGGGTGTGGTAAAGTTTCGGGTCGATCGGAGGTCGTTTCGCACATAAAATGACGAGGCGAAGGGGGGTTGCAGGGGCTAAACAAGGGTCCAGGGGTTTATTCGTGATTATCTGAAAAGGGTAGGGGCCTATTTGCAAAACCTAGCAATACTCAGGGCATGCTAGAGGGGGTCGGGCGTAGTTGGGTTTTTATGTAACGGAGGGATTCAATTTGAAATAATGGAATGGGCAGGGTTTCTTTTGCGAAAAGGAGCTATTAGAGAGGGGGGGTCCTTATTTAGCAATGGGAGCAAGGGCAGGGGGTTTTGGGCAAATGTGCCCCCTTCTTCCACCTCTTGCCAGCAGAAAACAGGGGAGGGGAGAAGAGGCTCGGCGCCGGCCCAAATCCCGGCGGCCTAGGGCCCGGGGCGGCTCGGGTGAGAGGGGAAAAGGGAGAGGGGGGCATGGGGATCCCATCCCCGGCCTCACCTCGGGTCGAGATGAAGCGAGGAGATGCGCCCACGGCGGGCGGCGGGTGGCGGTGGTGTCACGGGCGGCGGCGGCGCTGCGGGTCAGGAGAGGAGGCGCGCGGTGGCGAGGGCGGTTGTGGCGGTCGAGCTGCGTGGGGGGGGGCAATTTATAGGCCGGGGAAGAGGCGGTAGAGGGGGTTCGGCCGGCGGGAGGTGCGGGGCGTCATCAATGGCGCCCGGCCGCTTGCGGCCGTCGCGACATGGCGTGGCGGGGAGAGCGTCGAGGCATCGTACGCGGAGCTGTGCCGGCACAGGAGTGGGGAAGCGATGGCGCGCGCTGTGGGGCGGGATGCGGCACGGCGGGCGGCGCGTCGTCGCAGCTCGGCGTGCGCGTGCAGGCGGCGTGCGGCACAGCGGGCGGCGCGGCACGGGGGAAAACAGGGCGTGCGCAGGCGACGCGCTGCACGGCGGGCGGCGCGGCACGCGGCGCACGCGTGCGCGTGCGCGGGTGGCGTGACATGGCGCGGCCAGGGGCGTGGCGCGGCACGGCACGGCGCACGGCCAGGGGGCGTGGCGCGGCTCGGCGCAGTGCACGGCTGTGCGTCGCGGTGCGGCCGGGCAGGGGCTGGTGCGGTGGCGCTCGGGCGCACGCCCGCGCGTGAGGGGAGGAGGGCCATGGCTCAGGGCCTAGCAGGAGGTGAGCGGCGCTCGGGAGCAGGGAAAGGCCGGGAAAGAAAGAAAGGAAGAAGGAGAGGGAAAAGAAAGAAGAAAGAAGGAAGGGAGGAAGAGAAAAGAGAAAGGGAGAGAAAAGAAAGGAAATGGGAGGAAAAGAGAGAGAGAAAGGAGGAAAGGAGAGAGGCGTGTCGGCGCCGGTCGCGGCGGCGACCGCGGCCGGTCGGCCACGCGCGCGCGAGATTCGCGTGCTGCGCGAGAAGGAAATTGCGCCGGCGCTAATTGCGGAGGGCGGTTGCGCGCGGTCGTCGTGACGCGGTGGCGAGGGTCGAGGCGGTGCGAGGGTCAGGGTTTTCCGATGAATCGGTTTTTAGTCGGAACCCTTAACGCGTAGCTAGGGCTTGAAATTTTCGGGGCGTTACAGATGGCAGCAGTGACAACAGTAGCGATGATAGTGGTGCTAGTGTTGCTTCACCGACCAAGTGCCGCAAGACTACTGGCATGTACTGGTGGTAGGCTGTAGCACCACCATTAGTTTGTTTCAAAGAGCAGTTAGCTCTTCTTTTGTACTCACTGGCTTGCTGTGAATGGAATTTTCTTTGTATCAATAACTTTCTTGCGCATAACAATCTGCTCAAGAGCCGATGGCAACGCATCGGCCTTAGAATATACCAATCCGGACCCGAAATAACCTTCCAATTTACTTTACCCTCTGCCGGACCTCAAATCCAAAGCAGATCTCCGATGATTCTGGAATCCAGGCTGGCTGCGCGACTCTTTTGCTCATGAACCCTAGCCGCCAGATCCTCCTCTGCTCCTTGAAACGCACACTCGATCCTGCGCCGCCAATCCTAGATCTATTCTCCGAGATCTCGATTCAAGATTCCCGATGGCGGAATCTTCGAACACCGCTGCCGCCGTCTTCGGTCTGAAGGTAAACTTCAACCCCCATTAATGCAGCAACTGTGAAATTCACTGCGTGGTTAAATGACTCTTTCCTCGGCAACATTGTTTTCTTAGGGTTTTTTTAGGCTTCCGATATCTTCTTACCACACCCTTCTTCCCCCAATTCTTACTGCCTCGGGCCTCGTTCTTTCGAGAAGCCCGTAGATCTGATTTCATCCGAAGCCAATCAGATCCCTTTCGTGAGTCAGGACATAGACCTAGAGTCTTGGTCAGATAGCCTCCGTGCTTGGCCAAATCCTCCTGAAGGTTGGATAGTTTGGTATAACAGAATGGCGGATGCCTACCAGCCCTTATGGGAATCCATCGGGATAGCCGATGCCCTGTCTCTGTCCCTTTCTCCTCTTGAAAAAGATGAGAACCTTCTGAAGACTATCGGCTACTTTTGGTCTGATGCCTTGAATTATTTTCTTTTTGGGCACGGTCCGATGACACCAACGCTGCTGGATGTCATGATGATCACTGGCTTAGACATATCATCAGCTTGTCCTTCTGCTTATAGACTCTTTGTAGTTCCCTTCAAACTGTCTTCCAAGACAGAATGTACTAACTGGAGTACATACTTGAGCCAACACTAGAGGAGCAAGGGTCCTGTATTAGAGAAGGAGCACACGGCCTTTCTAAATCTGTGGCTTGAACATTTCCTCTTCTGTGGCCCTTCCCTTGCCCCAACCAAGAATTACCTCTCCCTGGCTTACGAGCTGGCCAAGGGTCACCCTGTTGGCCTTGGTAAGCTATTTCTTGGAGAACTTTATAGATACCTTCATCTGATGACTTCGAGCCTTCTTTCACAGAAGAAACTCAGAACTGGTGGTCCGTGGTGGTTCATCCAGTTGTGGGCTCACCTTTATTTCCAAAGTTCCATCCCTAATTTCCCTTCCTTGGTCGGCAATTCTTTCCCTGATCTGAGTGGGAGACAGATTGGGTGTACCAGTTTTGGGCAGGCTTTATACAGTCTCCCCGGCGGGAAATTGAATCCCCCAGATGCTTCTCGCTGGTTCGGGATTTTCTACAAAGGCTTAGTTAATCCAAACTTCCTTCCATCTGCCGATTCTGAACTTTTCGAGAACCCGCCTATGTTTCGGCTGGCCGATCTTTCCCATGACGCCGACACTAGGCGCCTATATTCCATCATGGTTCGGCCTTGCCTTCTTCCAGTTGGCATGAGTACCTCTAATCGGATCATCAAGCCTGGTTATGAATTCTACCAGCCGGTCGTGGCAGCCCGGTAGTTTGGTCTTGGGCAGGTGCCTCCCCATTTTCTTCTTCACTTCTTGACATCCAATAGGGTAGATCTTCCTGATGCCTTGACCACCCAGAGGTGCTACGGTCTGTTTACAGACCTTCCCCTATCTGTCCCTGCCAATCTGACCTTCACTTCTTCGGCTGTCGATTTTGAGGGGTGGTGGTCGATGTGGAAAACCCATGTTTTCCGAAGAGCTCTGGGTCCGATGCTGCAGCAGGTTCATTCCGAATATGAAATTCCCGCTGGAGAGGTATTACTTCTCGACTAATGTTTCACTTTTGACCTTATTGAGCCCTTTCTGATTTTGTCTTTCATTTCTGCAGCAGGAAGATGGCCCAGAGCCGACGAATGATGATGGATCGCCCTTCCGTTTCTCGCCGATCGCCCCTGTGGTCCTTTTTGGCAAAAATGCACCTCCTCCTTTGAAGAGCATCATGCAAATCCAGCCCAGTACTGCAAAGCTGTCCCCCAAGCGGAGGCAATCTTCTGAGGCTGTTGCCCCTCGAACTCGCGCTAAAATGAGGAAGGTCCTGGTCAGAAAGGTCCGGAAGGAAACTGCGCCATCTTCCCCCAATCCAGAAATTCCAGTTGCTAACCAGGTTCGGATCTTCCTCCTATCTTCGTAATCGGACTTCTGTTCGTGGCTGTCTTCTTTAATTATACCCTTTCCCCCTGCAGCCTGCCGTCGTGGACGTCTCCAGCGGGGAAGAGCCCCCATGCCAGAAGGGCTCATCTTCGGAAGTACCAGAGGACGTGGATGTGCCCATCAGGGCTTTGATTACTCTTCGCGATCCTGGTGCGGCAATCCTGGCGGATCCTTCTGCATCGGCTGACGTCCCGGCTGCTTCGCCAGGTCCGCAGGAGCCGGTCGTGCCCGCATACCTTGTTAGCCCTTCTATGGAAAGACCATCCAACGCTTCGGTTACTGCCGATCTCCCTGCACGAGAGACACGTCCAGCAGAGCCGACCGCCACCTCATCGGCTGTTGCTTCCTCTTCTGGAGGCGTGGCTCCTCTGGCCTCTACCGTCGTCGCTCTGCCTTCGGAAGGGGCATGCCCTCAGGAGCCGATCGTTCCTTCATCGGCTATCACTACATCTCTCTCGGGACGGGTATGCCTTATTCTTTTTGATTACTTCGATCTTTTTCCTCTATGCCTTACTCACCCTCTTTTCCGCCAGAATCTGGACCTTTCAGAGCTCCTCGCGTTTGATCCTGCCTCAATCGGATCGGCCATATTGGAAGCCGATGACTCTCCCCTGGGCTTGACCAGCATTGCCAATCGACTTCTCCATATGAAGGATCTCCTATCAGGTCCGATCGACACCCTGATCCAGGATTCCAGCACGGTGAAGTAGATCCTTGACGAGGTCAACTCCCAGCTCTCTGTGAGCCTTCAAGTCAAGCTTTTGCCAGCCGGGTACCTCCCTTCTTTCCGAGCAAAAGTGGCAGAGGCTCGCCATCGGATTGAGACTCAGCGTTCCCAATCGCTCTTAAGGACTATCATCACCGAAATGTGCCAATCAGTCAACAAGAAGAAAGCAGCACTCGACGCCAAGGCTGACACATCTGCCTCTGCCCAGCGGCTTCATCTCCTGGAGAGAGAACTAGAAGACCTTGAGGCTAAAGTCCGGGCCACCAAACAGCGCATTAGAGAGGAGAAAGATCTTATTGCAGGTTCCAAACAGGAGGCAGCGGTCTTGACCGCTGAGCTGAAGGCAGACCTGGCCGAGCTGAGCGGCCTGAGCAAGCAAGTGGTGCCGGGGGCGGACGAAGAAGATGAAGCGGTGATTGCTGAAGTTGACCACATCTGCCTTGACGCCATTGCTGCCATCAATGATTTCCTCCAGAAAGCCTGTACAAGATGAACTCTGTATTTTCATGTCGTGACCCTGGAGTCGATGGTTATACATCGGCTATCTGAAAACTTGTGGTGATTGATTGCTACCAAAAAACTCCTAAAGTCGATGGTTTACACCGGCTGTTCTAGTGCCTTTTGTTGACGTATGAGCCGATCATACTCATCGGCCTCCCTTTTATTTCTTGTCTTGCCAAAACGCCATCGGCTTGGCCCGTGTCAGCTTTCTTAGCTTACTGGTCATATCGGCTTATTGCCTGATGGGTGCCATCGGCTTTACTGTTCGTCGGCCCACATACTTGGGAAGTATTTCTTAAGATGTTGGCCGTTAACCGCCACTGGAAACTTGACGCCATCCAATTCTTCAAGCATGTATGCATTCCCAGGTAGGGCCTGGTCAACCCTGTACGGCCCGTGCCAGTTTGGGGACCACTTGCCGTATGCCGCGTCCTTAGTTCCAGATGGTAATACTGCTTCCCAGACTAGGTCTCCCACTTGGAATTCTTTCGGTTTGACCTTTTTATTGTATGCACGGGCTACCTTAGCCTTATTCTCCTTAATCTTCTCTAGCGACCATAGCCTGAGTTCCGTGAGATCCTCCACATTGTCACTCATTAGAGTAGAATATTACTCAGCAGATAAGTCATTCTGGAATTCTATACGCCTTGACCCGGCCGTAACTACCCATGGTAACACGGCTTCTTGCCCGTAGACAAGGTGATAAGGGGAAGTCTTTGTCGCCCCAAGACAAGATATACGGTATGCCCACAGTGCTTCTGACAGGACCTCGTGCCAGCGTCTGGGGTATTCATCAATCTTCCTCTTGATCAACTTGATAAGGCTCTGATTGGATGCTTCGGCCTGACCATTTGCCTGAGCATAATATGGGGATGATCTAATCAGCTTGATACCCATAACAGCGGCAAACTTCTTGAATTCTTCTGAAATAAAAACCGAACCACCATCTGTTCTAATGGTCTGTGGGATCCCAAATCTATGAATAACGTGTTCCTTGAGGAACTGAATAACATCCTTAGATGCCACCGATTTCATTGGGACCGCTTCCACCCATTTGGTGAAATAATCTGTGATAGCCAAAATGAACTGATGACCCTTGCTAGATGGAGGATTGATTTTGCCGATCATATCCATACCCCAGCCTCTGAACGGCCATGGTTTAACGTTGGGGTTCATCACGGATGCTGGCACCATCTGGATCCTTCCGAACCTCTGACATGCTTGACACCCTTTATAATACTTAAAACAATCTTCAAGCATGGTGGGCCAGTAGTACCCTGATCGCCTAATTAGCCACTTCATCTTGTGAGCCGATTGATGAGTCCCACACGTTCCTTCATGAACTTCATGCAGGAGCCGATTGGATTCGACCGGCCCCAAACACTTAAGCAATAACCCTTCCAAGGTCCTGTAAAACATATCATCCCCTATCAGGACATACCTCATGGCTTTGTACCGTATACCTTATGGCTTTGAAGATATCGGCTCTCCAATCTCCCTGATCCAGTAAGTACACCTGATGATTTGACCTATCGGTTTTGTACCCTGAAGCCAGTTGCGCTAGATCATTGGCCTCTGCATTTCGGGCCCTAGGTATCTAATAAAAATTTACATACCTGAACTGGGCCATTAGCTCCTGGCATTGAACCCATAACGGGAACAACAGCTCACTTTCGCATCTGTATTCTTCCATAAGTTGGGAAATTACCAATTTTGAATCCCCGAAGACTTCCACTGCTTCCGCTCCGGCCTCCAGAAGCAATTCCATGCCTCTATGCACCGCCTCATATTCGGCAAGGTTGTTGGTACAGGTAGCAGGTAATCTGATCGAGAAAGAATACGTTGCCCCCCGAGGCGACACCAGTAAGATGTCGATGCCACATCTGTCTCTACAAACTGATCCATCAAAGTACATAGCCCAGGCTCGTACAGAAAGTGTTGCTATATTGGTTTTAACCCTCTCAGCAATGAGATCCGCTAACGCCTGCCCTTTAACTGCTTTTGCAGGTTGATATTGGATATCGAACTCTGATAATGCAAACATCCATTTTCCCAATCGGCCTTTCAATACAGGAGCCGATAGCATGTGTTTTATGACATCCGATTTGCAAATGATGATTACCTCAGCCGATAGCAGGATATGGCGAAGCTTGGTGCACGTAAAAAATAAACAAAGATAAAGTTTCTCCATATCGGGGTACCTTGTCTCTGCGTCCAACATTCTCTTGCTGAGATAGAATACCACCCTCTCCTTGCCATCATATAATTGTACTACCACTGAAACAATAGAAGTATCGCCAACTGACAAATATATGTAAAATGGCCTATCCTGTTGTGGTGGCACCAACACAGGCGGTCTCGACAAATATTCCTTAATTTCTTCAAATGCCCGCTGCTGTTCTGCCCCCCAGCGGAACTCGTCGTTGGTTTTGATTTTCATTAACTCCATAAAGGGTTCCATTCGCCCAGATAGATTAGAAATAAACCTTCTGACGAAGTTGATCTTGCCAATAAGTTACTGGAGCTCCTTCTTGGTGGTGGGTGGCACCATAGTGCGTACGGCTTCCTGACTTTTTAGGCCAATCTCTATTCCTCTTTCATGAACCAGAAAGCCCAAGAACTGCCCGGCTGACACACCAAAAGCGCACATCTTTGGATTCATCCTGAGCCCGAACTTTCTAGTTCGTTCCAGAACCTGACGTAGATCATCTAGATGTCCCTCGACCGATGCTGACTTTACCACAACATCGTCGATATAAATCTCCACCAGATTGCCGATCAAATCATGGAAAATGTGGTTCATGGCACGCTGATATGTAGCACCAGCATTTTTCAAACCGAAGGTCATAACCACATACTCGAACAGGCCCACCGCTCCGGGCACTCTGAACGCAGTTTTGTGTATATCTTCAGGGGCCATGAAAATCTGATTATAACCTGCATTACCATCCATGAAACTTAAGATCTTGTGGCCAGCAGCAGCATTGATCAATGTCTCTGCAATAGGCATTGGGTATTCGTCCTTCGGAGTGGCTCTATTAAGATCCCTAAAATCCACGCACACCCGCCATCAGCCATCCTTCTTCTGTACACGCACAACGCTGGAGATCCATTCAGTGTATCTGCAAGTCCTGATAAATCCAGCCTCTAACATTTTTTCTACTTCTTTCTTTACTTCAACCAAGAATTCGGCTTTCATCTGCCGTGCCCGTTGTTGGAATGGTCGAAATCCGCTCTTAAGAGGGAGCCGATGCTCAACTATACTCCTATCCAGCCCAGGCATCTCTGTGTAATCCCAAGCGAAGCAATCGGCATAACCCTTCAGCAGAGTTATCATCGGCTCTCGTAGAGATGGGTGCAACTTCCTACTTATAAACGTTGGTCGTGGCTTATCCCCAGGACCAATATCTATCTCCTCAAGTTCATCAGCCGACGTGAAACCATATCCTAGCTTCCCCTCCTCCGTTAGATCAATGCTGCAGATGGAAAAGGAAGACAGTAAAAAGAATTCCCGCCGATCGTTAAGATCGGCCGTTCCACGCATCCCACTATTTTCCAAGTTTTTACAAAAAGAATAAGGCCAGCTGCCAGCGGTGGCCGTCCCATAACAACCATGTAAAACACCGGGCCTGACCAATTCAATTTTTTGGGGCCGATTGCAGGAATCGGCCTCTATGGCTTCGCTGCAACGTCTCGCTCCTCGCGGCTCCTTTATTCTGTAAGGCCGGTGGATAAGACCAGCCTTACTCCATTTTTTGTAGCCTCGATGCGGTCACACCCTTCTAGGCTCATCCCTGAAATCGGCTCTTGATCTTCTGCATCCCAGATGCTCATGGCAGCATGCGAAATTTCGATCGAGTCGTCTGCCTGGACCACTTCCACCTCATCTCCATCCCACTGGATCAAACATTGATGCATTGTGGAGGGGATGCAACAGTTGGTGTGAATCCAGTCCCTGCCAAGTAAAACATTGTAGGTACTTTTGCTGTTGACGACGAAGAACGAAGTCGGGACGGTCTTATTTCCAATGGTGAGATCCACACTGAGGACACCCTGAGCTTCTGAAGTCTGCCCATTAAAGTCACTTAGCGTGATGTTGGTCTTGATTAGATCTCCGGTGGACCGCCCCAAACGGCGCAGAACTGAGTACGGCATGATGTTAACTGCCGCTCCCGTATCCACCAGCATTTTATTAACGGGCTGACCATTAATATACCCTTTAAGATACAAGGCCTTCAGGTGCTTGTAGTTCTTGGCTTGTGGCTTTTCAAATATCACCGGCCGTGGTCCCAAATCAAGCTGGGCTACTGACGGCTCCTCCTGGGTCCGAGCATGAAACTCTGCAGGAAGTACAAAAACCATGTGCACATCAGCCGTTACCTTCTTATCGGCTTTTGTTGACTTGGGCCGCCATTCTTTCCAAGATGGGCGCGACTCTTTTTCCTGCACATAATGGATTTGTTCTGCCAGATCTGGTCGCGCTTTCCTTAAAGTCTCGATGTACTTGGCCTCAGCCTCCTCCATGCTACGTAGCCGCTGAACCCTGCACTTCTGGGAACGATTAAGTCCATCGGGACACCAACGTGGATGATGATACCTATCTTCTTCTTCATCTTCCTTCCGTGGTGACCGAACCCGCTCTTGCCGGGTTGAAGCAGGTCCTAGCCGCCGGAAAACTGAATCCCTTGCTTCTAACTTCATTGGTCCACATTCTGGGCAATCCCTGATAGTAGGCAGTCGGCTCATACCTGAATCCCAACAGTACCTGAAGAACGGGCAGTGCCAGTGATCACGGGCATCTTCGTGCTTCCTCAGGCGCTTTCCGGTGTGGCGCTCATATTCTTCTTCCTCAGGTACCCGCTGGAGGCGCTGCTGGTACTGGTATTCATATTCCTAAGAAGATCAGAGGAAGTTGGCCGTTGGTTCCTTACATACCTTACTTGTCTCTCTGTGATGTACTCTTTCTTCTCTTTTTGGGGCCGATCGCTGGGATCAGCCTCTCTGTTTTTGCCCTGGTAGCGTGATGTCACCCCCGCCATATTGATGCCAAGCGCGAAATCCAGTTGTCGCCTTGCAGACCGGTCGTAATTTTCCACCATGTTGACACCAGGGAACGACTGAGTGTCGACTTTCATGGCGGTCTGGCCTAGGATCAATCGGCCCTGCTCAATAGCCGATTAGATTTGCCGACGGAGCTCCTTGCAATCACTGGTGCTGTGGGTAAAAGAATCATGCCATTTACAATATGATCTTCCTTTTAACTCCTGCGCCGTGGGAGGTTTGTATCCTTTCGGAAACTTCAACTGCTTTTCTTTTAATAATAAGTCAAAAATCTGTTCGACCTTACTCACATCAAAATCAAACCCCTTTATAGGCCCAGTTTGCTTTACCCACTTGCACGGTACGGATATGCACCACGAGCCCATTCTGCAACCGATACTTCCATTTCTTCCCCGGAGCCATCGGCTTCCTCTGTATCAATTAGCGCTACTTGGCGCTTAAATTTTTCTTGGTACAACTCAGGGTGACGCTGCTCATGCGTCGTCATCTTTTGGACTAGATGTGCCAAGGAAGTGAACTCCAATTGAAAAGCCAGATCTCTAATCGGTTTCAGTAACCCCAATGACGCCAACTCGACAGCTTCCTTTTCTGAGATCCATGTTGAATAAAACCTGTTCTTCATCTCCCTGAAGCGTCGAATGAACTCTGCCACGGTTTCTCCACGCTTCTGTCGGAGCTGCGCCAGATCAGCAATTCCCGCCTCTGCAGCTTCTGAATGGTATTCAATATGGAATTGTTCCTCCAGCTGCTTCCAAGTTCGGATGGAGTCAGGACCTAATGACGTATACCACCCAAAGGCCAGTCCTGTGAGCGATTGCGAGAAGAACCTTACTCGCAACGTATCTGATACAGAGATCATACCCAACTGTGCCAAATATCAGCTCACGTGTTCGATAGAACTAGAACCTTCTGCTCCATTGAACTTGGTAAACTCAGGGAGCCGATACTTGGGTGGCAATGGAATTAGATCGTAGTCACTTGGATACAGCTTAGTATAACCGATCGCTCTCCTCTTTGGTAATATGCCAAACTGATCCCTCAGGATGGCGCTGATTTGCTCCGCCGTTTGTAATCCAGGGGCCGAGTGCATACTGTCGTGACTCGGCCTAGTAGCATAAGTTGCTAGCCACGCTTGCTTATCTGCGTCGGCTCCAGAAACCCTTCCAACTACTTCTTGTGTGGAATGTACCGAGTTGTTGCTGTCTGGTATGTATGCACACATGTAGCCATGTGGGATTTCCTTGGGTGGCTCGCTGAAGAACTGGTGATCCATGGGATCACCTCCCACTTTATAAACCACATAAGCTGGAGCACCATGTGATTCCGTAGCTGCAAGTGCATAAGGCAATGGAGGTCTGGTCTGGAACGACAATTCTCCTTTATGACTTCCCAGAGCGGGTCCAGTTGGAGAATGCTGATGCTTCATAATTTCTTGGACCACTCGCAAAGCTACACGCTCAAAAGCGTTGACCAAACTTTCAGAATGCCGGTGCAATGAATGAGCCACCGCATAATTTACCTCCTGCCACAAAGCTCTGGTACGATCTTCGGAAGGGGTAGACAAATCTACTCCATCAAGAGCTCCTTCAGGTGAAAATCCTCTCCACCTAACACCATGGTTTCGAGTCCTTTCAAAAGAGCCGATGAGGTCGGCTTCAAATTGAGCTTTGATTTCGTCATATCTTTGTTTGTGCTCGGCAGAGAGCTCCTCATAAGTGATTGGGTCATCTCTTGCCATTCTGCAGTCAGCGATTGACAAAGTCAACGGTGATGACGAAGTCGATGAGGATGGTGATGACGAAGTCAATGAAGACGGTGATGACGAAGTCGATGAAGACGGTCCCACTGGGCGTGCCAGAATGTGTTATCGGTCAAAACCCGTCGGCGAGCAACGACAGGCAACACGAGGAGCCGGGAGGCTTCCGGGACGGCTGGTGGGCCCCGGTCCCTCGGTCAACGGCCCAGCGATCTGGCGCACACCCTGGCTTAGGATTGCTAGGCGTGCCACCTGATCCTGCACCTGATCAGGAAGGTGTGATGTACTAAACTCCTGCAAGCATAGACATTCGTAAAGATTATTCCGAGCCGTGATCGGCACATCACTCCTCCCCGGTATCGGCTATGAAGAGCCGATTGCATCAATACCGGATCGGATCTCTGGGACAGGCACTATACACATATATCTGATAATGAAATAACCCTGCTTCATAAATATCAATCTAATCCAATCTACGACGACTAAGCCCTCACTGCATGATCGGAACATCCTACACGTGATTGAGCCTAACAAATATACAAAAGCATCGGATCATACGACTTAAACCAAGATTGTATAAATAACCGGAAAAGCCGATTCCTATAGCAACCCTCTCTCAAGCTACAAGCCGATACAAAAGCATACAGCCGGAACGTTCAATTTATTTGCAAGGCCTAATCATGCACATATCGAACCAAGCCTCTAAATAAACAGAAACTAGCCTTAACAGATCGGATCTACTGATAAAGACGAAACAAGACACAACCATCGCATTCGTGGTTGAACACGATGATTAAGCACACGAGAGCAATGAGCAAAGCATGATCAAGATGCAAAAGGGATAAAATTACTCTGCGCGTGCCAAGATAACTAAAACTACTCGCCATCTACAAGGCTTCAGAATGAGCAACACATGAACAGACGAGCAAGGGTAATGCTACCCCGATCACGCAAAGCGTGATCGGGGCCGCATGGCACTTACCCGATGAAAAACCCTAAAACAGGGGAGGCGATGCGCCGAGAGTTGTTGATGAATGATTCTGTCCTTCTTGTTTATTCATGGTACATATTTATAGTCCGTAGACTTGTCCTCTTTAACTAACCCTAACTAAACATGACACGAATCTTAACTGCCTATATCCAAATCACACGGCCTTTCCAGCCCCATTCTCCTGCACAGGGTCCGATTCGCAAGTTTATCGTAACTGCCTTCCAAGCCCATCTTGCTCCATGGCCCACTTCTGGCCCGGCCAGATTATGGCGATAACACACATCATAGGTTAACTTTGGTCAACACGACATCCCCATTCCCCCTCTTCACGTGCCTACATGGCATGCTATCATTCATGCTTTGGGTGAAGGCTGGCTTATGATGAACCTGTGGCGGCCGCAACAAAATCGCTCCTCTTTGATGAAGTACAATTGTTGTAGCTCACGAACATCTTGGCTACTGTTGGCGGATGATTTCTAATGATTTTAACCACTAACATTGCTTCATTATTCATATTTACAAGGTCTTCATGAAGCTAAATTGATTTAAACTAATGAGTTCCACTAGTTTTGGTAATTATTTGAATTCAAGAACTCTTGGTACAAAATTAGGCCGATTTGGGAGAAATCACAGGCCGGCCAGCTTCCTCCTGCATGCAAAGAAACACATCTGCAGGCGATCCTGACTGATGATGATCACAGAGGCGGTTGAAAGGCCTGTGCCTTTGATCAATGGCCCCAGATGCAGTGGCTCTGCGCGACTTCAAGCTCCGAACCGCCATTCAGAGGAAACCCCAAGTGTTGACATGATTTGGAGGTGGAACGAAGAGTCGAGAAGCACCAGAGCCGGGCCGACCGGCCTAGTCCAGACCGGCCAAGGTTGTAACTGAAGACACGAGCGTGAACGCAACCGTAATTGCCATCATGGAGTGATCAGGGACATCCACAAGAAAGGCAGTGATAGGTGGCGCAAATCTCTAGCCGGCCGGCCTACCACTTGCATGCCACTTGCCCCCCTTCGGCTGACAAACTCCTCAACCGTCACATTCGCCTCCAAGCTGCGCAACCGCCTTTGAAGGGATATAAATACCTGCCTCCACCTCCATTTCAAGACACACCATTTTGGCGAGAAGAAGAGTCTCAAGCAAAGCTTGTCCATCCTTAGAGTAGAACAGGGAGAGTGTGACGTGAGAGTCCGGAGACGAGCCGAGTCTTTGAGATCATCTCAAACTTTGTAGCCTTAGAAGAATGAAATATCTTTGAGCGAAGTTTCTCGTCTCTCGTCGGTAACTCACTGGTCTTTCTTTTACTTCAATTACTTGTTTACTTGCTTCCATTGATCTACGGGATCCCTTAACAGCGTAAGTAGCAAGTTCTACTTATTTGTGTATGCTCACTGCTTAAGTACATGGTAGAAGTAAGTGATTGTTTAGGTGTGGTGTTTAGACTTGGTTTGTTACCTTAGGTCGTGTTCCACACCTCAAAACTATAGGGTAGGTGGCAGATGGTGACAGCCCTGTCTGTCCTTCGTAGTCTGCCATGTTCAGATGTTTTCGTAGGAGTAGTAGTCGATTGTTGGGGACTCCCATCATCTCACCCTATCTGAGTCCCTGCCTGAGGTTTCCGAAGCAGATCATGTTAGTTTAGTTGCAAATCTTCCGGATAACTAGTTGGCTAGCCGATATTAGACCCTCTGTCCACATAGCTCTTTTCCCAGGTGGGTCCGGTTGAACTAGTTCTAGATCTGGTTGCATTTATCGTTTCTTGAAAGATCTGGTTGCATTTATCATTTCTTGGAACCGAGAGGTAAACTCTCTAGTAAAAACTACATCGGTATCCGTGCACTTGCGGAATTGTATATGTATAGGCTAAAAAGTGCCAACAGCTGCCAATGAAGACAAGGCTCGATTGTGCACTAACTGGATGGGACGAACTAGAGCAAGCCACGACCAAGCTAGTGAGCACTACATGAAAAAAGTGATGGACATATGACACTTGTCGTGCAAAATTAGATAACTGAATCCGTCACTCATAGAGCCCCCATATCAGGATCCTGATCTACTTAGCTTCATTTCAGATCCTGATCTCGAGGTTCGTGGTGTGCTAGTTAATTTGACCTATAATTAACGAGAAAAAAAGATATTAATAGGCAAAAGGAACACATCGGCTGGGATTCCAAGGTATTCCAAATAGCATCGGTTATCGGATCCGATACTTAGAGAAAAGGACCACCGGCTAGATTTCCAAATAATAAGAATGAATTATTTTTACGACCCATGTGCAAGACATTGGCTAAAATACCCGATTAGAATCATGAATTGTGGCAATCATGTTCCTTTTCATAAAAATATAAATCTAACCGATAAAATTTATTCTAACATCACTTCAAAAGGGTCGGACTTAATCAAGACAGCTTATAATAGCAGAGGATAGATATCACAAAAATCAAAGATGATATCGGCTAAAGCAGATTTTAACATATAAAGATTAAAGCAAAGGTGAAAGCTAATAGATCTTCAATTATTGTAGGATAAATTGTGAAATCTATTAAGAACTAGCAGAAGACCAGGCGATGCAGCTTTATAAGAACTTCGTTGAAATTGATAACTAGTGAATAAAATAGATTAAAACAAAAGCGATGCGTCGTAAGATGAAATCTAGATTACTCGTAAAAAACGATGCTTACAAGCAAACTGGATGTTAAGATGATTCAGCCCTGTGCACCAAAGCAATTGCTGAGAAAGCTAATTACTTCTACTCCTAGGATATTGGCAATTAGCCGAGAAAAATTGTATTGATTGATTAAGTGTCTTTACAAACTCTGTATGCAACTATTTATATCCTAAAACTAAAGACTCCTAGTTGATCACTACAAATTAGCTTGATGAAAAAGAGACGCTACTATATTTGCAAAACACTTAAAAGAATCGGGCTCTATAAAAATCTTCTACTAACGTCAGTCCTTGTCCGATACGCACTGTTGCATTTACGGTCTTTGATTTTGATCTTTGTTGGCTTTGACCAAAACTTTTCATCGGCTTTCTTTCCCTCTGTTGACTTCCATAAATATACTTGCAAAAATTGAATGTCAACGGAACTATCTTAGAATGTGGTGATCTCATATAGCTTCGTACAATGATTTTGATGCGATGACAATTTCTCAACTGTGCTGATCATATTCTCAGTAATGACGAGTTAGGAAAATATCGTTTATTTCATTTCTCTAACCAAATAATTATCCTAAAACGATTCCACCTTTGTTCTTTTTATATATATGACAATGACTAGCTCGATTTCCAACTAATCAGCGTCATATATAAAAGAATGGAGCGAGTTCATGGCTAAGCATTTAATATATAGCACATGAGTAGGAGATTTACTCTCTCCATCCTATGAAAAATCCAATCATAATGTTTGAACAAAAAATCTCATAAAAGAGTGCAGCCCTAGAAATTGACTTATATACCTAATTAAGTGGTCAGTTTTAATTTGCATACTAAAATCTAACTTCTAGCCATGACTTTAGAAAGTCTGATTAGTTGCATGCAACCAACAAATGAGTCTTTTTCATGTTTACACTAATTTGTTAAAAAAATTCAGGATTGTACTTTTCATGGGACCGAGCGTATAGTAATTAGTTATGTAGGAAAATGGAAAGAAGCTCTACATATCAGCTATAAGTAGAGGGGGTTTTCATAGAGTTAGAACATCCTCCTTTACGAAATGGAAAATTTTATAAGGACTCAAAATTTGTCCCATAAAACTGTAATTGTAGCTTTTGGACAACATCTAATTGCACTATTTCCTTTAAACATCTCCATGCATAGCTAATTGTGTCTAACCAATTAAATGGGCTCTTTCCTTTAGACATCTGTATATATAGTTAGGCTAGTATCAATGCAGAGTTTCATTGCACAGTTATCAAGATCGAGAACTTGGTAACTGTGTCAGAGGAGTGTCATGGTGATGACCCTGCCATGTCAGCAAATTTGTTGATATGGCATGACATTTAATGCCTATAAAACTCCTCATGAAACTCTCCACTGAGAGTGGTCTTAGCAGGTTCCGCAAATGCAGTCTGCATGTGCATGCATTTGTTTCCTCAAAATTAGGGCTACATATCATCATTTTTCTTTACAATTAATCGTCTTAGAATTTCTAAGATCACATTCTTCGTGGGATAGGAGGAGTCACGGCAGAGGATACCTGGTATCATCTCCAAATTCGGCGAGTTTTACAGCAGCGTTGAAGGGTGTGTCAACGTTGGGATAGGTTGGACAAGCAATTTGGCATGTGCAACTTGAGATCATTTAATGTAAGCGTCTTGAGCCCAGTGACCTTTTGTAAAAAAAAATAGCCATGGCCATTTTTCAGAATTTAAGGAGAAAATAAACTTGTACATAATGTTCCAAATTAAGCAACGGAGTCCCAGCCCCACGTTCCTCGCTCCGTATTCCATCCTGCACTCGCGCCTCCACCTTTTTCTCAATGGCCACTTGGCCTGTTGGCCAGCCTCCACCACCGCTCACCCTGGGTGACCTCTTCCGGCCATACTACATCGCGCCCTATCCCTGCAACGGCTGCCCCAAGAGCCCATTCCCACGAGACATCTACACGATCGCGCTGCAGCCACCGCCGCCGCGGCAGCCGCTCGCCATGGCGCCGCAGGCCCCCTCTACCCCGCCGCTGCCTGCAGGCATGAGGCGGCGCAGCGGTATCTGCGGCGGCGGCGGCGTGCGCGGGGTCCGCATGGGCTGCTTCGGCGACCCCGAGATGAAGCAGCGGCGGCGGGTCGCGGGGTACAAAGCGTACGCGGTGGAGGGCAAGGTGAAGGCCTCCATACGCCGGGGGATCCGGTGGTTCAAGCGCAAAATCTCCGGCATCCTGAGCTTCTGACCACCACCGTCCGGCAGCGGCGTGTTCCCAAATCCGATCATGATCTTGAAAACGGCCGCTCTTTACGGCTGCAGCACTTCTACCACCGCACCACGTACTCTTTGGCGGATTCGGGCTTGACGGTGCCCTTTCATGGATTGGTCAAGAATTGTAATTGGGTCTATTTTGACCGATCAATTGTGTGTGTTTCAAAGAAATTTTCTGGTGGATGCAGTTATCATACATATACTTGAGTCCAGGATGCATGCCGCCTAGAGATTAGGAGGTGCCATTTTTGGTTGTTGGGAGTTCATAAATGTCTGGCCTGAATGGTTACACCACGATTGTTTATCCTCATGAAATTTGGATTGTTTAAGTCAATCACCAATTACTACAAGAGATTTTCTAGGCAATATTGTCAAGTTGTTTTCAACCCTATTACAGGTTCTATTGCTGTGTACAAACTCGACTTCTCGGAGCTCATCAGCGAGAAATTTTAACCTTCACTTGCAATGCTAGTTGGAGTCGATCCCCATCTTTCAATTGGATTCCACTACACGCATGAGGCAATCGTATTTGCAGTGTGATTGGGAGCTGCAGCCAGTGAATAGCCAGCCGCAGATCCTCTCTGCACACCATTAGCTCAGCCTCCGCATCCACCCAATCGAAACGGAGTTGCCCTGATGAATACACAGTGCCCTGTTCATGTGTCGATCGACTCAATGCCCAATCCTGCCAAATCATTGTTTCTAAAGGCAGCGTCCATATTTATCTTGATTGGCCCAGAACGTGGAGTCCATTCGAGCGCTTACTGCGCTCAGGCACTTGTCCATGCTGCTTGTACTTGCTACAGCCAGTGCCTGACTCCCCCGTCCAACATTGCTATTGTCGGATATTCTTCAGTGAAATGGATATTCTTCAGTGAAATGAAGTAGCTGTCCAGGAATCGGATTCATCCCATTGTCATTGATGTAGTACCCGTGTAGGTCGTATCTTCCATCTGTCCTGGAAACGAGCATGGTCCATGTTAACCTGGCGGAGGACCCAATATGGCAAGTGCTCGCCATACCTTGGTTCTGCCGTGAATCCCTTTGAATCGCGGGGTACCTGTCTGCTATGACTGCCAAGTGCCAAGCTGCAGTTCTTGCTCAGAAACGCAGCACATAGGAGGAGGAAGATACACTGCAGTTCTTACAGTGTATCTTTTCTACTGTCATTCCTTCCTGTCGGAATGGCTGAATTGCTGGCACGGCACTAGCCCCTACCGATCACGGAAGCACGACCTGGCAGGCAATCGAGCAGCAGAGCGGCGGATGAAGGATTCGCAGCCCTTGGTCATCCATTGCTCCATTGGCGCTGGTGCATGCACATAATCGAACCTCAAGCAAACAGCCGAGTGAAGCACGAGCACTGACTACACCGTTCGACGTGAAGCCACTGTTGCTTAAAGCTTAGTTCTTCATTTTTTCTGTTCTGTGTGTTTTGTTGCTTGATTAATTTAGGAAGCATGGTGAAAGTAAATGTGGATTAGAAAGGAAAAGGTAATAAGGCCAATGATGGAACAAGAGGTGTGAATTGCAGTTTGCAATTTTTTAGTGGCAAATTGGGCACGATATTATTTATCATTTGTGTTCTTGTATATTCTTGTAAATTGGTAGTGATGGACTTCGCCATACCTTAATTTTATTTCGTCCTCCGCCAAACATCGACCTTAAGTTTGGGGAATTTAATCTTTTGGCACTATATGGTGAGGGTCATTTACCCTAGCAATTCAACCAGCATTCACTCTGAAAGGATGGCAAATAGTTAGTTATGTTTTATTTTTTTCACCATGACATGGCTAAAGAAAAAAAATCAAAACACGTCCCTGTGATTTTAAATTATGCCCGATCATGTGAGCCAAGTGTATAACTCAGTTGATTAAGTTAAATATGCACATCCGAGTTTGAACATGTCTGTAGACAACAAAGTGCATGTGGTTCAAAGTCCGCTAGCACAATTTCTAGTACGTACTAGTAGGGTAAGATCTCCATAGATATGTTAACATGATGATTGTATTTTATATGCATTGATAATCATCAATCCCTCTATTTCAAGTTGCAGTTCACTTCAGTTTTTTTTTCAATTTTGTCGACTCATTTAATTTTGACCATGTTCTTATAAAAATACATTAACATCTGCAGTACCAAATAAATTCATTATTAATACAAATATTTTATGGAAAATTTTATGAAACTAATGAGATGTATAAGGACACGGCTAATTTATGGCCGGCTATCGGTGTTTTACCACCAAGCCCACTGAGAGATACTCCCAACGTGGTGAGTTATAGGTGGGGTGTCGCCAAGATCTGGAACACAAAGTTTAGACAGGTTCAGACCGCCGAGAGCGTAATACTCTACGTCCTGTGTGGTGGTTTGTATTGTCTTAGATATTGATCTGGTTGATCTGTTTGGAGGGGGTCCCTATCCGCCTTTATATAGTGGGGGACAGGGTTACATGGAAATCCTAGCCGGATACGAGCTTAGGAGTCTTACCCAAGTACTTTCGGGTAGTTTCCTGCTGCTCCGACTAGTTCTAGTAGTTACAATTGGTGTAAGGTGTGGACCATGTCCCACCCCTTATCTTAGAATATGTACGCTACGTGCGCAGTCCCATGGCCCCGAGTCTAATAAGCCCCCGAGCTCTTCGTATTCGAGTACTGCAGACTTCCGAGTACTTCTAAAAGTGTCTTCGAGTTCTCCCGAACTCCATCTTGAAGGTGTCTTCCGAGTACTTCATTGGCTGCATCGAGGCTGTGAGGTGCTCATGCCCCGAGCAGTTATCAAGTCTTCTTTTATATGGGGTGCTATTAAACTCACACTCCATATGGAGTAGCCCTCGAACATTAGGTTGAATCGAATAATAGGGTCAAATTAGTCTTGAATCTTTTATCCTTATCTTCCAAAAAATTTAAAAAATAAGTCACTGATTACACATGTCCCGCAGCACCCGAGCCTTGAATCCAAATCCCCAAGGTTTGGAAAAAAAGAATCCAAAGAATCATGGCATGCAATATATGATGGTTAGAATTTGATGATTAAAATGGGAAAATTGGTTCAGAAATTCGAAAACCGTTTTTTTCAGAATGAATTCCCTGAAAAAATGGTTAAATGAATAACTTCTCCATAAAGTGTCCTAAATTACTGTTCAAATCAAACCTTTTTCCTTGATTTAATGGCTAGATAAGATCTCTAGGGTAAAAATTTGAAAAACCCCTTATTTCGGAATAAAATCTCTGAAATAATGGTTAAACAATTATCTTCCTGAGATAAATCTTCAAAAGCCTTTTAAATTGGATTCTTCTATGAATCTTCCGAGTAGTTTTGCAACATCCAGCCTCCAAACGTGAGAGCTTAAACGATCTACCGAAAGAACGCTGAGTGTCCTGTCGAGCCCAGCCCTCGAGCATGGGAGCTAGAGGAGTCGAGGTTGCTGACGTTACGTAAAACTAGTCAGGAACTAGTAAACGCAGTGTTATGGGAGCGAGGCTCTTTCAGTAAACTACGCGTAGTACTAGTCGAGAACTAGTAAACAAAGTAGTACTGTAAGTATTGGAGCGACGCCCCTCAGTAAACTATACGTAGTACTAGTCGAGAACTAGTAAACAGAGTAGTATTAAAAGTATGGGAGCAAGACCCCTTCAGTAAACTACACGTAGTACTAGTCGAGAACTAGTAAACGGAGTAGTACCGGAAGTGTGGGAGACCTTTCAATAAACTACACGTAGTACTAGTCGAGAACTAGTAAACAGATTAGTACTGGAAGTATGGGAGCGAGGCCACTTCAGTAAACTACATGTAGTACTAGTCAGGAACTAGTAAACTGGGTAGTATGGAAGTATGGGAGTGATGCCCCTTCAGTAAACTACACATAGTACTAGTCAAGAACTAGTAAACGGAGTAGTACTGGAAGTATGGGAGCGAGGCCCCTTCAGTAAACTACACGTAGTATTAGTCGAGAACTAGTAAACGGAGTAGTACTGAAAGTATGGGAGCAATGATCCTTCAGTAAACTACACGTAGTACTAGTCGAGAACTAGTAAATGGAGTAGTACTGGAAGTATGGGAGCGAGGCCCCTTCAGTAAACTACACGTAGTATTAGTCGAAAACTAGTAAACGGAGTAATACTGGAAGTATGGAAGCAATGCCCCTTCAGTAAACTAGACATAGTACTAGTCGAGAACTAGTAAACGAAGTAGTACTGGAAGTGTGGGAACGAGGTCCCTTGAGTAAACTACACGTAGTACTAGTCAAAAACTAGTAAACGGAGTAGTACTGGAGTTATGGGAGCGATGCCCCTTCAGTAAACTAGACGTAGTACTAGTCAAGAACTAGGAAACGGAGTAGTACTGGAAGTATGGGAGCGATGCCCCTTCACTAAATCATGCTGCGCTGCAACTGAAAACTTGGGATACAAGTTAGCTAAGGGTGAAAACAGCATAGATGCTCGATATTCCAGGAGTTTGGGATCTCCTGGCCATTAGGGTACAATAAGCGATACGACCCTGGTCCTGTAACCTTAAGCATGATGAAGGATTCCTCCTATCGTGACTTAAGCTTGTGCAGCCCAGTTTCATCCTAGATGTGGCGAAGGACCAAATCTCCAACATTTAAAGATCTAGCTTGAACGTTTCGGTCGTGGTAACGACGGACGCCTTGTAAGTAGCGGGCTGACTGAAGCAAAACATTGTATCTGACTTCTTTTGCAGAGTCAAGTTCGAGATGTCTTGTGTCATCAGTCTCACCTTCTTCGTACATCTCCAGTCGAGGAGATTGCCACATGACATTAGCCGGTAGTATAGTTTCGGATCCGTAGACGAGAAAGAATGGTGACTGTCCTATGGCCTTGCTTGATTGTGTGCGAAGCCCCCAGACTACTGATGAGATCTCATTGATCCATTTGCCTCCCTTTTTGTTGTTCTTGTTGTACAGTCTTTTCTTCAGACCATCCAGGATCATGCCGTTGGCGCGCTCAACCTGACCGTTGGCCCGCAGGTGAGCTACTAAAACATACTTGACCTTGATGGCGCTGCGCTCGCAAAAATCCCAAAACTGATGCGAGTGGAAATTGGATCCCAGATCTGTGATGATAGTGTTGGAGAAGCCGGATCGGTGCAAGATGTTGCAGATGAAGCTAACCACTTGATCTGCAGAGAGCTTTATAATTAGCTTGTACTCGATCCACTTCGTGAACTTGTTGATGGCTACCAACACATGAGTAAAATGTCCTGGCGCAGTTGTCAAGGGCTCTATCATATCCAGGCCCCAGCATGTGAACGGCCATGAAGGAGATATGGTAATAAGGTTGTGGAACTGGATGTGAGGCTGCTTGCTGAAGAACTGGCAGTTTGTACACCGGCGAACGAGTGCTTCGGTGTCTGCCAAAGCAGTCGGCCAGTAGAACCCGGATCTGAAAGCCTTGCCGACCAGCATGCGAGAAGCAGCATGATTTCCGCATGCGCCTTCATGAATTTCCTGCAGTATTACTCTACATTTCTCCGTGCGAACACATTTCATGAGTATGCCTGATGCTGATCCATACTTATATAAGTTGTCCCCGACTAGAACGTACCCTTTGCTACGCCTTAGGATGCGTGTGATCTCAGCACTTTTTGGGTCGACGCTGGGAGGTAGTTTGTGCTACTTGATGAAGTCAAGAAAAGTCACCCACCAGTCGACCTCGATCATCAATACCTCTCTGTCGGGTTCTATCGGACCCTGAGCGATGGTGCTTGAATCTGATATCTTGATGGATGGGTGATGCAAGTCATGGACGAAAACTCCTGGTGGGACATTAGCTTGATCGGAGCCCAGTTTTGAGAGCACATCCACACCCACATTGTTGTCGTGAATCACATGATGAATTTCTAAGCCCAAGAACTTGTTCTCAAGCTTGCGTATTTCCACGACGTACGCATCCATGGTGTCCTTGTTAATATCCCACTCTTTGTTGACTTGTTGGATCACCAGCAATGAGTTGCCATAAACAAGTAGTCGCTTGATGCCCAGAGAGACTGCCAGGCGTAGCCTATGCTGTAGTGCCTCGTACTCAGCTTCGTTGGTCGAGACCTCAAATAGTATTTGGAATACATATTTGAGTTGTTCTCCTGTTGGACTGATGAAAAGTACTCCCGCGCCACCGCCTCCGAGTTTGAGTGATACGTCGAAGTACATCGCCCAATGCTCTGGCAGGTTGGCTGGGGTTTCCACTTGGTGTTCTCGCCATTCTACCATAAAGTCGACTAGTGCCTATGACTTGATGGCAATTTGGTGCTTGAAGTTGAGAGTAAGACCCCCCCAGTTCCATTGCCCACTTGGAGATGCGCCTAGTGGCTTACCGATTGTGGAGAATTTCCACCAATGGGAAATCAGTGACCACCGAGATCTTGTGTGCGTTGAAATAGTAGCGAAGCTTCCTGGAGTTGATGAGTATAGCGTAGAGTAATTTCTGAATTTTTGGGTAACGAACCATGGATTCAGAAAGAACTTCGGTGACAAGTAGACTGGTCGCTGCACACCGAAAGCATGGCCTTCCTCCTGGCGTTCCACCACGATTGCTGTGCTGATGACGTGAGTCATTGTGGCGATGTATGGTTGTGGAGCTGTCAAGATGGGGGGCAACTGCAGATGATGCTTGAGATTTTCTAGCTCCTACTTCACCTCCTCGGTCCACTGGAACTTGTTATGTCGTTTGAGCAACTTGAAGAAGGGTAATCCCCGTTCTCCAAGTTGCGAGATAAATCTATTCAGGGCCGCCATACAGCCTGTGAGCTTCTGGACATTCTTGATCATCCGTGGGGCGTCCATGTCTATAATGGTGGTGATCTTCTCCGGGTTTGCTTCAATTCCTTGGTGACTAACGATGAAACAAAGTAGTTTCCCTTGTGTTATGCCGAAGACGCACTTGGTTGGGTTGAGCTTCCTCCGAAACTTGTGTAAGCTGTTGAAGGTTTCCTCGAGATCAGGGATAAACTCATCGTGGACTCTGGCCTTGATGACCACGTCGTCTATATAGGCTTCCACATTGCGATGTAGCTGATCAGCATGGCATAATTGGATAGCCCGCTGATAGGTGGCTCCTGCGTTCTTCAACCCGAAGGATATAATTGTGTAGGCATATGCTCCAAAAGGGGTGATGAATGTTATCTTGGTCTGGTCTTCTTCCTTAAGAGCAGTCTGATGGTAGCCCGAGTAGCAATCAAGGAAAGAGAGCAGAACGCAGCTAGCCATAGAGTCAATGACTTGGTCAATGCGTGGGAGCGCAAAGGGATCCTTCAGGCAGTGTTCTTAAGATCAGTGTAATCCACACACATGCTTCATTCATTATTATTCTTTTTTAGAACTAGTACAGGGTTCGCTAACCACTCGGAGTGGTAGACTTCTTTAATGAAACCAGCCACGAGTAGTTTTGCTAACTCCTTCTTGATGGCCTTCCTCTTGTCTAGGGTGAACCGTCGTAGTCGCTGCTTCTTCGGAGTGGGTTTAGGGTCGACTTTTAGGCAATGCTCAATCAACTCCTTGGGCATGCCCTACATATCCATTGGTTTCCACGTGAATATATCACAGTTGGCCCTAAGGAAGCTGATGAGTGTGCTTTCCTATTTATCGTTCAAGCCGTCTCCAATCAAAGCAGTCCTGGACGAGTCGCCTTCTTGCAGCTGGATGGCCTTGATGCTAACATCGCTGGGGTTGAGTTTTACCTTGGATAGGGTAGGCCTCTGATTGGGGATCTCCATCTTTGAGTCGTTGAGCCTTTGCGCGGCCGCAAAGACTTCCGCAGAAGGTTCTGACATGCGTGATGTCACGGTGTAGTCGATCGCCTCCTGGTCGCAGTCGTACGACTTCTTCAAGTCACCATGGAACATGAGTACACCTGTCCTGCTTGGCATCTTGAGTAGTAAGTAGACATAGTGAGGTGCGGCCATGAATTTGGCCAAAGCTGGTCTGCCGAGGATGGCGTGGTATGATGACTCGAAGTGACCCACCTCAAACTTGATGTACTCCGTGCGGTAGTTGTCTTTCGTCCGGAAGGTGACTGGTAGGACCACTAGACCGAGTGGTGTAGCTGCGTTTCCTAGGACGATGCCGTAGAACGGAACTCTACTAGGGGTAAGCATCTTGGATATGTTCAGCCCATCTTCTTCAATGTACTCCCAAAGAGCAGGTTGAGGCCGCTCCCACCATCGATGAGTACTCGAGTCAATTGTGAGCCTGCCACGATAGGATCTAGGACGAGCGGGATTTTTTCTAGCTCGGAGAAGCTGGCCCACTAGCCATCCCTAGAGAAAGAGATCAGGACCTCGCTGTATCTCAGAGGTTTCATGCAGGGTCAGCTTCTATGCGCGCCTCGAGGGGAAGCCACCGTCTCCGCCGAAAATGACGTTGACAACATTTTTCGGGTCTTGGAAGTCTTGAGCCCCCGACTTGTCACCTGTCAGATCCGGGACTACGGGACTGTGTACATAATGTAGTTCATATGGGAATAGGGGAGAGGACATGTTCTATACCTTATCTGTGTTGTATTCTACTCGCATGCGAAGTAGGACTAGCCAATGCAGAAGGAAGCTACTCGTGTTGTAGTCGAGTATGATTCCTAGGCTAGTGTCGGACTAGGATTCATGTAACCCTGTCCTCCTGGATATATAAGGGCGGGCAGGGACCCCCTCAAAACACATCAACACCCAAGACAATACAAACCACTAAACAGGACGTAGGGTATTACGCACATCGCTGCCCGAACCTGTCTAAACCTTGTGTTGCTTGCACCTTCGAGTTCCTGATCTCAGCGTCACCCTACCTAAAACTTACCACCTCGAGTATACCCCTCGGTGGGCAGGCGGTAAAACACCGACAGCTGGCGCGCCAGGTAGGGGTGCGCATCGAAGATCCACCGGCGAAATTGATGGCATCGTTCCAGTTCACCAGTGCCGTGCCCACCTGTTGTCGGTCGAAACCCACCGGCGAGCAGCGATAGGCAACACGAGGAGCCGGGAGGCTCCCGGGACTGCTGGTGGGCCCCGATCCCTCGGTCAACAGCCTGAGATCCAGCACACGTCCTGGCGTCTGGGTTGATAGGCGTGCCACCTAACCTTGTACCTGATCAGGAATATGTTATATGTTAGTTTCCTGCATGCACAGACACGTATAAACATTAGTCCGAACCATGATCGGCTCATCGGGAGATTCCCTATATCGGCTATAAAGAGCCGATTGTATTCAGCACCAGATCGGATCTATAAACAAGGCAAATATATCTGATGGTAACATAAATCTTACTCTGTAACTATTAACTAATCCAATCTACGATGGTTAAAGCTTTCACTGCATATACAGAACATCCTACATGTAATTGAGCCTAACAGATACGGAAGGTAACAAAACAACAACCTAAACAGAGGCCTAAAAACCAAATGAAAGCCGATTCCCGGAACAATCCCTTTTTAAGCTGTCATAAAGCGCCAAACATACTGCCGGAACATTCAACCCATTTGAAGGGCCTAATCACGCAGATATTTAACTAAATCCCCAATGAACAAAGACTAACCATAACAGATTGGATCTACTAAATGAAAACAGAGCAAGGTGCTACCCTTACACCCGAGATCGGGCACAATGACAGCTGAACGTTTACAGGTAACAAACAATGCACGATTAAAGCATGGAAGAGCCGATGCTACTCTATAAACGTTAAGATAACTAGTGCTACTTGCCATCAACAACACTTCAGAACGAGAAACACAAAAGGTGGATAAGAAAGGACGATACCGCCCCGATCACGCAGGGCGTGATCGGGGCCGCACGACACTTACCAGAGAAACCCTAGAACAGGGGTGGCGATGCGCCGAGAATTGTTGGTGGATGATTGATTGATTCCCTTATTCATAATCCAGGGTACATATTTATAGTCCGGAGACTTGCCTTCCCTAACCAATCCTAACTTAACACGAATTGAATCTTGGCTATCTCTTTCTGAACTATTTAAACACACATGCCTATCTAGATACATGGCCAACCCTGGCCTCAAACACCCGCATAGGGTCCGATTCGCAAGCCCACTATAATTACCTTTTGAGCCCATCTTGCTTCTCGGCCCACCTTTCTGGCCCGCCTGAGTTATGGCGATAACACATGCCCCCCTGGTTTCGGCAATAGTTATTCCGAAACCATTTCTCTTTTAATCACCCCGCCTCTTCGACTTCCGAAATCCGTACAGGCATGCCTCTTCAACTTCCAGGGGATGTGACTACTCTGCATCAGACTCCTTGGAAACCGCTACGGTGCCGATTCGTCTTCCACTCCATCTTTATAAACCTGCCCCCGGTAACTTTCTTTTTCTCATCCCCTTCCTTCAGCCATTAGCAACCATACCTGATTCAATTTTCCTCTTCTCGTAATGACTTCTTCCTCTTCCTCTGCTTCCTCCGCCATCTCCTTCGAGTCTGAGTCCACTCAAGAACCCACTCTAGAGTACCACCCTATAGCCGCCTACGAAGTCCGTGCCCCTTGCATTGGGATGTAGAAGAATGGGACTTCCAGTCCTGGTCAGAGGACGACGAGTCCCTGACCGACGGCGAAGACCTGCACCTCCTCCTCGATGGTGAGCTGGAGGAAGATGACGAAGATGACGCATCTTGGGAAGAAGACTTCTTCTTCTCCTCGGAAGAAGAAGCCGATTCCTCATCAACCGAGGAGGACTCGGTAGCAGGAGGCTTCCTCCTTGGTGGATCATTGGAGGATGACGACGACGATGATGACGATGAAGAAACCGAAGACAGCAGCGGCTTCAGCAGTAACAGCGGCTGAGATGATGGCAGCGATGTCGACGGTAGCGGCAGCGACAACGACGTCAGCACGGCTCCACCGATCAAGCGTCGTGGACCCTCCGGTGCCTACTGGTGGTAGGCTGTAGGATTAAGCCGATAGACCGGCTCTAGGAGCAATCGGCTCCCCCTTTTGTACTTACTCCCTGTTATAAATAAAATCTTTTATTTCAACCGCAATTCGTTAAGAAACCGATCTGTTAAGAGCCGATGGCAACGCATCGGTTCCTTTTCTTAAAAATGCCGATCCGGATCTAAGTCAATTCTCCAATTCATTTCATTTTCCTCTTAAATCCAAAACCTTCCCCAAAATAGATCTCTGAAGATTCCCCGAATCCAAGTTATTCTCCAAAACCTTCCACTCATAAACCCTAACCGCAAAGACCCGAACCGAAGCCTTTAGAGCACAAACTCATACTTGCGCCACTAACCCTAGATCCAGTTCCCAGGTTCTTGATCTTTGAGGTTTCCAATGGCGGGTCTTCGAATGCCGATGCGGGTGTCTTTGGCCTGATGGTAAAACTCCGACCTTTACTAGTTTAATGCAGCGATTACTAGATCCCGTGCATCATTAAATGATTCTTCTCCGGTTGTCTAGTTTTTGTGGATTCTTCAGGTTTTATACATTCACTTGCCGCATCCTTCTTCTCCCAATTCCTTTTGTCTCGGGCCTCATTCTTACGAAAAACCCGTAGATCTAATTTCTTGCAAGGCCAATCAGATTCCATTCGTTAGTCAAAACATAGACTTAGATTCTTGGGCCGACAGCCTACGTGCCTGGCCAAATCCTCCCGAGGGCTAGGTGATCTCGTATAACAGAGTAGCAAAGACCTACCAGCCCACATGGGAGACCATAGGGATAGCCGATGCTCTGTCTTTATCTCTATCCCCTCTTGAGAAGAATGAGAATCTCCTAAAAACCATCGGCTACTTTTGGTCCGATGCCTTGAACTGCTTCCTATTTGGTCACGGACCGATGACTCCAACCCTCCTAGACGTAGTGATGATCACTGGTCTTAACATCTCTTCATCCTACCCCTCTGCCTATAGACTATCCAAAGTTCCCTTCAAGTTGTCTTCCAAAACAGAGTGTACAAACTGGGGTGCATACCTGAATCAGCACCTTAAAACCAAAGGTCCTGTAACCGAAAAAGAACATACAGTCTTCTTGAATCTTTGGTTGGAACACTTCTTATTTTGAGGTCCTTCCCTTGCCCCAACCAAGAATTATCTTCCCTTTGCATATGAACTAACCAAAGGTAACACTGTTGGCCTTAGCAAGTTGTTCCTTGGGGAAGTATACAGATACCTCTACCTGATGTCCTTGGGCCTACTTACCCAAAAGAAACTTAGGACCGGTGGTCCCTGGTGGTTTATCCAATTGTGGGCTCACCTATACTTTCAGGACTTCATCCCAGACTTCCCTGCTTTGGCTGACAACTCTTTCCCAGATCAGAGTAGGAGGTGGATCAGATGTACCAGCTTTGGCCAGGCTTTATATAGCCTCCTGGCAGCAAGTTGAATCCCTCACAAGCTTCAAGCTGGTTTAGAATTTTCTATAGGGGCCTGAACAATCCTATCTTCCTTCCCTATACTGATTCTGAAATTTTTGAGAACCCAGTCACCTTCAGGTTGGCTGATTTTGCCGATGATGACGGCACTCGGCATCTATATTCTATCATGATCCATTCTTGCCTCCTTCCAGTCGGCATGAGCACCTCCAATCGGATCATCAAGCCAGGATATGAATTCTATCAGCCGGCCGTAGCATCTCGGCAGTTTGGTCTTGGGCAAGTTCCTCCTCACTTCTTCCTTCATTATTTGACAACCAACAGAACCGATCTGCTCGACGTCGTCACCACCCAACGATGTTACAGCCTATTTTCAGACCTTCTCATCCCAATCCCTATTGACCTATCACACTTCTTCAGCCATCAACTTTGAGGACTGGTGGTCGATGTGGAAGACTCATGTCTTCCGAAAAGCGCTGGGGCCAATGTTGCAGCAGCTTCACGCTGAGTATGAAGCCCCTGAGGAAGAGGTATTACCATTAATCCAATATTTTCTTCGTGACTCTGCTCACTTCCTTTTCTGATACCATTTGTTCTTTCTGCAGCAGGAAGATGGTCCGAGCCTAGGAACGATGATGGCTCCACCTTCCAGTTTTCGCCAGTTGCCCCCGTGGTCCTTTTTGGCAAAAATGCACCTCCCTAGTCAAAAAGTATCATACGGATCCAACCTGGCACCACGAAGCTGACCCCCAAGCGGAAACGATCCTCAGATGTTTCTGCCCCCCGGGCCCAAATCAAGGTGAGGAAGATGGTTGTCAGAAAAATTCGGAAGGAAACGGGGCCATCTTCCACTACTCAAGAAGCTCCAATCGCTAGCTAGGTTTAGACCGCCCTTCTTATAATTTGATCCTCTGAACATGTATATCTTGTCTTGATTGCTCTTTCCTTTCTTGTAGTCCGATGTTGTAGATATTTCTAGTGGGGAAGAGCCCATATGCCAAAAAGACCCAACTCCAGAGGCTCCAGAAGATCCTTCGACAACGGTCAACGCCTTAATCAACCTTCAGGATCCCACCCCAAAAGCTCCAGATAACCCCGCAACGCCAGTTGATGCTTCAGTCATCCTTCAAGGTCCGCAGGAGTCAGTCGTGGCCGCATCGGACATTGGTCGCTTACTGGAAGAGCCGATCGTCACCTCGCCAGCTATCAGTCTTCCTCCGGAAGGGGCGCGCCTGCAAGAGCCGATCGTTGCTTCATCGGCTGTCACTCCTTCTCCAGCAAGGGTGCACCCTCAGGAGCTGATCATCACTTCATCGGCCGTTGTTGCTCCTTCTCTAGGACAAGTATGTTTTGTCACCGAGTCATTTCAATCTTCTTTTCCCTGTGTCTCTTGTGCCGCTTTAGTCTTATATCTTCTTTCAGGGTCTGAACCTCTCGGAGTTACTTTCATTCGACCCTGCATCCGTCCACTCGGCCATACTAGAAACCAATGATCACCAGCAAGACTCGACCGGAATCGCCAGCCAACTTCTCTGCGTGAAGAGCCTTCTGTCAGCTCCGATTGACGCCCTGGTGCTGAATTCCGATGCAGTGAGGCAGATCCTCAAGGAGATCAGGTCTCAACTCCCAAAAATCCTTCAGATCAAGCTTTGGCCAACCGGGTACCTTCCTTTCTTTCGGGCAAAGGTAGAACATGCTCGACACAGAATTGAGGTTCGACGCTCTCAAGCTCCCTTGAAGGCCGACATTGCCGAGAGGTGTCGGTTGCTTAACGAGAAGAAAGCGACTCTGGATGCCAAGGCCGATACATCTGAGCACTCTCAAAGGCTTCAACTTCTGGAGAAGAAATTAGAGGACCTCAAGGCTAAAGTCCGGGCAACCGAGCATCGCATCCAAGAATAGAAGAACCTTATTGCCAGCTCCGAACGAGAAGCAGAAAACCTGACCGCCCAACTAAAAATAGAACTTGCAGAGCTGAGCGCTTTGAGTAGGCAGGTGGTGTCGGGAGAAGACAAGGACGATGAAGCAGTGATTGCTGAGGCTGATCGCATCCGTCTTGAGGCCATTGCCGCCATCACGAGTTCCTTCAGTAGACTTCCTTGCAGTCACCCTTTGTAAGATAAACATGTATGTATCTATATTCAGATTCTAGAGTCGATGGTTGTACATCGGCTATTCGATCAACTCAATGCGTTGGGTATAAAGTACTTTTCCTTCTCTTTTATATATATGGGCCGACTGCATGTATCAGCCCTCTTTCCTTGTACCTAGCCGGACGCATATCATCGGCTTCCACCTGTACGAGTCATCAGGCTCTGTTGGCTCATATCCTTTCACGCAGCGTCGGCTTTCTCTTGTACGGGTCTACTGATCATATCAGTTCATAGCCTGATGCATAGCATCAGCTTTACTGCTCACCATCCCACATGCTTGGGAAGTACTTCTTGAGATGTTGACCATTGACCACCACCGGGAACTTGACGCCATCTAACCCCTCAAGCATATATGCGTTCCCAGATAAGACTTGGTCAACCCTATAAGGCCCGTGCCAGTTTGGAGACCATTTGCCATACGCTGCATCTTTAGTCCCCAACGGTAGCACTGGTTCCCAAACCAGATCTCCAACTTGGAATTCTCTTGGCTTGACTTTCTTGTTATACACACGGGCAACTTTGGCCTTATTTTCTTTGATCTTCTCAAGTGGCCAAAGCCTTAGCTCCGTGAGGTCCTCAACATTATCATTCATCAGAGTAGCATACTCTTCAGCTGTTAACTCATTCTGGAACTCTATGCGCCTCGAGCCGGCCGTAATTTCCCACGGTAATACAGGTAATACAGCCTCATGTCCATACACTTGGTGATAAGGAGAAATTTTTGTTGCTCCATGGCAAGAAATACAGTATGCCCACAATGCCTCTGATAAAACCTCATGCCAACGCCTAGGATATTCATCAATCTTTCTTTTGATCAACTTGATAAGGCTCTGATTAGATGCTTCAGCTTGTCCGTTTGCTTCGGCATAATATGGAGATGACCTGATCAGCTTGATGCCCATGTCGGTGGCGAACTTCTTGAACTCCTCTGAAATGAAGACTGAACCTCCATCTGTTGTAATGGTCTGAGAAATCCCGAACCTATGAATGACATGTTCCTTGACAAAATTAATAACATCTTTGGATGCTACCGACTTCATGGGAACTGCCTCCACCCACTTGGTAAAGTAATCTGTGATGGCCAAGATAAACTGGTGGCCTTTGCTGGATGGAGTATTAATTTTACCGATCATGTCCATGCCCCAGCCTGTGAACGGCCACGGTTTGATGATAGGGTTCATTATTGATGCTGGTACCATCTGAATCTTCCTGAACCTCTGACATGCCTGACATCCTTTGTAATATTTGAAGAAATCTTCAAGCATGGTGGGCCAGTAATACCCTGATCGCCTAATACCCACAGGTGCCTTCATGGACTTCGTGTAAGAGCCAATTGGGTTCAACCGGCCCCAAGCATTTGAGCAGCAGACCTTCTGAAGTCCTGTAGAACATGTCATCTCCTATCAGGATGTATCTCATAGCCTTGTAACGTATCCTCTTGAGTGCCCCCTGAGCCGAATCTTTCAAATAATTGAAGATATCGGCTCTCCAATCTCCTTGGTAAAATAGGTGTACCTGAAGATCGGTTCTGTCCGCTACAGCCTTGTATCCCGAAGCCATTCGTGCCAAATCTTTGGCCTCCAAATATCGAGATCTAGGTATACAATAGAAATTTATGTACTTGAATTGGGCCATCAGCTCTTGACATTGCACCCATAACAGGAAGAGCGACTCGCTCTCACACCTGTATTCCTCTGTGAGCTGAGAGATCACCAATTTTGAATCCTCGAAAATTTCCATTGCTTCAACTCCGGCCTCATACTCTGCGAGATTATTGGTGCAAGCGATAGGTAATCTGATTGAAAAAGAATACGTTGCCCCCCAAGGCGACACAAGCAGGATACCTATGCCACATCCATCTCCGCAAACTGATCCGTCAAAGTACATGGCCCATGCGCGTTTGGAAAGTGCTGCTATGTCAGTATTGATCCTTTCTGTGATGAGATCCACCAACGCTTGCCCTTTGACCGCCTTTGTGGGTTGGTATCGGATATCGAACTCTGACAATACAAACATCCATTTTCCAAGTCGGCCTTTCAACACAGGAGCCGGTAGCATGTGTTTTATGACATCCGACTTGCAGATGAAAATTATCTCGGCTGATAGCAGGATATGACGAAGCTTTGTGCATGTAAAGAACAAACAAAGGCATAATTTTTCAATATCAGGGTATCTTGTCTCTGCATCTAGAATCCTTCTGCTGAGGTAGAACACAATCCTTTCTTTGTCGTCATGCACTTGTATTACTACTAAAGCGATGGAGGTGTCACCTACTGATAGATACACGTAGAATGGTCTATCTTGTTGGGGTGGAACGAGCACAGGTGGTTTTGATAGATACTCTTTGATCTCTTCAAATGCCCGTTGCTGCTCTACCCCCCAGCGAAACTCTTCATTGGCTTTGATTTTCACGAACTTCATAAAAGGCTTGATCCGCCCGAAGAGATTGGAAATAAACCTTCTGACAAAGTTGATCTTACCAATGAGCTGCTGGAGCTCCCTCTTTGTAGTAGGCGGTACCATTGTTCGCACAGCTTCTTGACTTTTTAGGCCGATCTCGATTCCTCTTTCATGAACCAAGAAACCCAGGAATTGACCGGCCAATACACCGAAAAGCGCATTTCTTCGGATTCATCCTAAGCCCGAACCTTCTAGTTCGTTCCAGAACTTGCCGTAAGTCCCCCAAGTGCCCTTCGACCTATGCAGACTTCACCACGACATCATCAATATAAATTTCCACCAGCTTGCCGATCAAATCATGGAAAATGTAATTCATTGCACACTGATACGTAGCGCTAGCATTTTTCAACCCGAAAGTCATAACCACATATTCAAACAGTCCTACTGCCCAAGGTACTCTGAATGCGGTCTTGTTTACATCCTCCGGAGCTATGAAGATCTGGTTATAACCGGCGTTGCCATCCATGAAACAAAGATCTTATGACCAGCAGCCGCGTTAATCAACGTCTCCGCGACAGGCATCGGATATTCATCCTTTGGAGTAGCCCTGTTGAGGTCTCTGAAGTCCACGCAGACTCGCCATCGGCCATCCTTCTTTTGCACAGGTACAACACTTGAAATCCACTCCGCATACCTGCAAGGCTTGATAAATCCTGCTTCTAGCATTTTCTCCACTTCCTTCTTAACCTCCACTAGGACTTCAGCCTTCATTTGTCGCGCTCGCTGCTGAAACGGCCAAAATCTATTCTTGAGAGGGAGCTGATGCTCGACTATACTCCTGTCTAACCTAGGCATCTCCATATAACCCCAGGCGAAGCAATCTGTATACTTCTTTAGCAAAGCTATCATCAGCTCCCGTAAACACGGGCGTAACTTTTTGCTAACAAATGTTGGTCGTGGCTTATCCCCAGGACCAATATCCACTTCTTCGAGCTCGTCAGCTGATGTAAACCCATATCCTAGTTTTCCATCATCTATTAAATCAACACTGCAGATGGACAAAGAAGATAATAAAAAGAATTTTGGCCGATTGTTGAGATCGGCCGCTTTATATCCTTCATTGTTCTTTGAAACTTTATAATAGAAGTATAGCCGGCTGCTGAAGCGGGCCTCCCTGTAACTGCTATGATCATGTAAAACACTTGACATCAAAGGTTTACATTTTATTTTTTGGGGCCGATCACGGGGATCGGCCTCACCAAGTGCGTCAGAGCAGCTCGTTCTTTGTGACTCATCTACTCTGTAAGGCCTGTGGATAAGACCAGCCTCACCCCATTTTTTGTAGCCTCAATGCGGTCGCAGCCTTCCAAACTGATCCTCGAGATCGGCTCTTGGTCTTCCGCGTCCCAGATGCTCATAGCAGCATGCGAGATCTCGATCGAGTCATCAGCATGAACCACCTCTACCTCGTCTCCATCCCACTGAATTAGACATTGATGCATTATGAAAGGGATGCAGCAGTTGGCATGGATCCAATCCTTGCCAAGTAGGACATTATATGTGCTTTTGCTGTTGACGATGAAGAAAGAGGTCGGGACAGTCTTGTTTCCAACGGTCAGATCCACACTAAGGACGCCTATGCCTCTGAAGTTTGGCCGTTGAAGTCGCTTAGCGTGACGTTGGTCTTGATCAAATTTCCAGCAGACCACCCCAAGTGGCGTAGCACCGAGTACGGCATTAAGTTAACTGCCACTCCTGTGTCCACCAACATCTTGTTGATGGGCTGGCCGTTTATGTAACCCTTGAGATACAAAGTCTTCAGATGCTTGTAATTCTTTGCTTGTGGCTTTTCAAATATTACTGGCCGTGGCCCCAAGTCAAGCTGGGCCACTGATAACTCTTCACGGCCTCGAGCGTGGAACTCCGCAGGGAGCACAAATACCATATGTGTATTAGCCGATGTCTTCGCATCGGCTCTTGTTGATCTTGGCCGCCACTCCTTCCTAGGAGGGCGCGACTCCCTTTTCTGCGTGTAGTGGACTTTGTCCGCCAAATCCGGGCGCGCCTTCCTCAGTGTCTCAAGATATCTAGCCTCAGCTTCCTCCAGGCTGCGCAAACGCTGAACCCTGCGTTTCTAGGAACGGTTAAGTCCATCAGGGCACCAGCGCGAACGGTGATACTTATCCTCTTCTTCTTCAAAGTCCACTCTTCTTCATGGCGGTTGAATCTATTCTTGCTGGGACAGCACAGGTCCCAAACGCCGAAAAACTGAGACCCTCTCTGCATCTCGCTTTCGGGATCCGCAATCCCGGCAATCCTTGGTAGTAGGCAATCGACTCATGACGGAATCCCAACAATACTTGAAGAACGGGCAATGCCAATGATCACGCGTGTCTTCCCATTTCTTTAAACTTTTTCCAGTACAGTGTTCATACTCTTCCTCCTCTGACTCACGCTGGAGACGCTGTTGGTACTGGTACTCGTACTTCTTGAAGAGAATGGAAGAAGCTGGCCGCTGATTCGTGACATGCCTTACTTGTTCTTTTGTGATATATCCCTTTTCTCCTTTTTGGGGCCGATCCCAAGGATCGGCCTCTTCATTCTTGGTTCGGCAGTGTGGTGCAAGCCCTGTCATATTAATGCCGAGTGTGAAATCGAATTGCCGCCTCGCAGACCGGTAATAACCTTCCACCATGTTCACACTCGAGAAGGGCTGGGTGTCGACCTTTATGGCGGTTTGGCCCAAGATCAATCGACCTTGCTCAATAGCCGATTGGATCTGCCGACAGAGTTCCTTGCAGTCACTCGTGTTGTGAGTGAAAGAGTGATGCCACTTGTAATATGATCTCCCCTGCAGCTCCTATGTCGTAGGAGGCTTGCAACCATCAGGTAACTTCAACTATTTTTCCTTCAATAACAGATCAAATATCTGTTCAACTTTGCTCACGTCGAAGTCAAAACCTTTCACAGGCTCTTGCTGTTTCACCCACTTACAGGACACAGGATTTGCCCCCCGAGTCCATTCTGCAACTGCTACTTCCTGATCATGCCCAGAGTCTTCAGCGTCTTCTGTGTCGATCAATATCACTTGACGCTTGAACTTATCTCGGTATAGCTTTGGGTGGCGCTACTCATATGTCGTTAACTTTTGCACCAAGTGCGCCAAAGAGTTGAACTCCAATTGGAAAGCCAGATCCCTGATCGGCTTTAGTAATCCCAAGGATGCCAACTCAACCGCCTTCTTCAAAATACGGGTCGAGAAACATCGGTTCTTAACCTCTCTGAAGCGTTGGATATATTCCGCCATGGTTTTCCCACACTTCTGCCGTACTTGTGCCAAGTCGGCAATTCCTGCTTCTGCAGCTTCCGAGTGATACTGAATATGAAATTGCTCCTCCAGCTGCTTTCAGGGGTGGATCGAATCAGGGCCTAATGATGTGTACCATCCAAATGCTGGACCTGTGAGAGAATGCGAGAAAAACCTCACTCGCAAGGGATCCGACACCGAAATCATCCCTAGTTGTGCTAAGTATCGGCTCATGTGCTCGATGGAGCTAGATCCTTCTGCTTCACTGAATTTGGTGAACTCAGGAAGCCGATACTTAGGCGGTAGGGGAATTAAATCATAATCGCTAGGATATGGCTTAGTATAGCCGATCGCCCTCCTCTTTGGTAGAATGCCAAATTGATCTCTTAGGATGGCACTGATCTGATCTACCGTCTAGGCTCCTGGGGCCGAGTGCGCACTATCGTGACTCGGTCCGGTGGCATAGGCAGCTAGCCATGCTTGTTTGTCAGCATCTGCCCCGGAAACTCCTCCAGCCACCCTCTGCACTGAGTGTACCGTATTATTGCTATTTGGTATATAAGCACACATATACCCATGCGGGATCTCCTTGGGCGGCTCATTGAAGAATTATTGATCCACAGGATCACCCCCCACCTTGTAGACAACATAGGCCGGGGAGCCATGTGACTCCAAAGCTAAGAGCGCATAAGACAGTGGTGGCCTAGCTTGGAATGGCAATTCTCCCTTATAACTCCCCAAGGTAGGTCCCGTTGGAGAGTATTGATGCTTCATGATCTCCTGGACCATGCGCAGCGCAACACGCTCGAAAGCATTTACCAAGGTCTTGGAGTGTCGGTGCAGTGAGTGGGCCACCACGTAGTTTACTTCCTGACGTAGAGCTCTCGTACGATCTTCTGAAGGGGTGGACAGATCTACGCCATCAAGAGCGCCTTCAGGTGAAAATCCCTTCCACCTAACGTCGTGATGGCGGGTCTTCTCGAAAGAGCCGATGAGATCAGCTTCGAAGAGAGCCTTGATCTCATCGTATTTCTGCTTGTGTTCAGCAGGCAGCTCCTCGTACGTGATCGGATCATCTCTCGTCATCCCGTCAGCGGAAGTCGATGAAGTTGATGAAGATTGTCCCACCGGGCGTGCTAGAATGTGTTGTCGGTTAAAACCCACCGGCGAGCAGCCACAGGCAACGTGAGGAGCCGGGAGGCTCCCGGGACTGCTGGTGGGCCCCGGTCCCTCTGTCAACAGCCCGAGATCCGGCACACGTCCTGGCGTCTGGGTTACTAGGCGTGCCACCTGCCCTTGTACCTGATCAGGAATGTGCTATATGTTAGTTTCCTGCTTGCACAGACATGTATAAACATTAGTCCGAGCCGTGATCGGCTCATCGGATGATTCCCTATATCAGCTATAAAGAGCCGATTGTATTCAGCACGAGATCGGATCTATTAACAAGGCAAACATATCCGATGGTAACATAAATCTTACTCTGTAACTATTAAGCTAATCCAATCTATGACGATTAAAGCTTTCACTGCATAACCGGAACATCCTACACGTAATTGAGCCTAACAGATATGGAAGGTAACGAAACAACAACCTAAACAGAGGCCTAAAAAACCAAATGAAAGCCGATTCCCGGAACAATCCCTTTTTAAGCTGTCATAAAGTGCCAAACATACTGCCGGAACATTCAACCCATTTGAAGGGCCTAATCACATAGATATTAAACTAAATCCCCGATGAACAAAGACTAACCATAACAGATTGGATCTACTAAATGAAAACAGAGCAAGGTGCTGCCCTTACACCCGAGATCGGGCACAATGATAGCTGAACGTTTACAGGTGATAAACAATACACAATTAAAGCATGGAAGAGCCAATGCTACTCCATAAACGTTAAGATAACTAGTGCTACTCACCATCAATAACGCTTTAGAATGAGAAACACAAAAGGTCAATAAGCAAGGACGATACCGCCCCGATCACGCAGGGCGTGATCGGTGCGTGATCGGGGCCGCACGGCACTTACCCGAGAAACCCTAGAACAGGGGTGGCGATGCGCCGAGAATTGTTGGTGGATGATTGATTGATTCCCTTATTCATAATCCAGGGTACATATTTATAGTCCGGAAATTTGCCTTCCCTAACCAATCTTATCTAAACACGACATGAATCTTGGCTATCTCTTTCTGAACTATTTAAACACATATGCCGATCTAGATACATGGCCAGCCCTGGCCTCAAACACCCGCATAGGATCCAATTCGCAAGCCCACTATGATTAACTTTTGAGCCCACCTAGCTTCTCGACCCGCCTGAGTTATGGCGATAACACCCCCCAAGGCACGATGTTCGTTTTTGGCTCGTGGGTCTACGTCGCAGACGGCGCGGGCGATTTCCGTCGATTCACCATCGACGTCATGAAGCTAAAAACTTTGGCAGCAAGTTTGCATAGTGGGCTCGACAAGTTCGTCGACAATCTCAATGACTTGTCGGCTCATGGCTCCTCCAGGAAGGTCAAGGAAGAGTCCGTTTCCAACGCGACTCCACCCCGTGCTGCAATGACCACGCTCGGATCGGACTCGCTCCAATCTGAGGACTTGCGTAGCCGATCACGACTCGGTCCATGCAATTCGGCCATTGAATTTTAGGAGGCCAACAATTTCGTGTCGCCCTCCGCATTGGAAAAGGACTTAGACCTTTTACTCCAAATCGGAAAATCTGAAGCCACCGCATGTCGGGGGGCTGCGGGTTGCCTTGGTGACAATGGTCTGATGATCACCTCCACTCCAGAAGGTCGTTTCGTGCATTGGAGAGGCATGAAACTCTCCAATCTACTTGAAGATGAAGACCGACTCGTGACACACCTCGAGCCCTTGCCTTTTCAGGAGGGCAAGCCATTAGCCACCATGGCAGAAGAATCGACCGAGCTAGTCGAAGCAAGCTCCGACGAACTCATATCACGCCAAGTGTTGATGGCAGAAGAGGGCGAGGATGATGGCATCTCACCCAACGAAGCACTTGACACGATATCCAAAGACGAGGCCACAGCCAACACCCGCGATGAAAATGACGCTGAGTGTGAGGCACGAAGGGCCAGGAACAGAGCCCGCGCAGCCCGGCGAAGGAGGGTCAACGAGCGCATGCGATCTATGCATGGTGAGCTAGACACCGAATTCGCCGCTGTGAGCGAGCGAGGCTTCAGAACCCCCGTGGCTAACATCGCCAGGGTAACTGCCATACTCGAACGCAGCAACGATCCAAACCTGCGCCAAGCACTTCGCTACGCGCAGAGAGCATGGATCCAGCTCGATCGACAAAACCCAGCGTCAGCCATTGGAGCAGAACACATGGGTGAAACCCGTAGCCAGGATAATAGTCTAACGGCAGGCGGCCGTTTTTGACATCAACGAAGCACTAATAACGACAGCGCTCGCGGAAGTTAGACCACTGGCGGGAGGCAGCAGCCACCTCCAGGAGGCAACCCGCGACAACCTAATCATCGGGATCCTCAATAAGACCTGCGCCAGAAAATCAATGAAGGACGCGATGCGCGATCCATAATTGATTCCAGACGCAGAGAGCATGACGTAGCCGATCCAGAGGGTACCGACTGCAGTGATCGCTTTCCAACGTTCACAGCACGGTTCAGCAGTTACAAGTACCCAGAGGGCTTCAAACCGATTAGGATCACCAAGTACGACGGCAAACAAGCTCTTCAGCAATGGCTACGATGTTGCTCTACCGCCATAGAAGTCACAGGAGGCTCTAACATCACCAAGGTCGTCTATTTCCCGATGGCTTTGGACCCTGCGCCACTCACATGGCTGGAGAGCCTCAGCAACAACTCAATCGACTCCTGGGAGCGGCTCAAGAAAGTCTTCATTGACAACTTCCAGGGGGCAATCGCCCGCGCAAGTACTCGTCATGACCTTGCTTAGTGTAATCAGGAACGCAACGAGCACCTACGGCCATACACACGCCATTTCTTCAACGTGCGAGCCACCATTACGAACATCTCGGAAGAGGACATCAACGATTGCTTCTACAATGGCCTCACCAACCCAAGCATCTATAGAGACTTTGGGCGGAACAGACCAAAAACAGTTGCAGGACTTCGTGACATGATGCACAATTGGTCCGAGCAAGAGGAGAAGATGCGTGAGCGGTTCCCGAGGCACAATGACAACAACCCGAGGCGCACAAATGACAACCGTACCGACAAGAGCCAGCGGGACTACTTGGGTTCATCCCGAAAGCACAACCCAGACGACCTTGTCGCGGCTGTGGTTCGTCCTTCGCAAGGCAGGAAGACAACGACGCAGGAGGAGTTCAAAAAACTCTTGCAGAAGAAATGCCCATGGCATCTAGGTGCCAATCATGCGGCAATTGATTGCTACCACCTCCGGAGGACATTCAGCAATCCTAGTAGCAACAAGAAGAACAAGTCAGCGATAAAGAGCCCGAAGAGGATGACCAAGGGGACAAATCGCACAACGTGAAGTTCTAGGATGCCTCAAAAACCATCAACGTCATCTTCAGAGGTGACGAAGACTTCAATTCCAGGAGGGAACAGAAACTGCTACTCCGAGAAATCATGTCCATCGAGCCGGCGGTACCACGACCACTCCGGTGGTCGGAGATCCCCATCTTGTTCTCACGAGACGATCAATGGACCAGCTTTTCGGAGCTCGGCAAATTCCCCCTGATCCTGGAGCCGGTGGTTGCAGAGGTCAAGCTCACCAGAGTACTCATCGACGGTGGAACCAGTCTCAACCTCATCTTCACTAGCACGTTGAGAAAGATGGGCTTGGACTTAACGGACATGCTCATCCCAAGCAAGTCTCCCTTCTACGGTATTGTCCCAGGTAATGCAGCACATCCACTTAGCATGGTGGTGCTTCCAATCACCTTCGGCACGAGGGAGAACTACCGTACCGAGTTCATCAAATTCGAAGTTGCCAACTTCGAATCTTCATATCATGCCATACTGGGCAGGCCGGCACTGGCCAAATTCATGGCAATGCCACACAATGTTTATTTACTTCTCAAGATGCCAGGACGAAGCGGGGTACTCACTCTCCGAGGCGACTTGAAGAAGTTGTATGACTGCAACCAGGAGGCCATCCAGTATGCTTCGACTACGCGTGTGCTAGATGCTTCAGGAGAAGTACTCGCGGCCGCGCAATAACTCTCCCAAGCCAGGCTGGAAATCCCAACGAGAAAGGCAAGCAAGTCGAGCATCCAGTCGACCGGCGACGTGGCCCTCAAGACGATCCAGGTCCAGGAGGGCGATTCATCTAAGACTGCTGTCATCGGTGCAGGCTTAGGTGAGACATAGGAAATCACACTCATCAGTTTCCTTTATGCTAACCGAGACATATTCGCGTGGAAACCAGCGGATATGCCAGGGGTGCCTAGGGAACTGATCGAGCAAAGCCTAAATGTACACGCACAAGCTATGCCCAAAAAGCAACGCCTTCGTAGGTTTGCTCAAGACAAACGACAGGCAATCAAAAGGGAAATAGCTAAACTCCTCACGGCTAGCTTCATTAAAGAAGTAATCCATCCAGAGTGGGTAGCTAATCCAATCCTTGTAAAGAAAAAGAACAATGAATGGGGAATGTGCGTTGACTACACCGATCTCAACAAGCATTGCCCAAAGGACCACTTCGGGCTACCACGCATTGATCAAGTTGTCAACTCGACGGCGAGTTGTGTATTCCTCTGTTTCCTTCACTGCTATTCGGGGTACCACCAGATCGCGCTCAAGGAGGAAGATCAAATAAAGACCGCTTTTACCATCCCGTTCGGGACATATGACTACAAAACTATATCTTTCGGACTGAAAAACATAGGTGCAACTTATCAACGTGCAATTCAAATGTACTTCGCTGATTAGCTGCATCGGAATATTGAGGCCTACGTGGATGACGTGCTCATCAAGACAAAGAATCCCGAGGACCTGATCACAGACTTGGAAGAAATGTTCAACAGCTTACGAAGGTTCTGATGGAAGCTCAACCCAACAAAATGCGTATTCGGAGTACCATCAGGGAAATTGCTCGGGTTCATTGTCAGCAATCGGGGAATTGAAGCCAATCCTATGAAGATCATGGCCATCAATGACATGGAGGCTCCAGTCACAATCAAGGATGTGCAGAAACTAACAGGACGTATGGCAGCCCTGAACAGGTTCATCTCCCGACTCGAGGAAAGAGGACTACCCTTCTTCAAACTCCTGAAGCGCCAAGACAAGTTTCAGTGGATGGAAGAGGCCGAGCGGGCCCTGCAGGATCTGAAACAACACCTACAGTCACCCCCGGTCCTCACAGCACTACTGCCGGGAGAAGATCTACTACTTTATATTGAGGCGACAACTCATGTCATCAGCAGTGCCATCATCGTCGGGCGCAGCGAGGAGGACCGTGCGTTTGGAGTGCAGAGGCCCGTGTACTTCGTCAGTGAGGTACTCTCCGAATCTAAGGTACAATACCCGGCAGTTTAGAAACTTCTATATGCAATACTGATCACATCAAGAAAGCTACGCCATTACTTCGATGAGTACAAGATTACTGTGATTACAGATTTTCCGTTGGCGGATATTCTACACAATCAAGACGCCACGGGACGTATATCAAAGTGGGCAGTGGAACTGGGGGCTCTATCAATCGACTTCAAGCCATGCACTGCAATTAAGTCTCAAGCTCTAGTCGATTTTATGGCCGAGTGGAGAGAGAACCAAATTCCAACTCCAGTCAACAAGCGAGAGCACTAGACTGTGTATTTCGATGGATCTCTTAAGCTCGATGGCGGAGGTGCTGGAGTCCTATTTATCTCCTAGAAAGGCGAACAACTGAAGTATGTCCTTCAGATCCTTTGGGAGGTGTCCAATAATGAAGCCGAGTATGAAGCCTTGCTTCACGAGCTACGTTTGGCGATATCACTAGTCATCAAGCAACTACTTGTATACGGTGATTCACTTCTGATCATTCAGTAAGTCAACAAAGAGTGGGACTGCAACAAGGAGACAATGGACGCCTATGTACAAGAAGTGCGCAAGCTAGAAAATAAATTTTCCGGACTGGAGGTTCATCACGTGATACGGGAACACAATATCAGGGCAGATATACTAGCCAAGCTGGGATCTACCCGTGCATAAGTCCCAGCGGGAGTTTTCATTCAGGAGCAGAAGCAACCATCCATCAAGTTCTCACCTCAGATAACCACTGATATCGGTCTTCAGAAGCCCGATCAGGAGGTTATGATGCTCGGGGAGGATTCGAGAGAAACTTACATCGACTTCATCTGGAACCAAAGACTACCAGCGGGGATGGACGCAAAAAGCGCAGTGGCAGCTCGTGTCATGCGCAGAAGCAAAGGTTTAGTCCTAGTCGACAAGAAACTCTACCAGCGTGGCGCACAATCAGGCGTACTCATGAAATGTGTCACGGGAGAAGACGGCTATGACATACTTCGGGAGATACATGAGGGCGTATGCGGCAACCACGCAGCTTCAAGACCACTAGTTGGGAAAGCATATAGAGCTGATTTTTGGTGGCCCACCGCAGTGTCAGATGCTGAGGACCTGGTGCGGAGATGCCAAAACTGCCAATTCTTTGACAAGCAATCTCATGTCCCAGCCCACAATCTTATCATCATATCGCCATCATGGTCGTTTGCCTATTGGAGCCTTGATATGATTGGGCCATTTACAACAGCGCCAGGTGGCTTCACCCACGTATTGGTAGCAATTGACAAGTTTACCAAGTGGATCGAGTACAAGCCGATAACAAAGCTCACACCAGACAGAGTCGTTGATTTCATCTCCGACATCTTGCATCGCTTCAGCTTCCCGAATACCATCATCACGGACCGGGGATCAAATTTCATGGCTAACCAGTTCTGAGAGTTCTATGAAAATGCATACATCAAAGTCAAATACGTCTTCATTGCACACCCAAGAGCCAATGGTCAAGTCGAGAGGGCGAACGGCATGATAATCGAGGGCCTCAAGAAAAGACTCTATGATGAAAATAGCAAGAAGGGTGGAAAGTGGATACATGAGTTGCCACATGTCGTCTAGGGGCTCAGGACTCAGCCGTCCAAAGCCACAGGACAAACACCGTTCTTTCTTGTCTACGACTCCGAAGCAATCTTACCGGCTGACATCATGTGGAAATCGCCAAGGGTTCAAATGTACAATGAAGGCGAGGCGGATGAAGTAAGGCAGCTAGAGCTTGACTCTATCGAAGAGGCTCGTTGCACTGCTCTTGTTCAGTCAGCATGATACCTACAGGGGATCCAATGATATCACGACCGCAATGTTAGAGAATGGTCGTTCAGTATAGGCGATTTGGTCCTACGCCGCATCCAAGACGAGTCAGGCTTACACAAGCTCAGTTCGAGGTGGGAAGGACCGTTCGTCGTCAAGCAGATTACAAGACCGGGGTCTTGCCGTACAGAACCTACGCAAGTTTTACCCATATGAAGACACGCAGTGATAGCTGTTCTTCGAGTGCCAAGGTGGTTTCTTTCCTATTCAATTTGGAGGCCACGTGCCACAGAATCAGGAATATAAATTTTCTATTAAAATTCGGAGGCTATAGCCACGTTCAAGTTTTATATAAATTGACTTCTTGCCATGAGCATAGCTGTCGTTGCGATGATGATCACATTTTTCCAAACAGGTTAGATCCGCTGGATCAGATCCTATCTAACTTGTTTGACGGGCTCACTTGAGGAGCTATATCAACTACTCCCACAGTCGCTGCACTCGGGGTAGTTTTGACTACTTGCTATGAGCATGATAGTCGTTGTGATGGTGATCACGTTTTTCCAAACAGGTTAGATCCGCTTGATCGGACTCTATCTAACTTGTTTGACGGGCTCACTTGAGGAGCTATCTCGACTACTCCCAGGGTCGCTGCATCCGGGGTAGTGTCTACTACTTAGCCTATGAACGTGAATGGCAATCCTGATATCACAAGGCAATGATAGGAGAGACAGCACTAACAGATATATTACACGGAGAAGAGTACTTTACAATAACTCAATCCTGTTCTATACTCTCTACTATTTTTTCAGCTAAGGGCCTGGCCTACTCGCTGAACTGCTCTTCAGAGCAGTCCGCAGCTACACCTTGTGCGGGTACTTCTAGTCGAGCCTTAGGACAAAATGACTTCACAAGACCTAAGGCGTGGTTAACATATGTGGTGGGGGCCTCGGCGATGAAGCTTAGGACTTTCTGCGGAGCTCCGCGGAGTCGATCCAGCAGGGATCACCTTTCTGCGCCGCCATCATCCTGCGGATCCACCACTTCAACCAGCTATTGGGCGGCCACCCTTAGGCCCTCCAACTCTTTTTGGCGCTGTTCCTTCTCTTCACCTAGCGTCTTGATCTGCTGAAGGCACTCGACGAACTGCTGCTCAGTATCGGTGATCAACTTCTGCAGCTTCTCGATATCATCTGTACGGCGATACAGCATATTCCTCACATCAGTAAGTAACTCTTCTTTATAAGTTAAGAGTTTCTTAACCTCTGCGGCGAAGACAATGTTTCAGACCACAAGACCAAATGCTAGAGAAAATACTCGAGCAAGGAAGGGACTTGCCTTGATGCGTTTTTTTCTGTTCCTTGAGTTGTTCTTGGAGCTCAGAGTTGGACTTCTCAAGATTATGAATTTGCCCAAGACCAAATTGTCGGGCTACAACGACCAGCTGGTAAAACTCATAACCTGGCTTGATGATTCTATTGGAGGTGCTCATGACAACTGGAAGGAAGCAAGGGCGAATCATGATAGAGTATAAATGTCGAGTGCTATCATCATCGGCAAAGTCAACCAATCTGAACGCGATTGGGTTCTCAAAAATCTCAGAATCTGTATAAGGGAGGAAGATTGGGTTGTCCACGCCTCGGTAGAATATCCTAAACCAGCTTGAGGTGTCTGTGGGATTCAATTTGCTACCAGGAAGACTGTACAAAGCTTGGCCGAAGCTGGTACACTTGATTCGTCTCCCACTCTAATCTGGAAAAGAGTTATTGGCTAGACAAGGGAAGTTTAGTATGTGGTTCTAAAAATATAGGTGAGCCCATAACTGGATGAACCACCAGGGACCACGGGTTCTGAGTTTCTTTTGGGTAAGCAGGCTCGAAGACATCAAGTGAAGATATCTATAGACCTCCCTAAGGAACAATTTACCGAGGCAAACAGTACTACCTCTGGCCAGTTCATATGCTAAGGAGAGGTAGTTTTTGGTAGGGGTAAGGGAAGGACCGCAGAATAGGAAGTGTTCCAACCAAAGATTCAGAAAGGCCGTATGTTCTTTCTCAGTTACAGGGCCTTTGGTTTTGATGTGTTGGTTTAGGTAGGCACCCTAGTTTGTGCATTCTATTTTGGAGGACAATTTAAAGGGGACATCAGGCAGTTTAAAGGCAGAAGGGCTGGGCGATGCAATATCCAAACCAGTAAGCATCATGACATCCATGAGGGTGGGAGTCATTGGCCCATGGCCAAATAGAAAGCAGTTCAAGTCATCACACCAAAAATAGCCGATGGTCTTTAGAAGGTTTTCATTCTTCTCAAGAGGGGACAGTGACAGAGACAGAGCATCAGCTATTCCTATGGTCTCCCATGTGGATTGGTAGGTTTTTGCTACTCTGTTGTACCAGGACACCCAGCCCTCGGGAGGATTCAGCCAGGCACGTAGGCTGTCAGCTCAGGAATCTAAATCTATGCCTTGGCTTACAAATGGGATCCTGTTAGCCTCGCAAGAAATCAGATCTACTGGACTCTCGTAAGCGGCAAAAGAATATCTGAAACCTGAAGAATCAATAAGAGCCAAATAACCGGAAGGGATCATTTAATGCTTCAAGGGATCGAATAATTACTTCATTAAATTAGCAAAGGTTGGAGTTTTACCTTCAGACCAAGGACGCCAGCATCGGTATTCGAGGGATCCACCATCTGAAGCCCCAACGAAGATCGAAGGCTTGGAAACTGGATCTAGGGTTTGTTGCACGAGTTTCAAGTACGTGCTCTGAGGCTTTGGTCCGGGTTTTTACGATTGGATTTATGAGCAAGGGTTTTGGAGAGAAACTTGAATTCAGGGAATCTATGAAGATCTATTTCGGTAAGGTTCTAGATTTAAGCAAAATATGGAATTGGGTCAGGAATCGACTCAGATCCAGATCGGTATTTTGAGGGAAAGTACCGATGCGTTGCCATCGGCTCCTGGTAAATCGGCTTCTTGACAAGTTGCGGATTAAAATGAAAGGACTTTATTCATAAGGGAAATCAGTACAAAAGGGGAGCCAATTGCTCCTAAAGCCGATCTATCGGCTTGATCCTATGATCTACCGCCAATAGGTGCCTGAGACTTTGCGGCGCTTGATCGGAGGAGCCGCGCTGGCGTCGTTGCTGTTGTTGTTGCTGCCACCATCATCTCCGCTGCTATCGCTGCTGAAGCCGCTGTTGTCTTCGGCTTCTTCATCGTCCTCATCATCATCGTCGTCGTCATCATCCTCCGATGACCCGCTGAGCAGGAAGCCTCCTGCCACCGAGTCCTCATCGGTTGATTGGGTATCGACTTCTTCCTCCGAGGAGGAGAAGTCCCCCTCCTAGGACATGTCATCCTCGTCATCTTCATCCAGCTCCCCGCCGAGGAGGAGCTGGAGATCTTCACTGTCGGTCAAGGATTCATCATCCTCTGACCAAGTCTGGAAGTCCCACTCCTCTGCATCCCAATGTAAAGGAGCGCAGGCCTCGTAGGCGGCGATGGGGTCATACTTTGGAGTTACTTCTCGAGTGGACACGGATTTGAAGGAAATGGCGGAGGAAGCAGAGGAAGAGGAAGCCATTGTGAGAGAAGGAAGGGCATATTGGTGCGGTTGCTAATGGCTGAAGGAAGGGGATGAGTGAAAAGAAATCTACCAGGGGCAGGCTTATAAAGACAAAGTGGAATATGAATCGACACCGTGACGGTTTCCAAGGAGTTAGATGTAGAATAGTCACATCCCGTGGAAGTGGAAGCGACACGCGTGTACGGATTTTGGAAGACGAAGAGGTGAAGCTGGAAAAGAAAAAAAAGATGATTTCAGAATAATTAGCTGGGCCAGAAGGTGGGCCGCGAGCAAGATGGGCTCAAAGGATAATTGTAAAGGGAATGCGAATCGGCCCCTGCGCGGGCGTTTTAAGGTGAGGATTGGCCATGTATCTAGATAGGTGTGTGCGTTTAAATTAGTTTAGATAGAGATAGCCAGGATTCATGTTGTAGTTAGGATTGATTAGGAGAGGCAAGTCTCCGGACTATAAATATGTACCTTGGACTAAGAACAACAACAACCATTCGCAAACAACTCTCGGTGCATCGCCACCCCTGTTCTAGGGTTTCTCTCGGGTAAGTGCCGTGCAGCCCCAATCACGCTTCGAGTGATCGGGGCGGCATCGTTCCTGCCTGTTTACCTTTGTGTTTCTCGTACTGAAGCGTTGTTGATGGCGAGTAACCCTAGTTATCTTAATGCTTATAGGGATGCATCGGCTTTTATGCTATATTCATGCGTTGCTTGTCACCTGTAAGCGTTTAGCTTTCCTCGTGCCCGATCTCGGGTCTAAGGGCAGCACCTTGCTCTGTTTTCGATTAGCAGATCCAATCTATTATGGTTAGTTTTTGTTCATCAAAAATTTAGATTAATATCCGCATGATTAGGCCCTTCAAATGAGTTAAAGGATCCGGCAGTATGTTTAATGCTTTGTATTAACCTAAAGAGGGATTGTTCCGGGAATCGGCTTTCTGTTGGTTTTTAGGCCTCTATTTAGGTTGTTTTTCTGTTATCTTTCATGTTTGTTAGGCTTAACTGCACGTAGGATGTTCAGGTTATGCGGTGAAAGCTTTAATCGTCGTAGATTGAATTAGTCTATTGATTGCAGAGCAAGTTTATATTACCATCGGATATGTGCCCTTTGTTTAAATACTTAGATCCGATCTGATACTGGAAAACAATCGGCTCTTTGCAGCCGATATCGGGAATCACCCGATGAGCCGATCACGGCTCGGAATAATATTTGAACGTGTCTGTGCATGCAGGAAACTAACTAAAATCACTTCTACACCTTCTTGATCAGGTACAAGGTCAGGTGGCACGCCTAGCAACCCAGACGCTAGGTCGTGTGCCAGATCCTGGGCCGTTGACCTAGGAACCGGGGCCCACTAGCAGTCACAGGAGCCTCCCGGCTCCTCGTGTTGCTTGTCGCTACTCGCCGGTGGGTTTTGACCGACAACAACGTGGCATACTTTTCTTAAGATAAGGGTTGGGACATGGCCCACATACTACATCTGTTGTAACTACTCGTAGCCTGGTAGAACTACTCCAACAGTAGTCAAACTAGTCGGATACAGTAGGGAACTACTAGAAAAGTACTCGGGTAGGACTCAAGGGCATGTATCCGTAGGACTCTAGGGCATGTATCCGACTAGGACTTCCATGTAAACCTGTCCCCCCCAGACTGTATAAGGGCGGACAGGGGCCCCCTCCAAGGGGAATCACCCAGGAGATCACCTGATCACCATCAAAGGCAATACAAACCACACAGGACGTAGGGTATTACGTTCTCGGCGTCACGAACCTATCTAAACCTTGTGTTCCTTGCACCTTCGAGTTCTTGATCTCGGCGACACCCTACCTACAAACTCACCACCTCAGGGGTATCCCTCGGTGGGCTTGGCGGTAAAACACCGACAGCTGGCGCGCTAGGTAGGGGTGCTCATCGAGCATCCACTAGAGAACTCAATGGCATCGCTCAGCTTCACCAGCATCGTGCTTGATGCGGGCACAACTTTCATCTTTGGCTCCTGTATCTGCGCCGCCAACGGCTTGGGTGGTTTCAACAGCCACCGAGCCAACTCCAGCAAGCCGGAGGCCTCTGCAGCAACTCGACGCAGCAACCTCTACTGCTTCATCGACTCCCGACGAGTTGTTGCGCCCCAATCTACTCAGGCAGATCGAAAGGACGTCCGTTTTCAACACGATTTCAATTTGTGCTACACCATGACTACCCGAATCGGATTCAAACCGATCTGAGGAGGCTTTGCGAATCAAAGTCCTTCCCCGACTTGGAGGAGGACTTGGATCGCCTCTTCAAGATTCAAGATCAGGGAGCCACCGCGTGTCAGGGGCTCCCCGTTCTCGACTACGACTCTGACCCAAACAAAGAGTACCCATCAACTACAAGTCTGGATCGAGGAGGACTCAAGGATAGGGGAGCCACCGCTTGTCGGGAGGCCCCAGTTCTCGTTATCCACTCGCAACCTGATGATTACTCTAAGCCGTTTTTGGGTAATCATCCAGGTTTAACCATAGCATCTACGCCGCAAGGCTGTTTCATGTAAAGGAAGAGTCTAGAGCCCTCCGAGTTACTCGAAAACAACTCCTGCCTTGTGGCAGAATCCATCCTTCGGCGTATCAATCCAAGGGAGCCGAAAGAATTCGACTACTCCGATGAACATCGACGCGCTGCAGCGACGACCTCGACTGCTCACCTTGCATCGCAGTCATGACTGCTTCATCAAATCGGTAGCGCCGACAACAACTTCAACAACGCGTCATGACTAGAAACTAGTCGGGAACGAGACGCAAACTACTCGGCGAGTAGCTCCACACGGTCAATAACTAGTCGAAATCAGCTTCGACTAGTTGGCTCCATTGACAAATCGCACACTGATCAAGATTGGTTTGAGACGGTTCAACCCAGGATCCTCTCCGCATTGGAAGAGGATCTTGATCATCCTCCACCACTCGGAGAAGGAGAAGCCACCTCTTGTTGGGAGGCTATCGTTTCCGACAACTACTCGGATTCAGCTACTCATGTGACCCATGGTATGGTAAGGGGATCAGATTGGTTGGGTAGGTTTGGGCATCGGAAGGGCATGAAACCTTATAGTCCCTCAAATCAAGTCCACCACAATTCATTGCCACACCCGGGGAACTTCCTTTTCAAGAAGGCAGACCCCTCCCCCCATCCGACGATGAAGACGAGGGCTAGGCGGTGCAGAGTGCCAAACACTTCGCCCCCAACCGAGAAGTACTCATGATTCATGCCGATGAGGACTGTGAAGGCCTACAGTGGGTCCAGCTACATGATTACGACGACTACCTCCTTGATCCACTCGATGAAGTCGTGGATGTAACAACGGATAGGGAATCCTCATCCAACATCAAGGTGGACGACGCAGATGACATCTAGAAGGAACCTCACAGGCTCATCAATGCGAAGCGCGCCTAACGCAGGCACCACGCCGTCAAGACAAACCGGCAGGGGAGCGGTAACCTCCATGACTACTCCACGGGCGACCTTCGTGCCATCATCAATGCTGGCAGGTATGACCGCAAGGTCATCATTGCCAGGCAGCAGGAGCGCCAAGAAGTGGAAGCCTACAGCCCCACCCGCTATCAATTCCCTCTCGACTAATTGAAGACTACTCGGAAGCGGAAGCTAGAAGCCGTGGAACAATCCACTCGTAGAAAAAAGACTTCCAGTTCAAAGAAACGACTCGAGGAAGCCCTCCACGGGCAATGCCTGTGCCACCCGAAGAGCAAGCATTCCACGTTTGAATGTCAAGCCCTTCAGAGGGCCCTTGGTGCTCTGCCAAGTCTATGAAGAAAGGTGACGGGACTACCCGACTAATGATTTACTCATAAATTAAGTACCTGACTCAAGGAGGTTTTCTAAGAGTCTTTTAGGTGTTGCGTTTGTTTAAACCATTGTTTTGGGATTATATCTCGAAACAAGAGGTTTCGTATGCCTAAAAGCACCCCTTTTTTACCACTTAGCCAGGGTCGCTATTTATTTTCATCATTCGGTCAATCATGACTCCCTCGCTAAACTCAGGGAACCCTGTCACAGCCGAACCATGCGACCGCCAAAAGTGGTTGCCTCGTTTGGCAATGATTAGTAAAACTTGTCATTTAGCCAAATACAGCACCTATGTGATTGTCTATCAAACACTTCCAGTAACGCACAGATTACTAGTCCCCGATTAATTTCCTATGTTACTGAAGGGACCTCACCCCACAACTACCAGTAACCCCCTAGATTACTAGTTTCCGACTAGTTTTCTATATTATTGAAGGTGCCTTGCTCCTAAACTTCCAGTAACACTCCGTTTACTAGTTTCTGACTAGTATTATGCGTAGTTTACTGAAGGGGCCTTGCTCCCACACATCCTTGCCAACAGCCTTGCCAGAAATCAATTTTTTCCGACTAGAAGAAGCCTGAAGCAACCGTACCACCCACACAAAAATCAATCATGCAATCGACGACTCGATCGATGACTCGGAACCCCTCGAACCGAATCCCCCTTGGTCAGAGGTGCTCTACGACAACTCGGAGGAGGATTTGGATCGTCTACGACAAGTTGGAGGAGGATTTGGATCATCTACGACAAGTCGGAGGAGGATCTGGAATGTCTACTACAAGTCGGAAGAGGATTTGGGTCATCTACTACAAGTCGGAGGAGGATTTGGATCGTCTACTGCAAGTCGAAGAAGAACTAGCCAGCATCCATCGAATGGCTCCCGTCCCCAACGACTACTCAGATTTCATCAACAACGCCATACCTTTACCAAACGGCCACCATGGCCTGACGGCGCCTCAATCTTGGTAGGGCAGGCCAGGGCATTGGAAGGGCACGAGTCCTCCAAGCTACCTGGCTCAGCCCACCTTTTTGCGCCTCAATCTTGGTAGGGTTGGCCAGGGCACGAGTTCTCCAAGCTACCCGGCTCAGCCCACCTTTTTGCGCCTCAATCTTGGTAGGGCAGGCGGGCTAAGGCACGAGTCCTCCAAGCTACCCGGCTTAGCCCCCTTTTTGTGCCTCAATCCTGGTAGGGCAGGCCAGGGCATCGGAAGGGCATGTGTCCTCAAAGCTACCCGGCTCAGCCCATCTTTTTGCGCCTCAATCTTGCTAGGGTGAGCCAGGGCATCGGAAGGGCACGAGTCCTCCAAGCTACCCGGCTCAGCCCCTATTTTTGCGCCTCAATCATGGTAGGATGGGCTAGGGCATCGGAAGGGCACGTGTCCTCCAAGCTACCCGGCTCAGCCCACCTTTTTGCGCCTCAATCTTGCTAGGGCGAGCCAGGGTAATGGAAGGGCAGAGTCCTCCAAGCTACCCGGCTCAGCCCACCTTTTCACGCCTCAATCTTGGTAGGGCGAGCCAGGGTATCGGAAGGGCACGGAGCCCTCCAAGCTACCCGGCTTAGCCTACCTTTTTGCGCCACCAACCTTGTCAACTTGTCGGGCCTAGCACCGCTCCAAGCAGGCATGACCCTCGACTCCTTGATGACTACTTCGCCATCGCAAGGGCACTCGGCGACCTGCCGATGACTACTTCGACTACACAACTAGCCTGGAGCTGGACTCACACCACCAGTGACTAGTTGGAATTGATTCCAACTAGTCGAGATCATCAACAAACCGCGCAGCTTCATCAACAAGCGACACGAGTTCATCGGCAATCACCAACGAATCGAGATTGCCAATCACCCACAAGAAGACTAAGACCTGATTCAACGTGGTTTTATGAAGATCATTAGGGGATTTGATTAACCATTGTCTCGAGTTTTATCTCGGCATAAGGGGTTTTTTCTCAAAGAATTCGTTCAACCACTCGGTCAGGGGATCAAGGAGTTTACCCAAAATAGGGCATGTTCGTTCATCCTTACTTCAGCGTCATACGACTTATTTTGGCCCGCCCAAGGTATTCCTTCGGGATAACAGAGACATCTTCACATGGCAACTTACCACTTGTCTTGGCCCGCCCAAGGACTCCCTTTGGGCTAGCCGAGTCATCCTTGCTCAACGACTACTTCTGCAACAACACACATACAGGATTGCGTTGTCCCTTCCTTTGGGCCAACCGAGACATCTTTGCATGGCAACACACGCCTTGTCTTGGCCCGCCCAAGGAATTGATCAAAATCAAGTGTAAGACCTTGTCATCAAACCCTTCCGTCCAACCATGATGTTTTCGCAAGTCAACATGTGAATTCTCATGGTTCGCCCAAATATATGACTAACGCTACTAGCAAGATTCATTTCTCCCTCGCTAATTGACTTTCAGTCACCTTTACATACTTCCAGCATAACTCCATTTACTAGTTCTCGATTATTACTACGTGTAGTGTACTAAAGGGGCATCGCTCCCATACTTCCAGTAACACTCCGTTCACTAGTTCTTGACTAGTACTACGCATAGTTTACTGAAGGGGCATCGCTCCCGTATTTCCAGTATAACTTCGTTTACTAGTTCCCGACTAGTACTACACGCAGTTTACTGAAGGGGCTTCACTCCCAGACTTCCAGTATAACTCCGTGTACTAGTTCTTGACTAGTACTAAGCGTAGTTTATTGAAGGAGCCTCGCTCCCATATTCACAGTATAACTCAGTTTACTAGTTCTCGACTAGTACTACGCGTAGTGTACGGAAGGGGCATCGCTCCCATATTTTCAGTATAACTCCATCTACTAGTTCCCGACTAGTACTATGCGTAGTTTACTGAAGGGACTTCATTCCCAGACTTCCAATATAACTCTGTTTACTAGTTCTCGACTAGTACTACTTGTAGTTTACTGAAGGGGCCTCGCTCCCGTATTCCCGGTATAACTCCATTTACTAGTTCTCGACTAATACTACGCGTAGTGTACTGAAGGGGCATCGCTCCTATATTTTCAGTATAACTCTGTTTACTAGTTTCTGACTAGTACTACGCGTAGTATACTGAAGTAGCATCGCTCCTAGACTTCCAGTAATACTCTATTTTATTAGTTTTCGACTAGTACTACGCGTAGTTTACTGAAGTGTCCTCGCTCCCATAATTCCAGTACACTCCATTTACTAGTTCTCGACTAGTACTACGCGTAGTTTACTGAAGGGACCTCGCTCGCATACTTCCAGTAATGCTCTGATTACTAGTTACCGATAAGTATTCTATGTTATTGAAGGGGTTTTAATCTCATACTTCCAGTAATGTTCAGACTACTAGTCTCCAACCGGTGCTCTATATTACTGAAGGGGTCTCGCTCCCATACTTTCAATATTTCTCCGTTTACTAGTTTTTAACTAGTTATACATGGAGTTTATTGCAAGGGCAGCGCTCCCAACATAGTTTCATGTCAATAAGTTACAACATACTTTAATGTTTATCTTGCAGGGGACCTGATCTGGACCGTGCTGCTGGGCGAGTTGGATTCAACTCCGATCAGTTGGCTTCATCAACATTCGCCAACGACTACTCCAATTTCACTAGAACGCTCGACTACATGTCACTGACTACAACGACTACTCGTCAGATTCGACCCCGACTAGTTGGATTCATCAACAACCGTCGACGACTATTGGACTTCGTGAAGAATGCACGGCGACACGCTGGCGACAACTTCGACTACTCATTTCGCCTACAAGCTAGTCGGAATCAACTCTGCTCGGTGATACGCTGGCGACTACTTCAAAACTAGTCAGAATCGACTCCGACTAGCCTGCTTCATCGATAGTTCAAAATTCAGCGGCAACTTGGCCAATACCTAGGCTCGGGGGCTGGTGCCACCGACTACTAGGCATATCCTATGCGACTCATCTAGCTCCCAGGCTCGGGACTGGACACGACACGGCTCTCAGTAATGAAGATTGCATGCCACGATTCTTTGGACCCTTTATTCCAAAACTTAGGGATTTGGATCCAAGCCTTGGGGGCTGCGGGACACGTGTCATCAGCGACTTATTTTTCAAATATGCTGGAAGACAAAGACAGAAAGACTTAGGATTAAATTGACCCTCAGCATGATTCTATGAGTCAACCTAAGGCTCGGGGGCTACTCCATTTGAGGTGCGAGTTTAATTGCACCCCATATAAAAGAAGACAACTACTCGGGACATGAGCACCTCACAGCCTCGATGCAGTCAAGGAAGTACTCAAAGGCCATCTTCAAGATGAAGTTCGAGAGAACTCGAAGACGCCTTCAGAATTACTCAGATGCCTGCAGTACTCGGCTACGAAGAGCTCGGGGGCTTGTCAGACCCGGATACACGGAACTGTACACGTGGCATACTTTTCCTAAGATAAGGGTTAAGACATGGCCCACGCCTTACATCCGTTGTAACTACTCGTAGCCTAGTAGAACTACTCCTACAGGTAGTCAAACTAGTCGGATACAGTAGGAAACTACTAGAAAAGTACTCGGGTAGGACTCTAGGGCATGTATCTGACTAGGACTTCCATGTAAACTTGCTCCCCCCCCCGACTATATAAGGGCGGATAGGGATCCCCTCCAAGGGGAATCACCCAGGAGATCATCCGATCACCACACAGAACGTAGGGTATTACGCTCTCGGCGGCTTGAACCTGTCTAAACCTTGTGTTCCTTGCACCTTCGAGTTCCTGATCTCGGCGACACCCTACCTACAAACTCACCACCTCGAGGGTATCCCTCAGTGGGTGTGCCGGTAAAACACCGATAATGTTCCACCCTTTATCCTAGAATATGTACGCCTTGTGCGCAGTCCCATGGCCCCGGGTTTGACACCGACCGTATCATAAACCATCTGTACGGCCTCCTTCGGGAATTCGGGGCATCGGCAACACATCAGGGTGTGTGCATGTATGTGAGGGGGCAAGGAGAAAAGGAAAAGGAAGGAATGATGTAAGCGCGTGTATGCATATGTGAGGAGAGAAAAAGAATGGATAACCATGTGCATACACATAATTTTTAAATAAAAAGACCATAGTTTCAAAAACGAGCATCGAATCAAAATCCGGTTACGCCATTGTGTTTGTGGCAATAAAATCTTCAAAACAAGACCTCACACCACTACATTTCAATGATATATTTTTTAGAGAAAATACTTTTGATTGTATTCTAATTTCTTATAACTTTTGCAGAAGTTGCTTATGGCTTGCTTCACACGTCTGAGTCCAATTAAGTGGATATTGGTGTTGATATTGCTAAGATAGATTGTTTGGTGTGATTAGTGAACGAGGGTAAATAACTTTATTGGTGTCGGTGAATGTTTATTGCATGCTCAATAATAGGCAACTTTAACAGATCAATTGAACATTTTAACTAATTTATTTTGGTATTTTTTTATTATGCATAAAGCAATTTATGTGTTATTCAAAAATATTGTCCAAACATATACAAGCTTCGAAAGAGATATAGTTATGCAATCAAAATTTGAATTTGATGAATGATTTAAGTACTACACCTTTTTTGAAGTTTTAAACTTGCTTGCATGTGCCACTTCAGTTGAGCGGGTTGTCCATAGTATTTCACGCACCTATGACTGGTTATAGGGAAGTCATTATCTTTTTATAAATTTGATTAAGTGGAGAAGTTTGACCTGTATTTGGACGGAGAGAGGGGGACTATACCTTAAAAAAACTGCCTTGTTGTAGCATCTCTATTTTAAAAAAAAAATTGTACTAGCTTGTGCTATCTGCGCAACAAGAGAACGGCATGGCCTGCAGTATTGCTATCTGGGGAGTAGCCCGAGCAGCGCAGGGGGTTATTTTCAATAAAAAGAGGGGGCTTTCCCCTCAGCACACGCTTACTCTCCGCGTCCATCCGACCGTTGCTCTTCTTGACTTGCATCGAATCTACGGGAATGTGCACGGGGCCTCGTTTTCCTTCGGTCTGGGTGCGGCCTTGCGGTTACCGACCGTTGCAAGCCCCATCAGCCCATTTCCAAACTTGAAACCGGCGCACCGCGAAACCGCACCACCACTTGCGCAGTTGCAAACCACGCGTTCCGAGAAAGGGGAGGGCAGAGATGGAGAACGGTGGCGGCGCCAAGCCGACGACCCGGTTCGGCTTCTCGTGGGCCGACGAGGTCGAGCGCGAGGAGCGGGAGCAGGCCGCGATGCAGCAGCAGCAGCAGCAGCCGCAGGAGGCGAAGAGGGAGCAGATCAAGGCGGACCCGTTCGGCGCGGCGCGCCCGCGGGAGGTGGTGCTGGCCGAGAAGGGCGTCGACTGGCGCGCGCGCGACCGCGAGCTCGACCTCGGCGCCGCCCCTCGCCCGCCCCGCAGCGCCGCCCGCGGCCGCAGGCACGCCGCCGCTACGGCTGCGGCGTCCGCGTGCGCGGCGACGCCGGCGCGCGGCGTGCCGCTGGACCGTGACGCCGGAAGGACGCCGCATCCGCGGCGGCAGGCTGCTGCTGCTGCTGCCGCCTCGACGCCGCGAACGCGGCCGACGGGCCGCAGGAACGTGGCGTCGGTTGGCTGCAGCGCAGGAGGCGGCAGCAAGAGGAAATTCGCCGGGGAGGGCCCGGTGCGGCGAGCCCGTCCCGTAGGCGACCACGGCGAGCAGGGGAGGAGGGTCTTCGGCGAACTCAACGTTGGCAACGGCTGCGGCTCCTCGTTCTGCGACTCTACGGCTGGGAACGGCTCCAACTGCAACCCGGGTGGAAGCCGGACCGAGGGGATGAAAGCGGCTGGCGCCGCGGCTGCAGACGGTGCGCCATCGGCCGCGGTGACCGCAACCGGGCTTGATGAATCTGCTGCTGCTCAGAAGAGGAGGAGGGGAGCGAAGAGGAGGAAGGGAAGGGGATTGGGCAAGGCCAAGGAGCAGCAGAAGGCTCAGCCGGTCTAGGTACTAGAGCTGCTCCTCTGATTACTGAATAATGATGACCGGAACTGGACTGAAATTAGTTGGTATGTAGTGGAGTGTTAGCTTTTGCTGGAGCATCGATTGTGCATCAGTAGGAGATTAGTACATTTATTGTGTGCTATGAACTGGTTTTATCGTGTGAAGATTTTCCATACTGATAGGATTGTGTGCTACCAACCGATTAGACTGATTAAAGGGCAGTGATGTTCTGTGTCTGTGAAATCATTCAGCAAATCAGTAGGGCCTAGCTGGCAATGTTAATATTTGAGACCTTTGCGGGATGTTCGTTTCCTTCTTCAGATGTTTAGTGTGTAACTGTTCTGCTGAATGTAGTAGATTTCACCTTTTCCTGCACAATGTTGCTCACATTGCCAGCACATTGGATCATGTCGCAACGCAACTTGTGACAAGTATATTAGGTCCCATTTGGAATTTAGCTCTGTCACGTTAAAGAATCTTGCCATTTAAAAGTATTAAATAAAATATGTTTATAAAACTTTTTCATAAATAGATGCTAATTCGCTAGACGAATTTAATGAGCCTAATTAATCTATAATTTGCTACAATGTTGCTATAGTAATCATCGCTAATCATGAATTAATATACTTCATTAAATTCATCTTGCGAATTAGGCTAAGGGTCTGCAATTAGTTTTGTAATTAGATTTTATTTAATACCCCTAAATGATAAAATTTGTTTTTGACGAGACATGACAAGTTTAGCCCTCCGGAACTAAACATCTCCTTAGAATTATGGGGAAATGCAGGATGTGACACTCAGTTTCAGTGGTAATTCTTGATTCATGACTTCACTTGACAATGAATTAATGAATTTAGTAGTATGTGCTGAACTTTTCCCATAGTTTACAAAGATGCAGGAACTAGCAGAAAATGTCAGTCCGTGCCGCATGTTGCGATGTTCCATCCATTTCATTGCACACTACTGTGCAACTGTGGAAGGTCCAACATCCAAGTCAAAACGCTCCTGCCCTACATTTGCCATCACATTTCTTTCTATGCCCATCATGGATCACGCTGTAACCGTACAAACCCAATACTGGAATTCTCCCTATTCCACGCCAAGCTTTATTTGAACAGTTCAACTAACGGAGCAATTCTGACACTTTATTTTTCCACATTTCTCTCCGTTTTCTAACCGTTCATCACTCACCAGACCATACCAACGGACAAAAACGTCACTGAAGCACACTGCTATCCTATCTCACTCATCAGCAGACGCATCGAGCTCTACTGGATGAGAAGCTAAAAACATCACAGAAGCCAAGCTAAAGATGCACAGAGCCACCACGGCACCACCTCCTTCCTACATGCTGTCCAGGAAGAAGAGGTCTGACATCACCTCCTCCTGCTGATGGTGCCCCCCACCCGGGACCACCACGTCCATGTCAGCGTAGTCCCAAACCAGCTGGTCCCACATGTCATCGGCGGTTGAGATGTCCAGCCCCATCAAGTCCCAGTCCATGATGGCCTTGTCGCCCAGCTCTTGGGCCACATCCCCCGTAGGCCCACCAGGGCCACTGTCACTGTCCACCACCACGGACGGGCCACTGTCACTGTCCATGCGCGAGCCGTCAGGGCCCCCCTCCAGCTTTGGGCTTTCGGGGCCCAGAAGCGCACTCATCATCTCCTCGCTCAGGGCCAGCGGGTCCTCCTCGGGCCCATCATCAGATGTCACGCCGCTGGCGCTGGCCTGCGCTTGCTCCTCGCTCTGGGCCGTGGCGCTCGGCTGGGAGTGAGAGCTCGGCGTCGACACGGTCATGTCGTCGTCCTCCTCAAGCTGCTCCTGCTGCTCGGCTTCTGCAACCTTGCTCTTTCCCTTGCCCTTCTCTTTCTCCTTCCCCTTATTCTCCTTCCTGACCTTGGCGGCGGCCATGACGCCGCGGCTGGCCCGGCCGCCGCGCCGCTTGCCGCCGCCGGGGAGCTTGCTGAGGTCGACGTTGACGACGACGCCGTCGCGGAAGTCGGCCGCCCGCCTGCTGAGGTGCGAGTTCCAGTAGTTCTTGATCTCGTTGTCCGTCCGGCCGGGCAGATGGCCGGCGATCAGGGACCACCTGAGCCGCAACAGCAAAAAAGGGAAATTTCAGGTTCAGAATTCAGATACACAATCGACTGCACTGTGCTGTATGCTCTGCTAATACAAAGCACAGGAGATCGCTACTGCGCTGTGCTGTGCTGCGTGCCCTGCTACGGACAAGAGCTCTGCAGGCCGTGGTTGTGGCTGTCCATGCCGTGCGTGTCCAAGGCCACGAGGTTCAGAGTTCGGACAGCACGGCAGAGGCATGTGGCAATGAATACGCATGCCGGTGATCCAACAACCCGAGCTGCAGCGAGTGTCGCCGCGGCATAAATGAAGGCCAGAGCAAATGCACCATGTGTTTGCGTTGGCACGCTCGCTGCTGCTGCAGCTGGTATTCATTCCTGCGGCCAATCGATCGGATCGGGAACGCAAGTGGTTTCTTATATCTCGGTCAAGACATTCACTATTTTCCAAGTCATGGTTCCGTGTCAGTGCACGTTGCCCTCGCTGATGGACGCAATAACAAACACAGTACTACGTTCTTAACTTCGTTTTAGAGGCAGATGGACCAGAGACAGTAAAAAGAAAAGATAGTATGTATGTATACTCTGTAGTGAGGAACATGAACAGTGCACGATAGCAATCCTACGATGACTGGAGCAGAGCAAAATTCTGCTGGTCTACACAGCAGCTAGACCCTAGAGGAACAGGGTTTTCATACACGCACAGTGTATAGCGGCCGGTCATGGTGAGGCCGCCGTACTTGCGAGAGCAACCTCTGCCGACAAGCCGTGCGTGCATGTCACGACGACGGTGCCCGAGACCGAGGGCACGTCCGCGTCGCACGTGAGAAACGAGAGATTCCGCGCCGCTCCAGTGTCCAAGCACGTAGGGTGCATATATAGGACCATCAGTGATCAGCGAGCGCCCGGGATTGAGCGTTGCGGCACCTCGGTCCAAATGCTCTAACAGTGAAACGAGTACTATCAGCCAAAGGGCTCGTAGAAATCAAGGAGAAGGGTAAAATTGGGCTAGCCAGGAAATGTGGGAAATTTTCGACTGACGCTGATGAACACACAGATGAACAATGTCAGCAAAAAAACCCCTAATACTTACGGTCCTTATCGTCAGTTAAACCAACAACCAAGGGACCGCGCGGCGGCACGCCCACTGACAAACGGCGCCTCCTTCAGCGGCCGCATTATTCGTGCTTGCGACTGTGAGAGCCCCTCCGTCAGTAAAATCAATGCGCGAGTCCCCAGCCAAATAATGCCTGACACCGACGGGGCCATCACCGGCAGACGCCGACGGGGCAGCCCTGTCCCTGGCCATCGATGGCCGGGACGGCGAGAGGAGAGGGGGCTCTGCCGCCGGACGCCGCTGTTACGCCACAGCCGGACCGGCGAATGGAAGGGATGATCCGGCCACGTCCATGTCCACGGCGAGAAAAACTGGCGCGCGCGTGGCTCACGACCGCCTCGCGCTGCCTGCTCCGCTCTGATCTGTAGGTTGCGCTCTCCTTTTCCGTCGTGTCCTTCTCGTGCGCGCGCGCACGAGGGGGAAAAAAACAAAAATATCGACCGCTCGTCATCTCGGTGCAAGGCGACAGAGGAGGCGAGATGGACTTGCCGTGAGGAGGAGGTGGCGTCTCCGCTTCAGCCCATTGACAAAAGTGGCCATCGACAAAGAATGTGTATAATTTGAAAACGTTTTCTGCCAATAATAGCCCAAAGTGATGCCACATTTGAACACTAAAGGCGTGTTTGCGGACGGTTCTTTGTACCGAAATACTACCAAGAGGCAATACAATATGGCAAGCAGATCATATTGTTTTGGACCTGCTGCACTTGGTTTGCACATGTCTACTATCTAAAACCACATTTCTTGAAGTATGGTTTTTTAAAACTATATCCAAACATGTTCTAAATAATTGAAGCGACATAACATTTTGTGGGAAAAGGCAAACCGTGGAACAGAGCTTCTTGGCACTTGTGGCTACATTTTATTAAAAAACACACAATTGAAGGTAATTAAAGCCAAATTTGTCGTGGGTGAAAAAAATGCAGTCTATGATTAAAAAAATGCTAAGTCACGGTAGCAGAGTTCCATGACAGAAAACGAGCAAATTAAAATACTTCCATATTTCCATTTTCCTATTTAAGATTAGTATCCTGAGTGCCTCGATCAGGCTTAATTTTCAGTCTCATGTTAATTTTCAACGCTACATGTAAATGCACAGTATATATTTTTTTAACCACAGCTTTTCCTAAATTTTTTCTGTCAACAGAACCGACGCAATGTTTCAGCCTGAAACATTCAGGGGGTTCTTCAGTTGCCTGTCAGTTCTGACGAGCTCATCGCCTACAGAGACATAAAGGTACCCTAGAAAGCACAGAATCTTTTCTACTACTACGAATGCAAGAACTCTGAACTCTGACGCCGTGCAACATGTGTGTAGCGCTACCAAATTCCTTCGAAGTTCGAATGCAGGAATAATCAAAGCACAAGGTCGAGTCTGCACACGAAATCCAAGCAGTTGGGGGAGATGAGCAGAGTGTCTGATAGAGGCGCACCTGTTGCCAAGGGTGGCGTGGAGCTTGATGATCATCTCCTCCTCCTCCTCCGAGATGTTGCCCCTCTTGAGATCCGCCCTCAGGTAGTTGATCCACCGCAGCCTGCAGCTCTTCCCGCACCGCAGCAGCCCTGCAGCAGCAAGATTGATCAGAAATTAATCTCGGCTTAATCAGCACACACAGCCAAGAACTGGAGCAGCTTTTTTCAAGAATTCCTTTTTCCTCTCTACTTGTTCTTCCGTACCGGCATTCTTGGGCAGCGATCTCCATGACCCTTCGCCGTGCTCCTTGATGTACCTCGCCAGGATCTCGTCCTCCTCCTTCGTCCACCTCCCCTTCTTCAACCCCACCTTCTCGCAGCACGGCGCTCTCCCCATCCTTCTGTGTTTGCGAGAGGAGAGAGAGAGAGAGAGGAAGAGACAGGGGGAGATCGCCGCTGCAGCTGCAAGAAATGCGGCTTCTTCTTGCGTGCCTCGCCGGCGCTGTGGAGTGAGCTGGATGGGTCTGAAAAAAAGTGGGAGGAGCTTGGGGTTGTGCTGGGGTCCGTGGATAGATATACACACGGCTCTCACGAAGAAGATGGGTATCCCAATTTGCTTGGGACGTTTCGCTGGGGGCACGTACCAACAAAAGGGTGGGCGCACCTCTCCTGCGTCGGGAATGCGTGGCGCTGGGCCTGACGCGTGGAGGGTCAGGGAAATCGGAGGGACCCTGTCGTTACGTGCACCCCAGGAGCTCCACGAGAGACACGCTGGTAATTGAGTGGATTTTTAGTATTTTGCACTGTTTCATAGTTCCATTTTGGATGGTTGCTGTCTGCTAGTGTGGAAAATTTTGAGCCACTTTTTCATGCGTTTGACGTAAATGTTGGTGATGTTTTGGAACAAAATATTTTCATGATATTGATTACTCCCTCGGTCTCAAATTATAGATATTTTGAGTTTTCTTTAGCTATATAGCTTTTCCTGTGCATCTTGATATGCGCTATGTCTGGATACGTTGTTGTGTCTAGAAAAAATAAAATGATCTACAATTTTGAACGGAGCGAGTAGCATAGAACGACAATATGATATGATCATGTTTGTATACCCAACAATGGACATGGGAGAGGAATTGGATATCTCAAATTTAACGGGCATGTGAGCCCTCATATCTAGTACATTGTCTAATGGCAGTTGATTGCCTAAGTGTCTTCTTCAAAAGTAGAATGACATAGGGGAGCTACACACTACGAAGTGGAAAGATGTAGGTATTCAGTTACAGCATCACAAAACAGTGGCATGATGGATTGTACCTTCCGCTCTATCGCTATCAAAGGCAAGAAAAAAATTAGTAAATGTCGATAACAGACGTAGAAAAAAGAACCACCAAACCACATGCCATTGCCCCTATACACATCCACGAACCAGAAGATTCAGCAACTCTCGTTTGTAGATCCATGTGTTACATGTGCCGCAGCCACACAGCAGATGGAAATACGGAACATATGGATTCAATCAGCAAGCAATCAGTCAGTTCAATTCTACCAAGAACACAGCTTCAATAGTTGAATTGCAGATTCATCAACTAGATGGTGATGATACACGGAACACAGCCGATCGGTGGTGTTCTTGATGGGCAGGAACACCAGCATGTTATTTGGAGCTGTTTCTCACCCTTTCGCTTTTCCCTTTTGCTCCAAAAAGCCGGACGGCTTTTTCACGTGATGGATGGCACCCAGAAACAGAAGATACACTGCCTTTTATGCTTTGGTTTTTACGCTTTGGACAGAAAGCTCAACATAGCACGGACGGGGAACATGGATCGATCTTAAACAAAGCACCGTATATTCTTGCGCAAAAAGAAATAACCATGCGGTACGGTCTATAACGTGCTGACTGTTCAACGATCAGCCATGCTCGTTGGGTCCGGCTGTCCCTGCGTTGTTCCTGGCATCTCTGCATCTGCATGCAGATTCTGGGTCATGGCTCATGAGCCTGCCCTACATGTGCCCATTTTCCCACTGATTTTTGCTAGGTTCCTGACAGCTTCCAGTAACTTCGATCGCTAACATGGACCCTTTCTTGGTTGGCTACAATTTGTTGCTTCATAGCGTACTGTCTGAAAGCCTCCATATACCATGGCTTCAAATCTCTGATAATTTAAGCTTTCTTCATAAGAAAAGCTTTATAGTCTAAGACAATTATATAATAAGATGATACAATCATAGCAAGACCCATCATGGCCTCTGCATTGATAGGTATGATACACACAACTTATGAAATTTGAAGGGAACAGAAGGACGATGCGTCCAACACATATGACGAGGTAGAAGCTGTACCATGCACTTCTTAACGTTCTTTCCTTTTCCAATGAACTCTTTACATGATGCACCTCTTATATTTGGCAAAAAAGAGCAAAAGACCCGAATAATGCAGCTGGTCATAAACACACAAACCTGTGGTAAAGCACGCTACACGAGTTCAAAAACAAAACAAAAGAAAAGAACCAACACATTTGTGGCCCAGCTCATCAAGCGAGCTCGACCGAAATATGGCGGTCCCGGGAGGATCTCTAATATTACGAATTGAATGCCGGTCTTAATGCCGGATTGCTACTTGGAGCCTCGTTGCATGATTGCAGGACGGTGGTATAACTGTCGCCAACTCTCTTGGCGGTGACCCCTGTTTCTTTGCCCCTGATGTCAGTTATTAGGATTTTTTTTTTGAAATTAGAACTCTTGATTTTTTTTAAATTTCTTGAAACGCCCTCTAGCTTAAGCTAGCCCTGCAGGTGCATTAGTAAATGGCGTGCATGTGTGTTTGTATTTTTGCGAGGTCAGGGAAGATGCTTACCCACGTAGTGCAACCAGAGCATGGAACATGTGGTGTTCAAACTATTTGCTTCTCCTGCATCACGAGATCCCGTCGTCGTTTTGTACTAGCATAGATCCGGAGATAGTTTTAAGAACAATACAGTGTCAGCGGCTTAGGATAAGATATCGACGGCAGGAGCAGACCACGGAGATCTTCATAGGGATTCCACCTGTATCATGGCATCTCTGCAGGCTCGGCACGGCAGCAGCGTCACCCCAATATCAAATCACGCGGGGGTATTAGGCCAATCCATTTTTCTAAGCAAGCATTTGATCCTCGGTCAATCGATCCTCTCCTGCGTTGATGCGTAACTTATAGTACGGTAGAGTAAATTACATCCAGCGTACAACAACTTGTATAGTTGTATCACTTTGATCCAACAAGTAGCAAAACATACAAACTGATACACGAAATTGTCAAATGTGTTTAGATACGGTCACATATACTCCGCATGGATGTATTTTGCCACAGTGGCATGTGACGTGGACAGTTTTATGCATGTAACTCATTATCTTTATCCCCTTCTCATCTGAGTTTTAACCATACATTTCTTGTATCTTTGACATCGGCGAGAAAACTAAAAAAAGCTTTAACGATGGGTGACAAGTGTATCAGTTTATTAATCCAAGTTATGTGTTAATCTAACTTTGACACGTAAATTATAGGTGCATAATAATAACAGTGAAGTCTAAATTTTTTGCAATTTCTCTCACGTTTCATGGTTGATTATTGCAATCAGATAAACCTAGTACTAGTACATTAATATATTTAATTACTTTTTTCAGTTCTAATGTTGATGATATTGTTTTTGATTTCGTGAAGTGCATAGTAAATCATCAGAAAAGGACAGCGCAAGCGCAAATATTAATATTTCTTTTAATCCTTTCACTTCTGAAAAAAGAACAAATGAAGTGTACAGTAGAAACAACATCTCCAGGGTGATATTGTCATCAAACTTTGATTAAAAATATATACTTGGTTTATTAAGGTTTTCTAATATTTTCACCCATATCAAAGAAATAAGAGTTGCACGCAGTTGAAGACTTAGATGAGAAGGGGTGACAAGCATGGGGTTACGTGCATAAAACCATCCACATCACGTGCCAAGGTGGCAAAATACATCTACATGGAGTACATGTGACCGTATATGCACACATTTGACAAGTTTGTGTATCGGTTTGCATGTGTTTTCTACTTGTTGGATCAAAGCGATTCATCCATACAAGTTGTTGCATGGTGGGTGCAATTTACTCCTTATAGTAATATACTCTTTTCGTTACAAAATGTAGATCATTTTAACTTTTTAAATTTATAGTGTTTGCTATGCATCTTAGACATAATGTATGTGTATGTCTAAGTGAATAACAAAATTTATGAATATAAAAAAGTCAAAACAACCTATATCTTAGAACGGTGTGAGTATTATTTTTTGATCTGGTCATAATACGGAGAAGCCCTAAAATTACAGTTAGAGTGGTTTAGCCCCATTGAAGTGTACTAGCTTCTGATGCCCTACTTTTTCCGGTCCAACACTCAATTCTCTGCGTAATAAAAAACTTGTCACGGATCGTTTTGCAATACAGATAGACATATATAAATTCCCGAAATTGAATAGGTGTATTTTTTGCAGCTCGCTCTCGCTGGGTCATAAAGTTGGGAGAAGGACATGACATCGATCCGTGCCCATGATCGAGGCCGCCATGGCCACTGGCCATGCATGCATGGATGTGGTGCGCACCATCCATTCCGCCACGCAGTAGTGCTCCTCTGGTTCTCAGCGGCATCTCCACCGGTCCAACTCGATCCAGCAGCGGTGTGTATGTGGCGCAGGACCGACGGCGGGACACTAGATACAGGGACACACCAGTACCTGCTTGCCTCGCCTGCATGGCGCCATGACCGGCCGTATTAGAATAGACTCAATCGAGCTGGTCTGGCTGCCGCCGTGGCCCCCGCGAGCTTGCAGGGCCCGGGGGCTAGCTGTCTAGCTGTGCGTGCGTCACGCGTCATGGGCGTGAGCGCGACCTGCCGGCGGCACGCCGCGGCGCGCTTATGTGCCGGCCGGAGCGCACGGCGACGGAGGGAGACCACCACCGCCTCCGCCATTTTTGCCAGGGACACCGGCGAGTAACTGCATGATAGAGACGGCATGGACCTTGAGTCCTTGACAACGTGATGCATGTTGCCCACACTGACAGACGGCTCCTCATTTTGCTATCTGTGGGGACGCCGTTGCGCCACGCCTCCCCCCCCCCCCCCCACCCCCCGCGATCGATGTACACGATGGCGAGAGTGCGTGTAGAGATGATGGGTGCTCGTTTTTCAAGCAACTTGGAGCGTGAACGAACCACACGCAACGAAAAACATATACAATACTTTACGTGCATGATGCCTGGCGTTCATTCGGACAAGTCGATCGGCACTCACCGTGACTCGCCAAAGCCGTCAGTGACCGTGCCAAGTCGATCGCGGCAGCTAAGCAAATTCCATGGGGCTAGAATTTATTATGTCCTCATTGCCCTGGCTAGCCTTTTTTTTCCTGATAATATATAGCTAGCGATTTTGTTAGTTCTTGGATGAACCAATGGAAATAAGATCATGTTTGGATCCTTCATTTTGAAGAATTGGAATCTATTTAATAGAATAGATTATTTATCTTGAAATATGGTATTCCATAACTTTTCAAAGTATATATAAACTTATCTTAAATTTATGGGGTGAGAAATAAAAATTGATTCTATAGATTCTCATATCTCATATTATGTTTCTAACATACAATTTATAACACACTTTTCGACTTGCTTATTTATCTCGCGTACAGCCAGCAACAACCTCTCCGACCCATCGGGTCAGCTCGGCGCTGAGCTATGGGGCCTGAGAATCGATAGAAGAAATTGCAATGGCACTAGCATTATTCACACATTGGCTACGGCACGGATAGTCTATAGTCTACGAATGACATCCGCGGAGAGCTGAACTCCAATCAAATCCTTGCACCAAAGAAACTGATTTGGGTGTTCTCCACGTGGGTTCGTTCCGTCAAATTGATGACGACTACACATTGACCTTCTTTTGTAACTTCAAAATCCAAATCTGATGATTAAGGGGCTACCTTTGCATTTCGTCTTTCAGTTCAGTTGGAAGGTCAAGCTATACCACTCGAACACTGGGGCCATTGTCCCCCGTTTCTATGCATCTTTTCGGCCCACTAACAATCAAGGTAATCTGAGGAAAATTTCGTTAAATAGATAGAAACTCAAACAAAAACTACTCACGGAGAGAGAACAGCAAAACAAAATGGTGATTGCACGCCGATACACGTCCGGTTGAAGCGTGTATTCGCCGGGAAAGAAAAACTGATAGTATCATCTGTATGCAGCTAGGCAGCTAGCAGCTAGGCGCAAAGCTATCGTAACAGGATCCCAACACGAACACTGCAGCGGCGGGGTGCAGCCGTGCAGCTTTACCCTGATGCATCACATGGCACATCCGCACATGGCAGCCGGCCAACGAGTCGCTTTTGGCCCTCTTGGCAGCATCCGCCGCCTGGCGCGCTGCACGCCGCTGGCCGCTCCTCCTGCTCACCGGGCCGTACGGTCGTGCTCGAGCGCCACGCCGGACGGGACGGGACGGGCCGCGCGCGCCCGTGTTCCTCGTGCAGCGGAGATCCCGGCCCGGTCGTGCGTGTGGCAGGGCAGCCAGGTAATGATTGCGACGGCGACTCCGGCCTCGTTGCTTTCCCTCCGCCGGTTTCCGTCGGTCGGTGCCGCCTGACGATGAACAAGGTTCACGTACTCGAGTCGCCGCCAATGCCGCGCCGAGCGGCTCGGCGGCCCGCATCGATCAGATCAGAGAGAGAATACCGGTTGATGGCGTCGCAGCCAGCTCGGTAGGCTGGCTTCGGCCACCGCCGCCGTGGCCTGTGTACACGGTCGCCCGCACGGCCCGCTCGGCCCTCCTGCTGCCGTACGTGCCTGCTTGATTACTTACGGACGGCCTCCTTTTGTACTTAATGTTGATATTTGCTGATGGACACTGCTTAATTGTATCTTTGCTAATAGAAACTCTCCATGTTTACATATTTGTTACAAGATAATATCGGCGTTTAACCTCCGAGACTACCGAAGAATACCCTCGAAGTGGTAAATTGTAGATAAAGTATCGCCGAGATTTAAAACTCGAAGATGTAAGGAATATGAAACTTTAGACAGGTTCGGGATGCAGTATGTGTAATACTCTACCTCCTGTGTGGTGGTTTGTATTGTCTTAGATGTGGATTGATGTTATCTTGGTTTGGAGGGGATCTCTGCCCGCATTTATATAGTCTTGGGAGACAGGGTTATATGAAAATTCTAACTCGATACTAGGTCAGAGTCCTAACCAAGTACTACTCGGGTAGTTTCCTTCTGTTCCGACTAGTCCTACTCCTGTACAAATAGTTACAATTGGTGTAGGGTGTGGGCCATCTCCCATCACTTATCCCAGAATATGTACGCCATATGCGCAGTTCCGTAGTCCCGGGTCTGACAAGCACTCGAGCTCTTCATGTGGAGTATTGCAGCCTCCCGAGTACTTCTGAAGGTGTCTTCAAGTTCTTCCAAACTTCATCTTGAAGGTATCTTTCGATTACTTCCTTAGCTACATCGAGCCTGTGAGGTGCTCAAGCTCCAGGTGTCTTCAAGTTCTTCCGAACTTCATCTTGAAAGTGTCTTCTGAGTACTTTCTTGACTACATCGAGGCTGTGAGGTGTTCAAGCCCTAAGTAGTTTTTAAGTCTTCTTTTACATGAGGTGTGATGAAACTCGCACTCCATATAAAGGAGCCACGGAGTCTTAAGTTGAATCGAAGAATCATGTTGAGGGTCAAATTAGTCTTGAATCTTCTCCTCTTATCTTCCAAAAATTTAGAAAAAGAATAAACCATCGATGACAAGTGTCGCGCAGCCCCCGAACCTTGAATCCTGTGACGCCCTGAAAATCCACTTAATAAAATCATGCGCGAGAGTGATTCGTAAAAACGGGTCGACGTCAAAACCCTAACTCTAACCGGAGCGCTGTTCTGTTCCGCATCGCTCGCCCACGCGCGACCGTCCGCCGTGATTAACGCAGACGCGACTCCCTTCCTTTTTCCTTCCCTCCTCGCGCGAATACCGCGCGCAGGGCCGACCGGCCGCGACCGTTGCCGCAAGTAGCGCCGGCGCAAGTCACTTCCCGCGCAGAGCGCGGATTCCGCGCGCGCGTGGCCGACCGGCCGCGGTCGCCGCCGCGACCGGCGCCGACACGCGCCTCCTCTCTTTTCTTTTCTCTCTCCTTTTCTTTTTCCTCCCTCTCCCATTTCTTTTCTTTTCCTTCTCTTCCTTTCTTCTTTCTTTTCCCTCTTCTTCCTTCCCTCTTTCTTTCCTGGCGTTCCCTGCCCCGAGGCCGCACGCCTCCTCCCCTGGCCGAGCACCACGGCCCCCCCACGCGCACGCGCATGCCCGAACCCCTCCCCGCGCGCTGGCCCCGCCCTGTGCCCGGCTGCCCGCGCCCACGCGCGCGCGCGCGCGTGCACCGCGTGCCGCGCCGCCCGCCGTGCCGACCGCGCACGGCCGAGCCGTGGCGACGCGCCTCCCGCCGCTGCACCCCGCCTCGCCGCCTGTGCCGCCCCTGTGCCCGCACACCGCCGCCCGGCCCCCCCACGTGCACGGCTGTGCACGGCCGTGCCCCGCCGCAAGCCACGGGCGCCATTAATGGCCGCCCGTGGAGCCGCCCCGCCGGCCACCGCCTCCCCGTGCCGCTCGGCCGCCTATAAGTAGGCCGGCCGCGGCCTCTCATCCCCCACAGGCCTCCACCGCCGCCCCTGCCTCTCCCCCACGCTCCACCACTGCCCCCGCCGAGCCGCACGGCCGCCGCCGCCTGCCCCACGCCGGCCCGCCGCCTCGCGCAACCCCCGCCCGAGGTGAGGCCGGGAATGGGCCCCCCTCCTTCCTCTCTCCCTCTTCCCCCACTCCCTGGCCGCGATTGAGCCCTCGGCCGCCGGATTGGGGCCGGCGCCGAGCTCCCCTCCCCCTCCTCTGTTTTCCTCTGGCAAGGGGAGGAAGAAGGAGGGCTTTTGCCCAAAGCCCCCTCCCCTTTTCCTGTATTACCCCAAAGAAACCCCCCCCCCTCACTTAGTTACTCCTTTTTACTAAATAAACCTTACTCTTTTTGATATTTCAAACCAAGTCCTTTATTACGTAAACCTAATTACGCCCGACACCCTTTTTGCATACTCTGGATATTTCTAGGGTTCGCAAATAAACCCCTGCCCTCTTTAGATAATTACGACCAAGCCCTGGACCCCCGTTTAAGCCCTGAAACCACCTTTAGCGCGTCATTTTATGTGCGAAATGACCTCCGATTGACCCGAAACTTTACCACGCCCTTTCTAGTATAGTTTTAGCCATGCCATTAAGAAACCACCCAGAGATATTGCCCCGACCTCCGTAACTAAATTATTTCCGATTCGAGCTCGACGATAAAAGTTTTTACTTCTTGTGCTTGATTGTGTGCCTGTTTGTTTGCGACGTAGGACACGGAGTGAACGAGGAAGGTCCCGACTGTGACCAAGCGAACGAGGAGCAGTTCCGCGACTCCGAGCCCGAGGGACAGTGCTACGATCAGGACCTTCCGCAAGAGTTTGACGATGGCAAGTTCAATTCCGCCCTTTGATGCATGTTTCTGTCCTAGTTTTTATAAACACAACCCAGTGGCCTGTTTTATAAAATTGCATGGTTTTGCGTGCTGAAAACATGGTAGGATAGCCACCCTTGTTTGAGATAACCCTACCTTGACCACCTGATTTTATAAAGAAAATGTGTGTGTGTGTGGGAAGGGATACAATGTGGTTTTGAAAGACGAGTTAGACGGGATGGATGGCATTTCTGTGTGAATTGCCGTTGGTGTGCTCGTACCTGTGTGGTTGAGCGAGGAAGGGAGATATCCATCCTGTCACCCCTAAGGACCGAGTTGATGTGACATCTCACCTAGCTTCTTGTCGTGCGAACCACTTGACCGTTGTATGGGCAACGGCTTAGCATAAATCCCACTAGTTAGCCTGATAGCCATCAGGAGAGCTGAGAGCAACGGGTGATCAAGGAGACGGGATAAGCTCTGTGTGACTTATACCCCGGTTAAACCTCGGTGATAGGTCGAATGACCCCTTGATGGATCCCGTGGTGGCTAGTCAGGTCTAGCTAAGGTGGGTAATGGCTTTGTTGGGATCTGCACCGGCACTAAGGTGTTCGTGCTGTGGTACCCCACCTGTGGGTAAAGTTGCACACCTCTGCAGAGTTAAAATCTATTCGAATAGCCGTGCCCACGGTACTGGGCAAGTTACGGTGTGGTCACATAACTAGCGTTTCTCTCTGGGAAGGGTTGAGCTGGTGTGAGTTGTTTGAAAAGTATCCGGCAATGGTGCTGTGTGCTACGACGGACGGGGAGTCCGGTAGCGGCTTGAAACTTGGATCCGTGAGGATCGACATCGTGTGTTCTTAGACACTTGAAAACTTGTTTTGAAAAATGCTTTTAAAACGAACCCTTGCATATAATTGTGTTTCCGCAAAAGAACCGTAACTTTACCCTTGGATTATCCTGTGCATCTAATTCTGTTATAACCCCCCCCCCCCCCGTGGGTGTGATTGGACTTGCTGAGTACGTTTGTACTCACCCCGTTCTTACTTTACAGTGGAGGATCCCGACTACAACCCCGAGAACGACGAGTAGGGTCCCGTCCTGCACCCAGTCTTGCCTGTGGGTGAGGTCACCGTTGGAGCTCCGCATGGCGCAAGACTCTGATGATCCCCTGTTCGTAGTTAGTGTAGTAGTATGGGTTTTTGTTGTAATCCTCGCGATAGTGGCGCTTCACTGCCCATTACCGCGAAGAGTTGTACGGTGATGTACCATCTGATATAATAAAAGTGTTATCAGCCTCCTGGGACTGATAAAGTGACACTTTTAAGTCTTCCCTGATGGGGGGGACGCTTCAAATCCAAATCCCAAAGTTTGGAAAAAAAAGATCCAAAGAGTCGTGGCATGGATTGTAAAATAAGTCATGAGTTTGAATTGATGGCTAAAGTGGGCAAAATTGGTCCAAAAATTCGAAAACCTTCTTTTTTAGAATAACATTTATGAAAAAATAGTTAAACAAATAATTTTTCCAAAGGAGCCCCCAATTATCGCTTAAATTTAATCTTATCCCGAGAAAAACTCTTCTATTTCTGCACAGTGACCGTTGGCCTTCCACAGTCGCAGCCGCTGGTTATTTAACCGATTGGTGATCCTAGGGTTTACTCACCCCTTCACCTGTGTCTTCACTGCCTTGAGCCTTTAATCTTCCTTCGTCGCACAACCGCCGCCTCCTTCAGATTGAGACCTAGGCCAATCGCAGTGGATCTTCTCCTGTTAGGAGTAGTCGCCGAGGGCTTCCTCCTCCTCTAGAGCGCTGCTCTGCCACCCAAATCCTCAGCCCCCTAGCGCATGCGAGTGAAGCAACTCATGACAACAAGGATGGCCAGCAAAAAGGGCGCCACCAAGACGAAGGGGAAGGATTCCAAGCCCATCGCCACAGTAGGCGATGGGTGGAGAACAAGTGTTATGAGGCTAACCTCAAGAGGCTGGGTGATAAGTGCTTTCTTTAGCCCAAACAAGTTATCTAGTGGCGCCCTGCCACTGGTGATAAGAGGTCGTACGAAAGGGCTGAAGAAATAGTTTGTTTCAATATTTTGTCAAGCGCATGTTAGCCTTCCCGAGTTCTGATTTCTTCTGTAGTCTTCTCTTCCACTATGGCATCCAGCTCCATCATCTCAACCCCAATTCAATTCTTCAGAACACCATCTTTGTCCATTTCTGTGAGGCTTTCTTAGGGATAGAACCCTATTTCGACCTTTTCTGCTACCTTTTTCATCTCAAGTCACAGCACAATGAGGACAAAATGTATGAAGTCGGTGGGGCTGGAATCCAGTTACGGCAGGGATGGAAAAGAAGTACATCCCCTACAAGTTCCCGACTAGTCTGTCAGGGTGGAGGGAACGATAGTTCTATATTGAAAACCATGAGCCCTCACTTCCGAAAGGACCGCCGGAGTGATCAGAATTGCTGGTGAGTGGACCTTGGCGTGCCAGGATATGAGCCAAATTGAAGATCTGCTCGGCATGATCATGAAGCATAGAGATGCAGGAGTTACTAGAGCATCGTTGATGTACTCGTGGGAGGGCCAGCGAATCCAGCCATTGCAGAAGCACGCGCGGTTTGGCTTCGAGTACCTTGGAGTCTCAGATCCATCATGATTTTCTGCAGATTGCATTAAGAAAAATGAAGCCGTGCTGTGAGTAAGCCGGGTAGTGATGGGTGCGGAGACCGTGCCGTATGTCCCGAGCTTGTATTCAGCGAAAAATCCGCCAAACAGGTAGGGGTAAGTAGTCATATGCTTTTGTCGAGTACTTCTGATATCCTTTGTTCTGATTTAGTACTGACAAATCTTGAAATTTTTGCAAGATGATGTAAATGTATATAGGAGCATGCCTCCGATGCCGGACCTTCAGCGTCCAGACCACATGATGCCGTCAGCGCTCTGGGCACCCAAAACCTCCCGACCCATGTTGACATTTCTTAACGTCGCTACGAGGTTTGTGTTCCCCGGCAACAGCGCTAGAAATGCTTGTTGATATTTCTTAACGTCGCCACCAGGTTTGTGTTCCCCGGCAATAGCGCCAGAAATGCTTGTTGGCATTTCTTAGCATCATCATCAGGATTGTTAGTCCGTGGCGATGACGCCAAGAAATGCCAGTGGTGGTATGTCTTAACGATTACAGAATGAATCCACAAGCGCATGGATATACCATTGTAGCATTTCATCCGGAGAGTATTCGGGTATCATTATTTTATATTTTTTCTTGGGATGGAATGAGTAAAAGAGTTTACTAGATAAATGATCAGGATGATATGAATAAGATATAGACTATATTTCATACAGGGGTAAGTTATGATAAATGATAGTGAGGGTAATGTGACACACACACTCAATCCAGTCTCAAGATAAAAAATAACGAGTAAACCAAAGGTTGGTGGGAGCATAGGCATACAACAAGATCCTAATAGCATCTATTCACACAAGTAAGGGTTATACAAGATACATGGTTAGGGCTCAGAGCTAAGGCTCGGGATATCGGGAGAATGTCCCGCACCTGAGTACATCCAGTCTCGTTACATCTTTTAGAACTCCTACACCATACCAGAACGTGATGGACCACACTAACCACGGCAAAGCTGCCGTAGCGGGCGGACAGGGCTGTCAACACTTGCCGTCTACCCTACAACACCGTGGAGCATGGTCATATTCGAAGGATCCCGCATACCCGAGCACCACGCCCGTGTATGAGGTCACTACCCTAGCGCCTCCGGGTCTCCTACCCTTCGGATGGACAAGTAAAGCACTAAGGCAAGCCCAAAAGCACAATGAACCGATAGCCTTACTTAGAACATTTTGCCTAACCACATATAAAGCATAACTTATGGGAGAACAAGGCATGGTATGATAAACTATCAAGATAGCATAGCAACCATGACTAAGCTCTGCAGTATGAATAGGATATTGACGAGTCGAATACAAATCCATTACCCAAGGCCGAGGATTGCTCAACAACCCCAAGGACGACTAGGATTCGCTAAAGTGATGAAGTAGCCTAGCTCCACTACCCTAAGGATTACAAGTCACAAATGAGAGAGGGTCTGTCGGTTCCGGAAATGGCCGGCAACTAAACCTACTCGAAGTGTGTATCACGCGCCATGATCGGATGTGTCCTAGCACACAATGACTCAAGATTTATACTGGTTCAGGCAAAATACGCTACATCCAGTCAGGAGTCAGTCGGTTGTATTGCTTGAGCCCATGTGCTCGAAAGAGTTTAGGGGAGTTACAAGCTTTCAAGTGGAGGATGTGATGAGTTGTCCATCTTTTCCTAGGTGGAAGACCCTCCCTTTTATAGTCCAAGGGAGGCTCCATTACAAGCGATCTAAGGTTGTGAGGATAGAAAGAAAGGACTCCCGACCCCGTCGGTCGGGGTCGTCAGCTTCGTCAGTCGGGCCTTCCTATCCAGTCAGTCGCAGTCTTCCGGTGACCACCATCCAAGTCCTGCGTCATGCGGCAAGCATCTTGTCTTGTCCTTGTGCGTCATGCTCCGTCAGTCAGCGGTTGTGGAGGCGTCAATAGGTACGGTACGACTATCACACCCCATCCCTGGCTCCTCGCCCAGCCACTTCGTCGTGAGGGGGGGGGGGCGTTCCGGCCGTATCATGAGGACATTTTGCCCCATCCTTTCACGAGGATGGGCAGGTAGAACAGTGGTGCCTTGCTGCCACGGCAGAAGGGACTGTAACCCCCGTGGAAGGAGTGGTTGCCCGTGTACGACAGGTTGACCCCGAGGCTCATCCTTATCCTTCGTACCTACTCTTAGGGCCCGCTGGTAAGCTGGGCCTAGCCTCCCAACCAGCCTGCTGGTCGGGGAGGTGGGCACATGTAAGGCGGAGCACGGTTGGAGTCCCTGATTGGCGCCTTGGTACGGACCCATCCTCCGACCGCTCCCATAGTTGAGGATACGGGCCTTGGTCATCCCGACTGAGTTGTCAGTTGGGGTTTGGGCTGAGACAGTCCATATGGAGATGTTGCCCTATAGGGACGGGTGCTTGTTCCAAGCACGGCCTTGGACTGGTCAACGAGAGGTGGGCCCACTGGGGACCCCGGGTCCCTGACCCATCAAGGAGAGAGGCTTCAAGTTGTGGTGTGTGTGAATGAGAGGGGAAAGGCCTCCTTTTATAGGCTCCAAGGTCTGTTTCTGCCATCCCTCCATAAGGAAACCTTAGCCACAGGCTTGAGGAAGAGTAGGGGCACTCCACGTCGAAGTGCACTTGGACGAGAGCCCGACTGGGTTCGGCCGAACCCGGCCGACCCCAGGTGGAGCTCCTCCTGGCCTGCCTTTGTCTAGCTAGCTGACTGGTGGGCCCTGGTGCTGATTCTCAGTGATTCGTGGTTTGGCGCGCCCGTTTGCTCTGATTTGTGGGCCCTTTGATCCTATGTGGTGCAGCGGACGATCTTTTGTGCATTGTTTGCTCCGTATTCTTCGTATTTTTTTTCTTATTTCAGACTTGCATCCTTAAAATGGATTGATAGGCAAAATAACTGTGGAACTAGGTTAGTAATACAAATACGCAAAGCGGTATGGTTTTCCTTTATTTTTGAGTATAGTTGACGATCGGATTTCGCATTTAAGGACCGTCAACAACCCACTATCGATCCTGTTAGTGGGATGGAAGATGAGGATACTGACGACGATCGTACCTTAGCGGAGGTAATTAAGGGCAAGAGGACAAGGATCTCCCAGGTAGGTATGAGCTCTTGACGAAGGTAGACCTAGGCACCTCCTTGCCGAGTGGGGTCCAGTTCTTCAGGGAACAACTCCGCAAAACGACCCGGCATACAGACACTCGGCTGGATGACGGGAAGGATCCTCTAGAATTAGGATCTGTTCTGATTTGGATAGCTACGATATCATTTATCTTAACAAACCCGATTCCTTATAAACAACCCGAGTAGATTTTAACCTAACTTGTAACCCACGGCTGCTCGGCTATATAAGGGAGCCGTGAGGGCACCCATCAGAACAATGCAACTAGCCTGCACATTCCACAGAATCCTAAGCCAATCAATATAATCCATAACATAGGACGTAGAGTGTTACGCTCTTGGCAGCCCGAACTTGTCTAAAACCCTTGCGTCTTTGTGTTACCATCAACTTCTTGGCTCTGCGATCTCCCTCACCTACAAATCTACTACCTGAGCATACCTCAAGTGGACTTGCCAGATTACAAATCGGATAGTTGGCGCGCTAGGTAGGGGGATCTCCAGGGTCATTTTGGTGAGCTTGATGGCCAGCAACTCCGACATCTTCTTCTCAGCACGAGTGACGCTGTAGATCCAGGCTGCCGCCGGCCACTCCATCATCTTCGACGACTTCCCGGAGATGAACGCTCCTAGGAGCCCGCTTCCTGACATCTCAGCATCCAAGACAGAAAGCTCTTAGGGTTCCAGATCCGATCTGACCCTCCCCGGCTCCATCATTCGTAGGGTCGATGACCTCTCCATCAATGACTCACCCTTGCATCGGGTCAAGATGACCCGCCATCCCCCGATCAACATCGATGACATCATCTCCGGGGTAGACCGCGTGGCTCGCTCCATTGTGGAGTGCCTCGAGTTAGTGGAAACTGCACTCCATCACCCATGCGGCTCGGCTTACAGGATCCCCTTCGGGCTCCGCAACAACATCACAATCTACTCGGATCAAATCCGAGTATCCATGGAGAATCTTCACATTTCCAATCTGGTTCAACCTACTGTCGATCAGGTCAGATTCGATCTGGTCCCAGAACCAGACGCTAGCTACCAGGATGCTGTGACGTCCCGAAAATTTCGAATTTTAAATAACGCGTTAAGGTGCCCTGACCGAAAACTTTATCCGTCGTAAAACCCTGATTCCCTCCGTTTCGCCGACGGCCGACGCGAGCCTGACCGCCGCTCCGCTCAGACGTTAGAGTAATTCGTGGAGACGGTTCGACGCCAAAACCCTAAAACCTAACCAGATCGCTATCCCGTTCCGCTTCGCCCGTTGGCCTGTCGTCCACGCGCGATCGCCCGCCGCAATTAACGCCGACGCGACTCCTTTTCTTTTCCCTCTCCTCGCGCGAATCCCGCGCGCGTGGCCGACCGGCCGCGGTCGCCGCCGCGACCGGCGCCGACACGCCCTTCCCCCTCCCTCTCCTTTTTCTCCCTCCCATTTCTTCCTTTTCTTTTCTTTTTCCAACCTCTCTCTTTCTTTCTTTCCTTTCCTCTCTCCCCTCTTTCTTTTTCTTTTCCCTTTTCCTTCCTTCTTTCTTTTTCCCTCTTCCCTTCTTCTCCCCTCTCTTTCCCCTGTCTCTGCTCCCGAACGACCGCCCGCCGCGCGCTGCCGTGCCGCGCACGCCCCCGCGTGCACCGCGTGGCCGTGCGCCACGCCGAGCGCCGCGCCGTGCCCGCGCCTCGCCCGGCCCCGCAACGCCATGCCGCCCGTCGCCACGCCCCCCGCTCTGGCCCGCGCCGTGCCGCGCCGCCCGCGCGCACGCGCGCGCCGCCCGCCGTCGGCCGCGCCACCCGCCGCTGCTCCCCTGCCGCGCGCGCCGCCCTGTGCTCGCACAGCTTTCCCCCCCACGTGCCCTCGGCGCCCGCGCCCCGCTGCACGCCGCGCCACGACGAGAGCACGCGGACAAACGCCATTACGGCGCCCCGCGCTGCTCGCCGGCTCCCCCTCACCGGCCACCGCCCTCCGCTGCCCCGGCCGCCTATAAAAGGGGCCGAGGAGCACCCCCGGCACCCCACGACCGCCGCCCCACGACCGGCCCCTCGCATCCACCGCCCTAACGCCGCCCCCGCTGTGCACCTGAGCCGCCGCCGCCCTCTCCCGCCGGCCGGCCTCCACGCGTCGCCCCGGCCCGAGGTGAGGCCGGGAATCAATCCCCCTCACCTCCCTCTCCCCTTTGCCTCTATCCCCGGCCGCTGCCGCACTCCGGCTTGCCGGAATTGGCCGGCGCCGTACCCCCCCTTCCCTCCTCTGTTCCCTACTGGCATGAGGAGGAAGAAAAGGGGCGGTTTTACACAAACCCCCCCCTTCTCTGTTTCTCTCCAAAGAAACCCCATTATCCATCCCCTTTTGCAAAAATAGCCCTACCCTTTCCGTTAAATCAAATCAAACCCCTCGGAACATAAACCTAAACATATTCGACACCTTTCAGCATGCTTAGGGTATTTCTAGGATTTACAAATAGGCCCACACTCTTTCCAGATATTTACGAACAAGCCCTCGAACCCCCGTTTAACCACTGAAACCATCTTTGGCTCGTCATTTTATGTGCGAAAAGACCTCCGATTGACCCGAAACTTTACCACTCCGCTTCTAGTATAGTTTTAGTCATGCCATTAAGAAACCACCCAAAGATATCACCCCTAACTCCATAACTAAATTATTTCCGATTCGAGCTTAACGATGAAAGCTTTTAATTCTTGTGCTTGATTGTGTGTCTGTTTGTTTGCGTCGTAGGACACGGAGTGAACGAGGAAGGTCCCGAGCGTGACCAAGCAAACGAGGACGAGTACTGCGACCCCGAACCCGAGGGGCAGTGCTACGATCAGGACCTCCCGCAAGAGTTTGACGATGGCAAGTTCAATTCCGCCCTTTGATGCATGTTTCTGTCCTAGTTTTTATAAACACAACCCAGTGGCCTGTTTTATAAAATTGCATGGTTTTGCATGCTGAAAACATGGTAGGATAGCCACCCTTGTTTGAGATAACCCTACCTTGACCACCTGATTTTATAAAGAAAATGTGTGTGTGTGGGAAGGGATACAATGTGGTTTTGAAAGACGAGTTAGACGGGATGGATGGCATTCCTGTGTGAATCGCCGTTGGTGTGCTCGTACCTGTGTGGTTGAGCGAGGAAGGGAGATATCCATCCTGTCACCCCTAAGGACCGAGTTGATGTGACATCTCACCTAGCTTTTTGTAGTGCGAACCACTTGACCGTTGTATGGGCAACGGCTTAGCATAAATCCCACTAGTTAGCCTGATAGCCATCAGGAGAGCTGAGAGCAACGGGTGATCAAGGAGACGGGATAAGCTCTGTGTGACTTATGCCCCGGTTAAACCTCGGTGATAGGTCGAATGACCCCTTGATGGATCCCGTGGTGGCTAGTCAGGTCTAGCTAAGGTGGGTAATGGCTTTGTTGGGATCTGCACCGGCACTAAGGTGTTCGTGCTGTGGTACCCCACCTGTGGGTAAAGTTGCACACCTCTGCAGAGTTAAAATCTATTCGAATAGCCGTGCCCACGGTATTGGGCAAGTTACGGTGTGGTCACATAACTAGTGTTTCTCTCTGGGAATGGATGGGCTGGTGTGAGTTGCTTGGAAAGTGTCCGGCAGCTGTGCCGTGTGCTACGGCGGACGGGGAGTCCGGTAGCAGTTTAAAACTTGGATCCTGTGTGGATCAACGTCGTGTGCTCCTTGGTATTGGAAAACTTGTTTTGAAAATGTTTTCAAAATGAACCCTTGCATATAACCGAGTTTTCCGCAAATAAACCCTAACCGTACCCTTGGATTGTCCTTTGCATTAAATTCCGTTATACCCTCTCCGTGGGTGTGATTGGACTTGCTGAGTACGTTCGTACTCACCCCATTCCTATTTTTACAGTGGAAGACCCAGACTACGTCCCCGAAGACAACGAGTAGGGTTTCGTCCTGCACCCAGTCTTGCCTGTGGTTGAGGCCACCGTTGGATTCCGCATGGCGCAAGACTCTGATGATTCTCTTTTCGTAGCTAGTGTAGTGGTGTGGGTTCTGGTTGTAATCCTCGCGATAGTGGCGCTTCACTGCCCATTACCGCGTAGAGTTGTACGGTGATGTACCATCTGATGTAATAAAAGTGTTATCAGCCTCCTGGGACTGATAAATCGACACTTTTAAGTCTTCCCTGATGGGGGGACGCTTCAGGTGGTATCAGAGCCGTAGGCTGGCCGTAGGACGTGACCCTAGGAGCGAGACCCTTTTTAAACCCTAGGACTTGTTCTAGCTTAGATACCTTTTTGCAGTAACACTCACCACTGGTTTTTACCCTGTTCCAGATGGCTGACAATGGGTGGACCAGCAGAATCTGCCATGCAGAGCCCGGCCTCCCCAAGTTACTATTGCTCAGCCTGGAACGCATTGGGGTCATGGAAACGCCGTAGTACGCCTACCGAGAATACATCTCCGGTAGCACCCTTCGGTGCGACACGATGATTTTTGTGGAGAGGAGCACCCGCTACCCTGATGTGGACCCTTGGTTTATCTCCACCACTGGCTTCCGATTCCCCGACACCTACCGAAAGGCCGCCCGTAAAGCCCTGCGCCGACTACGTGTGCTCTACAGGCACCACCTTCAGCGGACTTCTATGGGATTTTTCCCACCCGCTGAAGGAAGTGGACGCACTTGGATTGCCTGGATGAGGAGACTAGGACGAGAAGAAGAAGACTTAGAAGATGCGGTCTCCCACCTATCCATCTACCTTACTGGCTTGGATGCACTCTGCCGCGAACAGTCGGCACAACTGAAGAAGCTAATCCAGGGGATTGAAAAGATAACCCAGGAGCTGGAGGAACAACGGATAAGAGCCGCAAACGCCGAGTATTCCTTAGCCGCTCTCCAAGCCCAGATGCAAGAGTACGAGAGCCGCAACGGAATAGGTGGATGGATAGAGGAAGAAGAAGAAGAAGAGCCTATGGAGACCCATTGGGATAAGAGTACGCAGACCGAAAACGAGATGGATCGGTTCCTTCCAATAAAGAAGCGCTCTATCAGGACCGAGGAAGAATCCCCATGATAGGATTAGCACCTCGAACTAGAACCCTACCCTAATGACCACGTGCCCATGAAAACTGTACCATCCCTGTTGTAATAATAAATAATATCTACTCCCTTTTGCACCTGTACCAGATCGTTTACCCTGTTTCTATTTCAGATGGCTGAGGAAGGATGGACCCAGGGCGACTGCCAAGCTGCACCTGGATTCCCCAGCCTTTTGATCAACACCCTGGAAGACCTTGGCGTTACGGAGCGCCCAAGGTACTACAGCCGAGAGTACGAGCACCATGGTACCCTCCGCTGCAGGGTAATCCTGGTCATCGCCAGGAGCAACCGCTACCCCGACATCCAGCCTTGGCGAGCGACCGCCACAGGATTTAGACACCAAGATACCTACCCCCTGGCCATCAGAAAAGCACTCCGTTATTTGTGCCGGAATTTTTGAAGAACACCTCGCCCCCACGCCAGCGAAGTTCTTCCCGCCGGCCATCAGGACCCCAGTCTGGGAAGCACGCATGAGAAACCTGGAGCGACGACGCCACGAAGAAGGCCCCCTGTATCAAGTGGCCACTTACCTAGCCGCCCTGGACCAACTCTTTGATGAGCAAGCCAACCTTCTAAGGGAGCAGACCCATCGAGCCGAGCAAGCGGAGCTCGCGGTGAGGATACAGCAGATCCGAGCCGCCCATGCCGAGGCAAGAGCCGCAGCCGCGGTCAGTAACGAAGCAGTCGCCCAAGAAAGCCTCAGGCAAGCCCGAGACCGGCGTATGCAAGATTGGACCCAAAGTGGAACACCAGTCCCGGCAATTGGGGAAGACCATGTTTTACTCGGGACACCCGTCATAGGATGGGGGACACTCTTCAGAAACACACAAGCCCCACCCGAGAACCCTGAAAGTTCCGCTGCTGCCGCTGAAGAAAATGCTGCGGCGCAACCCTCGACCGATGGAAATCCAGAGGATGGCGACCAAGGATCCCTCACGCTTTCCGCCCCAGAAGAAGGCACTCCCCGCGAGTAAAATGACCGGCGCCACCCTAGTGATGTGCCCCCAGCCATTTTTGTGTTGTGCCTGATCCCAGACGAGTAGTACGAGACCTAGCCATACCCTAAGTTGTACCCTCCTTGCAGTAATAAAATGGTTTGTGCTTGTTGTTTGTGATGTTGTGTGCTGGTTTGTTGTGTGCTGATTATTTATATGAGTACCGGCAGGAGGTAGATTCTGCCTTATATATATATATACGAATTAAACGACTTAAACATCACATAAACGTAACCCCAACCTACCCGATCAACAGGTGACCCCCCGGAACGTCGCGAGGGCCTCCCGTGGCCGGAACCCCGTAGCTGCTAGTGTCGGAGCACATCCCGTTGAACAAGATCTTCCCCAAGGAGAACAGGAAGTAAGCCAGAACCGAGGGGGAAGTCAGGAAGGAGAACAACTACCACCACCCCCACCCCTCGGAGACCTGGCGCAGATCATCCATAACCAGACCCTCATACTGGAGACTCTGGCGAATGCCCTCATTAACCGGCAGCCGCGAGGGCAGAATATGAACGACAAGCTGACGGCCTTCCTAAGGACCAAGCCACCTACTTTCGCCGGATCCTGCAACCCGTTGGATGCTGACGACTGGTTGCGAGTGATTCAGAGGAAGCTCGAACCATTCGAATGCCAGGACCGGGATAAAGTCCTTCTGGCAGCCCACCAGCTCACCGGAACGGCATTGTCCTGGTGGGAAAACTATTGTGCTGCAGCCGAAGATGCCTCTACCATCACCTGGGGAGAATTTGTAAGGGAGTTCCGCCGCTACCACATCCCTTCGGCCACTATGAAGCGCAAGGCGGATGAATTCCGCGCACTACAACAAGGAAGCATGTCGGTGGAAGAATACACCCACCGATTCATAGAATTGGCCCGGTACGCGCCGGAAGAAGTGAACGACGACGATAAGAAGCAAGACATGTTCAAGAAGGGATTGAGCCCAGAGCTCCGGACCTTGCTTACTCCCCAGATCTATCCGGACTTCAACACCCTGATGAACAAAGCTATCCTCACGGAAAGGGCCAAAGCCGAAGAGCGGAAGGACAACAAGCGGAAATTCCTGGAGAGCAAGGCCCGCCAACAAGACCGCTACCAGAAGCCGAGGAACTCCAACTACACAGCACCAAGAGATCAGGCTCCGATGCAGTATAGGACTCAGTCGCAAGTGACAGGACCACAGGCCCCGCCCAGGAGCCAGAATATCACGAGGGCCCCGCAGAGCAATACAAGCCAGGTCACCCCCGACAACAACAATGTTAGGGCCTGCTTCAACTGCCGTGAGATAGGGCATTATATTGCCAATTGCCCTTATGCCAAGAACAAGCCGGCCACATCAGCCTCCTCCAACTCAGTGAATGGACCCAGACCAGCCCTGTCCGATGCCAACCGAGTGCCTGTCCGCAACAACGACAACAGCCAACAGACAAAGCAGCCCCAGCAATCCTTTGGACGAGCCCGCGTCAATCACATCGATGCGCAGGAGGCTCAAGAAGCTCAGGGCGTAGTGCTCGGTGAGTACTTAGTCAACTCAGCTCTGGCGACAGTATTATTTGATTCTGGAGCATCACACTCGTTTATATCCTCGAGCTATGTGGAGAAACACAAAATACCTACAGTACTACTAAAAACACCCCTATTAACCCGGACGCCTGGAGGCGACATCAATTGTCAATTAGGTTGTCCATGGGTAAGGATCAATTTAAGTGGGGTAGAATTTCTAGCAGATTTGGTAGTACTTAAGTCTGGGGGAATAGACGTAATCCTTGGAATGGACTGGTTAAGTCGACACAATGGACTCATAGGTTGCACCGACAAAGTGGTACACCTAACAAACCCCGAAGGAATACAAGTGATCTGTCATACCCGGGATAGTAAGTTTGACCCAATGGTGTTTAGCATGGAAGCCAAGCCCTTAGAAGGAGTCCCGGTAGTAAACGAATACCCAGATGTCTTCCCCGAAGAGCTTCCCGGTATGCCACCGGATAGGGATATAGAGTTCGTCATTGACCTTATCCCTGGAACCTCCCCTATAGCCAAAAGACCCTATAGGATGGCGGCATCCGAATTGACAGAATTAAAGAAACAACTAGAAGGACTGCAACGAATTGGTTTCATCAGACCAAGCTCGTCACCATGGGGAGCCCCAGTTCTGTTTGTCAAAAAGAAAGATGGGAGTATGAGGCTATGTGTAGATTACCGGGCACTGAACGAGGTTACCATCAAGAATAAGTACCCCCTCCCCAGGATTGATGACCTATTCGATCAGCTAAAAGGAGCCAAGTACTTCTCCAAGATCGATTTAAGGTCAGGGTATTTTCAGCTCAAGATTAGGGAAAGTGACACCCCTAAGACAGCTTTTGTCACCCGCTACGGGCAGTTTGAGTTCACTGTAATGTCCTTCGGACTAACTAATGCCCCTGCCTACTTTATGAACCTCATGAACAAAGTATTCATGGACGAGTTGGATAAGTTTGTCGTAGTCTTTATCGACGACATACTTATCTACTCCAAGAGTATTCAGGAACATGAGCAACATCTGCGGGTAGTATTAGAAAAGCTTAGGACACATAGGTTGTATGCCAAGTTCAGCAAGTGCGAATTCTGGCTGGAGAGAGTAGCTTTCCTCGGTCACATCCTGACCGCGGAAGGCGTAGCAGTGGACCCAGAGAAGGTCGAAGCCGTTTCCAATTGGCAGCGACCAACTAACGTTAGTGAAATCAGGAGCTTCCTTGGTCTAGCTGGGTACTATCGAAGGTTTATCGAGGGATTTTCCAAGATAGCCCGACCCATGACGGAACTTCTTAAGAAGGAGAAGAGGTTCGCCTGGACGGAATCTTGCGAAAGAAGTTTTCAAGAATTGAAGCAAAGGTTGACAACCGCCCCAGTGCTGACCCTACCGGACATTCATCGGGATTTTGTCATTTACTGTGACGCATCCCGACAAGGATTAGGGTGTGTGTTAATGCAAGACGGGAAAGTCATTGCATATGCCTCCCGCCAACTCAGGACTCACGAGCAGAATTATCCGACCCATGACTTGGAATTAGCAGCCGTAGTGCATGCCCTCAAGATTTGGAGGCATTACTTGATTGGGAATAAGTGTGAAATTTACACTGACCATAAGAGTCTGAAGTATATCTTCACCCAGCCAGATTTGAACTTAAGACAAAGGAGATGGTTAGAGCTAGTCAAGGACTATAATTTGGAAATTCATTATCACCCTGGAAAAGCGAACGTGGTAGCCGATGCCCTAAGCCGGAAAACTTATGGACCCAAGGATGACAATCTGCGCGAGGAAATGGCACGATTAAATGTGCACATTGTTCCTCGAGGATCCAGCCAAGTGCTAAGTGTCCAATCAACACTAGAGGATAGAATTGGAGAGGCTCAAAGCTCGGATCAGGAGTTAATGAAGATCCGCAAACAAACCGGAGAAAACAAAGCACCGGGCTTCAGAGTAGACGATAAGGGGACATTGTGGTACAAGGATAGGATTTGCGTACCCCAGGATGGAGATTTCCGGCAATTAATCATGGATGAGGCCCATAACTCGGCTTACTCCATCCACCCAGGATCCACCAAAATGTATATGGACATAAGGCAAAAATACTGGTGGAATGGAATGAAAGCGGATGTCGCACGATTTGTGGCACGTTGTGATACCTGCCAAAGGATCAAGGCCGAACATCAAAAGCCGGCAGGATTATTGCAACCCTTGCCTATCCCGATCTGGAAATGGGATGAAATAGGAATGGACTTCGTAGTGGGTCTACCCCGAACACAGAAAGGACACGATTCCATATGGGTCATAGTAGACCGACTCACTAAATCGGCCCATTTCATACCCGTACGAACCACTTATGGTGGGGAAAAGCTGGCAAAGCTTTACGTGGAGAACATAGTAAAGTTACATGGGGTGCCTAGCAGAATTGTCTCCGATAGAGGGACCCAATTCACCTCTAGGTTTTGGAAGAGCCTGCATAAGGCCATGGGCACCAAGTTGGATTTCAGCTCCGCATACCACCCACAGACGGATGGTCAGACCGAAAGGGTAAACCAGGTCATGGAAGATATGCTGAGAGCATGTGTTCTGACCTATGGAAATGATTGGGAGCAGAGCCTGCCTTATGCAGAATTTTCGTACAATAATAGCTACCAAGCCAGCTTAGGCATGTCGCCATTCGAAGCTCTCTATGGAAGAAAGTGCAAAACCCCCTTGATGTGGTCAGAAGTTGGGGAACGTGCCCTAGTAGGACCCGCACTCATAAAAGAAGCGGAAGAAAAAGTAGCGGAAATCCGCGAGAAATTGAAAGCAGCCCAGTCACGACAAAAGAGCTACGCAGACAAGAAGAGGCGGGAAATAAGTTTCAACCCAGATGATTTTGTCTATCTCAAGGTCTCACCCATTCGAGGAACGCGAAGGTTTCAAGTACAAGGAAAATTGGCCCCGCGATACATTGGGCCGTATCGGGTTCTGAAGAGAGTAGGAGCCGTGGCATACCAACTGGAGTTACCGGAAGAAATGTCAGATATACACCCAGTGTTCCATGTTTCGCAATTACGAAGGTGTTTAAGAGTACCCGAGGGAGAACACGTGCCGGTAGAAACAATAGACCTGCAACCGGATCTGCGGTACCAGGAAGTACCGGTCAAAATTCTGGACACAGTCACCAGAAGGACAAGAAACTCCGAAGTACGGATATGCAGAGTTCAATGGAGCAAACATGGAGTAGAAGAAGCGACATGGGAACGTGAAGAGGCCCTAAAGAAGGAATTTCCCCATCTGTTTAGGAGCCAGCCGAATCTCGAGGACGAGATTCATTTAAGTGGGGTAGGTTTGTGACGTCCCGAAAATTTCGAATTTTAAATAACGCGTTAAGGTGCCCTGACCGAAAACTTTATCCGTCGTAAAACCCTGATTCCCTCCGTTTCGCCGACGGCCGATGCGAGCCTGACCGCCGCTCCGCTCAGACGTTAGAGTAATTCGTGGAGACGGTTCGACGCCAAAACCCTAAAACCTAACCAGATCGCTGTCCCGTTCCGCTTCGCCCGTTGGCCTGTCGTCCACGCGCGATCGCCCGCCGCAATTAACGCCGACGCGACTCCTTTTCTTTTCCCTCTCCTCGCGCGAATCCCGCGCGCGTGGCCGACCGGCCGCGGTCGCCGCCGCGACCGGCGCCGACACGCCCTTCCCCCTCCCTCTCCTTTTTCTCCCTCCCATTTCTTCCTTTTCTTTTCTTTTTCCAACCTCTCTCTTTCTTTCTTTCCTTTCCTCTCTCCCCTCTTTCTTTTTCTTTTCCCTTTTCCTTCCTTCTTTCTTTTTCCCTCTTCCCTTCTTCTCCCCTCTCTTTCCCCTGTCTCTGCTCCCGAACGACCGCCCGCCGCGCGCTGCCGTGCCGCGCACGCCCCCGCGTGCCCCGCGTGGCCGTGCGCCACGCCGAGCGCCGCGCCGTGCCCGCGCCTCGCCCGGCCCCGCAACGCCACGCCGCCCGTCGCCACGCCCCCCGCTCTGGCCCGCGCCGTGCCGCGCCGCCCGCGCGCACGCGCGCGCCGCCCGCCGTCGGCCGCGCCACCCGCCGCTGCTCCCCTGCCGCGCGCGCCGCCCTGTGCTCGCACAGCTTTCCCCCCCACGTGCCCTCGGCGCCCGCGCCCCGCTGCACGCCGCGCCACGACGAGAGCACGCGGACAAACGCCATTACGGCGCCCCACGCTGCTCGCCGGCTCCCCCTCACCGGCCACCGCCCTCCGCTGCCCCGGCCGCCTATAAAAGGGGCCGAGGAGCACCCCCGGCACCCCACGACCGCCGCCCCACGACCGGCCCCTCGCATCCACCGCCCTAACGCCGCCCCCGCTGTGCACCCGAGCCGCCGCCGCCCTCTCCCGCCGGCCGGCCTCCACGCGTCGCCCCGGCCCGAGGTGAGGCCGGGAATCAATCCCCCTCACCTCCCTCTCCCCTTTGCCTCTATCCCCGGCCGCTGCCGCACTCCGGCTTGCCGGAATTGGCCGGCGCCGTACCCCCCCTTCCCTCCTCTGTTCCCTACTGGCATGAGGAGGAAGAAAAGGGGCGGTTTTACACAAACCCCCCCCTTCTCTGTTTCTCTCCAAAGAAACCCCATTATCCATCCCCTTTTGCAAAAATAGCCCTACCCTTTCCGTTAAATCAAATCAAACCCCTCGGAACATAAACCTAAACATATTCGACACCTTTCAGCATGCTTAGGGTATTTCTAGGATTTACAAATAGGCCCACACTCTTTCCAGATATTTACGAACAAGCCCTCGAACCCCCGTTTAACCACTGAAACCATCTTTGGCTCGTCATTTTATGTGCGAAAAGACCTCCGATTGACCCGAAACTTTACCACTCCGCTTCTAGTATAGTTTTAGTCATGCCATTAAGAAACCACCCAAAGATATCACCCCTAACTCCATAACTAAATTATTTCCGATTCGAGCTTAACGATGAAAGCTTTTAATTCTTGTGCTTGATTGTGTGTCTGTTTGTTTGCGTCGTAGGACACGGAGTGAACGAGGAAGGTCCCGAGCGTGACCAAGCAAACGAGGACGAGTACTGCGACCCCGAACCCGAGGGGCAGTGCTACGATCAGGACCTCCCGCAAGAGTTTGACGATGGCAAGTTCAATTCCGCCCTTTGATGCATGTTTCTGTCCTAGTTTTTATAAACACAACCCAGTGGCCTGTTTTATAAAATTGCATGGTTTTGCGTGCTGAAAACATGGTAGGATAGCCACCCTTGTTTGAGATAACCCTACCTTGACCACCTGATTTTATAAAGAAAATGTGTGTGTGTGGGAAGGGATACAATGTGGTTTTGAAAGACGAGTTAGACGGGATGGATGGCATTCCTGTGTGAATCGCCGTTGGTGTGCTCGTACCTGTGTGGTTGAGCGAGGAAGGGAGATATCCATCCTGTCACCCCTAAGGACCGAGTTGATGTGACATCTCACCTAGCTTTTTGTAGTGCGAACCACTTGACCGTTGTATGGGCAACGGCTTAGCATAAATCCCACTAGTTAGCCTGATAGCCATCAGGAGAGCTGAGAGCAACGGGTGATCAAGGAGACGGGATAAGCTCTGTGTGACTTATGCCCCGGTTAAACCTCGGTGATAGGTCGAATGACCCCTTGATGGATCCCGTGGTGGCTAGTCAGGTCTAGCTAAGGTGGGTAATGGCTTTGTTGGGATCTGCACCGGCACTAAGGTGTTCGTGCTGTGGTACCCCACCTGTGGGTAAAGTTGCACACCTCTGCAGAGTTAAAATCTATTCGAATAGCCGTGCCCACGGTATTGGGCAAGTTACGGTGTGGTCACATAACTAGTGTTTCTCTCTGGGAATGGATGGGCTGGTGTGAGTTGCTTGGAAAGTGTCCGGCAGCTGTGCCGTGTGCTACGGCGGACGGGGAGTCCGGTAGCAGTTTAAAACTTGGATCCTGTGTGGATCAACGTCGTGTGCTCCTTGGTATTGGAAAACTTGTTTTGAAAATGTTTTCAAAATGAACCCTTGCATATAACCGAGTTTTCCGCAAATAAACCCTAACCGTACCCTTGGATTGTCCTTTGCATTAAATTCCGTTATACCCTCTCCGTGGGTGTGATTGGACTTGCTGAGTACGTTCGTACTCACCCCATTCCTATTTTTACAGTGGAAGACCCAGACTACGTCCCCGAAGACAACGAGTAGGGTTTCGTCCTGCACCCAGTCTTGCCTGTGGTTGAGGCCACCGTTGGATTCCGCATGGCGCAAGACTCTGATGATTCTCTTTTCGTAGCTAGTGTAGTGGTGTGGGTTCTGGTTGTAATCCTCGCGATAGTGGCGCTTCACTGCCCATTACCGCGTAGAGTTGTACGGTGATGTACCATCTGATGTAATAAAAGTGTTATCAGCCTCCTGGGACTGATAAATCGACACTTTTAAGTCTTCCCTGATGGGGGGACGCTTCAGATGCTCTCTTCACCCTCCCACCCAACCGCGTCAACTCAACAGATAGGCATCAGATCTCCGTGGTCTCCGCAGATAAGGCATCTGTCGAAGGCGAAGACGAGGAGACACAGCGCCAGCATCGTCACCGCAACGACCTTCGTGCGGAATGACGCAAGAACGAGGCTACCATCGCTCAAGCTGAGGCTGATCTGCGCACAGCTGAGGGATGTCACCCCAGGGTTGCCGCCCCTCGACCAACTCCACCAAACCCACGGAACCTCGACGACGAATTCATCCTAGAGTGTGATGACCAAGCAGTCTTCTGTTAGAAATATACCCTAGAGGTAATCATAGAGATGATCATATTTTGTTGTATCCATATTGTATTATGTGTTCATTGAATATCCATGAAAGGCAACTTGTATTGATTGGCAATTATGTGAATTGTTTGTGAGACTCTTTACTTGTATGGTTATTCTAAAGTTGTTCCTAGTCAGAGTTCATGTATGGACACACATGAATATTATACTAGCACATGTATTAGTTGATGACTGTGTTTCACATGTCATAGACATGGAGATGTCAAACTAATAATGTGGATATAGACATGGAGATGTGAAAGTGTATCTAGGCCTAATGACCTATTTTGGTGATTAATAACAATCTAAATGAGTATCTAATGTTTCAATTGAGTATAATGAGCAGGGGTCAAAGAAACCAAAAAGGAGAAAAGAAAAGGAGTGAATCTCGATGATTATTCAAATTTGGAGAACAGTACCGGGTCAAGAAAAGCGTTGCAAGTGGATAAAATTCTTTGTTTTATGTTTTCTTGAGTTTAGGTATACCGTACTATCAAGGGGAATGTGGAAAGTGTGTGGAATATCACCAATAAATCAAATTCAGAGTGTAAGCCTTGAAGGAATTTATGCAAATCCGAGAGCTCCTGGCGGACAGTCCGCCAGGTCACTAAAACAGCCTAAATCCGAGAGCTCCTGGCGGACAGTCCGCCAGTCCTGGCGGATAGTCCACCAGGTCAGTAAAAAACAGCCTAACGGCTAGTTTATGTGAGGCACTATTTACACCCCCCACGCACCCAAACGAAAAATACTTTTGCCTAACCAATTAAACCGAGTCTCAAGCACATCCTAAGCACTCCAAAGCTCCCCAAAGTGAAACTCTAGCTTTCCCACTCCAAATCCTTGGTCTAGGGTTGGGTTTCAGCAAGATTCAAGCAAGATTCGAGTTCTTCTCAAGAGATTCACCTCTCTTGGGCATCTCTTGCCACTCTCCATCGCTTTTCACATCTATTACTCTTGGAGCTTGGCTCCTAGATGGTTAGAGGTGCTCAAGAACAACCAACTCGTGGTGTGGTTGGATTGAGAAGTTTGTATTACCCTTGTTGCTAGTGAAGAGCTCAAGTTTGACCTTTGTGGTTGCTTGAGAGAGGAAAGAGTTGAGAGGAACCCGGTCCTTTGTGTACTCCTCAACAAGGACGTAGAATCCTTGAGTGGATTCAAAACTCGGATGAAAATCTTGTATCTCTTGTACTTGATTACCTTACTTCATTCTTGTATTTTTGTTATACTTACTAACGTCTAGTATTCTTGCCCGATCTACTTGTGTACTTACTTTGAGCTAGATTGCTTCCGCATTTAGTGTTCCTTACTTGTATTAGAGTCTTTCTATTTAAGTAGATTTTGGTATACAAGTTTTATCTTTTGAAATATTGCATTCCATTCCTAAGATCTCCCAGCGGACGTTGGAAGTGCCCAGCGGACACTCCCAGCGGACAGTCCGCCAGTCAGCCTCGGACTGAGTTTTTGTGTGCAGGTTTTAAGCGACGATCGCCTATTCACCCCCCTCTAGGCGTACTTTCAAGTGGTATCAGAGCATGTTTCCTCAAATTTGAGTCTAACAACTCGAGGAGATCATGGCCGGAGAAGATTCACACAAGAGTCTTGAGAAGAACAAGGGCAAAGAAGATGAGATGCACAAGGAAGACGACAACGCCAAGTTTGATGTATCCGATTGCTCCAAGAAGAGTGGAGATCACAAGAAAAAGAGTAAGAGCAAGAGCAAGAGCAAGAGGATAGTGATTGAGTCATCATCATCCTCAACATCAAGTAGTGATGAAGGGTCCATCTACATCAAGAGAAGAAAGAAGAAGAAATCGGTTACTTCTAACTACTCTCGCAGTCCTTTCAACTATGATAACATGAGTTCCAACAATAATTTTCTTTCCGTTTCTCTTGGAAAACCCCCACACTTTGATGGAACTAACTATGCTCAATGGAGGACTAACATTAGATGGCACTTATTTTCTCTTCACCCTAGTCTTTGGAAGATTGTTTGTGTAGGTATTGAGCAGCCGAATAGTGACGATGAAAGCTTTGGACCAACTATGCAACAATTGTTCCACCGCAATGCTCAAGCCGCAACCATCCTCTTTTCATCCTTGAGTAGAGAGGAATTTGATAAAGTGGATGGATTGCAAAGTGCAAAGGAGATATGGGATACTCTCAAAGTGGCACATGAAGGCACCAAGACCATTCGGAAAGCAAGAATTGAGATGATTGAAGGAGAACTTGGGAGTTTTTCCATGTTGGATGATGAAACCCCCAAGAGATGTACACAAGGCTCAAGAAGATGATCAATCAAGTGAGGAGTCTTGGAAGCAAGAAGTGGACCGACCATGAGGTGGTCAAGAGGATGATTAGGGCCTTTTTGGTAAGGAACATAACCTTATGTACGTTGATAAGGGAGAGTCCCAACTACAAGAAGATGACACCGGAAGAAGTACTTGGCAAGTTCATCAACCATAAGATGATGGAAAGTGAAGCCAAGTATGTGAAGAGCTTGTCCAAGGGAACCTCAACCTCAAGAGGGCAAGACATTTCCCTCAAGGCAAAAAAGAAGGAGAAAAGCAAGAAAGTAGTGCAAGAATCCTTATCAAGTGACAATGATAGCGATAGTTCAAGTCTTGATGATGATGACATGGCTCTTCTCATGAAGAACTTCAGCAAATTGATGAGAAACCACAACTACAGGGGCAACAAGAGGCATGAGAGCTCCAAAAGATGGACAAAAAGAAATTACTATAATTGTGGGAAGAGTGGGCACTTCATTGCAAATTGCCCATATGAGAAGAAAGAGGACAAGAAAGAGAAGAGGAAGGACAACAAGAAGAAGAAGTACTTCACCAAGGACAAGAAGTTCTTCAAGAAGAAAAAAAGTGGTGAAGCACATCTTGGCAAGGAGTGGGACTCCGATGATGAGAGCTCCAACTCGGATGAAAAAGAAGTGGCCACACTCGCTTTTAACACGACTTCTCTCTTCCCCAACCTCAAGGATGGGAAAAACATCACTCACACTTGTCTTATGGCAAGGGGAGGTAACAGAAAGGTAAAAACCATCCCATGTTCTTCTCCTAAGTACACTACTAGTGATGATGAAAGTACATCTAGTAGCTCTAGTGAAAATGATAATGATATTGATATGATTGCCATGCTCAAGAATCTTGATAAAAATGCTATTGCTAAGTTTAACGAACTCATGGAAGAGTTAAATGAGAAGAACTATCTCCTTGAGAAACAAGAGGACTTGCTCATTCTTGAAAAGAAGAGAAACCTTGAACTCAAGGAGCTCATAACCAAGCAAGAAGAAAAATGTAAGGCCTTGGACAAGAAACTTGTAGAAAGTAAGGAGACTAACACTAGTCTCAAGAGTGCAAATGTTGCACTTCAAGATGAACTTGTTTGCTTAAACAAAAGCCTTGAATTGCAATTTGACACTCTCTTGTCCAATGCCTCAACATCTCAACATGACCCATCAATCAATCCCTCCATAGCACAATCATACCTTCGATGCAAGGATATTGATGTTGATGCTTGTGCTACTAGTGTAAAGTTGATTGAAAGCTTGAAACTCAAGATCACATCCTTAGAAGGTGAGGCACAACAAAAGAAGAAAGATCTTGAGGAGGAAAAACTCAAATATGCAAGAGGTGCATACTTGAACTGAAGACGTCCCAACATCAAGGATGGTATTGGTTTTCAACGTTTTGAAAAACAAAATGCAAGAGTCAAGATCAATGGGCATGAGTTCATGTGAAGGAAGCAACAAGTGGGAAAATTGCTCCCGGAGCTGGGCACCCGAGAGTGCCTGACGGACAGTCCGCCAGGCCCCAGCGGACAGTCCGCTAGGAACCCTCGGGTGGCAGATTTCCGGCCTTCCATCCCACTTTCTCTAATGCATCAAAACTTCCTATTATGCATTTCCATGAGTTTAATGCATCATATGTGATTATGAGGAACAAGTTTGGTAGAGTCTTTGCTAAATATGTTGGGACGCACCGCAAGAGTCCAAAGACTTGTGTGTGGGTGCCCAAATCACTTGTGACTAATGTGAGAGGACCCAAGCAAATTTGGGTACCTAAAAACAAAGCCTAAACTTGTTTTGCAGGGCTATGCCTCCAGTGGATCGAAGTGGATCATTGATGGTGGATGCAAAAACCACATGACCGGAGAAAGAAGCATGTTCTCAACTTATGAAGAGAATGACGATCCAACCGACTTAATCTCCTTTGGCGACAACAGCCAAGGAAGAGTGTTGGGTGTCGGTAACATTGGTATATCTTCCGAACATTTCATTTCAAAAGTTTTTCTTGTTGAAACCTTGGACTACAACTTGTTATCCGTATCACAACTTTGTAACATGGGCTACAATTGTATTTTTATTGATGATGGTGTGATCGTCTCTAGAAGAAGTGATGGTTCAATTGCGTTTAAGGGTGTATTAAAGGGAAAGCTTTATGCAGTGGACTTCACCAAAGATAAAGCTCAACTTGATACGTACTTAATCACAAAGTCCAACATGGGTTGTTTGTGGCACCGCCGCCTAGCCCATGTTGGTATGAAAAATCTTCATAAGCTCCTAAAAGGTGATCATGTCATTGGACTAACCAACGTTGTGTTTGAGAAAGATAGACCTTGTGGAGCATGTCAAGCGGGAAAGCAAGTTGGGTCAAGTCATCCCGCCAAGAACATTATGACAACAAGTAGACCATTGGAGCTACTTCATATGGACTTGTTTGGTCCTATTGCCTACATAAGCCTCGGCGGTAACAAATATGGTTTAGTCATTGTTGATGATTATACACGTTTCACTTGGGTATTCTTTTTGCATAATAAAAGTGAAACTCAAGGGGTTCTCAAGAAGTTCTTAAGGAGAGCACAAAATGAGTTCAACTTAAGAATTAAGAAGATTAGGAGCGACAACGGGAGCGAGTTCAAGAACACTCAAGTAGATGACTACTTGGATGAAGAAGGGATCAAGCATGAGTTCTCCGCTCCCTATGCACCTCAACAAAATGGGGTGGCGGAGAGGAAGAACCGCACGCTCATTGAGATGACAAGGATAATGCTTGATGAGTACAAGACTTCTGACCGGTTTTGGGTGGAAGCGGTCAACACCGCTTGTCACGCCATCAACCGGCTATATCTTCATCGTCTACTAAATAAAACTCTCTATGAGCTTCTCACCAGTAACAAACCTAATGTTTCATACTTTAGAGTTTTTGGAAGCAAATGTTATATTCTCAACAAGAAAGCTAAGAGTTCTAAGTTTGCTCCTAAAGCTATGGAAGATTTTTTTACTTAGTTATGATTCAAACTCACGTGCATATCGAGTATTTAACAAAATCTCCGGATGTGTTGAAATCTCATGTGATGTGGTGTTTGATGAGACTAATGGCTCTCAAGGAGAGCAAGTTGATCTTAATGAATTAGATGATGAAGAAGCTCCAAGTGCAGCCTTAAGGAACATGTCAATTGGAGATGTACGCCCTCAAGAATCAAGCAATGATCAAGGTCAACAATCTTCAAACAAGGCATCTCCTCCAACTCAAGATAACGATCATCAAGAAGATGGCAATGATCAAAGGGGAGGTGTTGAACAAGATGAAGAAGAAAAGGATGATGAACAAGAGGAGTCAAGAAATCAAGTGCCACATCCTAGGGTGCACCAAAGTGTTCAACGGGATCACCCCGTGGACAACATCCTTGGCGACATTGCAAAGGGAGTAACTACTCGTTCTCGTGTTGCTACTTTTTGTGAACATTACTCCTTTGTTTCTTTTCTTGATCCTCTTAAGGTGGAAGATGCTCTACAAGATGCGGATTGGGTAATGGCCATGCAAGAGGAACTCAACAACTTCAAAAGAAATGAAGTGTGGTCATTGGTGGAGCGACCCAAGCAAAATGTTGTTGGAACCAAGTGGGTGTTCCGCAACAAACAAGATGAACATGGTGTGGTGACAAGAAACAAAGCATGGCTTGTGGCAAAAGGTTATTCACAAGTCGAAGGTTTGGATTTTGATCAAACTTTTGCACCCGTAGCTAGGCTCGAGTCAATTCGCATTCTTGTTGCTCATGCTACTCACCATAACTTTAAGCTCTATCAAATGGATGTCAAAAGTGCATTTTTGAATGGCCCAATTAAGGAAGAGGTATATGTAGAGCAACCACCGGGGGTTTGAGGAAGAAGTGTATCCTAACCATGTTTACAAACTCCATAAGGCGCTCTATGGGCTTAAGCAAGCTCCTAGAGCATGGTATGAATGCCTTAGGGATTTTCTCATTGAAAATGGTTTTAAAATTGGAAAAGCCGACTCCACTTTATTCACTAGAAGAGTCGGTGATGATTTATTTGTTTGCCAAATATATATCGATGATATTATATTTGGTTCTACTAACAAAGCTTGCTGTGATGAATTTATTCAAACTATGATCAAGCGATTTGAGATGTCTATGATGGGAGAGTTGAACTTCTTCTTAGGATTTCAAGTCAAGCAACTCAAGAAAGGGACATTCCTATGCCAAACCAAGTACACTCATGACATACTCAAGAAGTTTAACATGGAGAATGCAAAGCCAATCAAGACTCCCATGGGCACAAACGGACATCTTGACCTCGACATTGGAGGTAAATCCGTGGATCAAAAGGTATATCGATCCATGATTGGTTCATTGCTTTACCTTTGTGCATCTAGGCCCGATATTATGCTTAGCGTTTGTTTGTGTGCAAGATTTCAATCAAACCCTAAGGAGTGCCATTTGAGGGCTGTTAAAAGAATCATGAGATATTTATTTCATACATCTCACCTAGGTCTTTGGTATCCAAAAGGTTCAAATTTCAAACTAGTTGGCTATTCCGATGCGGATTATGCCGGATGCAAAATTGATAGGAAAAGCACATCCGGGACTTGCCAATTTTTGGGTAAGTCCCTTGTATCATGGGCATCCAAGAAACAAAATTCCGTAGCTCTTTCCACAGCCGAAGCGGAGTATGTTGCAGCCGTACATTATTGTGCTCAAATCTTGTGGATGCGACAAACTCTAAAGGATTACGATTATACTTTTAACCGTGTTCCACTCCTATGTGACAATGAGAGTGCCATTAAAATAGCCGAAAATCCATGTGAGCATTCTAGAAATAAATATATAGATATCCGGCATCATTTCTTGAGAGATCACAATCTTAAAGGAGACATAGAGATCTCTCATGTGAGAACAAACGACCAAGTTGCCTAGAGATCTCTCATGTGAGAACAAACGACCAAGTTGCCGATATCTTCACCAAACCCTTAGATGAGAAAAGATTTTGTGCATTAAGGAATGAGCTAAACATCATTGATTCTAGAAATGTGGAACAGTCCGCCAGGTCACTAAAACAGCCAAAATCCGAGAGCTCCTGGCAGGCAGTCCACCAGGTCACTAAAAAACAGCCTAACGGCTAGTTTCTGTGAGGCACTATTTATACCCCCCACGCACCCAAACGAAAAATACTCTTGCCTAACCAGTTAAACCGAGTCTCAAGCACATCCTAAGCACTCCAAAGCTCCCCAAAGTGAAACCCTAGCTTCCCCACTCCAAATCCTTGGTCTAGGATTGGGTTTCAGCAAGATTCAAGCAAGATTCGAGTTCTTCTCAAGAGATTCACCTCTCTTGGGCATCTCTTGCCACTGTCCATCGCTTTCCACATCTATTACTCTTAGAGCTTGGCTCCTAGATGGTTAGAGGTGCTCAAGAACAACCAACTCGTGGTGTCATTGGATTGAGAAGTTTGTATTACCCTTGTTGCTAGTGAAGAGCTCAAGTTTGACCTTTGTGGTTGCTTGAGAGAGGAAAGGGTTGAGAGGAACCCGGTCATTTGTGGACTCCTCAACGAGGACGTAGAATTCTTGAGTGGATTCGAACCTCGGGTGAAAATCTTGTGTCTCTTATACTTGATTACCTTACTTCATTCTTGTGTTTTTGTTATACTTACCAACGTCTAGTATTCTTGCCCGATCTACTTGTGTACTTACTTTGAGCTAGATTGCTTCCGCATTTAGTGTTCCTCACTTGTATTAGAGTCTTTCTATTCAACTAGATTTTGGTATACAAGTTTTATCTTTCGAAAGATTGCATTCCATTCCCGAGACCTCCCAGCGGACGTTGGAAGTGCCCAGCGGACAGTCCGCCAGGCAGCCTCGGACTGAGTTTTTGTGTGCAGGTTTTAAGCGACGATCGCCTATTCACCCCCCTCTAGGCGTACTTTCAAGATGTCAAACTAATAATGTGGATGCATGTATGACATGAGGCTAGACCAATGCAACTCAAAAAATAGTAATTTCTCATTACACAATGTGTACGCAGTGTCCTTAGACCTGAGATTGTCGCATGTACCCAAGATGTGAACCAAACTACTTAGGAGCCATCAAACGCTACTCCATAATTGGGTAGTCATAAAGGTTGTTCTCAGGTTTGTCAAAAAACATGCTGTGAGACATGATCAGTCAAGATGGGATTTACCCCTCTCTACTCGAGAGAGATATCTCTAGTCCCCTCGAGTGATCGGATCAAGAAATGCATGACCGTGCTAGGGTCAAGTGTTAACCAAGGATTCCAGATCATGGCATCGAGAAAGAGAGGTCAGCTTGGAGCTAGACCAAATGTCGTGAGGCAAAAGGAATAGCATGTATATGAGATTGTGACGGCTCGTCCGATATGATCTTTGCGCGCGCATAGTAGTTGACACGTCTTGCTAGAGGCCGTTATCAACTATTGGTCGAGTAAGAGTACTCGGGCCATGTCTATTCGCGCGTGAGCCCATAGGGTCACACAGTTAATGGGTTGGAAGCCTAACAAGGATATGATCCGAATTAGACTGGGCTTAGGTGCACTAATGGGCCTCGGTTAGGAAGCCAATTGATGGGCGCCTATAAAAGAAGGGGTGGGGGCGCATGGAGCGGTTAACCCTAATTCCACACCTACTGGCAGCTACCTATTCCCATGCGTGCGCCCACGGTTGCCCTCACGGACCTAGTAGTCTGGAGTGCGACGCTTCTTCCCTATTCGTGTGGATACCTTGGAGGTGCTGCATCTGCTGCACGAGGACGAGCCGCATGTGAGGAGGTCTTACAACTGCACTGCCGGCAACTGACTGCACTACCCCAACACGCTACCGAAGTTCCGCACCCGCTCATCTAGTGGTAATTCCGTGATCTATAACAGCAGTTTTCCTAGTTTATGCGGTAGAAATTTTTGTTTATCGCTAGCGTAGCCCACCTCATATCCCTTCATCTTCGCCAATCCTTTGGCCAACCCGGCCACCGCCTTCGTGGTACTCAACATGCTACCCATGTCTTCCAAGCTTGAAAGAGCTCGGACGCACCTTCAGATCACAGCTGCCCATGTCCAGCGCCTGAGGAAGGACTACTCTGCTCTTCGGGCTTAATCGAGCAACTCTCCCCACTCGACACGGCACCATGACGCAGACGAAGAGGTCGACCAACTAGATCTTCGGGGCAACATCAACAACAACCAAGATATATGCCCCCTCATCAGCAATCGCCACCAAGAATGCGAGGAGGCCGAGCGCGAGTGCCGAAGGAGGTACGACGAGGAGTATGGTCCTCTCGGGGCCATCCGAAACAACCGGAGTCAACGCGGCCATGATGATCAACAACGACCACCCGACCGCTCTCGCCAGCACCCGCCTGCCCCGACAACGACCTCAACGATGACTTCGACGGCTTCTCCAACCGACTCAGAGGTATCTCGTGGACCTCAACGTTCTAACCAGTTGGCAATTGTAAGTTTGACGGTGACGGTGCGGCGAGAAAAAGTGCCTTCACAATTAAACAAATGGTAAACAAATGGCCACACAAGGACTCCGACCGACGAAGTTGGCGATCCCGACTGACAGAGCTGACGAACCTAACCAGCGGGGCAAGGAAACTCTCTCGCTCTCTCTTTCTTTCTTTCTTTCTACCAGCCCCCCGTAAGGAAGGCCCCCTTGGACTATAAAAGGGGGGTCATTCACTTAGGAAAGGGGCATCGCTCCAGAAAACCGAGATCCAAGAGATTCATTCTCCACTCTAAAGCTTGTAACTCCCCAACTCACACAAGCACTTGGGCTCAACCAATACATCCGACCGACCCTCGACTGGATGTAGGGCACATTTGACTGAACCAGTATAAATCTTGAGTCTATGTGTGCTTGGCCACCTCCGATCACAACGCGCGACATACACTTCGAGTAGATTTAGCTGCCCGACCATTTCCGAAACCAACATCGAGCTACTCTAAATGCAATGGTTCTGAGTGTATTCGATAGATTAGCGTTTGATGGTTGGTCCCGCGTAGGGATGTAAACAAATCAAGATTTACTCGCATCGTGTGAAACTTTAGATTGCTTGAGTTGAGTAGGTGTGAGGACCTTTTCGACATTCTCATAGTACTTGGCACAACTGATTCTGCTGAATCATGTAGGCTAGCACTCGGTTTAGTTGAAAAATGCGTAGATAGCTTTGTGACTTAGCCGACTTGGCTTATAGAAAGTAGTCATACGGATAGAACTCGTCTATGGTTAGACTAGCATTCAGTACCCTTATCGGGAATATGGGTGTGAGTACCCCTTCAATAACGTAGGCTGCATGCAGTATTAGTTGACAACCAGTACTCGGAGTGTTATTGGAGCTATGGGTGTAAGTACCCCTTCAATAACTTCTGCCCATGGTGTCAGATCCGGGACCACGGGACTATGCACATGGTGTACATCTTACAGGATAAGGGGTGGGACATGGCTCACACCCTACACCAGCCATAACTACTCGTACTGTAGTAGAACTACTCGAGTATTAGTAGAACTAGTCAGAATAGAAGGAAACTACCCGAGTAGTACTCGGGTAGGACTTCTAAGCTCGTATCTGGCTAGGATTTACATGTAACCCTGTCCCCCCAGACTATATAAGGGTGGATAGGGACACTCCTCGAACAGGAGCATGAGGACAACTCATGCCTCATGCATCAGAACACCCGATCACCACCTAAGGCAATACAAACCACACGGGACATAGGATATTACGCTCTCGGCGGTCCGAACCTGTCTAAACTTTATGTTCCTTGCACCTTCGAGTTTCTGATCTCAGCGACACCCTACCTACAAACTCACCACCTCGGGGGTATCCCTCGGTGGGCGTGGTGGTAAAACACCGACAGCTGGCACGCCAGGTAGGGGTGATCTGTGAGGATCCACTAGTGAGCTTGAAGGACCTCATCATCAAAATCAATCTACTCGGAGCAATGTGATTATCAAAATCAAACGGCATCCCAACACGGTCCTCTGTCGAGTCCAAGCCAATTTGTATTTTTGCACAACGCGATGTGTTCGAGTCACAATCTGAAGTAGGGAAGTATTCATCTGCTATTAGCCCAAGATTTGGGTGAGTCTTGCAGAATTCCATGTTGTTTCTGCGCAAGGCTGATTGCCCGAGTTCGAGTCCAAACAAGAAATTGTGAAGCGGCGGCTACAATCAGGAGTCAAGCCTATTTCTCGATCTCCATAAAAGAAGCGAAGCTACGACTACTTTGACAAATCGGCAATGCCAACTGGCCAACGACTGCTCCGACTACTTGTCTCGACAAGAAAACTAGTCGGGAGTGGGTTTCACACCGTCAACAACTAGTCGGAATCGACTCCGACTAGTCAGTTTCATCAACAAACCGTCACAGCTCCATCGATGACCGCTGTGGCTTCGTCGACAATCGTCCACGAATCCAGCTAAGTCACTTATACCTTTTTGCGCAACAAGCATTCTCTTCATAGGCCATGTCATGTCTATTCCCGATTGCCTGCACGGTCCGCCCAGCAATACGGGCGGTCGAGTTACACCCTATAAGTGCGCTCCACGAGTGTTCTCTTTTTTCACGCAGCGCCAACTGCTCAAGTTTTCTCTTAACGGTTGCTACAATACCCGGGTCATGAAACCTCGACTCTTCTGTACGCCTATGCTCCTACGAGTGCATGCGGCCATGCTTCATGCGTTGTGGTCTATGGTTATCAGGGATCAGGTGCCTAAACGTAATAGGCTACCTACCCAGGGAAATTATGTGACCCAACGAGAGCAAAACGCGAAAAATTTTACATGCATTTTACAATGCTGGGATTTGCTCCCAACACGATATCATGTATATCAGTTACAACATACTTTTATGTTTACCTTGCAGGGGACGTGACTTGGACCATGCTGCTGGGCGAGTCAGATTCAACTCCGACTAGTTGGCTTCATCAACAATCGCCAACAACTACTTTGACTTTGCGAGAACGCTCGGCTATACGTCGCCGACTACAACGGCTACTCGGGAAAACTTCATCTTGCGTCGCTTACTACGTCGACTACTCAGAACGACTCCTGCTGGGGCAATCGACGCAATGATCGCTTGAATGCAATTAGTCGGATTCGACTCCGACTAGTTAGGTTCATCAAAAATCATCGGCGACTACTCGACTTTGTGAAAAATGCTCGGCGACACGCTGGCGACTACTTCGACTACTCGACTTCGTGAAGAATGCCCGGCGACACGCTGGCGACTACTTCGACTACTCATCTCGCCTACGAAATTAGTCGGAATCGACTCTGCTCGGCGACATGCTGGCAACTATTTCCACTACTCGTCTCGCCTATAAAACTAGTCGAAACCGACTCCGACTAGGTGGCTTCATCGACAGTCCAAGATCCAGAGGCAACTTGGCGAATGCCTAGGCTCGGGTGCTGGTGTCACCAACCACTAGGTGTATCCCGTGCGACTTCCCTGGCTCCCATGCTCGGGGGCTAAGTGCGACAGGGCAGTCAGCGTGCTTTGGCGGACCATTTAAGCTCTCACACTTGGAAGCTGGATGCTGCAAAACTACTCGGAAGATTCATGGAAGAACCTGATTTAAGATGCTTTTGAAGATTATCTCGGGAAGATAATTGTTCAACCATTATTTCAGGGATTTTATTCCGAAATAAGGGATTTTTCAAATTTTTAACTCAGAGGTCTTATCTAGCCATTGACTCACAGAATAAGGGATGATTTGAGTGGTAATTTAGGGCGCTTTTTGGAGAATTTATTTATTTGACCATTTTTTTAGGGAATTCATTCCGAAAAAGTGGTTTTCAAATTTCTGAACCAATTTGCCCATCTTAACCATCAAATCTTTACCATCATTTATTGCATGCCACGATTCTTTAGATCCTTTATTCCAAATCTTGTGGATTTGGATTCAAGGCTCAGGGACTGCAGGAACACGTGTCATCAGCGATCTATTTTTCAAATCATTTGGAAGATAAGGACAAAAGACTGAAGACTAAATTGACCCTCAGTCTAATTCTCTGAGTCAATCTAAGGCTTAGGGCTACTCCATATGGAGTGAGAGTCCAGTCGCACCCCATACGAAAGAAGACTTGGCAACTACTCAGGGCATGAGCACCTCACAGTCTCGATGCAGCCAAGGAAATACTCGGAAGACACCTTCAAGATGGAGTTCAGGAGAACTCAAAGACGTCTTCAGAAGTATTCGGAAGCCTGCAGTGCTCGAATATGAAGAGCTCGGAGGCTTGTCAGACTCGGGCCCATGGGACTGTGCACATGGCGTACATCTTACAAGATAAGGGGTGAAACTTGGCTCACACCCTACACCAGTCATAACTACTCATACTGAAGTAGAACAACTCGAGTAGTAGTAGAACTAGTTGAAATAAAATGAAACTACCCGAGTAGTACTCGGGTAGGACTCCTAAGCTCATATCTGGCTAGGATTTCCATATAACCCTGTCCTTCTAGACTACATAAGGGCGGACAGGGAACCTCCTCGAACAGGAGCATGAGGAACAACTCGTGCCTCATTCATCAGAACACCCGATCACCACTTAATACAATACAAACCATACAAGACGTAGGGTATTACGCTCTCAGTGGTCCGAACCTATCTAAACTTTGTGTTCCTTGTACCTTCAAGTTTCTGATCTCGGTGACACCCTACCTACAAACTCACCACCTCGGGGGTATCTCTCGGTGGGCGTGGCAGTAAAACACCGACACGTGGTACTAGTGGGTAACTGGTACTCGGGGTGTGACTGGAATTTTGGGTGCGAAAACTCCTTCAGTAACATAGGCTGCACATAGTTCTAGTCGATAACTAGTACTCAGAGTGTTACTGGGATTATGAGTTGATGACACGAACGCTTTGGTTGGTAAATTGGTCAACTCCATAATCAGTTGCCAAACTGTGAGACTATTTTCAGTAGTCCTGTGGTTTGGCCGTGATATGATTTTCTGATCTGACATTGAAGAAGTTCATCTGTGCCTTCATTTTTCTGTGCCCTTTTCTATCGGCCCTATCCTTAGCCACCGAGCGTCAGTGAGGAGACTCGTGGCATGAGGAATAGGTGACAAGAGAATCGGCTAGAAAAAAAGGAAAATTGTGCTAGTTCGTTTGGCATAACCAACGAAGTTGCACGGCAAAAAGGAGTCAAGGTTAGCCCAAGAGAAAGAAAGAATTTCGAACAAATTAACTCCCTGATTGAGTGGTAAAAAGAGGTCTTTTTAGGGTTAAATTCAAAGGACCCTTGTTTCGAGATGTAACCCAAAACAATGGTTGTACAAACAAACTCCTAAAGACCCTTAGAAAACCTCCTTAAATTGGGTATTAATTTTGGCGTAGATCATCCCTCGAGAAGACACGTCGCCTTTCTTCACGTTCCTTCTTCTTGCCATTCTTGAATGGTGGAGCTCCTAGGGACCTTCGGAGTTGATGGCATTTGAAGGCGGAGTGCGTAGCACTCGGATGACATGGGCAATAACTGTGGAGGGCCTTCTTGAAGCGTTCCTACAAACTGAGAGTTTTCTTACCTTGAGCTGGTTGCTCCATCCCTGCATCAGGAGTGTCAGGAGAACCTGACTTGCGCTTCCAGGTTGAGCTTAAGTAGTCTTAAGGAATGTGGTAGTTGGTAGGGCTGTAGGCCTCCACTTAGACACGTTCTTGCTGCTTGGCGATGATGACACTGATGACATTGCGGAGTTGCCAAGCTGATGCTGCTCCAACGTGTGCTGTCTACGTTTGGTGCGTTTTGCGTTCCTCAGCCTGCGGCGTTCTCTTTAGGGATCATCTTCATCTTCTATCTTTACGGTATCTGTGGTGTCAAGAGTGTGTTCAGGTAATCCATGATTGTCGAAGCTCATCGTTGTGTCTGTATTTCAGACGGGCAGGTCAGAGAACTAGTCATCATCGTCGATGTGGTAGTCATCAAACTGGACGTGCTCCAAGCCTTCATCGTTCGAGTGCTAGATTTCTGCGATGCGAACCATGAAGACTTCTCGCTCTGGTGCATGATTTCTCATCTTTGACATAGCTTAAGTTTATTCTTCATCCGAGGGGGCAAAAGGCTTGCCTTCCTAGAATGGGAGTTCGTCGAGTTTGGTAGCGGAGCGCGATAAAGTGGGGTTGAGTGTTTTGGAGGGTTTCACGCCCTTCCAACCTACAAGGCTGCCCGGCGGAGCTGATGTGGTCCTCGAACCACGGTAACTTCCAAATGAAGGTATGGTGTCATCGTTGGAATCCGAGGAGTTTTCAAAGATGGGAGCCCACTGACAGGTAGTAGCTTCTCCTTCTCCAAGTTGAAGTAGATGATCTAAGTCTACCTCCAACACGGAGAGGGAATTGGAGTAAAGGGCCTCAGATCGGGGCGGGCTCGATCCGAGGGGCTCGAGTTTTGTCAATGAAGTCATCAAGATCACGGTCAAAAGCTGTTGTTCGTGCTTCAGGCTTCTTGGAGTTGGAATGCTGAAGGGTAGCTTCCGCGAGCTTGATACATTCGGCGATGCCTTGGTCGACTCGGTCGATGCCGGGGAAGATGTCGCCAGTGCAGGCAAAAGGATGATGGGAAATCTCAGAATAATATTGGGTTGAGGAACTCAAGTTACTAGGATGTTGAAGAGCAGCTTCCACGAGCTTGATACACCTGGTGATGTTGCAGTCCACCCAATCTATTCTAGCGAGCAGGTGGCCGGCATTGATCACGGGGCGATGGATTGCTCTGAGATGGCTTGTATAGTTTCCAGTTAGATCAGAAAGTCGAATTTCACCGAGTTCATCGACGGGGTCGTCGATAATGGGGCGTGGTGCTGGAGTGGGTGCCTTCGGCTCCCTGGTGATGGTTGGAAGCCACCCGAGCCGTTGACGGTGCAGACCCAGGAGCCGAAAATGAAAGTTGTGCCCCTGTCGGGCACAGTGCTGGTGAAGTCGAAAGATGCCATCAAGTTCGCCGTGGATGCTTGATGAACACCCCTTAGCTGGCGCGCCAGCTGTCGGTGTTTAACCTTCAAGCCCACCGAGGAATACCCCTGAGGTGGTAGATTGTAGGTAAGGTGTTACCGAGATCACAAACTCAAAGTGCAAGGAACACGAAACTTTAGATAGGTTCAGGCCGCAGTATGCGTAATACCCTGCATCCTGTGTGGTGGTTTGTATTGCCTTAGATGTGGATTGATGTGTCTTGGTTTGGAGGCGGGTACCTGCCCGCCCTTATATAGTCCTAGCCGAGTACTATTCGGATAGTTTCCTTATGTTCCGACTAGTCGTACTCATGTATGAGTAGTTACAATTGGTATAGGGTATGAGTCATGTCACATCCCTTATCCCAGAATATGTACTCCTGTGCGCAGTCCCGTGACCCCGGATCTGACAGACACTACATGTATTATAATTTTTATTTTCTGATAAAAGAAGTAAGAGAATTAAAAGAAAGACCAAAATGCCCTTGACATGTTATCATATCCATCCATCCCTTCCGCTAGGGATGGGAATGTGAATGCGGATATCCGAAATATCCGATATCCGTATCTGCTTAAACATCAATATAGATATCCGTATCCGTATTCAAATTTAATGTGGCAGTAAAGTGGACACATCCGAATCCGATTTTCATTATTTTTCTCTATCTGATTCCACATCCGTATTCGACAATATCCGACACTATCCGTATTCGTTTTCAGTAGAACTATTTAAAAAATCATATTTATTTTCCATAACTAATGTTATTAATTTTTATAATAAAGTTATAAGAAGATTAAGTTTACTCGTAAATATTCTTATTTTATCTATTTATGGGTGAAATTACTTTTATAATTTTTTTATTATATATTAATTAAAAATATTTATATATTTATTAAAAATATATTTTTATTTCTAGTTTTATTTTATATATTTGTTTATTAAAATATTTGTTGATAAATAAGCTATTTTTTACTAGCTATCTAGTTTTTTATTTTTATTTCTATTTTATCTTTGTTATCTTTATTAAAATATTAATTTTTTATATTCTAAAAGTATCAATAAAGAAAATAGCTAAATGTTATCCTATATATCGAGTAAATATCCGAATTCGAATCCAAATCTGAAGTATCCGTTTTGCATTCGTATCCAAGAATATCCAAATTCGTATCCAAGAATATCCGAATTCGTATCCGTATTCGAGTTAAAATATAGTAAAAAGTGCTATCCGAATCCAATTCCACGTGCATCCGATCCGTTTCCATTCTTACCTCTCACCTCTTACCTCTCACCCACCTGATCGATTCCCAAGCCACATCCGTTCCCATCCCGTTATTTACAAGTGACAGGCGGGAAGTGCCACCGGCCACCATCTGCAGCCCTGGCAGCGGCGCCACCGGCTCCAAATCCCACAAAATCGATCCTGCTCGTGTAGCTCCGCCCCATCCCCACACAAATCAGTGCCGCGCTCCACCCCAGCCCATGAATCAGGCGCTGTCAACCCCATGAACTGGTGCCCCTACTCCCAGACGCTGACGCCTCTGTGGCCCGCAAAATGCAGGAGATGTGGAGGGTTTGGACACTTGGAGAAGACTTGTAATGAACCTGTACCTGACCCAGAAGCTCCTTCTCCTGCACCCCCAAAGCCAAAGCGTTCAAGGAACAAACATGGATGTTTGTCATTACGGCCCCTGAAGCATCTGCCCCTCCTGCTGCCCCCAAGTCAAGGAAGAAGTCGAAGAAGGTGCATGTCATCAGTACAGCACCTGAAGCATCTGCCCCTTCTGCAGCCACCAAGTCAAGGAAGAAGCCAAAGAAGGTGCATGTTGTCACTACTGCTCCTCAAACATCCATGTGAGTGTTATTTTTCTTAATAGAATTGCTGCTGTTTTTTTATGAAACTATTGGTGTTTTGGTTCGGAGGATAAAACTTGTGTTTTTTTTTTCAGCAAAACACCACCGCGCCAACTAGTTACACTGGACCTAAACAACAGCATCCTGAACAACAGTCCTGGGACTCCTCTTACAAGGTCGAGGAAGGCACTCCTGCTGGCAACTAACCATCAAGAAATTCACTTGACAAGCATCCCTGGATCTCCTCTTACTAGAGCAAAGAAGAAGTTGCTGCTGGGCACTTAACATAATGGAAGTAAATGTGCTGTTTATTTAACTTTTGAATATGGCCGAACTTGTATGGCTAGATATGTATGGCTTTTGAACCTTATCATGGTTGTCCAACATGTATGGATATTGAGCCCTGTAATGGCTCTGAACATGTACGGATACTGAACCTATAATGGTTCTTTTCTTTATCTATGCATATCTATGCAGTGTGGTCCTGTAGGAGCATTTGGTCATTTTACATATTTTCTCTCTCCTCTAAATCGGGAAATTATTATTTTAATGAACACGATGTCTTGTAGCAAATATCCAAATTTGTAGTGTGTCCACCGGCAAATACATGATTTAGTAGTGTCCACTATTAAAAGACAACATTGAAGAGTGTCCATCAGCAAATTTACCCGCCTGTGCCACATTTCAGACAATATTTTGCGGAAGCGTATGGGATTTTCTTTTGCATTTCTACTCATTTTTACCCATACAATGATTTTACAAATATGTCTCCACATACTCCCATCATCTTTAAACTTCATGTATTTTAAAAGCAGAGGCGGTATAAGTAGAGCATGTGACAAAGTAATAAGAGGTCGACTTCACGTATTTTACGGCTAACAAAAGAGGAACTTCACGGAATTTAGACATGTAAAATTTAAGGCAAAACGTTAAAAGGAGGGGGGGTTTTGAGACCAAAGTTAAAAGGAGGTTGAGAGCGTGAGCAGAAGCATGCTTCAAATTTGTGAATGCTGACAACGGACCCTAATATGTGAACTGCAACCATATGGAATTTGAGGCCCATTGACCACAAAGAAAACCTTGAGGCCCATGGTCCACAAAGAAAAACTTGAGGCCCATGGTCCACAAAAAAAACTTGACGCCCATGTTCCACAAAAAAACTTGAGGCCCATGAAATAGTTTCATAGGGTTCAGCCCAAGTTCTCCCTTCTGCTTCCAAGCAGCCCATCAACGGCACAAAACGTGTTGCTGCGAGTTTTTTTTTTTGTTTTTTGTATAACGCTGCGAGTGTTGTTTGGACGGCCTTGACGCGTGAAATGGCCGCCGGGACGTTAAGTTTCAGAGCGACAGCAAGGCCAGGCAGCCCGCGACGCGCGTACCTGAGCCTAATTTTTCATCCACGGGTGAAGAGTGTAGAGACGAGATTAGACTGAAGAAACAGAAACCGAAAGAGGACTCAAGAGTGAAGACGAGACGCCGAGTGCACTGATCACTTTAATTTCAGATAACTCCACGCTGGTGAACAGCATGCATCCCCGTATTTACAAACCCAATTCGCCCCAACTCCATGGATCCTCGCTCCCTATAGTGTGACTCCTCACCTCCACAGAACCGTTCCGCCTACGCATCACGATGACGAGTCAGCAGCGACGCCGCCGACGCGATGAGACAGGAGCCGCGCCAGCTACTCCGACGTGCACGCCGGCCTTCGCGGGGGGAGCTGGTGGTACGCCGTCCGCTTCAGAGACGACAAAACAGAGGCGCCCGTCAGAGCTTTTGATTTGAGGAGTGATTGAGGAAGCCTTTTTCTTCTTCTTTTTTCATTTTAACGTACCTGCAGCTTGGGTTTGAGGGGCTCGGCGGCCGGGACCGTCGCGCCGTTGCTGCTGCTCGCGCCTTGCTGCACAAAACAAACAGGGAGGGGGTGGTTGACGGTTGTGACTTGTGAGCATCGGAAGCAAAGAATCGCATGGATTTCTGCTGCTGTGTTCGCAGGTTGATCTGTTCCGCTGGTTACCTTGCCGAGGACCCAATCTGCCGAGTCGAAGTAGGCGCGCTCGTGGTCCTGAAAAAAAAAACAACGTTGGAAGAAGTCCTCGATGATCTTGGAAGGTTTCCTTGCTAACGGTCAGAGGTTAATTAAGATGTGTTTGACATCAGCGTACCTTGCTGATCAGTGGCTTCTTCGGCGAAATGCCGCCGTACTTGCTCCGGGAAGGTGCCTGCAACCACAGAATTTCCTGACGAATAATCACACCATCGGAGCTCGTCACTTCAGCTCAGCTCAGCTCTAGTCTTGGATGAGGATGAGCATGAGCATGCAGATGAGATGGCCGGTTTCAGGCTTTCAGTCTCACGCTTCCTTCCAAAACCGCTGCAGCCTACTACTGGCAGCAGTTAGCTGAACATCACATCAGAAGACTGGTACTATATCACGTCGTGAAAACCATGGAACGTACGGGGCACTCCGACCTCGACACCCTCCGGCCAATAATTTAGCCCACGTGCTCATATAAAACGGCAGCGCCGCTGTCGACAGCAACAGGGGAAAACCCAAAGCCGGCCGAGCTGTGGTTTTCCTTCTGGCCACAGTGGCCCCTCGACTATTTCTGGCCACACTGGGCAGCCAACTTGCACGTATCATCCAAGGTGCTCCTGCTCCGCCCGTTCTCTCGCTGTGTTTGTTTGTTCACGACAGTGATCTGCTACCCAAAATCTTATCGCCGCCTCCGAATCGGATCGCGCTCAGTTGCCTCCGAGAAGGCTGGATCCCTGATTGGCAGATAAACTCTGAGGAAGAAGGTTTTTGGTCGGCCAATAATTGTATTGTGCGGTGGATGATTTTGTGGCTTTGCTGACCCTTTTGTTTTGTAATCCAAGAAAGAATTAGGACGAGATCACTGTCACGTGTGTCTAGATTGAGCATAGGTTAATGCCAGTTTTAATTTCGACAGACTAACGCTCTCTTTTCTGAAACCGTATGGAATTTTCTGTTCACGTCTCTAGAGAAAAACTAAACGTTTCAAGGCTATCTGATCCTCGAAAGCCAAAAGCTTTGCTCTGTTCTACAAGCTACAAGCTCTGCTTTTGGAATGAAAGAAATAAACATCTAGTTTTTTTCCCCCTTCTGTCATGAGTCAAGATATTTCGTGTCACTGGAGTCAGAAAACAAAGCAACTGGACTGAATCAACACCGGGGATTTAATAGCCTGCTGATGCAACTTCTATGGAAAAAAAACGCAATGCCTTTTTCTCTAGGGCTTTTAGGTGTGGACCAAAGATCTTGGTCGGCAGCAGCTCAACTTAAATTTGAGGCCCCAATCCGTCCAAGTATAAATCCTGTGAAGTTTTCCAGGTTGACCTAGAAAGGTCTCAAGTGCCTGGAGGCATCATTCGCCGAGGGATATTCCGTTCGAATAATGGACGGCGGCCTGCGGCGTCTAAATTCTTGTGTGGAATGGAAACTAAAAGCATCAAGAGGGAGACCAACTTGGCGTCGTCCTCTCCTATTCGGTTTCTATATCATACTACGACCTTTGTGTGTGGAAACGGCACTTGACGTTTTCTTTTTGTATGTGTTTGAATTTTGAAATAACTAACCGGGAGAATTATTAAGGCGTGTTTGGTTTGGCGCCTACGGCGCCACACCGCGCCGTACTTTCCGCGCCGCAGGTGTGATGGCCGAATCGGCCGCCACAGCTTAGGCACGTCGCGGCGCCGTAGGCGCCAAACCAAACAGGCCCTTAGTCTTGTATAAGTTTGAAATCCACCTTCAATCTTCATCCCGGACCCGGCAATGGCCAACCGTGGCCTCCCATTTGGACAGGTTACTGTTCTCAAGTTGTAGCTGTTGTTTGAGCCACAGGTCATAACTACTCGAGCATGTAAATCTAAATACCCAGTGGCGCCACGGCATGATGGATTGACGATGGACATTTTGAAATAGCAAACTTCTATATATGCCAGATTAATTTTCAAAAAGAAAAACAAAAAGCAGCATCCTAAATTGTGCTTCTCGATCAAAACATACGGTCGCACGCTAGGAACAAAAAAACTGAAGCAAGAACGAGAACGGGAAGCTCTTGTATGACATAGCAGGATGATACGTATTTCTGTCTGAATAAGCGGATAGCTGGTAGCATATTTCTAGAAAATGGAAGAGTTCTGGCCTGGATTCCTGTATTTTCTTTTCAGGAGGAAAACCGCAGACATGGATGCAGCATGCATGGGGATCGAGATGAGTAGTAGTACAATACCTCCTCCCTCTGCGGAGCTGCTCTCTTCTCTTCATGGAAGCTTGCCATCTCCAAGTCCAAGGCTCAGCTGCCCCTCCGACAATAACTCTCAACCCCCTGCAAGGCAAAACCCGAGCCTATGTATAGAACCCCTGCTGCTGGTGGAAAGGGGCAAAACAGGAGTAGAGAAAGAGGGAGGGGAGGAGGCAGTGGCAGTTCTCTGTTCCAGACCTGAGACCTGTGTCCACAAAGAAGTTCAAAGCTACCGACGAGAAGAAGATATAGCCGGCGGAGGAGGGGAGGTAGGTGAGGAGGTTCAGAACTCAAGGGCGCACAGCACCCCGGGGTCTGGACCGACGAAACTCGGAGAGGGGGGAAGCTTGTGTTGTGCGCGTAGAGACGCTGGCTGGGGCCCTTTTGGAACGGAAAGAAATCGCGATGGTCCTCGCTCGCACTGATAAACTTCTACTAGGAGGAGGAAGGGAGGTGCCGAGGTGGCGACCGAGGCGGCTGGAAACGGTCGCTGTTAGCTGAGCGAAAGAAGCCGTGGCCGGCGCTCCTCCAGTTCGCGGGGGAGAGAAAGGAAAGAGAGGGCCCCTTCGCGCGCGCGGGCTTGGTCACACACACACATGGCTGCCTGTACGTCACGCGGCGCCGGGTCGGCCTGGGTGGGAGTGCGCATGGGGGATACGGCGGCGTGCGAGATCTTCTCAGCCCGGTGATCTGGCCTGAAACGCGAGGGGGTCGCGACGTGCCCTCGGGGACGCCAGCGCCGCGGCCGACAGGACAAGTGGCTCCGGCCGTGGCCAGGCGCCCCGGCCGCGTGTCCGGGGACCGTGGGCGCATGGCGGCGAGCAAGATACGAAGCGATATGCATCGCTGCGGCCTTGGCTCCGCAGCACTTGCCCAGATGTGATGAAGATCGGTATACATGGACATGGTGCGCGTGTGGGAGGTTTTCTTTCTTCTTTGAGTAATGCTAGTATATGGACGTCCGTTGACATTGGACGCTACGTGGACCGATCTCCACCACAAGAAATAAAAAAAATGATCCTTATCTCCCCATCTGCCCGGTCTACAACTTGCCAGCAGCGATTTTGCGAGGAAGCAACTGGCACCTGCCTCTTTCGTTTGGTGAGCAAATCTATCACTAATTTGCCCAAGAGAAGATCGATCCAAGAAGAATTAGCAAGGAGACAAATCCCTTCATAGTAGTTTGAATCCTTGAGGCAGTGGACTCATCAAGGCAACAAGATCTCTCTCTGATCCAGACGGAACGCTGTTGCCCAGCAGTGGCCTCCATCCCATCGTGGCGAGCCGCTTACATTGCAGCACAATCTATTTGTTTCTCCTCCTGTTCCTCCTCCTTCCCAGTGAGATACTCGTAATAGATCGAAGACATTCTTCTCTTCTCAAGAAGCAACAGCAACTTCATATGTTGCAAAAGTTTATTATTGATGTTACGGTGGTTTTATCGGATGTTTCATGATTTGATTGTTTCCATGATTTTTTTCATGTGTTGCAGAAGTATTTTTTATGTTGCATAAGTGTATTCGGCCTTTGTTGCATTGAGGTGGTGATGTTTGTGAATCAGATACATTACATTGTCCATTCGTTAAGTATTTTTTTGATGTTGCAGAAGCGGATTCAGCTTGTAGCATGGAGATGGAGATATTTATCAATACATTACCATATCTAACTTTTTTAATGTTACAAATAGCGTCTTTCTGATGTTGCATATGTGAATTTGGTTTTTTGGGAGGTTTTGACTTACAAAGTTTTTTGTATGAGATTGAGATTTGTTGCATGCTAGGACCTTTTGTTTCAATACGTTGGATTTTCAGGATCAATTTATTTGGATGATTTAGCATGTAAGTTTGAGATTTAAAGAGGAGAATTCAGTCTAGACAAAGTTTATTCATCGGCATATTGGGTGAAAAACAGCTTAATGTTGCGGTGGGACTTTTGCATCCGATTTGTGTATGCTTTCTCCTACTGAAGTTTGACCCAGCGTCCGAGCGCTAGCGCCCAGATCGGATGTCCGAGCGCTAGCAGCTTGTTCTTCTTTTCCACCCCCTAGCTATATATCTTAGCTATTATTTGTCTCTTACTTTTATTGTCAGCTTCCTCCCTTCTAAATTCTAAATTGTTTTGATGTTTTAATTTTTCTAGATAATACACAGAATATAACTACATACAAAATTTACATAGCAAAAGTTACTATACTTAGAAAAGTCGCAACATCTATCTATATTCTGGAACAGAGTGAGTAGAATTTATCTTTCTTTTCCCTAGCACATCTTGTTAGGATTAACACTAATTACTAATCTTGTTAGGATTAAAACTGAATACTACAAACTATTTATATAATAGCATGGGTGCGTAATTCAGATATCAATAGAGAGTTAATTTAGATAATCTTTTATTAATGGAATTTCTAGACAATTTAGATGTAAATTTAAGGGGTTGCTTTATATAATTTTCAAATTGAAGTGAGCAATTCGTTCTCACAGTAGCGTGGTTAAAAACGTGATCAATCTTTCTCTCAAGCATCCGGTGCCAACCGTTAACTAATGAATAGCATGGCAACACGCTGCTACAAGGCGTGTTTTTCGAAATACTCTCGTTTAACTCCGTTATTAGAGAACTTATTTGTTTCACTTGAAATTTTTTTATTCAATTGAAATAGCATGGAAAGGGAAGAGGCTAGGAGGTCGTCGTCAGGTTGTCTGGAACGGGAGGTAGAGAGCTTTCCTCACCAAAGGACAAAGCTTTAATCGCTACCAACACTGCAATCTCTCTCAATATATGCCACCAAATTGAGCTTTCGGGTCAAACCAAGGATGAATCGTTTCAAGGCACGAGCGGCTTCAAGGATGAAACGAGATGACCCATCAGATAAACCTACGGCTCCATTGCACCCAGTAACGAGCCCATCACTGCAGACGATTAGGTCTGTTTTTGTACAGCTCTGCCTTCAAAATCGGTAGGATTATTTGAAGTTTGTAGCCTTGTAGGATAAAATAAACCGCTTTTACATATATGTTTGATTCATACTTATAGAAAATTTCTGAACTAGAGATTACTATAAAGTAGTTGTTTAGATCGACGCATAAGGTCACAGTGCTTTTTTTCAATGCCACCGGCGACTACCTCCGGTTGTTAAAGCTTAACAAGACTGCGATGAGCCGATGGCTGTAGTAACTAGTTAAATTCAACCTGAAAAACAGAATGTCCATGCTCATTTTAAATGCAAAAGAATATCCATGCTCAACTTACTACTCGGGAACATGTTGGTACATAATACATATGATCATCTACTCCCAACGGCATTAGCTCTTTCCCTGTGCGTACAGTAGATCATGTGCGCAGAGACGGACCTAATGGAAGCTAAACTGGGCTCCGGCCCCTGCTTGTCTTAGAAAATTTCAGAAGATGAGACTAGCATTTGGCCACCAACACTGGAACTTTAGCTTAACAACAGATAGCAGATTATTATTTGGCCCTCCCTTGATTTTGCGTTGTGTTCCGCCACTGCATGCTCGTGTTGATTTCTTCAATGTTGCAATCTTTTTATCTGCAAGTCATTTTCCATCCTCGAGAAGTCGTCGGAAAGAAATGGATTGATTAATGAAGAACCGATGCACTTCAATTTCCATTGACTCTCTAGACGAATTCAACAAGTACGGGGCCGCAATTCATTTCATCTCCATCAACCACTAATATTGACATTTCTCATCTGACTATCAAGGGGTTAAGATCTTGACAAGATGTATGCACAACTTCTCCTCCCATCCTCACCGCGGAAGGAAGGAAGAACAAGCAAAAAGTTCTATGAATGAAAGAATCGGATTTCCTATTCTATCTCTCTCTAAAACGAATCAGAGCCAAAATAAAAATAAAATCATTCCCGCTTCACACAAGTCTAGGCCTCGTAGATGGTATCCAGGGCGGGCCTCCACTGCCTTGGCCCAAGCCCATGATGATCCTCGGCCCGTTTACCGGCACACAGAGAACCCTCCTCGTTCCCTTCGACCGCGTCCTCCACGGCGTTGACCTCCGGGAAGACCTTGCCGCCGGCGGGCCTGCTCTTCCTCGATTTCTTCTTCCCGGAGACCAACAACACGATGGCCTCGACCTCCCGGTCGCCCAGCCGCGCGCCGGCCCGCCCGGCAGGCACGAGGAGGTACACCTCGCCGGCGCGCAGGAGCTCGTCGGCCGCCATCGCCCGCACCCGCCGCTCCGCCGTCACGCCAGAGGCGCGGGCCACCACGTGCCCCGGCGCGTCGATCATCAGCTCGGCGACCCCGGTGTGTTCCTCCACCCGCGTCCGGCTGCCGTCCGGCCCGACGACCAGAGGCCGCGCCCGCGCGCCGGCGCCGCTCGCGACGCACTGCGAGACAAGGTTGCCCATCCCGTGTCGCGCGACGACGGCGACGACCACCACCAGGGATCTTGGTTCCTCCTGAGAATTGGGAGCGGCTTGGAGCTCCGACAGAGCTGTTGCTTGTGAGTTGTGAGCAGAGCCGATCGATGATTACTTGGATGTGCTGCTTGGGTGAGTTTGCACGAGGCGGATGGCTACTTATCGTGGTGGACTGGTGGCCGAGACAGCCATGGGATGGGAAGCTTCCTGGAAGGCGCCTGTTTCGAGCTGGGACTGACACGTGGAGGGCGTAGTGCGTGGGGAGAGCGGGAGTGACAGTGACCAGTGGGAGTGGAGTGTTCAGCACGAGCCTGACTTTGACGCGGCGTTGCCCGCGCACCAGCGAATACTTTTCAACGCGGAGATAGGTTTTTGAACGCTGAGGTTGGAAAAATTAGGCCAAGTACTATGGCATCGACCCATCATAAGAGTGGTTAAGTATCTGTCTGATCGAATCAAACAAAGACAAATGCGTGTGCGTCGGATGCATGCAGTTAACAGCTAGTGCAGTGAGATATGAAACTGAATGCCAAGTCAGCAGATTGATCAGGTCGGGCTGCTCCGACCCAGTTTTGAATGCTTCTAGCTTAGACTAAGCTCTCTTTTTTATTTTTAAAAAAGGACGTTTTAGACCTGGTTTGGGTGTTAGTTTCATTCAACAATATGCATTGATGGACCAATGCGAAGGTGAATGAATCTAACTCCAAAACTAGGTCAGTTTTGCAGATGGGCTTACAGTGTACTGCTTGATTGGTTATCGGGTGCTTTTGGATCCACCCAACTAAAATTTAACCAGATGAAGTTGATTCTTCGGTTAAAATTTAATTGGCTTTACCTAAAGTTTAGTTGGTGGATCCAAACAGACCCTTAGTGGGATGCTATAAGCTGAATTCGACCCCAATGGTGCTGCATTAAAAATATCATTGTCGTGCAAATATCCCAACAGACTAGCTTTATATATATATACCTATATTTTGCAAATGTCTAAAAGAAAAGAGCAAGGCCCCCGCGTGACCCTGCAGGGCGATTTAAGTAGTAGTACGTCACCCTGTTCCGACAACCTCATCCTCTATCCATCTGCCTTAAGTAGGTTCGATTGGGTAGGTATCATTCACAAATGGTCCTTCATATTTTGAGAAGATCTTACGCCAATAAAAATTGAAACTCTTACAAATCTTATTCCAACATACAATTCTTAACTTGTATTAGGCTAACAAAACTGGCATGGTTGGTTTCTTAAATTGTTCTAACTTCTAAATGATTTCCACAAGTGTACACATTTCCATAGCCATATCTGGATCTGAGCATTTTTCGAGCCGAGCCGAGCTCTGGCAGAGAAAAGCCTAGCTAACTTTGCGTCTAGTCCCTTCTAATGGGTAGTTTCGTGGGCTCGGGTGCTTTTTCGAGATTGGTTTCCTCTGACCAAGCTCGAACCTATAGCAGACGTAGTTAGGCCAAAGGCCAGCGGCTTAGGCCAGATCTAAAATGCTCGGGTTTAGTCATATCTATCTCATCCGGACTCCAAATTAGATGCTTTATGTATGCATTTTGATAATCTCGATGAAAGCACGTAATAGTGGAGTGCAACGAGTGATCATACAAAGTTACCAAAACTGGCCTAGTCAATTCTCTAAAACCAGCATACATAAAGTAGTGCAAATTTTAATCGTCAACAATCTTTGTTAGTCCATACTCCAGATTAGCCTAGATTCTATAGTTTAGTATTAGCCTCAATGATAATGTCAACATAGTTTTTTCCACTATTATTCAACTATATTTTTTCCTAGCATCATTATGTGGCTTGGTATGACTAGTGAAGTATTATTGTAATAAAGCGGTCCTAAATATTTCATGAATGTGGATGTTAGGATAAATTTTATATTCCATATTGTACAAAACAATATAGATATGGAAACATGAATCCGAGTTGAAAAATGATAAAATATAAATCAATGAAATTTTTTGGAAGAACCTAAACAAATAAGATATGGACATTAGGATCTAATATTTCGTTTGTCAAACCAAGCATATAGTGTGGCGGACACATTGTTAGTTAATTTTAGATAAAGTTTGGCTAAGAGGTGTGATAACATTTCTAGACCATCCAAATGCGCCTTTAATTTAGCGATATTTTACTTCTCTCCTTCAAGAGATTTGTTAGTATGACTATTGATTATTGCCATACATACATAGTTTAATCAGAAAACTTGATGATGATTTTTAGAAAGAACTCTGATGGTAGTATATGGAGTGTAATGTTGGCCTGAGAACTAATCTAAAATCAGCGTACCCCTCGTCTATCTCATATCTAGTTATTTTCTCTATCCTTGGCATTCTAGTTACGGTTCATTGGATGAAGGTTCAACAACATAAATATCTTCTTCAACCTTCTATCGTGAACACCGCGTTCCTGACAGCTTGTTCACCACTACCTCTCTCTATCTTGTTATCTACCGAGAAGTGATTATCACCCACATCTTAACATCGGGGCGGCTATATATCGCCCGTATTACATATCTTGTTTCCGTCACCTGAAGGAGATTATTTGGGGTTCGCTTGGCTCTTCAGCCCAACAATCCGTTTCAGCCGAAAAGTCCTTTCACTTTCACGCCCAGCGCTTGTGTCTCGCTTTATTATGCATGCGTACATGCAGCTATGCAGACACATTCATCCATTGTTGATGCATGCGCGCATGCAGCTCACCTTGGGATTTGACGGTAGTTCTTTATTCTCCTCCCTTTCTTTATTTCTTTTTTATTCCTTCATCTTTTTCTTTTTAATTTTCCTTTTTAATTTTTTCTGTAAGTCTGCATATAAAAAATTGCTTCCCTTCTCCTTTTACTTATTTTCCTTTCCTTTTGTATTCTTATCTTTATTTTTCCTTTTTCCTTTTTTAACTAGTTTCTGTTCTTTTTCATAGTTCGTATCATTTGTATTTGTTTACATATGAACTATTTATTTGCAATAAAGAACTATAATTTTTTCCTTCCCTTTTATTTTTTCCTTTCATGTTTTGTTTAACTAACTTGTTAATCATGTTATAGAATTTATGTAAGTTGTGGACGTATCGTGTAGAGTTATTTAATAATTTATTTTCTTTATATATTTATGCAATTTATATAAGCTGGAGTGAAAAATGAGCTTATTTTAGCACATGTATATATACTTATAAATTTTTTTGCGATGCATATGCATTTGTTGTTCATGTAAAATTATTTGTCTACGTGTAACTAATTTATTCGCGATGTCAAATTATTTGTTCACTTTGAAAATTAAATTATTTGGCAATATTGACTTATTTGTTCGCGATATTCATTTTTCATTATTTATTCTATACAATTGTTGGGGTTGCATCCAGAACAGGCGAGAGATGAGATAGAGTGAGAGGGAGACACTACCGGAAACGCGGCCTTTGCCGAGTGTCAAGGGCTTTGCCGAGTGCAAAGTATCGGGCACTCGGCAAAGGGCCTCTTTGCCGAGTGCTGCATTCGGCAAAGAAAAACACACGGTGAACTCCCCCTTTGCCGAGGGCCACATACTAGGCAAAGAAAAACACTCAGCAAAGAGCGCAAGGACGTAATGACAATTAACAGCGTTAGTCTTTGCCGAGTGCCTAGTAGAAGGCACTCGGCAAAGAGGACTTTTGCCAAGTGCCTAGGCAAGACACTCGGCAAAACATACATATTTTTTCTTTATTTTGTCCAAATTTTTTTCTATTATCATCCTACATTCTCCTCAACATATGTAATTTAGGTTCATTTATCGAAGTGTTTGCTATATTTCATCAATTTATTTTATTTTATTGAATTTGTTGAATAATTCAAATTTGAACTGCGTGGTCATTCGAATAGTGGAAAAATGAATGAAAAATTGTTATTCATGTTAATGAGCATGCTTTGAGCCCTTATCGAAGAAAGGACCAAAAATTTGAAACCTACTATTCAGAAAACATGGCGACTAAATTGTGTTCAAGTCGTGTTTAAATTCTATAAAAGACAAATTTGGAGTGAAAATTATGAAACTTGTCGAGATATCATGTTATAATGTGAGGACACTGTGATAAAATTTGTATAAGATTTCGTAAAAGTTTGACATCTACGATGCTTAACACGTAATCGTGATTCACATAAAATCATACATCTCTTCGGAGAACTTTCAATTTGTAAGTATCGTATGTTCTAACTTTCGCGAAACCTTATCAGATTTTTATCACAGCTTCCCTATGTGATATCATTACATGTCGACAAGTTTCATGATTTTCGGACCATATTTGATTTTTATACATTTTAAAAACAACTGGACAAGAAGTTCGCCGTCATGTTTCGTGGATAAGAAGTTTGAAATTTCTGATTTTTTTCTCGATAAGGTCTCAACGCATGTTTCAATAACATGAATATCATTTTTTCATCCATTGTTTTCCATTATTCGTGTGACTTGTAGTTCAAATTTCAAAAATTACAAGAAATTCAATGAAATGAAATAAATTGACGAAATATAGCAAACATTTCGAGCAATGGGCACAAATTGCACATACTGTTGCATATAATGAAAGTATCACAACAAAAAAAGTTTGGTGCCAAAAAGTGAAAAAAATGATATTCACGTTTGCCGAGTGTAGGGATCAAAGCACTCGGCAAAGAATATGAATATTTAAAAAAACATTGGATAGTTTGTCAGATTTTGAAATAGTTTCAAAACCCTAACTCTTTTGAAGCGGACCCTTAAGTCAAAGTTGTAGTTCTTTTTACACTCTACTCTTTTCACTTTGGGCATATTTTCATTTGGGATATGGTTTCAAAGAAAATCTTACTTTACAGTGAACCCTTGAACTTTTGCAAAAATTGCGAACAAGTACTGCACTCTAACTTGAACTCATTTAAATTTGTGCAAAGTAAGCTTGAAATGAAGTAAATTTATTCATGCATGTTACTGATGCCATCATGCTTAGATTTTTTTAACCATGTGCTGTTCTGATGTGGAGTAATTCATAGTAATTTTTTCATAATTTTATAGCACTATTTAACTTAATTCGAGTAATGTATAGTAAATAAATTTGAATTCTTAGAATTTAAATCCTTTGCTTTTTAGTGTTTTCAATGTGAAGTGTAGGATAAGTACCTTATCGTGAAGGAAAGATATTGACTTAATAATCACTTAATTCAAATCATTGCATATCATGTACAATTGACCCCACTTGAAGACGGAACTTGCGAATTGGTCCCGAAACCCGAGCAGGGTATATCTGAAGACCAAGGGAACGTCGCCGATAATCTTACTGGAGCCCCGCACTTCATGAATTCTTGTCATGTACACTTTGTTGTAATAAATAAACGCAAATTCATGTATTTATCATTTTAACAAAAATTCCATTATGTTAGACCTGATTGATCACGGATACAGAAGTAAATCATCTGCCCCTGCCCACATAAAATAAATAAAGCTTTCGGAATCTGGCTTTCCTCTAGGGAACAAGCTACTCCTTCATATTCAAATTTTAATATATAATTCCTTGAGGACAAGCCTTTGACCAGCAATTAGCCTATTCTAGTACATAATTTTTATGACACAAAGATGATGCATTAGATTCATATTTGAAGATACTTTTGCATCACATAAATGAAATATTAATAGAGTAACTTTTGGTCAAAGCCTTGTCCTCCCAAAACGAAATACACCATATAATTTCAAAATGGAGGTAATATATGTAAACAGATGCATCAAACAAGCTGATCGACCACAAGTTTTATAAAAGTTTAACGATGAAGTTAACAAGCACTGCAGAATAGTTTTATAAGAGTTCAACGGACAAATACACAAAGTTCACAGACATTACATTACAGCGCCATTAATGATTACATAGATATTAAATCAGCCATTTGAGCTGGCTTACTAGGGGTAGCTTTCCTTTCTGATTCCTGCCCCCGTAGTTGTTGTTTATCGTGCCACAACAGTTTACGTTGGTATTGCAGGCGCTACAGGGGAGGCAGCCGCCGAAGCAGCTAAACAGCTTCGACCACCCCGGCCACTTCATCTGTGCTGACCAGCTCAGCTTTTGTGAGAAAAAAGAAATTGATACAACCCTACCACTAAAGCAAACAAAGAGAAACTTCGCTCGTGAATACGTCTGGTTTGCTGATGCAGATACAGGAAGAATGCGACGATTGCAGCAAATGCATGTAACAATGGCGGGTACCCGATCCTGATGCGCGGGGGATTGTTGGTGGTGATGGGCGCTCTGGTCCCCGTGTCGGCGCGCTTCGGCAGAAGCTCGCTGGTGGCGGTCTCCGAGGAGGCGCCGCAGATGTGCCGGTGCTGGCGATGGCTGTGATCTCCACGGCGGTGCACTCCGGGAGCGGGGCGGTATCGGAGGATTCGTCGTGTAGGGTGATGCTGCTGATAAGATAGTAAAAAGTTATCAAATGATATATGAACAAAAACGAGTTTTCAGTTAAAAAAAATCCAAGCATAGGCAGCAAGGTAAAACTGTAATGTAATTAAGACGTAGTAGCAAATATGCCTGTGCGTTACTACGGCATCCATATAAATAAAATGAATAGCATATAAAATGTATATATTATACATGATACATATTTTTTCATAACATAGTACGTGTCGGTCGAGAAATTTAGCAAGTGAGCAAGTAAGCAAATGGGCCAAAAGTTCTCTCCTCCAAGCCCTAGGGCTCTAGTGAGGAGGAGGTGGCAGTTTATATTTATTCCATTGGTGAGGTCGAGTATTACGAGAAGGTCCCTATGATTTATAAATGAGTCCCTAGAAAACTTAAAAATAGGTCCCTAGTCACTGCAACCGAGTCCCTAGATCTCACAAATAAACCCTTATACCCCTACTTCGGACCTCTTTTGTACAAAGAGGGTCCCAACCATAGGTAGTCTAAGGCGCATCCCCAACAACAATAAGATATTTGTGATGTTTAATATTTTTTCGTTGTACATTATTCTTTGTTGGTTATGTTTAATCTTTTTAAACTAAAAATTTATTTGTTCAAGTTGTTAAAACTTTTATTCACAGAATTTGAAATTAATTATTTAGTATTAAAAAATGTTTTTAAAAAATATCATGCAAATATAGTCAAGTGTGGTCTTATTTTGAAGATCTTGTCATAAAAAACATAATGGTGCAACCCAAATTTAATATGTATACTCAGTTTAATATTTATATTTTTATTTCCAAATCATCGTGCATGTGGGTGACGTCATCATTATTGTCTTTTTTGTGCATGCATGCAATCTCTCTTATATTTAGCTGGCAATATGCGCAACGGTCAAACTATTAAACGGGCGACCCAAAATGACGGTGCGCAACAAAAACTTCCGTAGGAAATATAATTCAGTCAATCAGTCCACTTCAGGTGGAACTATCACCTCAACCGATATATAACCGCAACCCCTTAACACCCCTCATAAATGTTTGTAACCTTGATACATGTGCCTGCCATTTCACAACCCCCACCATGAACCCTAACAAGTCCTTAGTTTCACATTAACTTCATCGTAGTATCATCCAAATACAAGTATGCTTCATGGTGTGAATTGTAAAGAGAGGTCACTATGGAAAAATAGAGATATTTATATCGCATGCACGATTAGGACATCAGTGTTTAATCTCCAAACCCGTCAAGGAATATTCCCAAGGTGGTTGATTTTAGGTGGGGTGTCGCCGAGATCAGGAACTTGAAGGTGCAAGGAAGTTAAAATTTTAGATAGGTTCATACCGCCGGGAGCGTAATACCCTACGTCATGTGTGGTGGTTGTATTGTTTTAGATGTTGTAATGTTTGGAGGGGGTCCCTGCCCGGCCTTATATAGTCTGGGGGGATACGGTTACATGGAAGTTCTAGCCTGATATTTAGAAGTACTACCCAAGTACCACCTGGCTAGTTTCCTTCTGTTCCGACTAGTCCTACTTGCATACGAGTAGTTACAATTAGTGTAGAGTGTGGGCCATATCCCATCCCTTATCATAGGATATGTACACCATGTGCGCAGGTCCGTGGCCCCGAGTCTGACAAGCCCCCAAGCTCTTCGTAGTCGAGTACTGCAGGCTTCTGAGTACTTCTGAAGGCGTTTTCGAATTCTTCCAAACTTCGTCTTGAACGTGTCTTCCAAGTACTTCCTGGGCTACATCGAGGCTGTGCGGTGCTCATTCAACGAGTAATTTTCAAATCTATTCTATATGGGTTGCGATTAAACTCGCACAATATATGGAGTAGCCTCCAAGCCTTACGTTGAATCAAAGAATCAAGCTAAGGGTGTTGTCGGTCGAAACCCACCGGCGAGCAGCGACAGGCAACACGAGGAGCCGGGAGGCTCTCGGGACTGCTGGTGGCCCCGGTCCCTCGGTCAATGGCTCAGGATCTGGCACACAACCTGGCGTCTGGGTTTGCTAGGCGTGCCACCTAACCTTGTATCTGATCAGGAAGGTGTAGATGTGATTTCAGTTAGTTTCCTGCATACACAGACACGTTCAAACATTAGTCCGAGCCGTGATCGGCTCTTCCAGTGATCCCCGCAATCGGCTGCAAAGAGCCGATTACTCCCCGATATCAGATTGGATCTGTTCGTTTAAACATAATACACAAATCTGATGATAATATAAACCTGCTCTGCAATCAACAAGCTGATTCAATCTACGACGGTTAAAACTTTTACCACATGATCGGAACATCCTACGCGTAGTTAAGCCTAACAAACACGAAAGATAACAGAATAGCAACCTAAACAGAGGCCTAAAAACCAACAGAAAGCCGATTCCTGGAACAATCCCTCTTTAGATTAATATAATGCATCAAACGTATTGCCAGATCATTTAACTCGTTTGAAGGACCTAACCATGCGGATATTAAGCCAAATCTTTGATGAACAAAGACTAACCATAACAGATCGGATCTACTAATCAAACAGAGCAAGAAGTTGCCCTCGCACCCAAGATCGGGCACAAAGACAGCGGACGTTTACAGGCGGCAAATAATCCATGAATAAGATATAAGAGCTGATGCAACCCTGTAAACGCTAAGGTAACTAGTGTTACTCACCATCAACAATGCTTCAGCATGAGAAACACAAAGATAAATAGGTAGGAACGATGCTGCCCCGATCAGGCAAAGCGTGATCGGGGCTGCATGGCACTTGCCCGAGAGAAACCCTAAAACAGGGGTGGCAATGCGCTGAGAGTTGTTTGCGAATGTTTGTTGTTGTTTTTCATTTGTAGTCTAGGGTACATATTTATAGTCTGGAGACTTGCCTCTCCTAGCCAATTTTGATCAACTACGACATGAATCCTGACTATCTATATCTAAACTAACTTAAACTAGATACATGGCCAATCTGGCCTTAAACCGCCCGCGCAGGAGCCGATTCGCAAGCCTATTACAATTATCTTTGAGCCCATCTTGCTCACAGCCCACCTTCTGGCTCAGCCAATTTATGGCGATAACACATGCCCTCCTGGTTTCGGCAATAATAATTCCGAAACTATTTTTTTTTCCTTTCCATCGCCTCGCCTCTTTGACTTCCAAAATCCGTACATGCGTGCCACTTCCACTTCCACAGGATGTGACTACTCCGCATCTAACTTCTTGGAAATCATCACGGTGCCAATCCGTATCTCATTCCTGCCTTTATAAACTCAACCTGGCAACCTGTTTACTCATCTTCTTCCTCAAGCCGATAGCAACTGCCGCAGTCCACCCCTCCTTCTCCCGCAATGGCTTCCTCATCCTCTGCTTTCTCTGTCATCTCCATTGACTCCGAGACAACTCGAGAGATGACCCCGAAGTTCGACCCCACAGCTGCCGATGAGGCCTGTGCTCCTCTGCACTAGGATGCAGAGGAGTGGGATTTCCAAGCCTGGTCAGAGGATGATGAATCCCTGACCGTCGGCGAAGATCTCCAGCTCCTCCTTGGTGGGGAACTGGATGGAGACAACAACGACGACACATCCTAGGAGGGGAATTTCTCCTCCTCGGAGGAAGAAATCGAGGGCACGTCGATCGAGGAAGTCTCGGCAGCAGGAGGCTTCCTGCGTGGTGGGTCGTCGGAGGACGACGAAGATGATGATGATGATGAAGAGACTGAAGGCGGCAGTAGCTGCAGTGGTGACAGTGGCGGGGATGATGGCAGCGACGAGGACAGCGACACCAGCACAGCCCCTCCGATCAAGCGCCGCAAGGTCTCAGGCACTTACTGGTGGTAGTTCGTAGGATTAGCAACGACTGCCATGTACAGAGCCGATAGATCGGCTTTAGGAGCAATCGGCTCCCCTTTTGTAATGGTTTTCCCTATGAATGAAATCTTTCATTTTAGTCAACAACTTTCGAGAAGCCGATTTACCGGGAGCCGATGGCAACGCATCGGACCTTTCCCTCAAAGTGCCGATCTGGATCTGAGTCGATCCCTGAACCAATTCCATCTTCTGCTTAAATCTGGAACTTTCCCGAAACAGATCTACACAGGTTCTCCAAATCCAAGTTGCGCTCCAAAACCCTTGCTCACAAATCCAATCACAAAACCCAGATCAAAACCTCAGAGCCAAACTCGAAACTCGCAAAGCAAACCCTAGATCCAATCTCGAGCCTTCGATCACCATTGGAGCTTCAGATGGCAGAACCCTTGAATGCCGATGCGAACGTCCTTGGTCTGAAGGTAAAACTCTGACCTTTCGCTAATTTAATGAAGTAATTATTCGTACCCTTGAAGCATTAAATGATCCTTTCCTGTTATTTGGCTCTTTTTGATTCTTCAGGTTTCAGACATTCTTTTGCCGCATCCTTCTTTCCCTAATTCCTTTTGTCTTGGGCCTTGTTCTTATGAGCGTCCAATAGATTTGATTTCTTGTGAGGCCAATCAAATCCCATTCGTAAGCCAAGATATAGACTTCGATTCCTAGGCCGACAGCCTGCGTGCCTGGCCAAATCCTCCCGAGAGCTGGGTATCTTTGTATAACAGAGTAGCAAAAGCCTACCAGCCCACATAGGAAACTATAGGAATAGCTGACACTCTGTCTCTGTCATTATCCCCTCCCGAGAAGAATGAAAACCTTCTGAAAACCATCGACTATTTTTGTCTGATGCCCTGAACTGCTTTTTATTTGGCCATGGGCCGATGACTCCAACCCTCATGGATGGGGTGATGATTACTGGTTTGAACATTGCATCGTGTTGTCGGTCGAAACCCACCGGCGAGCAGCAACAGGAAACACGAGGGGCCGGGAGGCTCCCAGGACTGCTGGTGGGCCCCAGTCCCTCGGTCAACGGCCCAGGATCTGGCACACAAACTGGCGTCCGGGTTTGCTAGGCATGCCACCTGACCTATACCTGATCAGGAAGGTCTATAAGCACCTTGGGTTGCATTTGGTTAGTTGTGCTAGGTGCTGCGCTCTCACACATTATGGTCCTTCTTAATTAAATTTGATTAATGGTAGATGCAACTTGATTCTGAGAGTGGCCCTCTGTGCTGTGTGCTTGAGCGGCTCACGTCTTGTTAAAATATGTTTTTATTAGAAACATGGTTTAGGGGGCCAGCACGGTGCTTAGTGCTTGGTTGGCCACTCTCCATAAGAACCGGTTCATAGAGCGACAACCTGGGACAACCGCGTAACCACAAGACTGGAATAGGACGGTCTTGGCTTACTAATTAGGTCATTTTAGTTTGGGAGTAACTTACCTGCGGGGCAAGAGGGGTGGTAAGCTTCTATGGCCCTCGCGCTACGAGGCTTGGTCTGTGCTGTGTGCTTGTACCCCCTCGAGGCTTGCTCCATAGTTGCTGATCTAGAATCCTTAGCGGTTACACCTTACCAATGTGTTCTTTGTAACGGCCTCGTAGTGTGCTTGCTAGCCATCTCACCTAAGAAAGTGTGATGAACAACTAGCGTAGCTCACAACTTGTGGGTAAAGATGTGCAACCTCTCGAGAGTGTAAAACTGGTATACTAGCCGTGCTCACGGTCATGAGCGGCCCAGATCCTCCGTCTGATTAGTGGGGTTTACCTTTGGTGGATTGGCTTGGTTTTCAGTAGTCTCATAATTAATTTTGATTAATTATTATGTAACTTGGGTTATGGTAATTCATCCACTTGTAGTAAATAGCTTTAATAAAATTTGCCAAGATTAAAAGCTAATGCAGTTGAGTCAGCTAACCTTAGAGCCTCATAATTCGTGTTATACTTGTTGAGTACAAGTTGTGTACTCACACTTGCCTTCTCTACTCTTCTGTTCTCTCTGGGATATCTTCGACTGCTGCTCAGTACCAGGCGACGTGGAGGACTACATTAGCGGACTCGATGATTTCTAGGCGCTGTCTCCCAGCCGACGTCCCTGTGGCGCCCTATTCTTTATGTATTTACTTCACGCTTCCGCATTCCTTGAATTGATTCTTGATTCAGTTGTAATAAAGATATTCATTTATGATTTATACACTTTTATTTCGAGATACGCGTTGTGATATCTTGATGATTCTGTTGTATATATGCGTGACTTGATCCTGGCGCATATATGATTGCTCGGTTTATGTTCTTATAAATCGGGTGTGACAGAATTGGTATCAGAGCCGTGTCAACTGTAAGACGAACCCTAGATAGAACTGGTCAAATTTAGGACTTCTTTTTTTCCTTCCCTTGCTTTCGCAAAACTCCCAAAATCATTTCTGCCTCTATTCCTTGAGTCTTAAAACCTTGATCTGCTCGCTCTCTCTCTTGTCCTCTCTGAGAATTAGTTTGATCTTTTTCGTAGACGTTGGCCTGAACTCGTCTAACCCCATAAGTTTAGGTTATTCCAATGAAAGTGCGCTAGAACGAGTGTGTTAGTCGAGTAGTGTGATAAACTCGGCTAAGATGTGAATATTGAATGTTTGTGATTGTGCAAAGTGTTTGATCTGGATTTTTGGTTGATTACATAGTTTAGAAGTTAAACTTGCTCATGCAAAACGTCTTTAATGCAAACCTGAATTAAGTAATAAAAAAAGTTTTGAGTTAGACCGTTGGGGGAAAAAACCGTACACTCTTTACTCTCTACTTTATCCTGCCAGAGTTTTCTTTCCAGGATCGTACAGCATCTGTCTCTTATAAATTTTGTTCTGCTGTAAACAGATGGTGAACACCAGGAGCACCGGCACCGGTTCTGGCCAGCTGGGGCAGAACAACCAGAGTACCGACCAGCCGCTGCCGATGCCTCCACCTCTGACTCCGGTGCAGTTCTTCCAGCTCCAGATGCAGATGATGGCCACTCTGAACAACACGGTTCAGACTCTACAGCAGATCCACGCTCAGCCGCCACCTCCTCCACCGCAGCAGCCCCGCGATAGGCGCACGGACTTTCTGAGGGGTCACCCGCCGACGTTCTCCCATGCGGCTGATCCACTCCAGGCTGACGACTGGCTCCGTTCGGTGGAACGCCAGTTGGACGTCGCTCAGTGTGACGATAGGGAGCGAGTTCTGTATGCAGCAGGGCAGCTGCGAGGCTCAGCTCTCGATTGGTGGTAGTCCTACCCAGCTCGGGACCGTGACGCTCTCAGTTGGGTCCAGTTCCGGGAGCGCTTCAGGAACCACCACATCCCTGCTGGAGTGATGAAGATGAAGCACAACGAGTTCCTTGCGCTTAAGCAGGTAAATTAGAGTAAAATCTTTCCGCAATTCCTATTTGAGCCCAAGCCCACCCTTGTTTATCTTCGTGGAATTGGAAATGCTGAGTAATTTCCATTCTCCTTTTTCCTGTGGTTATCATTTCAAGGAGCTATGATGGTGACCGAGTACCGTGATTATTTCCTCCAGCTCGCTCGCTATGCCCCTGCTGAGGTCGCCAATGATGGTGATAAGCAGGAGTGCTTCAGGGAGGGGCTGGATGATCACCTGGAGTATGCGCTCATGAACCACCGCTTCGACAACTTCAACCATCTGGTTGATGCTGCCCTCAACACCGAGCGCAAGCGCCGGGAAATTAAGGACAAGAAGAGGAAGATGGTTCCTGCTGCGTCTGGCAGCAATACTCGGCCTCGGTACCAGTACCCGCAGCAGCAGCAGAGGCAGGTCCAGCCGTACCAGCAGCGACAGCAGCAGTATCCGCCTCGTCCCCAGCAGCAGCAGGTGGGATAGGGCCAGAGGCTTCTAGCGCCTCCGGCACGCTCAGCTCCACCAGCTCCGCGGCAGGGAGTGCCTACTCCTCCTGCCGGACAGCAGGCTCCAGCATTCCCACGGGCGTGCTATCACTGCGGCGAGCAGGGACATTATGCCAACGTCTGTCCACAGAAGGCACAGAATGGACAGCAGGGGCGCCCAGCTCAGCCCAAGGCGCCATCCTAGGGCAGGGTGAACCACGTGACGGCCGAGTCGGCGGCCGAGGCTCCCAACGTGGTTATTGGTACGTTCATGGTCAATACTCACCCTGTTACAGTGCTTTTTGATACTGGTGCTACGCATTCCTTCATTACTCGGTCTTTTGTCGAGCATCATGGCATTCATACTAGTACATTAAAGAGATGCATGTTAGTATCTTCATCGGGAGGGCAGTTGAGGTCTCATATCTTCTGTCCCAGAGTTAGTGTTGTCATAAGGGGGGTAGAGTTCAGTGCTAATTTGATGGTGCTAGACACCAAGAGTATCAATGTGATCTTGGGAATGGAGACCCTTACTAGATGGGGTGTTAGGATTGATTGTGCTCAGAGGACTGTCCATTTGTTGGCACCGGACGGACAGGAAGTCACAGTTAGTGCTTCGGAGCCTTCTGGAATTCTTTGTCAGATGGAGGCTAGACCCACGGATGGTATTCGCGTGGTGTCTGAATTCCCGGATGTCTCTCCGGATGACTTGCCAGGTATGCCGCCTAATCGCGATATTGAGTTTTCTATTGATCTCTTGCCTGGCACAGCTCCTATTGCTAAGCGGCCCTATCGTATGGCACCCGTTGAGCATGAGGAAGTTAAGAAGACTGTCGACGAGTTGCTAGCCAAGGGTTATATCCGTCGTAGTTTCTCTCCTTGGGCTTTTTCTATATTGCTGGTAGAGAAGAAGGATGGAGCAAAGAGAATGTGCGTCGATTATCGGGATCTGAATGCAGTCACCATCAAGAACAAGCATCCATTGCCTCACATTGAGGATCTCTTTGATCAGCTTCAGGGTGCTTGTGTACTCTCGAAGATTGATCTGCGTTCAGGTTATCACCAGTTGAAGATCCGTCCCGAGGATATTTCGAAGACGGCATTCACCTGCAAGTATGGGCTATACGAGTATACGGTCATGTCTTTTGGCTTGACCAATGCTCCGGCTTTCTTCATGCATCTGATGAACAAGGTTTTCATGGATTATCTGGACACCTTTGTGGTGATATTCATTGATGATATCCTGGTATATTCCAAATCAGAGGCAGAGCATGAGAAGCATCTGAGTCTTGTGTTGCGGAGGCTCAGAGAGCACAAGCTGTATGCCAAGCTCAGCAAGTGCAAATTCTGGATTGATGAGGTTCCATTCCTCGGTCATGTCATCTCCAAGGGAGGTATTGCTGTGGACCCTGGAAAGGTAAAGGATGTGCTTGACTAGGTGGTACCGCAGACAGTGAAGGAAGTCCGCTCTTTTCTGGGCTTAGCAGGATATTATCGGAGGTTCATTGAAAATTTCTCCAAGATTGCGAAGCCTTTGACTTCCTTGCTAGAGAAGGGTGTGGATTTCTCCTGGACTGATGAGCGTAAGAAGGCCTTCGAGGAGCTGAAGAAGAGGTTAACTACGGCGCCAGTCCTTACTCTGCCAGACCAGAGCAAGAGGTTCACAGTGTATTGTGATGCTTCGAGGGATGATCTTGGTTGCGTCCTGATGCAGGAAGGCAGAGTTATAGCTTATGCTTCACGGTAGTTACGCCGGCACGAGCTGAATTATCCCACTCATGATCTGGAGTTAGCTGCAGTTGTGCATGCCCTGAAGATATGGAGGCATTACTTGTTTGGGTAGAGGTGTGACATTTACACAGATCATAAGAGCCTCAAGTACATTTTCACTCAGAGTGAGCTGAACATGCGGTAGAGAAGATGGCTAGAGTTGGTCAAGGATTATGACCTGGAGATTTACTATCATCCGGGCAAGGCCAATGTTGTAGCAGATGCTCTGAGCAGGAAAAGCTATGTTAACATGGCCATGGCTTTTCAGATATCTCAGGAGTTATGCGAGGAGTTTGAGCAATTGAGTCTGGGTTTCTTACATCACACCTCGAGTGCATCATTTGAGGCGGAACCCACTCTAGAGGCGGAGATCAAGCAGCATCAGAAAGATGATAAGAAGCTGCAGGAGATCCGTGAACTGCTCAAGATTGGCAAAACACATCATTTCTGAGAGGATGATCAGGGTACCTTGTGGTACAAGGGCCGGATATGTGTGCCAGATGTAGAGGATCTCAGGAAGCTGATCTTGAGTGAGGCTCATGATACAGCGTATTCCATTCATCCGGGCAGCACGAAGATGTATTATGACCTCAAGGAACGATTCTGGTGGTATGGAATGAAGCGTTCCGTTGCGGAGTACATGGCTATCTGTGACACTTGTCAGCGTGTCAAGGCAGAGCATCAGAGACCAGCAGGTCTATTGCAGCCGTTGAAGATTCCAGAGTGGAAATGGGAGGAGATCACTATGGACTTCATTGTTGGATTGCCTCGTACTCAGAAAGGGTACAACTCTATATGGGTAGTAGTGGATCGGTTGATGAAGGTTGCCCACTTCATCCTGGTGAACACTACTTACTCCGGTGCTAGACTCGCAGAGTTGTACATCTCCAGGATCGTCTGTCTGCATGGTGTTCCGAAGAAGATCATATCTGACCGAGGATCTCAGTTCACTTCACGGTTCTGGGAGCAGTTGCATGATTCGTTGCATACGAAGCTACGCTTCAGTACTGCTTATCATCCTCAGACAGATGGGCAGACAGAGAGAACCAACCAAGTGTTGGAAGATATGCTTCGAGCCTGCGCTATTCAGTATGGTACCAGCTGTGATAAATGCCTGCCGTATGCAGAGTTTTCATACAACAACAGTTATCAGGCCAGTCTGAAGAAACCTCCTTTTGAGGCCCTGTATGGTCGGAAGTGCAGAACTCCGCTGTATTGGGATCAGATTGGCGAGAGGCAGGTATTTGGTCCGGGTATTGTTGAGGAGGCAGAACAGCTCGTACAGCAGGTGCGAGAGAACCTGAGGGTCGCACAGACTCGTCAGAAGAGCTACGCGGATGTTCATCGTTGAGATCTGACCTTTGCAGTGGGTGATTCATGTGTACCTGAAAGTCTCGCCGATGAGAGGAATCCGCAGGTTTAACGTGAGAGGGAAGCTAGCCCCTCAATACATCGGTCCATTCAAGGTGTTGGAACGGAAAGGTGAGGTAGCATACCGCTTGGAGTTGCCTCCCAACCTCTCGGGAGTGCATGATGTGTTCCACGTGTCTCAGCTGAAGAAGTGCTTGAGGGTGCCAGAAGAACGAGCACCGCTAGAAGGGTTGGTTGTGCAGGAAGATCTGACCTACCCCGAACATCCGGTGAAGATTCTGGAGACGTCCGAGAGAGTTACCAGGAACAAGAAGATCAAGATGTGCCGTGTTCAGTGGAGTCATCACACAGAGGATGAGGCTACTTGGGAGCGAGAGGATGAACTGAGGAAGACATATCCCGATCTCTTTGCTAGCCAGCCTATCTGAATCTCGGGACGAGATTCCTGTAAGGGGGGTAGGGTTGTAACACCCTAAGGTAAAATTTCGAGATTTATAATGAATTTAATTGGGCTCCAAAAATTTTCTAATGATTTATTTTGCCTAGCTTGCATTTATTTATAATTTAATTCCCAAAGAATTAAAATTTATTTTAGCTCAACATGTTTGTGCATTCATGCTGGTGCATAAGTTTTATTTGGTTGAGTGCATAGGAGTTGAATTCAAATTTGAGTTGAATTCAAATAGATTTGAGTTGGTACGGGAAAAGAAAAGGAAGGAAACAGGAAAGTAGGTCAGTCATTCCTTCTTTTCTCAGTCATTCCTTTTTTCTCAGTCATTCCTTCTTTCTCAGTTATTCCCTCAGCTCGACCCCACCTGTCGGTGACCATCTCCTTCCTTTCCTTCTTCTTCCCCGCGCCGGCTCTCTCTGTTCCGCCCCGCCGTGCCGTCGCTGCACGTGGCCCCGCTCCACCCCGCACCCGAGCACGAGCCCATCGGCCAGTCTCCCGTGCGCGCCCTCCTTCCAGAAGCTTCCTTCCCCAATCCAGGATCCCGCCGAGCGGTTGCACGATCCGCTTCTCCCGGGCGGATCACGGCCGCAATCTCCACCGGGGCACGCACGCCCAAACCGCCGGCCTCTTCCTTAATTGGCCCCTGTAACCCTTCCCTTAAACCCTCCTTGTGCCCTACCGCCGCACTGCAGCCGCCCCGAATCCCTAGCACCACCGCCCGTTTGCTCCGTCGTGCAGCACCTCTACACTGTCGTGGGCCGGCCACTCCGGTGCATCCCAGCTCCGGCCAAGGCTCGCAGCAGCTTCGCGGTCCCGCCAGGAAGCTCCCCGAGGCTTCCACCCTCGACACCGAGTCCTGCCCGCGCCGGAATCGAGCCCGAGGACTGCTGCCGGTATCCTGCTCCACTCTTGCGATTCCTTGCCGCCGGTGATCCCCGGAGCTCCCTAACCCTCGTAGGACCAGAAGGCCGGAGCGCCTCTGCATCGACCTTCCCGCGAAGCCCGACCCGTCTCCGCCGACGGCCATTGTCGACAGTCACCCTCCGCCGTACCTCAACCCACCCCAAGCCCTCGGTGAGCAACACATCCGCCCCCTTTACCTGTTGCGCTAGACCCCGTAGCTTTAGGGCCACCGCAACGCCCGGAGCGTCGCACGCCGGCAAGCGCCGCCGTGCAAACCCTCTGCCGCCGTCGATATCGCCGCTCAGAGGCCTCCCAAGCCCCGCAGTAGCCCTAGGTGGATTACCCATGTCGCGTAGGCCATCCCTGACCCGAACTCGAGTAGTTTTGACCCCCAGAGCATCGGATTTGAGGCGCTCTAGCGACGCACCGCCGCGGAAACCAATCTCCGGTGACCCCCCCCCCCCCCCCGCCGCCGGCCGCGTTCTTGTCAGATCGGACCGGTCCGATCCAGATCGGACCGTCCGGACCCCCGCCGTGCAGATCGGACCGTCCGAACTGGAACGCGTCCGAACCGTCCAATCCAGATCCGAATAGAATTTGGAACACATACTTGAGCTGTTCTCCTCTCGGGTTGATGAAAAGTACTCCCACTCCACCGCCACCGAGCTTCAGTGAGCCGTCAAAGTACATGACCCACTGCTCTGGCTGGTTGGTTGGGGCTTTCATTTTGTTTTCTCGCCACTCCGCCATGAAATTGACTAGTGACTGCGACTTGATGGCTGTCCGGGGCTTGAAGTCCAGCGTGAGGGCTCCAAGCTCCATGGCCCACTTGAAGATGTCCCCGGTAGCGTCCCGATTATGGAGGATATCGCCAATGGGATGTCGGAGACCACTAGAATATTGTATATGTCGAAATAATGGTGAAGTTTCCTGGAAGTGATGAGTATACCCTAAAGTAGTTTCTGAATCATCGGGTAATGAACCTTGGATTCAGAGAGGACTTCACTGATGAAGTAGACTGGTTGCTGCACCCCGAAGGCATGGCCTTCCTCCTGGTGTTCCACCACGATTGTCGTGCTGACGACGTGAGTTATCGCGGCGATGTAAAGTAGCAGATTCTCGCCTTATTGTGGAGCCGTCAGGATGGGTGGTGACTGCAAATGGTGCTTGAGATCTTGCAGCACCTGGATTGCCTACTCGGTGCACTGGAACTTGCTGTGGAGCTTGAGCAATTTGAAGAAGGGTAGTCTCCTTCCTCCAAGTCGGGAGATGAATCGATTCAAAGCCGCCATGTAGCGTGTGAGCTTCTGGACGTCCTTGATCATCCTTGGAGTGTCCATGGCTGTGATGGCGTTGATCTTCTCTGGGTTTGCTTCAATTCCTCGGTGACTAACAATGAACCCGAGTAGTTTTACTTGTGGCACGCCAAAAACACACTTCGTCAAGTTAAGCTTCCATAAAAACTTCCGCAAGCTATTGAATATCTCCTCGAGATCCGTAATGAACTCATCATGGGATCTGGTCTTGATGACCACATCATCCATGTAAGCTTCAACACTGCGGTGTAGCTGGTCTGCAAGGCACAGTTGGATGGCCGTTGATAGGTAGCTCCTGCGTTCTTCAACCCAATTGACATTGTAGTGTATGCGTATGCTCCAAAGGGGGTGATGAACACCTTTTTAACCTGATCTTCTTCCTTGAGAGCTATCTGATGATAGCCCGAGTAGCAGTTGAGGAAGAAAAGCAAGACGCAACCAGCCGTAGAGTCGATGACTTGGTCGATGCGTGGTAGCGCGAAGGGGTCCTTCGGGCAATGTTTATTGATATTAGTATAATCCACACACATCCTCCATTCATTGTTATTATTTTTCAAGACTAGTACAGGATTAGCTAACCACTCGGGGTGGTACACTTTTATAAAACCAGCCGCGAGTAGTTTGCTAGCTCTTTCTTGATGGCCTCCCTCTTGTCGGGGGCGAAGCATCGTAGTCGTTGCTTTTTCGGGTGGCTTTAGGGTCGACTTTTAGGCAATGCTCAATCAACTCCATGGGAACCCCTAGCATATCCACTGGTTTCCATGCGAATATGTCTCGGTTAGCCCTAAGGAAGCTGACGAGCGTGCTTTTCTATTTGTCACCTAAGCTACCCCCGATCAATGCAGTCTTGGATTGGTCACCTTCTTGCAACTGGATGGCCTTGATGCTGATGTTGCTAGGGTTGGGTATAACCCTCGATTGGCTAGGCCGCTGGTCGGAGATCTCCATCTCTGAGTTGGTCAGCTTCTGCGCGGCCGTGAGTACTTCTGCAGACGGCTCTGGCACGCGTGATGTCGTGGCATACTCGATTGCTTCCTGATCGGAGTTGTATGACTTCTTCAGGTCACCTCAAAGTGTGAGTATGCCTATCTTGTCTGGCATTTTAAGTAGCAGGTAGACGTAATGGGGCACGGCCAAGAATTTGGTTAGTGCCGGTCTGCCAAAGATAGCATGATATGACGAGTCAAAATCTGCCACCTCGAACTTCATGTACTAGGTGCGGTGGTTGTCTTTTGTCCCAAAGGTGACTGGCAGGACCACTGATCCGAGTGGTGTAGCCACGTTACCCAGGACAATGCCGTGGAAAGGAGCTTTGCTGGGGGTGAGCATCTTGAAGATGTCCAGGCCCATCTTCTTCAAAGTACTCACGAAAAGCAGGTTGAGGCCGCTCCCGCCTCGATGAGTACTCGGGTTAGCTGTGAGCCCGCCACGACAGGGTCTAGAACGAGCGGGAATTTTCCTAGCTTAAAGAAGCTGGTCCATTGATCATTCCTGGAGAATAAGATCCGGACCTTGCTGTATCTCAAAGGCCTTGTCGTGGCCAGCTCCACAAAAAGCATTTCGCGTAGGGTCAACTTCTATGCGTGCTTGGAAGGGAATCCACCATCTCCGTCAAAGATGACGTTGATGACATTCTTCAGATCCTGGAAGTCTTGAGCCCCCGACTTGTCACCTTCCTTGTCATCCTCCTGGTCCTTTCAATTCCCTGCTTGAGGGAGGGGTGGTGCATTGAGTGACTTGTGGATGGTGACGCACTCGAAGAGCGTGTGTTGCGACTTCAGGTGCATTAGGCATTGTTTGTGCATGACTTTCTCGAATCGCGCATCATTGTTCCCCGACTTCTTGCCGCGCGGATTGCGCTCAATAGCTGCGACTTCCCAATGGTTTAGCTAGCTTTTGTCAAAATGACCGTTGCCATTGCTTTGTTTGTCGACGTTGCGTTTGGGGAAGCAGTCATTCTCCTCGTCCTTCTGGTCAGCCCACTGTCAGGGATAGATCCCCTGGGTACCGCAAGGAAGCTACCTGTGAGGAAAAAGAAGTCTGATTCCTACTAAGATTCCACTGTAATCCTATTAGGACTCCTACCTTATAATCCTATTAGGACTCCTACCTTATAATTCTACTAGGAACCCCGTCCCCTGGGATATATAAAGGAGGGCATGGATACCTAGATAGGCAGAGAGAACCAACAGAGAGAATCAACAGAGAACCAATAGAGAGCAGCCAATAGGCAACTCAACACCCAAGCGCAGGGCGCAATATACAACACCCCAAAATAGGACGTAGTGTATTATGCTACTCTACCAGCTCGAAACTGTCTAAATTTGTGTCTTGTGTCCTTGCATTCACCTTCAAGTTCCAAATCCGGCGATCCCTCACCAAATAATCACCTACCTTAGGGTATCCCTAGGTAGGCTGACGGTAAAAACACCGACAGTTGGCGCCAACCGTGGGGCCGATCGTCGCGATCATTGGGAGAATTTGAAGGACCTCTTCATCAACATCAATCCACTCAAGGTGGTGGATTGCCACTTCGTACATATGCATCGGCGGATCGATTCATTGAGTTCGAGATCGGATCCTTCAGCGAACGGCTACATCGACCTCGACTACTCGGCTTGACTTCACCTTGCGCTGCAACGTCGATGCACCGCGGCCGCCGACCTCGACGACCCGGTTCAACTTCGGCTTGTGCTGCAATGTCCGCGCGCAGCAGCGACGAGATCGACTACTTCAACTTTGCGAGGAGGCACGGCGGCTTGCCAGCGACTACTTCGACTTCGCGAGAAGGCTCGGCGGCCCGCCGGCGATCAGTTCGACTTCGCGAGGACGATCAGCGGCCCGCCGATGACTACTTCGACTACTCGTCTCGACTATAAACTAGTCGAGGGCGAGTCTCACAGTAACGACTACATCAACTACTCGGAATCGACTCCGACTAGTCGAGCTTCATCAACAAACCATCGCAGCTCCATCAACGAGCTCCACAGCTTCATCGACATTCGTCCACGAATCAAGCTAAGTGACTTATACCTTTTCCGTCTTGTTCTTCACAAGATCGGCTACCTTTTTGGGTACGCCTCTCGATGGGCATGAAACCCTCGGGGGCTACACCATGATTGACTACCTATCTATGTACATCTCTCGATGGGCATTGAAACCCTCCAGAGCTACACTTCGCCGACTACTTGTCCGTGTACATCTCTCGATGGGCATGAAACCTTCCAGAGCTACACTTCGCCGACTACTTATCCGTGTATGTCTCTCGACGAGCATTGAAACCCTCCAGAGCTACACTTCGCCAACTACTTATCCGTGTATGACTCTCGATGGGCATTGAAACCCTCCAGAGCTACACTTCGTCGACTACCTTTTGCACCCTACGCATCCTCTTTGTCGCATGATGACTACTTTCTGCTCATTGTCTCCTCTTAACGGTCGCTAATCTACTCGAGTAGCAAATGCCTTATCCGTCAAACCTCGAGTCTCCAGTCACGACCTAAGTGACCCGTCCTGTATGAGCGAAGGTTAGAGACCTAAGCGACTTGTACATGCTATGGGTGAAGGCTAAACTGGGACCGGGTGAACATAAAGGGCGGACTACTCGGGAGATTTAAATGGCCTAAAAAAGAGCTTGACGCAGCAATTTTTACGCCGAATAAATTTTGGTGTCTTCACATTACTACTGAGTACTACTCGGTATCTTCGCATTATGCAACATAATGTATGCATTGTCTTTTTTCAGATCAAGCTTCGGCAACAACCCTCCAGGCAGCATGGCGTGCCATCACAGTTCCGCTAGTTCCCAGGCTCGGGGGCTGGGCGATGCACACTACTCGACATGGCTCCTTCGGCTCTCCTGGCTCGTAAGCTCGGGGGCTGGACGCCGCAAAACTACTCGAAGATGACTCGTATGAAGACTGAGAGTGCAGAAGAAACCTTAAGTCACCGCGCGGTTAAATAAACCAGCGGGAGGCTCAATTTCATTGTGCAGAAGACGAAGAGTTTTTCTCAGAATTTTAGAGTAACATCAATGCCACGATTCTTGAATCCTTTTTCCAAACCTAAGGGTTTTGGATTCAAGGCTTGGGGGCTGCAGGATACGTGTCATCAACTATTTATTTTTCAAATATATTCGAAGAGTAAGCAAGGAAGATTCAAGACTAATGTGACCCTCAGCCTGATTCTTCGATTCAACACCTAAGGCTCGGGGCTACTCCATATGGAGTGCGATTTTCCATCGCACCACAAAAGAAGACTTGAAGCTATTCGGGGCTTGAGCACCTCATAGCCTCGATGAAACCAAGAAAGTACTCGAAGAAGACCTTCAAGATGGAGTTTCAGAAGAAGCTGAAGACTACTTCAGAAGTACTCGAAATGCCTGCAGTACTCGGCTATGAAGAGCTCGGGGGCTTGTCAGAGATAGATCCCCTGGGTACCGCAAGGAAGCTACCCATGAGGAAAAAGAAGTCTGATTCCTACTAGAATTCCACTGTAATCCTATTATGACTCATACCTTGTAATCCTATTAGGACTCCTATCTTGCAATTCTACTAGAAACCCCATCCCCTAGGGTATATAAAGGAGGGTAGGGATACCTAGATAGCCAGAGAGAACCAACGGAGAACCAACAAAGACTAGCCAATAGGCAACTCAACATCCAAGCGCAGGGCGCAATATATAACACCCCAAAACAGGTCGTAGGGTATTACGCTACTCTAACGGCCCGAACCTGTCTAAATTTGTGTCTTGTGTTCTTGCCTTCATCTTCAAGTTCCAGATCTGGCGATCCCTCACCAAATAATCACCTACCTTAGGGTATCCCTAGGTAGGCTGACGGTAAAAACACTGACACCCACCGTGCCATCATGTCACGCAGCTCCATGGCAGTAGTTGGGCAATTGCGTCCAAAGTCGTGGTACGTGTGCTTCAAGAAGAGCCCGTTCTGGAAGCAGCGGATGACATCCTCGTCGGTGATGTTGGTGATGGTGGCGCGTGTCTCGAAGAAACGCCGAGTGTAGGACCATAGGGTCTCATTCATCTCTTGCTTCACCGGGGACAGATCGTGGCGAGTGCCCGCTCTGATCATGGATCCTTGGAAGTTGTCGATGAAGTCCCGTTTGAGGTCCTCCCATGAGTCGATGGAGTTTGGCTTGAGGCTTTCAAGCCATGTGAGGGGTGCAGACTCTAGAGCCACCAGGAAGTAGAGAGCTTTGGTAGAGTTGGATCCCCCTAAAACTTCAATAGCAACGGAGTAGCATCAAATCCACTAGCGTGAGTCCTACTTACCATCGTACTTGGGGATTCCGACTAGTTTTAACTCCTTTGGATAGGACTTGTCGGTGATGCTGGTGGTGAAGGCGGGGAAGCGGTCAGTATCGTTGTCGTCGTGGTACCTGCCGGTATGGTCCCTTCTCCATGTTTCAATAACACGTTGTGCGTCACGGCCTTTGTTGATCTTCTACCTGATGTCGATCATGGGAGCGTCGTGAAGGCTGGCCTCAAGTGGATCTTGGCCTTGATGCCTTGCACCATGCTGGTTGTGAGTGGATTGTTGTTGTTCTTCTTCATTGTTGCCATGCGCGGACGGGTGACCCTCGTTGCGCTGGTGGTTGTCGTTCCTCCGGCTCCCGGGGCCTCCTCCGAGGGTGTGACTGATCAGCACAGTTTCACCATGGCACTTAGACCTCAAGGGTGGATTCCGAGTGGAAGACACTGGATGCTGCCCATCGAGTTGCATGTGGGTCAGATACTGCAGCCTTTATATCTGAGGGTTGGGCGGGAGTTATTGGGCTAAGAGGGTTGCTTCTGCGATGGCGTCAATCGGCGTATGGTACTCCCGATCCGTGACTGCTGCAAAGCATTGTTTAGATCCCTTGGTTTGCGGGCGCGATTCTGTGCATTGCGCCTGCACTGGGCGCGCTTGGCGCTCTTCACCCGCTAGATCTTTCGGTGCTCGTCGTCTTCATCCTGGGGAGCGTCAGCTGTGGGCTCATCGGCTGAGACATCAGCAAGTTGATCATTGTCGTAATGGGGGTCCAGCTCGTCGTCCTCCGCGTTGCGAAGTGAAGTCGTGCAGACTTGATGATCCGGCGAGTTGTTAGCCGTAAGGCTGTATTCAAGTAGCTCTGTGCTACTTTCTCCTTCTTCCACGATGGGAGAGAGAGGTTTGCCCTCCTGGAAGGACTATTCCTGCATGAAGGCCACAAGGCAAGACTCATAATCGAGTAGTTCGGAGGGCTCAAAGCCCTTCCAGTACACGAAACAGCCTTGCGGTGTTGATGTTATGGTTAAACCTAGGTGGCTGCCCAAAAATGATTCGGTGTGGCTATCGGGTTGCGAGTGGTTTTCAAGGGCAGGGGCCGCCCGATGGGCGGTGGCACCCTCATCTCCAAGTCCTTCTCGGGACTGGCTTGAAGTTGTAGTACTGAGCGAGGAGTACTCTTCGTTGGAGTCCAAGTAGTTGTCGAAAATGGGTGCCCCCCGGCAAGCGGTGGCTTCCACATCCTTGAGCTTAAGCAGCAGATCTAAATCCTCCTCCAAGTTGCGGAGGGACTTAGATTGTGTGGTCCCCTTAGATCGATTTGATTCCAATCCGACTAGATCTAGTGCGTCACGAGTGGAAGTCGTGTTGAAAATGGACATCTTTTTGATCTGCAGGACCAAATCGGGAAGCAGCAGATCATCGAGGTTGTTGATCAACTCGTCAAGATCGCTGCTTGGAGTCGATGAAGAGGCCTCCGGCTCCCTGGAGTTGGCTAGGCGGCTGTTGAAGCCACCCAAACCGTTGGCAACACAGATCCAGGAGCCGAAGGTGAAAGTTGTGCCCTCGTCGAGCACAGCGCTGGTGAAGTTGAAGGATGCCATCGAATTCTCTGGTGGATGCTTGATGAACACCCCTACCTAGCGCGCCAGCTGTTAGTATTTTACCGCTACGCCCACCGACGGATACCCCCTGAGGTGGTGATTTTGTAGGTAGGGTGTCACTGAGATCAAGAACTCGAAGGTGCAAGGAACACAAGGTTCAGACAGGTTCGGGCCGCCGAGAGCGTAATACCCTACGTCCTGTGTGGTTTATATTGCCTTTGAAGGTGATTGTCCCTGAGGAGGTCCCGGTCCGCCCTTATATAGTCTGGGGGGACAGGTTTACATGGAAGTCCTAGTCGGGTACAAGCCCAGGAGTCCTACCCGAGTACTTCTCGGGTAGTTTCCTACCGTGTTCGACTAGTTTTACTACTGTACGAGTAGTCCTACTGCACTACGAGTAGTTACAACAGATATAGGGCGTGGGCCATATCCCATCCCGTATCCTAGAAGAAGTACGCCACGTGCACAGTCCTGTATGCCCGGGTCTGATAGAGGCCGCTCCCGCCATCAATGAGTACTCGGGTGAGCTATGAGCCGGCCACTACAGGATCCAGAACAAGTGGGAATTTTCCCGACTCGGAGAAGCTGGTCCACTGGTCCTCTCAAGAGAAAGAAATCGGGACCTCGGTGTATCTCAAGGGCTGCTGTATGGCTGGCTCGATAGATAAGATCTCGCATAGAGTAAGCTTCTACGCGCACTTGGTTGGGAAGCCGCCGTCGCCACCGAAGATAATATTGATGATGTTCTTGGGGTCTTGATATCCCTGGCCCCCCAACTTGTCTTCCTCCTCATATTCCTTGTCCTTCCCCTTTTCGTCCTGATCAGGGAGAGGCGCGTTGAGAGACTTGCGAAGGCTAATGCACTGGAAGAGTGTGTGCTTGGACTTCGGGTGCATCAGACATTGCTTGTGCAGGATCTTCTTGAACTGATCCTGCTGGTTCCCCAACTTCTTGCCATGCGGGTTGCGCTCTACAGCTGCGACTTCATGGTCTAGCTTGCGCTTTCGAGAGGGTTTCGAGTAGTTCTGCTGGCTTTTGTCGGAGTTGTTGCCGTTGTTGCACTTGTCATTATTGCACTTGGGAAATGCTCATTCTCGTTGTCCTCCTGGTCGGTCCATCGTGGCATCATGTCGTGGAGTTCCACGATAGTCTTAGGGCAATTACGGCTAAAGTCATGATAGATGTTCTTCGAACCGAGGCTGTTTTGGAAGCAGTTGATGTGCTCGTCGGTGATGTTGGCGATGGTGGTGCGCATCTCGAAGAAGCACCTGGTGTAGGACCTCAGGGTCTCGTTCTCCTCCAGCTTGACCTGTGACAAGTCATGGCGAGTACCTGCACGGAGCAAGGAGCCTTGGAAGTTGTCGACGAAGGTTTTCTTCAGGTCCTCCCAGGAGTCGATGGAGTCTGGCTTGAGGCTTTCGAGCTAGGTGAGCGGTGTGGATTCCAGCACCATCAGGAAGTAGATAACCTTGGTCGTGTTGGAGCCGCCCGATACTTCAATGGCGGTGGAGTAGCAGTGAATCCACTGTCGTGGGTCTTGTTTGCCATCGTACTTAGTGATGCCGACTAGCTTGAACTCCCTTGGGCAGTTGCAGAAGGTGATGTTGCGACTGAAAGCTAGGAAGCGTTCACTATCGTCGATGTCACGTGGATCACCACTGCGTTCGCGTCGTCTCGAGTCAATGATGTCTCAAGCGTTGCGGCCTCTGTTGATCTTCTGTCTTAGGTCAACTGTAGGCGATTCGCGGAGATCTCCACGATGGCCGTGGCCTCCTGTAGAGTGACCGCCGGCTTGAGGCCTTGCAACCTGGTGGCTGCCCGACTGACATGGAGGTTGTTGGACTTCTTGGTTAGCGTGGCCATGTGCGGATTGCTAGGTGTTCTGGTGTCTGTGGCCACCCCGATTGTCTTCGTTGTGGTGGCGATTGTCATTCCCTCGAGGGTTGGGTCCTCCTACTTGGGTGCGACTAACCTGGGGAATAGAGCTTGCGTGATGCTCTGATCTTGAGCGGCTACACTGCAGCGATGGCATGGGGTCCCGCTGGTCTAGTTGAATGATAGCACGCTGCGTCAGATGCAGCAGCCTCTCTATCTCCGGTTTTTGGGGTAACCGCTGAATTAACAAAGCTGCTTCAGCGATGTTCCCGATCGGAGTGTTGTACTGGCGATCATCAGCTGCAGCGAAGGCACTGTTGAGGTTTCTGCTGTGAGGTGGGTTCCGTGCACGGGCTTCTGCTTCTGCCTACGCTTGGCACGCTTGGCATTCTTGATCCTCCAGATTCTTCTGTGCTCCTCATCTTCATCTTGAGGAGCATCTGTCATGCGCTCGTCGGTGGAGACGTCCGCGAGTAGTTCATCATCCTACTCTCTTCCTGGTTCGTCATCGTCGCTATGCTCGTGGAGGGAGGCCATGTAGATGTGACATTGCGGTGAAAACTCTCCGTTGGAGCTGTAGTCGAAGAGTATTATCCTGTCTTCTCCCTCCTCCACAGTGGGAGAGAGAGACTTGCCTTTCTAAAAAGGCAGTTCTTGTGTGAAGGCCACAAGGTGGGAGTCGTATTCAAGTAGCTTAGAGGGCTCCATACCCTTCCAGTACACAAACCGGTCCTGCGGCATTGAGGTTATAGTCAGGCCTAGATGAAAACCCGGAAAGGTTTCGGAGTCATCATCCGAGTCCAAGTACTTCTCGAAAATGGGGGCCTCCCGACAAGCGGTGACTCCCTCGTCTCCGATCTTGAGTAGGTTATCCAAGTCCTCTTCCAATGCGGTGAGGAACTCGGATTGAGTGAGCTCCTGAAAGACAGAAACCGTGTTGCGTAGCCCGAATAAGAGTCAGGGATGCTCTTCCCTAGATTGGATTGAATCCTATCCGAGAAGTTCTGGTGCAGCGCAAGTCCAAACCATGTCGAGAACAGACTCTTTCTCGATCTCCCTGGCTAGGTCAGGGAGCAGCATCTTGTCAAGATTGTCGAAGAACTCGTCGAGATCGCTAAGTTGAGTTGCTGCAGGTGTCTCCGGCTCCCTGGAGTCGACTAGATGGCTAGTGAAGCCACCCAAGCCATTGGCGACGCAAATCCAAGAGCCGAAAATGAAGGTTGTGCCCTCGTCGAGCATAGCACTGGTGAAGTAGAAAGATGCAATCGAGTTCTCCGGTGGATGCTCGATGAACAACCCTACCTAGCGCGGCTGTCAGTGTTTAACCTCCAAGCCCACCGAGGGATACCCCCAAAGTGGTAGATTGTAGGTGGGGTGTCGCCGAGATCAGGAACTTGGAGGTGCAAGGAACACGAAACTTTAGACAGGTTCGGACCGCCGAGAGCGTAATACCCTACATTCTGTGTGGTGGTTTGTATTGTCTTAAATGTTATAATGTTTGGAGGGGGTTCCCTGCCCGCCTTTATATACTGGGTTACATGAAAGTCCTAGCCGATACTAGCTTAGGAGTCCTACCCGAATACTACTCGGTTAGGTAGTTTCTTTTGTTCCGACTAGTTCTACTCGCATACGAGCAGTTACAACTGGTGTAGAGTGTGGACCATGTCACATCTCTTATCCTAGAATATGTACGCTATGTGCGCAATCCCGTAGTCTCCTGCGTCATTGATGTAAAGCAGAACCAAGCCCAACTTTCACAAGTGTCCTGCTAGGCCCAGATGGATGGATGGTAATATGCATCAAAATGTCATGTTTCATTTCTTTTAAATACTATATCCATTTTTAACCTATTTGAACCGTTGTATTGCTGATAATGAAAAATATTTATTTTCCTCATGAAAATAGATTACTTTTCTTGTGTACATGAAAATATTTTTCTTACTATATTGGAACAATTTTCTCTTAAACCTCAAATATTTTTAAGATGTAACATTATTCTTCTTGAATTTAGAACAATTTTTGTGTAAATATAGAATAATTTTGTGTAATTCCGGAACATTTTTTCTTGTGAGTCCATAATATTGTTTAGCTCAAAAAGTTTCACTTCATCAAAAAAATCTAGCTTAAAAATATGTTCCAAGTTCATAAAAAATGTTTAACGAGAAAATATTATGTGGACATACCTTCAATGCTTTAAACCTGACTAATAACGTGATCAAGTAATTTATTTGGCTGGATTTTTAGTTTAGTTCGGCCTCACAGTTAAAAACTAGCTAGATCAAAATCCAGATGGATAATAATAATAGCAGATCTGATGGAGTTTATGGGTGAAGGAAAAGAAGGGAACTGGGAAGCAAGCAAGCATGCGTCAAAAAAAAAAGGAAAGGCTGCATGTATGCTTACCAAGGATTACATTACCGGCGATATAGTATTTATCAGTGACCTCCGGTAACGAGAATCAGTTGAAAATCGGTGAAAAATTGCCAAAACCGATCGGTAAAGAGATCTAAATTCAAAAAATGAAATTCAACAATTTATCGTCGATAATCGATGCAAACTGAACGATTTATCGCTTCGCCTACTGAAAATATGTTTTGGCAGTGGAAAAAAAATAAAGGTTTGATAGCATTTAATTTTTTAGGTTATGTATTATATTATATTAGATAAATTACATATACATGCACAATTTTGCATATAGAATTGCCTAAGAAATAAACATGTTTACATATTTTGCCCATAAAATTGCATAAAACATATGAATTTGCACATATATACAAACCACGAAGTGCATAGTTCATATAAACAAACGAGTGCATAGTCCATACAAACTTCATAGTTCATAGAAATAAAAGAGTGCATAGTTCATAGAAATAAAAGAGTGCATAGTTCATACAAACCTTATAGTGTATAGAAATAAGAGTACATAGTCTATACAAGCCACGTACAAACTTAGCAAGCACATAGTCCATACATGAAGGCATTCGGCATATCAATTTAATCATTCTTCGGTCTCTTCTTTCTTGCTGGTACGTGTGATATCCATAATAATATTCCTAAATATTGAAATGATAATCGGTCGCTCCCAGCTGCAGCATCATCGATAATCGGCGCACATACATTGATTATCGGCCTTAATCGCACGAAAATCGGTGAATGGAGCTGAAATCGCCCACTCTCTTGCTCTGTGCTTGCGCGCGTGTGAGGAAAGTGAGAGGCAGGGGAAAGTGAACTGGAGCGCGTGTGAGGAAAGTGAGAGGCAGGGGAAAGTGAACTGGAAAGGGACAAGGGATGCTCCGTGCTTGCGCGCATGTAAGGAAAGTGAGAGGCAGGGGAAAGTGAACTGGAAAGGGACAAGGGACAGGAGGTTAGACAGAAGGTTGGAGAGAGTGACTGTGGTCCTCGTGAGGCCACAGTGTGGTGGAAGGATTAACGGGTTAACGGGTTAGTAGATCGTAACGGGTAGTTAGATAAAAAAAATTTTCCCTAAGCAAACAATTGTTGCTTTTAATATGTGACAACATTCTCGAATCAAGAGAAGGTCTAGTTTTTTATAAAAATAAGTTCTCTACTTTTTATAAATCTTTTCAAATTTTTGAATTTTCCATTGAAATCTAGCGAAATTTCAGTCGGTTTACGTTCTCAGCTAGCATCGGTAACGATAAATTTCACCGATAATCGCGATTATCGAGCGGTTTTGTATTCCCTGATGCTTACATGTATTCATCACAGCAGCAAGCAAGGAGGGGGTGGAGATTAATAGAGAGAAGAAAGTCAATCGCATGCATGCATGCAACAACTAATTCTGCATGCACGAAACTTTGGGGCCCCTAACTTCTGGAGGCCTGTGCGGTCAGTCTGTTTGCACCGCCCTCTGTACGGGCCTGCCGCCACATGCACCACCGCCTCCTCCTCCTCCCCTGGATCTGGGTCGTGACCCACGGCAATGGCGGTGCATGGCGCCGTGCCCAGGATTCCTTGCCTCGCCTGACCGACTCTGGATCTCTCCCCTGTCGCCCCCGTGGCTACGGCGGCGGTTGATCGCTCCCTCCATTGGGAATGGAGCGCGGTGGGATCGGGGGCGACGATGAGGAGGCCGCAGCAGCTCCGAAGCATCCGCAGCAGAGGTACCACGCTGTGGAGTCGCAAGACCGCGCTGTCGTGCAGATGACGTCCATGGAGCCTGGGTCGTCCACTGCCGCGCCCAGGTGATGGCGTGATGCTGATTTCCTGCGCATTTCTTTGGCATTACATTGGGCACAGGAATCTGGGAAATTGAGATGATTTCGGGGATGAGTGCAGTAATCATTTCAGGGTTGTTTTTATCCATGTTCATGCGGTATATTTTGGAGACAGTTCTGCTATTCCGTTGACCATTATGCGACAGATAGCATGCATCAATGACTCATGCCATTCAGATGTTACAGGGGTTGTGATGTATACCTGTGAGACTAGTTATTTTAAGCCACTCGTGCATCAGTGACCCATGCCATTCAGGTGTTAAAGGGGTTGTGATGTATATCTGTGATACTAGTTATTTTAAGCCACTTGCGTAATGTGGTTGAGATATGGGAGCATTGTTTGCATTCTTCATTCTTGTGCTTCGCGTTGTACGAGTACATTGCAGGGAAATTTAAGCTTTCTAGTATTTTGGTTATCGCCATGGTGGTTTGCCCATAAGATTTTGAGAAATCATTTGTAGATGCAGAAATGTCATTCTGGAAAGGAGTGTTTGGCATAGCCCTTGCCTGAGGCGGGTGCTCTAGTAGTATAAAACCTTGTGTACTTTTGGTCCCAATCCGGTGGTTCTGGCCCTCTGTTGCTAATGAGCTCGATCATTTTAGTAGATAGCTTTATAGTTTCTGCTAAAACTTTCTTAGTGAACTCGGATGATATTTCATTGCTTTTTGTAATGAAATTTCTGGCTTGCGCTGTATCAAAAAAACTATGGAGGCTCATCCATGCCGGCCTTGAACTTTGAAACTTTTGTTTTATTTTTCTTGTATTGATCCCATTGCCCATACAGTGTATACAAATTGAGTTATTGTAGGATTGCAAAGAAATCCTGGTTGTGTGATTGAAGTTCTGAATGAAAGGAGTTTTTGAACGTCTCAATTTGGATCTGTGGTTCTAAAGTTTGGAGATATTGGTTTGATATCTTGGCTTTTTAAAGAAATCTAGTTTTTCTGCTTTGCTGTAGCTTAGGGCCTAGGAGTGTAGTTGTCCTTCTAATTCTCATTGTCATCAAATCTAATGTGGTATGACAATGTAGCATCACCCTAAGCTTCTCCAAATTATTCTAGATAGTGGTTTCCTGTTCACCTAATTATCTGCTATGAAAACCAAAAGGAAAACTGATTGGTTTTGGTGGGAAATGTGTAAGAACTAACGCAATTATTGTTCCATGATAGGCCCATGAAGCCTGGTACTAATCTAAGTATTGACCCAAGAACGAAAATGACTTCATCAAATGGTCATGCTGTACCTAATGTATCTCAAAGTGATTCAAAGCTTGAGCTCTTTGGTTTTGACTCTCTGGTCAATATTTTGGGACTCAAGAGGTATGATGATTCATTCTGTAGATTTTGTTCATGAAACCCAGAGATTTGGAAGCTTTTACCTTTGCATTTCGTTAACTACTTATTGTTTAATGAAAATACAAGAAACCTAAAGCCATTGATTTTTACCATAGAAATGAAAAGAAATACGCCATACATCTGATTGATTATGAACAGTATGGCAGGAGAACAACCTCAAGCAACAACTAGCCCTAGGGATGGTGAGGATGTGGGGATTACTATTGGATGCCCTAAGGTTGGTTTTTGGCCCATGTGCACAAAAAGAAAAAAATCAATCTTCCTAAACAGCAGTAAAAATGTATTGTATATTACATTTATTTGATTTGGTTTGCAGGAAAATGAGCCTAAACTTGGTACCTTGATGGGTGTATTTGTTCCATGTCTACAGAATATTTTGGGAATAATATATTATATTCGTTTTACTTGGTAGGCTTTCATTCCCGTTTCTTGTTATGGTGTATCTTGCACTAGATTCTAGTTACTCACCCAGTTTAAATATTTAAGTTATGGTTTTTGTATTCATAATTTTCCATGTCATCGAGCATCATGTAGCGCAAGTATCCTTTTTTGACAAACAACCATTACTTTACTCACTAGTCACTAGCAATGCCCTGTTTCATAGTATAACCAAGCCTACATATGGTAAGTCAGTAATGTAATAACCATGTCTAGTCTCCATATGGTAAGCCTACATATAGTGAGTAATTTAAAATTGGTACCTCAAAGTATTCTCCATTCGAGCTCCAAGAAGGTTTAGAATTTCAAAATTCTGCTTCATGACATTTCCTGTTCTCTTATGCACAAATTACTGGTCTATTCCAATGTTCAAGAATTGACAGCTTGGTTTCTATTTACCATAGGATCGTAGGTATGGGAGGCATATGGCAGTCACTTGTTTTAGTTGCATTCTGCGGTGCATGCACATTTTTAACTGGATTATCATTAAGTGCAATTGCGACAAATGGAGCAATGAAGGTATGTAGAATCTGAGAATATTTAGTAGGTGAAAGTTCTTTGAATCAGCCTCTACATTTCTATTTTTAGCCGCATGAGTTTGTTTCACCTTTTTTCTGTGTTCACGGAAGATGATTGGCAATGAACCTAATACCTAATAAAATCTAACAGACAATAAAAGATTGTTGCTAATTATCTCAAAATTGAAAAACCAAGAATGTAACTAGAATAATAATTTGCAATCCATATTGTCTCTATATTTTCTTAGTCATTCACTTGTTAAAACAAGCAAGAAGTCATTCCATAATTAGTTGTATTTGCATTCCATCTGGCTGGTCCAGAAATATGAACACTAATGAGTCCATCGTATTTTCGTTTTGATCATCAGGGCGGTGGCCCTTACTATCTAATTGGCCGTGCACTTGGTCCAGAAGTTGGAATCAGTATTGGATTGTGCTTCTTCCTTGGAAATGCAGTTGCAGGAGCTATGTAAGTCTACATTACAGCATGCTACTATTTGTCATTCCATCCCATGTACTTATTTTCGCTTCATGCAAATTGTGTAGAAATGAAATATGCCCCAAGGACCCAAATCACACCCTGAATCTTGTCCTGTTACTTAGTAATAAACCATGAATGAATTTCTCGTAGTGCTGATATGTTAGTGCCATCATTGATCTTCGGCAGTATTGCAGATTGAGGCTGAAATGTTGCTATTTGTTCCTGAGAAAAAAAAAGCATGCTTCTTAAGAAAAAAAAAATCTCGATTACAGCGGAAGAATCCCCCTGGGCTTTGTTCTAAGAAGGTGTCGTTCTTTGAACCGAAGTCGGGATGGGATATCCAACGACTCCAGGAGTTCAACGCTCTAATCGGTCCATTGCAAGAAGTTTGGCAACATGCTTGTTAAGAAATATCAATTTGTAGGACTAAAAAATGAAGTAACATAGAATATTATATGGTAAAGAATAGATCTTGTTTCTTGTCAAGCATGCTTTCAGTGCATTATTCCATTCTTCCGTGAGCAAAGCGCTTGCACACTTTAGAATTTCTCTCTCTAGCCCAGCCCTCTACCTGAGAGTTATTATGACCTACTTTATTCATATTTGGGAATATTCTTTTCAGGTACGTGTTGGGAGCTGTAGAAACATTTCTGGATGCTGTTCCAGCAGCTGGATTTTTTCAAGGTACTCTGTTATTCAAAATTCTAATCAACATATTTCTATATTGATTAATTTGTATATTTTGACAGATGATACCAAAAACTTAGATGTATATTCTGGTGTCCACTGATGTGAATAATACATGCATTGCCAACGTTCTAGCCATATACTTGATGTCTGCATATATGCTTTCTGTGTATCTTTCCCGTAAAGGAGTTACTACCAAATTTGAACCAACAGCAAAGCCTTTAGTTGCAAGCAAGTTGGGGTAGGATAGAAAAGAAACCAAAGAGAAAGAATGGAAAAAAGGATAGTAATAAGAATAAAATAAAAACAATAAATGAGTAGTTATGGATGATCATACATTAGAATAAAACTTATGAAAATTTTATCTTAATAGGAGAAGAAAAAAATTACCTGATGCATGTCATTGCTACACATGAGCGCAAGCACGGCACCATAGAAAATGGAAGCTTGAAATTTATATGAGATTGAGTGACTCTTTTTGCTCTCTTTTATATGATTACAAAACAACTGGACAAAAATGTCCTTGCTAACACTATTTTCATCTCTACTGTTGACTTATTACTTCTAAACTTCTAGCATGTCTAGGTTTTTTGAAATATGATTTCAGTGGCAAAACTACCTACATGGCACTGTACATGTGTGGCTTTCACCATGGAACACCCTAAAATCGGTATTTAGCTAGTGGATACTGTAAAACAGTGTTCCTTTACCAGAATATAGTGTTCACCATAGTATTATCTTGGCAAACAAGAGAGAAGGAATGTAAGGGGTCTATTTTACCCTTTGCGTTAAGATCAACAATTAAATTTGGGGATTGATGTTGATGAAAGCTATTGAGGACGTGACTGCAAGTTTGTTATGATAGTTGAGGAACCTATGGAATTTGGATGTCTTTGGCACCATTTGTCGAATGGCTGCAACTGCAGCACAGAGGATCAAGGGCATCCAACGCAATTTTGCATTGTTATTGTCTCCTAGTTAGATGGATATATGATTATAATGTGCACCATTTTTTGTATCCAATAGCTAAAAACCAATCTTAGGATGTGCCTGGGAGCAAAGGCCACATATTTGCAGTTTTCGATGGTCAAATTCAGTATTTCTCCATGTTCATAACATGTACAGGGTTGGAATGCAGTATCCAAGTAAGAATTATAAAAAAATTTATTTTTATCAAAGAAATAATTGGGAGATAATTTGTTGCAGTGGTCTGAAGTGAAGATAAAGTTTATCAAATTTTGGGGTAATCGAAAGGTTCTTTATTAAATTTATGAATGGCTGTTTTTGCAGTGGTGTTGGAAAAAGTCCAAATTACTCCCGTTAAGTATGGACAAAGTCCGAATAACCCCCGAAACTATGTTTTGGTTCAATTTACTCCTACAGTTATGTCAATTGGTCTAATTTACCCCTTAATAATATTTGTATTTTTTATTTCTCCATATTTTTACTTCTATGGATTAGTTTATTATAGTTTAGGGGTTATCTATACTTTGTCCATACTTGAGGAGAGTAATTTAGATTTATTTTTCTTTTTCATTTGTATTAGTTATGTTCATGTTTTTTTATTTGAATTAACTTGACACATTCTAAAATGCAGATGCTCCAACAGTAGTTGGTGGAACAACTATATCAACACCTAGCTTGCATGACCTCCAGATCTATGGTGTTGTCATTACCATATTGCTCTGTTTTATTGTATTTGGCGGTGTCAAAATTATCAACAAGGTCGCACCTGCTTTCTTAGTACCAGTCCTCTTCTCAATACTCTGCATTTTTATTGGCGTCTTCAGTGCACCTGGGTCTGATGCTCCAAGTAAGTAGTCCTTTGACTGCCATTTACGTTGAATATTCTTTTTTTCTGAAATTTACTGTTGCTTCTCCTAACTAGAGGGGATCACTGGGTTGAATATGACTACACTTGCTGACAACTGGAGTTCAGACTACCAACCTACAAACAATGCTGGAGTCCCTGATCCAAAAGGGTCGATATATTGGGATTTTAAGTGAGCACTATGTTCTCTTTTAAAACCTTCTAATTAGTGAAATAAAAGTATGATTTATTCATCCCTTTTCATTCTATTTAATTAATGCAGGCCTACTGACAGGTTTCTATTTTTGTCTTAGTGCATTGTTAGGACTCTTTTTCCCTGCTGTTACCGGAATCATGGCTGGTTCAAACCGTTCTGCTTCACTAAAAGACACGCAACGTTCCATACCAGTTGGGACATTACATGCTACCCTTTCAACTACTGGGATGTATTTCATATCTATCTTCCTATTTGGAGCCTTGGCTACAAGGGATGAGCTTCTAACTAACAGGTTTGATATTCCCTAGAAATAGGGCATCAGCTGTTTTGCACTCTAACTGTTGATAGTATATTCCCTAGACCCTAGTTGTAGATGCCTTTAGCTTACTGAGTTTTGACACAAAGGGGGAATGGTGGATGCTTACATCTGATGTGGAACGTACAACTTGTAAGCCCATCTCCAGTGGCTGAGTCCTCATCCAATGCGGCACCTGCAAAGAGTCGAATGAACTACAAGAGAACACACACCGTGAAGGAGGGAGGGGAGGGAAGGAGGGAGGGGAGGGGAGGGGAGGGGAGAAAAAGCATTGTTATTAAAAAAAATAGTGTGGAGGCAGCGCATCTCCGCGAGCAGAGGCCATAGAAATTACGGCGACAAGTGTCAATTGGTGGGAGGCTTTTTAATTCCATATGGGAACCACGGCTCACTCAATAGGCAATTATGGAGATTTGTTAATTAGATTGCTGGACCCGTCAACCCAGCATTCGTTTCAAACAAATTTTTATATGGATATCCTTTTGTCCCAGGAGTCGACACACGACTAGTGACGCTCTAAATGCAGTGTCTTGCTATCCTGTTGCATTTTGGCTGCAAGGAAGATAAACTTTTCCCCTTGCATAAATGGACTTGTTAGAATATTATAAAATAACCAAGAAATTTTCAATTTTCTTGAGCTTGCTTGACTGCCATTGCCATCATACTTGTTATTAGAATTTAGCTGACAACTTTCTTGCTCCTAAACTTGTTTTGTTATTGTAATAGGAAGCATTGTATAGTGAGAAATGGACATGTTTATAGCTTCAATGAGTGATATTTCCGTTTTTTGTCTGAAATTTTAGAGAACTACTTCAAAAAAGAAACAACATCCACACTGCATTTGTAGTAAATGATTTTCTAGAATCAGTGATATATAGTATGATCACACATTCTGAAATATATTTGAAAGCTTGAATTCTCTAAGTCCATAAGGTACATTTTTATTTTTATCAGATGAACTACTTTCTACCTTGTGTCGTCAGCTCCTAAATATGCCTAATATATGCAGGCTTCTTGCTGCAACAGTTGCTTGGCCTGGTCCAGCTGTAATTTACATTGGTATTATTCTGTCCACTTTGGGTGCAGCACTACAGAGTATGACTGGGGCTCCAAGGTTACTTGCAGCAATAGCAAATGATGACATCCTTCCTGTTCTTAATTGTTTTAAGGCTTATGAAGGATCTGAGCCTCATGTGGCAACTCTGTTTACAAGCTTCATCTGTATTGCTTGTGTTGTGATCGGGAACCTGGATCTAATTACACCTACTATCACTATGTTTTTCCTTATGTGTTATGCTGGTGTGAACTTGTCATGCTTTCTTCTGGATCTCCTTGATGCTCCTAGTTGGCGCCCTCGATGGAAGTTACATCACTGGAGCCTTTCTCTGATAGGTGCATCCCAATGTATTGGTATGCTTTCTCATTCCTATATTTTTTGTTTATGGTCAATTATTTTTTCTCAAACTCGCATGAGAGCTATATATCATTGCACTAAAGAAGAAATCCCGTACAACATACGCAACCTAGGGTTACACAATTACATAATCGCCTGATAAAAATAAAAGAAAAATATATGTCTACGTGTTATAATCAGAAAATAATTTTGCGAATAACATCCGTAGAAGTCCATGGAAATTTGAAGTCCGGAAATTTGCGTACAAAATCCGAAATGTATGCTAATGAAACTATTTATTGTATTCCGTGAAGATTATTTTTATAGTGTAAATAAAATAATTATATCCTGGAGTTGTTGAATATTTTGAATAGTTTGTCTAACGACAGATGATTTCCCTTAAATATACAGTTATCATGTTTATGATCTCATGGACTTTTACCGTGGTCTCGCTTGCCCTCGCAAGCCTCATCTACTACTATGTCAGCTTAAAAGGAAAGGCTGGTGACTGGGGAGATGGATTTAAAAGTGCATACTTCCAATTGGCTCTGCGAAGCCTCCGATCAATGGGAGGTAGAATATTTTTTGCATGCGAAATAAACATTCTTCATCTAAACTGCAAACTCCACATCTTATAATTTTGACTATTTTCTTGCAGCAAATCAAGTACATCCGAAAAACTGGTACCCCATTCCTCTCATATTTTGCCGGCCTTGGGGTAAACTTCCAGAAAATGTCCCATGCCATCCAAAACTTGCAGATTTTGCCAATTGCATGAAGAAAAAGGGTCGTGGTATGTCAATTTTCTTCTCAATCATTGATGGCGACTACCATGAATCAGCCGAGGATGCAAAGACAGCCTGCCATCAACTTAGCGCCTATATTGACTATAAGCGTTGTGAGGGTGTCGCGGAGATCATCGTAGCACGCTCAATGTCTGATGGTTTTCGCAGCATTGTTCAGATAATGGGCCTAGGCAACCTGAAGCCAAACATTGTTGTGATGCGTTACCCTGAGATCTGGCGTCGTGAAAATCTGACACAAATACCGTCGACATTTATCAGCATCATAAATGACTGTATTATTGCTAACAAGGCAGTCGTCATTGTGAAAGGACTAGATGAGTGGCCTAATGAGTACCAGAGACAGTATGGAACCATTGACTTATACTGGATTGTGAGGGATGGAGGGCTAATGCTCTTGCTATCTCAGCTACTACTCACCAAAGAGAGCTTCGAAAGCTGTAAGATTCAGGTCTTCTGCATAGCTGAAGAGGACACGGAAGCTGAGGAGCTAAAAGCTGATGTGAAAAAGTTTTTGTATGATCTTCGGATGCAAGCTGAGGTTATCGTTGTGACGATGAAGTCAATGGAAGCGCGCACCGAGCTCAGTGCTGGTGCTAAGAAGGATCCTGAAGAAGAACATGCAAGCGCTCAGCATAGAATCAAAGCATACCTTTCTGAGATGGAGGAGACTGCACAGAGAGAAGGGCGGCCACTGATGGAGGGTGGCAGACAAGTTGTGGTTAATGAAGAGAAGGTCAAGAAGTTCCTCTACACGATGCTGAAGCTGAATACCACTATCCTCAAGTACTCAAGGATGGCAGTAGTGGTGCTGGTGAGCCTCCCACCACCGCCTCTGAATCACCCGGCCTACTGCTACATGGAATACATGGATCTGCTTGTCGTGAACATCCCACGAATGCTGATAGTTAGGGGATACAGGAGGGACGTCGTCACACTTTTCACTTGATTGGATTAACATGGAGGATCTAAGCTGATTCCTTTCGATAGTTGGAACTTGGAAGCCAATTTAGAGGCGTAGCATTAGTTTCATTCTTTATAGATCGAAAATATCACACGCATAGAAATAGATTTTCTCCTTTTTTACGGAAAAGTGTTTCTCCATAGATAAAAGCTCCAACGCGGTGTCTATTGTTTTATTTTTCCCACCTTCTGTAAAATATAATAGATTTTCTTTTCTTGTATTATTGTTGAGAGAAAGAATGTAACTATTTTCATCTTCCTTGTTTTCCGGTTGTTATAATTGGCTTGGCTGGCTAGTTCAATATGCATAGTGAAGCCCAAAAAACTATTGGCAGATGAAGTCTATGATATTGATCGGCTTATTCGTCGCAATGGAATAGCTTGTATGGTTACAACTTACAAGCAAACTATGTGAAATAATATAATTGTTGCAGAAATCAGCAACCTCGTGGAACAGCGTTGTTTTGAACAAATGGGGCATAGATTTGTGTGCATCAGTTCTAACATGGGCTAAAATTTACTGAGAAATTGATGTCTTGAGGACCTAATCTCTGATTTCAAATTTAGGCCATTACGGAGCCAAGGAAATATCCACTTTTATTATCAGATATATTTGATTTCCTACAAAATTCAGAAACCTTGAGCAGCGTGCGTTAATTTCTTGTAGGATGTAGGACTGGATATGCAAAATTTCTATGAGTTTTGCAAAAAAAAAATTTATAGATTTTTCTTTTTTTACTTCAGACGATTCAAAACAGATCAGCACCGCTTCTGCACGAGCATAAGAAGGCCCATAATCGTAAAGCCCAGAACTCCGCAACAGAGCCTGCTTTGCGATTCGTGTAAGCCCGCCAGCTCACGATCGAACCGCGGGAAGGCACCGAGGTCAGCAAGGTCATTTACCACACGCCCAGCCTCCCTTACATAGCCGCCCTCTCCTGGCCACCCGCGGAAACCCTAGCCGCCGCCGGACCACTCGTCGCCCTCCTCTCCTCCGCGAGCGCTCGCTTCGGTAACTCTCCACCGCCCTTGCTCGATCTTTTCGTACGTGATCATGTTCCTCTTATACGCCAATCCGACCCTCCCCTCCCGCTGATTCGCCGTCTGTTTGTTTGCGCTGGTCGAAGGAAGCAAGGGATTCCAGATGGCCAAGTCGAAGAACCACACGGCGCACAACCAGTCGTACAAGGCGCACAAGAACGGCATCAAGAAGCCCAAGCGCCACCGCCAGACCTCCACCAAGGGGGTAAGATAATCTGGCCCTGCTGTTCCTCTTCCACCTTCCCGGTCGCTCGATCGTGCAGCTTTAACAATTCGGTCGATAGGTTATACTAGAATCGCATAGCTGAGCGGTTTGGTGGTTGTTCCGGGTAGATGCGTGCCCAGTGCCATCTAGGTTTGCTACCCGTCCACAGATGCGCCGCTGGTTCGTGGATGCCGATTTTTTTAGGGCGCACCCGCCGTTCTGTTGGAGTGTTGTGCTAGAAGTGGCCGTGGCTCACATGTTGGATGCAGTCCTGATTAATGCTATTAGGCCATTTCCTGAATGGTAATTTCTGTGCTATTTGTGGGATGAATTACTTGATGTGGTAATGGAAGATCCAAATTTATGTTTTTGCAAGCCTAGTGTGATCTATTAACAGTACTCATAAGACTTGAGCGTCTACTTTGTTCCAGTAGCCATTGGTTGTCATCACTCTTGATTTGTCTCTACTTGAGATGTGAAAGCATATTTAGTGCCTTTTTTTACTTAGTGTACAAAATCCTGTAGCTACCATTGCTCGCCTCTGGCTTAAAATATTCTCATAATAGTGTTTGTGATGGTCTAATTGCTCAATTAGAATTTTTACTTGATTTCTTGACAATAATTTGGTGCCTTTTGTACAATCTGTACTTCTATCTTCATCCCTAGAGTTTCTCCTGTTGATGTTGTTGCAATGATGAGACCTTACCTTTTTGAGAGCAGTCCACTGCTTGATGAACCTGGGAAATAATCTTCATTATTTCCTCCTGAGCGGTTACCTGAGCAACTACACAATCTTGATTCCTGTTGCGCTTCTGTTATTTGTTCTGAGATGCACAACTTTGAAGCCCAACTGCACAACTATTACTTTTGCCAATTTTATTATTTGTTAGGCGCCATCTAGGTTTGTTTTCCACGGTTGCTCTGCTGGTTCGTGTTTGTGCTAGAAGTTGCTGTGGCTCACATGCTGGGTGCAGTACCGGTTAATGCTATTAGGTCATTTCTTGAATGGTAGAATTCTATGCTATTTGTGGGATCAATTACTTGATCTGGTAATGGAATATCCAAATTTATGTTTTTTTTCCAAGCCCCTAGTCTAATATGTTTACCTTAGAATTTGACACCGTGAATCTGGGTCAATAGTCTATTTGCACTTGAGTGTCTGCTTTGTTCCAGTAGGCATGGGTTGTCATCACTATAGGATTTGTTTCTGCTTGTGATGTGAAATCATATTTAGTGCTTTTTTTTACTTTGTGTACGAAATCCCGTAGTTACCATTGCTTTTTTTCGTGACCATTATAGCTACCATTGCTCGTCTCTGGCTTTAAATATTCTCATAATATTTGTTTTTGTGATGGTCCAGTCGCTCAATTTAGAATTTTTACTAGATAACTTAGTACCTACTTGTATTTTCATCGCTAGAGTTACTCCTGATGAGGTTGAGGTTGTTGCAATGATGAGACCTTACCTTTTTGAGAGCAGACCACTGCTTCATGAACCTGGGAAATAATTTTCATTATTCCCCCTGAGCAGTTACCTGAGCAATTACACAACCTTGCTTCTTGTTGTACTTCTGTTATTTGTTATGAGATGCACAACTATTATTTCAGCCAATTTTACTATTTGTTTGGTGCTCTGTTAACAGTGCTCTTTGTTATTCTTTCATGTTTTTAGCACTCCTACTGACCACTTCCTTCGCCCCCTGGGTTTGTGTTTGCAGATGGACCCCAAGTTCCTGAGGAACCTGAGGTACTCAAGGAAGAACAACAAGAAGAGCGGTGAGGCTGAAGCTGAGGAGTAAGATGGAAGTTTATGCTCTTACAAAAGCAGAGATGTGTTTACCCTTCCTAGCTCAGTTTTACCTTTAGGATGTGGATTTTCTCTAAAGATGGAATTTAAATGGTGTTATGTATGACGGGACGGACCCTCATTTGCTGCTGCAGTGTTACTATGATATTATGTGTTAAGTTCATGCTACCGTTTGAAATTATGTGTTAAAAGTTCATGCTACCCTTTGAATAGTTTTTCCTTCTGAGTTAATTAGTTTTCCCCCTTGGGAACTGAAATAGGATTTCTGGATCGTGTCTGGTGTTTTAGGTTATGTGCTTTGAGGCAAAGTTTAATCTGATGTGATTCAGTGTTAAACCGGGCTCTGCCATTGAGGCAAGGCTCTTACACAGTTTGACAGCTGTTGGCAATGGTCAGCACGATGGTGGTTCTGAAATGTGAAACGAAACACGTTTTAGTGAGTGGGGTGGGTTGGAACTGGAAAATTTCTGTTTTGTGTGTTGGGCAGCATTTCGAAGATATCGTGTTAGCAGTGGAGATCCTGCATCTCTGCTGCAGTTCGGCTAAACTACTTGGTTCGGCAAAGAGTAACCCCCACTTAGCTACGTGCCACTCTGAATCTCTGCTCGGATCGTGTTCTTGAAGAAACCAGTGCCAGCAAAGAGTACAATATGCAGTACAATAATTGGTGACATACGCCGTTTAAATCTCTTATCCAGCAGAAAACTGTAGTGCTCGGATCAGCTTCTTATTAACAAGAAACCAGTGCCATGGGAAGAGAGAGAATATTTACATATATGATGCCATTCTACTCGCAATCCTGTGCTGAGCTCATAGTTGAGCAAGCAGCCGACTTGGGACTTGGGAGATGCATCCAGTCTCTGTGCCTGCAGCTGTCGAGTACATTCTTGAGAAAATTTAAGGTGGCAAGTGTAGGAATTGTTGATGGTATACCATCAAACGCTAATTCAAATTTTGTGACAGGAAGAGCTTGTAAAATTTGGAATTTCCACAATACATGAAAATGGTATAACAAAAGGTAAATTAATGGGAGCTACTTCTCATACAAGCAGCAATAATCAGTATGCCAGGCACGTGAGTTACTTCGGGAAGTCAAGCTTATACCTTCTCTTTTGTTTTTGTAAAAATTGCTATTGATCCTATAAACAAATGATAATAGACATATGTGCAATGACCGATATAAGACCAATTACTTTAACTCACTGTTACTGAGCATAATCTGTTTGTGCAGTTTTTCATTTCACACGTGTTAATTCACACTAAGTTGAAGAAGACAACAATTCATGTTTCAGTGCACCAAAAACCTTTAAAGCCTATTGCCCAAGCACCCACTTGATTAAGCCTGTATGTTTGTTCGCGAGCTTGCCCACTTGCATCCCCATTCTTCATTCATTTATGCATTACATTGCAGAAGGAAGAGTGACGTTATACCATGTAAGCATGAAAATCAAAATGAACTATGACTAACTGAACAAGTTGTACAGGTGCTAAGCTCAAGTGCTCAACAAGCAGAACATAACCCCTGCACGCCACATTGTTTAGTGCGATACAAGTTTTCTTTTTTTTCCCCGGTGTATTACTGCTATACATCTATGACGAAGAAGCTCTTTGACAACATAGTTATTCATCACAATATAACAAGCAGTTTCTTTTTTCAAGCCAGGGATCACCATACGTACAAGTTTGATACAGCAGCATTCAGACAAAGAAGCAAAGGAGGGAGCTAAGAACATGCAGTAATTGCAGCTTGCAAGGAGGCAAACCTTGTGTCTAGATCAGCATACAAGCAATGATGTAAGGCTAAGAGAACCCACCTTAACTCCTAACCATTACAAAAGTAGACAGCAACTTTGTTACTGATAACTGAGGAACCAACATTAACACCATCAGTGGCTACAAGGAAGAGAAAGCATATGACTATGCAGTAACAAGCATCAAGCAGTTTGATGTACCACCTCCAGTGAAATATATATGGTGTGGTCCTAGAATGTGTGCAGTCAGACTATTACTCTCTTCGCAAATGATACCGCCATCAATATTTGTATGATTGTATCAGCCACATCAAAAGTAATTTCAGTATGGTTTGATCTAAAAAATTGACTTTATCAGGTTGTCTGAATCTAGTAATAGAGATTGGTGGCCAACCTTTTGGTTCCAGCGTATCCAAATTAATACTGATTTTTAACTACATAAAGTACAATCGAAGAGTCTCATATAAAAAGATGCACCAAGTAGCTTGTTGATCCATAAGAAGGATGAATTAAGTTGGCACAAGCAGAGACCGATATGGCTATATATCAAAGCAGATCTAAGCATTGCTGGAACCCTGACCTCCGATCATTTCAGAACTTGCAGATAGCTGTTATTTAAAACAAAAACATGCACACTAAAATGTTACTGAAACACAAACGAGCAGAAGCTGAACGAAAACCCAGCTTGGCTCATCAGGAAACCAGAGCACATAACTGACAGGATGCAAAGGAGGCTATACTTGCATAACAATGCGTGAAACATAATTCCATGTTCAGTTAAACTCTGAGAAAACAATAGGCATTCTGACCTAGTATTAATTTAACATCACCAACTTCAGACCGAGTATTTGGTTAGGTGGCAAGTCAATGATCAGAAAGCAGTCAATATTAACTTTTGTTAGTACTAACTTGATTTTCCCCCCTTGTGCTGGTTATGACAGTGTCACATTATCATACAAATGCCTGAGCCAAGCTATTTCACAAGTTAAACTATGTAATAAAGAAGGGCTCAAGGCAATCAAGGCAAACGATAACAAACTAATGCAAAGAAAATATAAATAAAGCTAACAAAGTGAATGGACAGGAGAGTGAAAGTCATTGGCAACAAAGTAACAGAGCATAGTGCCTGCTTCAAAACTACCAGCCTGCAATCTGATAGGAGTTGGGGGATCACAGCACCATTTATAGGCTTTGCTTCCTCAGCAAAATACTCTATGAAATTTGCACCATAATTGACCTGAACATGGGAGCAGCAACCAATCAGGCCCCAAAAGAACCATTAAAATCACAAGCACCAACAAACATCAGGGGGTGATTTAAATGAATTACATCACCAAGGGCTTCTTTCATAGGTTTCCCATGCTCAAATGTCATGAGAAGGGCGCGATTGACACAAATTGGTTTCATAATTATACAGATCGGAGAAGAATGAGGGGGAGGGATTCTCACCGGTGACGAGCTGTGCAGCGTGGACGATGGGCACAGCAGTGGGGACTGCGAACCTGGTAGCAACAGGGACAGGGAAATCAAGCAGCTGAAGGGACAGCACAGCAAGTAACAAGACCCATCGTCGAACAATTAAGCTGCCAAGCACTAGCAAAGATGCGGCTGGCATATGGCACACCGAAGCCGAACATGCCATGCACAAAAGTACACACACAGAGCAGCAGAGCCAGGCGGTACACTTCATCATGTAGCTTTAAACTCAGCAACAGAAGTGTGCCAAAGATCTCCACTTTGTGACACCTCACTTCATCCACAATATTATTCTCTTCTAGGTTAGTTTTGTGCGCACCTCCAGTGCAAGGACTTCCCAAAACTCAATTCACCCATGAACTATGGAAAATTTTCAGCAACCCAACACCTTAGATAATCAATCGACCATCGCCAGCTATGGCAGGAATTTGAGGACAGAACGAATGGTAATGATGACAGCAAGAGGAGCAGAAATCACTGAATTTTTATTGGCTGCAAACACCTGATTGACATTCCCATATGATTCTTAGTGAAACAACTCCTAGAAGAAAAAACTGAAACACTGAGGAAGGCGACCAAACCAGAGGCGCAGGGGGCACTTATGAGCCTATCCTGCTGATGGGGTAGACAAAATCCATAAGGCACCATCATCATCATCACGAGCATGGCAGTGCGGCATCATGGCACTCACGCAGCGGCGAAGAAAGACATCAGTACATGAGACTGAGAGCCTTGCCTAGGCGCACAGAGGAGGCATCTACTCCTTGTACTTCATGCTCTCGAGCGTGAACCCAGGCATGTCGAAGGAGTCAGCAAACTTCTCCACCTCAGCCTTGAGGTTCTCGATGTCCTTGTTGTTCACAAGGCCCTTGTTGAAGTCCTTGAGGAGCTTGCCATACTCCTTCTGGATGTTCAGGCAGATGGTCACCGCCTGGTGGAGGAACTCACCAATCTGCTCAAAGTCTTTCTCCACCAGACCCCTCGAGGTCATCGCAGGGGCACCTGAAAACCATAACGACGATACATCAGAAATATTGTCTGAGCATTCCTGTAAAGTTGTAGACTCCCAGCATCAGGTATATATGAAAAAAAATGTTCTACACTGAAGAACGGGGTGCAGTATTTTATTGTATGATGTCGGTTTCCAGTTGAGTTCTTAGCTGTGTTAAGTGTTCCATGGACTTTCAGTGCAAAGCATTAGCTGAAGGATGATACTGGAGTACTGGACTTCAAGGTCCAAGCAAAGTCTTGGATAACATATGTAGGCCAAGGAGTTTAAAACACCAACAAAGAAAGGTTCGGATCTTGACATGGTAGTCATTAACATTTGCAAGAGCTACACCGCTTTTGTGTAGGAAAATGTGAAGAATCAAGTGAGATAGAAGTAGAACCAAAACTATTAATCTAACTGCAATAGTTACAGAGATCGGATGGTTTATTGGGAGTATAGTCACCCTTCAATGGATTCCATATGGATTTTGAACAACGGTTACCACTGTACTACAATGGTCCAATATATACACTTGCAATGCAGAATTCAAAATATGCCACTTGGACAAAGAGGGCGTCTGAATGCATCATGAACAAATATCTGAAAATATTGAAAGTTTACCACTTTGATAAACCATTCTGGGGCTGTCTGGTTTAAAATCAAATTTGCTATGTGAAGGCCAGGTCAAATTTTGGCATGCCAGAATCAGGGCCATCAATTTGGTCACCAAGATTTCGGCCTATTGCACACCAAAATGAACTAGACGGCCAAATGAGTGTAGCAAAGCCAAATTTTGGCACCCAACCAAATTGTGGGTACATTTGGTCATAGTAGCCAAATTTTGGCTTGCCAACCACGGGCATTAGGGTCAAACACATCTAAAATATGTCGAGACATATCACCTCTTCATTAAGAAGAGAGACTACAAAATAACGCCCCAAATTTTCAAACTGCCATGTGAACAGCAATGTTGTAACAATTTTATGGAGGGTTGGCACCATAACAGAAGTAATGAACAAATAAGATAGTACTAACCAATGCGGACACCACCCGGAGCCAATGCACTGCTGTCACCGAAGACAGCATTCTTGTTCAATGTGATGTGACAAAGGTCACAGAGCTTTTCAACCTTGTTTCCTGCAGACATAAGCCAACATGAGAACAAGTTATAATATGTGCCTAAGAAAATGAAGCCTGATTGGATTCCTAAGATGTATACCAGTCAAGCCAAGAGGGCGGAGATCCCAGAGAACAAGGTGGTTCTCAGTTCCATCAGTCACCATCTTGTAGCCCTTGCTCATGAGATAGTTTCCAATGGCAACAGCATTCGCCTTCACTTGCTTTGCATAGGCCTTGAAGCCAGGTGTCATAGTCTGCTGCAGAGCAACAGCAAGTGCCGCAATCTGGTGGTTGTGAGGGCCACCTTGCAGAGATGGGAACACCGCAAAGTTGATCTTGTCTTCATAGTCATACACAGCACCCTCAGGCTGGCCCTTCTTTGGGGGCTTAGGGCCTTTCCTGTAGAAAATCATGCCAGCCCTTGGCCCACGAAGAGACTTGTGTGTGGTAGTGGTAACCACATCACAATACTCAAAAGGATTTGCAGCTTCCTGAAATGAAGGAAGGAAAATGATGAGATTTTTTAGAACACAAATTTTTCAACTAAGCATTTGTAGTGAATAATCTCTTCAGGTCTCCTCCAGTACTCAAAGAAGGATGATATGCAAGGACTTGCCAAAAGATATCACCTTCTGTACTATGGCCTCAAATAGTGCATTAGCTAAGTCTATACATTAAAGCAAGGAACCCTAGGGTACAATGAGTACAAATCTATGTGCCCCTTACTGCGGTAGATTGTTTGTGAGATTCCACTGTGCATTGTCTATATATGCAGGACAAATGTAGACCAAAAATGTATGAAGACGACTTCAAATGTGGACAAGCCCAATTTTGATTAGCAGTAATTTGCACATGGATGTACTATGTAATTTGCACAAGAAAAACTATGTACTAGTTCTCTAATATATTGCTGTAAAAGAGAGAAATTATTGAAGACTCCTGCAATGGTTTCAACTGGTTCGGTAAATATCTGAGTGCGATTCCACAAAAGCAGGATCATACCGATTGAGAATACTCCAAAACATGAAAATAGATAGAATATCAGACATATCACCATGAAAGGAATATATATTCAGAGCTCCAGACAAACCAAAGCAGGCAAAATATCGTTTTCCTACTATTTATAAAACAAGACAAGTCGCAAGACAACAGACAGCTAGCGTCCATATAAAAAATTCTTAAAATCAGTAAACGCGCAAAACGCTCAGATCTAACTACCGCCAGAATTGATTGCCTCGATTAGATCCCAAGTAGAATCCAGACTGCCACATCTCTCAGAACCAACTAATTGCCATTTCAACGGGAATGCAAGGTGAGATTTCATGAAAGCAACTAGCCAATCGAGAACAATTTATGAGCAATTATTATACCTGCGCGGCGACGAGCCCGCTGATGTGCGCCATGTCGCAGAGCAGCAGCGCCCCGACCTTGTCGGCGACGGCCCTGAGCCTGGCGTAGTCCCAGTCCCTGGGGTACGCGCTGCCACCGCAGATGATGAGCTTGGGGCGGAAGTCGAGGGCCTTCTCCTCGAGCTTCTCGTAGTCGATGTACCCGGTGGTGGCGCTCACCTTGTACGGCAGGCTCTCGAAGTAGATCGAGGTGGCGGAGATCTTCTTCCCGCCGGCGGTGTAGTACCCGTGGGTGAGGTGTCCGCCGGAGGGGAGGTCGAGGCCCATGATCCGGTCGTGCGGGTTGAGCAGCGCGGTGTAGGCAGCGAAGTTGGCGGGGGAGCCCGAGTAGGGCTGCACGTTGACGCCCCAGGCGGCCGGGTCGAGGCGGAAGGCGGCGAGCGCGCGGGAGCGGCAAAGGTTCTCGATCTCGTCGATGACGTCGTTGCCGCCGTAGTAGCGGGCGCCGGGCATGCCCTCGGAGTACTTGTTGGTGAGCGGGGAGCCGAGCGCCTCCATGACGGCGAAGGAGGTGAAGTTCTCGGAGGCGATGAGCTCGATGCCACGCCGCTGGCGCCGCTTCTCGCGCTCCAGGAGGTCGTACACCTCCGGGTCGGCGCCGGCGAGCGGGGTCAGACCCCACGTGGCGACTGGGTCCATGGCGGCTGCGGGGGGCGAGATGGGAATGGCGACGGCGAGGAGGGGGCGAGGGCGGAAGCGGAGGGGATGACGGGGTGGGGAGCGATAGTGGCGGGAGGGGGCGCGGGGATATATAGCGCCGGGGCACGGGAGGTTGGTGGCGGTGGGTGGGGGGAGTGGGTGCGAGTGCGGGCGAGGTGTTCGACGGAGTGCGGGGGGGAGTGTGGGTGTGCTGTTGGCGCGGGGCGGGGCCTGTGGGCCTATGGGGTCCGGAGGGGGTTGGTGTGGGTGTGGAAAAAGACGCGGATTGTTGGGTCCGCTAGGTCATTCTTCATGGCCGAGCAAAGTAGGTGAATGTCCGTGAGTTGCTACTGGTAGGTGATAAAAATTTATTATAAAAATAGTTACAAAATATCCTATGGAGGCAACAGTTTTGCTTGCAAATTGAGTTCATATATCAGATTACATGCTTCAATATTAGGGAAGAAAACCATAAAACTCAGAACAATAAATATTATGTTGGCTCAACAAGAAATGTGTTTCCATTCGTCTAGTGTCTGTCCGAACTTGTTTCTTAAGAACATCGAATACACTATTGATTACAGGTGTGAATACCTTTTCAGAAACTATAACTGAAGCACTATGGTCACAGTTTATATGGAACAAATCCACCTGCTTGCAGAGAATATGTCCGCAAAATCCAGCTCTGAAAATATCTTAAACCTGTATCAGTACATAAGAGATATGGTCATTATGAATACAATAATGTCTGCTGTGACTGAAAATGTTTTAGAGCAATACAAGGAGCATTTGAAAGACATGATATATTTCCAGGCTCATGGATATCCATAAGCAAACTTGTTCATATTAGTTTTAAAATTAAACAAACCAAGGTAAAGATATGATATCCAAATGAGCACAACATATTTTCAAATGGTATTGCTGACTGGTTAGAGAGAGGGAGGGAGGGAGACAGAGTTATCTGTAAGTTCCATAAATTCTATGGTGATCATGTATTAGGAATGGTCAAATCAGCATCTTAGCAGGCAATTTTACGTACTCCTAGCAAATCATCATACAACATTAGGCTAAAATGCAGATCACACGCAGTGACACAGGGTAGCAAGATCACTATGTCAATGACGATAATAATGATGTGTCATCGGAATAAACTGTAGATCACACACAGGGTAGCAAGATCACAATTACCATGACAATCATAACCGCGCATCATTAGTATAAAATGCAGTTTAACTATGAAGCCTGCCAACTGTAATATGCACTTGAAAGCACCAAAACAATTTAAGACCTCATTTACAGGTATCTATATTCCAAGAAATCTCTGTATGTCAAACAGGATCTGCACAATTAGACCTTCATGTTCATAACAAATCAATTCCAAAACCAACTTGGGGCATCTGCATTTTTTGATGAAATTTAGAATGACAAGTTGCCATCTGCAGTTTCAGAACCACAACAGGAGTGACACTTTCAGAGATTGTTCAACTGCACACAGGCTGACGGTGCGTGTAGAAATGAATTTGTATACAAGTGTGAATTAATCTGATAAACACACAACCACCAAGCACAATGAGCGCTAAGGATGAAAATATTTTGATGACTTTGCTTGAACCACAAGGTTTTAATTACTGTAGTAAACTTACAGTAATTGCCCCAAAAATATCTGCTGGTTCAGCTCACAGGCAAGCAAAATGCTGAACCAAAAAGGATATCAACTGTACTGAAATGCTAGGTCAAACAAATCTCAACTACCCTGCATAGAGTAGGAGTCCTATTACCTGAGATGATCAAGAGGCTGAGTCCCTCTCACGCTCCCAACACGTGAATCATCATCCTCTGCAGGCCCTCCTAAACCCTGTTGCAATCACTGCAACACGTATGCAGCGAAATATGCTGATGCATGTTAGCTGGAACACTACATTAACGCCACTGTGTCAGGCATTAGAAAAGATGTGAAAATGTGGAAAGGAAGCTTCAGAGGAGTGGGGTCGGCTGGAACTGCAAGTGCTGTCGACTGTTCTGTGTGTTGAGCAGCGTTTTGAAGTTATCGTGTTAGCAGAAACAATATGTTGGAGATCCTGCATTTCCAGCAGCAATACGGCTAACTAGTAGGAATACATGGTTTGGCAAAGACGACCAACCACTTTGCTCTCAGATTCAGAGAACAGAATATTATGCAATACAATAACTGACGAATACACAGTCTGAATCTCTTATTCCAGCAGAAAACTCTGGTGCTCTGATCATGTTCTCGAACAAGAAACCAGTGCCATGGGAAGATAAAAAAAATATTTACATATATGATGCCACATGCTTGCAAGCTGCAGCATTTGCAAGGGCCATTCTACTCCTTGGGCCTCTTGACGATGAGGACCGGGCATTTGCAGTTCTGCGCGCAGTGGTTGCTGACGCTGCCCAGGAACGCCCTGCAATGTCACACACAGCAATTCGAACCCAGGTAAGTGACGGCCGTGTAAATGTCAAAATTGGATGTGGCGGTAAGCAATGATTTTTCCCCTCCGATCCTTATCCAGTCGCTTTCGCGTGATCGAGATGGATGCGTGTACTCCTGGTAATGTAATGTAACGAAAACGACTGATACCTCTGGATGAATCCGTATCCATGGCTGCCCATGACGAGCAGGTCGGCGCCCACCTTGTCGGCGGCGTCGCAGATCACGTCCCGCGGGTCCCCGCTCTCCACCAGCGTCTCCACCGTCACGTGCGGGTGCTCGGCGCACAGGCGCCTGGCCTTGTCGACGGCCGCCGCCGAGACGGCGCTGGCGTGCCGCTCCACGCTCGCCAGCACGTCCGAGGTCATCATGTACCCTGCAGACCGAGCAGCCCGTCAAACCGCCGGTGAGAGCTTGGGGCCCATCCCGCCGGGGCCGTCACCGATCTGAATGAAACAACGCGCATGCGGTCGCCATACCTGCGCTGTCCATGGCGGCGTAGACGGGGCGCGGGCGGCGCGCGTGCACGAGCACGAGCGTGTCGCCGCCCGCCGGGGAGACGACGTTGGCGAGGCACCAGGCGAGCGCGTGCGCGCTCTCCTCGCCCTCGTCCACGGCCACCACGATGCGGCGCCCGGCTCCGGCGGCGGCGGCGGGGGGAGCGGCGGATGCCATATATGCAGGAGGGCCAAGCACGAGGATCTCTGAACGAATTGTTCTAGGGGAGACAACGGGCTGAAGACTTGGATGCTGTTCTTGATGAGGAGCAGAGAGGAGAGCAGCTTTCTTTAAAACAGAGGGTGAGGCCCGCGGCGAGCTGTTGTGCGCGGGCTGCGGCCGCGTGTCCCCGTCCGTCTCCGTGCCACGCTGCGGTTTGCGCCCGCGGCCGCCGCTGGGTTTGGCCTCACTGCCCCGGTTTTTCTCGCTTCCCAAAACACCCATCCGATGTTCTAGTACGAGGAACGGTCAACGGACCAGCAACTTGGCTGAAGAACAGGCCCGTCCGTGGAGAGTGGAGACGGACAGCAAGGTAGCCAGGGGTACTATTGCCATTTCTCAACTATTCTGAGGCTGCCGACGCAGGCCCACAGGATGATACTGCGGCTCAAGCTCAGACTACGGAGAGGAGAATCCCATCGAAACGGAACGGAGCCGGTGGCCCACAGAGTCGACGAGCACGCGGGTTGTGAGCGGAATTCGTATACAACTTCCGGAAGAAAGTTGCTTAGCAATCTTCTGCTTTAAGATATGTGCACAGGTAATTGGAGCCGTTTGGATTAGATCTTGGATTTGAGAATCTAGGACTATGTATGGATTTTGAAAATCTGGATTCTTGATAGAATCTGAATTGTGTTGTTTGGATACAAGATTCTAGTAGCTGATTGCAAGGTTCTTTGATGCATGCGTCCCTTTTATACCCTTGTTAACCTTTTTTTACCACCAAATGCAGAACTGCTTCTCGCCATGTATCACTGATGCAAAAAGCTTATTCTAAGCTAGCTTCCCCCTGTACCACCATTATCGAGTTCGTCCTCATCACCTGATCTACCATTACAATAGAAAAATAACAGGGTGAGTGTATGATTAACAGAGAATTAACAAAACTATGCATGCACAAAGAAACAAGATTCCTGTATTTTTTAGGGCCAAATCACTAACTAAATTTGAATTAGACAATATATAGAGAGAGCGATCAGATAGGCAAACGAGAGCAGGAGAGTGATTGACGGGTGTATACCTTGCTACTATAGAACCATCTTTTTCCTAAACTGTAATTTTGGCAGCCAGTAGCTGCGGGAAGCAACCCGGATCCAGCTTCTGGGGCTCTCAAAATCACAAAATTTTGCTACTGGAATCCAGAACAAAATCGACCCCGTTTGGAAACTCTAAAGATTCTAGCTTCCGGATTCTGAAAATCTGGCGGCTTCCAAACGGGGCTTAAGCCGACCACCGGATACTTGGTGCGGGAGACTGGCGCATGCACTACGGCACCTGCAATTCCGGGTGGGCTGAGGCAGGACGTGATAGGTCCTGTTTGTTTCAGCTTATTTTGAATTTTGAAGGTTTGATTTTAGAAAATTTAAAAGTCGGATGACTCACAGAATCGAGAAATGAGACTCTCAGCTGATTACGAATTCTCGATTCTCAATTCTACGAGTCATCCGATTTTTAAATTTTCTAAAATCGAACCTTCAAAATTTAAAATAATCGGAACCAAACACAACCATAGATGGCAAGTTGCACTCGTCGTTGGAAGGTTTGATTTCTCAGTTCAAACTTATTTTTCTCTCCAACGGTGCATCTAATTTTTAATTCAGTTTAAAGCACATTGTTTTTTAAAATTTATTTCAACAAGGTATATATTGGGCTGTTGTTGGATCTAAGATGTGTGCGTGTGTGTGAGAGAGAGAGACCATCAGCGCATGTGCCGATTCCTCTTGGGCTTTTCCAGTGGCCCAATCAGATTCGTATCGGGCCCTGGTTTGTACGGGTATTGGGCCACTGAGATTTTTACCCCTCATTCTTCAACTTGAGGCCCTCGGCACTCCCTTCCCGGGCATGAGGGACCCCGCGCGGATGAGGGGCACGCCACGTACGCTTTGCCTCTGGAAGCCTCGCCGCGTCACGTCACTCCTCTGACGAACATTCCATGGCCTGGGGCTACGCTGGGGGGGCGCCGCGCGCGGCGGGTTATCTTTTGGACGGCGGGCGCCGGGTGGTGCGGCGGCGGCGGCCACCGGTACCCCACGTGTCGGTGCTGGCCGGGTTGTCATCGTCCACTAACATAATTAATCCGTCCCGCCACAGCCGCCTAATCGCTCCTTGCCGTTCCAAAAGACCAATTCCGTTTTGTCCTCCTGCCCTCGCGGAGTCGTTAATTAATTAAACGATTAGAAAAAAAAAAGAAAAGGCATGTATTGGACGTCCTAATGCCAATGGCCTAATAGGAGACTCGTGGGATGCGCACGGCCATCCAATACGATGCACTCCCTCCGGTTCCAAATAGAGATAGATTTTAAGATTTAAATTGGTCGTACTTTTTTTTAACTTGACTTAGAATGCTGTATGGGTCAACAATACATGATTTATATACTACTAAATTGCAAGATTGATTTAAGATTTAAGGATACTAATGATTTTATATTAATTCCACATAAAATATTTTGATATCGTATCTATTTAATATTGTATATATTGGTACATTTTTAAATACTTAGTTAAAATTAGAGAAGTTTAACCTAGAACAGAACAAAAGTGATCGTAGCGAAGTGAGTGTTACTAGCACTCCGTAGCAGGCGACGTGCTCGTCGACAGCAAAACGTCAATGATGAGTGGTGGCTTCTTTAATTTTAAGATCCGCCGGTTCAATCTCTTAGAATTTTTTTTATAATGGTAGAGCTACGTACATATATGTACATATATTTATAGGGATGAATGTACATATCTATTATGCATTTCGTAAACTAAAAACTATAATTCAGAATAGATAAAGTACGTCCTTAGTCACGAGCACGTACATGTCTACGAATAAATTGATGGCAAGACTCGCTCTTTCCGTGCAAGTCTTAATAAGGATATATAAGATGATAACTCTGACTCCCGTGGTTTTTTTTACATGCCTTCGTAGGTATGATTTGCACCGTAATTGTGGCAAAAAGGCTACGAGCCACCATGCCACTACAACACACGCACGTCCTCAAGCGAAAAGCGCATAGGACAACGGAATCACGAGCAGCGCAGCTGTTTGCAGCCGCTCCTCACCAGTCACCAGTGCCGCGCCCGGCCCATCGCTCGCGTCGGCTCAATCTTTTTGTGCCATAACGTAACTCCCCCTGATGGTGGCCTCCTTTACTCAAAGATGCTAGGAGGTAGGCCCGGCTGCTAATGCGGAGGCCTAATTAAACCAACCGCTAGCAGGTAGGGAACGATGATAGTAGCCAGGTCAAAGGGTTAGAGCTGGATGACACTCCTCTACGGCCGGTACGTGTCATGCATGGCATGCCCGGCCTGGCCTGACGGGCCCCCTCGATCACACGTACTATGGCTGGTGGTGTCTGTTGATGACATGATCCTCCTCCACGTTGGTGCGACGATAGTGCCACTAGATTAGCCGGCGCGTGGCCGACCGGATTAGTTGGTCGCCAGCTCGGCTCCTGGGGACGTTCATGCTCTCCCCAGCTTAACTCCTACCACCAACCTACAAAAGCTAGCATCTCATTCTCGATCGCCTCTGGTCGGTGGGCCCCACCGTGCACATGACCCCATAGTCCATGCCAGTGGCCCCATGTTGAAATGGAATACTCCTTAGCTCCCACTGGTATCGTCCAGATCCATGGTTAGCATTCTAATAAGGCACTAACGAAAACTGCACATGCCTCGCAGCTAAGTCATGGAGCCCTGTGTCCAAGCCGAGTGGCTTTTCCCGATGGAAGCCGAGGTGGTGAGAAAAGGGGAACCCTTTTGTAACGGTAGGATTGCCGAATTACGCGAGACGCGAGATGGGACGAGACGCGAGAAAACAAGAGGGTCGTTGGCTCAAGGGTCACCTCATTTGATCCATTGCTTTGGCACCTAGCGTCGCCTGATCTCATCCCTAAAAAGTGGCTGGAGCCACTCGATCGGCCACCGAGAACAATCATATCTCCTCTCCTGCTTGGCTGTTCCCAGCTAAAAAAGAAAGTTGCTCACCAAAAACCTAGTACATCCGGCTCACCAATATCTTAGATTTGCTTTCTCCTTGACTGATTGCAAAACTCTAGCCATTCTTCAACCTGGAAAAAAAAGTGTCGGAATAAAACCTCCATAGCCCTCTGGACGTCCAAATCTTACCATTTAGAAGTATTAGATAAAATTTATTTACAAAACTTTTGCAGAGATAGATGCTAATTCGCGAGATGAATTTAATGAGTCTAACTAATCTATAATTTGCTACAATAATATTACAGTAATCATCTATTAATTATAGATTAATATAACTTATTAGATTCGTCTCACGAATTAGTTTAGAGGTTCTGCAATTAGTTTTATAGTTAGACTTTATTTAATATTTTGAAATAATAATAAAAATTTTACGTGATAAGTTTAGCTTACGGAGAGATACTTTACATTTCGCAAAAGTCTCTTTTAATTAAAAAATGCTTTGCACAGTACACTACCAGTCTACCACTCTCCTCAAAGAGAGGAAAGGACGAAGCCTACACTGCAAAAAGTAGCACTTGAGTGCTACTCGTACTGACTGCCTACGCCACACGTATGCCTGCCGGTATGGCAACAAATTTACTCGGCACATAGGCGCCGCAGGGACGGCCGGACGCGTCCGCGTGCAGCATCGAGCCCCCGGATCGTGCTGCCCGGAGGAGCCAGGTCGAGCCATGCCTGCCGCCGGGGGCCGGCCGGGGCGAGCTACGAACTGTCGCGGCCGTTCCTGGCGCGGCGGGCCCCACGCCCCGCGCACCATTTCGGATTGGGGCTCTGACGCCTCCTTTCGGTTTCGCTTTTCCTTCCTCCAGATTATTATTTAAAGCCATCTCCGTTGCGTTCAGAGACAGAGAGAGCAAAGGCGGAGCAGCCAACAACCAGAGGCGCCCGAGGGAGACGAAGCTCTTGAGAGAATTGGGAGGTAGTAGAGAGCAAGGAGGATGGAACAGGAGGAGGCGTGCTCGTCTTCTTCCTCCATGGCCCTGAGCCTGAGGCAGTGCAGGATTTGCCATGACGAGGAGGACGAGAGCGGCGCGACCATGGAGTCGCCCTGCGGGTGCTCCGGCTCCCTCAAGGTATGGATTCTAGCTTCCCTTGTCCGTGAGCTGATTGGTGCTCTGTTGTTCGGTTTAATCCGTGGTTTCTCTTGACTTGACGACGAGGTTTCCTGCCTGATGGCCTCTCTGAATGACGTGTGCTCTCTTGTGGCTGCAGTACGCGCACAGGGGATGCGTGCAGCGGTGGTGCGACGAGAAGGGGAGCACCCTCTGCGAGATTTGCCTTCAGGTTCGCACAGCTCTGATCGATCACCAACCCCGCCTTGCCGTTCCGTTTCCGTCTTCATCTCCGATCCTAGCTTCTGTGATTCTGCTTCAGTTTTCACTGTTCCCCACTGTTTTATCCACGAGAGTTTCACCCTTCCTGCCTCGAGCATGCTGCAATTTGTTCTCTAAAGAACAATTCAATTCAAATAGAGGTTAACCTTTCCTCCTCCTTCCCCATGAAGGGCTTTTGCCTGAATGACATGAGCGATGCTTTCGTAAAGGCTACCCTGAGATTTCTTTGAGGCTAAACCCAGCGATTCTGCCTTGTTGATCACATCATGCATCCAAGTGCCTCATTTTTTTTCTCGGTTTGCAGCGCAAAGTATTGTACTTTTCTCAGAGTCCAAGTAATCAAACCTTGCATTTGCATAGGACTTTCCGCGATCTTGCCTTTGTTTAACATCTCGGTGTTTTACTGTCTGTCAGAATTTCGAGCCTGGCTACACCGTTCCTCCCAAGAAGAACCAGCCTGCCGATGTCGCGGTCACCATCAGGTAACTCCCCCTTCTCTGACGCACAAACACACGCATTGGTAACTGGGCGTTGGTATTGATACACGCGTTAAGGCTGTGGAACCAAGTAAATGTTGGGTTTCATTGTAGGTCAGGTCAGGTCAGGTCTAGTGGTTCCACGAAACTGTCCATTGCTGAGCATCCAGTCCTGCCATTTCGTTGTTGGCGTCCTCATCTGAACGGAGTGGTCAGGTTTGAGGGGGTGTTATCTGGCTCGGTTGCTGACCAACCTATCTTTATCTTCAGTTGATTGATGAATTGGAATCTTCCAGGCAGACAGCCACTTAGACGACCAACCACCAGCCATCGATACTTGATCGCATGCCACCACCAGCAAATTCCAAGATGGATGTCTGCCCACGGCATGCACCCCAGGCCCCTCATCCTCATGCCAGACACTGCACACATGCCAGCCCTAACACTGCTCTGATCTGAACCTGAATGCATTCTGATAAACAACAACAGTGTACTCAACGCCCGACCCTGATCATCATTATCCAAACAAGAGAACAAGCATTCCAATCAAACGGGTCACCGGGATCCGGCACATTCCATTCTAGCAGCTGTCGCCGAATCTTCTCTGCTCTTGAGAACATGGGTTCGAGAGAGACAGAGAGGCTGCCGGGTGGGTCCGGCCCAGCTGTTCCGTTAGGCGAGCCAACTACCGGGTCCCAATCATTCCTCCCGGCATGAGATGGCAGATAAGATGCAAATGCCCCTGCACTGTTGCTGCACATCTCCAACCGTGTCCTGCACTCCTCTCGGCTGTCCTGCACCGTTGTTGCCATCGGAGTCAAACCGCCCGTTCATCAGTAGTTGCAGCACGGGCAATCATGCACTTGCAACCGCAATGTGATCGAGATGGCATCAGGGTCAAAAAAGAAGAAAATTAAGTCGAATATGTCGAGCTCAGCTGGTCAGCAACGACCCATTCAGTAAAGTTACTGATGGTACTCACCAGCCAACCACCTCCCCGATTGCTGACCTGTGCTTGCGTGGTGTGCAGAGAGAGCCTGGAGGTGCCCAGGCCGAACTACCAGCCGGAGGAGGAGGACGTCGACGCGGCTTTGGCCGGCGCCGGCGACCCAGAGTACGCCGAGTGCGCCCGCGCCGCCGGCAGGAGCGCGTCCTGGTGCCGCTCGGTGGCCGTGACGGTACGTGGCTGACTGGGAATCGAATCACATTGTCAGGTTTTAATTTGATTGGGCTGTGCACACACACACTGCACGGCCTGAACTCTGAACTCTGCCTACTGTCCGTGGGGTGCAGTTCACTGTCGTGCTGCTGCTGAGGCACCTGGTCACCGTGGCGACGGTCGGAGCGGCGAACCAGTTCGCCTTCAGCCTCCTGACGGTGAGTACTCCTACTCGACCTGAATGGATGCTTCTTCGACTTTCGCGTTGTCGAAAAAAGGGAAAAAAAATCCGAAAATGCATTGTGGTTTCTGCGATCGACTGTAACGTTTGTTCTCTTGCTTGGCTTTGAAGGTGTACTTGCTGCGGGCGAGCGGGATCCTGCTGCCGTTCTACGTCGTCATGAGGCTCATCTCCGTGATCCAGCAGGGACAGCGGCAGTACCGCCTGCAGGTCCTCCAGGTTGGTTGATATGATCAAATTGCCACTTGTGAACATCGAATCGGGTTGCCGTTTTACTGAACTTTTTTCTTGCTTCTCATCTTACCTGAATGTTGCTGCCGCTGCTGCTGCAGGAGCAGAGGAGACACGCGTTGAGATTAGCCCGGCTGCAGGGTCAGGAACAGCAGCAGCATGCCATCCTGGTTCGTTGAAGACGAAGAAGGCATCCATCAGGTGTTCATATATCTTGTACAAGGTTGCAAAATGTACCACTACGTTGTTCAGGGCCTTAGGGGAAACGGGAAATGCAAGCACTGTTTACAAACTTCCAGTTTATACATCACTTGCAGTGAAAGCTGCATCAGCTTGACGTCGTCGCAAACCTGGGAAAAAAAATTACTGCTCATGAATTGTGATGTACTGATGTGGTACTTACCACCGCGGAATGTAAATAAGATCACGCCACCACATTATTTCCATTTCAGTTTTCACTTCGTTTGATGGGAGGATCGACCGTACAAGCAAGGAGCAGTCTGGAATGACAAGCGAGCGCGCATCGCGTGGCTAGACTAGCAGGCAGCACTGTAGCACGAGTTGAGAGACGGCCCCTGGGGACGGAGCAGAAAGTGCAATGAATTTCAGCTGTTGGTGTTCCCCAGTAGGACTTGACGTTCAGCAGGCACAGCAGAGGACCACCACTATGGGCCGTTGCATGTTGGGATTCAACCAACCCTATGTGCCGTGCCGTGAAGCGGATTTTTTATAAAAAAGGGATAAAAAAATAAAATTGGAAAAAGGGGTGCCGGTGGGGAACATTTTGAAAAATGGGTACAGCGCCTCCCGCCCACCCAGCGGGCGGGAGGTTCCCCGAGGGTCTCTTCGCGAATTTTTTATTTACGAAGAGGTCCCTGCGGGGCCCTGTGGGGGCATCCCGCCCAACCAAAGGGCGGGTTGTTGTCCTGAGGGGCATCCCGCCCTTTGGTCGGGCGGGAGGCCCCCCGGCTATATAAGCCCCAATCTGCCCCAAAAATTTCATTTTATCCAGGAAAAATTAGGAAAAAAAGAAAGAGAGAAGAGGAAGCGGCGAAGCCCTGTTCACACGTCGATTTCGAGGTATATTCTCATTCAAGCCGTATAATTACTTGAAAATAACTATAATCTAGGAAATATTTCTTAGAGTAGTTATGTTTTGAATAGTTTTTAGTATTTTCATTTGTTTTTAGTATAATTTATATTCTGAATAGTTTAGAATTTGTAAAATATAATCTGAGAATCGCTGAAACTTAGTGTCGTCGTTGTGTATTAATATGTAATATAACTAGTTTATTCAACTGTGCGGTATTTTCAGATATATCTTCCAAGAAGGATATTTTCATATATATATATTACGGAGAAGAAAATGTGATTTATGGGCCAAATGGGGTAGATTTAAGTGAATTCAACTGTGCGGTCAGAGGAATTACCAGACCGCACGAGAGGACATTTGAATCCCTATGCAACTGGTTAATGAGGGGATTAAGGATTAATCAGGAGACACACACCGTGAGTGTTCAATGCGTCATAAATCGTACCACTCATGTTTTGATCTGGGAGCTGATGCCACTTGAAAGAAACGAGGAGTGGTTAAGTTATTTGCAAAATGTAAGTCATTGGCAATGGCCACTGGTACTCCTTGTCAGTATGCACCAGAACTCTTTGATAAATATTAAAACTACTCCAGGGGATGAAAATATTGATAAAGAAGTTGAGGAGGCAAATATTGAGGCAGGTGGCACCGCAGCACCTCAATGCATGACTGATGAGGAGGAGAACATACCCTTCATTGTTGAACAACTGCAAGACGAAGAACGTGAATTGGATGAAGCAATGAATGCCGATTCGTCTGATGATGACGATGATGTTCCTGAAGAATGGGTAAGCAGCGACTTCAGTCATCTTGTCGTAGATGATGGATCTAGCTGGCCTTCGGATTGCAGGGAGAATGGAATTGTCCAGAGTGCGAGGTACCACTCAATTGAAAAGGTGAAGAAAGCTGTTAAGTGCTGGTCTCTCTCTTATGCGAGAGTTTAAAACAGTCGAGTGCAAATCTCGTAAGTACGATGTGGTATGTGTGAAGGAGGGCTGTCCGTGGCGGGCGCATGCCTATAAGGGTAAATGGAAAGATTATTGGGAATGCTCCATTGTCACTTAGCACACTTGTCATTTGTCTGGGGTGCAGAAGACCCATCGCAACCTTACATCACAATACATCGCAAATGAGATGTACGGGATCATAGTAGAGAACATGTCATATGAACCAAAGTCTATTATCCGGTATATTCAGGAAAAGTACAAGTATACCATCTCGTACAGCAAGGCGTGGAGTGCAAAATAAAAAGTGTTGGAGATGAGGTTTGGTACGTTCGAGGCTACATATTATAATGTTCCTCGATTGCTGGCCGTCCTATGTCAGAGAAATCCTGAAAGCTATTATGACCTGAAAACTCTAGACAGAGGAGAAGGCCCGCCGTACATATTGCAGCGGGTCTTTTCAGCTTGGGCCCATGCATTAACGCATTCCAACACTGCCGGCCTCTCCTTTGCATCGATGGGACTTTTCTCACAGGAAAGTATAGATTACAAATGCTGACAGCTATTAGAGTTGATGGAAACAATCAGTTGCTTCCTGTTGCTTTTGCTTTTGTTGAGAGTGAGAACACAGATAGTTGGTACTGGTTCCTAGATGGGGTTAACCTTGCAGTCGTTCGGGATAGGGAAGATGTCTGCCTGATTCATGATCGTCACGCCGGCATACTGCGGGCAATACTAGATTTGCAGCAGGGGTGTGTGGAGACCGGAGAGCCGCCCAAGTGGCGTGATGTTCGCAGTAGATAGTGCATGAGACATATCGGTGCAAACTTTTCAGGCAATTCAAGAACAAGCACCTTATGGATATGTTCAAGAGTCTATGCAAGGAAACGAATCAGCAAAAATTTAACAAGCAGTGGCAGAAACTTGATGAACTGACCGGGAAGAAAAGAGCCGAGGACGCATCAAAAAACAGATATGCACAGGATGAAGCAGAGGTTTTGTGTCCGTTGCCAACAAATACTGCACGTACTCGCAGGAGGTCTGGGTCAGCGGTGAAAACCTTTTCTGAATAGATTGAGAATGAACTAAAAGAGAAGTGGGCGTTACTTTACGAAACCGATGGTGCAAGGTATGGCATAATGACCACCAACTTTGCTGAGATTTACAATTGGATGCTGCGAGTTGTTCGTGGGCTTCCACTGGTTGCAATTGTGGAATTTATCGTCCGCGGATATACCGATTACTTTAGGGAGCGGTTCTGAAGCGTCCCCCCATCAGGGAAGACTTAAAAGTGTTGGTTTATCAGTCCCAGGAGGCTGATAACACTTTTATTACATCAGATGGTACATCACCGTACAACTCTACGCGGTAATGGGCAGTGAAGCGCCACTATCGCGAGGATTACAACCAGAACCCACACTACTATACTAGCTACGAAAAGAGAATCATCAGAGTCTTGCGCCATGCGGAATCCAACGGTGGCCTCAACCACAGGCAAGACTGGGTGCAGGACGAAACCCTACTCGTTGTCTTCGGGGACGTAGTCTGGGTCTTCCACTGTAAAAATAGGAATGGGGTGAGTACAAACGTACTCAGCAAGTTCAATCACACCCACGGGGGGGGGGGGTATAGAAATTAATGCAAAGGACAATCCAAGGGTACGGTTAGGGTTTGTTTGCGGAAAAACTCGGTTATATGCAGGGGTTCATTTTGAGAACACTTTTCAAAACAAGTTTTTCCAATACCAAGGAGCACACGATGTTGATCCACACAGGATCCCAGTTTTAAACTGCTACCGGACTCCCCGTCCGCCGTAGCACACGGCACAACTGCCGGACACTTTTCCAAACAACTCACACTAGCCCATCCATTCCCAAGATAAACACTAGTTATGTGACCACACCGTAACTTACCCAATACCGTGGGCACGGCTATTCGAATAGATTTTTAACTCTGCAGAGGTGTGCAACTTTACCCACAGGTGGGGTACCACAGCACGAACACCTTAGTGCCGGTGCAGATCCCATCGAGGCCCTTACCCACCGTAGCTAGACCTGTCTAGCCATCACGGGATCTATCAAGGGGTCATTCGACCTATCACCGAGGTTTAACCGGGGCATAAGTCACACAGAGCTTATCCCGTCTCCTTGATCACCCGTTGCTCCCAGCTCTCCTGATGGCTATCAGACTAACCAGTGGGGTTAGGCCAAGCCGTTGCCCATACAACGGTCAAGTGGTTCGCACTACGAGAAGCTAGGTGAGATGTCACATCAACTCGGTCCTTAGGGGTGACAAGATGGATATCTCCCATCCACGCTCAACCACACAGGTACGAGCACACCAACGGCAATTCACACAGAATTGCCATCCATCTCATCTAACTCGCTTTTCAAAACCACATTTTATCCCTTCCCACACACGCGCATTTTCTTTATAAATCAGGCAGTCAAAGTATGGTTATTTCACACAAGGGTGGCTATCCTACCGGGTTTCCAGCACGCAAAACAATGCAATTTTATAAAACAGGCCATTGGGTCGTGTTTATAAAAACTAGGACAGAAATATGCATCAAAGGGCGGAAGTGAACTTGCCATCGTCAAACTCTTGCGGGAGGTCCTGATCGTAGCACTGCCCCTTGGGTTCGGGGTCGCAGTACTCGTCCTCGTTTGCTTGGTCACGCTCGGGACCTTCCTCGTTCACTCCGTGTCCTACGACGCAAACAAACAGACACACAATCAAGCACAAGAATTAAAAGCTTTCATCGTTAAGCTCGAATCGGAAATAATTTAGTTATGGAGTTAGGGGTGATATCTTTGGGTGGTTTCTTAATGGCATGACTAAAACTATACTAGAAGCGGAGTGGTAAAGTTTCGGGTCAATCGGAGGTCGTTTCGCACATAAAATGACGAGCCAAAGATGGTTTCAGTGGTTAAACGGGGGTTCGAGGGCTTGTTCGTAAATATCTGGAAAGAGTGTGGGCCTATTTGTAAATCCTAGAAATACCCTAAGCATACTGAAAGGTGTCGAATATGTTTAGGTTTATGTTCCGAGGGGTTTGATTTGATTTAACGAAAAGGGTAGGGCTATTTTTGCAAAAGGGGATGGATAATGGGGTTTCTTTGGAGAGAAATAGGGAAGGGGGAGGGGGTTTGTGTAAAACCGCCCCCTTTTCTTCCTCCTCATGCCAGTAGGGAACAGAGGAGGGAAGGGGGGGTACGGCGCCGGCCAATTCCGGCAAGCCGGAGTGCGGCAGCGGCCGGGGATAGAGGCAAAGGGGAGAGGGAGGTGAGGGGGATTGATTCCCGGCCTCACCTCGGGCCGGGGCGACGCGTGGAGGCCGGCCGGCGGAAGAGGGCGGCGGCGGCTCGGGTGCACAGCGGGGGCGGCGTTAGGGCGGCGGATGCGAGGGGCCGGTCGTGGGGCGGCGGTCGTGGGGTGCCGGGGGTGCTCCTCGGCCCCTTTTATAGGCGGCCGGGGCAGCGGAGGGCGGTGGCCGGTGAGGGGGAGCCGGCGAGCAGCGCGGGGCGCCGTAATGGCGTTTGTCCGCGTGCTCTCGTCGTGGCGCGGCGTGCAGCGGGGCGCGGGCGCCGAGGGCACGTGGGGGGAAAACTGTGCGAGCACAGGGCGGCGTGCGCGACAGGGGAGCAGCGGCGGGTGGCGCGGCCGACGGCGGGCGGCGCGCGCGTGCGCGCGGGCGGCGCGGCACGGCGCGGGCCAGAGCGGGGGGCGTGGCGACGGGCGGCGCGGCGTTGCGGGGCCGGGCGAGGCGCGGGCACGGCGCGGCGCTCGGCGTGGCGCACGGCCACGCGGGGCACGCGGGGGCGTGCGCGGCACGGCAGCGCGCGGCGGGCGGTCGTTCGGGAGCAGAGACAGGGGAAAGAGAGGGGAGAAGAAGGGAAGAGGGAAAAAGAAAGAAGGAAGGAAAAGGGAAAAGAAAAAGAAAGAGGGGAGAGAGGAAAAGAAAGAGAGAGGTTGGAAAAAGAAAAGAAAAGGAAGAAATGGGAGGGAGAAAAAGGAGAGGGAGGGGAAGGGCGTGTCGGCGCCGGTCGCGGCGGCGACCGCGGCCGGTCGGCCACGCGCGCGGGATTCGCGCGAGGAGGGGGAAAAGAAAAGGAGTCGCGTCGGCGTTAATTGCGGCGGGCGATCGCGCGTGGACGACAGGCCAACGGGCGAAGCGGAACGGGACAGCGATCTGGTTAGGTTTTAGGGTTTGGCGTCGAACCGTCTCCACGAATTACTCTAACGTCTGAGCGGAGCGGCGGTCAGGCTCGCGTCGGCCGTCGGCGAAACGGAGGGAATCAGGGTTTTACGACGGATAAAGTTTTCGGTCAGGGTACCTTAACGCGTTATTTAAAATTTGAAATTTTCGGGACGTCACAAACCTACCCCACTTAAATGAATCTCGTCCTCGAGATTCGGCTGGCTCCTAAACAGATGGGGAAATTCCTTCTTTAGGGCCTCTTCACGTTCCCATGTCGCTTCTTCTACTCCATGTCTGCTCCATTGAACTCTGCATATCCGTACTTCGGAGTTTCTTGTCCTTCTGGTGACTGTGTCCAGAATTTTGACCGGTACTTCCTGGTACCGCAGATCCGGTTGCAGGTCTATTGTTTCTACCGGCACGTGTTCTCCCTCGGGTACTCTTAAACACCTTCGTAATTGCGAAACATGGAACACTGGGTGTATATCTGACATTTCTTCCGGTAACTCCAGTTGGTATGCCACGGCTCCTACTCTCTTCAGAACCCGATACGGCCCAATGTATCGCGGGGCCAATTTTCCTTGTACTTGAAACCTTCGTGTTCCTCGAATGGGTGAGACCTTGAGATAGACAAAATCATCTGGGTTGAAACTTATTTCCCGCCTCTTCTTGTCTGCGTAGCTCCTTTGTCGTGACTGGGCTGCTTTCAATTTCTCGCGGATTTCCGCTACTTTTTCTTCCGCTTCCTTTATTAGTGCGGGTCCTACTAGGGCACGTTCCCCAACTTCTGACCACATCAGGGGAGTTTTGCACTTTCTTCCATAGAGGGCTTCGAACGGCGACATGCCCAAGCTGGCTTGGTAACTATTGTTGTACGAAAATTCCGCATAAGGTAGGCTCTGTTCCCAATCATTTCCATAGGTCAGGACGCATGCTCTTAGCATATCTTCCATGATCTGGTTTACCCTTTCGGTCTGACCATCCGTCTGTGGGTGGTATGCGGAGCTGAAATCCAACTTAGTGCCCATGGCTTTATGCAGGCTTTTCCAAAACCTAGAGGTGAATTGAGTCCCTCTATCTGAGACAATTCTGCTAGGCACTCCGTGTAACTTTACTATGTTTTCCACGTAAAGTCTTGCCAGCTTTTCTCCGCCATAAGTGGTCCTTACGGGTATGAAATGTGCCGATTTAGTGAGTCGACCCACAATTACCCATATGGAATCGTGTCCCTTCTGTGTTCGGGGCAGTCCCACTACAAAGTCCATCCCTATCTCATCCCACTTCCACACCGGAATAGGTAAGGGTTGCAATAATCCTGCCGGCTTTTGATGCTCGGCCTTTATCCTTTGACAAGTGTCACAATGAGCCACGAATCTTGCAATATCCGCCTTCATTCCGTTCCACCAATATTTTTGCTTTATGTCCATATACATTTTGGTGGATCCCGGGTGGATAGAGTAGGCCGAGTTGTGGGCTTCGTCCATGATCAATTTCCGGAAATCTCCATTCTGGGGTACGCAAATCCTATTCTCGTACCATAACGTTCCTTTATCGTCTACCCTGAAGCCCGGTGCTTTGTTTTCTCCAGTTTGTTTGCAAATTTTTACTAACTCTCGATCCGAGCTTTGGGCTTCTCTAATCTTATCCTCTAATGTTGATTGGACGTTTAGCACCTGGCTGGAACCCCGAGGAACGATGTGCACATTTAATCGTGCCATTTCCTCGCATAGGTGGTCATCCTTGGGTCCATAGGGTTTCCGGCTTAAGGCGTCGGCTACAACATTTGCCTTTCCAGGGTGGTAATGGATCTCTAAATTGTAGTCCTTAACCAACTCCAACCATCTCCTCTGCCTTAGGTTCAAATCCGGTTGGGTAAAGATATACTTCAGACTCTTGTGGTCGGTGTAAACCTCACACTTATTTCCGATCAGGTAATGTCTCCAAATCTTAAGGGCATGCACTACGGCTGCTAGTTCCAAATCATGGGTCGGATAGTTCTGCTCATGAGTCTTGAGTTGGCGGGAGGCATATGCAACGACTTTCCCGTCTTGCATCAGTACGCACCCTAATCCTTGTCGGGATGCGTCACAATAAATGACAAAGTCCTGATGGATGTCCGGTAGAGTCAGCACTGGGGCGGTTGTCAACCTTCGTTTCAACTCTTGAAAACTTCTTTCACAACTTTCCGTCCAGGCGAACTTCTTCTCCTTCTTAAGAAGTTCCGTCATGGGTCGGGCTATCTTGGAGAATCCCTCGATAAATCTCCGATAGTACCCGGCTAACCAAGGAAGCTCCTAATTCACTAACGTTAGTTGGTCGCTGCCAGTTGGAGACTGCTTCGACCTTTTCTGGGTCCACAGCTACGCCTTCCGCGGTCAGGATGTGACCAAGGAAAGCTACTCTTTCCAGCCAGAATTCGCACTTGCTGAACTTAGCATAGAGCCTATGTGTCCTCAGCTTCTCCAAGACTACCCGCAGATGTTGCTCATGTTCCTGAATACTCTTGGAGTAGATAAGTATATCGTCGATAAAGACTACGACAAACTTATCCAGCTCGTCCATAAATACCTTGTTCATGAGGTTCATAAAATAGGCAGGGGCATTGGTTAGTCCGAAGGACATTATAGTGAACTCAAACTGCCCGTAGCGGGTGACAAAAGCTGTCTTAGGGATGTCACTTTCCCTAATCTTGAGCTGAAAATATCCTGACCTTAAATCGATCTTGGAAAAGTACTTGGCTCCTTTTAGCTGATCGAACAGGTCATCAATCCTGGGGAGGGGTACTTATTCTTAATGGTAACTTCATTCAGTGCCCGGTAATCTACACACATCCTCATACTCCCATCTTTCTTTTTGACAAACAGAACCGGGGCTCCCCATGGCGACGAGCTTGGTCTGATAAAGCCAATCCGTTGTAGTTCTTCTAGTTGCTTCTTTAATTCCGTCAATTCTGAGGCCGCCATCCTATAGGGTCTCTTGGCTATCGGAGAGTTCCGGGATAAGGTCTATGACGAACTCTATATCCCTATCTGGCGGCATACCGGGAAGCTCTTCGGGAAACACATCTGGGTATTCGTTTACTACCGGGACTCTTCTAAGGGCTGGGCTTCCATGCTAAACACCATTGGGTCAAATTACTATCCCGGGTATGCAGATCACTTGTACTCCTTCAGGGTTTGTTAGGTGTACCACTTTGTCAGTGCAACCTATGAGACCATTGTGTCGCTTAACCAGTCCATTCCAAGGATTACGTCTATTCCCCCAGACTTAAGTACTACCAAATCTGCTAGAAATTCTACCCCACTTAAATTGATCCTTACCCGTGGACAACCTAATTGACAATTGATGTCGCCTCCAGGCGTCCGGGTTAATAGGGGTGTATTAGTAGTACTGTAGGTATTTTGTGTTTTCCACAAAGCTGAGGATATAAACGAGTGTGATGCTCCAGAATCAAATAATACTGTCGCCAGAGCTGAGTGACTAAGTACTCACCGAGCACTACGCCCTGAGCTTCTTGAGCCTCCTGCGCGTCGATGTGGTTGACGCGGGCTCGTCCAAATGATTGCTGCTTCACCTGCTGGTGCCTCGTTGTTGCGGACGGGCACTCGGTTGGCACCGGTCAGGGCTGGTTTGGGTCCATTCACCGAGTTGGAGAAGGCTGATGTGCCGGCTTTTCTTGGCTAAGGGCAATTGGCGATGAATGCCCTGTTCCCGGCAGTTGAAACAGGCCCTAACATTGTTGTTGTCGGAGGGGCAGACTGGTGTTGCTCTGCGGGGCCCTTGTGTTTTGACTCTTGGTGTGCAGAGGCTCGTGACCTGTCACTGAGCTGAGTCCTATACTGCATTGGGGCCTGGGATCTTGGTGCAGTGTAGTTGGAGTTCTCGACTTTTGGAACGGTCCTGCTGGCGGCCTTACTTTCCAGAATTTGCGTTTGTTGTCCTTTCTTTCTTCGGCCTTGGCCCTTTCTGTGAGGATGGCCTTGTTCATCAGGTGTTGAAGTCGGATAGATCTGGGGGTAGCAAGGTCCGGAGCTCTGGGCTCAACCTTTCTTGAACATGTCTTGCTTTTTCGTCGTCATTCACCTCTTCCGGCGCATATCGGGCCAATTCTATGAACGGTGGGTGTATTCTTCCACCGTCATCTCCCTGTTGCAGTGCGCGGAATTCATCCGCCTTGCGCTTCATAGTGGCTGAGGATGTGTAGCGGCGGAACTCTCTTACAAATTCTCCCCAGGTGATGGTAGAGGCGTCTTCGGCGCAGCACAATAGTTTTCCCACCAGGATAATGCCGTTCCGGTGAGCTGGTGGGCGCCAGAAGACCTTATCCCGGTCCTGGCATTCGAATGGTCGAGCTTCCTCTGAATTACTCGCACCAGTCGTCAGCATCCAAAGGGTTGCAGGATCCGGCGAAGGTGGTGGCTTGGTCCTTAGGAAGGCCGTCAGCTTGTCGTTCATATTCTGCCCTCGTGGCTGCCGGTTAATGAGGGCATTCGCCAGTGTCTCCAGTATGAGGGTCTGGTTATGGATGATCTGCGCCAGGTCTCCGAGGGGTGGGGGTGGTGGTAGTTGTTCTCCTTCTTGACTTCCCCCTCGGTTCTGGCTTACTTCTTGTTCTCCTTGGGGAGATCTTGTTCAACGGGATGTGCTCCGACACTAGCGGCTACGGGGTTCCGGCCACGGGAGGCCCTCGCGACATTCCGGGGGGTCACCTGTTGATAGGGTAAACTAGGGTTACGATTATGTGATGTTTAAGTTGTTTAATTTGTATGCATATAAGGCAGAATCTACCTTCTGCCGGTAGCTATATAAACAAGCAGCATACAACAACACAGCACACAACATTACAAGCAAGAGCACAAACATCTTTATTACTACCAGGAGGTACAACTTAGGGTGAGACTAGGTCTCGTGCTACTCGTCCAGGGTCATGTCCCAAGGCACGACTTAAACAAAAGGGGCTGGGGTGTACACCGCTAGGGTGGCGTCGGTCATTCTACTCGCGGGGCAGGCCTTCTTCTGGGGCGGAAAGCGTGAGTGATCCCTGCTCGCCTTCCTCTGGATTTCCATTGGTCGAGGGTTGCGCCGCAGCGTCTCCCTCGACGGCGGCAGCAGAGCTTTCAGGGTTCTCGGGTGGTGTTGGTGTGCTTCCAAAGAGCGTTCCCCATCCTATGACGGGTGTCCCGAGTAAAACATGGTCTTCTCCAATTGCCGGGACTGGCGTTCCGCTACGGGTCCAATCTTGCATACGCCGGTCTCGAGCTTGCCTGAGGCTTTCTTGGGCTACGGCTTCACTGCTAACCGCGGCTGCGGCTCTTGCCTCAGCATGGGCGGCTCGAATCTGCTGCAGTCTCACTGCGAGCTCTGCTTGCTCGGCTCGATGGGTCTGCTCCCTCAGAAGGTTGGCTTGCTCATCAAAGAGATGGTCCAGGGCGGCTAGATAAGTAGCCACTTGGTACAGGGGACTTTCTTCGTGGCGGCGTCGTTCCAGGTTTCTCATGCGTGCTTCCCAAACCGGGGTTCTGATGGCCGGCGGGAAGAACTTCGCTGGCGTGGGGGCGAGGTGTTCTTCAAAAATCCGGCACAAATAACGGAGTGCTTTTCTGATGGCCAGGGGGTAGGTATCTTGGTGTCTAAATCCTGTGGCGGTCGCTCGCCAGGGCTGGATGTCGGTGTAGCGGTTGCTCCTGGCGATGACCAGGATCACCCTGCAGCGGAGGGTACCATGGTGCTCGTACTCTCGGCTGTAGTACCTTGGGCGCTCCGTAACGCCAAGGCCTTCCAGGGTGTCGATCAAAAGGCTGGGGAAGCCAGGTGCAGCTTGGCAGTCGCCCTGGGTCCATCCTTCCTCAGCCATCTGAAACAGAAGCAGGGTAAACAATCTGGTACAGGTGCAAAAGGGAGTAGATGATATTTATTATTACAACGAGGGTGGTACAGTTCTCATGGATACGTGGTCAATAGGGTAGGGTTCTAGCTCGGGTGCTAATCCTATCATGGGGATTCTTCTTCGGTCCTGATAGAGCGCTTCTTTATCGGAAGGAACCGATCCATCTCATCTTCGGTCTGAGTACCCTTATCCCAATGGGTTTCCATAGGTTCTTCTTCTTCTTCTTCTTCTATCCATCCACCTATTCCGTTGCGGCTCTCGTACTCTTGCATCTGGGTTTGGAGGGCGGCTAAGGAATACTCGGCGTTTGCAGCTCTTGTCCGTTGTTCCTCCAGCTCCTGGGTTATCTTTTCAATCCCCTGGATTAGCTTCTTCAGTTGTGCCGACTGTTCGCGGCAGAGTGCATCCAAGCCAGTAAGGTAGATGGATAGGTGGGAGACCGCATCTTCTAAGTCTTCTTCTTCTCGTCCGAGTCCTCTCATTCGGGCAATCCAAGTGCGGCCTCTTCCTCTAGTGGGTGGGAAAAATCCCATAGGGGTCCGCTGAAGGTGGTGCTTGTAGAGCACACGCAGCCGTGGCAGGGCTTTACGGGCGGCTTTTCGGTACGTGTCGGGGAAGCGAAAGCCAGTGGTGGAGACGAACCAAGGGTCCACATCAGGGTAGCGGGTGCTTCTCTCCACAAAGATCATCGTGTCGCACCGAAGGGTGCCACCGGAGATGTATTCTCGGTAGGCGTACTCCGGCGTTTCCATAACCCCAACGCGTTCCAGGCTGAGCAACAATAACTTAGGGAGGCCAGGCTCTGCGTAGCAGACTCCGTTGACCCATCCGTTGTCAGCCATCTGGAACAGGGTAAAAACCAGTGGTGAGTGTCAGTGTAGAAAAATATCTAAGTCCGAACAAATCCTAGGGCTTGAAAAGGAGTTTCGTTCCTAGGGTCACGTCCTACGGCCTGCCTACGGCTCTGATACCACCTGAAGCGTCCCCCCCATCAGGGAGACTTAAAAGTGTCGAATTATCAGTCCCAGGAGGCTGATAACACTTTTATTACATCAGATGGTACATCACCGTACAACTCTTCGCGGTAATGGGCAGTGAAGCGCCACTATCGCGAGGATTACAACAAAAACCCACACAACTACACTAGCTACGAACAAAGGATCATCAGAGTCTTGCGCCATGCGGAGCTCCAACGGTGACCTCACCCACAGGCAAGACTGGGTGCAGGACGGGACCCTACTCGTCGTTCTCGGGGTTGTAGTCGGGATCCTCCACTGTAAAGTAAGAACGGGGTGAGTACAAACATACTCAGCAAGTCCAATCACACCCACGGGGGGGGGGGGTTATAACAGAATTAGATGCACGGAATAATCCAAGGATAAAGTTACGGTTCTTTTGCGGAAGCACAATTATATGCAAGGGTTCGTTTTAAAAGCATTTTTCAAAACAAGTTTTCAAGTGTCTAAGAACGCACAATGCCGATCCTCACGGATCCAAGTTTCAAGCCGCTACCGGACTCCCCGTCCGTCGTAGCACACAGCACTATTGCCGGATACTTTTCAAACAACTCACACCAGATCAACCATTTCCCAGAGAGAAACACTAGTTATGTGACCACACCGTAACTTGCCCAATACCGTGGGCACGGCTATTCGAATAGATTTTCAACTCTGCAGAGGTGTGCAACTTTACCCACAGGTGGGGTACCACAGCACGAACACCTTAGTGCCGGTGCAGATCCCAACAAAGCCATTACCCACCTTAGCTAGACCTGACTAGCCACCACGGGATCCATCAAGGGGTCATTCGACCTATCACCGAGGTTTAACCGGGGCATAAGTCACACAGAGCTTATCCCGTCTCCTTGATCACCCGTTGCTCTCAGCTCTCCTGATGGCTATCAGGCTAACTAGTGGGATTTATGCTAAGCCGTTGCCCATACAACGGTCAAGTGGTTCGCACGACAAGAAGCTAGGTGAGATGTCACATCAACTCGGTCCTTAGGGGTGACAGGACGGACATCTCCCTTCCTCGCTCAACCACACAGGTACGAGCACACCAACGGCAATTCACACAGAAATGCCATCCATCCCGTCCGACTCGTTTCTCAAATCCACACTTTACCCTTTCCCACACACACGCATTTTTCTTTATAAAATCAGGTATTCAAGGTATGGCTATCACGGCAAGGGTGGCTATCCTACCATGTTTTCATCACGCAAAACAATGCAATTTTATAAAACAGGCCACTGGGTTGTGTTTATAAAAACTAGGACAGAAACATGCATCAAAGGGCGGAATTGAACTTGCCATCGTCAAACCCTTGCGGGAAGTCCTGATCGAAGCACTGTCCTTCGGGTTCGGGGTCGCAGTACTAGTCCTCAGTTGCTTGGTCGCGGCCGGGAACCTCGTCGTTCACTCCGTGTCCTACGACGCAAACAAACAGACACACAATCAAGCGAAAGAACTAAAAGCTTTCACCGATAGGCTTGAATCGGAAATAATTTGGTTACGGAGTTAGGGGCAATATCTCTGGGTGGTTTCTTAATGGCATGGCTAAAACTATACTAGAAAGGGCGTGGTAAAGTTTCGGGTCAATCGGAGGTCGTTTCACACATAAAATGACGCGCTAAAGGTGGTTTCAGGGCTTAAACAGGGGTCCAGGGGCTTGCTCGTAAACTTTCTAGAAACAGAAGGGCCTTTTTGTAAATCTTGGAAATATAAGAGGCATAACATAAAGTGCGAGGGATCTACTTGAAATTAAATTTATATCATGGGGGGGTCTAGTTTTGGAAATAGCAAAAGGAATAGGTTCTTTTCGCAAAGGTGTCAAAGGGTGGAGGGTTTTTAACCAGATAGAGGAGAAAGGGGGGGGGGTTTGGGCAAAACTGCCCTTCTTCTTCCTCCCCTCACCACGTGAAACAGAGGAGGGATGGGGGGCTCGGCCGGCCCCAAATCCGGCGGCCCTAGGGCCTAATCGGCTCGGGCGTGTGGGGGAAAAGGGGGAGGAGGAAGAGGGGGTCCCTTTTTGGGGTTCACCTCGGGCGGGGGCTGCGCGAGGCGGCGGGCCGGCGTGGGGCAGGCGGCGGCGGCCGTGCGGCTCGGCGGGGGCGGCGGTGGAAGCTTGGGGAAGGGAGCTGGTGGTGATGGCGCGATGGTGGGGGTGCCGAGGTGCGGGGAAGGCTATTTATAGGCCGGGGGAAGGGCGGTGGAGGGGGTCTCGGCCGGCGGCTCCGCGGGCGCCATTAATGGCGGCTTGTCCGTTCGTCCGTGTCGCGACGCGGTGTGCAGTGCGTGTCCAGGACGGCGGCGGTGTGCGGCAGCAGCGGGCGGCGCGGCACGCGGAGGAACAGGGCGTGCTCGTGCGCGCGGGGCGCGGTGGAGAGCAGCGGCGGGCGGCACGGCTTGACGACGGGCGGCGCGGCCGCGTTCCGGGGGCGGGCACGCGCGTGCGCGAGCGGCGCGGTACGGCGCGGCCAGGGCGAGGGCGGGGCTGGCGCACGGGCACGCACGCAGGGGGGGAAAGGGGCTGGCGTGGCTGGTGCGGCGAGCAGCCAAGGCCGGCGGTGTTCAGGAGCAGGAGGAAAACAGGGAGGAAGGGAGGAGGAAGAAAAGGGAGGGGAGGGAGAAAAGAAAGAAAGGAAAAGGAGAGAAAAGGAAAAAGGGAAAAAGAAATAAAGGGAAAGAAAGAAAAGAAAAAGAGAGAGGGAGAGGGGCCGGCGCCGGTCGCGGCGGTGACCGCGGCCGGTCGGCCACGCGGGGAAGCGCGCGGTGCGAGGGGGAACGGCGAGGGGAAAAGAAAACGCGTCAGCGCCAATCGCGGCCGCAGCCGCGGCCGATCGGCCACGCGCGCGCGGGATTCGCGCGCTGCGCGAGAAATGACTTGCGCCGGCGCTATTCGCGGCGGTGACCGCGCGCAGACGGCAGGCTTCCGAGCGGCGCGGGATGGGATGGCGATACGGTCAGGGGTTAGGGCTATGGTCTGGCGACGAGTGGTCTTTAATCGAAACGTTCTAACGCGTGATTTGATTTTGGTAAATTTTTAGGGCGTCACATTTTCTCAGGTCAATTGTGTGCCGGTTCGGGGTCCCGAACCGCGTCATCACAGACAATGGGACCCAATTCACGAGCCAGTACTTTCAGGAGTACTGTGAGGATATGGGCATTCAGCTCTGTTTCGCCTCAGTGGCGCACCCCAGGAGTAATGGCCAGGTTGAGCGGGCCAACGCTGAGATCCTCAGAGGGCTCAAGATCCGGACCTACTGTGACCTTGAGAAGCATGGCGCAAGGTGGATTGAAGAACTCCCAAGTGTGTTATGGGGGAACCGGACCACACCTAGCCGGGCAACAGGGGAAACCCCTTTCTTCTTGGTTTACGGGGCCGAGGCGTGCCTTCCCCCGGAGATCACCATGGGCTCTCTGCGAGTCTGGTCTTTTGATGAGGGAATGCAGGAACAGGAGCGTCGTCAAGATGTGGACCTCGTCGACGAGCGCAGATGGCGAGCAGCAGTCCGAAACGCACGGTACAACCAAGCGCTCCGGCGCTACCACCAACGGTTCGTGCGTAGTAGGGAGCTCCGGGTCGGGGACCTAGTCCTAAGGCGGATCCTGAACCGAGAGGGCATGCACAAGCTTTCCCCCAGCTGGGAGGGGCCCTTTAAGGTGACAAAGGTGTGCCGACCCGGATCTGTTCGTTTGGCTGCGGAGGATGGAATGCAACTGCCCAACCCGTGGAACATTGAGCACCTCCGTAAGTTCTATCCCTAGGACCTGATTGAGTGGGAATTTTCCCTTTGTAATTGGTAGCATCAACGTGCGGACCGGGGCGGTGGAGGTCCGCCCTCGTAAACCCGGCCCCTGGCGTACATCGCACAACGCTCCTGTACCAATTCATTAAGGGAAAGTTTGTTCTCGAATACGTCCTTGGAGTCTACATTTTTTCGCTTCTTGATTACACTAACCCCCACATGTTCTCCGCGTCTGTGTCATAGCCGAGGCCTTTCTTAAGTTGTGTAGCTACGTCCCTGCCCCGGACCTCTGTTTCAAAGGAAAAAAGGAACCGGACCCCTGTTAACTGGCTCCAGGGAAACGCGCTCGCCCTTTGCTAGGGTCCAGGGCTGTGTAGCCGCTTAGCCTGGTTCCGCACCCTAAGCCTACACGCCCTGCCCTCCTAGGGTGAGCGCCGTTGCACCTTGAACCATGTACCAGGGGACCGGGACCCCTTCTAGCCCTTAAACATGGGTCCTAGAGCTCTGACTCGCTTCGCAACTTAGGAGGCCTCTGCTCGCCAGACCGAGAACCTGTGGGGATGTCTACTAAACGTCGATCGTAAGTTATGTGCAGGACCTCGGTTCTATGGCAGCTAGTCCCATCCTATCGCGACTACCTCCCAGGGGGCCACACGGGACCTCGGTATGCACAAGAATACCTTACAAACCGACAACAGGAAAACAGCTAAGTTTTTCACAAAAATTACGTTGAATACGCGTAATATTATAAGGTTATCTTACAATAACAAAAGTTATATTACAAAAGAAATAACTAAAAAATACTAGCACTACTGTTCTGGCGGTCCGGAGGCACTTCCACTCTCTGAAGGTTCGGGATGTCGTCGGAGGCGGGCCGCGACCATGTCCACCGCTTCCTGGACCCCTTCTCGCGCGGCGGCCGCTGTCGCCCGGAGGGGTCCGACCAGGACGGGCGTCGGCTGGACGGCAGGATCATGGCTCCGGAAGCTGGTGAGGATGTACTCCGCCACCCCCCGAGCGACTGCTCGTCCCTCTGTCTCCAGGAGGTCCTGGAGGCCGGCCTTCGCATCCTGTAGCCGCCTGGCGGTGGTGTCCAGCAGCTGGAGTGCGGCGCCGAATGGTGAAGGAGCCTCCGGTACCCAGATGGGGTTGACCCCGAGCGCCTCTAGCAGAGGGTTCACCGCGCCAACCCATCTTGTTAATCGGTTGGCGCCGGCGTGCTGCTCTGCCAGGAGCCCCTCCACCTTGGCCTCCCTCTCCTGGAGCGCTGCCTCGCGCTCCTGGAGCCTCTGGTACCCGGCTGCCAGCTCCTTCTCTACGGCCTCTTCCCGCTTCTGGAGCTCCTGCAGCCGGGCCACCTCCTCTGCCTCTCGGGCGGCCAGCTCTTCTTCTTTCTTCGCTGCCGCCGCCACCTGTTCTGCGAGGGAGGCCTGTTGCGCCTCGGCCGTTGTAAACGCCTCCCTCGCCGCCTCCGCCAGCTCCCGGGCAGCCCGCTCCCTGGCCGTCGCCGCCTCCTTCAGCCTCTCCGCGACGATTTGCGCCTCGAGGGCCTCCTTTTCCCGCCGGTTGGCTGCTTTCTCCCGCTCGAGCGCTGCTGCCTCTCGATAGCGCGCCTGCTCCAGCTCCTCCCGCAGGAGCTCGTGTCCCTGTGCGAGCTTGGCGCGCTCTTCAACGTAGCGGGCGGAGACAGTGTTGATGCGGTCCCCCAGGCGGACCTCCCAGTCGGAGAGCCGCTGGCGCTCCGCCTCCAGCTTCTCCCACTCCCGTCGCATGCCAGCCTCTAGCTCCAGTTGAGCTTGTTGGCATTTGGCTATGAGCCGGGGGAGTGGGACCTCCGCTGTGCTCGGGAGGAGAGGCCTCCCCAGCACCACCTCCGGTTCCTCCTCCTCCGCTGGTGGGGCGGCGCTACTGGCGACTTCGGCGGCCTCCGGAGCCGCAGCCTCTGCTGCCTCCGGAGCCGCCACCTCCGCTGCCTCCGGTGCCGCCGTCGCCGCTGCCTCTGGCCTAGCAGCCTCCGCCGTAGCAGCGACCCCCTCAGCTACCGGTTCGGCTGGGGAAGGCCCGACCTCGGCGCCCGGCGCTGTGGCCGGGGCCTCTGCCGTCGCAGTGGGCCTGATCGCCTCCTCCTGGGGGCGGCTTCTGGACATGGCGGCATGGTAGCCTCCAGCTCCGGACCACTGGGTCCGGAGGCTTCTGGGGCTGCTCCTGGCGGAGGCCCTGCTGGAGCCGATGCCGAGGACTCCGGCGCTGGCTGGGGGCCGGGTCCCCCAGTTGAAGCATTTGAAGGTTGCGGCCTGCCGTACCACCTGTTTGGTTAAGCACCAGAAGCTGAGGAAGAAAATGAAAAACCTTGATAAGACCACTTACGGGAAGTCGTACCACTCCCATCTGCCCCGGGCGGCCGGGGGACCTTCCTCCCTGCCGAGGACCCCCCGGACCTTTGGGGGCCGTCCCCGGCCTTCGAACCTCCTGGCGGCAGCGTTGGGGACGGAGGTCTGTTCTCGGGCGGCCGCGGTGGTGTCGCTGGACGCGGCCCTGGTGGTGGTGGCGGTGGAGTCTGTCGTCCCGGTGGAGGCCGGTGCTGTGGGAGAGGAGGAACAGCACCGCTCTGCTCCTCCACTCCCGTGGTTTTCTGGCGCTTGGGCGCCGGCTCCCCCACCAAGGAGCCGTCGCCTCGCTGGAGCCTCCGGGACTTGCTCCCTTCGGATTGGCTGCGCCGCTCGGGTGCCGCCCCCTGAGCCTCGCCGTTCCTTTGGGCCGGGGCAGCACCCGCACAGTCTTTCTGCCGGTGCTCTGGCACCGGCGCTTTCTCTTTTCCCTTCCCGCCGGGGGCCGGACCTCTGGGTCCCGGCTCCCCGGCACCTCCGCTGGGGCGTTGCTGGCGGTCCGGTGTGGCGCCAGGGATCTGGAGCCCGCGGTTGGGGTCCCCCCCCCCAGTTGCCGGACCGCCAGGCCGCCCTCGTCCAGGGTCGGCATCGACGCCAGGACCGTTGACCGCAGAGCCTGGTCCTCGCACAGGGCCTTCACCCCGCTCGGGAGGACCAGGGACTCTGGAACGAACGCCTCGCCGGTCATCGCCCGGATCGCCGCCTCCAGCTCCGCCCGGGTGAAGTCGCCGCCGGGCCCCCGCGCGATCCTGCAGCAGTCGTTTAGCCCCGTGTACACGTAGGCCATCCGGGACCGATGCTGCAGGGGGCGATTCGTCGCTTCAGGAAGTCGCCCAGCACCATCATAGAAGTCAGGCCGCTCCTTGCCAGCTTCTTGATCCGGTTCAGGACTGGGTCGAGCTCTACCGGAATTGACGGCCTGGCCTTCCAGGTGCTCCGGTCGCTCTGGGGGCCCCCTTCCGGCAGTTCTAGGCGGTCGTGGGGGTCCGTCACCGCAATGACCCAGCCTTCACGCCAGTCCTCCCACTTGGAGCTGGAGAAGGCGGCGATGTAGGCGCCCGACATCCCGTGCCGGAGTTGGAAGTAGTAAGCGCCGATCTCGCCACGCTTCTTCCCGGTCCCGACCAGGGAGTAGAAGTGCTTGAAGATGGTGGTGCAGGGGCGCACCCCCACGAACATCTCCATGAAATGGGCGAAGACCGCCGCGAGGAGAACGGAGTGGGGGGTGAGATGATGAAGTTGGAGGCCGAACTCCTCCAGGAGCAGGAGGAAGAAGGAGGAGATCGGAGGAACCAACCCGCACATAATGTACGAGTTGAAGAGGACGAACTCCCCCGCGGCAAGCTCGCGGAGGGGGACCTCGCCGGCCTTGACCTTCCCGACATTCGCCGGCGCGGTCCACCCTAGAAGGCGCCGCACCGCGTCCAGCTGATCCTGGGTCTGGAAGCGGCGCGGGAAAGGAAGTGAAGCCATGGAAATTGTTGGGGTGGATCGCGAAGGAGCAAGGTAGAGAGAGGTGCCGGGCGCAAGGAAGCTGATCGCGAGAAAGGATGCGGAGACGAAGGGGCGCTACGGCGTCTGTTGTTGGCGAGAGCGAAAAGATAGCCGTTCCCTTCGGCGCATACCTTTTATGCAAAAGACTGCTCCTCCCTTTGTGTCCCGCGGCGACCGAGGGGAAGCCGAGCGGTCGCCAGCGCCGCCTTCCCCTACCCTCACACTCAATGACCGGTGGGCTCGGGTCCACCAGTCATTGGCGTGGGCGCTGGAGGATCGTGGGAAGGGCGGAATCCGAACCGCCCGAGCCGCGCGGCGGGCTCGAATGAGACAAGAATCTGAACCGTCTGACGCGCACGGTGCGCGCGGAGGACGGGTCCCTCGGGGTTCCCGCTACGGGCGAAAGGACATCCGTGCCCTCGCCTGGCGGGAACGAGCTGTACACCCGGCGCGATGCTGGGATTTGGCCCCACCTGCGGGTTCATCCCTCTCCCGAGGTGGGCCCGGGGGCCTCTGTCGGTACATACAGATAGGGGTACCTCCTGCTAGGGTGTCCAGGCCCTGGTACTTCTCATAATCCACGCTCCCCCTCGCCTCTGGGCCACGTGGCATACGGCCTCCGGGCCTGACTGCTGGGACCACGGTCTCCGGACCCTCCCCGAGCTCCGTGAGGTCCGGGGCCTTTGCACACCCACGTGGGCGGGAGAGCTCTCGGGTAACCCCTGCGGACCCGGCCACCCCTGGGAGGTCCGGGGCCGCCACGTGTGATGGCCAGACCATCACAGGTCAGCCCGCTCCGGCCGGCCACGGGGGCCCCGGACCCCTCTTTCCCCCGGGAAGGGGTCCGGTGCCGCCATGTGCTGCCCGGCGGGAGGAGCGGGGCTGACCCCGCCGCGTGCCTGCGGCCGGAGGCCCCTTACGGGTCGCCTCTCCACCTA